>NC_137572.1:3683216-5044230 GCF_963082525.1 Nesoenas mayeri | reverse complement strand
CGCAAGATAATGGGTAGGAGGGGGGTCTCCTCAGGGCTGGTGTGGGGGGAAAACCCACCATGAAATGGGACCCATTTCAGCCAAAATAGTTGGTTTTTGGCAGCGTGAGGCAGGAGGCCCCACGTTCCCACCAAAAATGTGAGGAGCTGAGGGGCACCCTGGCACTATGTGGGCCCCCAGCCCCGTGCTGAGGCCAATCTGCGTATTCATGTAAATATTGCTACTTAGATTGGTATTATTTGGAAATACTACGTTTATATTTATCTTTGTGTTATTTGTGTTTAGATTTGTTAGTTTCATTTGTGTCTCCACAGACATATGTGTGTGTACACATACACATGTATACACATGTAGCATACACACACTAAGTATATGCACGTCTCAATATTTATATAAACTTAAGTATTATCACATATATATTATGTAATATACTGCATTATTACATGCTTGCACATAATATATATATACATGCATGTATATAGCCACACATATGCAATACTAGTTTATCACTGTCTTTATGTAATACAAATATTTGGTTTTATTGTGTATAAAGTTCTATTTATACTTCACATAGAAAATATATGTATTATATATACAAGCTTATATAGATATATGGAACTAAATCTAGGATATGATTTTCATTTTCTTTTATACATATATATTTATTAATATGTAAGTATAGTGGATATATGTGTATATAGCTTATATACATATTTTCCTTATATTCATGTGTGTGTATACATACATACCGTATAAGATATATAGTGCATATATATGTATATATAAGAGGATTACAACATATACATACAAATAAATTACTATTATTATTTCCCTGCAGCAAACTAGTTTTGCTTCATTTCCAATCCGTATTTAGAGGACAAATGCACACGTGGAGCCATTTAAAAGTAAAATCTCAAGCTGTGTTAGAAATATTTCACGTGTCAGGGTGGCCTTTTCTTCCTAATTTGGTGCAAATTTTGCTTTCTAGCAGGTCTTCTGTGCAGCCTGGTGTCTCAGCTCGGAGTTACAGCTTTCACCTGCCCTCACTTAGGATCTTTGACACTGGCCAGCATGTCTTTGGGCGAAGTTCTCCAAAAACTCCAGCCTAACTGAGTGAAGCTTTTCCAAAGCCTGGTCTAAGTTTGTGCTGGTCCCACGGCGTCCACCCCCAGCAGGTGAAGGTCGGATAGTGGAGCCACTGGGACAATGGCGACTCCGACAATCCTCCTCCCAACACAAGGGCAGGAAATCCGATGCCACGATCTTATTTCCAGTCGAGGTTTACGAGCTCAAGAGGTTCAGAAAAGCTTCGGGTAAACACACAGCGTTCGGATGTTGCTCTGAACTACATGAAGCTTTGGAATAATTTAGCGGTTGACACTCAGCTGTGTCAATGAATGGGCTGGAAAGTCACAGCAACCAAAGAGAGAGAAAAATAACCCAAACTCCTTTCTTACCATCACTCCGGGGCGAGCTAAAGGATAAGGGGCTGCGCTGCTGATGGTTGCGTCCACATAGTAACTCATCATCTCAGAGGTGCCTGTGGAAATGGAGATGGACATGAGATGCCCAGCTGCAGAAGGCATAAAAAATGACATTATCAGCTAAGCGTGTGCTTTCTCACTAGCATAGAAAGCTAGGACCAGGCTGTCATCTTAATGAGTTTAAGCTGGAAAAGTTAAGAGGAAAAATATCTGTATTAATAGCAGATATTGTGATTAGATGTGTTGTATCAACAACGCGGACATGCAGAGCCATTAGTGTAAACTGCTGAGAGCCTGACAATGGTGAATGAATTATCACCTGGAAGCTGATGGAGCTACTCTGGGGAAAGATGAGATCATATTTCCTTTGCTGTAGAACCAGTGGGAAATTGTTGCCAACTTTTTTCTTTTTTTAAAAAAAAAGAAGAAAATAAAGGAAGCCAGTTTGTTGAGATCAACACCTTTCCTGTAAAAGCTTCGTCAAAAACAAACTCTTTCACAAAGAACTTCGTTCATTTCAAGAGACATCTTCTGTATTCATGCCCCTTTGCTAAAGCTCTCCTTGCATTGCTGAGACTTATAGTTCTGACTATTTGGTTTTCAATCACAGATCAGCCCATTTGCGTAGCCGAGGTGAAGGAGCTGCAATCCATTTTCAAATCTGGAGATGTTTCTCCCTCTCTCCTTAAATGCCCAGTGGAAAAATGCAGGGCCAATGCGCTTTCTGTGTTTTGGGGAATGTGACTTCGAGGTGCTGGGAGGAAAGAGTAAAGAGGGAGTAGCCTGGGATGGGGATGGTTACAACTCAGAGCCAAAGGGGAATGGCTGTTTTAATCTCACTGATCCATGGCACAGCCTGAGAGATGCACAAGCTGCCGCTGCTTTAACCTCTCTGAGAACACAACAGCTCCAGTTCCTCTGCAAACCCCCGCTTTTGATTTCTGCAGAGCTCCTGTGCCACCCACTGCAGATGCAAACACTTGTCCAAGTCATCACGTTATCTTCAGCCTCCTCTTTCTGCTCTGCACCCAAGAATAGCTGCCAGAGGAACCAGAACCTAGTCCCAGCCTCCCCCCAGCTCCTTCCCTGCTCCCAGAGCCAAGGTCCAGCCGCAAACCATCCAAACAAAGGGCAGATCCTGCTTCAGCTGCACCTCACTCAGCACTTCAGCAAAAAAAAAGGCCTCCAGATACCATCTCCCAGCGCTGTGACTAATGGCCAAACGTGAAACACCTGCGTGTGTATGTGTATATGTATTAAATTATCATCATCATTTCCTGCTTGTTATTACTAACTCTTGCTCTAACACCAGTACTATTTTTTTTTTCTTTTAAACTTCTCTTTTTAATTCACAAAACTGAAAACGACCTATGTGGTGGAAGTACAATGAGCCAGATTCTCTTTGTGCTTAGAGCAACCCAAAAACACACATATTGCAAGTTGCTGCAGCTGAGAAGACTAAACTAATCTCAGCACCTGTGCATACCCTCCCAGCCTGCTCTAACTGAGTGTTAAAACACACTTCGGCTTAAATCTCTTTGCAGACAAAGAAGCTGCATGGAGCCTGTTTCTGCAACTCAGCTCATGAAGGGCAAAGCGTTCAGTCCCAGTTCCCTGATCCTGACTTAAAATGTCTCTCCTAAACATGAACTGACTTCCCCCTCGCTCTAGAGTAAGGACTAAAGCTGCCAAACTGCACCAAAGGAAGACAGATGCTGCAAAACAGAGACAGAGAAACCTCCAGGCTGATTCACCTGTTTCAATGACACACACGTGTCCGAGAGTGAGGAGTTACAGCGTTAAACCAGCAGTTGAAACAGCAGCTCTTTTTTTTTCCTGCTTTGCAGCTTGTGTGACAGGCAGTTGGGGTTTGGGTTTTGTTTTGTTTGGTTTTTTCCCTTTGATCGAGACACCTAAGCCAACACCGGCTCTCGAGAGCGGCTTTCGTGCCTCGCTGAATGTTGTTTGCATCTTTCTCAGGATGCTGCTGCCAACTGAACCTTCCAGCAAAGTACCACCCGTTGATGCTCAAAGCGGCATGTGCTTCAGTCAGAGGAGAACAACTAAACCCATCCTGACACCCAGGACAAGGCTTCATGCAAATGAAGGAATATTAAGAAGACTGTCAGAGCTGGAAAGCAGCACCACCCCCACCCCATCCTGAGCCCCAGACTGGAAACGAGGAATTATCATCTCTAGACAGCAAGATTTATAGCAAGGACAGTTTGCTTTTTGGTTGCTTTTCCCCTGCAAGCTGTACTATTAAAAAGCATAAGTGGGTGTCAAAAATACAGCGCAACCTCAGCAACTGTTTGCACCCCCATCGCTGTCGGTTCGGGGCAAGTCCACATTCAATGCAAATTAAATCTGCCTGATGCAGATTTTGTGGGTGACAACGGTTAAACGACAGAGAGACGCAGGTTTTAGGCTGCAAAAGGGACCTGGGAGACAAGCTCTGCTAGAAAAGGGCAGATGAGCAGCTTCTGTGCATAAAATTATTGTGCTTTGGAAAAAAAATAAAAATTAAAAGGCAAGCAAAGGCAAGATGACAGCAGAAAGGGAGCTCTGATGTGTTTCGTCCAGGCTAATTTTAACAGAACTTCCACCACTTCCCAGAGGAAACTACTTCACAGCCCAAAACATCTCTCACTGTCAGCAAGTTTCCCTGATGTCTGAGCGATATTTTTCTTCTCTTTAGCTTCCTCTAATAAGAGCCTAACGAGCTCCTCTCCTCCCCTCGGACGCCGGTAGACAGCTTTAATGACCGCTCAGGAGCTAAATTCAATGATCGCACTCTGCGTGGCAGGTAACTTGGCTGATATTAAGGAAATCACTGTAGATTTACCCCAAGATAATCAAGATCCATGGCTTGCTGAGAGCTGTTAATAAATAGAGGGGAATCGGAGCCATTTGGTAAAATCCTTAATGACTTAACAGCTTGACTTCAGACTTATTGTTTGCTCTTATTATTTCTGTCTTATTGCGAAAACATGTGTGGGAGAAACAGCATTTATTTTGGGACTTGATCAAGTACCAGCCAAAGCTGTTGGACTCTTGGGCCATTGCTCAACTAAATTACAATTTTAATTTCATTTCAACATCCATCCCTCCTCTTTTACGAGAGATTTGGTTTTTATGAATTACCAAGCTTAGTTTAAAAAGTGAAAAGCTATTTGTCCTCACCATGAATACACACACCCGTGCTGAAGTTGGGAAAGAGTTAAAAATGTGTATTAAAATGAAGTAATTGTCTATTGATATACGAGGACCCTTGACAATATTTTTATATAGTGTTTTAGTATTATGTTATTTAGAGGATGAGGAAATACCAAGATATTTCTGATTTAAAGAATGTGAATGAAGACTTTGAAGATGAGAAGCAGCACCTTCCACATGACCGTGCTCCATGGGCTGCTGCACTGGCAGCTCGCTGACCCAAAGCCGCTCAGCGATGGCCATTTTATTTTTGCATCAAGTAATAATTTATCATCTTTGAGGGGGCAGGGAAAATAGCTCGTGGAAATGACATTCTTCCGCAAGGCTTTAACCCTTGAAATCCTGGCACTTTCCAGGCCGCCTGCCAATTCCGTTCTCAGGGGAAAGAGCGTTTGTTGATCTGTTGGCATGTTGAAAACCTCATGCGATTTGTCAAACCTTGGCACCAGCTTAAAATAAAAGGAGCATCCCTAATGTAGGGATGCAAGCAATAAAAATGAGCATGTTTCCCTTGCTGCCTATTCGCAAGCTCTGGGTTTTAACAGATCGGCCACCTCCTGGTCTGTTTCATATCAGAGAATCCAACATTTGTTATGATTTTAAAATGCTCTCGAAGATAATACCTGATTTACCAAAGGAAAGCCAGGCAAGGCAGTAAATACTGATGCTACAGTAAATAGAACAATAGCACAATCGCCTTTCTGCACCTTTAATAAATACTCTAAGAGATTAAATGATTTGGCTGAGGTTACAGGCAGAAAGTGAGGGTGAGAGGCCAAGGATGGGAGCCCCTGAGCCACTATCTTAACTCCCCGGTGCTGATTGCAGCCGGATTAGTGACGCTGTAATGAGGCTGTCCGCAGCGTTTTTGGGAACGATGAGGATAACAGGATGGAGGGGGGAGATGCCTGTCAGCACATCACTTTCTGCTTTAACGCTGTGCTTTGTCTTTTCTCAGCGGGTGTCAGATCTGCAGGAGATCTGATGGTACCTCAAGAGCCACCCCATTTGGCTGGACAGACTCGAGCTGGGACGGACAACAGTGTCACCAGTGGTCACCAGATAGCGCCGGGACACTTCAGGTTTGGACCAGTCTCATATACACACGCGCTTTGTTCTCTGTGCTTGGCAGTAAGCTGCTTTGTGCTTTAGATTTCTCCTTTACCTGGCTCATTCCTCTATTAGTCAGCTATTTAGTAATTAAACTAAAATAATGTCACCATCAACAGCAGCACCAAATCAATAGCCAGCTGACAGCACAAGGAGAGGGTTTAGGTAGGATGTTGCCATTAAATCTCTTTTGGATCCTGCCACCTACTTGCAATTGCAGGAAGATGTGAATGTGTGGATGGGGGGTTAATTAGTTAATCTGTTATTTCACTCTCAAATTTCCCTCCATGAAAGAACAGACTTAGAGCACAACGTCACCGGCCAGATCCTCAGCTGGGGCAAAGCAAAAGGGGAAAAGAACCTGTTGAGTTCAGCGGGGGGTCCCGTGCACCAGGGAAGGATCTGGCCCTGCAAGGAGCGTGTGTTCCCCGTCTCAGAGAACCTGATCTGCCACATGGCAAAGGGATTTTAGTCAGGGATTGACAACTCAGCTATAAATTTGTGTTTTGCTCCAGATTCCCTGTATGACCCCCAAAAATCCCAGCCACTGGGTGCGTGGTACCATTCCCTGCTGCCTGGGGTGAAAATATCAGGGCAACCCAAAAAATCTGGCTTGCCAGAAAATTGTTTATGTGACAGGCAGGGGTGAGGTTAAAAAAACGGCTGAATTAGAGGCAGCAGGAACAGCCTGTGAGCAGGAAACAGCTCTGGATCCAGCCCACAGCCCCCAAAGGTGTCAGTTGACAGCCCAGGATGGGAAGTCGATGGTAACTGTAATACCAAATGAGTGGCCACATGCAAAGCGATGATTTCAAGACTAATGGGAAGGGGAAAGGCCTTGGCTCTGCTCCTCGGGGGCTCGTAAACCCCACTGGCGCTTTTTGGGCTGGCTGAGGGGTGCAGGATTGTGCTCTTCCCAAGGCAGCACATCTCTGCAGCTGTCACATTCGGGTTCCAGTTCCTCCTGAAAACAAATGCTGGCACCTGTGGCACTTTCTGCCCTTTGTGGGATGGCATTGCTCTTAAAAACCTGCAGAGGTGAAGCAGCAAACCCCTTATAAGCACCCCCAAAAAAGACAGGAATCAGCTCTGGTCAGCTTATCCCCGAACAAACCAACCCCCATTCAAACAAAAATACAATTGAAAACGTAAAAGGAGCTGCGAATTTAATCCACTGTAATAATGCCAAGGTGCAGCCTTCTACCTAGATAAGGGTAGCAATAATGTTTTCCTGAACATACATATAAACTTTATATACTCTATATTAAAAAAGGAATAGGACTTTTAAAGGGAAGCATCAGCTCAGACATTTATAAGATCCTGCAGTATTGTTAGCAAACATACAAATCAGTTTCTTACTGAAACTGGAAATGGAGAGAGCAAAAGTAAATCGCCAACAAAACAAATCGTAGATGTCCTGCAAATGAACACAGGTACCTACAACCCACCAAGAAGAGTTTAAAGCAACTCTCTCCCCATCACCACTTACTACTTAGCTGCAAGACCAGGGGCAAAGCTTATGTCCTCCACGGCTTCCCACACTTGTCTCCGATCTCTTTTCCAACTACCTGGTGTTATCCTCCGCGCCGGAGTCAGAGAGGATGGAAATACCATAGTGTTTGCTGCAGGGCTGCCTATTCAAAGGGAGGGGGAGTGGTCAGCCCCGCATCCAGGGCGGTAGGAAAGGCCAGTTCCACACTCGCCAGCCAGGAAAAAAACACCTCTGGCAGCTGTCACACCGTTGGGAAACAAAAATAATCATAATATTGGCTGGAGGTGGGCATGGGGGCAGCCTCCTGCCAGCCTTTCCCCCCGCCGGTGCCTTTGGGTGCTGCTTTTGCATCCTGTAAAGCGATCTGAGTGCTCCAACGTGCTTTGCAAGTGTTACTCGGGCCCCCAAAATTGCCTGTGAAGTGGAGCTTTATTCTTGCACGGAGACTGAAAACCAGGCAGGCAGAGCAAAGGCAGGGTGAGGTTTTTTCCCAGCCCTGATCCCCCAACATCAGCTCAGCTGCTGCCTCTGCCTGGAGGTGCCTGAAGGCAGAAATCGCTGTTTCATCCCTAAAAGGTCCCCTGGGCACCTCTGCCTTTCCTGCTTCCATGAATATCCCACGGTGTGCTGGGCTTTCTGGTGCCTGGGCAGGATCCAGCCTGGTATCATACCCTAAAACCCCTTATCATGTGCCTCTGGTGCCAAAAAACCAGCCACAATAGCTGCAAGCCACTAAAGCCACGTCCCCTTACGTACCAGAGATGCTCTCTCCAGGCAGCAAAGCTGCCTTTTCCTCCAGGAGAGGGCTCCAGGCTGAAAATCATCTCCAGTTCCAGCACAGATCCCCATCGCATCGCCTTCATGAGCAACCGAGCCCCTGCCAGAAGCCCCAGGAGCGAGAAAAGGCCCAAACGCCAAAGTTTGCATGTGTGATGTCCTGGGATATTTTGTTTATGGGCAAAATAGGAGGCTGGAAACAGCTGCTGTGAATTTTCCCCGTAAATCCTAACAGCGAACTATGATACAACAGCACAAAGGAGGACACAGCCCTCATTGCACTGATGCTGTGATATTCTGCTTGACAGAATATTTACAAAGTGGCTGTTTTTCAGGGAAGTTTGCAGCGAGAAAAAACCAAAATGCACCGTGTACATCTCATTATTATTGCTGGAAATCCAGGCTGAAGCACTCGTCAGTCTGGGGAGAGAAATAACTCCTGGGGATGCCCTTTCCCAGTCCAAAAATGGGTATTTTGGCTACTCCCAGCTAAGTGGACGTTTGCAAAGTGCAGACCAAAATTGGATTTGCTGTCAGGTGGGTAATTTCTGCCTCTAAAGGGCTTTTGTGGCATCTACTGCTGCCAAAAGCTTTCCAGAGAGATCAAATGTGCAAAGCTCCAGTGTTCACAGCCATAAAGGACTCCCAAGTTCTTCACTCCCCAGCCCAGGAGATGCTCAAATGCACATAATGACAAATAAGAAAGAAAAAATCCACAATATTTATGCACATTAAATTATGAACAGGTCCTTCGAAGATTTTCTCGAGCTCCTAAATGAGGAATTAATCTCTCCTTTAGCCTTTGCCTTAACTTAGAAACACACAGCTCCAGGTGGCCCGAATCTACGTTACCTGTTGAACTTGCAGCCGTAAGGCACAGATCCCTCTTGTAGCTATTTGAACGCAGGAAATTATTTACAGGGTTCCCATCTTCTCAGGAAAATTTCCAGCCTCCTGGGCTTTGCTACAAAGGCTCGGTCACGTCTGAACGCCGAAGGAGTGGAAAGCATCCAGCAACCACGGGCAACTCTTCCCAAAGCTGCAGGATAACCCCGCTGGCAGCTGCAAACAAGATGTCTTTCGTCAGGCTGGGTGCTTTGCTCTGCAGCAGACGGTTCTTCCAATACAGTCATCTATATATTAATATATTATGGCTGTCCAATCGGCTGTGTGTCTGCAAAATGGAAAGGCTTCTGGTTTCGGCTGTTTCTCACAAGGCAGCACGACGGCCGCTGCCTGTGGATCACCTCGCTCAGCTTGCACGTGGTCACTGCTGTCACATCGGTCACTCAAGGCAGTTGCTCCAGCTCTGGGTTAAATTTTGGGTGGTTTATGGAAGCCATTGTGCGTAGAGAAGTACTTTCCATTCCAGCTGGTTCGGATTTTCCTCGTGCTCATAAAAAAATAAAACGATTCCTTAATGTTTAGCTGAAGTAGTTATTAATGTTTTTTATGGAATCTGAGATATCTCGTGGATATTTCACGGGTTGTGCACTGGTAAGCTGCTTAAATTTAGGGGCACATGGGCACACAGGCTCATTCTGGATGTGTCAGCAGAAACAGCCCCTTTCCCAATAACCTAAGAAATCCTTCTGACCATTTTGCAGTTAGACATATGGATGGAAAATGAGAGCAGCATCATGCTGAAGGTGCAGACTTGATTCTGCTGCAGGATCAGAAGCCACTAAGGGTGAGAAGCTTCATGTAATAAACTTCCACGTCCCTTTATGGATCTCTAAGTATTATAATTTCCATATGAAACTGGAAAAACAGAGCAGAAACTGCTACAATGACCCTGAGCACCTGAATCTGGCTCTTTTCAGTTGATGTTCATTGGTGACCCTGATACAAGGGAGCAGAAAAAGGGGATTTTGGAGGGTTACCTTCTGTTTGCCCTGGGAGAAGGTGATCCAGGAGATGAAGGAGCTGCCTGTGGCAGGTTTGCCCAGGCTGCAGCAGCCTTCCCTCCCGCCTCTCCTCGAAATCAAGGCCATAACACACAGCCTGTGCCCCAGATGCCGCAGCCGCAATCCACTAAGAGCTGTGCGACATCTGCTTTCCAGCTGTTGAAGCTTCCCATCGTTTGCTGGCCTCAAAAGCAACCTAGATGCAGCACTCAGCCCTTCTGGGGACAAACACCCCATGAATTGCCTTCTTGTATGGAGCCCGAGAATACTCCAAATCCAAATCAAGGGGAAATATCTGTCCCCAAAAGTAGAAGAATTGGGTTTTCCCATTCTTGGGTCAGGCAGAAGCTCAGATCCATCAGCTCGGATACAATGTGATGGATCCGGCTTATACACTAGAAGAGAAGCAGTTCAGGGTGTACAGCAGCATCCTGAATGCTTAAAACAGGTCCAGACGTGACTTTTGCCAGGCTATATTAGGTTAGAAGCTGCTGCAGCTAAATCTCCTTCATATGGGTTGAGTTAATTGCCATAAACGTGCTCAGACGTGGTTTATCTGTTCTATAGGGGTACGAGAACTGCGCAGAAATGAGCTTTACATAATGTTGGCGTCTGAAGATGTAAGAGTGGATTGAGTGTGAGAGAACGTGCAGAAAAATCCCTTCCTTCAACTTTGAGTTCTCCTTTTTAGTCTATAAATGTGCCTATAAATACACATACCTGCATATATATGATAAAACCCAAAATAACACCCAGACCCATCCGTATTTTCATTCTGGAAGAGGAAGCGAGAAATTTCCACTCAGCTCTGACTCTGGTGTTAAGCAACATCTCTAGGGAAGTTGTAGCCATAACATTGCCCATCAGAGCCCTTCAGATGCAAATTTGTCAATTTTGCTTTGTAAGCACAAGAATAATCACTTTTCTAAAAACCAACGTACATATTATCATTATAATATCCTTTCTGCAGGTGCCTGCTCTGCTCACACCATTAACAATGCAAAGGGAAGGATGTGTGGCAGCTCCTGTAATAAAAAGGTAAGTTAATCATCATTTATGAAAATGTTAACTGGAAAATCAGCCATCATGTACCAGTTCTCTCATTTCGAGAAGAATTAAGCCTGTTGACTGGGAGGGGGATCTTTCATTAGACTATCGGATACACTCAGAAAAAGCAAAAGAAAGGATTTCATCACACATACCCTCTTCAAGTCTGTAAATTAAAATCCTTACACAAAGTCGTTTAATCTAGAACCATAAAGGCAGATTTCAGAAGTGCTCTTTTCCCAGGCAAGCGTATAAATAAAGATCAGATTTACAAAAATGCTCTCAACTAACAATTCCTGCTCGAACACATCTGGCCAGATTTCAAAATGAATTCAGCAGCCAGTTAATCACTTGCTCTTTATTACTTAACTTACTATTAGCATGGGGGTAAAAAAAGAGAGATATTTTTATTTCCTTTTATCTGTTAAAATATTCTCCTCATCTTGCTGTAGGGAAATTCAAAACGCTGATAAAAATGTTGACATTCTTAAAAAGTCAACTGCTTCTCAAGCCAGTATAAAAATACAGAAAATGAATTGAGATCATTTAACTGCTTCCTTTTGCATCTTTAAAAAAGAAAAAATATTAGCACTGGGGGGAAAATGTCATATAAAACCATTCACAAAATGATAAGCTCTGTCCCTATGGATGGTCAGCGGGGCTGAAGCACGTGAGAATCATAGAATCATTTTGGTTGGAACAGACCCTCAAGATCGTGAAATCCAACCATCCAACCTCATCTGGAGAAGGTGCTGCAAAGGGAGAGCCCACGTTTTCCAGTGTTCTCCACTCCAGCTGGTCCTGCAGTGCTCCGGAGGTCTGTTTTTCCCCCAAAAAGAGGGTCACCTTGGCAGCACTGCCCAGTAGAGCAGCTCAGCTGCATCCATAAATCGGGTCGTGATCCCAGCCTGGAGAAAGGAGCAGTTGGCTTTCCATCACCACCATTTCATGGATCATCACTTGACTCCAACCCAACACAACACATCCTTTGAAGTCGCTGGGATTCTCCTTTCATGGCTCACAGCTTCTCAGTGCCAGAAATGCCACTGCACTGGGAGTGAGGAGGAGGAGAAAAAACTCGGATGACATAAGAATGAAGAGATTTTATTGCGTTTGAGTTATACGACTAACTGATAAAGCTGGGAAAGTCGGTTTTTCTTCAGCCCTTTTCCCAATATCAAACGGACCTTTTTGCTCTCCATCAGCTGACAGATGCAGCAGAGGACAACAAGGGTTCAGTGGTTCTTGTAATCATCTCAGGAGGTCTGAGCTGAAATCTGTGCCCTCCTGGGTACCACCATCCAGCCAGAAACATGAGTTATGTGCTCAGCAAAGAAAATACTGTTATTCTCCTGTGTTTCTGCATGAGGAACCATAGAGCAGGGAAATTGTGTAACGTGCCTGGTGGCTGAATGTAGACTGGAGATATTTCAGCATGAAGCTCATCTAAACCAATGCAAGAATACGTGTATCTTACAAAATACTTTTTGTTATAGGAGTAAACAGGAGGTGGAAAAAAAATACAGTAGCAGAAATGTGAGGCTTGATTTTGTGGAAATGAGTTATGAACATGTCCTTTACCTCTCTGTTTATTTTCCACATGGTTCCAGGTCAAGGGAAGTTTGTCTGTGACAAAGATTTCAGAACAGCTGTGTCTTTTCATATTTAATTCCTGAGCTCCACCGAGCACATTTGGACAGATTCTCTTTTGTCCCCTCCATTAATTATCAGGGGAGCTCAGGCGGGATTACAGCACACAGGTGACATCCCCCAAGAGGTGTGATGTTCCCCTCTGTGTAAAAGGGGAAAAAGAGGAGAAAAATAATGTTTGCAGTGGCAGGTTGAACACAGGCTGTCATCAGGCCTGTCCAGTGATGGAGATTTATTTCTGGCCAGGCTAGGGCTCACAGCGCTGGGTCCCACATGTGAAGTGAAAGTGGAAGTGTGTGGGTGGGAGGGGAAGCAGCAGCATCTCATTTATCAGGATTCCACCCAGCTCCAGGCTGCACTAAAGGAGCATTTCACATCTCCGGTGCAGCAAAATACGTCCCCAAGGGCATCACCACCTCCTCCACCCATGGTTGAGGCATTGACACCTACCCAGGAGAGGAGAGACCCTCACTGATGTCCTACAACCTTCTCGAGGTCCTTCATGGACCTGACCGTCCTTATCACAGCTCCCCAAAAACAATGTCCCGTCCTGCCTTTCCGCCTCCCAGCCCTCGCAAAAGTCTACGGGAGCCCGCATGGGTTTTAAGCAGAGCAGAGAGGGTCTGGAGGGGAAAGAGGTCATGGTGGGGTTAGCTGATGAATGGCAAACAATCCTAATTTATGCAAAAAAAGCAGTCTGGAAAAAATGACATTCCTGCTTGTCTGCATATATAATCTAGAAAAATCCTAAATAAAGGAGCCAAAGATGCTTCTATGAATTAGACCTTTATCCTTTCAGCATCCCAGAGCTCAGCCCATGAATTTGGGTGAGTTTGCCTTTTTAATTGCTCTGTCTTTCTAATGTAGGCTATTTCGAAACTGCGCGAACAATGCCCTATTGGAAATCAAACAGATCACTTGGGCTATGGCTTTTATCTGGTTTTCCACCATCTTAGACAACAAACAAGCCATTAATGTCTGGAAACGAAACACAGCTTTGATTTTGAGTTCGAAACTACTGCTCAGCTCACTGCCAGTGATGTCCAGTGTCACATTTAAGGCCAGCCCATGTCCCAGCACTGATTAATTCCTCCCTACCCTTATACCTGGGTGCCCACATGCAAGTCCTATCTCTGTGGAGATGCTCTAGGTTTGCAGTCCTGGAAATAAAAGCACAGCACAGCTTTTCTTTTAATACAACCTTGCAATAGTAAGCAAGTATGGGCTTTATTTTGGGTCCTAAATTCAGCTCTCCATTAGGATTAGGAGGTTTGCAAAGGATTTCTGGTCTTGTTGCTGGAGCAGCTATATCTTCATTAACATCTTCTATGCACTTGAATAACTCCTGGCTTCTTCTGCTGATAATTCTCCAGTTTTTATTATCTGCGGGGTCTCTGCACAGTCTCGTCCTGCTGCAGATGCTCCTTAGGAGACCCAGCACGAAGTCCTGGTATCTCCACCCTTCATAAGCTGCAAACACATGGGTTTCCAGCACAAACTCCAGAAGAAACTGCATCCCAAAGGTATCTCTGAGCCTCTTGCTTCTGCTCCCATCACTGGGTACCCAAATGCATGATATGCCATCCTTGCCCAGCCTTTCCCAGACCCGCAAATAGCAGATGGCTTTTAATTTGGATTTCCCACCCACAATATAATCTCATGGTGCAAAGATGAGGTTTTCTGCTGTTGCTTGTGGTGGAGGGAGGAACACACACGGCCGGCGATGTTAACCCTCATCCTTCTCCGGAAGGTCTCGCTCAGCTAGTACCAAGTCCTCTGGTTTTTGAAGTCAGCAGGAGTCCGGCCTGGGGAAGGTTTACGGGATGAGTTTTGGCTGTTCTGATTGAAGCTGTTTCCAAAAACCCGCGAATGCCATTTTCAGCGCATTGCAAGGAGCTGAGGCTCACAACATCGCATCATTCAGTGCCTCTAAATCTCCCTCTGAGACTTTATAAATCTCAGCCAGGAGTTTCATTTTATTTTGGCCACCCTGGGCACAATCCATGAGCACAGACACAGCCCTACCTCTCCTAACACAAATAGGATGAGAAATCATTACTTTTTCAATTCCTCCCTGAGCATCTGTGGGCTGAAGGGGACCTTGCTGAAACACAGAGCAAGCTGAATTTACCTCCTCCCTGAATGAGCTTCATTAGCTTGTGCAGTCAGCTCCAGATTTTAATGCATGCAGCAAATGGGAGAAATAAAACAAATACTACAATCAAAATGCTTAAACCTATGCCTTGTCTATGCCAACACAAACCCTGAATCGGAGGAAGCATTAAGCTAAATATAGATCCTCAAGCAAAATCGGAGAGCTTTTATTTTTTTTTCTTCTTTTTTTTCTAGGTCCATACTGTAAAACATCTGCTGAACAGTTTCCTATAACTGTTTTTGGCTTTTAAATCAAAGAAAGAAGAAACAATGTCCCATTTTTGTAGAGAGAAAAGGAGGGGGGGAAGAATAGACCTTCCTCTCAAAGCAAGATGACAATGAGGATAGAAATAGAAAGGGGAGAGCTTTGAAACATCTTGAGGCCAGACAAGAAGTGGGTGGATGGCAGGTTCAGGTATCTCAAGTCCCATTTTGAGAGAAAACTGGCAAAACTGCTACCAACCCAAAGGGAAAACCCCCGGGCAGAGCTGGACTGTGCCCAGCAGCCACAGAAAAAGGGGGTGCAATGGCACTGGTAGTTTGCTGGGTGGAAATAAAAGAGTGATTTTAGCGGGAGAAAGGGGAGGAGCTGTGCTGCGGTTCTAAATGGCTTTTTCCCTAGTGCGTAAGAAAATCCTCTGCTCCTTTCAGCATCTCACAGCCATGTCCGAGCTCCCCTTGGCACAGCCGTCACATTGCAGGCAATCCACTGCCCAAAACCACCCACTTTTCCCTATCCCCGAGGCCACTGAGCCCTTTCCCCAGGAGGGACACGCCGGGGGGGACGTGCAGCCCCCGCTGTCACACCTCTTGGGCTTCTTGGCAGCGCAAAAGCTTTTCCTGCCAAGTGACAGGATGCAATGACGGTGCGGCTGGGAGAAACTTCAAAACGGCCCAAACAATCTGGGATTGTCTGTGGAGAGCGAGCTCTAAAATTGGCTCCTTGGATTAGCAGCAGGCTCACCCCTGGGGCTTTGTCAGGAGAGCTGGGCTCAGTAGCGATGACGGAGAAGGACTTAATCTCACTTCCTATCTGTGGTACGGGTTGAATTTAGCCTGGCTTTGCCGGCTCTTCTCGTTCCTCTGGCATCCAGGCACCCAGACAGCAACCGGCCATGGTGACGGGACCGACTTCCTGCTGTCAGAAACCCTGTAGCACCTACAGGATCTATATGACTCAGGAGTCTGCAACCCTTTATACTTATTTCCCTTCTTTATTTATTCCTGTATTGCTTAGCAACCCACATCACCTCCATAGCCCAATTCTTGTGCAGCTCTGGAGGGTGGGTGGCGGTACAAGAATTAATATTTTTTACATCTGTAGCTTGCGTTGGGTTGGTTTTATTCTTTTTAGGTAAATTCTAGTTACGCAGAGGTAGAGACCTTCCTGTTTGTAGGGATATCTTAGCACTTTCAGTCCTTCCCAAGGGCCGTGGACACTCTTTTCTCCCTGCCCCACACTGCAGCATCCCTCCAGCATCCCTCCCGCAGCCCAATCACTCAGAGGAAACCTCAGACAAAAGAAATTGGGAACAAAATCCAGGAGCGGTGAAGTGGCAGGCGAGGGCCTGTGTCAGATCAGCCAGATCCCCGGGAGGAAATAATTGAAACAAGGCACCGGCACGTGCCGGGAGACGGGACGTGTCGGGGAGATGTGTCCCTGCCGGCCCCCTCTGGGTGCTCCGGGCAGGGACCAGCTGCTCGCCAGCCCAACCCTGCGTGTTTGGTGCTGCCGGCTGAGATGGCGATGGAGGGGAGACATCAAAAAATGGCATTGGGTAGGAAAAAACCTCTCTGAAATTGAATCCGTGCAGTTTGCAGGAGAGGGGCTTTGCTTTCCACAGGGTGTTCCCCTCAGTACTGCGAAAGCCAGAGAGAAAATAATGTTGCAAGCACTTCTCAAGCACCCAGATGCACTTCTTATAATACTACTCTGAAACATACATTCTACCCAGGGCAGAGAGGGTCTCCTGACCTTAAAAACCAACTTTAAGGCAAATTTATCCACCCTGGCTTTGCAGGAGAGGAGCTGTAGAGGATAGGGGACAGGGAGCATCCTTTCCTCTGCCCCATGCCAAGGGGGCTGCGGGTGAAACCTCAGCGCTGTGATAAATGTATAGAACATATTTCAGCTCCAAGGGGCTGTTTGGGATACAAGGGGGCTACGCTGGGGGCAAAATAATTTGTCTTTTTGGGAGAATGAGCTCTCATGTGCATGCAGGTGCTGGGGGCTCGGAGAAGGGGAAGACAGCAACTCACAGCAACAGGCTCATTTAAAAATACCCTGGAAAATGCTGGAGAAACAGGGTCCAGGGGCAAGGTCAGCAGGAATCCACCTTTGTGGATGATGCTGTGGCATGATTGACATGGGGAGAGCCCCCACAATGTCCTGCGAGGGACACAGCCCCTTTGGAGTGGGGTGTCCTGCCCCCCTGCTCCCAGGAGGTGATGCCAGGAGGGCGACTGGCAAAGCCAGATTCACAAGTCGGGTTTATATTCTCGCAAGCCTGCCTTTGCCAGAGCGTTGATTGCAGGCAAAGGTTTGCAGCTTGGAAACTTGGAAGGACTGGGCTGTTTTCACTCTCTCTCCCAGGCTCTTTCATTCATGCTTCCTCTCTCTTTTCCCCTGTGCATTTCTCACTCACGCTCTCATTCATGCTCGCTCGCTCATTCTCATTTTTCCTGGCTGTATTTTTAGCTCCCTCGCCGTTCGGAGGATGTGAACATTATCCCTGAGTCATGACTTTGTGAGGAAACAGGCAGCCAGGGCTCCCATTACAACCCGTGAGGACTCTTATCAGCTGCAGCCCAGGCTGGCTGGGGAGGGGGTTTTATCTCCCCCATCCTCTCCTCTTCCTTTCGCTCCAGCCGCTGCAGCCCCAGCTTCTCCGCTGAGGCCAGGAGGCTCATCCCCGCCGCCGTGTCGTGATGCAGAGCCTAACGAGTTAAATGAAGATTGGCAGTCAGGAAATAGGAGCAAAGCGTCAGGGCCAAAGAGCATCCTCGGTGCTGGGGTGGCTGCCGCAAGAATGACATCAAGCCCAGAGGTGTCTGGCAGGGCTTTGACACCAAATGCTGCCGGGGTTATTCCCAGCCCGTGCAAACAAACATGAGGTAATGGCACCTGGGGGCTTAGTCGTAAGCTTGTTCTGAATTTGGAAAATGCAAAGTGTGGTGTCCTTCCCCCTGCCCTAGAGTATTTCAACCTGGCTCAGGACGAGGTTGAAGCAGCAGAAAAGTGTTACACCAGCTCTGTTCCCACACGTGGATGAGCCATTGAAATAAAAACATCCCGAGTAGAAATTATTTGGGCTTCGTTCCTAAATGCCAATGCCATATCGCACGCTACAAAACAGCCGACTGTCTGCTGTGAGAGAAGACAAAAAATACCACCAGAAGGGAGGAGGCAGCGCCGCTGCCCTGCACGCTGCCCACGCGTGACTAGACGTGACGGATGGCTTCCAAGTGACCCCCTGGCTCGGTGCCGGGGGGAGGAGGATGCAGGGGGTCACTTTTTAGTGTATCTCGACTCAGCCTTGTGCATCACGACACATCTTTGCTAATCTGGGTGTTGCGTGGCAGGTCGTGAGGCTTGGCTTCACCTTTTGGTGACATTTGGGCTGTTTTCAGCATGCTTCCTCCAGACTTTCCTCTCTTAACCTTTCTGTTATCTCCTTAATTGTCTCTCCTCCCTTTTCCACCCATCTGCTTATTTTAGCTGTCTCTTCCTGCCTGCACGAGTGGCTCTCTGGCAGAAAAGGGGTCACTCCCCTGCCCTCAGCTTATTTTTGCCCCATTTTTATGCTTTCCAAACAATGGAGACCCTACAGCCTTTTGCTCTGGCAGGGACTGGTTTGTGGTTATTCCCCATCATTTTAAAAAAACCTAAAAATCTGCAATGAGCTGCTTCTGCATCCCAGACATCTGTGTTGGTGCTCAGCATCAGGGGGAGCTTTCCACGTGATTAAAATTGATACTTGGGGTCTTTTGTCCTTGCAAGTCCCCTCAGGGAGGTGGTCCCAGTTCTGCATCTCCTGCATCTGCAGAGATGCTGTGCCAGGAGCCATCTCACGTTTGTTCATTACAGCAGGACACGGAAAGGGCTGCTGTCTCACCCAGCACCCTTGGCTGTATGTGGTGGGCAGGAGGGGACCAGAAGGATCTTGAGGACAGACGTGTTGTCCAAGAAACGAGGCCATTTGTGGTCCCAGACTCAAAACACTCCAAGTGTGGAAGCCGGGACTTCCTGGGCTGAGCCCCATTGCTAAAGAAAAGACAAAAGAAAGAGTCATTAGATGCCATTAGTTGTTGTGAAAAGGATTTTTGCTGGCGGCCAGCACTCCTCTTGGGAGGACACAGCCCTGGCTGCAATAACACTCATGTGTGGATCGGGTTTATTTTAAGCACCCCCGTTTCCCCTATATTCCCAGCCCCAGTGACTGCAAACCCAAGGGATTAGTGCACTAAAAGCATCCTCTGCCCCTGCCATTTACCTGCGCTCTGGCTTCTGTGCTTTCCCATTAGAGCTTATTAATTATGATGGCTATTATTTTGCTGGATGATGAACACAGCCCTTTCGGCAAGCCTTGGGACATTGCCTAGAATTACAAGCAATTCAATAACGAGGAGCCGAACACCGAAGCCCTGCTTTCACTCCCGGTGAAAAACCCCACCAGCTTTTCATCAAGAGGAGAATCTCAACTAACAACTGCATCCTCCCCGGCTTCATCTGGGTGTCTTTATGGTGATCCCGCTCAGAAACATGCAGTTTTGCAAGGCTTGAGCAGGGACCAAGTGCTGCCAGAGCCAGTTCCCAAGTGGATGCAAAGATTTCTTCTCCCTGGGGGAGGAAATAAAGGATTTGGGGCTAAGACTTTACTTTTCTCTGAATTATTTTTATTTTTGCTGCTCAGGAACTCCCTATTCCACCTCTGTTGTCTTTCTTCACCTCTAGAGGTCACAGTGCAGGTTAGGACAGGGCAGCACCTTCTGAGCCACACAAGAAATGACTCAGAGCTTTGGGAAACCATCCCACATGGGAAGAGGAGATGACCACAGCCTCAACCCCAATGAGAAAGAAACACTCTTTTAGGGACATCTTCCCACATAATTGGGGTTTGGAGTATCTCCGCGTCTTACAGGCAACGAGCTCCGCTCTTCTTCAATGCAATTATTTGTATAATAACACTGAAGCCCATAGTTTGCACCCATTCCCATCCTAGAAGTTGTTTCTTCTTCTTCAAAACCCCAAACGTTTGTAGTTCACCATTAACAGCGCTATTTATTTATATATTTTTTAATGCACAGCAGTAGCGGGCAGCACCTTCCCAGAAAGCCGCATCTCCTGCAGCAAAGACGCTGTGTTTTTGAGACTTGGTTTGTTACAAACAGGAGGGATCACATCTCAGCTTCGCCTCTCCCTTCTAAGCCTAAGAAAGCACAAGAACGCCTCCTGAAGGCAATTCTCACCCTGGGGTCCCCCTCGCACCCCACGAGCTCCCCGAGGGGTAAAACAAGGGAATCCACAGTCCTCTGAGAAAAGAGGGTTATTGTGCACAAGCAAATCCTCGCTTTGGCATGAATCTCTGTGCTGAGATGAGGCAAGCGTAAAGAAAAAAGTGAGGTTTGCGCTCACGAGGAGCACTCAGGGGTTTATTCTGCTTTTCAGGGTTATTCCTGCTGCTGGTTGCCCGCAGCGCAGCATCTGGAGAAGCTCAAAGTCGTGAGGCTGTTTATCTTTGCTGCACATCTGTAGGGCAGGGAAGTGCTGTCCCCCCCGCACCCGGAGGAAAGGAGTGGATTTACTTTCCAAACGCTCGGGAGCTGAACTACAGTGAGAGGTCAAGTGACTTGGCGGAGCAACATCGGAGCATCGCGGGACATCAGGGGATTTACTCACTTGGTAAAGTCCATGCACAGCACCCATAGAACGTATGTCCATGGGGGGCTGTGTGGCCTTATTTGTTGCTGCAATGCTTGTCCTCAGCACATTTCAGTGCTCCTTACAGAGGAGGAAAAATTAATTATCATCATTATACAACTGGAGGGTGAAGCACAAGGAAAAGGAGGATTTGCTGAGTCCCCCAGGCTCAACAAGCCTCCCCCAAGCTCAGTGCAACGGGCTTCTGGTGCCTCCACTTCAGCACACACATACCCATTGCTGATACTGCTTATAGTTGCATTAAAAGCACATTTTCCAACTCAAAGCAGGAGCAAATAGAATCCTCACTGGTGTTACAGTGAATCTTTCAATTCCTACAACTAAAACATTATAATGCATAAGCTGATAAGTTGCCTGTCTTTCTTTCTGTCCTCCTTTCTCTCTTTCCTTCTGCTTGGGTAATGAAAAAAAGAGTTATCGCCAGTTTCACTTCCCTTTACTCTCAGCAGCAAGACAATGGCACTTGTTAGTTCTGGTCTATTAGCACAAGTGTTTGGGTTGCAACATTATAATGGTTTGGTTCATATGAAAAAGAGGAGGAAACAGAGGCATTTCTTCAGTAATGAAGAAACTTGTTTTGAAGGTTAAGGTGGAGCTGAACTCTTTAAGGCAGTTTCTAAACTGTCAGCTTCACTTAAAAGATTTATGACTACATGAAAAAAGCCTCTGAGCTGCAGCAAAGGCTGAAGGTGCATCTCACCTCTGAAGACTTGCACACATTTCCTGGCACCTCACATATTGTTTTTTTCGAGTATTTTGGTCTGTTTATTTTTCGTTTGTTTGCTTGCTTGCTTTTTGTTTGGGTTTGTGGCTTTGGTTTGGTTTGGTTTTTCTTCAGGACTGCAGAAACTTTACACTTTGCATTTCTCTGCAGTGATGCTCAGCTTCCCTGTGTTTCTGGAATTATTTGAACCTTGCAGCGAGCTGTGGCCTGAAAAGCATCATCTGGAGCCGCCTGCCGCCATCCAGCCAGCACTGCAGGCTCTGGGCTAGAGCCAAAAACACCCCGAGAAGGGTCAGAGCTCAGCGAGCCCCAGCCAAGTGTTGCACAAACTCGCCTTCCCCTGTACCCAGGTCACAAAATCTGGCAGGTGCAGACAGGCTCTGAGCTGAAGACAGACTTGTTTTGTCCCCTTTCCTCCTTTGGGGAGGCAAAAGTCAGAGGTAACACGCTCTTTTCTTATTAGATCAGTTGGAAAACGTGCACGAGGGTTATAAACTCATAAACTCGTCTTTGGCCTCTGTATTTTTCAGTTCGCCTTTGTGAGATCTGAAGCGCGACGTTGCTGTTAACAGTTCTGGACTGTGCTTTTCTTCTGAATTTTGCACCCAGCAGATTCATTCACTGCTGGCTTTTCTGGCTTGCTTTCCACATTCATCTCCCGAGCACTGAAAAGAGGAGATGGAGCCAAAAAACTGTTCTCGGAGCCGCTCAGCTCACGGAGCCAGGGAGTTTACACCAGCTGAAAAAATGGTGAGATGAGTTTACTTGGGATGAGAGGGCAAAAAAGGCCCCCCCCACCCCAAATGCTGAAAAATTGTGATAGGGATGGATGGTGGACAAGATGCATTTGCAATCATGATTGGAGCACCGGCTGCTAAAAGCTGCGAGTGTTTGGAGGGTTTTTAGGCGGGTAGCATGAAAGGAACCACCACAACCACCACCTGGGCTGAAGTGGCAGGTGTGGGGCAATGAAAGCCACAGGGAGGGGGCTCCCAAGGGGTGAAATGACACCCCACATGCATAGTGATTACCCAACTGCACAGACAGGACCTGAGTATGACTGAAGTCAATACTTGGGGTGATGCTCAAATTTTACTCTCCATGGGGTTATCTCATAGCTGGGTACCCAAACTCAGCAGCCTGGACCAGCATTTCTTCATGCTGGCATCTCTGTGTGGTACATGATAACATGGTCCAGAGATGATATGGTCCCTCCAGCAGCACTTATCCCCCCGGTAAGGGATGCACCTCAAGTCCCACAGTGTCCTGCCAGCCCCCAAGTCCCCATCTGGCCCTTTGAGGTCTTTTCCCCATCTAAAGCCTCAGGGAGAGATAATTTACTAGAAAATACCATTGCTTCAGGTACCAGTGGAAATAAATCTGTAGGTACTGGTAGCTTTTCAAGTGGTTTAGATGCTTTCCCATACCCCGGGGTTCTTTTATTTTAAAGGCACGTGAAGAGTCCCACGCTTTGGCTGCAGATCTGAACTTTCATAGATCTTAAAGGCAGAAAGGACCATAGATTATCCAGGCTGACTTCCTGTCTAACGCAGGCCAGATGAGTCCATCCCCTGATTCCTACACCGAGCCCAATAATTTCTCTTTGGCAATACATCTCTTCCAAAACGGCATCCGGTCTTGATTTAAAGACTTCAAGAGATGGAGAATCCATCACTTCCCGTGGCAGCTTGTGCCAGTGGTTATTTCTAGTAAAGGAGGAAGCTATTTAGAGCTGGGCTTATGTGTAAGAAGCCTCTTTGGGTAAAGAAACGCTCACAAGCTGTCTCACCAGCAAAAGAAAAACACAAAGCAGACACTGAAGAAGGATCTTGCCCCCAAAAGTGCATCTGTTCTTTCCCACTGCAGCAGTTGATCTGGATCTAGATCTAAAGTTCGGTTTTTCTCTACAAGCACCACCTTCTGTAGCCCTTGGCCATGGATCAGCTGGCTGAACCTCAACCCAGCCGGGACGGTCACCACGGGGAAGCAGGAGGAAGGATTTGGGAGAGCGGATGACAAGTAGGACTGTGCCTTGGAGGTAGGACAGATGTTACTGACTTGGACTCATCCTTAATCCTGGATTCCCATCATAACTGACAGGGGTCTTCTTCTTGAGCAGGTTGGGATGACCAAAGCACGACACTGCTGACAGCCAAAAGTGGTTTTTTTGTGGTCAAAAATGGCGAGTTCGCTCTCTCTTTCTCTCCCAAGGCCATCAGACTCGCTGGGAGTGTGCAAAATCAGATGTTCTTGCAACCCGCTGTTACTGAGTTATTTATATCCATGTAATATTTGACGTTTCCTGTTCTATTAAAGGGCTCCAGGTCTCCAAGACAGTTGCAAAGCAGCAAAGTAGGAGCTCCTGGTGCATCTCGGACGGTGTCTCCACAGCAGGAGTGACATGCATGGAATAGCAGCATAGGAGCAGGAGAGAGGGATGTGAGTTTCTTTGCAGTATCTTGGCAATTTAATGCACCGAGATAAACATTTGTGCTTCTGTAAGAGGGCTGTCCAGACTCTTTGTGAAGAGATGTGGCACCTGCTGAGCACCTAGATGAATCAATCTTCAGCTGCATCTGCAGGAACTCACTTGTTCATATGGTTTAAATAACTCTTCCTTTGCCAGATAAGGGTTGCAGATGAGCTCAGCTGACAGTCCATCTGGCAAAAAAAGAGTTAGACCAGATCTAAGCCAAACCCACAGATATTTTTTACTCCCACAATACATCTAGAGCTGCAGGTCAGTGGGGACAGAACTGCCATCAACTCCCATTCTCTTAGATCTTCCAAAATCAGATGAGAGAGATCTCCAAGATGAGGGAAAATGTCTCATGTGGTCTCAGTTCCTCAGCTGATTGACACAGACGCTCAGCCCAGATCCCACAGGGAGGGCAAAATGTGTCATGGAGGAAGAATCCGGATCAAAATGCAGCTGGGAAGTTTGTTATTTGAAAGACCACATCCTACGAAAGGCTCGTACAGCCGGGACAGGGCTGGGATAAACAGGAATTCCCCATTCTTTTTCGGCAGCCTCATCCTTCTTCCCCTCCAAAATGTGCCCAATTTCTCTCTCTGCTAATCAGAATTTCCTCTCCATCCCATCGGATCTGAAATAGATTTGGCAGAGCAGGTTTGGCCTCTGTCTAAGGTGTTATTTTTCCAAGCTGCCACAAGGTGCCAGCATTTCAGAGCCTTACTGCCCTGTGAGCCAGGAGATGAGGGGCAGCTCAGCTGGGGGAGGACCTGCAGCATGGATTGAACCCCACCAGCTCCCCTTGAACCCCACCAGCTCCCCTCCAGCCCCACCATCTCCTCTTGAACCCCACCAGCTCCCCCCTTTCCTCCCCATGGGTTACATTTGGTAGAGGGCAAAGATGGGGAAGGTGGAAGAAAGCATCTTAATGGGGACATGACTTTTGATTCACCAGCTTTGGGGCTGTGTGGCGGCGATGGACCCATCGCTACCTTGTTATGAGGCACATCGTGATGTTCACTGATGCAAAAAAGAGCTCTCTGTGCCTGTGAGGACACTTTGCCAGCTGGGCTGCTGTCTCTTTCCATCCTGGAAGGAAATATCATCCTTCTCCAGGACTGTGCAAATGCTGCTGCTGGACGTTCAGCAGCCTCTGCAGACAGATTTCCCTCTCACTTCCCCAAACTGAGAGAGAGGAAGATGAAGCAGTTCCCCATTTTCTCGTCTCAGTTATCGCTGCTGCCGGGGGGCGTTCCCCAGGCCAGCCCTGGGGAGCTCACACCCCTCTTTCAGTTCTGTTCGTGCCACATCTGACCGACCACCCTCCACCCTGTGCCCTCCACCAGGTCCCAGCACGAGAAGAACATCTTTGTGGACTCCGTCCTCCTTCAGGAGTCACTGCCCTGGGGCACAGGGAGCCTCTTTCATGTCCCCTAAATCCTACATACTCATCTAAGATGTGACGCAGGAACCTGCGATGGCAGCTGAAATCCTTGCTGGGTCCATGTGTCTTCTATAACTCCTTAAAAGCATCATCCACGGTGGTTGATGACCCACAAAGCATCCCCTTGGTGTCCCTCAAAAGCTCTCTCTAAAATTAGATACAGCAGTTCCGATTCACAGCCCCCCATCTCAAATCTCTCCCCTGGAAAAAGGGAGATGAGAGAATTAACACATTTATTTCTATAAAAATGTATTTTTTTCCCTTCTGGCTCATTTTATGGATCTTCTTTCCCACATAGAGGGGAAAAGATAATTGTAGTTGATAGGTAATATGGTAAAAACACAAATCCCCTTTTGGTTTCAGGTGAGACAGAGCAGGCAGCTGGTTTGGAGCTTTATTATTAAGACCACAACACGGGAGGACAATTTTGCTTGGGAATATGCCTTTGCAATGATGAAATTCCTCACCTTGCTGCAGCAAATCTGTATTGATGTCAGCAGAGCAGCCTCAATTTTCACAACCCAAAGCCCAGGCCAAGCTCTTTTGTACCTCGAAATAATTTTTATGCTTTCCAGTCTTCCACGCCTTCTGCTTTCCCCAGAGGTGTTGGATAAATTTCCTGTTTCACTTCTGGAGCAGCGAGCCACAGCTTTATCAGTGAATATTTAGCAAGACAGATTCTGCTTCCAGACAATACTGTCTCCATAAAAGAGAGCTGTGAAAATGGCATTAGAGAGTAATTACTTTCCTGCTCACCGCAAGCTGACAGTTCAAAACCACAGCTGGAGAGCTGACAGCGTGTGCTCTCTTGCAATGGGCAAGAGATGCTCAGAAATGGAGCTTGTCCAGAACGCCTGCATGGCTTTTTTTTCCCCCACACACATATAAAATGGGCTTCTCATCTCAAAAGCAGAAAAACAAATGTTTTACCTTATGCCCCCAATTTATTTTTGTTAAAGAACAGATTCTCTCTTTAAACAGCGAAAAAATATTGATTTGTAGTTTCCTAATAATATTTCCGTTCTGCAGGTGAGACAAGTCTGTGAAATCTTTTCACTTAGAAAATAAAACAGTATTTTATCATTACCTTTCTGCAGGGAAAACTTCCAGCCAGAACTTTACGTGTGACTTACTACCTGGCACTTAAACTTGGATCACAAAGCAGAGCCTTACCAAAGCCAAACCTCAGACTTAGCCCCATTGATTATGCTGTACTATAACACAAAACCAGGCTTTCTGGCACTGGGAAGTACTGGAGGTTGCCCAGTTTAACTGGGGCCATGGTAGGAGAGCCAGAGGACGGCGTGTTGCCGTTCAGCCCCAACCACAGGGCAGCAGCAGCAAAGATGCTGAAACCAAATCAATGTGCCAGAGCCATTCCTGCTCCTTCCTCTGCTGCTATGTCACTAACGTAAGGCAGAAGAGCCTAAGAAATAAACATGCTGTCACCAGATGTTTAGAACATCTGGTCAGACCAATAAAGCAAAAAACAATGACAAAAAATAACTGTGAAAAAAGGAAAAACAAAAAGGAAAGAAGATGTATTCATGGAGCCTGCAGGTTGCAGGGATGGGGTTTTCCATGAAAGCCTCATGGCACGTCAACAGCACAGATGTGAGCGACATCCATGCTCCTGGAGAAAACCTCTCACGTCCCTGGTCACTGCACCATGAAAGCCAGGAGGGTCTGGACACCCACCTCCCAAAGACAACCCCATGGAGATCTGCAGCCCTCCTGCCATCGAGGTGTCTCTGACGGACATTTATGGCCTGTTTCATCTGCACATGACATAAACTTCAGTGTATTTATAGCGTCTCTGGGTGAGAAGGAAGTGTTCTCATTCTGCAAACTCATCCCAAAGTGCAAACAGGCAGCGCGACAGGCTGTGGTCAGGTCTCCAGTCCTTGCTCGCATGATCTTCACTTGTTGGTCTGAGTATAATCCAATGTTGTTGGGTTTCCTTACATCTGCTGCTTTAGGTACCAAAAAAGGACAAACGCCCATTTCGGTGGGTGGGAGGACACATCCTGGCAGAAAGGGAAGCTCGTTGGGTTACACCGGTGCCCCTGGGCTGGTGCAATTCTGTGTGGGGACATCCTGAGCTGCTTTTCTGCTCTGGTTAACCTCAGCTGTACCAAAGTGGGACTCGCTCTCAGCTTACCCCCTTTCTGCATTGCTTTAATATCATTGATTTAAGCTCAAACACTGAGCCCTTCGGGTATAAACCCATGCAAAACCACCCATCTTTTCCCTAGCCTGACTTTGCAAGGCAATGACAAGCCCAAGGATATTAGACCCCAACCTGGCCCATGCCTCCAAGTGCTCACAGCAGCCTTGGCTACCCAACAAGCCTGATTCTGCACCCAATTTTCACGTCAGGGTATGTGGTTTCTTAAAGAAAGCCCAGTAATCAGAGCTGGAAGGTTGGGACTAGGTCTGGATCACCTCACGTGACATTCGTACCTTGGTTGAGCTTTCGAATCTGCACCACAGTTTGTTTTGCTTGGTCTGAGCTTTGCTGCAGCTGGGATATAAACTCAGTCCTGCAACCCTGCTCAATCAGCTGCCCCGTGTTGTGTCCCACCAGAAGTGTGACCGCATCGCGCTCCTCCTGGTTGGGGACAGGGGACATCGTGCCACAAGAGGGCACTTTCACCTCCCAGACATCGCTGCGGTAGGTTCTACATATGTAAATACATATATATATAGTATGAAGGCAGCAGGAATGAATCATTTGGCAGAGGTGGAGCTCTGGTTTGGTGACAGGCGCTGGCTTGCGAGCAGGTCTCCCGGTGAGACCGAGAACCAGTGTTGCAAAGAAAAACACCTCAAGGGTGGCCGGCTGGCAGGTGGAGAAGCCGGCGGGTTTGGGTGGCACGTCGGGAGCCAGCGAGCACGACAGGCTGCGGCGGTGACCTCAGTAGGCAAGAGAAATGCAATAGCGGAGCTGCTTCCAAGTTAAATAAAGACAGATATTGCACTCAGTGCCTTTCAAGCAGCCTTTTTGGAGCCTGCTTCGGTTCATTCCTCCGCAGTCATTTAAAAAAAGCCCAGGCAGAAATGCAGGAAGATTTCTCTACAGCAGCAAACCTGATTTACTTGCCACTCTGCCCAGGTTGGAGCTCTGCTCTCTGCATCATTTAATTCCCATGGAGCTAGAGGTTAAGTCAAATAAATAAGGAAAATAGGAGCTCTAAAGCTCAGGGAGCAGGAACTGTCTTTTTGGCCGTATTTATTTTTCCATCTCCAGCCTCCAGACAGCATACGAAGCTTCAGCATCCTTCTCCTTGTCTGCCAAGGTTCTTCACCTCCAGTGGATCCATCTCATGGTCCCCAGCCCAGAAGAAGCAGGCAGAGCTCTGATGTGACACCCTCTAATCAGCACCAGCCCGGCCCTGGCCCTGTCTTTGCCTATCAGAGAGGACACAGCGGGAGGAATGTGATGGCTTCAGGGACAAGGAACACCCACAGGAAACCGGGCTTTATTAGTTTTTCTGTCCACAGAACATCTTGTAATAGAGAAAGGAAAAAAAAATAGCCCTTGCCATGCAATGCTGTTTTATCCCTTCTCCAGGACACTTCTCGCACCCTCCACTGAAGAATTTGCTGGGTGCTGGGGTGGATGAGGGCCAGAGTAAGGATGCAGCCACACTCTGGACTCCTTGGGTGCCTCTTTGATCCTCTCTCCCCCATCCCGGTGCTCTTGTTATGTTCTGCTCTTCTGTTTCTGTTTATTTGTCCTCAATGGTGTCATTGTCTCAACCAGCAAGTTGGAAAGCTTGCTGGCTTGTGTTGCTTTGCCATCTGGTGGCTAGCTAACGATTACAGTAGCAAACAAAACCCAAACGGTTGAAAATAGGCCTGATGAAAGTTCATTTTTATGAAGAGGATAACAGGAAAGAGAAATGGGAAAGAAACGTGTCTGAGTCCCTGTTTCCTCCCAAGATGATGAGGAACTGTCACCAGGGCTTCTTAAACAGGGAGCTGTCACCAGAGCTTTCAAACATGTAAAGATGCCCAAAACGGATTAACCAGGACTGGGGAAACTGAGGCACGGGGTCATTTAGCATGTCTGTGGCAGAGCTACATGTCCTGATTCCCAGAAAACATCTGCATTGTGCAGAGAGAGAACCAGCCAAAGAAATGTGGCTCTGAGGACAAAGAATCTTCTTCCCGATCATTTGGATCTTGACTCCACTGAAGCCAGCGCCATCCCACCTGGAGGGATCACACTTGCGAGAATTGGCTGGTGAAAAATGGATTCTGGCTTAAATGAAGCGATCTTATCTTTGGCTTCTTTTCCTCCCCCTGCGGGGGAAATGAATGACCGTGGCTGCCTGGCTTAGCTTCCATTTCCCTGGGTGGTTACGGGTGGTTGGGTCCTATGAATCAAAGTGTCGCAGTAGGAGCCAGGAAATGGGTAAGGATGGAGAACAGGAGCTGAAACCACTCTAGCACGAAGGGTCTGGGCAAGAGAAAGCCCAAAAAGATCCTACCTGGCTTCAGGAATGGACTCGGAGGTGGTATTTTAGCAGTTCCCCAGGCTTTCAGGTTTTTCACCCCATAATTTCGAGGCCATTTTTCGAGGGCACGGCCATAAAAACTGGGGGTTTGCCTCTGCCATCTGCTTTCATCACCCTTCTACTTCGGTGGCAACGCGTAAACATGAGCAAGAGGAATCCGCATGGATTGAGACTGTTCTTCCTTCCTAAAATAAACCGATCTGATACTTCAGCCTCTCCCTGAGACCGGCTCACAGTTTCTCTGGGAAAGGACCTCTGGAGGGAGGCTCTGCTGGTTTGCTCCATCTTTTCCCAGGAAAAGTTCCACACTTGACACAAGCCAGCTCCCCAGCCTTAGCATCCCTTGCTATCTTCAATATTACACAGCCCTTGTTGCCATAGCGTCTGAGTGTCGTTATCTCCGCCATGACTTTGTGTAATGGAGCCGCACTATTATCTCTATTTTGCAGATGGGGAATCAAATCACAGAAAAAAATAATGAAGGACAGGTCTGCAAAGTAGATTCTTAAAACTGAATGAGACAAAGCACATTAGTACTTAATTCCCACTGCCATTTCCTGGGGCCAGAGAGTTTTTGAGTCCCACTAGGACCCGTTTACATCTACAGGTACAGATACTATTTGCAGTTAACTTGTCGAGGAGCTGCCTCCATGGAGCACTTGGTCACCAGCCGAATCAGCGGCTCATCCTCCTCTTTCAGCTCCTGGAGCTTCATCAGAACCTCTCTGACCCTGGGAAATGAGTTTTCCAAATGAGACGCACCTGGTCCATGATGACAAAGGCACCAATGGCCAGTCCAATTATCTCTTTTCTTTCTTATGCCTCGTAATTTCTCTGTGTTTCCAATATGTTTGCTCCCAAAATAATTCTTAAGACGTAGCTGATCCAAAAGCTGTTGTAAAAATGCTGATGTTTCCTGCAGATGTACCTTAAAGCTGCCTGGATCTCAAGTGTGCACAGAGCGGGGGACGAGCCCCCCAAATTTCCCTGGTTGGTTGTATCCCTGCTGCATCCTAGCTACTCAAGGAATCCATACCAAAGACTCCAAATTTAACACAAAACAAGGTCTGAATCCTGCAGCAAGCAGAGTCAGCAGCGGATTTTATTGACTTCAGCACCACCAGGAGATCAATTCATACATTTACATAGCAGTTTCCATGCAGAGATCACAAACTTTATCATCCCCTTCAGACCTGGGCTGCCCCAGGCCCTTCAGTCATTATCTGATCCGTGGATATCTCAGTACCTCAAAGATCAAAAGGAAATTTCGCATGGTTTAGAAACAACTGTTCTGGGGCTACGGGACATGCTGACTTTAAGCTGATTCTTGTAGGAATCAGTGAGAGCTTTGTCACCATGATAAAAATCTGTGTTTTGCTGCATTAACCAGTGATACAGCAAAACAGAGCATCCCTGTCTTGTACAGAAACAGTCGTATAAAAGCGTTTATAGCCATGGAGCTCCAAAGTTTTCCTTCACCCTGAACATTCTACCAGCACAGGAGTATTCATGTACCCCACGACCAAAGCAGCTCCTGCTGCACATTGTAGCTGTGCAATAAAAATACCACGTGAGACAAGTCGGCTGCACCTGTAAAAGTACATTTTTTGTCACCATAACCAGCCTAGCACCGCAATGCTGTTGGCCCAGCACCGCAATGGTGTGGGCACAGCACTGGCAGGCAGGAATCATGCTGTTCCACAGACATCAACAGAGCTGCGCTTAGCAAAGCCTGCAGTTGGACCTGGCCTCCTCTTGATCTGGGAAGAGAAATAGGTTCATTCTAGTGTGAGCAGTAGCTGAGCTGGACAAGTGACAATATGTCATCTGGCACTGCTGGGACATGAAATATATAACATTTTTCACGCATGCAGGGGAGACGAGATAGAGATTTCCTACCATTCTGTCCTTCTGCTTTGAGCACTGGGTGTAAGTGGAATTTTTTACCAGTTTAGTGATTAAGCCACATCATTAGCATGATAGAACTTTTCTGGTGTGGACACAGCCTGGAATCCTTCCCTATGGCTTGAGCAAGTTCCCCCTGGGTGTCACACCAGCAAACTTTGGCTGATGTTTAGTAACACGACAGGATAACAGGAGCCGAGAGTTTACAAGTGCCTGTTGCACCGGGACCTTCACTGAACTTCCTCCATCAATCTCCATCAATCCTCCCTTTCGTACAACACAATTTGGTCTCTAAACCAGGTCCCTTCCTCTTTTTCCCTCCCCTCTCCCGCTGTCCCCCAGCACACACATGCACATTTCCTTTTCCTTCAGCAAACAATTTTCAGATTTGAAAGCGAATTCTCGGCACAGGCTGGGAAAAAAAAGACAATGTGGCCTCACTCCTTATCTCCTGCTATCTGCTGCTGCTTGTACTTGCAACAAGCTGCGAGCCCAGATTGGGTTTACAGTAGATTTTGAGTGTTTATGAGCTGCAGGAGGGAGAGAGAAGAGGGGAAATCTGGTCGGTGAGATAAGTCCAGGAAATAGGGCTGGTGGCTGGAGCAGAGTCAACAAGTTGAGGGAGCAACCGGACACCTCTAAAGACCCAGTGACTCAGTGTCACAACTTCAGTCCCCACAGCAAACAGGAGTGTTTAGAGGGGATTTGTGTGTAATTCTTCAACGGGGGTGTTGTGCCTGGGATGGAAGAAGGAAACATCTTGATCTCTTTACAGACTTGGAATATTTTCCAATTAGGAGCCCGAATTTAAGCTCCTCAATCCATAGGCAGGCTCCGAAAATAAACGGCTCAATTTGCAATGCACACGCAGCAGCTCACGGGTCAGTCGATCACACGACGGGGTTTTATAGCGTGTTGTGTAAATCTAGAAGCTCTTTGTGGCTCGAAGCATCATCTGGTCTTTGTTCATGTGCCACCTAGAGCAATGTGGCTTCGTACCAACAGGACGACGTAGTAGCTGTTCACATGGTCACTAGGATATTTTTATAATCACCTTTTATCCCCATGTGGACAGGGTTTGTGATAGTAACTGGAAAAGTGTGTAGGCTTCATCTGTAATGTATTTCAAAGACAAAAATATCTGGGCTAGTTATATCAGAGAACAGTAATTCACATCGTTCTATACAGTTAAAGAAAACACGTCTCTAAGCATGGCTGTGGAATGAAAAATTGAAGTTGTGTACTTTTCTCTCTGAAAATCCAACCAGAAGAAGTCTTCACGCTCTGAAGGTTGTTTCTAAACTGGAAAAAATTTGCAAACCGTGTCACTCAGGCGACATGGTCTGGCTTTACCTCAAAATCTGTGATTTATGACATACCTTTCATATCTTAGCTACTGAATGGAAAGAGACCCATATGGAGACCATAGTGACATTGATTGCCAACAGCCATCAGCTGCAGAAGGCTGGACCACCAGAGGTTTTGTACTGGTTTAGCTGAGTTAACAGTAGGCTAATTTATTTATTTGGGGTTTTTTTCCTCGTGTACTGATACGGCCTTTCATTTGGAAGCAGCTATTCTGTAGTTAACTCGCTACAGCATCTTCAGCTGAGCCCTGACATTGAGCCATTTCATGATACAGCAAACGCTCCCAGTGAGCAATTCATAATATTAACCAGAGTGATTTCCCAAATCATCGCTCCTTTCCAGATGGGAATAGTTATTCTCACATAAAGCACCTTTATATCGAAAAGGCTGGGGAGGAGTGGGCACTGAAATGCTTTAATTTGACTGGTATAGTCCAAGCTGTCTGATGATAGTGCGTAGACAAGACCCAAGGTATAAGAGCTCTTCGAGGAAAAGCCTTTTGTGGAAAAGGCTGTAAAACACCATTTTACAGTGTTGTTCTAAATTTCCTTTTTATTTTACGGTTCATCTAATTCGAAGAGAAACCTTCTCTGCAGAGACATGGAATGGGAAACATGCTTCCACGTCAAAACACTTGGAATCACATCAGGCTCCTGTTTTAGCCATTTATTTTTCTTTAATTTACCTCAGGACTGTCTCTTTCTCTTTTGTCCTTTTCATGCCTTTGCTGTTTATGTCACCTTTTGGTGGAGCCAACTTCCCTCTTGCTCTCTTCCCTCCTGCTCACCTTCACTATCCCCACTGGCTCAAACACAAAGTGAGATACTTTCAAGAAATTAACCTCTGGAAAGCAAGAATTTGATGTGTTTACTTGCTTGTTTATTTTCCTACACACACCAGAGCAGCTGGAGCTCCTTTAGAGCCCCAGATGTGTCTTCACAGCTGTCTGGTCTCTCCCAAAAAGCAGCTACTCCAGGAGCTCAAGACAAAAACGTCTGAGGAGGGTCTAAGGGAGCTGTGGATTCCCATCAGAACAGTGTAAGAATTTAGCTTTTTGCTTAAAGAAAGCAAAGAAAAAAACCCCAGAGCAAACAGGTGCAAAGCCATGGAGCTGGGCTGTACAAGGAGGGGGAGCTGCGCATCCTGGGGTTTTATATTTCCAAAAAAAGATGTTGATCTTCTCTTCTCCTAGAAGAGTTGCTTCGTGTAAAATCATTATGAAAAAGCCAAGCAACAGTGAATCTTGGGGTCACCGCTACTTCTCTTTTCTTCACAGGCAAAACTCTGCTGGAGGAAGAGGCTTGCTTTTAATTTCTTTTACTTTTTGCTTCTATTTTTTCTAGTTAGCGCCAGCTGGGCAGGTGTTTATGCTGATGTGTGAAAGTGGAACGGAGTGGTAGGGGCTCATTTGGGATGACAAATGTTTGGATTATTTACTTAAAGGGGGTGCAGTAGATATATAGGGCAAAAAAGGGTGTGGAAGAGGGATTCTATTCTGAAAAAAGGGGAACAAGACAGAAGTGGGAGCACGGGTTTTTGGGGAGGAACATGCTGAGTGCCAAAGCCACCATGGCAGCCAAGGGGGGCAACATGGCGGCCATTTCACCACCTCTGTGCAGAGGTGTGAGGTTCCCCTCGCTTCCCATTGGCTGCCCGCAGCTCTGGACCCACCCTCTGGGAGAGAAGAGCCAATCACAGGGTTGATGCTGACAGGGCGGGGCGCTCCTCACGACACAACCTGCCATTTTGTCTGTGTGTCCCCCCATGTTCCTTCTCCCTTCTCCCCACCAAGGGGATGTCGGGTCCCCAAGAGCACAGACCCTTGTCCACCCAAGGGCTGTGGCCACCCCAGCAGGTCCCGTGTCCCCTCAGCAACCTCAAAGACCCCCCCAAGGGCATGAAGAAAAGAAGGCGCAGGCACCACTCAAGGGTGAGGGATTCACTTTGCGGTGATTTCTGTCCCACTTGTGCCACCAAGATGCTCTCATGGCATCTAAGGTCTCACCAACCTGTCCTTAAACTTGTCCTTTTGCTCCTTAAACTGTTGTTGTCATTATTTTCCCATAGCATGTGGAAATGATGATGGCCGGTTAAAAATCATCACATTTTCCTCTTAGGAAAGAGAAACCGAAGCACCGAACTGTGTGTGTGTGGGGAACTCCTTTTCACTTCACGTACTTTCCCCTTATTTCTAATTAACGTGTTGAGGAATTTTAAAATGTAATAAACATTATTTCTAAACAACCAGAAAGCAAAGCTTGCTTCTTTCTGGTTTGATGTAAACATTTATAGCGCAGCTCCATCCTTAAACAGTTAATCTTATAGTGACCTATTAAAATAAAATGAATTGTGTTATAATTCATCCTAAAGCAACCTCGGGGTTAGTGTATCAGGTAACTCCTGCTTTTGCAGCCCTCATGACGTTTTTAATCAAATTCAGCTCTAATTGCTGGAGCACACACATGCCTCTTTTAATACTCTGCCTACATTTGGGACTCATATGAGTCTGTTTTCTCTTAACGTATCTAATAAATAGAAAACATGAAAAGAGCACATTTTGCAGGACTTGGAGCTTTTCCACTGGTTTCATTTGTTGTAGCAATTGTCCGACAGGCTTATGAGAACCGAGCACTTGTCAGGTTTCCCCCCAAACTTAGATAAAATTCTTCGGGGGGTTTTAAGCCCCTGTTTGTGTTGCTGGCACCCTGTTAAAGGGGGACACAAGCAGGAGCGACCTGTGTGAGAGGGGGAGAGATTTCAGAGGCACCTTTCAAAACCCACCGCCGCTGATGGATGTTGAAATGTTGCTTACACACAAGTCACCTCCGGTTTGTTGGGGAAAACTTGAAATGTCCTGTCTCCTCAGGAGCTATTTGTGTAAACAAAACTTCTGTAACTTTCTCTGGAGTGTGTGTAGAGGGGGGGCATTTTGTATTTATTTTCTTCTATTTTCTTCTCCTACAGCTGTTTCCAATTTGCCAGCAATTTTCTTTTGGGTTAGTAAAGCTCCCAAGATGAGTGCAACTGGCCACATGGGTTTCTCGACTGGACTCTGTGGGGTTTGATTACAAGGGGTAGCAAACCCAGCTCAGGATCCAGGGTAAGCATTTCCTCTGCATTTTTAAGTGCTTTACGTCCTAAGGTGTTTTTTTGTTAACGCCAACCTTTAAAGTTTATTTCATTAGGGGCGTGTGCTCAGTGGTCCCTGTCAGAGCCACGCTGAGATTTTGGGACAGGTTTGCTTAAAAATAGAAGGAAAACGCACAGCGGGGAGAGATGCAAATGTCTGCTAGGTGCACCTCAAGGAAAATTAGAGGAAGAGGTTTTTGTTAACACAATGGTAAACCCTCGGGGTTCCTCTTCAGCTACGTGTTTTGTGTAATTCACACGTGGAAACGTGAGAAAAGAATGAAAAATGACTTTGAAATGTGATCTGATTGGGTCACTAGCTAGTGAGTGTGTAGAAAGAATAGTTCACATCCCCACAGAATAATGAGATTAAGGCATTTTTAACCCCGATGCACGCGATTTTTTTATTTTTCAAAAGCCATTTACAAATGACAACGCTGATTATTTTTTTCTCGATCCCTTTTTCCTCCTACACACTTCGCAAGTCCCTCCTATCGCTTTGATTGTTTTCCTCCCATCGCATCCGAGATCTTCCTCCTAAAATCCCTGTCGCTTTACCTTAGGAAACTCTTAACACAAACAACAACAATAATAACGAAGAATCCCAAGAATTTCTATATTAAAAAGCGGCTCTGGCGAGGTCCCTGGTCGCTGCGTGCAGGTCTGAGTCTGTTTTCCTTGGAAATTGGGAGGAATGCTAAACGCCTCGTCTACCAGCGAGTAAATTGTGTGCGGAGCTCTAGGCACGGCTCCCAAGTTGCCCTTTCACCCCTTCACTTTATATGTTCCTCTTGTTAAGGAGAAAAATGTTTCAATATGTTGGAATTTGGGGCAAAGCCGGGAAAGAGAGAAAGAGAATGGAGAATGGAAGGGCATTTTCCAAATAGTTTTGGTAACCCATCTGGGGGTTACGTTTAAAATTGATGTTGTACTAAAATCCCTGGAAGTTTCTTCCCCAGGTTAGTTCAAAATATCATCTGCCAACACTTCGGAGATGACAAAATGCACCAGAAACGTGACGCTGTTGGCGGGGGGGGGGGGGGGGGGAACATTCCTGAATTGAAGATGTTTCTTTTCCCTCCCTCAATGCGTTACAATTTGATGGGGTATCATTCAATAGCTAAAATGATCTGGAGGTTTCGACTTGCAGAGAGAAAACTGAATTCTTGATCCAATACAGAGAATAGTTTCGAGACGATTTAATCTCGGTTTTTCCAGCCCTGTGCATCTGCAGCTTCGTCCGTAATATTTTCAGTTCTGCTTCAGGGGAAAACGGGTTAACTGTTTGCAAGGTAAGAAAAAAGCTCAAAGTAAGGAACGATGATTTAAAAACGGATATTTGAAACTTCCTTATTTAAAAGGGGGATTGAAAGTAGCACTTGAGCTCCACTCAGCGTCTCTTTTCGGCTTGACTCCTCAGCAATATTTTTTTAAGAGAGTTGTGATTTTTTTTTCCCCTAGGTTCTTTAAAGTTGCGAGGAGCGCCAGGCGGACTCATTGGGGGAAGATTGCCACACAGCCGCTATCAATCTGAAGGAGCAGCCGAAATATTGATAAGGGGGGGGAGGTGTGAAACGGAAATCAAATGAAAAGTAGAGGGCACAGAAGAGAGGGAAAGGAAAGCGAAGCACGTCCCGGAGCTGCGAGCATTACAGAAGCCCCCTGAGGAAATGCCTGGTTGATGCAGCCTGTCTGGATGGGCTGGGAATTTTAACTTTGGATCTAGCAAGTTTAATCTCTTTGCAAAAGCAAAACCTGCGGCGGCAGGGTAGTGATCCAGAAACTGCTGGGGGAGTTTCACTTTTTTTGGGGGTCTCAACCTGGATCTTTACAAACTGCTCTGCCACTGGTTGAGGGGAAAGGGTATACAAGGTGAGTCAGTTAAATAATAGTAATAAGGCGAATCGAGAAGTTTTTAAGAGGCCCTTTTATGTTGCAGCTGATGCTGGCAGGGCAATACGATTGATAAATAATCCACAGCAGACTTCTTAAGACTTGCTCCAAATATGCAGATGTATTTATTTATATGAACGTGCGTAATTATAAGAGTGGGGTAATCGCGGAGTTGGGGGGAAGCGCTAATGAGGCGTAAAGAGGGGAGCGGGGGAAACTGAGAGGGGAATCCTTGACCCTAGAAAATTTACTAGCAAAGCAAAATCACCTTGTCCCTCAACTCTGGCTGCCCCCCACCCCCTCGGTACAAGTTCAGAAGCGAAAGAAACTGGAATGTGTCAGGAGGGAGGACGACAGGGAAAAAAAATATCAGAAACACATTGTCGAATTTATAATCGGTTGCCCTTGTGTGCCAGCTGGCCGCCTAATAAAAGCTTTAAAATCAATAAAAGTGGGAGGGTTACGTGCAGAGAGCGAACTTTTATTTTCCAGAGTTGTTGGGCTGGGGTCTTTTTTTTGCTTGCTTGCTCTCTCTCTCTCTATATATATATATGTTTTAGGATCAGCAGATGTTTCAAAGCAAGCCAGGTTTGGGGGGCACGGAGGGGGTTCCCCGGCAGATTTAGGGAGCAGAGACCTCCGGCGCGGAGCGGGCTTCTCCATTAATCAAACGAGGGAGATTTCGTGATTAACCAGCGCTGGCTGGCTTGTGTTAGACCTGAACTAACTGCAAACTTAGGCGCCCACAGCTTTTCCTGAAGAGGTTGCGAAAAATAAAAATATTGAGCGCTTGTGCATAGCTCTTTGTGCATATTTCGGATTCTGTAATATAATTTTTCTGCGGTAAAATTCTGGGTATATTTCTGCTTTTTCCCTTCCCACCCCGGGAAAATGGGGCCGTCAGAATAGCAGCACTCAGGAGTTGCATGTTAAGGGATGAAGGGTAATGCTTCTTAACGATGCACTAATTACAGCCAGCTAATTGCTTTCTGGTGCTTTCCGAGGGGACTAAAGATCCTGAGAGGAGCGGGTAGAAAAAATAGTTGTCGGATACTTTAATGACTGTGGATTTATTTTCTCACACATCGTGATATTATTTTCCGATAGTTGTTAATCTCTGCATCTCCGTCGTGATGATTTGGAGGGGGGAAGAGGCAAAAAAAGCCACCCAAAATTGTTCATCAGGAGGTCATAAAGTCTTAGAAGTCCAGAAAAAACAGATGCAAGCCTGAGATAAAGCACCGCTAAATCGGGCTTAGTAACAGCACTATCCAAAATAGAAGGGCTGGGATTGACAAGCCTGGGGGGTTTTATTGCTATTTGGAATGATACTTCCGTTCGCTATTTTTTTTTAATTTATTGTTTAATTATTAGTAGTGAGAAAGGTTCTTTAAATCAATAGAGGCCAGCAGGCTAATGGCTCGGGATGGTTTCAATGAATCAGGAAAGGCAACTGCCCTTCATTTAGCCAAGTGAAACCCTTGGATACAAGTCAATAGGGTTAACTAGTCTCGACATGAAAACATGAGTATTTCAGCTGGCTTTTAATTGTTGGCTAAGAAATTCAGTTAATCAAATGTCAAACATTCCCCCTCTGCTCTGGTCAAAAGTGAAGAAGTTTCTTTTCCTAAGGGGTGAGGGAGGAATCCAAAACCAAAACCCAACTGTTGTTAAAGCATAGAAATAAAACCCAGTTTTACAAAGTGTTGTCTATTATTTGACTTTTAGTTGCCGTGGTGGACGTTTTTCTGTGTCATTTAAAGGGTAGTACAATTAATTGCTTTGATCACTTCTTTTTAAATATTAGTACTGATCTTACATTTTTAAACGATGCTTTGTTTTTTTACTTTTCTATATAAGTACTTTTTTTATTATTTTAGGTCGATTTCGGGACCTTTAAATATATCTATTAAACAAGTAAGGATGTTTCAGACTGTACCAGACACTTCGTCTTACGTCAAGGTAAGACATGACAGCATCTTTAAACAGGTAATGTCAAAAATTACAATCCTCCAAAATTCACAATCACTTGTATTAGTTGAAAATCTCATTCCTATTGTCATTGAGTTTAGCAGGAAATTTCCCTCTAACTTTGTTTTAGAGTCTCAACTATCACAGTTATCGTTCTGGAAATAAGAAGGGTTGAATCAAAAGTTGTATCATCAGGGACCAACAACATGTTCAAGTGGTCTTGTCTTTTCTAATGCATTGATGCTTGGTTTGGTGGGTTGTATCATAGTGAGTGTGCTGAATTACATTATAGTAGCGGTTGTTTGCTCTGAAACCAACATGGTAGTGGTGATGTGCTCCTGATGTTGTATCATAGTGGTTTCTTAAATTGGCTTCCAATTTTCTGATTTCCTAGATACCGTTTAGTCTTGAACCAGAGCTAAATTTCATTTAATATCCTTCTGCTTCTCTGCTGCATCAGCTGCTAAATTCAGTATGCAAGACGATATGTGAAGTTATGTTTTCTGAAAGGTACATTTCAGAAGGGATTTAGAGGGGAAAAATATTTAATGAGTTAAACCAAAACATCTCTTTTGGTTACTGAAGAAATGGATTGTCACACCAGGCAATGCTATGTAACACTAGGATTTATTTCACAATGTTACTTATGGTTTTCCTTGGGCAATGCTTCCGTACAGCTCAGTAAGCAAACTGACTTTGTTTGGTTTTATTGACGGTGGCTAATGCCAAATACTACAAGATATTGCACTCTAAATAGTTGTTTGTATATTTTTTTTCTTTTTAAGAAAAGTTTGGATCTTAGAATGTAGTTTGATAGGCCACTTCTGGCTCTTTAACAAGATTAAAACAAATACCAAAGAAAGGTTGGCACAGCCTTGTCCCTTTATAACTCAATTGAGTACTATATTATATTTGACATCATATAGTTTTTTTTCCACAACAGTTCCCAAGAATGTAAATAAACCAAGCCTGGGACATCTGGGTTACACGTTTAAGGCAAACCCTGCATGCAACAGCACTTAGTGAAAATCTAAAACACAAGCCTCTTCTCTCCCAGGCTGAAGAAACACAGGGGGTGTTAACTAGAGCTGGGTGGATAATTTGTAATGAATAATTTATTACAGGAATTTTCTTTTTTTGCCTGTAGTAAATGATCCGTGTGCCAATCATGATTTCCAATAATATGTATGTACGTGAAAACGATTCATTGAATGATTTCTGTATATAATCCCCAGGCTATGGCTCATTTTGTCGGGAGTGTTAGTATTTGAAATGCAAGGTTGGTGGGGTGAATCCCAGGTCATGTAACATCACTTGTATTCCTTGATTGGGTGAACCTGTGCCACTCTCTAGACCAGCTTTCTAGGGCAAATCTGTCTGGAGATGGTCAAAACTCCACATTCAGTTGATATACCCAAAATCAATTTTGTAGCTTAGTGTTTCATGGAATGCCAGTGATTTAATTTGCTTATTACATTCATATAGCTTTGGACTAGAGTCTGGAAGAATAGAAACTCTGTGGAAAACAAATTAAGTTCAAGTCTCTCTCACGACAGAAAATTCACTCAAAGATCAAGCAAAGCAGCATTAAGTGGTCTGTGCCCAGTTTTAGCATTAATTTCTCTTTGGAGTTCCTGGATGTGGGAAATGATCTTAGACGTGTTCTGTTTACAATGAAGAGATGAAGGCCCTTTGACATCCTATATTACAGTATCATTGCCTTTTGTTATGAGGCAGGACCCAACTGCTGCTCAAGTTAGTGGCAAAATTCCTTTTGAGTTAAGTGGAACCAAGATCCAGGCCTAAATAATTTAACATTCCAGCAGGACTGAGTGAGCCTGTCCATACAATAAGTAGGATCATGCCTGCAAAATGGTTGAGCAAAGTTCTCTTCGCATAAGTACGTGTTTTATCCAGAAGGAAGAACTCCTTAGGCTGGACTTATTTCCAGTGTTTCAGCAGTGGAGGGATGTGTGATGCTGATCTTGCTGCCTTTTATTACAACCCTTCATCCGTAGCTGCTGTTATTTTGGGCAAGGAGCCTTGAGTTTGGTATTTTGTCTGTAAAGCTTCACTCATGACAGTGTCATTGGGGAAATGTCTTGCTCCTGTGCTTAAAAACCCCAACATAATTTTGGCAGAAGTCTCCAAGGGCTGATCCGAAGACAAAGGAAATACCTCCCATTGACTTTAAGTTGGGCAGCTCAGTAACAAGGGTGCAGAAGTATTTGGGCAGCTCATTCAGATCAATGAGGCTGTTCTTAAAAGTAAGAATGTGCTTAAAATCATGAGAATTTGAGCCTTAAACACAGGGGTTGGATCAGTCTGTGGCCTCTCAGAGTGTGGTGGCGATTTCCACTGACTCAAATGCATCCTGGGCCAACAGGGAGGTTCTGACAGCAACTGGTTTATTTGTAGAAGAGGTGGGAAGTGTGGATATGAATCTAAGTCCTGTTGTGCTCCTGAGCAAGACATTTCAACTCTCTGTTCCTCCGTTTCTCCATCCTTTAAACGTGGATCAAAGTGCCGTGTAGAACAAGGTGATGTTCACCTGTCTTCTCTTTCTTGCTTCCCCACACTGATCTTTGAGAACTTCTGAAGTTGTGGCAAGTAAGAAGTTTGCAAAGCAAGAGATGAAGCTTTCATTCCTCTCTCTCTTCCCAGGTCTTTTTCATAATTATAAATCCCAAATATAAAAAAATCACTTTGATCCTTCTACATCACTGATAAAATATTTCTATTTCTTATACCATTATGGGACTTACTGATCTGCAAGTACTTAATAATTTACAGTATATCAGAGGGTGCTAATCTCATCTAAACAGGAGTATTTGACTTTAGAGAATGAAATGTAATATAATTGGGAAATTAAATTTTAAAAGACAGGACTGGAATCCTTACTGTAGGGATATGGAAAGAATTAGGGCTATAAGCAAAGCAACATGACCCCTGAGTACTGAATTTTTAACTACTACCATTGCCACAAGCTACTCCAGGCCACAGAAGTGTTCACTCCCCTTCTGCACTGCTGGTTTGTGGTTTAATGTGTGTGTAAAGAAGGTGCAAGGATAATTTGGGGGGTATGTTATTCACCAGCACTTTTCTTATGCCTGTGTTTTGGGGAACAACCACAAAACAACTTAGCGAGCTGGTGCAGAAAATGTTCTCCAGCCCAGCCCACTGAAGGGCCACAAAGATGGACTTTTCTCCAGGGAGGAGCCACCATGCAAGAGCAGGACCTCTGGCTTTAGAAATGGATTTCACGCAGTCATAACGTTTGTGGTGCTGCACAAAGAAGCATATTCATGGAGGCAAAATAGCCTGGGTGGCTGGAAACAATATTTGGTTTGTTCTTGCTTGCGCTCTGCCTGGAAAGTTTACAGGAGCTCTAAAGAGAGAAGGGGTTTAATTTTTCATTTTTTTGAGGACAAAACAGTGAGATTTTTCTTTGGAGTGGGCAATACGAAGGTAAACCCTGGCACAGATGTGTTATCTTTCCTGCTGAACACCAGCAGCCAGAGACTGCTTGAGGACAGTTTACAGGGCAAGACTACCCCGGTTTGGGGTTTTTGTTTGTTTGGGTGTTTTCCCAACAAAAAATTATCACATCAGAGATGGTGCGTGATGAATGACCTGAGAAAAGGTGCTGCAGAGGGACCTGTGCATGGCTCATCCCGCAGGTGCTCAGGGATGCGTGGATGCTGCAGAAACCTGCACCACTTTCTTAGGAACAGCTAGAGAGTGTTAGCCTGGCAGAAAAGGGAAAATCAAAGCCTACATGGAGTGCTTTTTCCCCAATTCAGAAGCTGCCGTCAGCTCTGACGTCATTCTCACGCTTGGTGATGATTAATTACGTACATACCGCCCCGTTCCCCTTTCTCTGACGCCCATTTCTCGAGGCAGGAACGCTGCGAAGTTGTCGGATTTTAGCAAGTCGCTGATTAACACCTTATGACAACTTGGTGCTTAAGGATTTAGTTCTTGTTTGCACCTACCTCTCTGTTTTAAATAGAAAACAATCCCTTTCCATTGCCCAGCAAATCCCGCCTGACTTTTTATTGTATTTTACTTTTTTCTCGTGCTCAATCCCAGCGCTGCGTGGGGTTTTTCCCTCTTTACCTTCAAGACACGGGGTTCGAATTTAGGTCGAGAAGGCGGGAGAATCGTTGCTTCTCTCCTGGAAATGCAGCATGTGGGAGCTTTCTAAAATAAGCCAGGCTCTGGGGCATAAGGAACAAACTTTATAGTGACTCCCGCCTTTAGACAGGAGCATTCAAGCCACCAACCCCCCTCCCCAACTCTGCGGACTTCTAGTGGCTCCGATTCTTTCACATATTACAGAAAATCGCCCCCCACCAATATGATGCATCCAGGGAATTTAGTATTCCAGCTTTCCCTATGCTCTCCCAGCCCTATGTTTAGGAAGAGAGGAAGTGTGGAGGGAGAGAGGAGCAAAAAGGGAAGAAAAAGAAAGTGAGCGCTGAGGGGGAAAAATGCTTTAAATCTTTCCTGTAAATCTCCAAATATATGAAGTCTGAGGAACAAATTCAAAGCAGGCACGGACGCCTGAAGAGAAGTTAGAGAGAAATATTCCGTTCCATTCAAGCGCATCAAGGGTCTAGCTGAAGTCTTGTTTGGCTAAGGTCAGACGAGACTGGGTTCTCCAATAAAAATAAATCTCAAATTAATTATGGCCTCAAGCGAGGGGCCAGACGTTTGGAGCTAGTGCACTGCAGTCTGCTTTTTTGGCCTTCAGTATTTTTGTGTGTTTCTTGTGCCTTAGCTTTTCAATAATTGCAGGATGGGGGAGGAAGGGCGGGCGGGGGCTGGTTTATTGGGACATGGAGCTCGGATAAAACTACCCAGGACACTGCACAGCCCGCTCCTCGCCTAATTGCGATGCAGCTTCAAAGCTACTGCATCTTCTCCCCACCACTTTTAAGACATTACGTTTTACTTAGTACCGATTAGCAGCGAATAACTTTCCGGCTTCGAGTTCCCAAATCCCGTGGGCTGTTCCTGGAGAGGTAGGAGGGACCCGATCCTTCAGTTGTGCGGCTAGAAAACCACTGGGTTTTTTTGTTTTATAAATTGCTGTAGTTGAGAAGCAGAAGTTTGGCCAATTAGTTTAGTTTAGAATTGGGATTCATTCCTGGGGATCAAATCCCAGGGCTGTAGTTTTGGCTTTTTTGCTTGTAAGAATGTGGGTTTAGAAAATAAACAAAACACGTTGCGTCTTTCATTCTGCAACCGAGTCGGTGCCAGAAGGAGCTCAGACCCGGAAATTTTAAACATTCATTGAGGCTGGTGGAGATTTTCCCTCTAGGAAAGACTAGAGGAGAATAGAGCCCGGCCTTTTGAAAGTACAAGTCCGGGTAAAGAACGATGGTAAATATTGTAAGTACTTTTACAGAGGGCAGAATATATAGGAAGTTATATGTATATAATGTATACACACAATAACGCAAGGTATGTAAGTACATGTCTAGAGAAAGCTAGGGAAAAAGAGAAGAGAGGACATTTAGTCACAGTTAGTGGGTTTTTAGCCAGGCGTGGTTTCTGGGGCTCCTCTCCCCTATTTACGGCGTTAGTGCAAAGTGACAGTCTTAGGCTGGGCTTAACGAGAGCGCAGCTGATGCTGTTCGGGTAAGAGAGGGTCAAATAAGTCAAAACCCTTTCCCACCATCGGAAAAGAATATTTCTAACCTGCAACCGAGGCCCGGGAAGGTTTTAATTATGTTATTCGTATAGAATAACTAGACGGTTTTAATTATGAAGTGATGACCACTAATCCCACGTGAATTACAAACAGAAAATCCAGATCTCGGGGGTTATGTAGTCCCGCAAAGGACTGGCATTGAACTAGACCGAGGGGTTAACTCCTTTGATACTGGACGTGAAATAGTCTGGGGCCAAATTCCCCCCCAGCGTGTCCTTATTAATTTCAGTCGGATCCCACCAAACCTGGCTTTTTCACCTTCTCTGTGTGAGGCTGCAGCCGCTGTAACCCCATTATAAGAACGAAGACAGGAGGTGGGGACATGTCAAGCGCTTGACAGTGATTTTGAACTAATTAAAAACCTGGCTCGAGAATTTCGTTTCATTCATAAGTGGAGTGAAAAATAAAATAATAATTGAGGAGTAACCGATTTCTACCAGCCTGTCCCAATGGAAGCATTTTAAACCTTCCGTGGTTGCCAAGATGAAATGATTTTTCCAGATGTCTGGTGGTAACCACATTAAACAGATCACGATTCCTTTACTGGATATACATCCAAAAGTCGAGCATCAGATTGAAAACTGAGCACATGGACCAGCACCGTGCCCGGCGATGGCTTTGCCTTCCGTTCCCTTCCAAGACTTAAATACACAATGGCACTGAACAACCACCTGGGATGATTCAGAGCTTGGCGCACGGACTGTCTGCATATTCCAGCCTTTCCCAAAAAGTTGGAGATAACTTCAGGGTGGCTTGCGGGTCTTTAGGAGGCGAGAAAGAAAAAGATGAAGCAAAGATTCTATTGTTACATGATTTGGAAGGTAAACAGATTGTTCTGTTTCTCTGTTACGATGTTTAACACCTTTGCTCATTACCTTATCTCTTTTCGCAAATCTTATTTTAGAGCAAGCACAAGAGGTAAAGCAGGGAACGTCCCTGATGGACCTGATCTAACAAGTGACCCGAACACGCTTCATTTCGAGTCATCCTCAGACATGCAAAATAAGCCCCCGGGGGTCATGGTGCCCGTCTGGCAGTAAAATGCAGAGCTGGGTTCCTAAAATGTCTCAAGGTGGGATGGAGGGGGTTTGTTTGACATCCTCCAGCCTTCGGGAGCACCCGGGATGCTCTGCGGGTGCCGCGCTTGTGTGTTGCTCCAGCCGGGAGATGGGGAAAAGGTGTTTTGCAAATATTGGGCTCCTCTCACAGAAACCAGGCGGGTTTTCAGGTGTTTTCTCCCTGTCGGTCACGCAGCCTAAAAGCAAAATGCTCTGTGAGGTCCGTGGATGACGGAGGCTCCCTTTAGGGTTTCCCCCCCCGCCTCCCTTTCGCGGTTAAGATCCTCAGCCTGTCCTCTCCCTCACCCCCCACCCCCGTTGTTTTTCGGAGTGTTGTCTAGAGAGGAAACCATTTGGGTTTTGAAAGGATGCGTTTCACTCTTCCCTTTAACCTCTTGCTTTTTTTGGTTGCTGCAGCAGCCTGCCATGTGGTAACGCTGAAGGGGAATGGAGAAAAGAATATTTGCGGCACGGGACGGCGGGGGGGGTTGAGATAGCAAGGAAAAAGAAAGAGTAATGAGGAAAGCAAAGGGTTAACCGTGATTTCTTTTAATTGAACTCCAGTTCTTGTGGCCTTAGGCAAGGGGGGACCTGACCCCGCTAGCAGCATCCAGATGTGCTGCTCTCCGGGGACCCCAGCGCAGACCCCGGGATTGTAAAGCAGACAAGGGGGAGGACGGAGGTGGGGGGAAAGGGGGGCGGTCGGGCTGTCCCCTCTGTCCGTCCCCCCCCTTTCTCCCTTCACCTCCTGGCTGCAGACGGCCTCAATCTCTGGCAAGCAGCAAAGCAAAACCTCCAGGTCTGGTCACGTTCAGTCCCGTGTCTGCATCTTAAAAAATTGTAGCTGAATTGATGAGGCTAATTTCGGAGGAGGGAGGGGAGGGAGGGGCGAGGGGGATCTACAGCTCTCCCCTGCCAGCTTCGCTCTTGGAGAAATAAAGTATTAATAAGGCATCTCTACCGCAGCCGAGTAGAAACACTAGTGGCATTATTGAACTTTTCTTTTGGAAGGGGCGGGTGCAGAATAACTTTGGATATAACTTTGATTTCTGCCCCCTCCCCTCCCAGTGGTTGGACTAAAGACAGGGGGGAAACAAAAAGCCTGGACACAACTGGCACAGGACAAGGTAATCCTCCCCACCGAGAGATCTGACGTGCAGGGGTGTCCTCCTGCCTTGACGCTTTTCTTTCTTGGCTTCACCCTCCTTTATTCCACCCTTTGCCTTTTTCCTCGGGCTGCAGCAGTTTGCAGAAGTGGGGAATGAAGGGCGACCGAAGTGCTGCATGATGTGTTCCGCTCTTAGCTGCTTGTTATTTTTGCAAAAAAGGGGGGGCGGGGCTGAAGTTGTGCGGGTTTTGCTGGACAGGCGGGTATTGTCTCCGCTCCTCGGGTCCTATGGAGGGTTTCAGCTTTTCCCGGAAAAAAAAAGGAAAACGCTTTTCTGGTGATCGCTCCCGTTTGAATGAAAGGGAGAACTGCACGTCAGGGGCTCGCCCAGGTCTAAAATGAGATTTAAAGGCTGGTAGTTGGGTTTTTGCATTCTGACACGGCATCCGGGAATAGAAAATTCAGCTGATCTGACTATTATTGCAATTTTTGTCGCTTTTAGCTTATAAAGTGGAGGTTTTCTCCCTGTCTGAGTGGGGTTTGACTATGAGGGGAGGCTGGGGAAGTTACTCCCAGCCCCTGAAGTGACATGGATGGACTTCCATCCATCTCAGTATCCTTGATTCAGAGCCCGATATCCCAACCGTCGGGATGAAGGGAAGGGGTGAAAGTGGAAAAAGAGCCTCCACTTTCCTGCAGCCCCATTTCCAGCCTGCCTTTAATTACTGGATTCATTTGTCGTGCATTATTGCGCTTACCGCTCATTTCTGGCAAAGACTGGACCCTCCTCTTACCCTCCTTGCTGGGAGACGTGGAGAGGGGCCGAAATGTTTTAAAGACGTTTTAATCGCCACACTTTTTATTTTCTTTCTCTCCGAATCGTATTTACGGTTTTCTTCCCTCAATTTTTTTGCCTGTGACTGGAAAACGCATTAATAAAAAAATCTGTGGCAAGAGACGGAAATTCAGTGAGTCAGGCTAAAGCTGCTCCAGCCAAAAGAGAAAAAAAAATTGCAAAGAAAAACCTTAAACTGTGGGATGACACACGGCGCTCGCTAATACGGTCGGGGGTGCGAGGCAAAGTCTGCGTTGGACTGGCTGTCCCAGCGACAAACAGAGCTGCCAGAGGTACCTATTGTTCTGCCCCTTCTTATCTAAATGGAGCAAATATCCTGTATGTAAAATATATATATATATTTTCATCAAGAAGGCAGGACCAGCAGAGAGACGAAAGTTTCCTCCTCGAGTGACTTCACTTCCCAAAATTAGCAGAAAAAAACGTTTCATCCGGTTAACTGTATCTTTTTCGCTCTGCTGCAACAACCGAAGTTAAAAAAAGAGAGAGACGGAGAGAGAGGGAGGGAGAGGCAGAGAGGAGGAGAGGGGGTACAGAGAGACAAGCAAAACTGCTGGAAGGACGGGAAGAAAAGCTGAAAGAGAGAGAAGGATAAGGAAAAGGGGAAAAAAAAAGAAAAAAAAACACACAACAAAAAAAACTCCAACAAACTTCGGGAGGCTTCGGTCGCAGGCTAAACCGGGTCAATGTGTGGAATATTGCTGGTACCGGCTGGAAGTTGTTCTAGATGGACGGCACTATTAAGGTAAGGGCGGCTGGGGAGAGCTAGGAAGGGGCTCGGGGGGAACCGGGAAGGGGCTCGGGGGTTCTGTCCGGCTCTGCCCCTCCACTCCGGCGCGGCCGCTCTCTCGTCCTCCGCCCCAGCGTTTCGGGGCTCTCCCCTTCTCCCCTCCGGTACTCATGGGGTCCGCAGCCGCTCGGGCCCCTCTCGGCGGGGCGGTGCGGGACCCGCCACCCGCCTACTCCCGCGGAGAGACCGCGGGGACAGGCGGAAAAGCAGTGACAGCTCCTGCCCTTGGGGCTGTGCCCTGCGGAGAGCGGGACGAGGCGGGGGGGAAAGGCTGGGGCTGCCCCCAGATGTGCGTGTATGTCCCCAGCTGTGTGCCTCCGGCAGTGTGTTGCTACCCGGCTCCGGTTTCCTCACCCGGCCCTGCTCGAAATGCATTGCTGGTTCTGGTGGTCGCCCGTGCTTTTCCTCCAGTAGTTTTGGTTGTGGGTTTTTTTTGGGGGGGCAGGGGAGAAGAGACCAATTTGGAGGAGAAACAACACCCCAGCTTGGGGCGAGGCAGGGGGAAGGGGAAGCAAAGAGTGTGGCAAAAAAACCACCAACATAACCAACCTCTGGTGGCCTTGAGCAACCAAGGACACTGCTGGGACTCAGAGAGTGGTTCCCCCTCCTCTCCCTCATCCAACCGGCCGTTCCTTCGGCCTCTGCAAAGATAAACCAAGCTTTTTCCAAGCCCCTCAAGGTGGCTCACGCCGTTTCCCAGAGCCTAAGCAGCAGAGGGTTGGCTTTCTTTCTTTTGGGGACCCTTGTGCAATTCTTGCAGGCTCTTCTTGAGGGAGCGCTATAGCACAGAAGCAGCTTGAACAGAAGAGCCTTGAAGCGAGAGACACTGAGGGTGTGTTTGGGCTGGAGGATTTCGAAAGATGCCTATCGCCTGGGTGGGGTGTTGATCTCTTCTTAAAAGTCTCTTTTTTTTTCTTTTCTGCTGACCTGGTGAGAAAGAAGCTGCAAACTGGCAGGAACTGAAACTTTCTCCCTTAGATTGCAGCTTGTAACAAGTGCGCTGTTTGGAAGGGTCTCAAAAGAAGGGGGAGAGAAAGAGATGAGAGGGAAGAGAAAATGGAAAGAGTAAAGAAAGAGGGAATGAAAGGGTGAATGTGAGAAAGCAGGAGCATTGAAAACACAAAATTTGGGAGGTATGGCAGGAATAAGATGCATCTCCACCCTGCGCCTTCTCAGATCTGTAGCAAAAGTAACCTGGGCCTCATTCAGCACACGTTTAGTGCACCACAACCTTCTTTGCTTTGTGGAGCCCTTAAATATTGTGCAGTGAAAGTGCAGAAATGTCCCATCTGCCCTTTGCCGCAGTGAGCACATGGGCTTGCTTTTTTATACAGGCCACAAGCTCCTTGCACCACCCTCTGCAAGGTGCTGGAGTATTCCAATGACCAATGGGAGCTCCTCTTCTCCCCAGTCACCCCGTGTTGAGATGGATTATTGCTACCCCCCATAAAACCCTTGGTTTGGAGATGAGGAACTGCGACACTTCACTTAGAGTCACGTTGGGGAGGCTGCGGCCAAAGGAGGAACTCGGCCGCATCCCAGGTCACTGCCCTGGCTCCTACATCTGCCCACTGACTCCTCTGCAGCCTCTTCTTGTATTGTCCTGCTCCACTTCTAGTCCAGAAATAACTTGGCTGTTCCAGCTAAGAGAGACGGGATCCAGATTCACCAGTCGACTCTTGGGTTTATTTACTGAACAGTTGTTCCATGATCATCAGCAACTTGCTGCAGGTCCCCATGTCCTGTTTGCCGCCTCCTATAATTTATCCATTTTCTGCACCATGCATTAGTGCTCTTGAGATTATCTGAGACTGCTTGCACCTTTTCTTGCTGGGGAGAAAAAGAGTGAGCTCCCAAGGAATATCAGATTGATGGATTTGCTGCAGTTCTACACTAAAAGGAAGGGTTAGCCCACCTTGCTGAGCTTGATTCAGGTGAAGGGCAACAGGAAAGGATGTGGCTTGAGATGCTTAAATGTTTTTAATGCACTGGGCTTTGTAAATAACATGTGCTTCAGGGTGGATTTTCTAAATTTGAGGAAATAGTAAAGAAAACCTGTATTGTATCCAGAGGAAAGCGATTTAAAAGCAATCGCATCCTCAGGTCTGCTCTGCTGTAGGTTGTATGCGTTGATTTCTCTCAAAGCTGTGCATTTAGGTTGGGAAATAATAAGGCAGAAAGATGCATGTAAGTGACTAGAGAGTAAGAAAAACAGAGAAAAAGCCTCTTTCCTTATCTAGAGCAAGAACACAGTGACTGACCAGATGAAATCTGTGTTCCAGTCTGGTTAAGAAGCACTTCCCTCCGTAAACTCAGAAATACATGTCTCTATGTGGAAGATAAGTGCTGTGCAACACAGAATAGATACGGGGCCGGGGGGAGGCTGCTCATTCTGGTTGATTGTCTTCAGTTTAAACAATACAAGTGACTTTTTTCAAGTCCATATAAAACCGTCCCACAGACTAATTGTTCTAATCGAGCCAAAGACTTGCAACTGCACACCTGGCAGATGCAGAAGGAGTTTGCGTCCAATCTACTACAAACAACTCTCCCTTCACCCCGTGATCCCCACTGTTGTGCCTATCCTCTTTAACCTTTTCATGCCATTCAGAAAGAGTTTTGCCACCAGGCTCTCTGACAGCTAGTTTTGCTCACAGAGCACGATCAGATGTGGTCAGGATGATTTTGGGTGACCTCTGCATCCTTTGGGGACATGATGTGCATGTGTGAAGTCATCAGAGTTTTTTAACCCAAAGCTCAGGGAATTTCATGGATATAAACATGTATTATGGGATCAGCTCAGGGCTATAAGTCACCTTTCCCCATCATGTGCTGACTTAGGCCACAAGTGATATTGCTCAGCCAATGCACCGGCTCTAGAATACGCCTTTATTTCTTCATAAATAACTATTTGAGAGGAATTAGATCACTTACTGAGGTGTCAGGGGGTAATTTTTACTGCATTCTTCAAATTATGTGTGTAATACCTGACATGGGAGGCGGACTGGCTGGTTTTGAAAGTGACTTGTAGAGCAACGCTCTAAGGTGTTTTGTGGAGAAAGAAGAGCAGCAAATCTTTATCTTTATTAATTCATTCCCATATTCAGTTTACACTCCGTGAGCAGTTGCAGAAGATGATTTGGAGCCAGCGAAACTCATCACAGTTTGTGTTTGCACTAATTTTAAATAGTCTGTAATGCTTTTACTATATGCCTCCAAATCACATCTTCTTTGGGTTAACATCCCACTTTGGCTTAGTTTACATTGCATCTAAGGGGCTTTGGTTTTTATTGCCTCAAATTAAAGCAAAAAAGGGTGCATCTAATCTCAGCAAGATGCCCGTGCATGGGCTTGCCCACAACAACAAATGGTGTGGTTTTAAGCTGGATTAATTGTTTCAGTTCCACTTTACATGTGGATTATAATTAAAGTAAATACACTTGCCAAAGCCTGACTGTTAATTTAAAAAAAAAAAGCGCATTTTGTGTAACTGTTGCTTTCATTCCATGAAAATATATTTATCCTTATGTTCTGCACATAAGAGAGAAATGATCTGAAGGACATTCAATGGTAACATTATTCAGGTAGAGGACAAAACCACCTGATATCTCCAGGGCATGAATGATGATATTTATTGATAGTCCCTATTCAGGTGACATTGATACTGCATAATGGCTTTCTAATAGCAAAAACCTATTAGAAATGTTTTGTAATTGGGATATTTTCATGTTGCTGCTTCGTTTTCCCTCCAAGACCTGTATGCAAACACGTGTTGTTCACCATGGTGTGTATTTACGGTTGCCACAGTGCTGGGTACTGCTGACTCGAGGGGTTCAGAACTAACAGGAATGTGCTATGCAAGTGAATAAAAGGTGAATTATTTCAGAGCTGGTAAACCAAGCAGCTCTGCCACTCTGTACTAGAATCGTTCCTGCTATGGGAAGGAAGATTCGTCCAGAGCAAACCTAACACACAACAAACCAGCACCAAGTGCTTCGATTTTAGGCACTTGGGGTTTCACTCAGAGGCTTTAAAGAGGTGCTGAGAGGCTTGTGTAGTTTCTCTCTACCCCTGTGGATTTTACCCTAACAGGATGTGGTCATTTTAAGTAGTAGCATGCATGTCTTGAGGATTTCATGCTTTTATTGTAGTTATTTATTTAAATTTCATGATACTCCTGCTGTAAGATGGGGTGGAGGCTCAGCTTCTATCACTCCTTGCAGCGTTTCTTCTGAAGAGAGTCTTGATGTGTAAGAGTGGAGCAATTCTTAGGAAGAAGTCTTATGAAAAAGGGACAGAAATGAAGAGAAGCAAAGGGGAAGGTTACACCTCCAAGTGAGGTCTGAGATGGCATGCTGATAAGGTGAGATATGCTGGGGGAAGGGCATTTATAGCCATTTATGCAGGAAGTAGAGTTGATTTTCTTCAGGTCTCTCCTTCCTGGCCTTTTTCAGAAGGATCAGGCTTGTGAACTTCTGAACGTACAACCTCATGGCACAGAGCATCTTCCATTTATTTTCTCCCAGTGAAGCATCAGCATGTGAAGTTGTTGTGCATCACCGCTTTGGAAAAGGAAAACTTCTCATTCTGCATGAGTTTACTTGACCACTTAAAGAAAGACCCTGTGTCCCATCCAAGTGCAAACATGCACAAGCAGGAAAATTAAAGGAGCCAAGGGAGCCTTAACTGCAGATTTTCAGATATTTGTGGGTTTGCTACACACCTCACGTTTCATGGTGTTTGTGCATGGATGTGTGCGTGGCTTGCCTAGAAAAAGCGGGTCAAATATGTTAAGTTCAGCTCTACGACTTGGTCAAACAAAGCCCTGTTGCACTTCCATGGGTGATGCCTCAGAACGCTTTCTGAGTGAACAAATGTTTTCTTACAAGGCCATGAGTGTGTATTTATAGCTGTTTTCGAAAATACACACTAAAATATCACCACGTAAATGTGGTTTTTCTGCCTCCTTCTGGAAACAGTCCGCCCGATGGCAGACCCAAGGCTCTGTTAACGTGGGTGCTGCATCATCACAGACACCTAGTTAATAACTTATCACCATATGTATAAACAGCAATGTGTTGTAAAGGACAACGTATCATCTACTCTACTGAGTTCCAAATATCAAAGCCTTCAAAATGTTCATGCACCTACTGCTTATTTTCTTTCTTCCTCTCATTGCCCAGGCCACATAATTACCGATGCATATCTACACAGCTACTAACCCTGATCTAGAAACCCGTCTCTTGTAGTAAAGCCGCAAACGTTAACTCCCTCCTCCCCCACCTCCGCCACCAAAAGCTTTTCCTTTAGCTGTAAGACAGAGACCTAAACAAAAGGGATGTATGTTACCGTATGTTACTGTTGAAGACACACGAGTGTGTCCTGATAAACCTTCTGTTTACCAAATAACACCCAAAGCAAAATTTTGTAATAATGACCTGGCAGGGACCATCAGTATTTGATACCAGAGACACTTTGATGCAGCTAATTCTGTTTTGCTTCCATGTTTTGAAGCCAGACCCTAAAACCATGTATGTAAGTGCATTTTATCTAAGCAAGCAGCTTGATTTGTAAAGGTTCTGGCAGCCTGTAACTCCCATTAGATTTGCAGGTAACTGTTCCTTCTGAAACCCAGGCTGTTTTCTTGGTGCTTTACATGGATTCTATATGCAAACATGGTGATACGTGTTTGCAAAACTGCCTAAGGGGCATTGAACATTCATCTCTTAGTGGAAATAGATGGGAGAAATAGATCTAAATCCCACAGATGACTTGCAAAACCTCAGTCTTTGCCTGTCTTCAGCACTGTATGATGACAGAAATTCTTTCTTTTCCTGATTTCTTTTCTGAAATACAGTCAGAAACACAGCGCATTAGAGGCTCCTGTAGTAAATGTTACGGATATAGCTAAGCTTACTGTTTATTTGCAGTTATCCTGATCTTCCAGCACAGACCAACCCAGAGCAAAACTGACCACAGGGCTGTAAAGGAGTAAGAATCACCTAAAACCAACAGAATCCTCCTCCAGCCCAGCCTGACCAAGCTGCACACCAGGAATTGAACGTTATTGTACTGCCAGTCACGCAGAGGGAGTGAAAATAACACAACGGGCAGGAGAGCCTTTAATTAGTCATTTACCGATTTTTCGCTCAGCAAAGCCCTGCCTTTCTTAACTAACACTGGTTTTGGTCTGAGGGGAGGCGATAAATCAGCAATACAGGGTCTCTTAAGGCTGGTCGATGAGTGAATCAAAGAAACCGGTGTCAGGTATGGTGGGGTCAGTGGAAGGTGTGGTGAGCTTGGGAAACCGATTCTTGTACGCTGAGAAAATTCTTGTTTGAATGTTTTTTTTAATAGCAGCTTTCTTTTCAAAAAGAAAATAAGGAAAAGATTAGGAGAGGTTAAAATACCTTTATTTTTACAGTTAAAAGCAGAATTTGGCGCTCTGCTTTTTTTTCTGAATAGCTCTTCTTGTTGTTCCAAGCTTGATTGACTTATAACTGCATCTGAACCAACCTCCCATCAGTTCCTTTTTATCAGCCAAAGTGAGACTTCCTGTGCTCCACAGTCTGGTTTCCTGATGTGTTTCCTTTTTCCTTTTAACAGAACAAAGGAAACTGTAACTCCTCCACTGCTCCTGTTCCAAATCTCCTTGGGACTTCATTTAATGTTAGCATCGAATATTTGCCTTCATTTTTTTTCCCTGCCTAGAGTGATAGTGCCCTCTTCATATCTAACTGAGCTTTGCAGTGGAGGGGCAACAACTACCATAGGTCGTTGTTGCAATGAAGCCGCCGTGCTCTCGTCTACCAAAATAAAGCAGAAAAGGGAATATCTTGGCCAAAGACTCTGCATGTTACTAGGGATGCGGGATTTTTAATATTCCGCTAAAAGCGCTTCTGAACACAACTATTAAAAGAAGCAACTACACAAGTACCGAGTTATATGTTAGCACAGAGATAAGCGCAAACATAGGCCTGATTTTGAGTTATAAACACTGAGTATTTTCAAATTCCCACTGAAATCGGTGCAATTTGTTCATACTGAAAGTGCCTTTTTCCATTTATCCAAGAAGAGGGGAAACCACAAGTTCAGCCCCTCCAGAATAGGTGCCTTCTACCCAAAGTTAATTGAAGGATTATTGCAGCACATCCGCTAACAAGAAGAGTTTCCAGGGATCCAAGCCTAAAGGAGGAGCAGGAACTATGTTATTTTAAGCAAGGAAAAGAATCAGCATCCTTGCCCTCCTACAGAAACCTTTCTGCAGGTTTCACTGTACTGATTTGATGTTTTCTCATGCAATAACAGAATCCTATGCCTTTACATGGAAAAATGTAATTTTTTAAGCAAATAATTTCACATTACCTAGGGAAAGGCATCAGAATATGATATCCCTTCTGTAAAATCTGGTAAAAATCAAGGAAGTTTCACCTTTTCTGCTGTGTTCTGTTTATGGAACAATTTCTATACAGTATAATTCAATTTCCATAAAAACTCCATTGATTTAATCCCTATTAAATTCTGAGGATTTGTCCATGAGGGTCATGTTGCAGTTTAGGACAGACTCCTGATTAGAACCAGAAGTTGTGACTCGTATGATTAATTCCCTGTATTATGATAGTTGTCCCCAGAGGCTCCCACCAAGATGAACCATGGCACGTAGATGGAATAAAAGACAATAATCCGAGCAGACAAAGGAAAAGAAAAAACTAGGAGGTGAAATACAGGAAGCAACTGATCACTCCACAAGTCACCATCAGAGGTGCGGGGAGTCCTGATGGGAGTTTGGACCTTAAACATCCTTACGTGAGCTTTACAGAAAAATTACTAGAGCCAGAAGTTACTGATCCACGTACAAGCTGAAGCTGATCAGATCACCACTTATAAATTGATCCCGAAAGACTGAAAGTTGTTTTGAGTCGTTATCACAGTTGCTGTGGGTATCTTTGAGGCAAACTGAGATTCTAGGCTGAAGTCTGGGTAACTCCTGGTCCTTCGGAGATGATTTGCTGCAGCAAGAATAATTTACCTGATGATAACGCTCCCGACACAAACTTGCTTGCAAAATTTATGTGACATGCGTGGTAACATCCTTCTTTAATTAGGTCCAATATGCACATGTATATCTTTCTACAGCACAAATATTTATGTTTTAGTGATATTTCGAGGAAACATAAACTAGTACATCTGGCTTCATTAGAACCAAGGAGGATTTAAAAGGAGCATGCACTGAAGTGATTTGTTGGGCAAGAACTCGCAGTGTCGTCCTGCACATATTACCAAAATTGTCTGTAACAGCTCCACTGTGACTAGAGAACGAATGACCATATGTTAAGTGAGGAACAGATGCACAGAGAAAACCAGTTTGTCTTACCAGGATCTGGGGGGGGATTTAATGACATACATTTCTTCTGAATCCCATTTTCTACCAGACAAGAGCGTGTGCAAATTTTGTGCGTCCTACATTTTATCCGAGTGTCTGAGGGCAGAGGTTTTCTCCTTCTCACAGAATGCGGGGTAGTTATAAATGGACGGAATAAGCTTGCCCTTAGTTGCCTGCTCTTGATTTTTGGTATTCTCATATGTCATCTCTGCTTCAGGAAGGATGTAATTATGGTTGATCGTTAGTGTCATGAATTATTTGTGCTACAGTAGTGCCTAGAGACCGGGGCGGTCCCTGTTGTGTTAAGCATCGTGTGTAACAAGAGATTCTCCTTCTAAATTCCTGAGAAGTGAAGAAAAGTTAAGGCACTTGATTCGAACTCCAGAGTGGACGCAATTGTTGAGCTGTCAGACATGACCATGCTTTATCCTTCCTTTGCCAAACTCTTCCAGGTGTCTGTAAAGGATGGATGGATCCCCTTTCCACCACCCCTGCTCCCCACTGAAAAGGACTTCCACGAGTCTCACAGCTTAAACAGCGCTTTCCCTCCCCTAATTTTATGCCCCAGTGTGTTTACAGACCACTGCCATACCTCTCTATATATTTGTTTTGCCAGGTTAAACAAAGATTCTCTCATCTCTTTCATATCCCCCCTCTCCTGGTTATTCCTGAGCTGCACCTGTTCCCATCTGAGTTTGTCTTTCCCAGCATGAGTCACTGAGTATCACACACTGTTCCAGTGCTCGGGGTGAACACACACCGGGAGAAGCCTCTCTGATGCAATTCTGGGATTGCAATGATCTTGCAACAGTTTTGTTGGTTTGTTTGTTTTATTTTTTTTTACACTTCTGGTGAGTCAGAAAAATCTGTGAGCAGTTGATTCACTCCAGTCTGCGTCCTCAGCGATGCGAAACATGGTTCAGTTGGTTGTTCTGCCACAGGTTTCCTGTCTGAGTTCAGGAATTTCACTTCACCTCCTTTTCTCATCTGCAGAAACGAGCAAATCCTTCCTTTCCCTCCTGCCTTGTCTGTTTGATTTGGGGTAGATGCTCCTACATGGTGAGACTGACTTAGTTTTGACCTGTAAGCCGCAGCTACAATGATCTCAGTGCATGTCCTGCAATGCAATATAATGAAAAGAAACAGACCCGGTGGTTCTTGCCATTATGTTCTTTATAAATAAATGTTCAGCAACCTTCTGTTCCTGAGACACTGGCATAGCCAGCAATATTTTATTTGTATCCTGGGTTTGTAGCTCTGATGGGCAGGCTTGTTTTCCCTTAGCACAAAGACCATTACAAACAGTCCAGAAGGAGTAAGAAAGGTGTGAAGTCCAACAGGTTTTCCAGATTTTTGCAACAAGGAGGAGTCCAGCAGAGTTCATTCACACACATAGCACCCAAATTTCAGCTGGGCCCAAATACCGGATGGTTTCTTACCCAAGCCAAACTTGTACGTGTTTTAAGAAACAGCAGCCAGCACACGGTCAGGACCCTGCTCTGATTGTCTGTTTCTGCCATTGACTTCTTACCCTTTTGCAGCTCTAGGATTGGTCGTTTCAAAACTAGCAGCTGCAGACTAACAAAAATAATTTTAAAAAGACTTAAATAATTAGCATAACCCTAAACCACAGAAACCCTGTTTGTGAGCTGCGCTTTTCTCACCACACACAGCTCTGTGCCAGCCTGAAGGAGCTTTAGCTCAAACGCCACACAAAGGCGTTTGGAAACGTGCGATGTGGAAGGTACGTGTGTGCACACAGAGAGGTGAATTGTGTTTGTAACAGGTCCATGTAGTGAAGGAGCAGAAAGTGAAAAGAAATCCCTCTGAATCTTGACAGACCGTTCCCCCAAATAAGATGCGTCTTTCCAAGCCCTCCTTGCACCCACAAATACACAAGTCTTGTAGATACTTTAGCTCTGTGATCTTAAATCTTTAATAGCAAGTACAAATGTGTATATGTGATTTATTTTTTAACAGAGATGAGCAGGCCTGCCACAGTTTTAATTCAGACAGCAAGACAAAAAGCTATAGGGAATTTAACGGTGTGCAATGGGCTGTACCTGAGCATCAGGTGTATCTGCAAATGAGCTTTGAAGCAGAATTTGATATGGAAAGTGGCAGCACATGTAGTGTTTATTGACACAAAACTCAATGAATGGGCAATATAATCAGTAAATGAAGTGCTTTTTGAGTATCATCAGCTACAGTGGGTAGAGAGGTTTGTTTTAAGAACAATATGTTAGGGAACTACATTTTAAAAAGACATTCTGTGCTTAAAACATGAGGTTACGATCCAGGACACTTGACTTCCACTCCTGGCTCTGGCTGTGACTTTCTGTACAAGCACAGGAAGCCACTGAACTTCCAGGCAGGACTGGATATTCCCTGTTTTTCTCTCGCCTACCCAGATCCGGCGCTGTTTGGACTAGGAACCATGCTCCCGAGTGGATTGTATTTGCCCAGCGCTTGCACAGAGGCAACTCGAGGTTTACTCATCCTGAGTCAGGCGCTGGAGTGTTTCTCCAGGAATCACGTCCAAGACGTGCACTCAGTTATTCACTCTTCGTTATGACTAACTTAATGGCTTGTATAGATAAGGGTATTTCTAGAAGAGAAGTACGTTCAGAAACCTGAAGTTATCTGTAGCAAAGTTTTCTTAGCATCTAAGCTCAGAATCAGTCATCTATTATTTAGCACAAAGATAATGAGAAAAGATCTGTCATCTGGTATCCGCTCAGCAGATAACGATCCTGCTCACATGCCCTTTCTTTTGAAAAAGCTAGACTTTTTAAGCAATGCTGTTCAGTAATTACAGCAGAAACCCGCAAGTGGAGACTTCTCTTTCTTACCCAGAGACCCTGAGCCAACCATTAGACCTTTCTGTGCCTTGAGTTTCATAATTGTAAAATAATAATGGGTAATGTTCTTCTGAGGTAAGGCTAAAAAACTGACAAATCCTCACAGAGAGCTTTGTCAGCACTGGATAGAGAATGCTGGAGGTGCCTGAAACATCGCTAGAAAATTCTCTCTGAAATGCAGTTCAAAGCAGCTGGATGCAAGAGGGAGGGGTTTTTGCAACTAGGAAAGGAGCGACACTATTTATAGGACCTAAAAAATGTTCTAGTCGCTTATGAAACACAGAAAAAACAGTCTGTTCTCTAAAGCCCAAGTAACCTAAACCAATTGCATTAACACAAACGTGTTGCATTGAGCTTGTACAGTCCCAGCGGCTCAGCGTGCGCAGGAGGGGTGGTGGCTGCACCCCGTGTCATCTGCTCAGCACCACGCACTCTCGTGGGCAGTTTGTTCTTTCCAGCCCTGATAATCAAAGATGCAAAGGTCACGCTAACTGTGGGTCACTTTTCTCGAGCAGAAAGGTATATAACGGGCACATAAAGCACAAAAAAATCTTTGATGAAAAGAGTCTGATGAGCAGCAGGAGAGCAGAGGCCAACCTGCTCACTTTGCCCTTGCTGCTTGTTCACTCACCAACTTGCTCTCGTGGCGCTGCTATTGTTTGATTCTGACCTGCCGAGACAGGTGCAAATCTGCCTCCAGATCACACTTGGATGCATGGCAGGCAAATTTTCATGAGAGGCTGCAATAACAAGACGCAGCTTTAACCTCTCAATGCTCTATACAACTGGGAACCTCTTCTGCACGCACCTGACAGTGGCTGTGAGCAGGCACGCAGCACCCAGCTTGCTAAAAACAAGCGCTTTCCAACAAGGGGAGGGCACGCTGAGAGGTTTGCACCGTTTTGTCTTGTCAGACAGTCATTTAGCAAGTGCCATTTGTTGCAAGCTGATTATTAAAAAAACAAAAGGGAGAGAAAAACGTAGTTAAAATGAGTTTTGCCTTTTGAGCAAGCTCGGAGCCTTCCCCGCCCATGGAGCTCCAGAGCGTGGTCGGGTATGGGGGCGTTGCAGGAGTGGAAACCCTGATCACAGGTGCCAACATTGCACTCAGAGAGGCTGGTTCTTTACTCGTCCGGATGAAAAAGATGCACAAGGTCAATAAGGAGGTGCTCAAGATTAGCCAGACAGGCAACATGAGTCTTGGTCTCTTGATACTTGCTCTTCTGGGCTGAAGCATTAGTGTGTTTTAGGGGAGTGCTCCTTATTTGAACTGGCTCAAGGCACACAGGACCTTACTTAGTGTAGGAGCTGAGAAATGCACCGTGAAGAGCAAGTTTTCTCTCTCTAGTTGTACCTTAGGCAAGGTGGAAGTAATTTTTAGAAACACTAGGAAATTCACATACCTGAAGCATCATTATAAATTCATTCTACTGAAGGTAACGAAGATAGCCTGTTTTTTTGCCTCCCGTATTCTTAGATGGACAACTGTATTGCAGATTAGATGAGCAGAGGTCTGATCCAACTAAATGTGGAGAAAGTGCTGTGTGGCTTGAGGGACATGAAGAAACAACCTAAGAAATCTGAGGAGTGATTCAGCTGACAAGAGTTATCAGGCAGGTGAAAACAGCAATCGAGGGTGGTGCGGTTGTGAGCTGCCTGTGTATTAATACTCTCGTGTCACCAAGCTGGGCTCATAATAAACACTCCATATGATACAAGCGCACGTGTCAGGAGGCATCTGGTTCTGGAGACCACATGGCCGGGGAGGCTTTGAGAAAGAAGGAGCAGGACGGTATGGGGCTGAGCTCTGTAGCTGGATGACATGGCAAGGCTGTTGCCAGCTCTTGTGGTATTTTCATCTGGAAAGCCTGAATTGCATTCTAATTACATAAGAATATCATTTATTTAATAAAAATGAGCTTATTAGCATCACAGAGAAGAGCTAGACAGTATGTCCTAAAAGGATTAGAAGCCCGGTTATAAATACAATTAGATTTCTAATCAAGATTGTGCTCAATTAAAAGGCTCTTGGTGCATGTCTACATGGGCACTTCCAGCTGATCTGACCCAGAAAAGCGTGAAGCCTGACACAGAGACACTTGTGCTTGTACGAAGAAGAAAAATAAAAGAAAAAAAGCTTTAAAAAGATGGCTTTAGGGGTCTATTTTTTGGCTGCGAGTGATGAATTGACGCACAAGGGGACAGGCAGAATCTGTAGGTGCCAACAGGGTCTAAATGCCAAGGATGCCCAATGGTGACTTTAAGGGCTGCAAGAAGATTCAAGTGTGTTTATACCTTAGACCAGGGCTGTCCAAATCAGAACTAAGCCTGGCAAAACCCCAGGAAAGGCCTTTTTGGGAGATGAAGTCAGATAAGTTGTTTTCTGCCCCTGCCAGCGCATTCCAGTTCTATTATTCACTCTATCACACAAATGATAAAAGAAGGAGTGGGTTGAATCATGTTTATTAATTCAGAATGACAATAGGACACCTGGACTAGCACCTGTCAGAATATGATGCAAATTAGCCCGGGAAATCTGGTCTTGATCAGCGCAACCATAATGAAGCACTAATAGAACTGATAATGATTTGAAAAGTGTTCATAGGAACAAGCTTTGCTCAGATATTGGCTCAATTGCATTAATTAATGTGGTACATACAGAAATGTGGCATTGCTCCCATTCATTGGTGCTTTTCTGTTGCTGTTTGTTTTTTAAACAGACAAGCCCAAGACTTATTATATTTGCAAACAATGGCATCATGGAAATGTTCTGTTTTACTGCAAAGATAGAGGGGGCGATGTTTGAAAGCTAGAATTAAGCAGGATTTCCTTCTGTTTTCTCAAAGGAAAGGTTAACATTTGTCAATAACTGTCACAGGCTGTAAATGGCCGAAGTGTCATACGATGGATTTTTCTGATTGCTTTTAGTCGAGGTTTTTCGAGATCATGGGGTGTCAACAAAGAACCGAGCTGAACATTCATGAGCCGTTCCTGAGCTGAGCAAACCTCAGGAGATGGCACTGAGATAAGAGAAAACTGTTCTGACAATGAAGTAATAACAGGTTCTTTGCTTCCTGAGTTACACTATTTTTTAATCATTTTAATGTGCCTTACTCTGTATCTGTCACTGAGATAAACCGATCTGCATAGCTGGATATATACTTGCATAGGTTTTGTGAGTGGGTGGAGTGTTTTTTACTCTACAGAGATATTGAGTTGTTATAGTATCTATTTCATCTCCTGTATGTGCTTTTTCCCCCCCCTCTATCAAACTTTAGGCCGAATTTAGATGATGGGAATGAATTACATTTACATTACATTACATTTACAATGTTCAAATCAGCAGAAAGATGGCAAGGCTGAGAATATGTAAATGATCTTTCCATTAAAATTATTAATTGTTCTGAATGCCTGCCCTCGAGAAAGGGATAAATGGGGAGGTATTTCATCATCCCACCTGAAAATAAAGGACATGGAAATGGTTCTCCAAAGAAAGAGAATTGCAGGAGTGGATTAATGTGTCCTGAAGATTGAGCCCTAGGTTCCGATAAAAGCATTTTTGTGTCATCAGTGTATTTGTTAATAGGATGCAAAATGCACAGAATTTCTCTCTCAGTGTAGGGTAAACTGCATTTTCAGAAATTCAGGACCACTGACATACGTGGGGTTTGTTTCTTTCTCATGACATATTATCGTGTGTTTGTAAATCTGGTGGAGCAAACAGATTTTGGGCAAACACACTGGTTACCAGGGCTCCTGTTTGTGCTGCAGAGAAATCCCCCAATCCAGCAAACCCCCAACAAGCAAAGAAAGGCAGAGGGGGAGCTCAGCAAGTTGAGCAGGGAGCACATGGGGTGAAACGCATGCAAATGTCCAGCTGACACAAGCTGCATCCTCTCCCATGAAAAACTTCATCATAATCTGTGCAGAAGCTCACTTAAGGATAAACACAATAATTCTATAAATACCCCGGGCCGTTTCCTGTTGTTCTTACTGCAGCTTGCACAGGGTTTGTGTCTGGGTGAGGGTGTGACTATAATCCACATAGTCACACATACATTAACCTCCTTCTCTGCTTCTCTGGCTGGTTGTATCATGGACTTGAATAAAAATGGGGTTTTCTTTCTAAATAAATGCATTATTTGTCAGTTAACCTGTGGTTCATTCTGCTGAACACAACATTAGGCAGTAATGAATTGAACAATATTCTTTATGTCAAGAATTAAGGCAGCAAAATGTTAAGCTCTTGTGCTTGTGAATAGAGTTGACCTGAATATGAGTCACAGTCACACACACTTTTCATCCCCAGTTATTTCAATTTATGCACCTTCTTATTTTTGACCATCATACTTAAATGAAACACACCTTAAAACACAAATTGAGACAAGCAAGCTCCTCCTGGAATGTTTTCTGCTTCATATTCACTACATTGCGCATTTTGTTTTAGTGGATTTGTTATTTTAGTGAAAACAGAAGCAAAAGTTACACTGACATGGCTTGTTCGTTCCATAAATAAAATGGGCAGAATGCAAACAAATTGCAGAGGGAGGCCCCTGACTTCTAATGTATGAATTAAGATTTTAGAGGACTAGACTGAAAGTTCCTGTAATTGTTAACTCAGCAATTTCATTCAAACCAATGTTTTTTTTAAATAGCATTGGCAACGTGCTCTTTACTCCAATGGAGATACTTTACCGCTTAAGTCTTAAAAAAAACCCTCCTAAAGTGAAATACAAACCCAGATTTATGTTACCCACGCTTGCTAAGCTTGGATCTGCCTTTTAAATATGTGTTCGGTTTTAATCAGATGGTCAATCCCATCTTCATCCACCAAAAGCAATTTTAAATGGTTCCTTCAGTTAATATGAAAAAAATGGTTGAAGAAGAGAATTTGGCCGAGATAGCGGGAGATGAACAAACTGAGGAGAAACCTTTGTGAAAGGGACCAGGACCCAATAGCTCATCCGTTTGCTGCTGTCCATAAGAAAAAAGTGTTGATTTTTGCAAAGGATAATTGTAAAACAATTTGTCTGTGAATGCAAACAAAGGCGGCAGAGTGGGTGTGCGCAATGGATATGTTTGGTGTGAAAGGCGAGGAAGGAAATGGGGATAGCAGGCAAGTATGGGGAGAAAAAGGCCTGATGGTTGAAACAGAATCCTCTGTTCCTCCTCGTGTTTATTGAGGCTTTTTTCTGTTAACTGAGTTAAGGCAGAGAGTGGGTTTTTCATAAGCTTTAAATGAGGGATAAAATGTATTCTCCTTGATTGATTCATATTTATTCCTTTGAAGAGATCCCTAAAGAAAATACCTCATGTATCACTCTGTAGCTGAGCATCTAAAGCAGTGCCATTAGAATCCAAACCACCATTGCCATTGCATTTTTTCCGCTGCTTCCCCTACACTTCATTGTTTTTCTAGAGCCAGAGACATGCTCTGATGGTCTAATCTGATCTGTAGCCACTGGAAGCTGATTGAGACTCTTCTGCGAAGACAAAACCAGAGGGTGCTCTGTGGTCTCTGCTTCCCCACACCCACATTTATCTGCAGCATTAACACGTTACCACATATAAGCTTTTGCCCCACCAGCTCTTGTTGGGAGGTGACTCATATTTCCAGGTAGGCTGATCTATTCTCACACCTGCAGGTGGAGGTTTAGCAACACTAATATTTATTTTTAACCCTTTGTTAGCTGTATTGCTTGGTACATGCCAGACCTCCAATCCTCTAGCCATTCGTAGTTTGGCAAATGAAATCAGCCAGAGCTAAGAAATACATAGATTTTCTTAAAAGATGTCTAAGCACCTAAATACATCTTTAGGTGTCTGTATAAACTCTTGAAAATATCATTAAAAGTCTACAGGCTATTGTAATTTTGCTGAGACAGATAGTGCATATTGTGTGCGTTTGAGTTGGAGTCGTTCATGCGTTCACATTTCAACACATCAACATGCAAACACGGAAGATTTGACCAAGGATGAAGACAGAACTTTTGCTGTCTCGGTAGCAAACCTATAAAGGCTTAACTGGCCCTTTCTCCAAAAGCTGTTGCAGAATTTACTCTGTGTTTATACATAAGAAGCTTCATGCTAGATACAGTCTTACTTTTTCCAACTTGGTGTCTTTCTGTCAGAAAGACGCAAGTTTATCCAAGTCCTACCTCTTCACTGGAAAGGTTGATTTTTGGTCAGTTTTCTCACTTGCTGAAAGCCCTACTTTGTGCTTCCTCAACTTTTCCAAGTTTTGTTTTGAAACTACTCTTTATTTAGAAACATAAGCCAACTGCAATATTTTAAGAAAAATGAAAAAGTTAAAACTGCAGTGAAACAGAATATCTGAAACAAAATGCTTCGCTTAACTTAAGGTGGACTTCTCTGGATAATCATTTTGACTTTTTGTCCGACATCAGGAGTGGAAAATTTCTCACAGACTCCATAATTTTCTCAGGATTTGAAAACAGCATCTCCCCACATTATGGGTTGTCCGTCTTTGACCCTGTGGCCTGGACACCCCCTCATTTTGCACAGAGAAGTTCCACTTGAGTCGAACAAACAGTTTTGCTGCCTGAATGGTAAATGAGCCCACATCTCCCAAATATACTATCATTTTAGTATTGAAGCAACAGGAACAGCTTTTCTGTGCTTCCTGTGCGCTTCCTTCTCACTTGAAAGCCGAGGAGATTTGGTATATCGAGGTGTGAACATTATATGTTTTCATTGTGAAAGCACTAAGAGGGCAGAGATAACAGAGCAAGACCACATATGGACCAGTGTGCCAAGGTGCCGGGCTCAGAAAAGAGGAAAAAACCCCTAACAGCCCATTCCCTCAAGATATTTACAAGCAAAACGTTAAGTGCACAGTAATATATCCCCTGCACTGCCCTAGCCGCCTGGATATACGTGCAGATATTGCCTGAAACTCAATGTTGGTATTGTTTTGGGACTATGCCAAGGCACGCCTCGGTTCGCTTTCTTTCTTTTTAAGCCCTCGATTTCACTAACAAATCAGAAATGGGTCTTTGAAGGCTGGTTGGTTGTTGGTTTGGTGTTTTTTTTGTCTGCAATGGTCTTATTTTCTTCAGAAAGAACGGAGCAAAGACAAGAGCAGAACCGCGCTCGGCTTTGAGCCCGGTAAAGACAGCGCTAAAAGGCTGCCAGAGATGACACCCAAATTCCTTAGATTGGGTTTAACTCCTCCTTTTAAGTGGCCTGAAAAATCCCAGCCAAGCTGATACCTATTTTTTTAATCCCTGTAAGAGTTTTAATAGCAAGTGAGCGTAGGTTCTTGCTTTTGCACAGAAGCCATCGCTGCCTCTCTGTAGGGTGGCTGTCTGGTTAGCACAGTCAGAATTAGGAGGGGGGCTATTTTATTAGCCGGTAAAGCTGATTGATTTATTAGAGCAGAAATCTCTCGCTAGCTCCGACACAGGTTATTCTCCAAATGCAAACTCTATTTCATTTCACACGCACAAAATAGCCAAAGTGCCTGTGTTATGAATAGACCCCTTTGTTACCCTGCGAATCGACAAGACAGACTGTTTAGTTCATGTCTGTACATTAGCAAAGGAGGACGGGGTCTGTGAGACAGATGTGGCCTTTAATTGCGTGGAAATATTAGAAGATCGTTAAGCCATTTTTGACAGGGTTTTCCTCTGACAGAGGGAGTAGAACCGTGTTTCGGGGAAGGCGCAAGGAGCAGCCCTGTCTTGCCAGCCCCACAAATAGGACCTTGTCCTACTCCCTCATCCCAGCGCTAAATAAAACCAGAGGAGATTTAGTCAGAAGCCCCATTTCCCTGCCAGAGCTACATCTCAGAAAGAACTCTCTTTAAATTGCATCTGATAAAAGGCTTTTCAACACAGCTCAGGGGACTTGCCCTGTTAGAGATAAGGCCAGCCCTATCTGCTCCGCTAAGAACATGGAGATGTGCCGAGACGCCTGCTTCTTATTTATGTTCGCATGATTTGGGTGTAAGAAACGCTTCAGCAAAAGGCAAAACATAGTGCAGTCATCTCAGAAAACATCACAGTGTTGCATGTTGAAGCTGTTCTCTATAGGAAAATGAGCTTTTGAGGTGAGCCTGAGGTTTAGTTTTAGTTTAGGTGCACATGTTGGAAAGCGTTTGGTTGCTTTGCATTGGTTTTCATGCTGTAAAATTAATGTAACAACCTCACGCCTGTCTGCACGGCACCCCTGAGGTGCTGGCTTTGTCTATTAGAGTTGTTGCTACAACAGCAGGAGCCTCACAGCTCCGTATTCACAGTTATCAAGTCAGACCTGATGGTTTTCACTAAAAAAAATATCCTACGCAAACTAAAAATATCACATTGATTGCTACAGGTGGGGATTTGCTGGAGGTCACTGGGATGCAGAGCTAAGTGACCTACACGAAGCCATAGCACTGAATAGGTGTCCATGCTGGCATTTAACTCCCAGTCACACCGTGGTCCGTGTCTTGCCTGCTTTCCCTGCAGCAAAACCTCTGAAACTCCCTGTCGTCAACTTGTTCCCGGCTCCTGCTTCACCAGGACCGAGGAGAACCGGGAGAAGAAGCCTTTAGATCTCACAGGTGTGGAAAACCATCCCCGAGCACAGAGCTTTGGAGGTGGCAGCAGCAAGGGACCTCATTTATCTGAGCAAGGCCCAGAGCCCTTCTCAGTGCTACTCTGATAAAACCAACAGACTCTGTTAATGGCTACTGATAAGAGATTTCAGTGAGTTTTTAGCTTGGTCCCACAGGAGAACAGCTTTTGCTTTTGTCTGGCAGTTCTAGCCCTAGGATAACACTTGCTGCTTCTATGACCCCCTTCTTCCAAGGACATTGGATCACACTACAAATTCTGAGCTCTTTTGGGAGTAGGTACCATACGGATAGGGAAACTGAGGCACAGGGACGTTAACACAGCTGTAAAAAAGCCATTTTAAAGTTTTTATTCTCACATTATCTGTTCTTGAGTTAACCAGAAGGCAACATTCACTGGCTGATTCTAGTAGACAGGACACAAGAGATGGAGTTGGAAGTATATATTTAATCTGTATATTTGTTTTCAACAATAGCTTTGCTATAACATCAGCCATCAGAAGCTATTTTACTATTGCAGTTTCCTGAAACATGAGTGTTTGTAGTGTAGTCTTTCCTCTGTGATGTTTGATATCACTGGGAACAGCACCTTGTCAACTCCTTTTTATATTGCAATGTTAACTGTGGGTTCCAACCCAGGTGCCCATATGGGATTTGGACATTTCATCCAAGAGGTGGGAGCGGTGAATTGAAGATTAAACCACCAGAGTTCCTTTGTAAAGAAATGAAAAGCCCCTGAGACCTTCCAGTGGTGTAACCCACGTTTTCCTGTTCAAATATCTCGATAGAGATTGACAAAGAAAATATCTTGGTGTAATCCTGCTGAGCTGTTTTCCTTGGAATGCAGCGGGCAGGCTGGTTCGCAAAATCTCTGCTTTTCCTATAGGCGTGTGCAAGAAACAATCTTGTCGCTGGAGCCGCAGGGGCCGGGCTCGGCGCACAAGGAAAACACGGCTCTGTGCCATCCCAGCGGGGTGGCAGCCGTCGGCTCTGCTGCCAAGCGCAGGAGACCAGTTTGGAACTGGAGCAGGAGCCAGCGCAGGCTGGGTGTTCTGCACAAGGCATCGGTGCTCGGCTGGGTGGTGATGGCACCTACATTTGCAGCCAGGATCAGTGGGCAAAGGAATAGGAAAACCTGGTCTGGGTGTTGTTGCCAACTCTTTTGACTGGTCCATCTCATGAGTTTTAAATCTCAAATTATAGAGGGATTCAAGGGACTGGGGCTCGCAGCTCCCACAAAATGCGTGTGTGGTTTGTGTAACTTCAGGCTCTTGCGAAAATCTCAACCTCGGGACTTGTTAATCCCAGTTTTTCTGGTTAAGAGGCAGATAACAGCTTCACAGGGCTCTATCAAGCGTCTGCAGATGATTCTTGGGGCCGAAGTAGGTTCCTATGAGTCTTGAACCACCTCCCCCATTTCCTCTTATCTCCGTGCTTCACGTGATGCACACTTGACAGCGAGTCTGAGCAACCAGCTCTGGGCTGAACACTGAACATCATGAGCACTGAGGCCCTGACTGCACATTTAATCCCAGCATAGCTCAGGGACTGGGACCAAACCCAGAACGCAAACAGACTTGAGCTCAAACGCTTGAAATCTCAAGCCAAATCTGGTTTAGGATTCAGTGTTTGCCCCCTTTGCTATAGCATCCAGACCTTGCAATGTGCACTGTGGATGTGGGTGATGGATTGTGCCTTTTATTTCCCTTCGATTGAACCTTTCCATCACTAAGCACTCCCTCAGTAAGAGGCATCAAGCTTTGCTCAATTCTCCTACCCTATTCCACACACCGTGCTCTCTCCTGGAGACTCCGCTTTGATTCTTTCACGCTGTTGTTTTTCCTTAGTCTGAAATAAGTCATCTTGGGCTGAAAGTGCATGTTTTGTTCTCTGCGGATGGAAACATAACAGCACCCGATGAAATGTTTCCTGATGGGCTTCCTGCGATTGTGAAGGGAATGGTGTCAGAGAACAAAACAGGATACGATTGCGGTGTTTGTGAATGTAACTGGGACAATGGTATCAAAGTGAAATGAAAAATAATGAATGGGCAGCGGCGTAGCGGTGAGTCAGAGCTCACAGGAACCTGAAATATTTGTGTCTCTCCGAACTGCCACCTCCCAGGTCTCGAATTCCTGGGAGAACACTCTTTTTCCAGTTTCCAGTGCTTTGGCGGTAGGAACCTAAACTGCAAAGATAAGTTTTTTTGGTTTGCACCTGTTCCTTTGTGCTTTTAAGGCTCCGTTTTATGCCCTTTCCCAAGGCACACATAGGTGTGACATAGCCCCTCTCACGACAAACCCCTCATACTTTTGGGTTTCTCATTTTACCTTTTTCCTTTCTAGGGTGAATCATTTATTTTGCAAATACTAGATTGCTCTTTGCATGTGGAAAATAAAAAGAGCAGGATCATTATATAGTCTCGGTTTCTGGTCTGAGTAAAAATACCACCAAAAAAGCTCTCCCTTCAGAGAAACGGTGGCACTATCGCAACAGGCAAATGCAGCTTAAAGTCAGCTCAGGTTTTCTGACCCAAAGCGCTCGCTCAGTCTGCAAACACCTGATGAAATATTTGCCACCCAAAAGCAGCCTCTGGCACCACATGAAGGAGAGGAGCCGGGACAAAGCCGAGGTCAGCCCAGGATTCCTGAGCAAACTGCATTTATTCTTCAGGATCGCTTGGGCTTGTCAGGCAGCCAGACTCTGAAACCATCTCCCAGCTTCTCCTCCCTGTGTCTTCGGCAGAAAAGACCATAAAAATGCTGCAATAATATTTACCAAAGTGTGTATGTTCACAGTTATATCCACGTGTCTCTGTTTACCAACACATCTGCTCAGTATATGTCAATTATTTTACAAGGATGAGTGGGGGAAAGAAAATGAAAAGGAAGGTGAACTAAAATGAGGTGGATTTGACTGCCCTGCTCTGGAAAGGAATCAGCCACGTAGTGTCAAGTTATTCTTAGTGAGAAAAGCTGTGGGCAGAGATCAGCGGTGATATAAGCACATTAAACTGGCCAAAGAGAGTGTTAATCTATGGCAAAGGCTGATTGATTTTCTGGAAACATTACATAGCTTGGAAAAGATCTCGAGAGATCATCTGGTCCTCCCGCTGCAGCAGAGTTATGCTGATTAATTCATGGAGGCGAATCCTATTGTAGTTAAATTAGCTGCCAAAAAATGGAACCTGGCTCAAGCCAGGCCAGTGGCAAAGCTCCCAGCGCTTTCAGGAGGTTTAAGGTTTTACCCCCAAGGTTCAGGACTCATCCTAAATCATCTCCCGGGTGTGAAGCACTTGAAGTGGGATCTATGGACCCAGGGGTGCGGGGAAACCACAACAGCGGTCGCTCCAAGATTTCAGAACCTGCATGATCACGATGGACACATCCATTGGACACGTCCCATCTTAGATCGTACCATATTACTTTTTAGAGGTCAAGAGGCCACAGCAGTAATTTGGGCAGGTTATTTTATTTCATTTTCCCCACTTTCTCTCCTAGTTCTGCACTGAGACCGCACAGAATCAGCTCCTGGAGATTCCCCGTGTTTGGGGCTGGGGCCTCCTTATCACCAGCCCTAACACAGCAACTTGCCATGTGTGTCCTGGTTATTCCCATTTGCTATTTAGCCTGTTGGAAACAAACCAACATAGGCTCTGAGCTGATTTATGTGAAGTCTAGACTGAGGGAAAAAGAGTCGTCGGTCCAGAGCCTATAAATGTGTGTATGAAGTCAAGTGCTTTCCTGAAAACTGAAGTACAGAAGCATGATTTTCTTTTTTCCTTTTTGAATCAGGTTTTGGGGATTTTGAGATAAAAATAATAAAGCAATCATTTTCTCAACCTTCTTTTAGCCACTTAGCATGAAATTTCATGCAAAGAGTGAATATAAAAACGTAGAAGAGCAATATATTTCCTTATTAGACATTTTGCAAAATAATTTTGCCCCAATTTTTAGCTGCCTAATTTCAATGTGGTTTTGCTCATTGTGCCTATCTTATTGCTGCTTTTTTTCCCAATGGAGAGAGTTACTAAGCTGTGGTTTCCCATTTATTTGAATCGTGAAGATCAGAACAAGATGGGACTGAAGGGGTTGGAAAGGCATAGATTGGGAAACACATCCCTCTACAGGTTACGCCAAGGTCAAGGGCACGGATGAGAACAATCCTCTGCCTTTAGTTCCGTGCCCAGTCCATCCTAATCTGCTGCCCCAAGACCAACATGGACTCTACTCCTTTTAAAACTTTACGTTTGTCTCGTTTTCTTGTAAGTCTGATGCTATCTCGTCTCTGCTTGTCTGAGGTGTTGGCAGCAGAAGTGCTGACTTGTAAAACTGCCGTGCCAAAGTGATTTCTGCTCGAGGAACGGATCCTCTGCGCTAACCTCAGGCCTTGTGTGAGGTCGGTTGCTGCTGGTACCTAATATTTGAGTGCTTTGCATTGTACATCTGGGCTCTTTAGACACTGAACTGTGCTGGTAGCATTCTCTTTGGAAAAACATTTCAAGAGCTATTTTCCTGCAGGACTAAGAGTGTCAGAGAGATATTATTGGGAAAAAATAAAGTCACCCTTCTAGAGGCAGAAGAAATCTTTCCATGCATGGCATGGTGACTCAAGTACTCAGCATTTTCTTCTAAGTCAGACTTTGTGGAGGAGGATGAACCTTTGATCTTTAGCGATGCCTTTTAAATGTGGTTATGGCCAGAAAAGTGAACGCAAAGAGCTCAAAGTCAATATTCAGTGTAAAAGAATTGCATGCACCTGGAAAGAGCCGTTATTGTATATGTTGGGTTATACCTGGGATGAAGCTTTCCTTGCCAGTGAACTTGGATAAGATTAAAAACCTGAACTTTGAGGTGCCTTGTCCAAAGCAAACCTAGCGAGGACCTAAGGATATCCTGGAGCAAGCTCTATTATTAGCGCAGTCATCAACACAGCAAAGACTGCGGATGAAAGAACATCGAGGTAAATTATATATGTTTGCATTGCACAGTTGCCCCTGGTTTTTACCTCAAGGTTATTTCTCAGACCCATTCTATTAATGAATTGGCTCAAATGTCCTGCTCAATTCATTAACTAAGCGAAAACTTTTACTAAAGCCTGCATGCCAGCTCCGCTTCGCAGTAAGTAATCAGAATAACTCACTTGAAGCATTAGTGTGCTGTTATTAATAATAGCTATATCACGTATTCATGTCTAAGGTGTGTTCCAGCTCGAAGGGAAGTTGTTTCAGCACCCGTAGCAATGGGTGTCTTTAATAGGAGCCCTGCAAATGGCTCTGCAGAGAGCTGAACCCGCCTGTTGCGCCGCCGTGAGCTGCCCTAGACGGGACTTGCCACATTTATGCCAGGAATGTGATTAAAAAGTGGAAAAACTGAAGCCAGCCTATTCCCAGAGGCAATATAATGTAACATATACGCCAGAATAACACACACACAAGACCCCTGTCTCAGACTCAGCCCGGCCAGCTCAAAGACACAACAGCATGGGGGGAACCCTGTGAGGCTGCCTGGTGAGGTGATTTTAGCACCTTTCATACCTCCATGTGTTTTCCCTGCTGCCCGTCGCCAAACACGAAGTAACTCTTGATCCCAGTGGGACAGAAACTTGCCCACCAGTATTCAATTTAACTATTGATCTCTTCCTCAGCCAGAACTGCAGCCAAATGTTTCCTGAACAGATTAGTCCTTCAAAACTGAATCTAACCAAGCAGAGCCTCTGATGGCCAGTATAAGGAAGGTTGTACATGTGGTTCATGGCCTGACACCCTGGCAGGACCTCTTCCAAGAGAGTTAAACTCAGTCTCAGCTAGTCCTCACTGCTTGGGGTGGTATCTGAGTGGTCCCCATACCCTGACCCTGCCAGCTGAAGGTGACCTGCTGCTTGCCACCCCTTTGTTTTTCTGTGGAGCTGCCGATATGATTCTATGATGTACCCCCCACGGTGAAGCCGGTGACAGGAGGCATCGCTGACGTGCCACCCGCCTTCCCCTGCATACCACCAGCGATGCCTGGTTGCTATTTGCATGCACAACCCGCGTCCTAAGCAGGTGTTACAAGCCGCTATCTCTGCCTGATCTGCTCTGATCTTTGGTTCCCCCAGAGCCTTGAGTTTGTAGCTTTTGTGGCTGTAACTCACTCAGGTTTTAGCTCAAATGATTCCTGGTTCAGCAGCTGCTTGTTCCTGCCATGGCACTTGAATTTCTTGTCCTGCATGCGACATTCTTAAAGATGGTGGAGTTTGCAGTCCGGATCTGTTCCAGCAGCAAAATGCAGCGTTTCTTGTGCAACTGCCTGTGAGATGATAATTTATTAGTTAATGCCAGTTGGTGCTGCAGGCAGGGCCTGGCAGCTGCTTTGTCTTTCAAGGCAGATCCTTATCTGAGGAGGAAGGTTCCTCCATCAAATATTCCATATTTCAGAGGAAAGTGTATGTAAAGGTAGCTGTACTTAGATGCAGCATTAATCATTGATCCCAGTCCAGGGGTGCTCTTTGGGCTGGGTTTTTTGGAGGGGTGGGATGGTAGCTGGAAACATCCCTGCGTTCCAATTTTTTATCCCATCAGAACCTTTCTTGAGAAGAAAAATGGCTTTAGGCAGAGCAGTTATTTTCCTAGGTATTTTTCCCTAAAAACCCCCAACTTTGTGTATGTTTTTAGACTGGACATCTCCAAACCCACACATTTTAACATTTTATTTGATGATTCTGCAATGGTACTCATGGTTTCCCCACCTCTGACCAGTAAGATTGATGCACAGACTAGGCTAGACTGGGTCTAAACAGTTGTAATTCAGCTCAGCACCCCAGGTATTTGGGGTTCACCTCATGTCATAAGGTAAGGAACCCCACATTTTAAACTCCAAGCTACTCAGGCTTATTTGGGTTTGTTATGAGATCTGAGATAGAAAAGTGCTGATATTTGTAAATGTAGAGCACTGACCTGACTCTTTCTAAGTGGGTTAATGTCAAGCTGAGAGGGATTTTCACAGTTACCCAGTGTATTCTAACTATTGACATTTTTTGTGATGGTATCACGAGCCTGGTAATATCTGATTTGCACTTAGATTCTCGTGTAATCGGAGCATTCTAGCTGCTGCACTTTTCTAAGCTCTCAGAATTTCTATTTCCCTGCCTGACTGTGGAAGAACTTCGCAAAACTAACCTTAGAAATGCAGGAAATTGATAGTCAAAATGTTTTGTCAACACTTGGAGTTTCAGCAGGAAAAAAAACCAAAGGTTGACAATACCCTGGTTTTAAGCATTTCTAGAAATGCTCAGTTTGGTAACTCACCCATCCTACATTTCCCACAAAATAAACAAAAAGTGTCAAGTAATGCATTTCTCATCCCGCCACCAGCACCCATAACTCTGACCTGTACCGACTGCTCCTTCTTCCCTCACAACCTCAAAATACAAACGCCACACAAGACTCTTTCAAAGAAGAAGTATAGACCTTCAAATGCCACTCCAGAAATGTTACACAGTGCGCGTCTCTTGGGTTGGTTTTGGACCAGCAAGTGCAGGCAGGTGGGCAGGTAACTGGGTGAAACTGCAGATGAAGCTGCTCACAGCAAGTGATGAGAATGATGAAGCACCCAGCAGCCACTTCACCGTTTGCAGAAGTTAAGCTAAGCTTAACTCTTGCCCCACCCAGAGCAACACAGCAGCAGGACAAAGCAACCCGCTGGTTTTGCATACGGGTTGATGGACCCCAAAGGATCTGATTCAACCCGCAGTCCTGGCAGATGGCAATTTCAGACAGTGCTGGGCAGCTGTGGGGCCCTCGCAGGTGCTCACCAGCTCAAAGAGAGACTAAGAGTGGAGTTACTGGTTTAGTCATGACTCTGAGCACTTGTTTCTTCTCTTTTTTCTCCTCAGGAGGCTCTGTCGGTGGTGAGCGACGACCAGTCCCTCTTTGACTCCACGTACGGCGCTGCCACTCACCTCCCCAAGGCAGATATGACAGCATCAGGGAACCCTGACTACGGCCAGCCGCACAAAATCAACCCTTTGCCTCCCCAGCAGGAGTGGATCAATCAGCCCGTCCGCGTCAATGTTAAAAGGGAATATGACCACATGAACGGATCAAGGTAAGGAAAGGCCCTCTCCACACCTACAGAATCTTAAATAAAAGCAAAGCACATGTCATCCCCCTGGACTTCACTCAGTTTTTAATGGCCAGAGGATCTTGCTCGTGCAGTTCCACCAGTCCCCGCGAATGCTGGACGGACTGGGACACCAGGCTGCCGGGACAGAGTTCACGCCATAAACACTGCTGTGAATCACACATTGCATCACTGCGTTCAGCATCCCACAAACATGCCATGGTTCAAGGGGCTCCTGAAGATGGAGTCGGTCACAGACAAATACTTGGTGTCTATACCAGCTCCAGAATGAAGCCGCACTAATTGACTTTATGAGCTTCACTGGAGGGCACTTATTTTTGCACCTCTAACTAGATTTGTGCTCTGGCAAGGCAGAAGCAACCATATGAAACTGAGAGCTACGTGATAGAGAAAAATAGGAGACTGAGATCCTTTCAAGCAGTCTGTGGGGTGTAACAAAACAAAAGTCATATATGCCCACGAATTCTGCATGAGTATATGAGAGTTCAGGAGTAGGTTTGAGCAGTGACGTTAACCCTGAAAGGCCCACTGCTTATGTATCTTCAACAGCTTTTAGCCAAAGAGGTAGGAAACCTGTCCCCCACTATTCATAGCCAGAGCTGGGGGAGCTGGATCGTTTTCCTGTTCAATAAGAAATTCAAAGTCTTGAAAATGTTTTATTATCACAGCTCAGGTTGCCTGTCTTCAAAAATATTTCTATAAGTCAAAAGCCTAGGCAAAAATTGCACCCTCTTATACACAATAAAGAAAAGTTTTTAGAGTGCATATTAATGTTTAATTTCAAAGTCACAAACACCTCTAACATTTGTACAATGGCAATGCAGGACAGTTAAACTATCGAGGGGTTTTCTTCTTTAGCGTTAGCTTAGGGCTCCTCTAACAGCCTATTTTCCTGGTTTCTGAGAACTGAGCAAAGCGCAGAGTTTGAAACAGAAAGCAGCCTTGCAATTTCAGGCTTCTATAGTGAGATAATGGTGTTAAAAACTTCAAACGGCAGCGTGTTTTTTCCTTGTAAGTATACAGTAGATGCTGATTTTACTACCAGATAAAGGTCTTTGCGTCAGTTGGTCTCTGACAGTGATCATATGTACACTGAATTTGATCTTGCCCCAGCTGAACCTTAATATAATTTCTGGACTTCAGGAGAATGACATGGATTTTTGCACTAGTGTTTCCAATCTCAGAATTGAGGTTGGAACATGGGAAAATGAGTTATTTCCTGAAAAACACCATCCCTAGGTAACACGGCTAAAGGGGTGGATCTCCAAAGTACCAGCAGGATGGGGTTTTTCCTAATCATGAGGACTACATGCTCTGTAAAAATTCTGTATATGTGGGTGCTCATATGTCCAAAAGTCTGTGTAACATTCTCATTGTGTGTGCAGTGCATGTCTTGGGAATCCAATGTTTTGGGCTGCTCTTCCATTGTGATCTTTGTGCTACGATTTCTTCATCTGTTCAGAAAAAAAGGGGAAATAATACTACTTTGACCAACTGATTCATTAACAACGCTAAGTGCTGTGATACCCATAGCGAAAGGGCTTGGAGAAGTGTGTTTATTCTGGGCAAAAAGGAAATCCTTCTGTATGGCTTTGCCCAAGACTGCAAGTTTCTTAGGCAGAAAGCGTCCTCAGTCTCTCTGAAAATGGGTAACAACTTCCCAAACCCTTAGAAAAAAGAGACAAGACCGTTTTGAATGTCAGAACCAAGCGCTGAAGTTGCTTGCAGCCTTGCCTTTTATAACTTGTCAGCACAAGACCTCAAATCCACCCAAGAAATGAGAACATTCATCTGATTTATCCATCTTCTCTTTCTAAAAATGTGCTTTTCCCCCCCATGTTCCTTATTCCAGGCTGGGCCAGTTCTGTTGCTGGTTCCTCTGCCCATCAGCTGCCCAGCAAAACCAACACACCATGCAAGCGACAAACGCCAGGCTCAATATAAATTAACTTGGACTGCGGGCTGAATAACAAAACGCGTTCCCCCTCCCTCTCTGTCCTTTTCTCTCTTGTTTTTCAAGCATGCTCTCTTACCGGGTTCCAGCTGCCTCATTAGAGGGAGCAGCTTTTATTCCTTGTCCCACCTGTACTTGAAGTGCGAGCGTTTTCTGCTCATCGAGAGAATGGTTTGTGTACTCTAGGGAGTGATAAAGCTGTAGGAAAGCTGGCAATGGAGGGAGCTGGGAAACGGTAAGGGACAGTGCCCAGTGTCCATTATAGGCAGGTCTGACTGTGCGATGAGTTGGTTTGGTCCCCCAGGGTAGGAAAACAGGTCTTTGAAGAACCTCTCCAAGCCTGGTTTGCAGAGACATCCCCCCAAGTGCTAAACAACGTGGAAACCTGACCAGCTTTCCACCTCATGTCAGGTTTTCCTGGTTTACTCCCAAGTTGGAAACAATTCCCCAGATAACTGTGTATAGGGGATATTCAATCAGTGGCAGGGATCTGTGTTTTAGGGGAGAAAATAGGACTTCTGTATTATTGCAGGATTCAGAAGGAGGAATTCCATGAAAGTTTTGAATTCAGGGACTGCGAGTGTAACTTGAAATCTTTGTTCTTTGCTGGGTTTGTGTCTTTATTTCATTTATTCATGGAAATATCTCCCACAAGGTGCTGTGCAGTTCCCAACATACTAAGCCTGGATTTCTGTTGGGACCTTTCATGATGAAAATACAATCATTTCTATTAAAAAAAAATCTTTTGCATTTTAAATTCCAGTGAATAAGGAGGAGGATTATTTAGAAATACACTGGGTACAGTTTAACCCAATTTACTGTCCAATAGATTTTTTCCTTACCTTTTACTTAAATTCCAAATGCAAAGGGTGAGCTGATCAACAGCCATTCCAACTTTCGACTGTACGTACTGCAGATCTGCATTTGTAGCTACACTTAGAGAGTGGGTTTTAAAAAAGCATTACAAAATTTGCATGATCTCCAAATGTGAATGAATAACTTGCTGGATGCGCACACGGATGAGCTTCGGGCATCTCAGACCATTTTTATGCCACAATAATTGTCTCAAAACAAAACAAAGGGCCCGGGTAGGATATCTGGAAGAATTTAAATCCCCTGTAAGCAGCGTGTGAGCCCTCTAGTGGGATTCCCTGTGTTGCTCTAGTCCCAGCCAGAGCAGCAGCCTCTGCAACTACCTCCTGTCCGCGTTTACTTGTATGTGATAAAAGAGATTCTTTTAGAGGATCATTCCCGAGAGCAGGATGAGGGCCAGGGTTCAACTGCAGTTAGATCCAAGTTTCAAGGAGCTGTAACTCTGTCCTGGTAGCTCTGTTTCTTGCCTGTAAGAGGGATCACAAGCAGAGTCACAGTGTGTCTGTTCTTCCTTCACCGAGCAACAACAACAAAATCTAATTTCAAACATAGAGATTAAAGCTGAGATGACCAAATGGGAACTGACTTACACCAAAAAGTGACAAATTTAAAAACAAACAAACAAACAAAGATGGGAAGAGAGGAGGAATGGAAGGATAGGAAGGAAGGAATAGAAAGAAGGAGGAAATAGCCCACTGGCCACAGCTGAGTCAGGTTCAAAAAACACTGAAATCTCTTATTTTGCTCTTTCGAATGAAAGGCAGAGGTGATTCCTAGACAGAGGCTCTGGGACAGTAATTGCTTTATTTCCAGGTATCTGGAACACAGGCTGAGGCTGTACAGAGCCTTTCTCAGTCAACGCCAGGCTCGCTGCTTGTCCGTTTTGGCCAGTCTAGCGTAAACTTTCCCCAAACACCAGGCTCTTGGCATCCCCAGGCGCTGCTATGGGAGCCGCTGGAGTCTTTGGGCGGCCAGTGGGAACGAGTTCGGCTTCATATTCCTTGGCCTCTGTCACCGCCACGGTGAATATACTGAAGGGATTTTGTGAAAGAAGCCTATATCCATTTACCTCTGCAGATCTACAGCGTTTTCTGCCCAGAACCTGAGCATGTGTAGCCACTTGAAAGCCCGAATTCTCTGCGAAAAGTCAAGGATTAACCTGGCATCTGAAATCCCCTTGCACAAGCCATTTCAAATAATGAGGAAATCTTTCTATAAATCTACGGCTGCCTGTGGGTAATGTGTGAGCTAAGAAAGGAGCTGTATCCAATGAATACGCCATTCACGGCTCGCAGCTCCCTGTTCTCATTTGATACAGTAGTTGTTCCCCACACTGAATTCTTCTTTGTGTTGCCCACAGCTACACCTACATTCTGCTGGGGTAGTCAAATCCCTCATCTCAGGCTGGGACAGTGTGGTAACAGGCATCCAGGAGCTGTAAAGATGATTTAGTTTCATTTCTCAGTAAAAAACAGGCTCTATTTGGATTTATTAGGAAATGTTGGGTTACAGAGGTAAGGATCTTCCCATTGCTCTCACTAAAGATTTCATGGTATTTTTCTTAATGGCAGTTCAGTCTCTTGCCCAGTTAAGTTTTTAAGAGCAAGGCTAAAGATAGGCAGGGTCCCAACTGCCAAGTCCAGAGCCTGCAAAATCATCACAAAACTGCCGAGGAGATAACTTAGAGTGTCGGTGTTATTTTTATTACTTTGCGGTGTCGGTCATGTGAATGTGCTTGATGCTTAGAGACAGCCATGGGCTTTTCATATGTGTCATTTCATGCCAGTAGAAAGCATGTACAGATAAACTTTCTAGAAGATGTTATTACGTGAGAGTTTACATATATCCTATAGTTCTGTATGAGTATTATATATGAAATTATTTTATCACAAACAGTACGTATCTCAGCTACAGGGGTATTTTCCAAGGAAATTTAACTACACAGTAGGAGGTGAGAGCGAACCCTTAGAACAGCCCGACACCTCGGAGCACGGACGCTCTCACCGTTCCACTGAGTCTTCCCAGGACGGCCCGTTCCTTGGGAAAGAATAAGACCCTTTGTGCTGCTTCAGGGCTTTTTCTCCGCCAGCACAAGCAGCATTTAACACCTGACACAGAGTGTTTCGACAGAACGTTAGAAATGATCACACTCCCTGTGCAAACCCTGGTGTCCCTGGAGTTGTTCAGACTCTCCTCCGGCTGCCACGGGGACATTAAACCTTCAGCAGTTTGCCTCTCTGAAGGCGGATTTTGGTTCCCTGCCTGGAAAAACAGTAGGCGAAATAGTAAAACCTTAAATTCGAACATGTGTAAGTTATACATCTTATTTCCATTTTCAAGCAACATTCCCTCAGTAAGACATGAGGAAAAAATTACCATCTGCCTTGGAGTATCTCGGTGGAGCATTTATCTCCCAGCCATGATAACTGAATTTGGGTAATTTTTCCTCTCCCCCCGCCCCGATTTAGATTAAGAAACAAATTTGTTGAGTGTCCAAACTTGGAAGTCTTGCCAGCTGAACTCAGAGGGTGGGATCGGGTGCACTGTCACAGTTCCTACCCTTCGGCAAGTGGTTTCCTCCCAAGACACTTTGCTTTTGGCAGACAAGAAGGACGGTCGTGTGATTCAAGGAGTGGAGCAAACTGTGCTGTATATGGGCTCTGTGCTCACTTTGCACTGAGGTTACACATTAATTAACCCTTGTAAAGGTGAGGGTAATAGTGCTGCTATTCCCTTGTACCTTCTTCAGAGCTGTGTGCGTGTGGGCAGGCTGCAAACCGGTATTTTAAGTGACCTCTAGAGCTAAAAGCTTGAGTTGCTACTGCAGCTGGAGGCAAACAAGATCTGTGCTCCCTATCTGTGCTTTGTAGGCTCATAATTCTCCCGGAGCAGGACAGAGAAAGGCTGTTGCTTGCCAAGGGTCTGCATGTCGGCCAGGTCTTAGCACTGAGCCACCTGAGCTGTGAAATGTTCCCTCCTCATCACTCAGAAGTAAAAGCGGGGCCAAAGCCTTTTTCGCACGCACTTTCTCTGGTCTGAAGTTCTTGACTCACGCCTGAGGCACCGAAGATTTCTAGATTTCCTATCCGAGCAGTAGACAAGCCTGGGACTGTTTAACTGTTAAGAACCGACAAGATCAGTTGCATTCAGCTCTGTGTAAATATGACTTTGCAGACCCCATGTTGATATCGTAGTATTCCATGAGTGTCCTGTCATGTTGGCATGGGTGTTTTGTGTTCTTTGGTAGTGGAATGGAGGGGAGCGTGTCTGTATTTCTGATTTACTCTTAGGTCACAAGGTGAGAAGCACAACCTTTCTGGCAACTAATAGACTCCACTATCACAGAGAGATGATGTGCAGGGATGTTTTTAACACCATGCAAGAGCAAACCAGTCCAACAAGGGCTCCTAGGAGCATCACGCTGTATCTGAAACACTGCCAAAATGTAGCTGAGCAATAAAGGATGGGGATCGGGGGAAGGCGCAGGCAGGAGGTGTAACTGATAGACCAATGCAATTAGCTCTTGCTTTTTATCTGATTGCTGAATTTTGGTATTTCAGAGGTAATGAATGCAATCTTACAGCTACTCTTGCCTTTGAAAGTCAGTCTTCTTTGTGCTTGCAACTCTCTTTCCTCCGACTGGTTTTCTTATCAGAGATCCCCTCCATCGTGGCTCATAGATCACCTTATGACATCCATGTGACAGGCCAGGAATGGCCTCTCCCATGAGTAAAGAAACTCCCTTTGACTTCTCACCTTCCGGATACTTGCCATTTCTGTAACCCAAACCTCCTTCTGCTCCAGCGGGGATGAAAAGTGCATCATAATGACAAGTCATCTGTTTCCTTTGGCGTTTCAGGGAGTCCCCCGTAGACTGTAGCGTGAACAAATGCAGCAAACTCGTCGGAGCAGGGACAGAGTCCAACCCCATGAGTTACAGCACCTACATGGATGAGAAGAACGGGCCTCCTCCCAACATGACCACCAACGAGAGGAGAGTCATTGTCCCAGCAGGTACCACCACTATCAATCTCTTTGTGTCATACATCCAGCTGAGCAGATAAGGCTTATTTATCCACTTTCTTACAAACCATGTGAAAAGTAAGGAAAACACCAGAGTTTCAGGCTAGTGAGAATTTCCAGTGTCCAATGTATGTTCTACTTTGAATAAGAAGTGGATTATCAGCGCTGGAATGCACTGTTGTTTTGGTGTGTTGAACCAATTCCATCTCATGTAACGTGTTAGAGGAGCATCTGCAGTTCTTCCTTGGACACGCATGGTGTGATCAAAGAGTGCGGTTCATAGGCAAGAATAAGCATGAAGTGGACCCAAATTACAACTCTCACGATGCTCTGCAGGGCCCAGATACACTTTTATGTCATACTGATTCAAAATGAGCTATTTTGTTTTCATTTTTTTTATTAGAAGTAGAAAACCAGAAAAATGATAGTTTGCAGGAACTATGTTATCCTTCTGAGAAATGTTGCAAATATATATTCCTGTCCAGTTCTCTGTGTTTGATATCCACATCTGGAGTTGGTGGGATGCATTAGATGAATTTGGATAGTTAAGCATGAGAGCTGCTGTGGCAGGTGACTGGTAAATCTGAACCTGGAAGGAGAGCGAGTTTTTCCCTGCAAAGTTTATAAAATATACATATATATATATATATATACACACTGGCCCAGGAACTTTCCAGCAAGGGAAATATTATGAGCAAGTCCTGACCCAATTTACATCCCAAAACTTCCTCTAATTTCATGGGGTGCAGCTTTTCACCCGGTGTTCTGAGGGTTGCACTGAGGGTTGTAGCTGATTTGAGCAGATGAACTGTTGGCAGAAAGAAATGTACTTGTGGAATTTAGCTCTGTTTTTGGATCGGGCTTGACCACGAACAGATGACAATCCCCAAGCATTTGTTTGCCATTTAGGATGAAAAGGAAAAGCTTGAACTGAATGTAGTGAAGGGAAGCCAATAAAAGATTGACAGTAACTCTCCAAGTACCATTTAAGCCCGTGTTAGGATCTGCTTAGAGAGACTGACTAACCCAATGGATGACGGGATCAGATGTGTTTTCTGCCTTAAAATTGCCTAGAAAGGTGTTAGCTGATACCAACTAGTCATTATAAGGGCTGCCCAAGATAGTTAAGAGGGCAAATGAATCCCGCTCTTCACCATGTTATTTATGCATATTTTAAAAGACCAAGGGTGGGCTGAAGTTTAACGTTTTTTAAACAGGGGAAATGACTTTTAGTGCCCTCAGTGGAAAACAAGTTTTAAAATCTCCTTTTTGAAGGCCAGTGAAAAATAAAAAGCATGTTTTTGCCCCTCATGAGCATCCACAAATCAAAACCTTGAGATACTTGTGAAACAGCTGTGATTTACCAGACTTTGGAAGACAATAATGAACATCATCCCAGCTCTCTGGCTGCAGGATATGAGGCCAAATTCATCCAAGAAAGGATTAGGAAATTTTAATATAATCCAGAGTAAAGATTTATAGCACGTTAGGGTGAAGATAGGCAAGAATAATGTCACATTAGGCTTGCAATAGTAATAATAATGAACTCTAAGCAATGTTTCAAGAAGGCAGCTTTTCAGACACCATTCAATGTCTTCTGCAGTGATAAATAGGCTGAAGAAATATCTGAAATTCAAAAGTGTTTGTTTAAAAGGAGACCACAAATTCACTATGCCCTGTAAAAGTTGGGTATTTTTCCAAACTCAAGACAAATAACTCTTTCAATTAAAAAAAATAAAAAAAATTCCATCTTGAATAGTTGCATTGTAAAATTTGCAGCCTTTTGCCAGTGCTTAGAAAGCAGAATTTCAATTCGTTATTGCCAGAACATAAAGGAAAAACATCTTTCTTTCCCAAAGCAGACTTGCAAAGGGGCTGGGGTTGTGGTTCCGTGTTTAGAATTCAGCTTTAAACAACCTATGTTTGCTAGAAATGCAGTGAGGAAATGTCACGGTTATAATTTCAACGTTCCTTGGTCTTGCTTCTCCATTTCACGCTGTTATTCTGGAGCTGAGGAACACACCAGGTATAGTCACAACCTGCTTTTTGTGTGCAGGGATCCCCGCAGCCCAAGCACACACAGTCTGCAGTCCTGCCAAGGAATTCTTTGGTTATATACACTATAAAATGTGTGCCAGAGGTATTTCTTGTCCCTCCCCAAAGCACAACCTGATGGCTACAGGTTTCTGATCCATTTTCTCAACTGAGGTGTTTGAGGTTTATCCTAGAGGAATGTACCAACTGGGATGGTTGGATCAAACATCTCCAAAACTTAAGCTTGACTTTGCAACCCTCTCCAGCTGCAAATGGAACATGAATTTGCAGCTTAAATTTGGAAATGGGATACATGGGGAGAAGCGGGACAGGAAACATCTGAAAACGCAGATACGCTCTGAAAATGACTCTGTAAAAATGGTATCGTGGCACAAATTCTTGCTGGGACTGTCTGATCTAATGCTCTTTCCGAAGCTCAAAGGATGATTTCTTTTTTTAACTACTTATGCAGCAAACCATCACCACGGGGTCTGAAACTCCAGCCGGGTTCAATCTCTCTCTTACGTCACCGCCAGTAATAAAGATTCCACAGCTGGAGCTTCGCTGACAGTTGATAATGATGCATGAGACGGTATAAAATCCACATTGCCCTCCAATAGCCGTGTTGCTTTTACAGGGCTAGTGGATGTAGAATTGTGTTCCTGTCAGCGGGGTGAACAAATGTGACTCAGAGATACATGGCAAGCTGCTCTGCTTAAGCAATAATATTTGTTTCAGAGCCCCTTTGCCGACCATAAATACCACCATCCTCAGACTTTAAAATGCCATCTGTTGGGACTTTGTAATGCGCTTGTGAGGGATGGTGTGACTTATGGAGCACTGATGTAATTATATAGCATTGCAGAACAAGCATACGCTTTCAAAGGGATGAGTATGCTTTTGGAAGCTTTTTTTCCAGAGAAAGAAAGAAAAGTCACAGTCAAATGTCACTAATATTGTTCCCAATCATAGTTATAAGATTCAGGAGACAATTGCAAGACCCTGCCAGAGGGTCGGGGTGATCGATTTGTGTGCATCGAGCCCTGTTATAGCGCAGTACCTGTTTTTCTCAGCAAAAGGCATTGACACCAGTAAATCAAACTTGTTTGTGGAAACAATGGTTGATGCCTTGTGTCTAGTGTTCCCATCTTTTGTGTTTTCCTGCCAGATCCCACCCTGTGGACCCAGGACCACGTGCGCCAGTGGCTGGAATGGGCCATAAAGGAGTACGGATTAATGGAGATCGACACCACCATCTTCCAGAACATGGATGGCAAGGAGCTCTGCAAGATGAACAAGGATGATTTCCTCCGAACCACCTCCCTCTACAACACAGAAGTTCTGCTGTCTCACCTCAGTTACCTCAGGGAAAGTAAGTATTGCCTTGAAGAGAGGAATCAAAAGCGGGTTGGAAAGTTAATCTTAACTTAGGTGGAGTCGGCGGTGCTATCAGGGAGGTGAAGAGCAGAGCAGGACTCTTAGCAAGATTAGATAGTCTTGTAGACCCAGCTGTGGCTATGTGATAAAAATACATACATTTCTTGTGGAGATTAAACCAAACATTAACTGATGGGTCACAAGCAAAATATTCCATAACTTTGCAGTTAGAGGACTGTGCCCTTTCCCCCAGGCTTCTGGTAAAAACTGCTTCAGAATAGGACCCACAACTCACCAGTGTTGCGGGTTTTCTACGTTTCTGGAGGCCCAAATTGGTTGGAAAGAGAAAAAAAATACACTTAGGGTGTTTCTTTGAATCTGTTGGGCGCTGGTCTCTCCAAACTTCTGCCAAAATCAGTGGGAGTTTTACAGATTAGAGGAATTAGATCACAGATGGGTGCCTCTGTCAGCCCCACCTTGGTTTTGTTTGTGAAGCTGAGCCAAAGAAACGATTCATAACAAGTAACCAAAACGTTGCATTTGAACAGTTTTTGTCACTTGTGACTCCACAAGAAAATAATTTCCCACCCAAAACAACATGCAAATTTCATCCTGTTTCATTAGCAAAGAGCTGATGGTGCACAGAACGTTTCAAGCTCATTGCAGGCACAGAATAGCTTTAAAACTAAGGTTTGCATACAGAATTACACACTTTTATGGAAAATCGCAAGGCAGTTTTGTGAAGCCAGTTCTGACTTGGCCAAACCTGCTGACTTTGGTTGGGCAAATCAGACGCTTTGTAACCGGAAACGTTTTCAAATTCCCACAAGATAAAGACTGAAGTGACACACTTGAGTTGTCTCATTGATAAGACTTGAGAACTGACAGAAAGTGTTGCACGTTTTGTGAATCAAAAAAACAGGCTGAATATGAAAAGCCCCTAAATTAGCTGGTCACGCTGATCTCCATTGATAGAGAAGAAGTAAGAGGGCACGTTGAGACTCAGGATGGTAGTTCTCTAGTTCACACATTGCCTTTAAATGCCTGGAATTAGGGGGAATAAACGTTTGCCTCAGTTTCTTTTTACATTCTGTAATGGAGCTGCTAATCCCACTGTCCTGTTGGTCTCATCTGCTGGGATGGCCAATCTGTGGTTTACGCCTCTCAAGACCCAGCACCATGGAGCCCTAATGCAATTGCAACATTTAAATACTGCTGCAAAGCACGATGAATAACAATGATAAATATATAACATTCTGCCAGGGGAATGTCTGTGATTATTTCCCTGCTATTAAGCTAGTGCACAACCCAAGCAACTTTGCCAGACTCAGACACATTATTCCAGTTTTACACAGATGCGGACGAAAGAATTCAACCCGCTCCATCTCCAGCCCTTAGGGTTACACATTTCTCTCCGTTCAGCCCCGTGGGCTGTTCTAAGACATCACACGAGCGCCGTCCTTGCTACAGCAGCTCCTGTGTGTGCGGGGGCCGCGCAGGCTCTGCGGAGCGTTCCTGTCCTGCAGCTGCCTCATGACAGTCTGCTTTCTGGATTACTGCTCAACTCCCTCGCGGAGTAACGCCTTCGAAAGGAGCTTATTGTTTTTCCAGACTGATTTCCAGCGGATGTTTAGTGCCTCTGAGCTCAGTGCCATGGGGAGATGGGCTTTTTTTTTTTTTTCCAGGAATTTTCCCCTTTTTGTAAGGTTGTTTGTTTCAGAGACGTCCAGCTCTGCTCCTGCACAGGGCGGAGAATGGCAACGAAACATAGGAGAACTTTAAGGAATTGCAGATTTAGAGGCTGGGTTACATCTGCCCCGTCTGGCTCGCAAAAGGTGTTTGTCCTCTCAGGATGAGCTGGATAAGTGATGACTAGTGAATCCTAAACTTTAGTCTTTGCAAAGCCGATCTAAACTTTCTGAGCCTGTTTGTCAGCCAGGCCAGGAGATCCCCTGAAAATTTGCTTCCTCAGGAGGTTTTCAACATTTTACACTCCCAATCAGGGTGAAATCATTCTTAAAACTGCCTCTGAAATGCATTATTTTGGCGTATCTGAGTCCAGATTGAAAAAATACGCAGGTAACATCTGCAAGACCTCAACAAAAGCTCGATCTTAGCTTTTGAGACAGAAGGCTCAGGTGAGTTATTTCACATAGACAAGACTAAACCAAACTCATATCACAACACCTTTAGTCTTCAGGCAAAACTTAGGTCCGGATTAAAATCACACAGTTGTTTCCTGTTTCCATAACCTATTGAAGCAGCCAGGATGTCTCTGATCTGTAGGAGATTTCAGACTTGCAGAACCCAGTTCTGCAGCACAATCGATCCTTTGGATTCTCTCAAAACACCACGCAGCAATTTGTCCAGGGAACTTACTGTCCCCTCCCCTCAACAATTATCTTTCTTTTAGTGTTTCTTCCAGTTTTCTCTCCAAAATTGTGAAGCAGGGAGATTTGAATGTTTTCACGCTACATTTGGGATGAAGATCAAAAGAAGACTGAACTGTCACCTCCCGTCCTTTTCCCCTCGAGTTCTGGGGGGTCGGTTGTGTGTGGCATGTACACACAAAAAGAGTCTGAAGGGGAAAAAATGAGGCCATGGTGAGGAGCAGAAGCAGAAAACTGCTCTGTGGTTTCAAGCCATATATTAATGCCAAACAAAACTATACTGCTAAATGCAGCAGAACCCTGATTCTACCAGGAGATACAGAGGAAAGGCCACATCATCTTCAGAAAATTGGGATAAAAAAGGAATTCCAGGTTAAATGGGCTTCCAAGATATTCCTGCATCTCAGAAGGATGAGCTGCCTTGTGAAAAGGAAGGCTTTCTGGGGAAAAAAACCCACCTCTCTTGGTCTGTTTTTCAGTCTTTTTCCATCTTTTTAATTCATACAGGGGAAATAAAAGAAGAAAGAAAAATGTGGGGGGACCATAAGATAACATGTTTAATATTCGTTATAAGGGAATAGCCCTGCACTTTATTAATAACACCAGTGTTTCCAGAAAGCGCTGATTTAATCAGAGCTGTCACTGACCCAGCAAGGGGCAGGGGGAATAAGAACAAAACGAAAATTCATCACAGCCAAAGTTTTGTCCAAGCACGAGTAAGGGAGGGAGCAGCCTGGCCTCCGTCTGTCTGTCTGTCTGTCTGCTGCTCTCTGTCCCGATCTGTGTCTCTAGCTTTCTCTCTTGTCCTCCTTCAGTGAAAACCCTTAATAAGAAACACATTTCCTTTTCTGTGGTGTTCCCACCAGAAACCTCAGACTGTCGGGCAAAGGTGAGAACTTCTAGCAATTAAACTGGAGGAGGCGCCGGCCCTTTCCAGCAGCTTGGGCTGTGTTTTTTTTAGTGTAAAGGAGCTATAGGTTGATCATATAGGCTTGTTCGGTGCTATTCATCACCCACCCACCCCCACCTCTGCAGTCAAGCAGGCTTTTACAGCTTATTTAGTAGCAGAAAACTGTGTTTCTGAACTCCCCAGCACTTCCCTGTCTTTTTGGGGCTGGGCATCGCGCTCTGGATCACTTCAAATGATCCAAAAAGGAGAGAGCAGCGGACAGGATTTTCCCCACAGATATTCAAGAAAGAAACACTAAAGCCAGAGACCGTGTGACGAAAACATGAGTTAGGTGGACAAAGCTTTTGCAGCTCCTCCAGCAGGAGCAAAAGGCGAGCCAAGCTCTCTAAATATTTAAGCCAATATCTGCGGCTTTCACAGCCACGGTACCCTTGGGATCCCTTTGAACCTTTCCCCTCCTAGTTTACCACGTTATCCATCCTGATCTTTTGAAACATGCCCCGTCTTGCAGCATCTGGTAGCATCCATCTTTCGCTCCCTATGTGTGAGCTTTGCTTTCCAACACCTTCCACCTCTGTGCACACGCTGGCTTTGTGCACATCTTTGGCTCTGTTTGAGGAAAGAAAAGAAACCCATAGGAACACGAGACTAATAAGATCCAGCACCTGCAGTGATTATTCCTTCTGGCAGTGAACTTTCTAATCCTCAGCTCTCCCAGGAAAGTGAGACGTCCTGTGAATATTACTGAGGGGCAAGTGAGGTCAGTGTTGTTTGGGCGCAGGTGGAGACCACATGGTTTGGTCGCAACATCCTCATCAGTTCATATTATAGTACCTGCAGAAGAAGAATCTGGGGATGCTCAGATCAGCATAGCACGTGCAGAAATCTATACTGATTGCTTAGTACCTTAAATGGGGCAGAATCTCACAGAATTGAGGGATGTGTAGATACAAACAGCAGAAAGTGGGTGTAAAAGCATTTCTCGCCCACAGCGAGCTTGCTGCCCCGCTCCACTTCACATCACCCGTCCCTGCCAAGAAGGGCCCTGGGCTTTGTTATCAATGTACAAAATGCAGTAGAAATGTTTTCCAAGAGCTGTAGGAAAGGTGAGCCTAGAAAATTACGTAGGGTAAACACATATAACTAGACAACCATGAAATGTGCATTACATGCTGGCTTCCAAGAGCTCAGTTTGCAGGAGAAGCAAATTAAAATGCTTAGAAAGGAACATTTCCACCACAAAAAGCAAAGACCTTTCCAATGGGTTCTTTCTTTGTGCTCCTTTGGAATTTATTTGTTTTTCAAGTGGGGCTGGATGGAAAGGCCACTCTGAACCAAGGAAGCTGCTTCCCAACTCCACAAAGCATGGGGGATATGGAATACGAGTGAGGTTTTTGCAGCTCTTGGCCCCAAACCAAGCATGTGACACTCTAAAAATGTTCATATCCTGACGGTGCAATTCGTGTCCCTTCTACTGTATGTTCCTCAAACAGGAAATTTCTCTATCACAGCTACAGAGAGAAAAACTCCTTCCTTATCCTGTAATAAAATCTGTGCCATAGTAATTTCTCTGCTGTGATAGATATTGTCCCTGTATAAATGTGCTATACAACCTTTTATATAACTTTTCAACAGATGACATCAAGGCGCTCAGTGAAGGAGGCAAATGTCTTTATTTCGATTTGCAAGAGGAGAAACAGCAGCACACATGTGACGTACAGCTACCAAGCTTTTAAAAGCATTTCACATCCATCATAGAAAATGTGTGCCTAATTGTCTGAAAAACTCCGTCTTTAGATCCTAGTGATAGCGTTTGGTACCTGCTTGCGTGGTTCCCCACCAGCAGAGCGTGTTCAAACTGCAATAAACCCTGTTTCCCTCTTCATTCTAGGTAGCTCACTGCTGGTCTACAATACTCCATCCCACACAGAAGCTTCCTCGCGTCTTGCCACCAAAGAAGGTCAGTCTTTTGCATATACACGTCCTGGCTCTCGTGGTGCTTTTGATTGGGTTCAAACCAGACCTTTTAGAGAATATCCTCAGCATGACAATGCTCTGATCTTCTATGCATGGTCAGCATGGTTAACACAGAATAATTCACAACTTGCAGCCCTATCCATGCTGAAAATCACCTATCTGCTTGTCCAGCCAACAGTGTGGCATAAAATGTGTGTCTGTCATTTCCACGTTTACGTATTACGGAGCTGATGAACTGATGGAATATTTTCTATTCTTTATATGAAACAGTTTGATCTCAGATATATAACAAGGCCTGAGACACTATTTCTTTCTGAGTCGCTAGTTGAAAGGATAAAATTCTCTCAGAATAAATTCCATTAGAGAAAAAAGGCCGCTCAGGTCTTCCAAAACCATTCGCAAATCTGTCAGCTAGTTTCAACCAGCGAGGAAGGCCAAGTGTATCTTTTTGACACATTCATTTTGGAACATTTTTATTTGCTTTTTCAAATAACCCCACATTTTTAACGTCCGGCTGCTTCATCGACTAGGGCTACTTCTTTCCCGTTGTGCCATGCTGCGTTTCGTCTCCAACATCTGCCTCGCACCCTGGACACAATATTGATGTTGGTTTTTTTACAGCAGATTCTTTTGCCCAGCATATAACCATCCACTTAAGCTGTCTGCTCCCCGGCACGCTCTTCTCTCTATAGGAGACAGGCACTCGTTGATGAAACATCCCACATTAGAGACAAAGCCATTCAGGCTTTTCTGTGACTATTTGTTTGCTAAGTCATCTATTTAAAATCAATAACAGCGAGGCTTGCTCTCAGTTGAACAAAACAGACACAAGCACACGTGTCCCTCCACAATTTCCCCCACAAACACACACGCACAGCCAAGATTGCTCTTTCTGTCTCCAGCCAGGTGGTTGCTAAAAATAAAGGGAAGAAAGCTGCCATTTTTTGTATTAAAGAGAAGCGTAGCCCTCTGAATGTTTTAGACCCTTTATCCTTGGGCCTCGAGTCGCTGAGGCTGAAAGAAATTCGCAAACAATGTTCTTCCCCCTCCAGTTTTACTGCCCTCCGGTGTGTTTCTTTAGTGCAGCTGACAGAAGTTTGCATTTGATTTCTGTCAGCTGGGCGTTTTTAACTTTCCATGGTACTTTCATCCCGTGTCCATAAAGGACTAAACGCACCCATGGGATAGTCAAATAAAATATAAGAACTCGCATAGAAATGTTGAAAACCCATCTATTCCTCTTCCATTTCTTCCTCCAACGCATAAATTTCTTCTGCGTTTATTTGATGGCTGAATATTGCTCTAGAATAAACCCACCCGCTTCAACCCACTGTAACCGATTCGAGTATTATTTGTGAGATAAGGTGACGGGATAAGAGACACATGAACGTGACAGGCTGGCAGATAAGGAATTGGGGCAGCAGAGCGAAGTGTCTTGTCCAACATCACAGGAGAAACTTGTAATGAACATAAAACTCCACTTGGAATTCCTTTTATTCCTGTGAATAAAAACAGACAAACAATTTGTTGTAAGCACCTTCCCTTGAGGATTCCAGAGCAGGAGGAGGTGATGAAACAGCACAATACGTGTCAGGGGCAGGAAAACAACCTCCTGTTTTCTTCAGTCCTCCTGGAATTTTTCTTGTACATTCTCTAAGATCACATAACTAATGCAAATAACCTGCTTGTGCAAATTCCAGGGAGAAATGCTTGCTTTTTACATACGCTTACACTATGCCTTATACAAGATATTCTGTCCTCATACTGTAAAAAGGAACTTACGTGACCAAAAAAAAGCATATAGAGGAACATATAGTGCTGCTTAGGAGAGTTAAATGAGAGTTAAATGGCTTTTGGAGCAGATGTAGATACTGTAAATGGTGTCCAAAGCTTTTGGGTTTTGTTCTCAGATATAAAGGTGGAAACCTTGTCGTGTTCAAAGGACTCTTGTTGCCTCAGCTTCTTTGCTTCTCAGCCTCATAAACACTCCAAAGTATGATATTTAGCGTCATTGGTACAAATTGTCTTCGGCTGCCTTTGAGAAACAAATTGCTCTAATGAAAATCACCAGTATTTTCTGGCTGGAAAGCAGTTTTCTGGGAAACGAAACGAGGTTGCTCTCGTTGCTGAATGGAAAGATTTGTGTCCCACTCCCAGACAATCTGTTCATTTTCCGTGGCTGTTTAGAGCAACAACCGACCCGACGTAGACGTGGGAGAAGAATCTGAGACCATATTACCTGCCCCAGATTTTAAATTGCTCGCCTTCGGTTAAATAGGTTTCCATTGGGAAATGTAAAGTATATTCACATACCACAACATTTCAGAGGCCAAAGGGCTGTCCCTCGGATGGCTGTGAGCATTCTGGCCTCAGTCCAACACATTTTTAAAGCCCGTGCTTAGTTTTAAGCATGTCGGGGTCCGCGTAACTTGCGTATTTAATATATAAGCCTAAATGCTGTGCAGGATTTGAACCCAAGCAGGGTATGTATGATCTTGTTGAAATTCAGCACAGCTCTTTATCTCCAACATTGTCCTCTGCGTATATTAGGCCCAACTTAAGGCTTAGAATAGCGGTAAACCAGCACTAGCCCAAAGTCTCGTAAATCCAACCTAAATTCAAGAAGAACACAGGAAAAACTGATGTGCTATCCACACTTTTCAAAGAAGGAAGACATTTCTATGTGAATATGTTAATATGAATGTAGGAGATAAATGTGAAGGGTTTGCCCTGTGGCTATTACATGTTTACATTTGCATTATAAAAGCGTGAGGTGAACAACAAGGAAGTTTGTGTATTAGGTGGTTTTGCTTGTATGTTTTGCTTGGTTGTTGGTAAATTTAAGAAGATGAACAGATGCACGAGCTCTGCAGCTCCCATAGGGTGGTTTCCTGTGGTTTCGTACCCATGTTCATTGTAAGCCCTTAGGGAAGATTTTCCTGATGTTGGAGCATTAATAAGATCTCTTTCCCTGGTCCCTAACAGAATATGAGTCCGCACAGCCGAGGTTGCAATCCTTCTCCTTTTTCCTTTCGATTGCTAGAAACTCTTTAAAACTCCCCTCTCCCGCTTGTCGAATTCAGTGACAATTTGGGGTGAGAGGCTCACAAGTTTTTTGGGGACTGTGGAGGGGCAAAGAGGCCACAGTTCCCACAGGAAAAAGTCTCACATTCCTGCACACAATTCTTCCCTTGAAAAGGTCTAAAAGGTTGTCATGTGAAAAATATTGACTGGTTTCGGCAACCCCTTCTTTCGAGCGAGTCAGTAAGGCCCCTTGTTCACAGCAAAGGTTCGAAACCCCCCCAGTCTCCAGCAGGTCAGAGAAAAAGCAGTGGCAGCTTTATGCCCTCTTAAGCGTCTGGACACGCTAAACCATTTGTCGATGATATTTGTGTGCCTGGTGATGAAATATCCCATTTTTAGCTCCATGGCGGAAAAAAAGGGGGGAGGCTTTATGGTGCTGCTCTTATTGCGACTGTGTGGCCAAACCAGGAATTTATGATTTCAGGAGAGACAGTAGCGAGCGCTCTTGGATCTTTTTCCTTTCTTTTTTTTAATTGTTTTCCTTTGAAATTCCAGAGCTGGTGTTTTGTCTGCTTTCTCCATGACCCTCTTCGCAGGCAGGCGTGTGTTTTTTCACCAGAAAAAACTGGAAACAAAGAATCGTTGTCTTGAAGCTGTAGCAGGCAGGAAACCCAACTCACAAGGGATCACCCCGAGCCAGCGCTGTCCCAGAGCAGACTCCAGTTCTCTGAATTCAACCTGACAGCTTGTCTGGAGCACTTTCTAAGTAACCATTATCCTTCCTTTTCTCCCAGCAAAAAGAGCTATTATTTTTTTGCCTAGGGTGCACTGCGAGCGCTGTTATTGCACATGTGTGGGGGTTACACGTTTGCTGTGTAACCCGCGGAAAACTCTTGGAAGTGCTTCGGCTGAGAGCAAATTTCTTTTTCTGATAACGAGTTAAATGGGCAAACGCTGTAAAAAATGCTGGCTGCAACGCCTGCGCATGTGTGTCTTCCCTTCCCTTTTCTCTCCCGTGTGTATTGCTGCGTCTGGCTTTTTTCTTTCTCCATGAATGTGCGTTTCTTCTTCTCTACTTCTGCTTCTGCATTTGTGTATTTTCCAACAAATGCAAGCTGCAAGTTGGGTTTTACTTCCCCGTGTGCTGGGGGGGTAAAATATGCACAGCGCTGTCTGCATAGCTGTGCACGGTCGTATGTGTGTTTTGGATGAACGCGTAGGAAGGGTGCTTAGAAATGCACTTTTCAGCATGTGCAATTGTGCGTCTGCGCTTTCGCTGCTCACGTCCCCGGCCCCGTGTAGCTCAGGAACGCGTAGGTCGGCTGGAAAGTGGCTGCTTTTCAAAGCCGGCCCTGGGAAGGGATTCTCATGGTACATACTTGTGTCTTCATGCGCTGTGCATTGGGACTTCTGCCGCTGCTATTCCAAAAAAAACCAGCAGCAACAGCAACAAAAAATTCTCATTGCTTCCTCCTTTTCTTCATAATGTGTCTTTGTAAGTGTTGCGCAGGGTAACTCAGACGTGCATCAGGAAGTTGCACCGCTTGCATGGCTCGGGGATGTTTTTCCAGCCAGACTCGCTCGACTGGGGGCTGTCGCCAATAGCTCAAAGCAAACAGGGAGTTTAATCCAAGCTCTGAATGCCAGAGGTCTCTTCTGCTCCAGGCTCTGGAGCTTCTTCGTGTCCCCCTGCAACAAGCAGGTTCAGCCATGGTACTTTAATCCAACACTGGGTCTAGAATAGGAGCTAAATGGGAAAAGTTTGATCACTTCGATCTGTATTTTCTTAAGGGTAGTGGTGCATAATCAGGCTCTCAGCTGCTTTCAGAGATTCCCCGGGTTAAACATGTTCTTCACATCCATGCTCTGCAGTAGATTCCTTATGTAAACCCAGTAGTCAGTCCCTTCTCACCGGCTTTGTGTTGAATTCAGGTCAAAACCCAGCGCTATTCCAAGCTTGGATTTTCCTCTCTGTGTCAGTTTCCCATCTGTAATAGCAGTGCAGAGATGTTTGATAATATTTATTTTAATAATTGTGAAATAATCAAATAGTCTGATAATGTAGAATACAAGTTATTTTGAAATTATTCTGCGCTCAGCTAGTTGCTTCCTCTTAGTGGAAAGACTTAGAATTGCTTAATTCCACATGCACTGCCTGTGCTGGTGATTCTTTAGCTTAAGGAGCGAGACATCGTGGTCTTGAAGGGGAAACAAGTAAGTTTGGTGCTTGAAGGCGCTGGAAAATCTCATGTAATCATAAGAACAGTCCCAGAAACACTGTTTGTGAATGACACACAGCACGGCATGTGGCAAACGTGCTAAACAATTGTTCTAATTAGCAGAAATAGTGAATTGAAAAGTATTGAATTCCAAAACAAAAGATGCGGTGGGTGAGATTTCAAGGCCTCGGTGCACAGTTATGGTATCCAGAGCCTTCACAGCTTTGTGCAGAGAAATGCTGTATCTAAGCAAATCTGCTGCTGAGGTTGGGAGGCTTTGCACCGTATGTATTAAGCATTTAGTATATACACTTGGAGCCAGCGTGGGCCTGGGAAGAACCATGCAGACTCCACAACCTTTATGTTTGCTGCCATCGCTTAAAACAATGCTTCTAATGTTTCTAGGAGGAGCCGAAGGTGTTTTTGGCTTCCTTGCTCCTCCAGAAACCCACAGTCTGGGTTTCTTCTCTCCAACGGGCTTCAAACACAACCCCAGCTCTTCAACGCGCCCTCCAGGAGGCTGAACTACGGGAGCGCGCGGGCTGGGAGCAGCTTGGCAGGTCCTGCTCACACGTTTGCTTTGCAGCAGCGGTGCTTTTTGTTCCCATGTGCCTCCTTTGGGACCGTTCCAAGGCACCAGAGTGGTGCCAGCGCTCGCCACCACACGCAACCTCACTTGGCGAGGGAAAGCGGTGAGGTCCTGTGCCCGCCCGTCTATAAAGTAGTTGCCGCAAAATAGACCCCAAGTGACCACTTAGATTAATCACGAGTCCGGATCCCCTAGGACACCTGATTCTGCTTTCACCATTTAGTGAAACTAATTTAAATTCCAGCCACCCAGCCAGGATCTGTTCTTCCTACTGAAGCAGGAGGACGCATTGCAAAAACCAGACTGCGTTCTGCACGGAGAACCCTATGGATCCCATAGCCCGCTTCAAATTTGCAGCCTTCTCCTTCCCCTGATGTGCTTCATTTAAGTTTGTAAGGCTAAGTGCTGTCTGGAAATACAGTTCCTGTGCTGCCTAAGCAAATAAGACGGGGTATTCTGGAGCAATTCCTTCTGTATTTTAGGTCTGGGAGGTTTTCTGTCATGTGAACTGGTGTCATTCAATGTTTTTTTGTAAAGCACCACAAGATGCTTTGGTGAGGGATCCAATAGACGATGGCAAAATAACCGCAGCCCATTGCTCACTTGAACCCCCCACTTCCTTCTCCTTGTCCTCCCAAGCTTTAAGATTTATAAAACACCATTTAAAAAAGAAAAAAAAGGAACTTTTAATAGCTTATCAGAGAGGGTTTGCTCTCTAATACATCATATCTTAAACACAGGTTCCCTAATGGCTTGTTCGTTGGGCTGCATTTGAGCTGAAAGGACTGCGAGGCAGCTGGGATGCTCTTCAGTGGGGATTTTAAGCTCAGTTTCCTAGGGAAATGGGTCTGTGTGTGTCTGTCCATCTGCCCCCAGCCATGTTTGAGCCTGTTTAGACTAAATACAATCCGGAGGTAGGTGGAACAGGAGTGAAGTGATACCCAAGCTGTGGGTTGAGGAGGGGGTGTTTGTAAAGGGGAGGTGGTTTTAAGCCTTTTTTCAGCCTTCTGCAGGCTGGTTCACCACTGCTTTGTTTCTGATTTACACCTGATTCCAGAGGAATGAATATATTTTGAAAGGAGACTTGCACAGCAGAGGATGAGAACTTCCAAATGGCACAGAGGGTGGTGAGGTCGGAGCCAAGGGAGATTTGGGGTGAGAAAGCATAGACTGAGGTTAGAAAAGGTCTGGAGACCAATTCTACGCGGCCTTTTCCACTGAGGCTGATTTCTGGGAAAGCCACTCCATCTGGAAAAGGCAGCGAAAGCCTGAGGAAAGTGCGTTTATGCAGATAAATACATAAAATTATATTTAACCTCCTTCTAGGCGCGCCGTGAGTGTGAATGTTTGCAAAGCTGTGAGATCCTTACTTGAAAGGTGCTATGAAAGTGCAAAGCGTTATTAATATCCTTTACCTTCCTCATAATAGAGTACGCATTCATTCTGGGGAATTTCTGGACATAAACCAGACAGCTGCAGAATGACATTTCTTGAAAGCATCTATGATTTATTTTCTGCTCTTTAATTCCATTTTGTATTGAACACACATTTGTCATAGGACTGTTGTTCCTTTTAAGTCTAAACCAGACTTGGGGACCTGCTCCCGAGCTGGTATAAATTTGCCCCTCAATTTGCTGCAGCTCTTTGCTGATTTACACCAGGAGGAGGGGGGACCTCTGTCCAAGTCTTTTAATTGAATTTCCATCGCGCGGTGAGTTTTGGTGTAAAATCCAAGCGGTTTAAATGGCAGATAAGACCCTCCCTGTAACCAACCGTCTGTCTGGGGTTCTGTGGGATGTCTCCGAGCCGCTGGGTGTCAGGTCCTGGGAACGATATTGTTTTTGCAGAAACTCGAGTCTCTGGATAGGTTCCCTGGCTCTGCCTTTTCCATTTGGTTTTAAACACGTTCAGCTTTAGAGCCTGGGCCTGGGAGGCAGGAACGCTGCTGTGGTTCTTTCACATTGCATGGATTTTTGTGAAAACTAAACAAAAATAGCTTAGTGGACTTGGATGGGGTTTTTTTTTGGAGAAGGAGAGCCAGGGTTGGAAACTTGCACTAGCCGAGTGAATATGTTATTTCAATAGCAATGCCTGTATAACTAACTATGGTATATAAACCTTTTTACCATTGCAAAACTATCCTCAAAGTCTCATCCTAACAACAGAAGTGCGGCCGTCCCTATATGTGACCACACTTCGTAATCCAGCCTACATAGGGGAAACTGAGGCAAAGGGACTCATGGGAGGTTGCTAAACCTTCATTAAACCTGGGCTCTGAGTCACAAGCTGAACTTTTATGTCCTAAAACGTACACTAAAAGAAAACCCATTCAGAGAGGTTTTGAACGATGGTTTTGACCAGGTTTAGCTCAACTTAGCTGGAGAACCAGGCCTTGATCCTGGAAAACCCAAGCAGCCGTAGCAATACACATCTGATTGTAATAGCGTCACTTTTTGGTTAAAACCCCCTCAGTATATGCATTTTACACTCTTGCTGTGACACTGTGAGCCAAGCAGGCTCTTCCTCTGTGACAGAGTTCCACATCTGGAGGAGGAGGATCATCCATCCAGATGATGGCCCGCTTGTTTACTCAAAACATGCAGATGCATCTGAAACAGCCAACCCATCTGTACTAGTTCATTCACAGTTATCTGACCCAAAAGAATCAGAGAAAACTGCAAATTTTTCAACGAGTTCTGCTACTTTTTGAAAAGGATTATTTTCGCCAATTTGAAAAGAATTTTTCTTTTGGCCAATTAATTGCTGCCTTGCTTTTTAACAGGATCACCACGGAGGTGACATTTCCATTAAAATCGCCTAAGGGCAAAACTGTTTCGGACTGAGCTCACCAAAATGTCCATTAGCATCCCGATCAGTGGAAATGTCTGAAGTTTTGCCTCTCTCAATGCAGAACTCTTGTTTCTTTTTTTCCCAACTATTTCCCCAAACGTTGCTCTGATATCTCTAGCTGTGCTACTTCTGAAGGACATCCCAGGGGAGAAATGAAAGTCAGCGACTGGCTGCAGAGAGGACATGGGAAAAGCCAGCGGTTGTTTCAGATCTTGTCCCTGCTCAGATGAAGTTGGGATTTGCATCATGCATTTCCAGCAAGGAAAATGCCGCCAATGCAAAAAGCAGATTATTTAAAATTATGACAATTGATGAGGGCTGAGCTTGAGGATGAAGTTTCCCTGTGAGACAGTTCCCAGCCCAGCCATGGGAAGGGGGACAGGGCTCTATTTTGGGGACGGCGTGGCCAGGGATTCCACCTCCTGTTTTCAGAGATGCCCCATCGCACTCTTTGTACCCGCCTGAAACCGTAGCGGCTTGTTTTTCAGTCTGATCTATTTGCAGTTGGGTTTGCGGTTTCTCGTAGAAAAGGAGAAAAAACACCAATAACTAAAATAAAAGCAAGCGGATTACATGAGCTCCATTTTCCCCCGTTCCCCTCTCTTCCCTCCTCCTCTCTTCCCCTCCCCTTCCCTCTCCCATCCCTGCTCTGTTTTCCTTTTCATGCCAATAACTCCAAGGCTGTAATTTCAAAGCTGCAGCGGCTTTCCCAGCGCCGGGAGGAATGTGCAAGTGCCCGGGATGTTTCCGCAGGAGGGGAATTTTGAATTTCACTGGCTGCTTTTCCCCCTTCTTCCCCCTTGTTTAAAATCACCTCTTTATTGTGCATGTCAAGTCACTGGCCTCCCTGGGTTTAAAAGTTGCCTTTTGTTTGCTGTGAAACAACAAAAGGGTTATTTCATGCTTCTTTTCTGCCCATGGTCTTCTGTCATGTTTGGGGGTCTCTTTTTGGATGGGATAAGTTGAACTCCAAGCACCATTGAGTGCCGCTTAATGATCAGAAGGTGTCAGGCTCAAGTGTTGCCCAAAAAGCGAGTCCCAACACTGTATTTACAGCCTCTGTGAGGGGCCCAAGGGAGTATAGGACATATGGGAGAGAAAAATAAATATACATAATATCGAGCTAGATACAAAGCCAGATTCTGTTCAAAACACGGATGTAAACTAGAATGGAAGTGAAGTTACCACAAAAGACAGAAAATTGATAAAATACCTGCATAAGATTTTTTTCTTGCGTCCTCTGCATATTTTCATTTTACAGTGAAATGTTTAATTTCCAGCGAAATCTCTTAATTTTATAGGGCCATTTCAAAACTCTCAGCTCTTAGGATTAGAAAACCTTTCCCATCCCTGTTATTCAGGTTCAATGTATCTTGTACTTGTCTTGTTGTCTGTTCATTGCTCCTCTTCTGTTCTAGTACATTAAAGACCTTTTCCTGGTTTTACAGGCCCTCCCGTTGCAGGGACGCAAAATGTGAATAAGACAACCGAACAGCAGCGGCCCCAGCCAGGTAACTCTTGCTTTTGTGCCCACTGCGTTTGCTAAATCATTAGATTTGCGCTAGATTGGGTGACTTACACATGTCAACTGTGGGCACAGGACACTCAGTGCTGTTTCCTGCTTTGCACAGCTGCTTTCTTGCCCTTCATTTTTTTTAAGGGGTTGGTTCTTTTGGCATCGGTTCAATCCACAAGCAAATGCTATAGATCCAAATCACCAAAACTGGCAAGAGGCAAAGGAGAAGTGTAGAGATTAGGGCTGAGGAGGCCCCACAAAAAGGGAAGGAATTCATTCCTAATAAATGCGTTGTGGGGTGTTCAAGAAACACTCAGCCTCATCGGAGCCAGGGACAGAACTCCTGTTACTCCCATTGTTCTAACGCTCCAGGGATCGAGAGCTGGGTGAACATTCCCTTCACCTCAGAGGGACACAAGTGAATGTGAAAACCTCATCTGCTGTCCAGCTCCTTTTTATTAGGAGAAATAAATATGCTTCTGATTTGTTACTGCTCTACTATCCCACGATCCTTTTTTTTTCCACGTTTCATGTTTTCTGGTTGACACATAAGTGTAGGGTATGTCCAAGAAGATTATGATCTTTGCAAGCAGGCGAGTCTGAAACCAATGGCCGAACCACTGTGCCAGTTCAGATTCCATAAATAATTGATGGTTGTTTACTAAAAAAGAAAGAAGGAACACATCGAGACTGTTCCAGGCCCTGGAGAAGGAGCAGTATGAGGAAAGAAAGAAAGTGAAAATTTGAACTGGTTTCTAGAAATAGTGAACTGTTGTTTCTTTTTGATGAAACATTTTAAAGTATATTTCATTGGGTGTTTTTTGCAGATCCCTATCAAATCCTGGGGCCCACTAGTAGCCGTCTGGCCAATCCAGGTGAGTTCATCTTTAAGTGTCACCTATCAAAGAGGTTCATTTTCCTTCTGATGTGCTTTTCCTTCTGATCCACCACTCCAGTCTGTGTGGGATGAGCAGCTGTGGGAGCTGTGCTCTCCAAATCCTTACAGAAAAGTGAGGAAAATGCTGTGACATCATCTTTGTCAGGACAAAATCACCATCCTCAATGTTCTTACCCCAAACCAGTGCTCCCTAAGAACAGTTTTATAGGGAACTTAAACGCTGGTCTGTCAGATTTGCAGTGCAGGTCGGTTTTTCACTGTCTGCCGTGGACCAGCTCAATGGAAGGCACAAAACATCTCCAAAAGTCACAGTGCAGTGAGTGTCCCTAGCAGGTCATCTGCAGAAAACAATCCCTGACTTTGGGAAATAACACCAGGAGCAAATCTTGCTTGAACTAAACTAACTTGTGTATCAATACATTGAATTCTTACAAGGAAACGTTCTCATAAGGATCTTTATTGTTAACATAGTCATACTGAATAAAACTAGGAGTCATCTAGGCTGGGGAAGAAATAATCTCCTGTAACTCAGGTCAGCACGCTGGAAAGAAAACTGTAGGTATCCAAAACAATATGCATGGTAAACAGTAAATAATTGAGAGCTGAAATATACCTTGTTAACTAGTCAGTGAAAAATTCTGGAGAACAGTATGCTCAGGAAAAAGCCTGTTTATGAATAGCCTGAAGATTTTGAGGCCAAAGGCAACCATTATGAAACCTAATCTGACCTCCAGCTCATGAACAGAACAAAGGGCTGACTAACTTGTTTGCTGGGAACAGTTTATCCATCCCTATGCAAGAATTTGTAAGGCTCGAAGGAGCAGTTCCCAGTACAGATCGAGATAGTCCTTCTGTTTCCTGCCTTTGTCTTTGCTTTCGAGCAGGAAACTCCAAGTCATTTCCTTTCCTCTCTGGCTTGCTCCTGGCAGGGAGCGGGCAGATCCAACTGTGGCAATTCCTCCTCGAGCTGCTCTCAGACAGTTCCAACGCCAGCTGCATCACGTGGGAAGGGACCAACGGGGAGTTCAAGATGACGGACCCCGACGAAGTGGCACGGCGCTGGGGAGAGCGCAAGAGCAAGCCCAACATGAATTACGACAAGCTGAGCCGAGCCCTCCGATACTACTACGACAAGAACATTATGACCAAGGTGCACGGCAAAAGGTATGCCTACAAATTTGACTTTCACGGCATCGCCCAGGCCCTCCAGCCTCACCCCACCGAGTCGTCGATGTACAAGTACCCGTCAGACCTCTCCTACATGCCGTCTTACCATGCCCACCAGCAGAAGGTGAACTTTGTGCCTCCCCACCCTTCTTCCATGCCGGTCACATCATCCAGTTTCTTTGGAGCCGCCTCCCCTTATTGGACCTCCCCTGCGGGAAGCATTTATCCCAACCCCAACGTCCCCCGCCACCCCAATGCCCACGTATCGCCACACTTGGGCAGCTATTACTAGATGCTTTTCTCTTCAAGTGGCCTTGATCAGTCTGATTGGACTTTCGCTTTACTTCCGGGATCTTCATGGGGTTTTTTGGGGCACCCTTAATGGATAATTGTGGCCTTTCTGGGGAAGAATTAAAACTGGATATTGGTTATTCCTGGATCAAACCTTTTACTTTTGTAACTTTGCCTCTTGTGTCTTGAACTGAGAGACGGATGCTTCTTTGGGCCAGTACTCTGCGTTTTCTTTGGTTTTTAAGGCTCATGTCCTCTGTAGGGATTGACTATGAAGATCGTTCACCATTACCTGATGAGAGAGATTTTTAAGGCTTCAAAGGCAAGACTTAGATCCAACTGTGGGTCGTAGGAAAAGACGAAAACATGGGTATTTTCTCGCTGTGGAGGGGGTAGGCAATTCGACCATTAAGTGGAGGACTGCAGGGGACCGCAACTGGAATCTTAGCTTTAAAGCAGATGAGGATTTTCACCCAACTGGAAATTAAATATATATATATATTCATATATATATATGTACATGTATATTTTAAGAAGTAAAGGGCATTGAAGGAACTTTTCTAGAGTGTACAGCTTCATTAGACTCTGTATTAACTCCAGAAACATCAGAAGCCAGAACAAAACGTAACTTTATGTCAAGCACAGACATTCCTTGAGAGCAAAAGTGAAGTAAAATACATGACAGTGGGTCCCTGGGCTCTGCCAGAGTCTGAGGGGTCGCCAAATGCTACCGATTCGCGAACGCTGTGCGTTTGTCAGACCGTCATCCAAAGGGTCAACAAGTCAGAAGGCAATTTACTGTATAAATTATGCAGAGTTATTTTTCCCTATATCTCACGGTTTTAGAATAAAGATGAAATGAAACGAGTTGACCTCGGTCACAAATGCAGGTTTGTTTTTTTTACTATCAGCTCAGTTGTTTGTGGGTTGTTGTTTTTGTTGTTTTAATGTAATTTGTACATCTTTTCAATCTGTACATTTGGGCTGTAGCTTTGTACTTTTTGCTAGAAAAAAGAAAAAAAGTAAAAAAAAAAGAGACGTGAGTAATGTATCTGTTGGAGAAAACCCCGGTCCTGCAATCGGATCCATCATTGACCCTAAAATTAGCCAGAAACCTTCCAGATTTCCCTGGGTTTGTCTAGAGAAGAGTTTTGTCTTGTATTAGCCTGTCATAGTTGTCTACAAGTTCACTCCACTTTGCCAACGTTTGCGTTGGAGCTGATTGAAAACACGCACCAGCATTCTAAAGACACTCTTTCAATATATTGTGATGCTTTTTCACCAAAATCTTGAACTTTGGGAAGACCTTAACCGCTTCATAGAGAACATCATCAAACGCTTCTCATAACATCTTTTCGAAAACATCTGCTGGGGGCTTTCATTTCAATGTTAACCATATAAAAATTCTCAGCCATCTCTAATTCTGCACATGTTAATTTGATGATCCACAAATGGCGGTTTGGTGCCGTAAACAGAAGGGTAAAACCACAAACATTTGTGTTTTAGAGCAGATGTCTGGGGAAAGGAGGGGGGCAGAGATTTACATGTACAACCTATTAGTGAGTTCGTATTAAGTGGCAAACAATTAACAGGATCACAAATATCTTGTCTAGACGTAACCTCTGGGACCAGGTGGGTGCAAGATTCGGTCCACGCGCATCTGATTGCAGGATGGGAGCCCAAAACCAGAACATTATTAGTCTGCTCATAACTTTAAACAGAAGCACTGATGCCATTATTTAACAAAATGGGAAAAAAAAAAACCAGAAAGATCGAGCTAATCAGTTTAGGTCTTAGTGCTTTTGGGGTGTTTCTAAGTAACATTACTGCAATAATCGCAAGATTTAAGTATCAAGAAATTACCCATGGAAATGGGGCTTTTGCTACTATATATATGCAATGTACTTTTTGGGATATTAAAATATATATAATTTTGCAAGTAATCTTGGTGTTTTTAAAAAAAAGCAAATGTATTTAGTGTTACAATGGAACTGTTGTATGAAGAGAATGATGTAAAAAATGTGACCAAATAAATGGTGGTTTTCTTCTTGAAGGCATCATATCGTCCCTGTCTCTCACTCCCCTGCCGATAAAGCACGAACTTCACCTCTAAATTAGATCGGGCTAAAAAAGGAAAGCAAAGCAGCAAAGTGGCAACTTATCATTATAAAATAATATTGACCTCACATTGCAGAAAATGTGTCTGTGGAGCGCGCAGCCTCCCCACCAGACTTATAAGTGACTTAATGGCCATCCCTTTGCTCTTTAGGGTGCCTGAGGAGTCATTGCCAGGATGCAGATGTGCAATGCAGGATGTGTGACCAGCCTGCCCACCTTGTTAATGTTTCTCACCTCTCCCCAGAGCCCAGGGAAAGCTCCGGAGCGTTCCTGAGACAGAGCGAGAGGCTGAAATAACAAGCCATGCCAAGGAATCTTCTGATTGTGTCTAAAGGTCAGGCCGAGGTGTTTCCTGGCTTTCTGCAGCCGCACGGTGGGCCTGGGAGATAGCTTGATGTGTGATAAACCCTTAGAAACACACAACTGCCCAAGTACGAGTTTCCTTCCTCTCCACGCAACCTTTTGTTGCTAAGTTGCTAGCACAATAGCTTCCACCAGCTTGATTAGCAAGCCTGGCCTCCAAAAAAGAGCGATGTTAGTGTATTCAAGCCTTCCCTTTGTGTATTCAACCATAGTTGCTCAATTTAGTCATAGAAGTGCGTGTTTTGTTGCTTATCTCTATTGTTTTTTGCTTTAGTGCTCTCCAGATTCATTCTGGCTGCACACCATGGAGTATTTTATTTAAATACAGCATGCCAGCTCAGTTGCCATGAAGGAAAATCTGAAGACAGGTTGCACAAAACCATCTAAAGGCAGAATCTGAAGGTTATCGGTGTGCAAAGATGGCTTTGATAGCAAACTCTTGAAAAACCAGTTTAAGAAGCATCTTTTTCTGGCTGTCCAGCTTGCAACACCTTGGAGGAGCCCAGACAAAGGTGGAAGGTGACCAGCAGCATCCACAACTCAAGTCCTTGCAGCATCTTTTCATCCTTCTCTTTGGGGCACCTGCTGAGGTTAATCTTTGCCAGCATCTACCCTCCCAACCCAGGTTTCTGGGACGCATTGAGAGAGAATAAACCAGGAATTTTACAGTGCTAATGCTGCTTTTTGCTTTTCCCAGGAGGACAAGGCAGATGGAATTCGAGTGTTTCAGGCTCAAATCAGAACGTTTCCCAAACAGCTGGTTGGGATCACATGGTTGTGAGCTGTGAGTCAACAGGAACCACAGAAAGTCTTCTCTGCAGAGAAGTTCAGAACTCAAACCTCACCAGGAAACGCAGATCCCATTGAAATCTGTGGTAATTTAGCTATTAATTTATAGTGAACCAGCATTCACCCAGGATTTCTGTTCTGCTCACCAAGTTCAAACATTGAATGAGGTCTAGCTTAAATATGCAAAGCGAGAATCAGTTTTACATTTCATCTCCTACAAATAGAAATTGCAGTTTGCATATCAAGTAGAATCAGTGATGTGTCTGCAGTCTCTGAGCTCCGGCTCCTTCAGCTGGGACCTTTGGGACAATTCGTTTCTATTTGAGATGTACCTGCCCCAGTGTCTGCGTATCGGAGGAACCTGGGAAGGGAGAACAAAATGGAATTCTTAGTGCTTAATTACAGACATCTCATTCCAAATCTGCTCTCAATTCTATTTTGAATAAACCTTTTTTAGCCATCTAGAGGATGGAGCTCCAGGCTTAAGCACTTGTTAGATGCTCCATGTTATGAGATGCCAAATCCCTTTAGTGTCAAGCATCTGAGATTATTCCTATCTATAATCCTCATCTGACGGATCCCATCCTCTCTATACACGAGTGGCTTATTGCTTTTATATACCTACCAACTGCATTTCAACCCTGAGGGTGATTTTTCCCAAACAACTGTGAATTTCTAACATGCAACTAATGGTATTGCAGGGGAGAGGGATTTCCCCATGCTAAGACCTTCCCATTAACAAAGAGAAGGAAGTATTTCCCATACTACCACCCAACAAACGTACTACAGACCTAATGAGACATTAACTAGGTGGGAAATTTGCTGGAACTCCTGTTGGTGCAAATATTTGATGTGAAGCTGGACTTATCTGGTAATATTTCATATACATTCTTACTGCAAACGACTACACCTGAAGCTTTGTAATAAAAAGCATTGATGAACCCAGCTGCTGTTTCCCATCCCTACTGTCAGAAGAAAAGAGCCATCGGTCTGTAAATTCTGGGTTAAAGGAGCCAGCTTCACTTTATTATACTATTACAACTATATATATATATATTTATCTCTTTATGGGCTGCTTTGCTGTGCTGATGCATTATTTTTAATGACCCCTGTGAAATTCCACTTTGCTCACAAAGTGGGTTCTCCCATATCAGACTGGGTGTTGCTGCATTTGGTGTTAATTAGAGCTGTGATCTAGAGACACATGAGGCTCTGTGGTTGATAAATTCACTTCAGAGACACTATTTGTATACTTTTGCACAATACATTTTGCACATCCGTATATATATTATGATTCTCATCTGTGAAAGCAAAACATGTTGCAAACAAAGCTCTGACTTTTCTATTGTATTAGAAAAGAATTGAGATCCCCTGACTAAGGTCATACAATGAGTGACACATTAATATAATGTAGCTTGTGTGTTAGGATTTTTTCATCTACAGAGGCAGAAATCCCTGTGCATAAAACTCAGATTCTTTTATTATATGAGAAGAGAATTAGAGATCCTTGGCAAAATTCAGCTTTTCAGGCTCTGAGAGTAGCAAACTGAACCCACAAAATGAAAGACGAGAAAGAAAAGCAGTTTTAAGGCCACCACAATTATAACCCTCATCAACTCTGCCCCATCAGGGCACAGTGCGGGCAGGTGTGTCAGTGATGAGCAGAAGCGTTTGCAGCTGAGCCGCCACTTCAACCAGTACAAAGAGCTGCAACAAAGGAGCAGGAAGAGGTTTTTGGGCAGGAGCAGTTTTCTTAGAGGAGGAGATATAGCTGCTCCTTATCGAGGAGTGTGCAGGAAAGGATGAATACCTGTATTTTTTATTTTAACCTGTAGGTGCTAAAGGAAGAAAAACACGGGCACTCTGGCATTTTGATGCTCTGTCCTTTCCAGGAACTGCTGCAGATATTTGCGTGTTTGTTAACTTTCTGCCTCTTGGAGCTGCGGATTTGGTGCTGCATCTCCTCGACCTCCCCTGCTGCTGCCAAGACCTGTGCACGGCCACGAGGAGCCTCCTGTACTGCAGGGCTGTGCTGGCATGTCACGCGTGGGGACAAAGAGCGGTGGTGAGCGCAAGGTCCGTGTCCCACACGTCTCGTGTGGCTGCTGGAGCAGATTGTGCTGTGAGCGTGGGCAGGCTGTACCTGTAACAACCTGAACCCCACCCTGAGGTTTTCTGCCGCTCTCAAGACCCTTAGGACTAATATAACATAGATTTAAATCAAAGCAAGTAGGAGGGGGTTGTGTTTAGGATAGGTGCTGCTGAGAACGGCTCGCAACTTGGCTTAAACTTGCAAACTCTTGCAACTTTACAACTTCCCTTAAAGCTCCAACTCCTGCAGCTTAGGGCTAACACGGAGCTGAGCAGCAGCTGCAGGCTCTGTAATCACAGGGGTCCCGGCACCCCTCACCTTGCTGGGGGGGGATGTGCAAATTTGGGGAGCAGTGCGGGTGCGCGGCGCAGCCGGTAACGGTCGCGTTCCCCGCGCTGAGGTGAGTGGGGACCGAACCCTCTCCTCAGCAGCAAGGTTTGCACCCCCTTTTGTCACCACAGACTGGGAGGGTGACCCACCCGCGCCTCTCCCAGTGTCCCCGGGCTGTGGGGTGCGCTGAGTTCGCCGGGTGCCAGTGCGGGGGTGGAGGGGCCGGGTCTGCCCGGGGGGGGGTGGGGACACCTCTGGGCTGCCCTCTTGGGGTTTTGGGGAGAATATCCCTGCAGGGATTAAGACTAAAGGTCTATTGGGGGTGCTTGCAAAGCGCAGGAGCACTGAGAGGTGTAATTAAAGCTTCTAGATGTCATCAAGGTCTATAATGTTTTACAAACATCCTTTGCGCCGGTGTCTGTAATGTCCCAGGAACGGTTCTAAATGGCGGGGGGGGGGGGCCTGAGCGGGACAGGCGCTTTCGGGCACTGTTGCAAAACTAACATAGAACTCAAAGCTTTTGCAAGGTGGCTTGTGGTGTTGCTTCTTCTTTGAACAGCTGGGGAAACTGAAGCTTGAAGTTAGAGATGGCATTTAGGTCTCCCCAGCCTCCTGCAGACTCTGCTGAAGGTGCTTTAGATGCCGCTGCAAACTTAATTTGTACAGCCCCCGACCCTCTGCTTCCACATCACCTCTGAATCCATCACAAGTGAATTAAAGTCTCCCAACGCTTCTGTGAAGTGGCTAAATATATCCAGCTAGCAGCACTCGTGCCAAAAAAACAAGTCGCTGAACGCGTTAAACTTGGCGTAATAAAATAAGGAATGGTCCCAATAAATTTTTGCTTTGCGCTTGCAGGGTCGCCGCGGTTTGCGGAGCCAAGTTGAAGTTCAGGGCTGGTGCCTGCGCGGAACGGGAGCCGGGCGGGCGGCCCATCTGCAGGTAAGGGCTGCCACCCAGCGGCAGCACCGCGGAAGACACTTGGGGATCTCTGGCAGCACCCCAGCCTGCTGCTGTTGGCTTGTCACAACACAATAGTGCTGTAAATTTGTCCATGCAGGGCGTGCTTGGGATGTGGTCACCCAGGAGAGCAAGGGCTTTGATACTTTCTGCACTTAAACTTGACCGGCAGCATGCAAATCGAGGTGCAAAGAGAGATTGTCTCATTTCCAGCCCCCCCCTTGCTTGCCCACCTCCCCGGGACAGGGAGGATTTATGTCTGTCTTGTGCAACAAGTGAGTTTCTTCAAGTTGTAAGAAGCTTCCCCAGGCAGATGCTTCCACCACAGGAATGTCAGCTTGGCCTCAGGAAACACGTTGTGTGTTGGAGCAGCCGTGGAGAGAGGGCTTTAACCTTCCTCTCGTTCCAGTGACATTGTCACAGAGTTATATGTGATTTAGGGCCTGTGATGGTGTTGTCATGGTGGTTCCTCAGGCTGTAGCAAGAAGCCATAAGTGCAGATTCACCAGAAGGTTCAGGAACTTGCTCGGCTTCCCCCATCCCTGCCGTGGCGCGGGCTCTGCTCACGTTCCTCGCCTTGTGCTGTGGTTTCTCCCCGCTTGTGCGAGCAACAGGAATCGGGCCAGCACCATGACAGTTGAAGGGGGGGCAAAATAAAAAGGGAGGGGGCAATAAAGGCTCTTCCCAGCTGAATTTGCAGGAGTCTAACCACATCAGTTGGCTGCCTGGGGAAAGAGGATGTGACACCTCGGCTGCTCCCGTTTGTGTCAGGGCTTTGCATGCTACTGACTTGTTTATGGGTGAGCAGTTGAGTTTACAAGGAAGCAGAAGTGATGTGGGCAGTGCTCTGCCACATCCCAACCATGCAAGTCCCTAGGACTATCTAAACAGTGTGCTGGGGTTTGTTTTCTTTATTGCTATTATTTAGGGGTGTCTTTTTACCAGTTACTACCAAGGAGTGTGTGGAGCCAGCTAACTAGCACATGTAAAAGCAGTTATTTTAATTCATGGCCCTTTCTCCAGCAGTCAGCAGGATGCCGTATTCATTTACCAGCAGGAGGGTAAATCTATTTCAAAATGATTGAAATATTATGCACAGCTTGAATGAATGTTTAAAATAAATACAGTAGAAGAAACATGTTGTTTGTGAAATGAAAAGATAAATTAAGTTTAGTGCAGACATATTATTCCCAAGCCTAGCTGCTTGGCTTAACGCTTTCACAGCTAAATCCTTTAGGCCTTAATCCAGCAATAAGCACATGGTCTGATTTCTTCTTCTGAAGAGAAAAGACTTTTCCTCCAGTCCTTTCCTTTGTATGGACTGTTGGCCTCGGTGGCATGTGCCACTTTGTAGAAAGGACTAATTGTTGTTGGCAGACTGGATGGTGAAGGAGGGAGAAGAGAACCATGACCCTTGAGAGAAGTGCTGTGGAGACATAGAAATGGAGAGAGTGTCATGGGTAAAGAAACCAGCCTTTGTTTTCCAGTATCGGGTCTGTGGTTCCCTCCAGCCACTTCTGCTCTGCAAGATTACATTTATTTTCATCCTCTTAACTGAACTTTCTTTTAATGGCAGTAGGGGTGACAGCCCCCAAAATAGACTTCCTATGGAGTCTGGCCTGAGTGGCACTGTGTGCGCCGTGTCTCCCGATAACCCTTTTTCCCTGCTCTGGGCTTTTATCTGGCTGGTGACAAACAGCCCCCTCCGGACAGCAAGAGGAAATTCCACTCATTGTTCTCCTGCTGCTGGGCTCTGACTACGGTTCTCTATCTCCTGCTCGGGGCGGGCGCTTCCTGAAGTGACAGTCAGCAGAAGGGTTTCATTCCCAGATTCCCAGTTAGGTCCCAGTATGATCCCCCTCTAAGCCTGGTAGCTCAGCCATGTCAACTTTGGGTACGTCCCACTTTATTCTCTGCTCGTGCAGTAGCCAGTCTCAACTCTGTAACATCAAAACATGCGAAATAATGTCATTACCCTTATTGCGATCAGCATAACTAGATGTTGAGCTGGGTCTAGCTGTTAGAACAGACTGAACCTCGGGTGATCATCCTTGCGGTGCAATCAACTTTCTGTTTGAGTTGTGCCAGTGCTTAATGCTTTTGGATGTGGAATAGCACCTCTTGCTTCTGCTGTAGAGTCATAGGGGAAGAGGTTAGAAAACCTGTCATGAACACACAGGCTTAAGATTTTAAGATGGTTTTGCAAGGCCGGTGCCTGGAAGTGCATTATTTGGGGACCCTTTAAACTGTGGGGGATGTACACCACCTCCTGGACAGGCACTGCAGTAGCATTGAATTATCACTACCATCTCAAACCAGCTTTACGTAAAGAAAATAGGAATCTTTCCTGTCACCTCATTGCATAGCTGGGTTTGACACAATTCCTGTTGTTAATAAGGTGAAGAATATCCTTCTACTTAAGGGCATCTTGGTGCATCTCTCCTCCTGGGGTAAGGGATATAACTTGTAAGCCTCGAACACTGGCAGTACTGCTTTCTAGGAAGTTATACACAGGGCAACTGTACAGGAAGCCTAGAAAGGAAATGGAGCAGCAACTAAGGAAGGGCTGAGCAGCACAGTAGCCCTTCAGTTCAGACAAGCCAGGGACTCCCGACACTTCATTCCGCTTCTCTGCTCCCTCCTCAGTTTCTGTGGATGGTCACTAACCGCTCATGGTTTGGCGTTTTTTGGGGGTTTTTATGCGTATGTGCCATTCAAAGTGGAGGAGAATAAAACTGCCCTTCCAAGCTCTGATGCTGTGGTGATTGAGACCGTGAAAATGTTTTTACAGTTGGCAATGCTATTTTGCAAGGTTGCAAAAGCAGTATGCTTAAGGTATTGGGCAATATCTGCGGATTACCCTGAAGGTTTCAGCTGGCGATTCTAGCATTGCGTAGTTCCAGCCATAGTGCAGCTGTTTTTAGTAATTCCGATGTATGACAAGAATAGAACTTTCTGTGCTGACCTTCCCATGTAGGATTGTGCAATGGTGTAACAGTGGTGCATTGAAGACAGGGAAGATGGAGACAGTTGAGAACTGGGTTTTAAAGTGCTTTAGTGACATAGTTGTTTATAACATTGTTCTTTTCACAACACAAGTACGTTAAGTCCCATGTTACAAACGGCAAATCTGACATACGTACTGAAGTGATTTGTTCTGGCCCAACAGAGTCTGTACTACAGTGGGACAAAGATCGGAACACTCTTGGTTCCCAGAGTATTTCCATACTCATGTTATGTCCGCTCGCAAAATAACTGTGTCTTGTCATCATTTGACTGGCTTAATTCTCTCCTCCTTTTAAAACCAGTCAGTCCGGCAGCTTTTAAAAAGGTGCTTCCAATTTACCACAGTGTTAAAAATAGATGAACTGAGTTACATCACTAGGAAACTTCTTGTTCTGCTTGAAACTTAAACATCAAAAATCATACCTGGAAAAAGTTCACCACTGCTGAGCTACTGGTGAGCAGAAACGGTTTCCTGTAGGGATGCACATTTTGCTGTGGTGAGATGAACGGTTTGGGACCGAATCTGAAGCCCACTGTTGCTGGAAGGTTCTGTGCTGCAGTTTTGTTTTAACAAGACCTTCGTGCTTCAAAGGAAAAGATAACCGGTGTTTGCATTGTGGATTTTGTCTGCAGGGCACATCTAGAGCTGGGGTTTCCTCTCTTCTCCCAGTGGATTGCTCTTCTGCTGGGTGGGAAGCAATCGGTGTGTTCATCTTCCCACTGTGGCTCGCTGTTCTGGAGAGTTATCTCAGATGTTTCCTAATTTCAGCGAGCCAGCTCTTGGGGAACGGAGACTATTCTGAAGAGTGAGACAGGGATAAGCTGCAAAATTCCTCTTCTCCCATAGCGAGTCTCTTTGCCTTGTTTCTTTGCTTTTCATTTGACTATTTGTCCCTGAAAGGAATCAAAAGCTTTCAGAGGAGAGAAGTTGTATTTCACAGAGTTCTAGATGAAGCACAGTGGCACAAGCTTTGTCTTTTCTAGCTTCCTAAGCATGCGCCATCCCATAATGCTCCATTTCTTCAGAGGCACCAGCTCCAAAGGAAGAAGGAATTGTTTCAAAACATGTGCTCAGAGCCAGACAGTCTGCTTTCATAGAGGACTTTGGCAACCAGAAACATGGATTTTTTTTTGAGCTTTGGGCTCCTAAGTCCCTTAGGTTTCTTTAGCTTTGCCTTCTGTCTCCCCTTTTCACGTTCTCATTCCATTTAATGTGTCTTGAAGTTTCTCTCCATCTTTTCAGTCTTTTTAACAGACTTGTGTACCTCTGGGAACTTAAGTGAGTTGGACATTCCAACGTAGCAGCTTCATAAAATGTCCAATAGGTATAAAAATATAAACTCTATGAAATATGTATATATAGTAGTTAAATAGTGTTCTGGAGATCACTGGTATTCTGTACCTTTTTGATTTGAGGCTTTTGAGAAGAAGAACAATGTTTTAGAGTAAAACCAAACCTGTGTTTCCTTTTTCTTCTACTAAGTTGTTAATTCTCTCAAGATTGAATTCATTATGAAATAAAGATACAGTCTGTTGAATAGCTGGAACTACATTTTTGTGTCACTGGTTTCACCAGCTTCTGCCAAGACAAACCCGGGGTTGTCATAACCTTTCTTCTCTTTGGCTTTAGCTTCTTTCTCATTGTAGAGACAGAAGGCGCAGTGGGGAGTCTCCACAGCCACTGTCTTGCTGAAGTTCTGGAAGTCCACTCGGTATTTCCCTTCTTTGGTCTTGGACACAATGGGAGCAAAGCGGTAACCCCAGAGCACCTCCTCTGGGATGTAGGATGTCCTCACTTGACACGTAGCACTTGTGGCTTCAACAGTGCCATCTAAAAACACCACCAGTTCAAAATCTTGCTGCAGAATGGTTTCTGCAGCCATGTGGAAGAATGGGCTGTTCTTATCGATGATATGATAAATAGTTAATGGGGAAATGAAGAAGAGATTCTCATTGCCAGCGTCAACTATAAATTCGATGTTGACCTGGTCCAAAATGATTGTTTCTCCTTCTGGGGTGATGGTGGTCTTCAGGAGCTTTCCGTAGATGTGGCTCCCAATCAACAGGCTCTTCCTGAGGTTGGCCACCCGTATGAGGAGGCACAGCTTCCCACCACGTTTGCTGATGACAGCATTCTTGCTGAAGGTGATGGTCTTAGCCCTGTTTTTGGACCTTGAGATCTTGGCCAAGATGGCACCGCACATGAAAGAATTGATGATGACCCCCAAGATAGACTGGAAGATGAGCAGGAAAATGGCAGTGGCACATTGTTCTGTGACGCACCTGAAGCCGTAGCCGATGGTCACCTGGGTCTCCAAGGAGAACAGGAAGGCTGAAGTCAGGCCGTTGATGTTGTCCACACAGGGGGTGTGATTTATGGAAGGATTGAATTCTGGAAGATCTTGGTGTATGTAAGCCACAACGTACCAGAGGAGCCCAAACAGAAACCAGCTGCCTAAGAACGCTGAAATGAAGATAGTCATTTTGTATCTCCACCTGAGATCCAGGATAGTTGTCCATATATCAATCAAAAAGACAAACCTTGACTGTCCTACATTGCCAAACTCTATGTTACACCTTCCGTCTTTAGAGACAAGCCTTGCTCTTCGCCGGCTGCGTTCTCTGATGTGGCTGCTAAAGCGTTTCCGGAGGTAGTTGAACATTCCCTCTGCTGATTGTGTTCTGCAGAGTAAGAAATAAAGAACATATGGGTAATGCAGGTTTCATTTATGCCTGCAAGTGAGAAGTAAATCCTGAGGAAGTCTCAAGACACTTGTTTAGGAAAAAGTTATATAATTTGCATATTTTCCCCTCAACTGGTAGAGAAAAGCTCCAGTAGGTACATGAGAAAACTAACAGGTTCTTGCCTAAGGAGCATTCCAGAAAAAAATAATCATTTTGGCTTGCTCGGTAAACTTTAAATCAGTCAACTGTTAATATTGTCCCCTGCTCAGCGGAGTAGGTGGAGGTGTAGAAAAGCAGGTAACTTTGTGGACATACATGGGGAAAAGTAGTGGGGACTGCCTACATTTTGAGGAGGTTTTCTGCCTTTTAGAAGACAAAGCAGGGCCTGTCCATGCACGTGTGTGTCTATGTCAGCATTAGGAGAACAGTGAATTTAAGGAGAAATAAGAGTAGAAGCAAAAGGCATAATGAAGCCAGCAACAGGACTTTTAGGTGAGAATAAAAGAAAATATCAAATTTCAGCAGCAGGATAATTGGATGTTTACTCACCACGAAGGTAATGCTAAGACTAAAGGATCAGATTCTGAAATCTTCCATTTAAGCAAAGTACAGCTCTGCATCCCTGTTAATTTTGTCCTTTATAATTAGTCATGTTAACACTAGAGTCATTGATGGATAAAATACTACAGATGTGTTCAGAGCGGAATTTGGATCAACCTACATTTGGAAAATCCCCCAGTCTTGGATTTATTCAGCTGTACAGGCATGGGGAGAGGGTGATCCACTGCAGTTAATGTTGTCTACTATATTCTTAGATTTAGGGCCCGATTTTGACCCGAAATTTAGGAATGTTCTTAGAAGAAATAATTGATTTCACAGTTGATCACCCTGCGAGCACAAAATGTGTTTCCTTGCCAGAGAGGATGTGTTTGATTAGTGCCCAGTGCTCACCCACCCTGAAAGCATCCCCTGTGTGCCTATTTAGCCTTTGTTAAATCATTCTCACGTAGCCGAGTTGAACTGTGCACTGTAATCAGATTTCTTGGGGGCAAAATGCTTCAGCTTAAAAAGAACTGAAATAAATTAAGAATTTGAGGGGAAAATATTCTTGCTGGTGAGTCACACAAAGTGTATCCTGAGTTCTCTGTGTCTCGAAGGACGTGGTGTCCCCAGCCATGCAGAGACCTGACTGTTTTAGGGACCTGCATCTGCCATGGGTGATGTTCTCTTTAGAGGGACCTGGACTTGGAAAGTGCTGGGTCTGGTTCAGCCTTCACTGGAAACTTCTAGAAATTTGATTTGCTTCAACTGGAAGAAAAATTCCCTCCTGTGTGAGCACACTGGGAGCATATTGCAAATTGTCTAGGGGAGATTAAATAAAGCCACTTATATAATACAGCATTTAAAGTCCTTTTAGTTTAAGTCAGCAGAGGTAACCCAGCTATGGCTTGGCTAATATTTACCGGAATATGTTTCCTGTTGGCCCCGGATTAACACGGAATCGCTGTCTGTCTGGCGTGTGAAATGGTGTTTTGAAATGGTGATTGGTGAAGTTGCTGCTGTCCCCAGGCATAATATGTTTCTAGAAGGTGCACTGCACTGCTTGTATTCTTAAACAATGAGGCATTGACCAATAAAACTACTTAATGAATAAAGATGGCACGTCAAGGTTACCTATGAAAACATGTAGTTTCCATTTCCCTGTTCCAGTCTCATATTTCACAGTGACCACTAGAATAAGCAGAAACTTTTGGATTTCCATTTTCAAGTTTGTAATCTTAACTAATTTATAAGTCACTCCACCCACAATATTTAGTAGAAGTTAGTAGTTAATATATACATTTCTACCTTTTCCTTTTTCTGCATTCCTGCCTGTAGGTAACAACAATTATTGCAGCTCCTGATTGCTACTCACCAGTTGGTGTTCCTCTGCTCATTCAGAAATGGAATTGAATGGTTCTCTTTGCTCTTATTTCCTTTCCCTTGCTTTGTTCTGAAAAATTTTGAATGCTGGGGAATAATGACCAGGTGCTTTAATTGTTCTTTGGGTGTTTGTACAATGCACGTTAATCCAGGGAAATAGCTTTAATCTCAGCCATGTGTGGCACTTGAAGACATCAGTGAGAGAGGAAGGGGAAGGTGTTTAATGTTTGAGAGGGGTCTGACAAGAACAAAGTTCCATCAGCTGCTATTTCACGGAACATCTGATAGCTGTGGATCACACGTATTTCTCCCCTCGCAGCGGTGGGTGTATGAGCAAAGTCGGCAGAACCGAATCATTAGTGGGAGACGGTACAAATGAAAAGCAGCTCACTGAACCCACCACTTTTGTTAGAAATACATCTTTGTTAGGGATTCAGATGAAGTTCTAAGCAGCTTAGGTAGAAGAAAGGGGGATATAGTGTTAAAAGATTATTTTTTTCAGTCCTGTTCTGGTCTTTTCAAAACTCAGATCTCCTTTCAGTCCTTTCTGTGCTGAACTTTCTCTGAACAAAATATGTGAAATATCCAGTTCCTAATGCCCTATAATATCCTTTTTTATGAGAAAAGCAAACTATGTCACTTAGTCTCATGGTGTATTGTCTGCTGGCTGCTTTACTACTGAGACCTTTGGTGAGTAGAGCTCATTTGCCCTCCACTGCCTGCCCTGGGTAGAGCAGGGATGTGCCTGTTGTGATGGGATGACGGTTGTTGCATCCTATCTCCCTCTCCTGATATCAAAACTATATCAGAATTAAGAAACCAAAGACACCTAGCCCTCTATTGAATCGACTGTAATTACAGCAATCTGATTTATAGCATCTATCACGCTGGGTATCCTGCCTCTGCTCTGCAGAGAACTGGGAGCTAAGCAGTCTTTACGATACAACAGACTTTCCCAACAGCACTATTTCTGTTTTCAGACAATTAGGTTTCCACTGAAAATAGTAGATTTTCAATAGGAAATGGCTCTCCGGGAGAAAATTCTTGTGTGTGATGTGGTGTTGTGGTTGCAAGAGGAAAAAAATATGGATTTAACTCACCAACAGTGTTATGCTAGTTTTGTATTCAACTTTAAGAGAATCTTGACAACAAAACGTTTTGCTTTTTGCCGGAATTTTCTAAAGGAGGAAGGCAGGTTTTGTCTAGTCACTTTTTCCTCTCTGTCTTCAGAAAAAGGTGTTAGAAAAGCAGATTGTAATAAGCTCTCAGCTGTGTGACTGGGAGCAGAATCCATCTGTAACCAAAGAGCTGTATTGCAGTTTGATGTGGGCTGGGGGGGCGATTCTGCATAAACTCCCACTGTAAAAGTCACGGGGAAAACGGACAAGAGTCATGTGAACCAATTCTGCACCTTCTCTCGTCTCGTTGTTCTTTGCTGAAGTATTTAAGGGGTTGAATCATTAACTCGCTCTATTTTTTTGTGCAGATTGGCAATGTCAAGTGTGGTGCAGCAAGAGGGTTCCTGCGGGAGCCCCGGAGGCGCAGAGGCAGCTGACTCGGGCATCAGCCAGAAAACAATCGTTCCCTGAGGCAAAACCACCTCTGACCAACACTGACCCTGTTCGGCGTCTAATCTCGAGGTATCTCAGTGCTCGGCATTACCTTGTTGTATAAAACTTCCATTCTTTCCAAAGTGTCAGGCAATTTAAACTGATAGTGGCTTTGTACCACCCTGAAAAGACCCAGCTGTGGGTGCGGGGAAGGTTGCGGACAGAAAACATTTAGCGCTGTCGCAACAGCTTTCAGTGTGGTCGGAAAAAGGTTCTTTCTTACTCAATGCTCAAGAAAAACATGAAGTTGCTCACTCTACGCTGGATGATGTTGCAGTAGGAGGAGTTCTTTTGAGTTCTGCCTCTGTGTTTTTAGGATGTAGACTGGCCATGGCTTGTTGGTGCTCTGGCCAGAGGTTTGTCATTCACGGTATGAGTTGCACACTGCAGCAGTGGCCTGTGACTTCACCTGGAATGGTTAAGGACAAGCGGAGGAGAAATTTGGCTTTCCTGGTCTAGGAACAGGCAGAACAACTAGAGATGTAGTCCTGTGTAGTCCTGACTCTGTGGTCTCAGACTGTTCCCATTGCTAACTCACGTTCCCCATCTGCGAAGGAAATAAGAATAATTCCACTACTTTGCATGCTACTGTGAGGCTATGTTAATGTTGATAACGGTTTTTCATAATGTAGAGTGTTATTTTATACAAAACTTTTGCACCACCCTACACTGAGATGATCGCTGAACACAGTTGTTGCTTATAAAGTATTTTGAGATCTTTCAGGAGCAGTGGTGTTCTATAGATTCACATCTTTTCCATATAGAAGGCAGTTCTTTCATACTTTATTCTATTGCTTTCTTAAGATAAAGAACGAAGTGAAGTAGCTCTCTCCTTGGATAGTTTATCTCTCTGAACTTTGTGTAAAGTAGTTTTGTCTTTGCATGTCTCGGTTGCCAAGGATTAGAGGGATGCTACACCACAGCAGAAGTTCTGTGCTGCTTATTACTTAGCACTTCTCATCCCCCTTCCTTCAACAACTTGTACTCTCATAGGTGAATCCCATATATTTAGTTTATAGAGGTCTTTTCTACTGTTAGCTCTTTTGCTACTTTTCTGTCTGTTCACTGGTTCTCTGCTAGTTGCAGAGAAAGCAATGATGAAACCCTAGAATTGTTAAAAATTTGAAATATTACTTGCATTCCTGACCATATGCACATTTCCTTGTACCTTTTGGGATGATATAGGCTCTCTTCTATAGGAGATCCTTTATGTATCTGTCCATCTGACATGCTGAGCTTATACTGAATCACATCACCTGCTACCTGTTGCTCTCCCATCTCCTTTTTCTGCTCACTGGGCCTGCAGGGACTGGTGTTTGCTGGCTGATGCTGTGTGTTTAATCAGTTGAGGTTCAGCAAGAAGAGTGTCAGTCACCAGCAGTGATGTCCAACCAAGCTGTCAAGATGCCTCTTGTCCCATTACAGCCTCATCTCAATCGTTTCCTTCTCTCAGCTTTTCTCGGCTGCTGCATCATGACTGATTTCCAGCTGAAGTCAGAGGTGTTAGATGCATTCGCTGCTCTTTCACACAAGGGCTGATGAAGCAAATTTTGTCTGTCTGAATGAGGCTGCTTGTGCCTAGTAGATCAGTTAAAATATTCCTGTGATTTATTACAACTGAATGCCATGAAAGCTAAATAAATTTGGGGAGCAAATCTTGAGGAGGAAATCTCAGTAGGCAGCTATTTGCCTAATGTCCTACTATTTTTTTAACACATCTCCTGCAGGAAGGAAATAGCTTTTAGTTACATGAGTACCTGATTATTCCCTGAAATCCTAAAACTCAAAATCGCCACATTTTCAGGCTAATTTCTGCTTCCAGGGGTGTGCACAGTGCCCTTTGAAGCTATTGAAGAATGCCAGCTGCAAATCTAAAGGCAGGGACAGAGTCTGCCATCTCCGCAGTGTTTCACCAGCAAAGATTTCTCTGTTCGAGTCCTTCAGTCACTCTGGTGTTTTAATTATTTCTGTAAGTGTAAATGACTTGCAAGACATTCTTGGCTTTCAGAATGCATTGAGTGGATTACTGACCCATCACACGGGTCACGGATGTGAAGAGACGTATGAACAAACTGGGTGCAAAATAGCTACTTTGCATTCTTAATAGCGAGTGAAGCCATTAATAACTTTCCCGCTTGCTGCACAGTTTTAGTTTGACATGCATATGGCTGAGTTCATCCTCAGTGTAATTTGAAATTCATTGGGCATGGACTTCATCTCCTTATGCTACTTTAGAAACCTCTCCCGCGTCGCGATGTGAGATGCTAATTCCAGCGTTTATGGCTGACTTGAGATGTTACATTTGAAAAATCAAATCCAATTAAATCAACTTATTACCAAGGTCAGAGACCAGTATTCAGCACATTCTCTTCCTTGCTGTTTTGCAGAAGAGAGTGAACTTAGTAAGCATATTGTGTCTCAACCCATAAACAAGATTTTTTGCCCTAAGAAGACTGCAGGACCTAGGAAACGTAGTCAAGTTATAAAGTATTCCCTGGAGAGTTTAAATAGCTGAGCTCAGTTCCTGCCTTTCCCCATTTTTTACATACTATGGGACAAGTGTTCCCCCCCTTGCGTCTTGTTTCTCCATCTACTCATAAGATGGAAGAAAACCAGGGTGTTGTGTGGGTAAATTCACTTATTTCAACAAGATCTGAGGCTTCTTGAGTGTGTTGTTGTGGACCGGCAACAACGTACCAGCTTGCTGTAGGTAGAATTTTGATGGAGCTCAGATGTTAGGAGACTATAAATAAGAAATGCCCGATTGCTATTTTGGCAGAAGCATTATCTAAGACAAAAAGCTTTTGTGTGCATAATATCTCACTATTCTCAGCAAGGAATGAAACAGAAAGAAATACATTATGGCTTTTCAAAATGGATAAATATTAAACCAATTTGCAGGTATTTTTTGCAAATGAAAGTCTTAAGGTTAGATGTATTGAATTTCCACACTGAGCAGGTCTTTGTTTTTAAATCACACTGTCACCAAGTGCCCGGTGGCTCTTTCTGCCTATTCTTGTTCAGCCTCTAATGCATTTTCTGCAGGAGGTCCTTACGTTCCAGCGCAAACCGGGTGACACGATTAGACATAACCTCCAAATTTTAGGTGAATAAAGTTAATTTGACATCATTGCTTTACCTCTTGATATTAGCAAACATTCACACACAGGGTGTCTGTTACAGTAGCTGTAACTGTGATGCAAGTGTCACTTGTTTTTCTCTTGGGGACAGAAATTCCAAGGGATTCAAGCAATATCTTGCTGTTTGTTACCTGTTCTGTGATTATTCGGTACACATTTCTCCCTACAGTACAGAACGCAGCTGAGATAGCTTATTAAAGCATGAGCCAGCTTCAATTACTTAGCATTTGTCATGGGATACTGCAGAGAAAGCACGTTTACATGCCAAAACCCTGCGTTGTGAAACAAATAAAACCATCTTACCTCTGTGGATGCTCAGTACGGAGCGTGCAAGCTCATCAGCCGCCCGCGGCCCCAACGTGCTCCCGTCACCTGCTCCGTGGAGAAGACTCGTGAAAACATTCAGGGTGGGCCAACAAAACAACCCTCTGAACCTCAACTATCAAGCTCCTTTTGTCCAGTAGGCGGGCTGAGCTACAGTCGTGTTTCACAGACAAGAAATAGAGCCTCAGGTATATAGTGCTAGAGCATCTTTTGGTAAATGGTGCTGCTGAGGGAATAGAAAACTGGCACTTCCATAGCAACTTGGTTAGGAAGGTAAATCTACATTTTGGTGTCAAACACCCCTCGTGTTCCCACTGTAGTCCTGCTGGTTGCAGAGAAACCAATGATGAAACCCTAGAATTGTTAAAAATTTGAAAGATTACTTGCATTCCTGACCAGATGCACATTTCCTTGTACCTTTTGGGATGATATAGGGTCTCATCTATAGGAGATCCGGAGGCTTAATGATGCACCTTGGCTATGGAGCGTTAAGGGGAGCTGCTGATTGTGGCTGAAAGGTGGGAGTAGCTTTCTGGTGTGTGATGTCCCAACTCCAAAGTGCTCTCATCATGACCACCCCCTTCAAGAACCACCCCGTGACCCCGGAATATCGCTGCTTACCAGCTATCAGGGTGAGTCCGCAGAACTGCCAAGAAACATGAATTCCCAGAGCTGCTCTCTGTTACATTTCTTTTAGAAAACAGCCAGGGACAAACAGCAGGTCTGGATAGAGCTGCAAACCAGCATGAACCTCAGTGGAAGGAAATGAGGCACAAGCGCCTCTTTCCACCACCTATCTCGGTACCTCCCAGCCTGCTGGCCCCTTCACACCCAAATACAAATCCCTGATTAAGATTTAGTGCCCTTTGCCCTCCTTCCAAGTCCTCGTGTACCCCCTGCCAGCACAGCTTGACTGGTTTGAGGTTTGTGCAATGCCTGGACCGCTGCTCAGAATCCCCTGGACCCATTTTAGCTCTTACCTGAAAGGATCAGGCCCTGGGCATTGCTGTATCTGCATTAAAACTGAGCTGCTCATCACTGCTCTGTGCATCTATAACACTCGTTAACAGCTGATGACCAAAACTTTTCTACACTACACCTTCCTTTTTAACAGAATTTAAGAAAATAGCGGCAGTTATTAGATAAGCACCTATGGAAAAAGGCTGTGGTATGGGAAATAGGGGTCACCGGTACAGAAGCGGCACCTCTTCTTTCCTAATCATTCAAACCATTATTTTATTTTCCTAATTTAATTCTATAATGGAGATTTTCCCTTTCTTGTTCGGTGAGGTTGCGTCATGCAGAAAATTGGTTTAAGTAAAAACTCTTATGGTGTCTTTCATCAAATGTTCTCAGAGAACATTACTAATAATTCATTAAAGGGGCACTGTCAGCTGGAACACTTTTAATTACCGTATTCTGACAAGTCAACCCTTAAGTGGTATGTCCTGATTTTTTAACACATATGCAGATTTTCCTTCTTTTCCCTGCTGAAGTTTATACGGGTTGAGGAAAGAGACTGACTGTGTGATTAGGGAAGTGAACCACGCACTACATGTTGTCAGGCTCCCAATGGAAAATCATTTAAGGCTGGTTACTCTTTTTTTAACAGTAATATTGAAAAACTCATTATTGTAGCCTCTGAATATCCCAGTGCATCTGGATGTAGGGAACTTCTATGTGCCTGTTACTGCTGCGAAACTGAAACGTGTTGAATTAAGGTCTAACTGTGACAATGGCTAACTGTCAGGCTTAGCACAGAACTATTAAGAGGGTTGCCCAAGGAAAAGCCAGTGAATAAGCAGACTAGAACCCAAACCTGTTCCACAAAGAAAGGACTCTCTGCTTCCCTTGCTGCAGTCATCAGGTGGCAATTTTGTGCAAGGAAACCGAAAGGACAGTCTATGTGGAAATATTGTGGATTTTCTCAAGAAAATGATATAGCACTGAGCCTCTTACCTTGTGTCCAAAGCAGTGAAGGTGCCTGCAGGAGGAAGGTGGGACGGAAAGCTGCCCGTGTCGCCCAGACCATGCAAATTCCACAGGACGTGGGTCCAAGAGCTTCTGTCTCACAGGAGAGCCCAAGGCCCTTTTTGGCTTTTATGTGTGGCTGTGTCAGCTCAGACTGGTTGCCAGCTCATCTATATGCAATGGCTCATTAGCATCGTGGCTTGGTTTATATATTGGACATGAAAGGCAGAGGAATGGCTGCTGGATGGTGAAAAAATGCAATGGAAGCATTGATGTGCCCAAATTTTTTTTGTTTGGGCTGTATTAGACCTGCGTGCCCTTGCCCAAACTCCTGCTTGAACTTTCCTTGCTAGATTTGAGCTGAAACCCAGAGCCCGTGCATCAGCAGGATGCTGGAGCAGTTTATATCCCTATTTTTTGGAGACCTACTGTCAAAAAATGAGTCCTACCCTCAACGTTGTCATCCTCAGATTGGAAGCTGATCTTCCCTTAGTTATATAGCAATAAGAACCCCCCAAAAAGACATTTATGGAATTAAGCTCTGTTATTAGCCATCCTATTGTTTTAATAGCTCTGTCATTAATAATACGGTTGATAAGCAGCGCTATTCATCTCCAAAGCATGTTAATCCATCTGTGACACCTCCCAACATTCCTGCGTGATGATACCAACACATACATAGAATTTACAGCACCAGGAGCCTACGATGGAATCTCCCCAGATACTTTACCAGGAGCTGAGTAATTGATGTAGTATACTCCAATCTGGTTATTTGTATACTGGATCTAGTATCTGCAGGCATCCTATCGTTTTTACCTATTGGCAGTTCATGATGGCACATATTAATGTTCTTGCATCACATAACATACCGTGGATCGTTAATGTAATTTTTCAACGCAACCAAGCTAGTTCTCCCGCAATGAAACTCATTGGGATTTTTTTCCCCGCTATCTTGAAAGAGCATAGTTGAGCCCTTAAAGGGATTTACTTCTGTTAAATTTTATCCTCAAAACTGAGAAATTAAAAGTGAATGGGCTTTATTCCTTTTTTCTCTGAGACGTGTCAAAAGATGATTATAGAAGAAGAGCTTTCCACAGCTTCCAGAAACTCCCCAAGTGAATTCAGTTGCAGGTTTTTAGGAAACAGTGTAATTAATGACTTGATTCAGTCTGAAGCCAGAAGATTCTTTCTATATTTTTAGCATGAAAAAAAGCAGAGCAGGAGGAGGCGAGTAAATGACCCAGATTTTCACAAGTGACAAATGACTCCTGGGTGCTCTGTCTGAGACCCCTTAAATGGCAGAGACCCCCACAAAGTACATTGCAAAGTGACTTCTCTTTATTGTCTCCGGTGTTGCACGTCCAAATCACCCAAGAGACTCTTGGAAATCTAGGCTGTTGTGTTTGATAAACTGATTATTTAGTTCACCTGGGGTAACGTTTCTGAAAATGCATCCATAGCCAAGCAATTAAATCCTCAGTACACCAGCAACTCTTCCTAATTCACAACAATCTTCCTTTTTACTGAGCTTGCTTCCTTGTTTTCCTGGGAATGTCTCCCACAAAGAAGTGGGGAAAACAAGGTGTCACTGAGCCAACATTTTCAGAATATCCCTTGCTATATTTGCTATTTTTTCCTTGTTTTTCCAGCGTTTTCCACAATAAAGTCATTTTCTATAAAAAGCAAGTCCTCTATGAAAAGCCTATTTGCCTAAGAGCAGATTTTCCTCTATAACTGTTGATAATCTTTGTTTTGTCAAAGGAAAAAGATGTAATGCCTTTATCTCTCGGCGTGATTATTTCTAGGAGAGGTCTCCCTGAGATGTGATCACAGATACATATTTTAAGTACAGCAGGCGAGTCAGCACTGCAGGCAGTGGTTTATTCATTAACCCCGGTGTAGCTGGGCTGGCAGCCTCTCACTACTGATTTACTCTGTGCTCACCGTGGGGAGGGATTTGAAATCCATTGCAGTTCTATTCGGAGTCCCAGGGGAGGTGATTCTGTCCTTCCAGTTACGTCTCATTTTGCATGAGTAAAATGCTGAGCGGATTCTAGACAGTAGCGCAGCTGTAACAGGAGAGTGAATATTCAATCTGATGTATATGTAGTTGTGATTCTTTCCCCAAACTTTCTTTTTGGTGAACAAGCGCTGTCATAGCTGAGAGAGGAATACAAGAACTGGCTTTTTGCTGCTTTTAGCAGGGATTGTCACCAACACCCTTCTTTAATAAATTGTCATGCACGCCAGCATGCCGATAAGTGTAAATCTCTGGGACAGCGAGTGTCTGCAATGGAAGAACTGTCTAACAGATGAGGTTGATTCTATTCTTCATCCCTTCCAGCACCTTCAAGCATTGCTACTAATGAAAATAAAAGATTCCTAATCACTTCAGCCTTCCTTATTCATAGACAGCAGGTAGCTGAAGCCCTTGGCCTCCTCTGCTAACTGTAATGACAAAATTTAAATGCATAGGCTATTTAAATTCAAGAACAAAGCTGACTTGGCAATGCATGTGGAAATCCAAAAGGCAGAGACCTGTGTTATTTAACTCATAGTTGAACAGCAGAGACCTCATTGGCAGCAAGGTATTATCTACCTTCTTTCCAGAGCGGTGCAGGCGGGTTTGGGAGAGGGAGAAACAATATTTGCAATTCGTAGGACAAGATATAAACTTGGCTGCCCACTGAGGAGTTGTTTTGGATCTTTTTATGCACATTCACATGCTTAATTTTTTAGAAAGCACGGAGAATTGGTGAGCAGGATTTAGCACTGTCTTTAGGCTGTTATACAGCACAGCTGCAATCAAGATTTCCTGGAACAGGGTGACCTAGAATTCCCTTCAGCCCCCTGGCAAGCCCGCAGGGTAGAACACCTCTGCTGATAACGCCACGTGGGGAAAGTGGGGTTTATGCAATTCTGCTCATGGAGGAAATGATGCCAGATTCTCACTGGAAGGAGTAAAGCTCATTACTTGCATTTACATGTAATTCAGCTGCTTGGCAGAGGAGGTTAGTGCCAGAGAAGTCCTTATTTCCCCTGAAAATGTAGGGCATGGGTGCACTGCAACAAAGGTACTTGTTTCCTTCCTAGGTGTAGTAAACTGTGTCTTTTGCACAAAAAGTGGTAATTAGCTGCAACTCAGTGACAGTGTTTACTAATTTAGTAGTAGAATGAGCACAGGTACACAGTGCGCTCTAACAAGAAGGGTTTGAGCTACAATTGATCAAATGGTATGAAGTCTTAAAATGGGATCGCTTACTTTATGTCTGTTGTCTGTGCCTCAGTTTCTCCACCCTTCATACTCTGCAGATGATACAATACTGCATTATTCTTTGCGCAACAATAACCATCCCTTGGACTGCTGTTCTTTAAGGTCACTTGACAACCCAACGAGTTGATGTTGCTACTCCTCAAAAGCTCCCAAATACCGCCATGCACCTGGTGTCCCCTTCTGGATATGATGGTCGAGTCCCCCTTGGGATATATCTCTAAGGTTATTGTTTGGTTCAACTGACCATTTAAACCTTCTCTTTCTTCCAGCTTTAGAGATTCATTCAATCTCTTGCCGGTTTATCTGACAGCTCTCAGCTACATTTTATAGACTATTAGACTCAGGTTTCATTTGTTTGATTGGACAATGTCCCAGTTGCCTAGCAATGTCAGTAGGTGCTTTGAAAAGAAATGGTAAAGTATAAGCTTTCTGCTAGGTAGAACAGTATATTCTGCTTCACGTTGAGTCTTTTTATCTGCAAGTCTCCATGGACTCTATCGGCATTAATAAATGAAATTCACCTTCTCTTTTGGAATGCAGGGGAGGGAGAGAAAGCTACAGGAAGCAGTCATCATCCTATTTTTCACAGATGATAACCAAGGCAGAGAAAGGTGAAGCGAGGTAAAAAGCCTGGTTTGATATCCTGACCCACTGAAGTCAGGCACTGATCTCTCATGGGAGTCATGAAGAAAGCTGAGATGTGTCACTCGAAAGAATTAGAGCTCTGCTGAATTCCCTTTGCGGCTAAAGGGTTGGATGAAGGTAGAGTAAGGAATGGAGCAAGTGATGTGGAGTGATTATTGATTCGGTTATTTCCCAGGAGCAGGAATACGGTCCCAGAGGCAGCACAGACATAGAACAGGGTAGCCAAGAACTCAGCACATCCTCTTGGCATGTATTATGCTCTTTGTTCTGTCCTTTCACTGGCAAAAGGGTTAGTAGATGATCACACAAAGTCTTGGGCCTTGCTTTTGAAGGTCAAGACGTTAGAAAGGGCCGTGTAAAGAATGACAGTTTTACAGATGACTGAACCCATCAAAATGAGTCTTTCTGGAGGACAATGACAGCAAGATTGATAGCAGAGAGCTGTTACCACGGCCGGTAATACAAGTATTAGCTGTAGCCTGCTAGTTTTACATGAGCAATGAAAATCCTCGGTGGTGTGTCTGAATGTACGTCAGGCTTAACATGCAGGCTGCATGACCCACGCTGAGCCTTGGTATTGCACGGCCTTCTCTGCAAATGATAGATGCACCAAAACATGCTTGTCCTGCACAGTAACTCATAAACCGTTTCTAAAACTGTCAACTCATATGTAGTCCTCAGAAATGGGTAAAGCACTGAAGACTGGCGTGTATCAGTTCCATGAAAAAGCTATGGGGAAAGACCTTATTTCAGCAAAGCTTCTGGTTCATACTTACCACTCTGTACTTTTGCACACACAAATAGGATGTGTGGTTAAATAATGTTTGAGAGAGATGTGTGGTTGTACCCCTGAGAATGGTCAGGAGAGTGAAAAAGCAGATGGTTGCCCACCACCCTCTGCTGGGCTGTGCAGGGAGTGCTGGAGATGCTGCTGGTGATGGGAAATAACCCTTAAAAAGACCGAAGAATGTGGAGGGAAATGTGATACCTTGGTCAGACAGCACTTCTGTTAACATTTTCACACACCCCTGGCTGAGTACCACAGAGGTCCATCTTCTCTTTTGAATTAGAGCCAGGACCATCAATTAAAAGAAAAAAATTAAAATCAGCCTTTTTTTACATGCCAAAATCATTTTGCACAGCAAAGAGGTGAAATCAGGCTGAACTTTTTGTCCAGCTGTGATTGTTTTGCTGATTTTCAGGGGGTAGGGTGGACACAGGAGCGTGGTTCTGAGGTGAAACAAGGGTGATAGCAACACTACGTGTCTGCTGGCTTTAGTAGTTTTAGCTCAGATGTAACATAGTCCAGATGAGAACAACATCTGGTCTAGGTACATGAGGGAATTTTCTTGGCACTGGCTCAGAGCGCTGAATGAGTCCTGGATAAATCACCCAAAGCAATGATCGTAGCCCTTCTGGCACTTCACTTGCAATAACTTTATTGCATGACAAGGTGTATGCAAGCTGTCAGCAGCAATGAATCAGTTCTCCGTGAGCGGGACAGGACTGAATTTTCAAATTCTAGTGGTATTGTCAGTGTGGAAATAGCACCGCCCAAGGCAATTTAAGTGCTGAAGCGACATAACCCAGTCATCTTGCTACAAAACATGACATAGAATAGCCTGAGGAACTGCAAGAAGCCTCACCAGAACAAGGACCACATCCGTATGGCATCATATTTCCTGAGAATAGTTATTTTTACTCTTGTTGACATGTTTACAATTCTGGTGTTATGCTTCATTTACACTGGTACATTCTGGGAAATCTAGTCAATAATTCCTTATGTCTGCGCTTGCAACAGAGAGTGGTGTGATTTGTAGAGTGGGGCTCTGTTGGGCTTTGTATGGCCCTGCAGGGCTCTGTTGGGCTTTGTCAGGCTCTTTCAGACTCTGTTGGGCTTTGTCAAGCCAGACAGAGCCCTAAAGAGCTATTTCCGAGTTATTTCTTGTATTGCATGCTGAGAAAGTTTTATAACAGCCTGAGATTACACTAATTACCCTAATCTCGGGCTCAGCTATATCAAACAGTGGACAGATTTCATGACTAACAGAAAAGGAAATTAAATTTCTGCCATTTGGGTGAAGCATCTTTTCTTGTACAATTTTAGCACCAGGCAGGTCTGAAATCTGGAGTCGCTGCATCGAGCGGCAAACGAATAAGCCTGAGGCAAATTCAACCAGAAAGGAAAGATTCAATGAATGACTGCAGGGCAAACCCAACAGTTTGGCTGTGACTTTTGGGATCTATTGCTGCAGGAATTACAACATGTGAATATGGGGCAAAAAGGAGTGATGGGGAACCTACCACGTCTTGCAGAGCAGGGAATGTGGGGGAGGAAAGACAGAGGGACCTCAGGCAAAGATTTAGTACATTTTGTCCTTAGTGCTTCAGCAAGTCACTGCCTGCACTTTTATATTTATGAACCTGTGTGGATTGCTTGGTAGGTCTTTAATTTCCTTTGGTTTTACTCTAAACAGGCCTTTCTAGGGACAGTAGGAACATTTTCAGTGCTATTGGATGGCATCTCTGTGCAAAGCGAACAGAGGAAAAACATTCTGATAGTGACGATGAATTATAAGGGTGGTGCTGGGCTTGCTGGCTGCTGATTTTGTTATGATTTTCCCCCTCTCTGATGAGAGTTTCGAGGTCAGCTGGCTCCAGAGATACAAATATACCAAGAACAAACTGTACAGATGGGGCAGGAGGGAGAGACAGACATACTGGCACTGTAAACAGGGCTGGCCCGTGCCCAGTATTGTCAGGAGTGTTCACAAAAGGCACTTTATTATAGTGATAGCAAGATTTATCTGTTTTTTCTCCATTGCATCATTAAACATGAGTTATTTGCACATCTGTGGAAAAGCCTGGATTCAGCACAATCTCAACATTTTATTTGGAAGATGGCGAAAGGTTTTATTGATGTGCTGTAGAATCCTATAGCGGTATCTGAGCACACAATAGTGTGGGTCCCTGGATTAGTGGCTGGAGTAGAAACCACAAGACTAGTTCTTTTCCCGATTCTGCTGCTGATTTAATGTGTAAGCACAGAGAAATCTTTTACTGTTGCTGCTGCAAACTCCCTTACACTCTGTGCTTCCCCTCCTAGATACGGTTCCTTTTGTCAGTTATTTGCTTGAACTAAATATCAACCAGTCAGGCAAAAGCTGGCAACGTCATCATCTAGCAGTTTTTGGCAGGCTTAAAATATTAATGCGTTTTATAGTGTACTTATTTTTTGTAACTGTCAGTTGTTGCTACCAAGGCAGGGAATTCCTTATAAATATTGAATGCTGCTGCAAGGTCTGGAAAAAAATATCTAGAAATGGTTCTCTTAAGCTCCCATCTGACTGAAACACTGCTGAAAACCTTCCTAATGTTAGCAAATTATGTGGAAACGCAAGAGCTCAGTGGCTACCTAACTGTTACTGGGATTTTTCTAATACATGGTCATAGTTCTTTAGTTTAACCAGTCCATGCAGATTGCTTATGGGACATAGGCACTTTGGAGAAGAATGGAACAATTGGGTTTTATTCTAAAGATTCCCTAAAGTCGTAGTAAGATGCGTTTCAGAAATCGGCTTGAAAATCTTGTGCATGTACAAGAAGAAAACTGAATTGCAGAGGGGATGCAGCGCCCAGGCTCTACCTCTTGTCTATCTCTTCCGATAGCTGGGAAAAACACAAGCTAGAGGTAAGCAGGTGAGCTCGGCAGGCACTGCGCTGCTTTATTATGGCAGCAGGAATTCACATTTTACTGCTTTTGTAGACCCTTCAGTTCAAATCTAGCCCCGCTTAACCATGACAGAAGCTTTAAACCCCCAGAGACATCCCTCAGATCCTAAGGGACAAGGCTCTGAGCTGCCACTACCTGAAACAGATAACCCAAGGGTTAATTGCCCGGTGATTACCAGATAATTTGTCTATCGTGCAGCATGCTGGTTCACCGCTCTGTGATCCTTCTGGCTCCGGAGCTGCCCTGTCCCTTCACCTGAATTCATTTTGGGGTATGATGAAAGGGCAGTGCCGGGAAAGTCTGTCTGCGCAGTCCCCGTTTGTGGTTAAATAGAAGCCTTTTGTCCGCAGGGCCGCCAGCCGGCTGCCGGGCACACACACGAGATTAAACAGTAATCAAAAGCCTTCATTAGATCAGTGGGGGTCACTCTTTTCTGCAGCCAGAGCAGAGCTGAAAAGAATCCTGAAGTGAACTCGGAGCGGTGACGTGCGAGACCCGCTATAGCAAACGCTGAGTTGCTTTGGATTCCTAAGAGTGGATTGCGAATAGTTTTTAAATACGCCAGTTAAATAAACTAGACACGTTGATGTGCATTGCTTAAAATCTATCTTCGGGTACCTCTGCCCCATAGGTTGTGCTTTCTGTTAAATAACCACAGAATATGCTTGGAAGTGGCTGTTTTATGTCCCACCGATCCACGATGTCAGTGGATCATTGTTTCACAGGGGGTGGCAATCCAGAACTGGGCTTCGCTTGAGCTCCTTCTAGTGCCCAAAAGCAAAATGTAGTCTATTATACTCCAATGCAAAGACATTTGTGGTATCCCATTGAATCAACTAAATACCCTGTTAGATCAAGTCATAATTAAGTTTCTGGCTCTACCTCTTGTCTCTCTCTTCCGATAGCTGGGAAAAAAACACAAGCTAGAGGTAAGATTATTTTGGGGGAAAGAGGCTGAGTTTGAGTAGCAGACTGTATTTTCTGGTTACGTCCATGCACCCATCGCTCATTTTCAGGAGGGAAGTTAATACAATAACATTCTCACCTGAAAGCAGCAAGGCGTTTGATTTTGTCAGAAGTCTTTTTGAGTTCTGACAGCCTAGCAAGGAAATAGTTTTTGTGCATTTACCGTTATTAGCAGCATGGGAAGTTCAGTCTCTGGGTGCTCTTCAGCCTTAGGTTCTGCTGCTGCACCTGCAAAACGAGAGCTTAATTAGCGTTAATTATAAAAAGAGCTCACTAAGAACTGGACTAACACACTTGCGGGCAATCCAGAAGTTAAAAGATAGTGATGACTTGGGATGTGTGGTGGCTGGTGCAAATCAGCGTTAGGCAATAGTCCCCCAGAGGTGGGAGAAGAGGGAAGAGCTGTCTCCTTCCCCAGCTTAGCGTTAACACCTCATTATCATATCAAAAGGAATAGCAAGCGAACTCCTCCACACATGCTTCACCCAGGCGGAGGAGTTTGGGTTTTCCTTCCCCTTGTCTGCCTCTGTTCCTCCTTCCCAAGTTTCCTTTGGAGTTTGGGGTTTGAACAAGCCCCAAAACACAAAGGGAAGTCGAGACGGAGTGGGTGACTGTCACATCTAGAGCCTTAGAAAGCTCAGCTCCCATTTATTTAAGCGCACAAGGGAAAGGTGGAGGTGGGTGAGACAATCTCAGAAGCCGTTTGCAACACTGGCTCTTACAACTGTGTTTTCTTCGAGTGGGATGGGAGGTTAATGGTTGACAAACGGGAAGAGACATCTCTGGTTCCAGAGATGGAGTTGCACAACAAATTAAAATATGTCCCGAGGGCACTGGTGCTCCCACTCCTCTCAATACACTAAAGCCAAAACCAGCCTACACTGATTTTGGAGCGAGTTACAGGTCCTGTCATTGGTGCTCAGATTGACGACTGTCCCTTTGGGTGACAAGTGTCACGGGCCAGCCTGTGCTCATCAATAGCTCATTTATGTGCAGTGAACCTCAGGGAAATGGAGGTTACTGCCTGTTTGCTTCATGAAAGCTCAAAAATCAGACTGCTCTGCTGCATTCTATAGGAACCAGCAAAAATCCAAACTGCTTGCTTTATGAAAGCTTTTTATATACATAATGTCCTCAGAGAGCTATCTGGCAATATCAAAATCAAAATGAGATTAAAGTTTGTTCTTCTGCAGCTTGTTCTGTTTGTAAACCCAGGAGCGGAGCATTCCACTGTTGCCATAATTTCACCCCATAAATGGCCTTGTACATCCTCTGAACAGCGAAATACAGCTGGTAGAGCTTGTGAGCACCCCAGGCAAATCAAGGTATTGCACTGATGTGAACTTTGTACACAGCATACTGATACCTGGAGTTCTTCAATGTATTGCACACTTGGGAGGCCATTGACAACTTTTCAACCACCTTAGCAAGGGCTCATTGGTGTCCTGACCCACTGAAGTGTAGGTACCACCTGAAAAACTGTTTTCAGGTCTGGCTTGTCTTTAATCAGCACAAACCCGAAAATGGCTAGCGAAATAACACTGAAACAATGCTCTAGTAGGAACAAGGAAGCAAAAGTCTACTGAGATGCGTGCGCCTATATGGATGGATTAGTGGGTGCTGTGCAAATCCGCGCTCGGCTTTAAACCCGAGCTGTGCCCCAATTTGGCCAGTGGTTGTGAGGAAACCGGTGACAAGAGGTGGCGCCAGCAGGTGGCAGTGCCTGGCAGCGGAGTTTCGTGTCGCAAGAAAGGGACTTAATGCTCGGAACACCAGCGCTGGGATTTGAGGGGCGACTGACTCTCATGCTGCGTAAATTGCGGTTTAGTACTTTTTAAGTTTGTGTGCTTATTATATATATATATATATGTATATATATATAAACAAACCAAAACAAACAGGAAAACCCACGCAGCAAAAAAACCCCTATTAATGTACTCCCTAAATAATATTTTTATAAGGATACTTGATTTCTCACAGACATGCTCCTAAAAGTTAAAATAAATATTGCATTCCTAAGTTATGAGCAAGCTGAAGATCTAACGTAATTTCCTAGGATTTCATTAGCAGTTTACCGCCGTGCCTTTTAGTTTCATTGAGAATAGTTTCACTGCTGATTTGAATTTAGTCGTGTGTGTTGTTTGCAGGCTAGATGGGGTAATCCTGTCCCAAGGCATGTGGAACAGGAGCCAAACTGCCCCTATTGTGGTTTAGGGGGAATTACAAGCTAAAGAGTAGAAAAGCAAAATTACATCTGCAAAACTAATTCTTATCGGCCTAAGTCCTTGGTCTGGCTCTGGATTCCTGTTCTATCTGGGCAGAACAACCTCCAGGTACAGCTCAGAGAACAAGAACACTGGTAAATGTGATGTGTTTATAGAGATGTGCTTTCCTAACCCAGCCCCTTGTGCAATATGACTATTAATGATATTCAAAGACGTGGTTGTTTCCCTTTCTTTGGTGTGTCTGTCTCTGAGTTTTCTAGGTTAGCTTCCATGATAAGGTGATACGATTCCTAGATGTAAGATGGTTAGGAATCAGATTTCCTGAGCTACAGGGAAGTTCCAATAGTTCATATTTTTCCTGTTCCAAAGCAGCAATGCAAATAATAAGGATTAGGGGAACAGGGCAACAAAGCCCGAAGGTAACCCGTAGTTGCCATGCAGATCTATCCGTATGTGTGGCTGGCCTGATATTTGCTTTTCTAAGAGGAAATATTTTACTAAGCTAGAGACAGTGTGGTATTATCAGTGGGGAAAAAATAAAAGACAGAAAATAGAGCAAACCACTGAAGCACATTGGGAGCGTTCCCCGGGACTCGCTGGATCGCAGGCAAACACAACTCGCTCAGCAAACAGCGCTTGAGCAGCGCGACGGGCGGCAGCGAGGGAAAAGCCGGGAGGAATCACGGTCTCCCTCCTTCTCCCCGCTTTTCCAGGCTCCAGCCTGGAAGAAAGAGTTTGCACAACGCTGCTATGCACCTTTGTGTGATTTTAAAGCAAGAATGCAACGCCCATCCCCCCAAAAAAACCCCGTGTAAACCCACCCAGTAATCCGGGCAAGGAGAACAGAGGCAGAGGGAGGAGAAGTGAGCTCAGGGTGCTTGAGGAGGCGACAGGGGAGCAGGGTCCTGCCTTTTCTGCCTTTTCCCAAGCAGGAACACGCCTCTCCCCCCCCGCCAGCCCTTTCTGTGCAAAGCAGCCGCTCAAACCCCTCCCCTCCTGGCTCTCCCTTGGCTGCTCATTCAGAACAGATGATGCTCCCCATCGCATGCAGTGCTTTCCTCTCCCTCCCCTCTGCCCCAGCCCTTTAAAAAGCTTCCGACCGCCAAGAATTCCTTTGGATGGGAGAGAGCAGGAGCGAGGAGCAGGAGCCCCCCCGGAACAAGGGAATTCGGGGATCCCCAGGGACAGCGGCGTGTGCGTTTCCATCTTCAGTGCCACATCGATGTTTTCTAACAACAGGCAGAGGGAAGGAGGAAGGAGCCAGCCCCAGAATAAGCAGGCGACCCCAGCTCCCTGGTGATGGCATGGACCGGACACTTGGCCAGCGGCTGGGTCACCTACTCCTCGGTCCCCCCAGTGCCAAGGCATGAGACTGATGCAGAGCCGCTCTTAGCAAGTAAGTTCCCTGATATTGTTTGTTTTTTCCAGTTCCCTTCTTTTCTTCTCTGGTTGCAAAGGAACCCAGAAGGCAGGAGGACAAGCAGCTGAACACCAGGTTTCTGTGCCCAAACCTGCTGGGGTGCAAGCTGGAGATGTGCTGTTGTCTAACTCACCAGCTGCCAGGAAACTCTTTGGGAGGCTGGGGATTGCATGTTGATGTTGAACAAAAGCACTGTCAGATCTAGGAAAGGAAAAAACATTTAAAACGATTAACTGCTCAGGTACCAGATCAGTGGGGATCACTGGAATACAATAGGTAGGGGGAGGCTGATCAGTAAGCAGCCCTGAAACGCATGGAGTGACTCCATAACCCTTACCTAGGGTGAAAGATTAAATTCTTTTATAATTAGAGTACTTACTAGTCAGTTTAGGGTTTATAAAGCCCTTGGAATGAAGTCTCCAAAGGATGAAGTGGCATGTCCAGCCCTTGGCGGGGACAGGCAGTTTAATGCATTGGGAATCCCTATGGGTGTTTATGGCTCTGGGACGGAAAAGTGCAACTAATTCCATTTTTACCTGCTACATTGGTCAAAAAGACATGGGGACTCCTCCTCTTTGTATCAGTACATGCTGGCTGGGAGTAGCATGCTAACTTCCATACAGCACATCTCTCATTTGCTTTTGACCCCAGAGCTTCAGGAACCAATCAAGAATGGCAGAAGCTGTCCCCAAAACTTTACCATCTGACTTTCGGGGGTTCTGTCATCAAGCAGGTGTCTCCTGTGCTCTGTGGGAAGTGCGTCTGGCAGGGTTTGTGTTGGGGGAGTTATTTCACTTCTGGGGTTCCGTTCTTTCCCCCAGTGTTTCCTACTCAGAGATAAAGGATCAGGATCATTCCTCGTTCCCATGAGAAAAAAACTCTCCATCTCTGGAAGGTTCCAGCCCAATTATTTATAGACTCTGAAAAAGGCAAAGAGTTTTAGAATCATATTCTGAGACAAATCTCTGGACTCTTTGCTATAAGTCACCTGCTTCCTATTCAGTTTGAGGTCAGGAGAGCCACTCGGACATTTGGGGTGAGTGTTGGTACTTAGCCAGAGTGTTGGTATTGGGTAGATCAGTTTGTGTCTCTGTGACTCCTCTTGTCTGCACAGTGTTGAACATCCTCAGTTCATCTTTGAGCTATTTGGTTGCAAGTTACTGGAGAAATGTGAAGTACTATTAACATCCTTCAAGTTTGTTGTATTTTCTTAACCTAGCTGTGGGTTACAGAGTGGTTCTCAGTTGCTATAACAGTGAAATATCTAAATAAGAGGGTGCTCTTGGGGTAGGATTTTCTCTAAGTATGGAGGTTCTGCTTTCAAAATTCAGTGTGACCCATCTACAAGCAGCCAGTCTCAGGAGAACAGGAATGTCTTATCAGAACAAAAGTGTCTCTTTTTCTTTGTTCAGTTGTGTTGGTTGAAAGAGAAGAGTCAAATATTCAATGACACCATAAGGTCCCCCTAAAAATAGAGTCTGGGGTAAAAGGACAGAGACAGACAGACAGACAGAGTGCCTCGGGCAGACTCACTTCCTTGGGGGCTGAAGGATCAAATTGGTTTATTTTCAGAGTCTATTTGTTGATAAAAAAACAAAATTTCACTTTTCAAAATTACATGCATTGGTCTGAAGTCAATATATTTAATGCATCTGCAAACTTGTGTTATGCATGGGCTTTTTTAATGCTTTACTTCATGGTTGTGGGGGGGGAAATCTATTTGAAACCTGTAGCTACTTGAGAGAACAGAAACGTGATTTCTTGGCATTAGGAGTCATCTGGCTCAGTTATTCACGCTGATAGATCAGGCAGCGTAGGGTTTCCAGAGTCATCTTTAGACAGACCTGAAGCAGACGGGCCGTATTTGGTGCTGCTGGAAGGGAAGAAGAGCAGTGCAGTGATACAGGATATTGGAAAGACTGTGAGTATGGAAGGAGCAAGTGTCTTTGCGATTCCACCTGTGTTGAACACTGCGCATCTTCCCACTTGAGTGCTGAGTGAGATGACACTTCAAAAAGCCATTCTTTGGGTGAGGGAACCTTGCCGCAGCTCTCCCTTCTTGTGCAGCTTCCTTAGATGTTTTGCCCCATTTTTGAAGAGTAAGACTCTGTTGTGTCACCCCCTCCACCCATGGATCTCCAAGTGCTTCCCAAAGAGGCAGCCAGCACAATCTCTATTTGTAAGTCAGAAAACTGAACGACGACAATGATTTGCATAAAACCTGCTCGCCTTCCTTTTTCTCACGTGCATACGTGTGCCACAAAAGGTCACCTCGTGTTGGCATCGTTGGCTTTTCAGCCTCAGTCATACACTGGCAGTAAATAAGAGTGGGAAATCAAAGCCCACCTGTCAGTCAGCACCTATCTAATAGCCATTTACCTTCAGATTGTCCAAGGCCATCTCTACTAATATCTTTTCTTCCTCCATCTTTCCACTAGCTCTTAGTGTTCAGCAAACAATGCCTTGAATCTCTTTGGGTGCTACTGCTTTAATTTGCTCTATTCCTCTACCAACTAACCCAAAGCAGACTCTGTGCCCCAGAGGAATCTGGGGACAGTGACTTGTGTCTTAGGTGACATCTGTCTTAGGTGGTGCAGTTACAAGCAGTGAAAGAACCAAGTTTTTCAGTAAAGATCTGTTTAGTATTTACTGCTGTATCCATTTCTCTTTTGGAAAAGAAATTACAATTAAGCAGAATCCTGATTTGGGGAGGGGGGTGGGTTCACTACAGAACAGTTGCTCATTTATTCTCATCATGCAAGAACAAGTAGGCACCAGATTTAAAACTAAAAGAAGTATTTTTTTACACAAACTTGATGACAAATTCATCTCTGCACACTCCTCCTGCCTGCCAGTTTACACCTCTCCAGAAGCAAATCCCATCCCCACTGACACTTAAGCAAGATCAGGGTTATTTAAACTGGAAAAGTCACCATGGTCAGCAGGGGGAAAAAGTCTCTTGCAGACTTTTCTTGTTTTACCGTCTGTGGTGTATTCAGTGAATGTCGATCTGGAAGCCTTGAGCTATCAGGAGGTACATCAGCTCTGCCAGGCAGGGCTTGTACACAGCTCTGCGAGACAAAACCTCCGGAGGATGCTGAGCTGACCCCAGCTTGACTTCCCTGCAGCAAATCTAAGAGCCCTAAATGTCACCGCCTGCCCCTGAGTCTGCTGTCTGGACAAAAGCTGAGCAACAGCAAGACCGATAAAATCCTCTCTGCAAGGTTGATAATACACTGACTCACTTCTCTTTTTGTAGTTAAAAAGGAAAAGCAGCGTTGTACAAAAGTGACATTTTTATTATCCTGGCCTCTTTTACCCAAAGATGGTAAATGCCAATGAAACAGGATGCTGCGTGTGACTATAAGAGGAAATTTCATCTCGCGGATCTCTTTGCTGGAGGGAGCAGTGATTTACAAACTAAAGTCTGAATCTCCGTGAGATGCTTGCACGTAATTACCATTATCTGCAAAAGATATGTATGCTTGATAGCAGTGGCAGCACATTATCGGATGGAGGAGTTAACCAAATCCTTGCATAGGTACAGTGCTCCTTTTAGAGTATCTCATCAGTTGTGCTAAAGTTGCTCAGGGCAGATAAACTGCTCAGAATTAGATAAAAAACCACCGAAATTATTTGGAACAGAAAGTCTTCAAACATCCAAACCTGTGCTCAAACTACTAACCAATATTATTGCTTTTAAAGAATCTAATGCAAAGATTCACCTGCTTAATTATTTTCAATAACCATATACTGAGGTTATGCTTATGCTACCATGGGGGAGTTTAAGATTAAACATTAGGAGGAACTGTAATGCCACTGAAGCTGTCAGTAAAGTTCATATACGGCAGGAATTCTTCTGTTTTAATGGACTACTTGTAAGGTGTTCCTGACAGTTTCCGCAAAGATTTCACTTGACCTATTGTTAAAGATCAGTAGCATTAGAGAAGTGATGTTGTTGGTCCCTTGAGTTTTAGTTAAAGCAGGTTTCCCTGCACTTTCATTAACAGGCAGTCCCTCCAGTCTGCTTCACCAGAGTGATTTTTCTAGGGATTTAGGCTTTTTTGATTGTTTTTATTCTACTCGGTTCTTTTTAATATGTTTCGGGATCCTTTGGGTCTCTTTGGTATGAATCTAAAATATGAAACCTCACACTATAGCTGAATATCTTGCAATTGATTTTTCTCATACATAGTGTCATTGTAAGTGAAACTCAGCTCCAAATTGAACTTTTATAACAAAATGAACACCGTTCTTTTTAAATTGAAAACATGCAACACTCATCTATTTTTATATTTCTACACAGAGCTTGATCAAAAGCTTTTTAGGCCAAATGGAGTAATTTTAGATTAATCAAACAATGCAATCAAAGATCAAAAGTAATACTCAAGAGGAGAAAGCAAAGAGGTTCTTCTCTGTGCCTAATTCTCTTTCAGTCAGTGGATGGGATGCCTCTTTCCCTATTAAAAAGGAAAAAAACACAGCAAAACCAAACAAGAAGTGTGTGATTGTTCTGACTTGCACTTGGCATATGCTTTCCCATGTTGTGAAGTGCGAGTCAATATGTACCCTTATAGTTTGACAGCATCTGCACGTGTGTCAATAGACACGCAGCAGAAGGCAGCGGCGAGGCAGAGCGATGGGCCGGCAGATTTGCATTTGCAACAAGTAGGAGACAACGGCTGAGGATGAATCTAAATATACCATGAGCTGGCTCACAGGGGTCCTACCTTCAGAAGAGGAAGAAAGAGAGGTCGATATTCTGCCCAAATCCTTGATATTGCTGTTTGGGGAAGGGCCCAGTGCAGTGCTGGGGTTATCTACCCCACATCCAGGATGACGTGCAAACCTGATCTCTCCTAATTTACCATCCTGGCATCGCTAATCCCTATTATTTACCCCTTCCTGTGGCTGTGCTGGCTCAGCCCTGGCCCAAACCCTTAAACCAGGAACATTTGCCAGCACGAAGCAGCCTTGGGACCGCGCTGGGGACAGATGGTTGGGCTCCCTGGAGACAGGAGCCAGCGGGGCTGGTTCCAGCAACAGGCGCTGGCTGCTTCGTTGGAGCAGTGATTGATGGTGACTTATCTGAGGGCTAAGAGCAATTCTTTGCTGTTAACCAGACTTGGCTACAGCAGAATGGAAGTGGAAATTTGTTGCTTCATTTATTCATCCTGCCTCTGCTTCCTTCCCACCCACCCTTTGTTCTTTTTGAGAGCAAAAAGATGAAGCTACTTTGCTCAATCTTAAAATTGTCTCTCCCAAGATACTCTTAATTGTATCTCTACACCTTTTCTCATTCACAGACGCATAAGAAGATTAAAGATAGAGGGAGCAGTAATAGATTTAGCTAGGTTTTAATAGGATTTGCAGAGGACAATGCAGAGAGTGAACGCCATAGAGAATATTGCTCCTCTATCTTTGATATCCCTAAGGCTTCTTAGGTAGTCTTTCACAGAGATTTTGTCTGTGCCCTGCATTCAGAGTCAAGACTCATTTTTCAATAGAGCATGTGTGGGTTTTTTATTTAAAGGAGTATCTAGTCATCTCAGTAAACAGGATGTTGCATTATAACCTACGAAAATCATCGCAGCCATCTTTTTGTATTATTTATTTGTATCTTGTTAAGCGTTGTTTTGCATGTAGGCAGTGGGCTTTTTAATAGCTGTCACATCTCTAAGAGCATCCAGTGGTTTTGTCTAATGTCAGATGGAGTAGAGGGTTCTGATATCTGATTAACAGTAGCCCTGGATCCATCACACCTCCAGACACATCATTCAAGATGCTGATTTAAAAGCCTTTTTCACATTCATAGCCCTGGCTTCCTTTGGGCAGGGGCTGGTTACTTCCAGAAGGTGATTCAGTGCACCTAAACTCCATGTTATCCCTGGAGGTGCCATTCTCTGCTGACTGTAAAAGAAACCTTCATGCATAATTCAGACCGATGTGAGATTTATGTAGACAGTGGTGCTCAGCATTTCTAAGGTTTCTCTTGATATGCACCTAAAACTCGAGGCACCTAAAAACTCGTTTGAAAATATATGTTGATGTTCCTTTATTTTGCTCCTAGTTCCTATCTAAAACAAATTTTGGGTGTTAAAAAAATCTGAGGAACATTAAAAATTAAGCCATAACAAGGTTTACCTATTTCATGACTCCCAGACTATGCTCATTGTCATATTTCCTGAGGTTCCACTAGTGCATTAAGCAGAGTAACTGGCAGCTGGTTCATGGTTGAAGAGCCTGTGTATTAAATCAGTATTTAACATCCAGTTCAATGTTGTCCTGGTCTGTCACGATGGTTCAGGCGGTAAAATGAAATGGCTTTTGTCTCAGCTCTTTTCCTCTTATCTTAAACTTTATTTCTTTATACTCTCTCAGCCCAGCCATGGCCGGAGATTCTAGGATCTTCATGAACCAGGACATGGACATTGGAGTGACATCCAGAGAGCCTAAGAAGATCCCCAAGCAGGCTCGGGATGACGTCCCCATTGCCACCAACCGAACTCGCCTCATATCAGCAGAAGGTAAGAAGCCACGTCAGCGTTACATGGAGAAAAGCGGCAAGTGCAACGTGCACCACGGAAATGTCCAAGAAACCTATCGGTACCTTAGCGACCTCTTCACGACGCTGGTGGACCTCAAGTGGCGGTTTAATCTTCTTGTCTTCACTATGGTCTACACCATCACTTGGTTGTTTTTTGGGTTCATATGGTGGCTCATTGCCTATATCCGGGGAGACCTGGACCATCTTGAAGATGAGAACTGGATCCCCTGTGTTGAAAATCTCAGTGGATTTGTTTCTGCGTTTCTGTTTTCTATCGAGACTGAGACAACAATTGGCTATGGCTACAGGGTCATCACAGAGAAATGCCCGGAGGGCATCGTGCTGCTCCTGATCCAGGCTATTCTGGGCTCCATCGTCAACGCGTTCATGGTGGGATGCATGTTCGTCAAGATCAGCCAACCAAAGAAGAGGGCTGAAACCCTCATGTTTTCTAACAACGCAGTGATTTCCATGAGGGATGAGAAGCTCTGTCTCATGTTCCGAGTTGGAGACCTCCGCAACTCCCATATTGTCGAGGCTTCCATTAGAGCCAAACTGATCAAGTCCAAACAGACCAAAGAAGGAGAGTTCATCCCCTTGAACCAAACAGACATCAACGTGGGATTTGACACTGGAGACGACAGATTGTTCTTGGTGTCGCCTCTTATCATCTCTCACGAAATCAATGAGAAAAGCCCCTTCTGGGAGATGTCCCGCACCCAGCTGGAGAAGGAGGAGTTTGAAATTGTTGTCATCCTGGAGGGAATGGTGGAAGCAACAGGTAAGGACTTGTCAAAAGTCAGTCACAGTTTTGAGGGGGGAAGGGGAACAAAGGAGTGGAGTTTGGCATTAAGATTTTACTCTTAATGTCACCTGGACTGAGAATATATTGGGATTTGTCCTTCTCTAGTGACTGATCCAGGTGGGATGTTGTGGTCTGAGATAACTAGCAATTAAAAGATGGGTCCTATAGCTCATGTTGTAGTATTTCATACTCTTCTTGTAAGTCTGGGATTCAGCCGAAGGGGATAGCCAAGAAGCTGTCCATAATCAGTTAAAACTGCTCTGTGGGTAAAAAGGAACAGAGTAAAGGAATCCATGAGGTCGCTTGTTTTCTGTGATCAAAATCCCCGGTGCAACCCTTTCTCCGTTTCTCCTCCGTATTAACAGTTGGCTGTAACTGTGCTATTTTAGGTATTGCTGTGATGTTGCTTTTTAATGGAGGCTATGAAGGAAGTGCCCAAATATTACTATACCCTGTAAAACAGCATGTGCTGACACTGAACGACTTGCACGTGAGGCAGGACATGTGTTTTCAAAGGGGAAAAATACAGAAACTGCTTTTGTGACTCTTGGAACCCAGCAGCTGTTTAACAGCATAAAACAATGCTGTGTAATGGGTAGATTAGGACATATATTCAGCTGATTCCGTTTCCTCCTATGGGTGTTTGTGGCAGGCGATGAAAGAAGCATCCTATCTCACAGCTTCTGGCCCTTGCTTACTATTAATATTGTCTCTTCCTTGAGATTTGCCATTCTTAGTCTCCTAATAGCCAGATGGAAGGGGAAATAGTGTCTCAAATTCCTGCATCCCAGAGCTTCACTCTCACAGGCAGCTCTCCAGAGAGCTAATTCAGTTTGCCAGTATCGCCCTTTAGTCATTAGGTGAATAGCAATAGCTGATTGTTCCAAACAGCGCTGGTGGGAGGTGATGTATACACTGCGCCGTACCTGGGTTGTACGAGTGGAATTCCTTTGGCGTTACTAGGCAAATATTCTTTCCCAGCAGGATACTGTAGAGGTGAAGCAAAAGAAGGGGTGGGTGGAAAAGACTATCAAAGGCAAAGATTCATAACGCAAGCTTATTTTGGAGCCTAAACATTTACTAGATACTAGAACCCCCTAACGTGAACACGGAATGCAGTTCTTTGTTTGTCCAAAGCCTCTTTGCTCATCAGTGACACTATTGGATTCTGTTTGAACATCTACTGTGCTGCCTTCCCCTTGTGAAAGCTCAGCCCGGGCTGATATGTGTGCGAGGAAGTCATTACCAATAACAACCTCAGAATTAAAAGCATGGCACCGGAATAATATCGCTTTACAAATGGGCTCCTCTCCCAGAGGGATTGTACAGGCCAGTGTGTAATGATATTAAGGAGCATACATCTGTGAAAATGGATTAGTCTGGTCTCAGAAGATAGGCTGTGAAATTCCAAAATTGGAGCTAGAAGAGCCAGTTTGCATTGAACTTGGCGCAGAGTGAATCTCAGATGCTGCTGCTCTCTGATTCAGAGGCTGAGGTGCTTTTCGGAATGACATATGGTAACCGGGGTGGGGGGGTGATGTTTTGCCACGATAGCAGCTTGCAGAAGCCCAGTGTTTGCGCTTTCCTTTGTCCTCACACTTTGTCATATTGATAAAGCAGTTTGGGGATATTAATCCCTACCTCCATAGCTTAAAATTTGCTTCAAGCAAATTGTTTAGGTTCTTTTCTTCCTATCAGGTATTCATCTGCTTTTGGGCATTGTATAATTTACTTGCAGCGTGGCTTCTAGGAGGTGATACTGTCACAACCTGGACAGGTTCAGGGTGGTATAAAAAATGCAAGAGGCCATTTTTTTCCCTTAGTAACCCCTATGTAAAATGGGAATTATTCCGTCTTTACAGACAACAGCAAATCATGCTGCAAATGCATCCTGCACTAGGGAGGAAGAGACAGCTATATGTTTTTTCATAAGGTATTTTGAAAGCAGGTCAAAACGGTGATTGTCAATGTACAAATGTCTAAGGAAATGTAAATGTAATGTCTTGGCTGAAAGTGTGGATTTTTTTCACTGAAACAGCAGTTTTATAACTATTTCCAGTCGCTTTAACAACCATACACACATGACAAATGCAATGTATTGTCTCCTCTCAAACAAGTGGCTCTTCTCACTGACATTTAAGTTTAATTCTGACTCAGGGGAAGGCAAAGGTGGTAAATAGCTTGAAACGAGAACTATAGAACACTTCAAGTCATTGTTTTATTTACCAAGTGAAGCATTGTGTTTTAAAGCCATGTTTTTGTTTTCAAGTTGACTTGAAGTTTTGAAAGGATGAGTAACAACACACTGAAGAACAGCAACAAGCAAGAAACTGAACAGCCAGCCTCAAATGTGATGGTTTTATTTTGCTAAGAAAGAAAACACACTTTGCATTATTCTAGTGAGAGGGACTATTCTTCAGGGACTCCCAGCTGTTGCACCAACCACCCCATGACTGGGGTCTTCCCAATAGATATTTTAGTGTGGTTGAAGTACCGCAGCCCCACGAGAGCTTAAGAAATGCTAAAGGGAGCCTGATTTTCTGGGCGGATCTGTTGTGATCGTTGCCAAGCGAGATGAGCACTGTAAAGACAAAATCAAGATAGATGACAAGTGTCCTGACTTCCAGCGCTGCTTCGCGGGCATCCGGGAAGCAGCAGCATCACCCACGGTGCCGGCTTAATGAATTGGTCACAGAGATTACTTGAGGGAATTAATTCTCTTCTGCCTTATCTGAAAGAGACACTTGTCAAGATCAGCTGGTCGGCGTTTGACCCGCAAGAAAAGGGAAAAATGTGATGGTGGAAAAGTCTGTTTGCAAAGTGAATAGATTTTTGCTTTCGCTGCTTTTCTCCTTCCCACAGTGGCAAAAAGAAAGCAGAGCTCTGTTGACAGACCAGGCCTAGGTCTAGTAAACCCCTAGGAAAGGATAGGCATGGATACCTCTGGCTTAGAGTCGGTGATAGAAAGTGGTTTAATGATTAGAAGTAATTTGCCTCATCCTATCCCTATGTAGGGGTGTAGACAAACAGCAGCTCTTTTCGTACCTCAATTTATCCCCCTTTGCAGAGGACATAGTTAAAATTTCCTGGCAGTAAATATAGGGCAAAAAGTAGTAGTCACAACATAAGATACCTTGAAATTAATCATTATTTTAATGAGAGAACGAAGGAAGGATGAAATGACTAAATGGAGTCTTTGTGCATTCATCATCTGGTTTGGGTTGTCTTGGTTTGTTTTGCATTTTGCATATAGATAAGTTTTCTTTTCTGCAAGAAGGACCTTGCAGAACTGTTACAGAAACTGCTTATGTAATTACAAGGAAGAAAGAGACGTCTCAAGTAATTCTTTCCATGAGCTGAGCTCTCCTGCTGCTCATCTGAGGTGCATTTGCAGTCGCCATAAATACCTTGGTGAGGGGCTTAAACTTCCATGGTGTGAGACTGGAGTTCAGGTTGTGCCTGGCAGAGATGTGGCAATTGAATCCAAGGTCTTTAAACCATAAGATCCCCTTTTTCCCCCCATTTACAGTGCCCATGAGCTCCTGCACGCCTGGGGAGCATTCAGATAAATTAAAATCCTATTACTCTCCTCTGGCACAAAAATCAAAGTGAATCAAGCCCAGCCGTGTCCTCCGCTAAAGGAGACAGCACAAGTAATTGGAGGACCACGCTCCTATGGTCTAATATTCCTTTTCAAGTTGGAGGAATATTGACTTTTTGGAGGTAACAGTGTTCTGTGGGCTAATTAACATAAAGGAACTAATAAATTTTATAACTGTCCCAATGCTGATGCTAATCTGAAGACATGTATTGCTTAACTAGAGTGATAGAACTTGAAATCTTTGTAACTACTCCTTGCCATCCTAATGTACATCAGTGTGTCACTATACCTCTGAGTCCATCAGTTCTTTCTCTGTGCTCTTGTGGAGCAGGTGGAGCTCAGTATATTTAATTCTGCAGGTTTAGTGCACCCGGCACAAGGGGAAAAGTCATCTCGTGTACAATAGTGTATGAAAACAAGGACAGAGAAGTGAAATCGCTTCCAGCAGTATCTGTGTCTGAACTGTAGATACAGCCAACATGCAGCCAGCGTCCCCATGACATTTTGCCAGCAGATAATCACTGAGCTCCGTGGCATTTAAATGAGGAGAGTTAATTTTAGGCTGATGAAAAATGTTGCCTTGACAGCCCCAGGGCTTGGGATGTCTCTGCCCACTGAGAAAGTCCAGGTTTTGTAGCAGCGCTGAGAGATTCAGCTGCACTGTTAAAATGGGATCAAATTGATGCTTGTGGCGATTTTTGGGGTGGTAAATCGTGCTTTGTGGTCCCTTTGCCCTCTCCCATTAAACCACCAGTCAAGACACTGGTTATGTTTGACAAAACATGCATCCTCCAACAGCTGGAGAGAGGCTGCTGGTTCACCTCTGGATAACCAAACAGCTGCAAACGCAGTTAGATTTGGCCTGTGATAATGAAGTTTGATTCGAACCAGTGACCTGGGGCTAATACAAGACCTGGAAATGAGGAGAAATCACCACTTTTCCAGGCAGCGGCTGCTCCAGTTGCATAATGAGCAGCACCGCAAGCGATGAGACGTTCTGAAATGCGCAGCTCCCTTTGAGCACTGGGCAGGAAAGGAAAACCCGGCTCCTTACCGAGCGAGCCATCGCATCGCTGCTTTGTGTCAGCACAGCTTAGCGTGCCTTGGTCTTGGATAAAATGTGATCCCAGCTCGTTCTGATGACAGAAAAGCACCTTATTGGTGTCCCCGACACCTATTTTACACACCAGTCTTTCCTCAGTTTCTCTCTGTTCTCAAATGTAATGAAACACCTGGTTTAATACGCACATCAATATATTTTCTTTTAATCGGGTGGAAACCAGAAACGAGCTGTTTAGAAAGGCGCCTATGGCTGCATTAAACAGGAACGTGCACAAATCCTGTTCTTGATCCTGTGATGGAGGAATTCCAGCCAAAAACTCCACTCCTTAGGATTCTGCCCTAATGAAATTAGTGTTAAAAGTCCATGGAAAGTTGATTGCAGGACTTGAAACCAGGAGACAGTCCTCTGGTCTCCAGCTTTCTAAAAAGCCTGGAACTGCTTCCAGCTTGATTGAGAATTTGGTACATCTGCTTATACATTTGTACAAACTTTTGCTGATTTCAATTAAAACTGAGTTTTGTTTGCAACTGAAAGCTAAGCTGCCAAATTAAGAGATGAAAAAGCCGTAACCAAAACTTGAAAGCTGAAGATTTCACGTATCATTTCGCATTTTCCACAACTGACAGAATGAACATAATTATATTAAACATACTTTTTCATTTTTAAACCTGATTGTTTAGGAGAAAATTAAACTTCTAATGGTGTTATGATCTGGAAAATACAATGCACTTGAAAAATTAATATCTCCATGATGTAATATTTAAATTAGTTTTGAAGCATGTCTACTTAGACCGACAAAGGGGAAATGAGGATATCCTTTGGCACGGAGCTTGTTTAAATGGAATGCCCAAGTCACCAAATACCACTTCTCTGTAACTATACCAACTATCTGTACTATTTAAACCCCAAATGCATAGTTATATCTACTTAAGAAAAGGATTAAGGGCCTTTACCATAAATACTGTGATTATTTCTGCAAGAAATTCGGAGAGTTTGAAATGTTCCTTGTGCTGCCCGAAATGTCAGCGTTTCGGGTGGGTGTAGTTGCACAAGACAGTGAAGAAGAGCAGAAGCAGCAAAGTTGGTGCATGGAAGCATTTGATATAATGATTCGCTACACCCAAGATGTCCCATGGACTCGGGTAAGCAAGACTTACAAAACAAACTCCCTGAGTTTTGCGGAGAGCCCACAGCCACAAATAATAGATCTTAGCCTAGTGAATTCCTCCGTGACGCTGCAAGGTGGAAGGTGGATGTTTAGAGCCTGGAGGGCACAGAGCACATTGGACGCAAATGGAAACTGGCTGCATCCGTGTGCTCTCAATCCAAGTAAGGTTTATTGTTTCCACACCTTTTTCTGTCATTTTGTGCAGTTATAGAGGCAATAATTAGCTAGGGACATTACAGATGCATTAATTAACCAGGCTGGAGAGCACAGGGCAGCCTGCAAGGCAGGCGCTTAATGGAATTGGAAGCAGACACAATGCTGTTGTTTACTGGGTAATGCAGGAGTCGCCAAGCAGTATGTCCCTATGCAATTAAAACACCGCTGCACATGTGCAAAAAGGAATATTTGAATGGGATTATGGAGCCATTACAAGTTGTCTCATTGTGCTGGCTCCGCGTACCCCTGGGGTTCCAGAGAGCGGCTCCCGCAGCAGGCTGGAGAAAGCTGGTTATCCTTCCGTCCTTAATTGAATATTTACAGCAGGAGATGGTGTCTCTGGAGTTCAGGGTCACTGTCGGGTGCTCCCCAGGGAAGGGGCTGTTTCAGACCCTCATTCTAAGGCAGGAGCTCCCTTGGGGCACCTCAAGCCCCCGTAATTTGCAGGGACACCCCAGCTTGGCCTTGGGGACTTGCACGTGATGCAGCGCTTGGGAGGGCACAATGAGAATGAGCCGGTTCATTCACAGGACCCTCTCCTGCTCTCTGCTGGGCTTTGAAACCACTCAGAGCTTGGAGGAAACACTTTTCCTTAAGGCAATAACACTTGGAATCATTTTCTTCTTGCACGGTTGTATTTTTCACAGCAGGCTCTGCGCTCCCTGGTTCCTTCCGGAGCAGGAAGCTGGAGCGCTGTGACTAACTCTGTACTTGTTGTTCCTGCCCAAAAGCAAATATTCCTGCAGATCTTCTTGGGGGGAAAAAATTGGCTTTTGAGTCCGCGATAGAGAGCTGGAAATTTCTCAGTGTTGCATGTGTCACTGTCCCTCTTTTCCCCTTTCAAGAACCAAAAGCAACTAATACACTCCTGGCCTGATAGCTTTAAACTCAGGAAAGCAATAAGAGACAAGTAAAGCTTTCTGGAGCACTTGCCTGTGTGGGTGTCTTTTAACGGACTGTAGCAATTATGAGAACAAAATATTTGTCTGCTCACAAAGGTGCCTTTTTATTTATTATTATTATTATTATTATTATTATTATTATTATTATTATATTTTTATTTTATTTTTATTTTATTTTTTCTATTAAGGAAAGGAGTTTTCTGGTTACTCTGGGATTTCAGTCACTGAGTTGAGCTCGCAATGGTGAGAATATGTGATGTGCTCTTCCCTGAAGCACCTGACACTGATATTTTCCCCCTTAGATTTCTGTTTGTGTACTTTGGGCTGCAGGAGTTAGACTTGGAAATATTGGCCAGGAACTGGATCAAGTGCATGTTTGGAATGTATTCTGGTCAGGCCTATTTCTCACCCTCCTTGTGAGGTTGAGTTTTCCAAATCTCACCAGAATTAATTCCAAAATCACAACATAATTAGAACAAGGAAATCTTTGGAACATGTGAGCCTTGACATTGGCAGGTGATTAGGGGGTAATTTGTTCACAGTTCAGCCAATGTTGAACACTTACCCCTGCTCTGCAAAGCAAATAAATAAACTCTGATCCTTGGGGCTGAGAAGCACATTGACAAAACTCAGAAGTGCTGTTAGTATGAGCCAAGCAAGCAACACCTCAACAGAGCAATATGAGGACAGAGAGAAGCTGCTTAGTGGTACCAGTGGCACGAGGTTCAGGAAACATCCTTGAAGACACAGCGATGAGTCCGTCCCTTTGAGTGCTCAGCTTTTCATGCTAGAGCCTTTTGTGAGGCTTATAAAGCGAAGACCTTTTCTGTGTCCCAGAGCAATCAGGTACGGAGATAACACGAAAGTGCTTTTAAACGAGATGAAGTGGTTGGGTGAGCACGTAGGGAAGCTTTGCATTTACCATCTCTCTGTTTCCACCCCAGGGATGACTTGCCAGGCTCGCAGCTCCTACATGGACACCGAGGTGCTGTGGGGACATCGCTTCACTCCCGTCCTGACCCTGGAGAAGGATTTTTATGAAGTCGACTACAACAGTTTCCACAGCACGTACGAGACCAACACCCCCGTGTGCTGCGCCAAAGAGCTGGCCGAGTCCCGCCGGGAGGGCCAGCTCATCGCCCACCTCCCCAGCGCCACCCCCCTGAGCACACAGACAACCAACGAGGAAGAGGGAGAGGAGGAACAAGGCAGAGAGCCCCCAGAGTTCAGTGGAGCCAACGGGACAGCGGGAGAGGTGAAAGAAGATATTGCTGTATAACACACGGGCTGCCGGACAGTACATACCCACCAACACTTACCGGGAGACTGTGGGAGGTGACTGGGAGTAGAGAGCTGAGATTTACATCCAGATCTCTGCTGCTTCATCCTGGCGAGTCGCTGCACAGCACCGTGCCTCAGTTTCCCCTCCCCTCTTATCTGTACAGTGAGGTTCGGAGCTTTGCTCCTGTTCGCAAAGCGTTTCGGCCTCTCTGGACGAGGCTCACTCAATATGATCACTGTTAAAACTGAAATTCCCACCACTGGTTGTTTCAAAATATGTTCATTGAATGTCCAGAACTATTTCCCCCTAGAGAGGGTATTTAAAAAGTCCAGAATGTCCCATGTCAGTATGAAGAATGTGGTTTCATACCTTCACCTAATTTGTGAGTCAATGTATTGTAGACAATGTTACTGCTAAATTAAAAGAAGAGGAAAAGACAAACCTCTCTGGTATGTAGTGAAGTGTTTTGTCTCGGTGAGTTTTACAAATAGATTTTAGCATTTCCTGCAGGATCACAGTCGTTGTGATTTATTTCCTGCAAAATGTCTGATATTAACAGGATGACTTTTCCTGCAAACTTTTAGCATGTTTATCCAGTAATGGTTTTGGCTGTTGTCTCAAACTGCAGAGCTGTGTGGACTCTTCCCATGCAAGTTTAGGTCTTTCCCTCGTCCAGCCTGGATGTCCCAGTTTTGGTTCTACCTGATGCTTCAAAACAAGGTTCAGCAGCCATCCGGGAGCTGGAGATGCTCTGAAACTTCAGAGTCCTAAGCCTCAGAGGAACGGGGGTAAGAGAACAGGGAGAACATGGGAGAGGTTTCTCAGAGGGTTTGTTCTTTTCCTGAGGTCCTTACTTCTCACCCTACCTCTGTAAAATAGTTATGTGTCAAAATCCAATGTGAGACATGGATCCCAAAGAGAGATTTAATTTAGTGAGCACATTGAACTTTCTGGAATGGAAAGTCTCCTCCTCTTCCAGAATTGTCATCTCTGATAATTATATCGGTTTCCCTGCTGCTCTGCATGCAGGTGCAAGGACAATAAACCATGGGAATAAAACCACAGAATCATAGAATAGTTTGGGTTGGAAAGGACCTTCAAAGGTCATTTAGTCCACCCCCGCTGCGATGAGCAGGGACATAATAGACCCATTTATTGCTGTGGTGAACATTTAAACACAAGCCTTATGTGAGTTGAAATAGCTCACATAGATATGTCCACCCACATAAATATCCAGTATATACTACACACTCATCAGCCTCTGTGCTTTCAAAGATATTAATACTCCACAAGAAACATTTATAACCTGTAAACACACTATTCATGCACAAATAACCATTCATATTTATATAATGTACCCAGTAAACAAGCTAAAAATACATATTCAACACTGAATAATTACATCTGCCTTGTAAATGTATCATTGAGAAGCAAAATTCCCCATCCATCCACGTATATGTACCTTTACTTTCCGTTTTAATTTGCACGGCTTAAGCTTTCACTCATTGCAAGACCCGTCACTCATTTCCAGGCTTAAATTTACCCCCTCATTGTTTTCCCTCACTTGTTATTATGCATATATTCCCAACAGAAATAGTAGATCATGAAGCTGTGATAAGAGGGAATGTTATTTATGCTCAAGTAATTAATACCCTGTGATGAGCTCCATGCGTTGCCAGCCGTATCGGAGAGGCATTTTGCTAGAACGTGTTAAGCAGCGGTTGGTGGATGATGGAGAGGACACTTAATTAAGTTAGAGGGAAGTCTGAAATCTAACTAAAATCTGACTGAAATCCGTGTTTCTTGTGCTGATATGAATGCAATTCTAGAGCGACTTTAGTGGTGCTGCTGGTTTAGCGAGCACTGAAGGCCACTGTTACAAGCAAATATGGAATTTAGCTCTATTCTTTCAAGCTTCGTCTTGTAATTGAAATATTCATAAAACTCCTCATTCAGCATAAGACCACTGCAGCAATATTTGAAGGATTTCATGCTTTTTGCAGTTACAATGTGCATATTCAGCAACACTAGCCCGCATTTTCTGAGTGAAGATGCATCATATTTTTGACCCATCGCTCCTTTAATACTTTTTCCTTTAAGGCTGAATGAAATTGTGTTTTTATAATATGCACAACCATGAACTAAGGGCTTGGCCAGGAATCCACCAGACTCACTGCCCTGGTCCATGAAGGTTTTTGGGGTCCTAATCTTAACATAAGTTCTTTAACTTTACCATGGTCCTCAAATCCCGCATGGACTTAGAGCTCAGAAAAATAAATGCAGATAAAGCCAAAGGTTGATAAAAAATTCTATGAGTCTGTGTTTCTGTCTCATGGAGGAAGCAAATGCTTCCCCCTTTCTACTTTTGTCACCCAAATACCCTTGTGTGCAGCGAACCCAGCAGTGAAACCAAAATGTCTATTCCCATTGCCCAAGAGTGAAAGAAATGCACTATAGGAAACCACAGAAATAGAACAGCCCATCAGACAAAATACCTGATGAGAATCAGGATGACAACTACAACCCTCCATGGTTATGCAGATTTACCCCTGAATGAGAGGAAAAACTCGCACTAAGAGGAACATTAATGCTGGTAAAAGCTATTCGGCATTCATAACCTCCCCTCCGTGTTTGTTCTGGGTTGTTCCATCATGTGTCCGTCATTTTAATGCCAAACAAATGAGCAGCACAATCGCTACCGAATTCACGCCCCATCTGCCTCGCAGAGCTCAGCTGTTCCGTTGCCTCCCAGAATAGAAAGAGCAGAGGCAGATGCCAGGTGTGGGCAGGGAGACGGACCCTTGAACGGGGGCCACGAGGGGCTCGTCCTTCCCCGAACGAAACTTCTTGACAAACCACATCTGAAACAGCATCTGAAACGCGGGGGGGTAGGACCAGGACCTGACATCCTAGGGGGGCAGCTGGAACAACTCCCTAAATACCTTTGGATAGCAGAGAACATTTTTTCATGTGTTATTTAGTGAATCGCAGCCGTCTTGCTGCCCTGTGCTTCCCCTGGTTTTCCTACCCGTCTGCTTTGAGGCGCCTCTGTTGTGGCTGCAGGGCCAGGTGGTTATTCCTGCGATCCACCGAAATAGAGAATCGTCAGCACAAACTGAATGAATAACCCGTCCTGGTCGGCGTAAAAATAAATCTAGCCTAGAACACAGTGCTGTGCTTCGTTATATACAATATTGGCAGCATAATTGATGGTTAAGGCAATGGGCTGTGACTCAGGTCTTCTATTTTATCCCTGACTTTACTGACCCGCTGGATGACTCTGTGTGTGTCGCTTTGTTTGCTGTATCTGTTCAGGTTCCAGCTCGGGAAGGCCCATGAGTATTGCGGTTGATTTTTAGAACTGGGTGCTCACGACTGTGATTTCGTGGAGGTAGGAGCTGTTTCTTATTCTGGGTTCATGCAACAAACAACGAAGGGGGACACGGTTTCCATCGGCAGCCTGGAAGGAGCAGGAATTGCTCTGTATTGCTGTGACCGAGCCGTGTGCCCGTACAAGGAACCTGATCAGTTTATGTCTTGTTTTGATGCTTCACATGGGCTGTACGTAGTGTTCAGAGTAAGGACGGGGTTTGTACCTGGCATAGTAATTGTTCCATTTGCATAAAACATATTACATTGCCTGAGCGTTGTACTCTTCTGATGAGCTTTCTGCCTCCCCAGATCTTGTCTGGTTTGTGCTTTATTTATAGGCTCCCTTGACCTTTTCATTGCTCTGAGTTTCTCATGGATCCTGTCCTCTTTATGTTACCACCTCAGTTTTTCTTGTTCTCTTTGACATTTAATTTTGATTAACTGTAGCGCAGGTAAAGCTGCTTTTCTTTGTTTTCCACCCTGTGTTCTTTTCCTGCTCTCTAGGCAATAGAATCTGTCATTCCAGTAACACAAAGGAGAACTTTCTTTTTTGATACCTTGAGCTTTTTCCAGCCGGACATGGCAAATTAAAACTGGGTTTAAGGGTGCTCGTTCCATTTTGTGCAAAGAGTGGCAGCACATGATTTGCCTCTGGGTACGACAGAGAGACACATGTTGAAGTTTTCCAGCCGTGCTTAACATATTTGCCACACTCGTAGATGAGAAATCTCTTGTTGTTACTCATTTAACTGAAAAATCACATTAACTCAAACAGTTTAAGCAGAAAAGCAAATAAAGGGACCGTTCACAACGATGTGCAAAGCAGTTAGGAGTATTCGTGACAGACAGATGAAGAAACACTTGCATTGCTCCTTTTTATTTGGGAGGTTCCTACCAATTAGCAGAAACCTTCTTTCACTCAGATTGTGTGTTGTCTCCTGTTCTTTACTGGCTAATTATCTCATTTTTCCATCAAAAAGACAATATTCTCTCCGTCTTTTTGGTGACTCACTGTGCGTGTTTTGCTGTGAAGTGTCTTACAAGTGAATTTACAGTATACAAGCATATTTATAAAAACATTTATTGCAAATAGATCTATAGCTCATTTCTGACACTAATGGACAGTAGAGAATGCCAAAACTCACTAAAATGAAATGCTTTAATTCTGTTCAATAGAGCAACTTAATCTCCAAATGCCAAGAGAAAGCATCTCAAATAGAAAGTTTTCTGTATGGATATGAAGATGGATATATCCGATATTCAAAAATAATGGAATATTTCATGTTCCTTTTAAGTAGAAAGTTGAAAATAGATCTCTGAATTTCTCATGGGACAGTGGTATTATTTACTGAGCAATAGTGTTTTGCTGCTGTGTGTACAAGGGAATATCAGATGTCTGGAAGAATTAATGAATATCAGGGAATACTGCTTCACAACGATCTTCAGCTGATAGCTGTGTTCATTCACATACATTTAAGTAAAGCTTAGATTTGCTCATTTTTCATAAGCCTTCCTTAGAACGGATGAAAACAATCAGGCTGTGCTTTTATAGAGTGAATTTGAAATTAAAATTAGACATTTAGGTGTCATTTCAGTTGTAAAGTAGCCCTTAGTTCTGATGGTGGGAACAGGGCTTCAAATTCTGTTTAATTTGTATGCACAAGGCTTGGTTAGACAAAGTATTAAGGATCCTTAGCTGTTCATAATATTTCCTATAGTGTGCGGGGCTTTTCAACACCGTCACTAAATTAGTTCTTGGAAGCAGTTGTTCACTATATTAATGTAATATATCCCACACGTAGTAAAGCAAACTCGTTGGCTTTTCAAATGAGAGGACCCCAATCTTAATAAATATTGAATTATAGGGAATACAAGCTAATTCTTTTTCCCCAGCTGCGAGCTGCTCCGCGTGATGTATGGTACAAACCGCGGGCGAGAGGAGCAAATTGAAAACACCACCCCTGTGGGTTCCCTTATTAGACTTGAAGCGACGGTGAAATTCGCAGGACACAGCTCATTAAAACGGGGCTGCCAACCCGTGACCCCACGCTGGAAAACAGGCTGTCGCTACGAAAAACTGGGTAGCTGCTTATTAACCCGCTCGTTACCAGAGGACATTCTAAAATGCATCTTTATGAGAATAGATACGCATGGAAATGGAGCTCGTTACAGGGCCATGGGTTAAACAGCTGCTTTTTTCATCACTGAGATGTTTAAACGGTATTTGAGGATATGGCCCAATACTCGCAGTGGGCTCCTTGGGCCAGGCAAGTGTATCCAAAGGGCAAAGTTTTGTTGATAACCTGAATTAACGATCTCCTTGGAGTCCGTGGTGTTGAATTCTGTCCTTTTAGTTGCTTTGTAGGTGGAAAACTTCAGTGGTGGGAGGAAACATCCTGGCTGTTGTAAATCAGCATAGCTCCATAGCAGCGTCTGAAGGCAGATATCTGAGGTGCTGAGGGCATAAATCCTTCAAATTCGTGTGCAATATACACTATCTAGGGTGCTTTTTGTTATGTTAGTACCAAAGCTGATATAGTACAGCTTGGTACTGAATATTTAGTTATGGGTTGTTTGCACTGGAGGAAAGAACAGGATTATTTTTCCACAAACTTCCTCCAGTTTCTAGTAAATCCCATTCTACCTGAAACTATCCTGTAGTCTTTGAGTCCGAGGGGGTTCTATTTGTTTTTTCAACTGAATATAGGTTCTAAATCCATCCCGTTGTAATTCTGACATAAAGAAGCAGCCTTTTCTTGATCCAAATTGATTTGCTAATTCAATTCTTACATAGTCTGCTGATTGTTACGAGGATGAAATGATAGCCTTTGTAAAATGACTGTAGAATAGAGGCCTGGCTCAGAAATGTTTTGTTCTTGTATCAATGGTTTTAGTAAATGACTTGAACTTTACTGTGGCTCATCTCGTGTGCTGGGAGGCCCTGATCATGCTGAAAAGGAGAGGTCTTTTTGCACAAAGAGCAGAAAAGAAGGTACCTAGACAGGAGGGAAAGAAAGAAAGAAAGCAAAGAAAGGAAGAAAGCCAGGAAAGTACAGGTTTATTTTTAGGAAGTGTTTATTCTTAGTGGTAAATCGCAGCCAGGCTGGATTCAGCAAAGCGTTTGCACACCATGTTCTGATATGCATCCAGATACCCTTCAAGAGCCCAACATAGCGGCCACAGGTTGGCCCACCCTCCATTAGCTTTGGTTCATCCCAGGAAAAGTGTCTGATTGCTTTTGCACCTATGCTATTAATAACCGAGGTGGAAGGGCAAAACTGATAGGTTTTAAATACTAGAAGCGTTCTTTAAAGTCAAATTAGATTTGGCATATACATTTATTTCCATCTCAATGGAATTTGTGGTCCTCTTTCTTTAAATAGTGCACGTTCCAAAGATGTAGCAGGAAGTTACTGGAAAAACTCTAAGCTGATATCAAGTGGATTTATATTTCTTACCTAATTACCACTAACGTGGGTGCTTTGGGAACATTTCCAAGACTATGCTTGGGTGGGTTGTCACATTTTGCCCACATCTTAGTGAAGTTGTAGCAAGGTGAAGGACGGGAATGATGTTATGTCCTGCATGGCCATCCTTAAGACTTGAGAATGAACTGAGAAAACCTGGCCCTTCATGCTCCTGGTGATCGCAGAGTGAATCGTTAGCACAGCTGGCAAAGCAGGAAGGTTTGTTCAGGAATTAAATTACTAGTTTGTGATTATGCGCCTTAAACTTAGTTCCTCGTGTCATGTATCAGTGGACACATTGACCCCTTGCTGGAAGGTTGTGCTCCCACATAGAAAATGGCAGGAATTGGATGAAATAAGCCCAAGGGATACAGGCCCTTGCTGAGCAGATGTTCTTCTTCTTTGGCTTTAACTCCAAACTGTTTATAGAACAGAGAAGGGAGAACCTGGCCAGCAGTTGTGCAGGAGCGAAGACACTCACCCCTTCCCCTTGCAATGGGCACGAGTGCTGACAGCAGCTCTGGCTCCTGTTTATTTCGCTGTCCCTATGGAAGCACATGGCTGGCCAGGGGAGGAGTCCTTTCACACCTATCTGCAAGGTCCTTGAGAGGTGCTAAGAGTAAACGAGGTGTGAACAACGCGTGGAGTGGGCACACCCAGAGGTGTGAAAGCATTGGCTCAGTAAAAATAGCAGCAGGCTGTTGGCAGCAGGAGGTGTCTCCAAATGATAAGCCCAGCAGTGACTGACAGGAGTTGGTGTTTTGTTTTATTAACGCATCAGTTTGGGCTTCTCGACCTTATGAGCAAGGACAGAGAGTTTGGCAGGACAGGTGAGTTTCTAATTTGTTCTTTAACACTGGAACAAATGCACCTCTCCTGATTCTGTATGGAACAACCCATACCAGTTTTTAATCCCTGTTTATCATTTAACATGCTTAATTGGAATACAGAATAAATGAAGGATTGCTGGCTATTAATGATCGCACAGAAAAAAGCAAAGCTCTGTTCCTGTTTGAGTCTGGTGGGCTTTATTACAGAGGAGCTGCAGCTCTCTGAGTCCCCAGCATATCCATCCAGACAACCCTCTTTAATCACCCGTTAGCACTGGAAAGCTTGTCTGTGTGCTTGGTTTTAAAGAGTGATGGTTCTTTCCGGGTGAAATATTTATAAATCAAGGGTTTGGTTTGGCTTTTTTTTGTTGTTGGTGGTTTTTTTACTAAACAATAAATTGCAGCATGGGTTTGATATGAACATCCCTCATGTCTACTGTCATAGCATAGATTGCAATACTGCCTTCAATCCCCAGATTTCATACATTCCCATCCCATAGAGATCAGCATATTGCAAGCAGAAAGCGATTTACCAGACAAGTCACGGTATTATTATATGATATATGGCATATCTGATGTAAATGTAGCTGAGTGCAACAGAGAAGCTGGTTTTGCAACACAAAGAGTATTAGACTAACAGATCTGATATTGAAAAGATAGATATTTCCTTTGGATTTCAGCTACTGTTCATTTTGCTGTCTCACTCCACCAGCTACTCGGCAAGCTCTGACCTTCCTCCTTTGCTGCCACAAAGGCTAAAGCATAACATGGAATTACAAGTATCACCAATTTTAGGCTCACTTATACAAGCTACTGAATGGGCAACCAAGGGTGGGGAGGGACAGCAAGAGCGAGCCCAGCCCTGGGCCTCTGCAAAGCCAGGGGGTTTTTGCCACTGGTTTCAGATTTGGCCCGATGGGAGCAAACACTGTGAGCGAAACCCCAGCCGCTCCATTGCTGAAGATGTACTTGCTTAAAAGCATTAATAGAGCAGCTAAATTTAGAGCGCAGCGCTTCTGTTTCATTAAGAATTCTGCTTTAGTTCCGGATAGACTCCACAGAATCTGTCCCCAAAAAAGCCCCACGCGCCGTTCCGCCTGGTGCACAGCATAGCAGGACCTCGTTTTTAACATGGCCTTGGCTAACCCATAGCTGCTCCGAACTTGGTGTCTTCTCCAAGTTCATCCTCTTTTTTGGAACTTGAACCTCCGCTACCCTCTATGTGCCACGGGGCAAACGTTGCTCAGCTGAAACCACCAAAAAGAGTGATAAGTGTCCACTTGTGATGTTTGTTGGGAAATAGTCTTATATCTGTCGACCTTCACCCTCTTGTGCCTCAGTTTCTCTTTTGCTGCCTCCCTCTCGACTATTCTGTGACTTTACTGATGCTGATAAAATGTTAATGCTCATCAGGGAGGCATTAATGGAGCTGGTTATTGGTTAAGCTTTCTCCTTGTGTGTCCGGGCTGTGGAAAAAATTCTCCCTGTTGCTCCCCGTTGGTATTTTTTCAGAGCCAGTCACGTCCCCCCGGCTCGACAGCTTTTCCTTGGGGAACCACCACCGTCTGTCTTTTCCCTGGCAGGCCATGCAGGAGAGAAGGTCTGGGGTTTAACAGCAGAGCTACACAGGCACCCAGAGACTAAACTCCTTCCCCACCTGGGGCCCCAAGTCACTTGCAGAGTCTCCGCACGCTGTTTCTGAAGCACAATTACTCCTGGAAAGAAGCTATCTGAGTATTATACAGCACAGGGCATATTTTTAAGGCCTTTTTTTCTTCCTTTTGTCCCCCTTTCCAAGGTCTTTCTCTCTTTGATTTATGGATTTGGAGACCATCTTTAATTATCTCCCCGGAACAGCTGCCTGAAGCGGCGCTGACTCGGAGTTAGACAGATGCAGCGTGCAGCCCTCCTGGGGTTTCATAGCGATGTGCTGCGTGGAATGGCCATCAATACCCCATGTGAAGGGCAGGGTTTGTTATTCGGGGTACAAACACGTTCGGATCTGCTTGTGCACACACGCAGCCTCCATCGTGCACTCACGCTCCTGCACGATTTCTCTCTGCTCCACATCCAGCGCAACCAGAGTGACTATTACAAGGGGCACATTAGATGCAAAATCTTCCAGTGAGAGAAATCACTCTGGATGTGATGATGCCTAAAGGCATTTTCACTGCTGGGAAATAAGGGCTCACTTATTTCCTTGAGAATTTATGCTCGAAGATGAATAGCAATGATGAAAATCCACCCCAGTGCAGACAGGATGGCGCACATTCGTGCTTGGTGCTGTTTTGCAAGCATCCTGATGTCCAGTTTGGGTCTGGGCACTCAGTTTCCCCGTCTTAAGCTGCTTTGTAAGGTTGCTTTGCAATCAAAGGAGGAATTGCCGTGTCTGTGTGGGAGGCCAAGGAGGATCTAGGTAGCTCAGGCAGGTATTATACTTCATCTCACTCAGGATAAGGATCGTCTTCTACTGTGCCCGGCAGGATGCAAAACTGGAGCTTCTTCCATCTATGGGTAAATCCTGTTTCGGCTCCCTTAAATCATTTAATACGAAAAAAGAGCTTGCAACAGCTTTCACTTGCAAGCAGGGAAATAGTTGTCAAAGCCCCAGGAAAGCCCTTTGATGCAGGGCAGGCAACTGGGAGGGCTGGTAATGAGGTGCTGGGAGGACTTTGGTCACTGGTGGGGGAGATGGGCATTTCTGGAGCTGCATTTACAGAGCATTATGTGCCAAGGACTATCACGCTGTCAGCTCTGCAGTGGCAAAGCAAAGGGGCAAGGAAACGGCAGATTGGAAGCTTATAGATGCTCCCGACTTCAGTGCTTTAGGGACAGGGCTCTGAATGATATTCTGGACCTGGAAAATTATGGAAACACTTGGTCAGCAACTGAGCAAGCAGACCATGTCCTGGATGCACCTGTCCCGTTGTCCCTCTCTTAGAAGCATCCTTCTCTGTTTCCTCCCAAGTTCAGTATGAATCTGCCTTTCACGCTGCCCGAAATCCCTAGCACAGGGGAATTTCCACCCTGCTGGGATCATTAACCTTTCTGCTTTTCCAGTATTTGCAGTTAATAGGCAGTTTCTTTGTTGTTGTTTTGCCGCTGTGGTTTTTCTTATTTACTGCCATCTGACTGTTCCGCGTCACCTCGGCGGGGTCTGAGAGAGCAGCAGAAAGCACCACCATGGAAACCACCGCAGTGACACCGAATGCTCCTTGTTAGTCCCTTTTATGCAGGTAAATCATGATAATCCTAATTCAAGACAAGGAGCAAAGAGGTTCTTGACGTCTCTCTTTTTACAGGGAGGCTGCTTCTTCAGTCCAGGTGTAGGGACGCTTGGGATTTAGGACTGACCCAAGATATGTCACTGCTTGGTGGTTTATGCAATACCACAAAGTGATTTCTAAGTAGGTCAAACATGGGATTCTTGAAAGTGCCAGAAATACATCTGTACAAGACAGAAGAAATGCTTTACTGGGGTGATCACACTTTCTCCTTACTATTCCATCAAGCTGAAGTGCCTTTAGGTGCCTTTTCTTCTGGCCCCAATATAAAATCATCTCTGCACATCCAGAAAGTACCAAACGCCTCTCCTGAAAACAGCAACACTCAAACCACCAAGAGCAGACAATCCAACCTGCCCTTTCGGTCCTTCAAGGTTGTGCTTTATGAAATGATTTCCTGTTGCTCACGGTGCATTATGGAGGGTTTCTAGTCATTAACAGGAACTGTGTCTCTACTGTATGAAGATTAATTTGTTGTGTCAGCCATCTATTGGGCAAAAAACCCACGTGAGGATGCAGGCGGTCCAGCCATTAGCATGTTTATCAGGATAAACAATGTGCTGGGAACGTGCAGAGAGCAGCGGCTTCTATTCCTTTGCAGATGATATAATATACATACGGATACGAAGCATCTGGCTGGGAGCTAAACCGAGGAACAATGTCTTTAAAACCATGTTTTGCACAACCAAAATGTGGGGTTCTGCCATGCAAATGCCTATGAAAAGGCCGTGGTTCAAGCACGAAGCTCCTCTTGTCCCATGCTCAGTCTCGCCTCTGGCTCCTCATCTATTTCTGGTCTTCAGACTCCTCGTTGCCGACCAGGTTTCTCCCTACAGATTTGTCATCTACGTTTCTTTTTCCGGAGGGAACTGGACATGTCTGTCTTCATATTTTCCATTGCTTGTCTGGCCTAAATTCCCCATAGCCCAAATCTCCGCTCTGACTCTCCGTAGGCTCCTGCCCCATTTCCTTCTCTTTGTCTTTCTGCTCAGGTATTCCCGGTTCCCTCCTTTCCTCCTCCATTCTGCAGCTTCTCATCAGATCTTGTTATTCCCACCATCCCACCTCGAAATGTTTCTCCCATGTTCCCTTTGGGGAGTCTCTTTTTCCCTTTGTTTCCGATCAGATCGATGCAGGAGACTGCAGGAGCGGGGATGCTCAGCACTGTTATCTTTACAAAGGTTTTATCATTGAGGGGGGAAGGTGTTTTGCCATCACTGTTCTGAAAAGGAGGAATATTGCTATTTCAGAACCTAACAAAATACAATACATTGCTTTTGCAGCCAAGTAGGCCCGTCTGGATGCAAATTGTGAGCCCGTGGATGTTGTTTCATTGTTGAAGAGATTTAATCGATTTTTGACTAACGGCTGGGGCTGTATTAGGAGCCCTGTTGTACTTGCTGCATGGGTCAGGCAATATTTTCCATGTCTCCACAGTTAAGTTTTTATGGAAGCCTCATTCTGTTTAATGTAGCTGTAGTTGAGTTATAAATTAATAATCCCTGCTACTGGAACTGCTGTGTAGCAAGATGGCTTTCCTCAATGTATGTGTGAATAATTCATGCTATTACATTAATTGTGTTCCCTGTCCACGGCTTGTTTACCTGCCACGACTACAAATATTCCTCTATACAGCTGGAGTGAGTGTCAGAATATGCCGCACGTGAGAGGTTCATGTCGATCGGAAAGAGCATTGACCCCTTTCAAATGGATCAGGAACTCTTTGGGCAGAGAGTGCCGGACAGTCTGGGTTGTTAAACATGACCCTTTTTACGGGGATATACCTGCTTAGGCAGAATTTTCATCTCAGGTTTTTAGATCGCTGGAATATTCAGGTTGTGTGTGATGGGCTGTAAACGGGGTCCGTGCCTCAGTTTCCCCACCTGGAAAACAGGAACAATGGGAATTCTCCTCTGCTTCACAAGCAATTTTTGTGGGTTTTCCAACTTACTATTCTTATTAAAATTCCCCCCATAGGTTTATTTGGAAACCAGCTACTCCAGAAAAGGTAAATAGTCCTTTTCAACCTCAAGTTTGAGGCATCAGCCACTCTGTGCTCCAGTGACACGAGAGATGGAGTGACAAGGGGTGCAAAGGGAAACCAGGGAGAAAGAAATCATCATCTTGAGTGTACAAGCTATTTGGGGAGGGGGTTCTGGCACACAGTCTCTAAAACGTTTGCATCCGGTGTTCCCAAGAGCTTTGATGGTGCTGCATTGCTTCTGGATTAGCAAATTCTTGTAGAACACATAGTAATGGTTTTGCTGGTCTAATGTTGTCCATTCTTGTTTGGTTTTCCCCAGCTTTGCTGCCGCTTGTCTGCACAAGATCACCCAGGGCAAGGCCTGAGGGAACTGGGGAAAACTGCTCTAATACCTTCCGTCTTCTCCTTAGGCACCAGAAACTTGATCATCTGACAGTGAGTAATATTTATGAGCTTTTATACACCATACATAACCTGCAAAGTTGTTTTATTGCCATTGTTGTATGTTATCTAGAAGCAACTTTAAAATTTTGGTTTAACTTTACGCATCAATATTGATGAGACATCTGAAACATGTTTTTCTGTAGAAAATACCTACTTTATATCAGACTCAAGTGTATGTGGAAAAGACATTATTCCTTACACTCCTGCTGAAATCTGTTTAGATGACACCCCAAGCAAGGACGTCTCTGTATAAATAACAAGTACTGTTAGTTTGGCATCAATTTATTCATGGGAAAGGCTTCCGAAAAAAACGTATCAGTGTATTGGAAATCACTAAAGGCAGATGTCAAGGGTTTTGCTGATGTTTATTGGGACTTAAGACAAATGTTTGCAATGGAAGGAAACCAAGAACGAAATGATGTAGCCGCACGAGCTGCAGAGAATGAGGCAGGTGCTCAGTAACTTGGACATAACTGAGTTCTTAGTGTTCTTGAGCTCTAGTTCTAGTGGTTTGTGTCCTGCTGTTTCCACAAAACATGCGGTGTAATTACACATGAAGTATTGCGTTCTTCCCTAACCTATTTAAATGACTTAATTAACATTGAATTTTACTGAGTACGTCAGGATTGGAGACACACCGTTAGAGAAATATCAGCTAATAGGAACAAATATTCCTCTTTGGAGTAGTCAAGCTGCAAGATGAAGAAAATGTGGTTTAGAACAGACAAATGAACTGGTGCACTGGGGAAGGGAATGATCACATTCTTCTCCTTCCCCCCCCAAAAAAACAAACAAGAAAAGAGTTAAAATTCCTCCCACAACTTGCTATGTTACGGCAATATTGCAATGTCATAACCGGAGCATCTTTTGCAAAGATTAAAAGGAATATCAAAGTGAAAGGTGATGGAAAAAGACGGATGAGACAGTGGGGCATGTGGATGGGTCAAGTCATTTGGGACCGAGGTGTGCGTGATCCTCAAATATACGGATCAAATGTTCGAATGTACCTGGCTATCCTCCGGGCTGTGGGAGTTCCCAAACTGTTTGCCTTGAAATGGAGGCAATTTAATCTTTAAAAATAATAATGAAAGAGCAAACTGTAAATGAGCCCTTCTGGCAGTGACGGGGCTGCGGTCCCGGCGGCAGACACACATGCTAGGATGACAAATGAGGTCGTTAAAGTAAATAGCGTAAATTGAGTTTTTTGCCGTGGGCAGGAATCCTTATGATGATGGAGGGCATTAATATGGTAAGAAAAAAAGGGGGTGGAAGAATTAACTTGTGACAAGCGTATCTGGGGCAGAGAAGCAGCGTAATTTTGCAGCAGTTGCAGCTATCTACTTCATCGCAAGGCAATGAGCTCGTTTAATTTAGCAGGGACTTCAGCAGGGCATGTTTTAGAAGTATATTAAAGATTATAAAGTGTCACCTCACTAAATAGCAGCCAGGATGCTACTTAAGTCTGAGATGTTCCTTACTCATTTGGTGCGGTCTGTGACTCTATTTGCAGCACGGTGGTGCTTTGCATACAGATTTTCTCAGAGTTCCTTATGAAGGATGTTTAAAATCTGAGCGTTTGATTTATTTCTTCATCGTCTTTGCGTATGGAAAGTGCAAAATGCTTTCCCCCCACTCTAATGGAACTAGTGGTACTTGTATACAGGCACCTTACGTTACTAATCATATAGAAGTTCGTATGTTGCTATGAATGCAGTAGTTCTGTATTTCAGTTCTCTGAAGTTCAGGTTCTGTGTTCTTATTTTTCACAATAAAAGGGGAAAAAAAAGACAAAGCAAAACCAAACAAACCCCCCAAACCAACAACCAAACCCCAAAAGCATCACCAAAGAGAAATGTACTTCCTTTGCTCAGGAAATGCAGATTTCTGGTGAACCCATCACCGATTTGCATGGAGCGCTAAGAGAAAAGGCGCTAAAGCTGTTGTTGATGCATCGTAGGAAGGAGGAAATTTGAAGGCCTAAGGATAGTTCAAGGTATTTGCATTAACAAACGCTACTGGGTTTGGACTTAGTGATTTAAAATGGTACATTTCACACCAGCACCTCTTATGTTTGCATCAAGATGAGGTTGTACTTGTAGAGGGTTTTGCTGCATACGGTATGAAGAATTGCTGTAGTATAGCTGGGGGATGAGCAGGGAAGTGGTATGTGAAGGAGCTCAAGTAGCACTTGAAATCACAAAGAGTCCAGAAAGGCAGGAGAGAGCTGTAGTGGGCGGATTTAGGTCTCTCAAAGCAGGATTCAGGTACAGGTTGCTGAAAAAGCGGCTTGTCTCCTGCCAACCTTTTCCTTGCATTTCAGCAGATGGGGTTTGATGCTGCAGCATCAGCCCGTGTGTGGTTAAACACTGGGTGATGCAAAGCTTAGCAAGTTGTAAAATTGTTTTGCTCCTTCGGAACAACAAATGCTGACAATAGGTGCGGTTTTCTTCCCGTTTCCCCTGTGCAAACCCAGCACGAGTTGCTTGGAGACCCAAGAGGTTGCTTGCGATTCTCCCTTTTGTATTGCGACATGGACAGAGATCTGCTTGCCGGGCTTTGTGTTGGGCTGCAGATGTGATGTTTCCAGACTATTCTGGCATTAGCAATTATTAATATATCGGTTCCAACTGGTTTCCTTAGCTACTGGTTTGCAGCCGTTCACCTGCTTGGCCAGTGCGTGAGCCCCATGGCTCTCCACATCTGCGCACAGATGTGCTGGGCAACCCAAGCAGGGCCGCTTCACCCCCATAAACAGCTCTAAAATCAGGCACTGGCAGCTTGTTCTGACAAAGCCCAGCAGAGTTGTTGAAGTTTGATAGCTAATTTGCTTAGTTTCTTGCCTTGTCTTAATTACTGCAGACTAGAAGTCTGCTTTGCTTTTCTGGGAGTGGCTAAATACGACCTGAAGTCAAACCAGAGGGCACCAAATGCTGCTTGAAAATGGGGATAAGAGGGTGTTACTGGTGATCAGAGCTTTGTCTGTTGTGATAAGAAGTGGGAAGCTGAGCAGAAATTAATGGTCTGTCCCCAGCTGTGTGAATCTGAAGTTGTCCCCTCGCTCTGCAGGTTTAAGAGGAATTCAAGGTCTCGCTTAATGCTGTTATTGTTAGTTAGAACATCTAAATGCTGGGAAAATGTTCCTAGAATATTAATAAAATAGCTGTATTTTTTTGCCAAGAAATGTTCAAAGCCTTTTAAGCAAATGCTGGGGAAAAAACATTTATTGGAAGAAGGAAAAAAAGAGTTCAAATCTGTGAAAAATGAGACTTCCAACACCTCCCTCCTCCTGTGGAGAAACCTGAAGTTGTATTTAGTACTAGACCAAAGATGTGGCTCCAGTGACACAAGTCCCCAACCAACCAATATCGCTTCAATAATAGATTGACTTGCTTATGAGCGCATTTCCCTAAGCAAACTTAGAGATCAATAGCTAATTATTTGCAGGAATAATCTTGCAAATTTCCCACCATAAATAGATTCAAGAAAACTGTAAGTTGCTCCAACCCATTTGTGAACAGAAAGAGGTAAAATTCATTATTCTCTTAGATACTAATAGGCTCTTATTTTCCCCCCCCTCGTGCTTGTTCTTGATGGAATAGCTGTACTTAACTCATGCCTTGTTTATGCTGGGAAAAAACTGCTGCTTTATCCAAATCAGTTCAAAAGTTGAACTAGTTCATTAAGTTTCTAGGCTAGGTCCAAACTTAATTGCTGTTTATAAAGCGGTCGCATCTGCAGGAAGGATTTGCACATGAGGAACGACACTAAGTAAGTTCTAAACAAGCCATTCTGGGAGCAGCAAACCCTGGTTTCTTGTATCCATGTATCAGGGATGCTGCTTGGCCTTCCTTCCCTCTGCCCACCTGTTTCCACAGTATTTAATTGGCTTTAGGGCTTCTATCCTCCAAAATGACGCCCTCCAGGTACCTTTTGGATCTGGCTTTGTAGTAAAACTCAGCTGGTATGGGTTTTTTTGCCAGTGTATGGGGGAAAACGCTGAATCTTAAAGCTTGTTAACTGTGGATGTTTCTAGAAGGTGTGTTTTTCCTTTTAGAGATAGGATAGCATCTGTCTCGGATATTTGTGTGTGTGTTTGTATTTGTTCTTTCACTAAATATAAATTAGCTCAGAGGGACGAAACAAATCATACATTCTGATCAGTGTCTGTCTCTGCAGCCAAGTTGCTGCTTATCTGGATAAAATCCCCTCCATAACGTCTCTTCCCAGCTCAGTGAATTGCTTCATAACGTGTTCAATATTTGCAATTGTTGCTGCAATAGCCTTGTATTGAAAACAGACCCAGTGAAATCAGCTTCTGTGTGAGACAATGGGCGTGCAGAGCTGTGCAAAGGAAGAAATATCCCATCATCTGCTTGTTTTGGAGCAAATCAGCCCCATGCTCCCCAGGTGCAACCCCTGTCTTCTCCTCCTATTGCACACCCTTGCTCTTCCATTCAGGGTTTTACCAGCACCATCTATTCAGCGCTCTCATTTTTCAGACGTCAGCCGGTAACTCCTGTGATGCCGTTAACATGATTCCTATGGCTTGGTCTCTTGTCAAGCACTTTCTCTCCAGGGGATTTTATTTTGCTGGTTGTCAGCAGCTTTCTCCGGAGAAACGAAATGCTTCCTCCCCTCCCTTCCCCTGCTCCCCTGTCCTTCTGTTCAATAATCTGCACAGCCAAGCCAAAAACGGCTCTTGTAGAAAAACGGGCCGAAAGCCCAAATGTTGCAGAGTCACGAACCTGGAGCAGCAAACCCAGCGCAATTGTTTTACCAGCCCGGCCCTGTCGTGGGTTTTGTCACCGCTGAGGACACAGGGAGATCCCTGATGGTGCACAATCCTGCTGCTTGTTGCTGTTTGATCTGTATCGGTTTCAAATCACCCAGTACAGCTCAAGGATGCTGGTCTGTAGTCTTGCTTCAGGCTTATTTAAACGGGGCTACTTGGGTGGAAATTAGTCTAAGTTAACTAACAGCATAAATGTAAAGTGAATTACTTAAACTGTAGTATGGCTGCTCTTGTTCAGAATGAAATGTGTGTACTTCAAAGCTAACCTAAAAGAAGCCTGCTTCTAATTCTGGATTAACGTGTCCACACAGGGCTTTAATCCAGTTTACCTACGCAAAGCTTATACAGATTAATTGCCTTGATCACCCACATGTCAGAGAGTCTCTGCAAGGCAGGATATTCCAGAGAACATGAAAATTTGGTCTGTGAATTACACATAATCAGTTTACACTAGGCTTGCACCCAGGCTCATTTCCCGGTCTGACTTTGGGTTTTGTGTAGAGCTTGGTATTTGTGGCAGGAATGGAAATTGTCACCTTGGAGATGGCTCTGGATCCCCTTTAATCTTGTATCCCCTTTAATCCTGTGTCCCCTCAAAACCTGTATCCCCCTAAATCCCAGCAGAGCCTCCCATACATGCCTTCCTGTCTTGGTATCTTTGCCCAAGACCTCACAGCAGTTGGATAAGCACCAGTTTCCTTGTCTAGAAAAGCTGGAGAAGGGAAGGAAATCAACGCAATTTGTACAAATATAGGGAAACGAGAACACTGTGAGTGTATTAGTGTCACTTTTGCATTAATAAGAAGTCTCTGATAAATCTCCAGGCCTAAAAATACTCCTCCAACTTGGCAGCGCGGCGCAGGTTTGATAATGGAAGCGAAGGGGCTCGCGCGTTCCACAGCTCCTGCCCTTTCCCCTCGGGCTGGCAGCAGCTCTGCGGTTGTTTTTGGAAAGGCTAAAGGGCATATAATATTGAGATGTATGAAAGTCAGTCCTGACTCCTACCTGCCGAAAGGCCACGGCCTGCAAATTATCTCGATTTCAGTGGAACCGAGTGTATTATGGAAATGTCACATTCCTGAGCCAGTGGTAGGGGTAGAACACAAAAAAGGCACTCTGTGTGTGTTCAGATTGATGAATACGTGGTATGATAGTGTCTCAGCTGCGAGAGAAATTAGACAATATTATTTTTCGTAGGGCTGATGGTGCTGTCGGCATCAGATAGTCCAAGCTGAGCTTCTCTGGTGTTCTCAGCAGCCCCTTCGCAGGAAAAGGGGGTGGAAATGTGTTTCCATCAATCTGCCTTGTCCTAGAAGCAAAACCACAGCTCATCCGCTCCCGGTTAAAGGCAGAGTAGAATTAGCTTGGATGGCAGCTGAAAGATCTATCGCTGCGTAGAGAAGCCTTGGAAGAAATGTCCTTCTCTTGCCGCTTTTCCTTGAAGCTTCAGCAGCAGAGTGATAATTCACTGCGCGGGTAACGCACAGGGCACTGATTTTGTCCTCAGTCTGGAGCATTTGGAGGTTTTTGACACCTCTGGCAAAACGGGGCTGCAAGCAGGTAAACCGTAAGTGGGTTTAAATGATGATGAAACATGTTTGCTTATTACAAAAAGGGCAACGTTTCAATTTGGAGTGAAAAACTTGGTAGTTTCAGGTGAGGCTCTTCTGTCCCATCTCTCTGATGTCTCGCTTTCAGCTTTTTCTTCTTCCCTTGTTCTTTAGGAAAAAAACCAGTATATTGGTAATTTTTGGTGGATGTGCCTAGGTTGGGAAATGTTAATTTGAATGCATAGAGAGAAAAAGAAGCTCTTCAGACTTAATTGCTTTGGCATTTCTGTTCCTCAAGTGCTGGTCCAACTGCAGAGTATCAAAGGCTGTGCTGGGGATGCCCGAGTGTCCTGGGAGCGTCCAAAAGCAAAGCTCCAAGCTGGGAAAGGTCAGTACAGCTCTCCATCCGACTCCTCTGCCTGCTGAAACAAACAAGAAATAAGTCTGCTTCATATTTCCAGCTAGTGAGTAGAGGCTCAGCTTCTCCAAAGTGATTAGCTGCCTAATTACCTCTGAAGACAGTGCCGTAGTTGCTCATGCCATCTGAGCTAAGCTTAACATTTAGCCGGCTGGACCGGGCTTTGCTGAGTGCTGGGGAGCTTCAGAAGCTCTGTGGGTTTGACCCATTTCACATCAGCACGTGAGAATAAATAATGAGAATCGTTTGAAGCCAGGGGTATAAATCAGGCACTCGTGGCACTGATGTCTTGGTAGTGGCTGTGGGGTCCTGTTGTCATGTCCCACTTGAAAAATTCACTGAGCTTGGCTCTTGGTTTTACACATTCCACCCAGAAAACTGCAATATCCATAAGGGAAAAAGAGAGTGTATTCCTCACTCCTAGTTTCCTTTCTTTTCCTTTATGATGGCGGCTTTAGATGAGTCTTTGGCAGAGTCTCTTTGCCGCCGGTGTTATTATGTATAGATGCAAATCAACAGAGCTTCCTTCTGATGGAACCGGTTCAGGTTTGAAGCTTCTCGCTGTCTGGTGTGGAACTCCAAAGGGGCATGCCCGCTGCCTTCCGTCCTCGCCCCGCTCCCTCATCCATCCCCAGCAGCCCCGATGAAAGAACAAGGACACTTGAGCTGCTGTATTGGAGGTAAAGCAGAGCCACATGCTAAGGAAGAATTCTAATGCATGTGCAGAAGCAGAGGTCACCTCTGCGATACAAACCCACAAAAAAACCCATGGTCCTAAGGTTACAAAGTGATGTACTTAAAAGCTAGGAATTGCCAGAAAAGAGATTTGCACCTTTGTGTGCATGGCTTATGATGGTCTTTAACTGTGCAGCGACATCATCCTTTTCTAAAGCTCCCAACCTGTCTGTCTTACTGTGCAGAATGGATCGTGTTTACTTGTTCCGCCTCTATTCCGTCATTTTTCTTCTGCAGTGTCATGTCTGTCCCTGTATTATTTATTCAAATCCTGCTCTGGAGAAAGAATCATTAACTTAAATCCTCATGGGCTCTTATGGCATCAATTGCTATTGTACCTATATGCTTCACAATCAATAAATTGCCCCTTCTTGAGAGGCAGAGGGGTTTTTCCCAGATTTGCTGACGCCCTATCTGTCCCTCATTTTAAGGCATTTTAAAAGGCGGTCCTTTGTTGTGTTCTTTTCCAAAAGAGCCTTTTGCATGGGGGGAATATGAGAAAGTTTAGACCAGCTTCTCTTGCTCTATTGCAGAAATCGGTGCCTGCTCCGGACCCTGCTAATGTATCTTTGGTACTCGACCATGCTGCTCAGCAAGCGTTCATTGGGAATTTGTTGCATTATGCATTATTATTAACAAGCTTCCACTTCATACTGGTGAAACATTAACAGCCAGCACAGTGTGGGACTCAGGTTTGCGGTGGGATGCATTTACATGTTTTTCTTGTGCAGCCATCCCTGTTTTTTGCAGCAGAAGATGAGACATGGTGCTCCAGCTCCCGTCCTTTTGGGGCTGGATAAAGGGAGCCAAGATTGCAGAGTTTGAGTCGGATCCAGAGAAAAGAAACCAAAGGTGTGAAACAAACACACAAAAAATCCCTTAAGCGCGTTGATTAAGATGCCCCTCAAAAAAAAGCAGCCAGAGGGTGTCTGAAGAACAAGATGCTAATAAAGTAAATGCAAGTTGTGAAAGGCAAGCACTGACAGAAGGAGAGGCCAAGGCAGATGTCTCCCCAGCTCTCTGGATGGATTGCTGCTGGCTGCCTGCCCGCCTGTCTCAAAACCTGGCCCTGTCTGGCACTTCTCCTTTATCTAATTCTTGTGTTTGAATTTATAACTCCAAGTGCAGCAGAATGAGCTTCTCCTGGACTATTAGTCCTGACGAGATTGTCCACCTAGAGGACGAGTGTTAATTTGGAGGAGGGGAGACTTGTTTTTCACTGGCACGTCTGTTGTGGCCTTGCCGTATCACCCTTCTCATCTCACTCAATTCTTGGGTGTTTTCTGCTTCCCTCCTGCATTTCTGTGTGTTAGTTTTCTTTGAGTTACGTTTGACACCCGTGGGTCAGGAATGGTTTCTCCGAGGTGTATCCTGAGTACTTCTCACTGGGATTTTGTGTGAGGTGCAGAGGACAGGGAGGCTGCTGCAAACAGGGACAGAAGCCATGAGAAGCATTGGAACCACCTCTTGGGTTGGGGTTCCCCTCGCTGGAACGTGCAGGTCACTTGTTCCCATTCAAGGTTTAAAGCTCTCCGGCTTCAAACGGTTTTAATAATGCATAAAGTTCCAGTGCTTGCTAGAGTAAAATATTCTTTGTGCAACCTGTCAGGCTTTCCACAAGCCTCACGTCTTTCTAAATACACAATTGCCACCGGGACAAACTGCCCTTTTGTGCAAGGATCTCACTTCTCCCAACGCCTTTGATATTTAGAAGGGTGACTTTTCTTTGTTCAGAAAGGTGGCGGCCCCACTGACTCTATCTGGCCACAATTAATAAATTCATTGAAGCGGTAACGACGCTGTCCTTGTGGGGAGATTCACCTTTCTCTTCTGCTCGTCTCAATCAGACCAGCGGAGTTTGCTGGGGGGCACTGGGTGGCACTGGTGTCAGGGCAACTTTAATTTCCCCGTGCGTTGCATCAAACAGGACAGCCCGTTCCCTATTGAACCGACACTTCTGCAGGTCACATCTTCACTTAGTGCCCTGTAACCTGCAGAACTAATGACCCGAGGGATGGGCTGAGATGTCGCCACATCGGACAAAACAGTGACGGCTGCCCGGCTGCAGAACCGCAGCAATAGCACATCCTTGGTGCTCAACATATCGGTGTTAAAATGAGAAGTTAAAAAGAAATAAATATTCCACTGCTTAGATACGAGGCATTGGAAACCTGAACAGAAACGACAAGAACGGGAACATGGTCCATTCAAGCAGCCTGTTTTCTAGCAGCAAATGCGGTTTCACAACGCTGCCTGCTGGCAGCACTTTCACAAAAGCGCATTTTTTAACACCCAGGCTTTCAGACACTGTTAAGTGTAAATCTGTCCATCTACCCCGTCCATGGGAAGCTCAGCTCCTCCGGGCTCTGATGGTTAACGCGCTGTGCACAACACCCACTGAGCTGCCACAAACACTCCACCTGAGAGCTGACGCTCATTGAGTGCACGCGGGAATCCACGACTCGGGTTTCTCAGGTAACTAAAGCGCTCCAGAAATCAATACGATAGAGGCCAGGGTGATTTTTTTCTGTTAAAGCAAAATTTAAAAATTACATCATTAATTTTAAACTACCCTATTGCATACATTCAAAATGCATTTTAGGGGATGGATTTATCCAGGGTAGGAAGCCCTGGTTTGTGTCTGTCACACTGTGCACCCTTTTTTTTGGGGGGGACCTCACTGGAGGGTTTGGTGCTCAAAATTCCACAAACGGACAAGGCCTGAAGTGCAGACGGGTCTGCGCTGCCAAAGGCCGGTACCTGCAGGAACGTCTCATTGAAGAGCAGCAGATAAATACAGAGCTTCTGTCCTTCTTCAAGCAAAGCTCGGGCAAGGGGCGTCCCGCAGCCCCTCTGCTCTGAGACACACACAGACACCCTCATCCCAAATTAAACACCTGGAAAATTAGAGTCATCCTAGGGAAAATGTGGAATGCACCAGATAAAATTAGCTGAAGGAGACAGAAGGTTTTCCTAGTTAACAGAAATAAAATATTACAGTTAGTAAAATCAATCAAGTCCCATTTTCTAGGCCAAAATAGAAGCACCAAACTGAGCTCCTCTGCGGCGCAGAGCTGCTCCCTCTGAGCCGCTGGGGAACACCGAGGTTCTCAGAGCATCCGATTGACCCTTCCTGCCCCAAACGTCCTATGAACACACACAAACACGGAGCCAGCTGCTCCGAGACAGCAGTGACGCCTTCGTGCCCGTGACAGTCTCCTCGAGGTACCAGCTGCTGCTTCTGGGCGAGGACTCGCTGCTGGAAACCAGAGCTGCTCTGCTCACAAGTCCCGCAGCAGCTCTGGACATGAGAGATGCTGCAAACATTGGCAGAGGCAACAAAGATCCTAGAAAGATCCCTCCACACTGAGCTCTGTGACTGCAGAGGGAGGGGCAGGAAATTAAGCCCCAGCTAATGAAGCGCTAATGAAGCACTAATAATTAGCAGGTGCAAGGGCAGCTCAGGAAAAGGCAGGGCAGGGGGGAGGTGGATACAGCCCCTTGACACCCCCTAAACCCTGTTAGTGATTAGAGACAGTTACATTATCACCACTCAGGCCCCTTCAGCAGCATCACCCCAGCTTAGCACAGTGACCTAAAAGGTGACACACAGACCCAGCACCGGGACTTTTAAACCAAGAAGTTAAAAAAAAATCCACTCCTTAGATATCAGGAGTTGGAAACCTGAACAGAAACTACTAGAATGGAAACATCGTCCTTTTAAGTGGCCTGAACAGTTTTTTAGCAGCGAATGTGGTTTCACAGCGCTGCCTGGTGGCAGCACTTTCAGAAAAACGCATTTTATAACGCCCAGGCTTTTAACAGGCCCCAGACCCTGTGAAGTTTAAGTCTGTCCTTGATGGTTTGTGCACTGTGCAGAAAATCTGCTGAGCTTCAGTTAAGGTGCGACTTTGTCTCCTGGCCTTGGGAAGAGTCAAGATCATTGTTTGCTAACTCACCCTCGCTTTGTGCTCTGTCTTTGGTGGCCTCAGGGACAACTTCAGTGGCATTGACAGCTGACTCCTCATCGGGCACATCCGAGCAGGGGTGGGCAGGTTAGTGAAAGCCTGGCTGGATGCGGCAACGGCGTCTCTGATGGTGCTCAGCACATGGAAAGCTTGATGCCCGCTGCTTTAATGCACCTATGTAGTACTCACAGGAATTACGTGCTTGGCAGCCTTTATGAGGTCTCCTCGTCCTGTCTGTGTTGCTCTGGATGGGCAGGAATTCCTGGTGCCAAGCAGATGATGGGAACAGCGAACAGGGGTGTTGGACTTGCTGGGGTGGCCTTTCTCGAGTAGTGACCTGGAGAGGCTCAATGTACGTTAAGAAGCAAACCTGGATGGTAAAGCAAGGGTTTAGGAAGGGGTTAGGTGGAGATTTCAAAAGACCCATCTCAAAACAGGCCTGACGGATCGATGACCACGGCAGATCGTGCCCCATGGGCTCAGCGTGGCCAAGGGCCAGGACTGTTAAGTTGGTTTTATTACTGGCAGCACTTCTAAAAAGCAAAACATTTATTGGTTGAAAAGACTGCTGAATGCCCTTCTTACAATGTTAAGAAAATATGAAACTAGCTTCCTTTAATCATCTTTTGGCTGTTAATTAACTAGGAACAATAGACTGTGCTGCCTAGAATCCCTCCTGGCCAGCTCCAAGGGCCAAGGTGGCCTGTGCCATCTGTTAGTCCTGACTTAAATCTGCCCTGTGCCTTCTGTGCAAATACCAAGCTCTTTCTCCTTGGGCTGACATGCTGGGTGAGAAGAAAGGGAGACTAAAAAAGCCCAGGCTGGTTTATTTTTTGTTAGGAAGCAGTCGCAGCTGTATCTGGACAGATAAGCAGTGGCACGGGCTTATGGGGAGCAATTCTGCTACACAAAGTCACCTCCTCCATTGCCTTTGGAGATGCCTGCCAGCACCCCTCCAAAGCATGGCCTTTTGCCCTTCTTTTTTTAAAACATAATTAATGAAGCAGTGGCAAAAATACACACAAACACACAGGAATAGTTTTTAACCTGGCTTGATTAATGCTGTCAAGTTGTACATCTGAGTGTGAGCTCAGTGGGACTGTTGCTTTTGTTTAATACCACAAGACACCTCAGTCTGGATTGTTGCATTACAGTACAAATAAAAAACAGGAACAAAACCACATCTGCATCATACAAGGTGAGAAGAATATGAGAATTCTAAATATTTACAGAGAATGGCAAGTGGGGAAACCACAAAAAATATTTACATAAAAATACATGAGCTTGTCGGCATATACATTTTACACCAGTTCACAAAAAAAGACACTATATAAATTAAAGTGAAGGGGAACTCCAAAGGTAACCCAAGGCTTTCTGGGATGTTTCTCTCATGCAGCTCAGGGAAAAGAAACCAAAAAAATCAAGTCTTTTACAGCAGGAAAATGAACTGCAAAACAACCCTTTTCTCCCCCTCTTCCCTCCCCCCAACCGGACCAGGCAAGACTCCGCACACGCAGGTTTTGGGTTGGATGTTGGTTTTAACCAGACCAAGCCTTTCAAGGCCAGGGATCTGGAGCACGAGGCTCTGGGAAAACACTTGCGTGCCTAAAGCCGCCTTGAACAAAAACAATCACAGGAATTTCTCATCCAGGTTTCCTAACACATAACACATCAGTCGATGTGATGGATGGCAGAGTGCACGTGAGGTTCTGTCCCTTTCTGGGGTTAAAGAGGAACAGGACGTTTTAAAGTTGGTTTTGTGTAGCTACTTCACTACTGCTGTGCATTCCTACTGACCCCCCCCCTTCAAACGATGAGGCTCTCTGGAAAGACATAGGCACAAAGTTGTGGGTGGTTTGTCATATATGCATATATATTTCACCTGATAAGACTCTTAAGAAATTAATGCTTCACTTAAGACTTCACAGGGGCCGGGTCCTCGTTACTCACCTAACATTTAAGGAGGGTCTCCTACGGGTCGCATGTTCCGCTCAAGGCGGAGCTGGAAATCCAGAGCTGGAGGATGCTGTTGGACACTAACTCCTGCATGCACGGGGGAGAAACACGGCTGCAAACTTAGGAAGTGGCCGTTTAAGCTTGTGGCAAGTAGAGGGGAATTATTTAAGAGCATAGATGCTTCTCATCTGGCTGGAGATAAGGTTAGGCAATAAATTATTTAATCTGAGCAGAACCGGACTTTAATCCAGTGAATAATTTGCCTCGCCGTCCCCTTGCTCTCTCCCATTTCTCTGCTAGGACAACAAGAACTGACCTGCATTGAGACAACTGGTGCAGCCTCCCCTCCTCGCTCTGACACATAACGCTCTGTTTCATCTCAGCTGTGATTCTTTTGAAAAATATAACTTTATCTTGAATTAACGAGGATGTAAAACACTTTCTAAGCACCATGAGCTTAACCACAGTGCAAGAGCAGAACTGCATAGCTCGCTGTATGGCTTGGTGTGGGGTGGGTGCGGGGGTGACTGCAGAATCGCATGGAGGTGCTTAAGCTGCAGGCAGCAGCAACACCAAGAAAGGTGCTCATCGGTGTTAGCGTGTGGGAAAAGCTGGTGCCTTAACCTTTTTAATTTGTGTATTTTTTAAATTTGTGCATTTGTGGCTCACCGCTGGTGCACAGAAATTAAGTTTGGGTTCTCTGAGAGCCTCCAGCATCACCCGATGCAGCGAGCTGAGGAGCCCAGGCTTCTAACATTCAAGGAATATGAGTTGGTCAGGGATGGCACTTGATCTCTAGAAGGAGACAGTGGCTTTGAGCAGGAAAATCCAGAGAGGCGTTGACAATTAGCAGGAGCCCCCTCAGAGCAGGATAGTCCTGGCTGACATAAGGCTAAAGCGGAGGTTTAGGAGCGTTGCTGCAGGGGCAGGACTATGGAGTTAAGGCTTTCATGGAGATAGCTTTGATCTCCAGCTCTTGTTACCTGAATCCCAAGTAGCCTGAAGCAAACACCCTGTCCCTGCTTCAACTGCATGCAAAAAATATTATCTCACAAAAAAGCCAAGCCCTCTACCTGGTAATTACTCTCAAGGAGACCGCGGTAACCTGGATCACTGTGCTGGTTTTTTTTCCTCTTCTCTTTTCTCATTGCCAGATTTATTTCTGTAACATATAGGAACAGTTCTTCTAAAGAAAATGCTTAAAACAACAGCATTGCACAATAAAATAGTGTAACGCTACCGTAAGGTAGTGTTACCGAAACAGTTCCAGAGGAGGCTACAAGGTTAAAAGCAGCGAATGGCTAAAGGCTGGTTAGCTACTAGAAGCAGGTTTTCCTTATGCTTTAAAAGCCCCCGAAATAGCTGTGAAACTTTTGTTAAAAAAAATAGAATAAAACTGTGAGTTCCCTTTGACTTACACAGCTGTGTGCCAACTGCATGACCTCCAGGGCTTTAATAAAACATGAGAGGTTCCAAACAGGTAGAGAAGTTCTTCAACTGCACAAGACAGGAATGGCCTTGGAGTTTATCAGTGAGCATTTAAAAAACCTCCTATATCTCAAGTATTGCTTGCAAGCTCTGCCTAATGAAACACATGTGCTTTTTAACGGGGGGGTGTAGCAAGCCCTGGGAAGTGAGAGGCTGCAAGCGCGATGCTGCCTGGCTGCTTTGACAATACGGAAAGCTTTTAATTACCTAGGACAACATTGTATTTGTATTCTAGAGAGTGCACTGGCCTTCTGTCCCTCCGGCTGAGCGAATACTGGGGTGAGCTACACCTGCACTACGGGAGGCGGCGCGATTCCACAACGCACAGACAGCACGTACCTGCTCTGCGTGTGCCGCGACCTCGTGGGGATCCCCTTGCCGATGCAGAATCTAAAGGCTACAGCAAGCTGTGTCCTGCAGACCTTTGGTTTAAGGTCGGCGCTTTCCCCGATCTAAGAGCGGCAGGATCCGGCCCAGGGCAAATAGCTGCTCATGCAGGTAACTCAGCACTTACACAGTTGTTCCCAGCTGGGAAGCTGGGCTCCAATTTACAAGCTGGGCATAATGCTATTGAGATTTTTTTTTAATATTTTGATAGCAATATTTTTGCAAAGAGATGATACTGTCTGGCCAGCCACAACATGGTATTAAATTACCTGGACTGTGATAGCAGCAAAGAGGAGTTGCCATGAAATGCTGTGCTGTTGTAACTGTGCGTGTGTGGTTTGGTGTACTTTTGTGATGAGAAATGCAAACCTGCCCTACTTGGCTTCCATAGCTGGCTTACAATAAATGTACGACAGGCGGGGTGAGCAGCAGCATGCACGGTCCCACATGCACGGGACCACGGAGGCGCAGCAAGGAAGCGCTGGTAAACGCCAACGTCGAATCCCAGGAAGGTTTCTTCCTTCCCTCCCTGCCCCAACAGCATCTCTTTGGGCTCTACCCGGCCTGTGCGCCAAGAGCCCGCCCTGCCGTTCCAGTTGTCTCAAAACTACGTGAAAAAGCTAAATCTCTACTAGGTAAAAACGGTGAGCGGTGGGCGGGGAGGGGGGCTGAGGGTGGGTTTTGCTTTGCTCATTGGGGCAAGATTGGGGTATTTTTCTCTTTTTTTTTTCTGTCACTGAAAAAATAAAACAGTCCACTGTCCAGCAGAGGCTGCTTAGACTCTATCCCTGCGTTCCCCACAGCTCACTCGACGTGCACCTCTGTCTCAGGCCTCTGCAAACACAGCTCGCTCGGCAGGAAGGCTCCCTGGCCGAGGGCCGTGGCGTAAGTTCTACTGTGCACGTGGGTAAAACCGGGGGGCACAAACCCCCCTCCTCCCACGTAGCCCCCTCTTTGGTGCTGAGGCATGGTATGGTAATCCTCCAGATTATCGTACTGGGACACCACAGTCATAGCGCTTTGGCGTTTCCCCAGGGTTTGGTAGGGGTACAGGAGGGCAGAGTCCCTCTCCGTGCTTTCGGGGTGCTGCATGCGGAGGCTGTGGCTCCGTTCGGGTTTGGGCGGTGGCGCCATGGGCGAGGCGGCGTGTTCCTCTTCTTTATAGCAGTCTCTGGAGTGTTTCTCCGTGGACGGGGTCGGTCTGGCTCGAGACCTCTCCAAATCCAGCCTCTCCTCTGCCAACCTCACCTCCTTGTGGTTCAGTCTCAGAGTCTCCTGGTTCGCCGGGACGTACTTCCCACCTGAGTGCTGGTAACTGATGGGCTCGGGGGGCTCAGGACCACCTTTGGGTCTGTACTCGGGGTAAGGGGGCCCGTTTTTGGGTTCGGAAGGCTGCCTGTGGCTCGCGTCTTGCTGCAAGTGCGTCCGGTGCTCGCTGGCGTTGCAGCCCGGCTCGTGCCCCTTCCTGTTGCGGACGCTGCTCTGTTTTTGGGGAAGGGACGGCTTCTCCGCCTGCCCATTCCCGTACGCTCCTCCGTGGTAGTGGCCTCTGTCCGGCTCCGGCTCGGGGTGCTGCATGTAGTAACGTTCATCCCCCTCGGGTGTAGCCGCTTTGGCCGGGTACCTCCCCTCCTTCCCTTCCGCCACGGTGAGGAGACCAGTTTTCCCAGGATCCGATTTGCTGCGCAAGTGAATCACGTCCAGTCCCCCCAGTTCCTCCTGCAGCACCGGGGCCATGTTGTCGTACTGGGACATCACCGGCCCTTTCGCCTTCTGGCGCGTGCGGCTCTCCCGCCGGATGGACTGCATGCGGTACTTCTCCATGTCCTCCAGGTCCCACGACATGTACATGTGCTTGATGTCCGGGGCGGGAGGCACGTCTCTGCTGATGAAGCTGTGCTCTTTGCCTGCCAGGTGGCCGATGAGCCCTCCCCGTGGGTAGGCAGACAGGCTGGGATAGCGGTACAGACCTTTGCTTTGCAGCCGGGACGCGTAGGACGCAAAGTCTCGGCTGGGCAGGGGGTGGAAAGGTCTGACCCGCACTGTGCTATAGGGATCCAGATCGTAAAAGCTCCCGTCGGCTGTGGTGTAGTAAGAGGAGCTGGAAGAGCTGGAGTAAGGACTGTACCGGTAATGCACCCGCCCGTTCTCAAAATAAGGCTGCAGCTGGGTGACGTGGTAGTCAGAGTGGGGCTGATATGGCTTGTACTGATAAAGCGGCCGCGGGCAGTACACCGGCTCGTCGTCCGGAGGCACCTCGGTCCGCGAAATGGGGACGGAGCGGATGGCTGTGGCAGCAGGGGTGGGGACGTGCAGCGACTGAACCCTGCGGATAGTGGGGTACGGAGGAGCGTCCTCAGCGTAGCTGGCGTTGCGCAGACCCGTGGGGCTCACGGAGGACGCGAACTCCGTCCGGCTGCGAGGTTTGGAGTGGAGAGCTGGGGTGCTCTTGCCTTGGTTCACGTAGGTGTTGTAGCGGGCGGCCGCGGGTGTCTCCGAGCGAGGCGGGTAGGCTGGGTGTGGGTCGGGTTTGCTGTGGTAGGAGAGGTGAGGAGGAACGCTCTCGGGTCTGTACTGATGGATGGAGGTCGGCTTGTGGTGCAGGTAGGTGTCTGGACCAGAGGGCTCGGGGATGCTCTCGGGTTTGGGATGCGGCACGTACACGGGCTGCAGGGACGCGTGCTTAGGTGGTGGAGGCGGCGGCGGCAGCAGCGCTTCCTCCACAGAGGAGGCCAGCATGGAGGAGGACAGGAAGGCCTGATAATTGGAGTTGTTGATGGCGTCCGCGTTGCCGGAGTGCATGGCGGCGGCGATTTTGCTCTCCAGCGTCCTCACGGGCGGCACAGGAGGCGTGAAGCTGTAGGAGGAGTGAGTGGGGACGGACTCGGAGCGCAGGTGCAGCGGGGGAGCCCTGGTGGCTTCCCGAGGTTTCTCCAGATGGCTCTGGTGGCCCGTGGGCACAGAAGAAGAGCAGCGGGCGGTCGAACTGTTTTCGGAGACGAAAACAGGCGTGGGCTCAGGTGGCTTTTCGGGTGCAGCTGTGCCCCATACCTATAGGGAAGAAACAGGTAGAAGTTACAAGCAAGCACCCCAAATCTGTAGTTAAAATCTCACAGATGCTTGTATGGATTAGTTCAATGTAAGTTGTTTATTCTGTGCTGTGGAGATTTTGTTAGGAGTGCTCTGTTAGGTGGTCTACTCATAAATGTATTATACTCGTCCTAATGAAAGTGTACGTGGATTTAAACTCCTGAGGAGCTGGTGAAGCAGCGTAACACAGCAGAAATCCCTTCCTGAAATGTGCCTGTGGTGCCCAAGACGGGCTGCAGGTGTGCATGGTTCAAGGGCAGCAATCTGGATTTCTGAGCGGACATTTCCACAACTAACACTCACACGTGGAATCTGACCTGCTTTCCTAAAGACGATGTTGGAAGAGGATTTTGTCAGCCCCCTAGAAGAGAGGATGCAAAAATTCTTCCTTGTTTCTGGCACTTTTAAACTGGCATTCCCTGCATCAGACACCCCCAGCAGATGCTCTTTCTCCTTAAAACTGAGGTATATTGGGATACAGGCTGTGCATGGACACTGTGCTTGCAAAAACACGCAGGGCCGGGAGGACACATCCACGTACCTGATTGGAACTACTTGGTGCTTTTGCCGAGGCCGCTGGCACTTGTCCCGTTGCGGACTGGTGGTCCTGCCTGTGTGTCGGGGCGGGCTGGCCGGCCGTGCGCGGTGCGGCTGTCACAGGGACATCTGGCAGACCCACCGGCCCGCGGTTGGGCTCAGTCGCTGTTTGGATAGTTGTTAAATACGGCATCGGAGCCAAGGTGCTTTTCTCTCCGGTGGCTGCAACAGGAGAGGACTGAAGTTTGTCATCGGCTGTGCAGGCAGGAAGGTGCTGCTTGTCCCCAGAGGTGCAGGGATGGATTTGGGGCTTATCTACAGCCAGGTCTGGTGTGGGTGCTTCCCAGTCAGGCAGTGCAGCTGGAGCATGGTGGGGTTTGTGCTCCCAGTCCCCAGCGTGGGAGGGGACATGATCTTTGTCCCCCGGTTTACCAGGATGGAAGCCGGACTGCTCCTGCTCCCCATCTCTGCTCCCGGCCACGTCCCCTGGGTCCCGGTTTCCAGGTGCCCCCGGCGGGTGGTTCTGCTCCCCGAGTGCGCCGCTACCTTGGCAATCCTGCTCTACTGGTGCCCCAGTCTGGAAGTGAAGTCGGTTCTCGGGCAGACTGGTGTACAGGTGGAGCTTGTCCGGAGCACCGGCAGAGAGATGGAGCTTTTCTAGAGCTGTGCCAGCTTCCGTCTCTCCGTAATTTGTGCTTTCAGAATGAGCATCTCCTGGCCTTTTCTGGGACTGGGCGGACGCTTGCTGCGCGGACTCGGCTAACGCTAGGGCTAGCATGCGCGCCGCGTTTTTCGGAGGAGGAGGAGGGATAAGAGACACAGAACTGACGGGAACAGGATCCTGGGGGGAGTCGAGGGCAACTGCTCCTAATGGGGGGAAAATTGAGAGAGAGAGTGATTGTACGTTACCCAGTAAGGAGAGTGACCTAACCTTAACGACTATTATAGAAAAATAGATGCTTTCCATGCTTTCACAGTGGCAATTCCTTCTGATGTGAAACACTGTATCTTTGTCTCACATGCAAACGCTGCTCAATAGCACAGCAGTTCATCACGAGAAGGAAAAAAAACACAAGAGATTGTCTAAAGGCTCCTCTTGCATTTCTAGAGAGGTAGGAAGTAGGTAGAAGAGAATGAGATACCCTTACGCAATTTTGATCATAAGGTTTTAGATGAAAAGGTCCTTTCTTCAAGCGTTGGCAGATTTTTAATTTAAAAATGAAAAGTCTTAGATGGTCTATTGGCTGAAATTACTTAGAAGGACATGCTACAGATTTTCACATATGACAGGATGGGGGAACAAAAAAGCGGTATTCAAAGGATTATGGAAACTTATCTGCGATCTGTGTGATGTAGGGAGAAGGCAGAGGTTAAGACCTTATTGATCTGCACAGCCCTGCAAGACACTTGTGATCAGAACCGACGGGCAATCCCCTCTCCTAAAAGGCACGTAGAGGAGGATGTTTCTGAGAGCAGGTCCCCTTTGGAACTTAAAGAAAGAATGGAGGAAAATGCACTGTACCTGGCTGTGTGTGTCCAGTGGGTACAGTCTTATTCTGACTGCTCGATATTGGTCTCTCCCCTTCTTCTGGCACCTCTGCCTTGCCAGCAGCCACTAGCTGGGCATGCTGGAGCTCCTGGTGGGCTCCTTCCCCTGCTCCTGTGTCACTGTTTTTCAGGGGCAAGGACATCTGGGTTGGGGACCTGTTTGTGATTTCGGCGATGCCAAGCCCTTTGCTCCAGCTGGAAGCAGAGGAGTTTCTGGCCGCGATGGACGCTCCTCCGATTGATTCGGACAGGCGGCTGGGCAGCGCAAAGGAGACGGGTTCTGACGTGGGCAGCGGCGGAGATTTGAGGGGCTTTCGGCCCACCTTGGGCGAGAAGGTGTGAGGTTTGCAGGCTGTCTCTTCTGTGGGGCTCAGGTCCAGAGTAAAGAAGGGACTCATCTTCTCTTGGAAAGGGGAGACTGGCTCAGAGCTCGTGGCACTGCCTGGTGTCTGGGACTGGCTGCCTGATTCTAAATCCTTCTTTAGCAGGCTCGGCTTCTCCTTATTAATGCCGACTGATTCCAGCAGGGAGGTGCTGCTGTCCAGGCACTCGGACTCTGCTTGGGGTGGGCTGCACTGGAAAGACATTGGGTCAAAATCCAGGCTGGCGACTCCGATATCTGGGGGGCTCAGGTCGACGTCTTCGGCAGATCGAGGAGAAATCAGGGCGGGCACATGGATGAGCCCCTCGTCCCCATCGCTGTCGTCGTGGGGCAGGTTGTCGTAAGAGTTGCAGCGATTCATGTTTCCTAAGAGCTCTCCGTTGAAGGAGGCGGACAGTGCGTCACTACTGGACCTGGGTCTTCTGGGTCGAAACAGTTTCGATTCACCTGGGAATGAACAGATACATAAGGGTTAGTCTCAAAACCGTACTGTCCAGGAGGTGATGGGTTTGTGTCCTTAAAGCAGTCTCAAGGCTGCGTGTGAGATGCTCACCTGGTGAACTCGAATGTAAAAGTGCTATAGTTAGCAGCAACTGCTTATTACATTTGCTCAAACTCTTTTACAGCAGTTGTCAGGTCCGATCTAGTCTGAGACTAAGTTGTTTGTGCAAGCAAAACTAGCATAAGTGTGCTGTAGAGCTAAGGCTTTCTTAGAAAGCATCTTCCTTCCTGATGCCATCTTTTCCACCTTAGAATAGAAAGGGGAGGTGGCAAGGCAAAAATGTAAGCAGTGCTGGCTACACAAAAGCAAGAGGTTTGCCTTTTTCACCTCAGAAGGAAAACAAAGACCTGAAGAACATTGCTCTGTGATACCCGTACGTGTTGGGCAGCAGCAAGCTGCTTCATTAATTACCAAGTCCAGCTTTTACTGGATGGGTAGAAAATCTGCCCTGTTCACTATTCGCAGTCAGTAACGTCAGACCGCATCTTTTAATCCACACACATTAAAAGGCAGGTACGATCTTGTCTTACCATCAACCGCATGCAGAGAGGTGAGCGATTCTTCACTTTTGGCCGAGCGAAGGGTCCCGCTGTCTCCTCGTCCACCTAAGGAAACACAAGCCAGACAGTGAGAAGCTGAATTATAAAAATACCTTATACGTGGCTATGGTGGCAGGAAGAAACAAATGGGTTTCTAGCAACAGCACCAGTGGCCTGGGAGTCACAGTTCTGCCCTTTTGTTTGGAGGTTGGGTTTCTCTTGGTTTTGTCTTTACTCCAAAGCCTTTAGAGAAATGTTTATCCCATTCCACTGTTCAAAATCTTTCTTGTCTAAGGCAGATGTAGTCCTGCTGCACATGGCCCTGCAGCGGCCCCTTTCAGACAGTCTTTAAGGACAGTCATATAACGTGTTTATCATACTGGAGACTCTGAGGGTTATAATTTAAAAATGGAACCAGGGAGAAGATGGGATAAAAGTCCTCACTGGCTCATGTTTGGGGATTTGTGGTGTTTTACCACAAAAGCATATTGTTGCTATTTTTAAATCTGGAAAGAGACAGCAAACAATATATGGAAATGACTGAGAATTCAGAGTCTATATATATACAAAGAATCCCAGGTTGGAAGGGACCACAATGCAGCTATAAAAGGTTGTTGGGTGCCTTCTCCAGTTAGAGTGGTACAGCTGGTGGGGTGAAGGTGTTTGTGGAATAGCACCTTTACCTAGTTTAGTTTAATTGTGTGCCTTTTGAGAGCACACCAATGCATCAGAAGGAATTATTCCGAGCTAATGCAAGATCAATTTAGGAAAGACATGTTAATGGAAGGTGTTATACACAGACTGAACGCTAGAAGGAGATAAAATCACACTGAAAATGTGAATTCGGCATTGCTGGAAAGCCCTGGATTTTGGAAGTTGGGTTTGCACCCTTACCGGCCAGGGCTATGGCTTTCATTTCCGAGGGCTCGCTGGGATTGCGCTGTAGTTTGCGTTTGGACACGGATGACGATTTGCCCAGGTTGAAGAAGGAACGCCAGCTGCCAACCGGCGATTTCTTCATCTTGCTGGGCGGTCTTTTTCTGGAGTGAGAAAACAGAGCAAACTGTTGGAGGGGAAAACTGCGTTTAATTCCTGCCAATGGTTATTTGCTATTAGCACGACCTGGTTTCTGCTGAAATAAAGCTTAGAAACTCGGTCTCTTTTAACTAGGTGATGGTGGTTTTGTTCTTATGGCTCGGCCTTAAAGTCTTGGTGGGTAAATCCCACCAAACTATGCCAAGTAGGTGAGCAAAGGTTCCATACATGTACAGTGCAGCACCTAAGGGGTGGCCTTCATTTAGCTGGCAGATGCACCAGTTCTCTGTAAAGCGTATTCAAAACCATCTCTCTCTCGTGCTGTAAATCACATCCGCCTCCTCCCACTGTCATATTTAATTTCTAGTGGAGCAACTGGACAGACTTGATGGCACCTCGAGGGGAACCTGGATTTGTTACATGCAATTAGTCCTGAAATCTGGAAAACCCCAATGTTTCCAGGTGTTCGCTCTGTTTACACATCTGTGTGCATGACTAGTACATATGCACCACATACAACACGGCTTTATACATTTGATGATCACCCTGCTAAAAAGCAGGGAGTGGCACAGAAGTTCTGCGGCTGAACTAAGTCTAACACACAGCTGAGTTAAGCCGAGTCCTCAGATTGTCCAAAGCAGGTGGAAAACTGGCAAGAAAACTTCATGCACGACCAGTCTAAGTGAATATCAGCAAGTTTAATTAAAATAAAACTTATGACGGATGCTGGAAAGGAAACTCGTCTGTACCTTTCAGATGGAAAGTCTATGACTGTGTGGAATTTCCCCTGTAGGGCTGCAGGACCTTCTCCCACTTCGATGTATTTGCTGTCTGCCACGATAGGAGAGTTGATCTGGGCCTGTGTCCGCGCCTGCGCCTCCTCCAGCGTCAGCAGCTTGGTGGAAGGAGAGGACACCAGCAGCGACTTGGGCCGGGACAAAGAGCTGTGCCCTAGAAGGGAAACGCATGGGGAGAATGAGAAAACAGCGGGACTGGGATCAAAGCTCCAGGTCTGTGTGTCTAGGGAGGTGCTGTGTTTTCTGCAGTCTTTGTCATCCCAGCCATTGAAAGACGTGGTCACAACAACCATTTTGTCGGAGGTACGTATGACAAAAAAATTCTCTATTAGGAGAGCAGCTTAGTGTGTTTTAGAAAGAAAAAAAGCAGAGGGAAGCAGGTAGCTTAGAAACCTCCACTGACAGACTTTACTTTAGGTTCATCGGTATGCAAAATTCTGTCACGAAAGTGATGGTTTTTCTTCCGATAAAGCTCAGCTTCAGTCATTCCCAGGTTCCACCTCTCGGTGCAACAGCAAATGCCACGTGTGACTGAAACTGCTACAGACTAAAGCAGGCTTGGGAACAGCACTTGCACCTCTTACAGGCAGGTACAGGGAGAAATCCGCGCTTAACACTCTTGGAAGCACCAAAGAGATGCTGATACGCTGTGAAACAGCCTGACCCTTCTCCCCACCACTTCCGTGTCAGAGCACACCGAATGCGAGTGACCGAGTCATTAAACAATTAGCTGAATTTACATAGGCCGTTCTAAGCCTGGATAATAATTTGGCTGGGATTCTTAGTGTGCTTATCTTCCCCTGGCAGAGCTCAGCCTGCTGTGGGCTATTACTGTTCAGCCAAGCTAACCCCTGGCTCCTATTGACTTCAAATTGCCTTCCAGTAGGAACACAAGCTGGACTTAGAGCAACTCAGCTATTAAGTAGAGGCAGAGCTTGCTTAAAAGTGGGGAACTGCAAATACAGTGGAAAAAACAGCTATCTGCACCCCACAGGCGCTGGTAACTGCATGGACTTTGCACATTTCATAGGAAGGGCAGGTTATCGAAGCAGATGGTACCACTTAATGCTGCTTAGAAGTAATAATAGCTTGTGGTATCCACGTTTGTTGATCTAACAGAGTAAACGTTCTTCGTGGTGTAACTCCACTCGTTTTCATTGGAAAAAATATACTTATGGTCTTAGCAGTTACTCAAGAGGTTCTAACATCATCACCCTGGAAATCTGTCCTCTCAGTTATACTAAAAACATATTTAAGATGTCCTATGAGAGGCTCAGATACTCATTAAACGTCTGCTACCTTTTCTGCTCAAGGTAGAGGTGGTGGAGGAAGACGCTCACCTGCTCCATCACGTATGACCGAGCTGAGTTTGGAGCTGAAGAGGACGTCCACGTGGTTCAGGATGAATTCCACCACCACCGACTGGATCCGCACCTCCATGAAGGCGGCTGTGCCACTGAAGCAGGCAGACTCGATCTGCTTTGATCTGAAGAAAAGGCAGATGAAACGAAACGGGAACATGGGGAGATGTCCTCCATTCGGGTAAGTTGCTCAGGCAGACATACAAAAAGCGGGAATCTTTTGGTTAACTTGTCTCCAGGCTCTGCGAATGGCAGCACTGTAATGCAGTCGCACGGTACTGAACTCACCGTGGCCTTTCTAACGTGGTTCCCCTCTAGCAGACACGTCTTCACCTGACCCTGCCCAGCAACCACCCCGATGGTCACAAGAGAGAAATCAAACAAGGGATCACTTAACTGCTCGTGGGTAAATCGGCAGGAAGGAGAAAAGAGCTGACCCTCATTACCGGCACACAGGGGAATCTACGACTCAGGTTTCTCAGGTTGGTAACGAAAACTGCCCAGAAATTAATACAATAGAGGCCAGGGTGATTTTTTTCTTTTTCTTTTAAACCAAAATTTTAAAATCACATCATTAATTTTAAACTACCCTATTATGTACATTCAAAACAAATTTTAGGGGACGGATTTATCCAAAATCATCTCCATAAGTCTGAATTTTTACAGTCAAAAGCTGTCAAATTAGACTCTAGAGACTTATGCACTGGGAAATCAGTGATGCCACTGAACACACTTTCCTGGATGGTCAAGGACACATTAGTCTCATCTGATCAGGAGAGGGGAAATTATCATCTAGAAAAGCCCCTGCTCGGCATAACTTCCCATCAGAAACTTCACGGGAGGAGAAGAACACATTGGATGGAAGGCAGGAAGATCCTTCTCAACTGCTGGAAGTTGTGATTTTCTGCACAACAGGTATCAGTTTGCTATAAATAAAAAAAATCTACCTTGTATTTAAATGGGGGTAGGGAGGACAAAAGGTACCTTAGGAGATTTGGAGCCCAGACGATTGCTAAATTCTTCGTGTGCATATTTGTGATGGAGCAGTAATCAGCCAGACGAGCTAAGTGTCTCATTAGAAACTCCAGCGTCCTGGAAAGCAGGAGATAGGCAAATGTTCAGCACCAATGAGCAAAGCCATGCTTCAATTTACAAAACAAACCCCAGTTCATTACTTCAGTTTGGTGTGACAGCTCACACAACAAAAAACGTTGAACTATGTACTCTAAGCCTGATAGTAAAGTTGCCTTTAGCAAATAATTACACTGGGGCGCGGTGAGAGGGTTTTGTCCTGGCTCAAGGAAAAGATCTCTCAGTCCAAGGGCTGGACGCAGCAACCACCGAGGTGGACGGGAATAATCTAAATGCCACCAGCACGTCTAACCATAAACCATTTTGATATACAGAGGTACAGTGTGGCTGTCTCGAGAGGGAAAATGAGAATTGTATTGTTTTGCTCCTGCAATGCCAGCAATAAGAAAATAGTAAAGGTTGTGCTCACCTGTAGTGAGGAGGCGGCAGCTGCTGGATGACATCGTGGATTTTCACCAACCGTTCCTCATCAGTAGCAGCAGAAACAGCGTCCTGGAACAAGGCAGGAGGGGATTTAACTGCAAATAAAACTTAATACCTGCCCCAGCATCTTGAACCACGTGGCAAATGTACCGTTTTTCAGTAGTGAGGTGGATTTTGTCGCTCTCTCTACCTTCGGAGAGGCGTCCATCATAATGTGAGAAAGGCCAAGTAAATCAAAGGCCACTTTATGTCTTAATTTTACAAAGCAATTTTTTGTAGCGGGCGTAGATCCAAGTAGCATTTGCTTCTAATCCCATTCCCGTTTGAGGAATAGCAAACAATGGGGGAATTATTGCAAAGCACCATTAGTGTCCCAGTAACCTTCTACTGGGGGCCCAAAACTAAAATCAATATGGGGGACAAAAACCTGAAGGGGAATGAAAAAACCCCAAATTAAGCAGAAATAAGACAAAGAAAAGTGCGTGGAAGACAAGTTTAGCTTGTTGCTGGATCCTTTTCAGGATTCTCTGTTTAGCCTGTGCAGATGAAGTCACAGTGAACGGGAAAGCAAAAGGCATTGCCTTGTACTTACGGAGAACTTCTCGTAGAGTTGGTAGGTGAGCAGAGGGTTGGGGAGCTCGCGGAAATAGAGTTTGCAGAGGGAGCCCACGCAGTGGATGTCCTGGATGTAAATATCCTTCGTCAGGTCAGGAATCTGCTCTGAGTCAAACTCGTGCCTGGAAACAAGAAGAGAAAAATGAGCAAAGGGGTTCGAAAAGGAGGAATGAAAATAAAATCCAGTGCAAATTACAGTAAGGAAAAACAAGTTTCCTGATTTACAGGAAAAATATACTAAGTCACCAAAGCCACATGAACTATGGCTGTGGTGCTGCTAGACTCGATTTTTCCAAAGTGAGACTTTTATGTGCTTCTAATAAGGTTTATAAAATCAGTTTTACAACTAGTCTGCAATTCCTTTTCCTCTAACAGAGTCTCCAGAGAGTGTTTTCTAAGACCATGGACACAACCTGTATATTTAACTCCCAGGGGCTGTGACTGGGAGAGAGAAAAAACCCAAATCGCCAACATTTATGAAATACAAGCTGAGCTTAAAAGGCCAAGGGCTGGCTCGCTCCCTTGGAAGATGAGGAAGGAGCTCCTTCCTCCTCAAAAACCCAAAGGCTTTGAGGGAAACCATTTCTACTGTATGCCAGCCTGGGGGCAGAAGAGGTCTCTGCTTCTTCAGACATGAACAGTCCAGCCCAGGTCTCATCTCACAGACAGGGCAGGAGGAAATGAAGGTTTTCCCCAAGCAACGTGTTGTCCGTAGCCACGATCCCCAGTGTTCAGTACACTCCTCTTCCACGGGCACGTTCTGATTCATCACTTACTCATATCTGGGAGAGAAGCTTATTTGCTACACTTGGCTCCGCAGAAGAGAGAGCGCAGAAGGGAAAACAACCACCAACCCAGCCCGTACAAATAAACTCAGCCTTGGCTGAGATTCCCCGGCCATATCCTGCCCTACTCCAGTATATTTTCCCTAGAAATAAATCTCCCACTGCCACAGAGACCTACCCCTGCAGAAGGAAAACACGGAGCAATGAAAGGGAACCCTCTCAGCCTCTCTTCTCTCGGCACTGGCTGTTTCGATGACTACGTGTTATTTCTTTTGAGCCCAAAGGAAGATTTTGTTAGGAGAATACAACTTCACGGGCTCTCAAAAAAAGCCAGAGCCAGAATTCAGGGATACTCATCCAACTCAACACTCGCTCTGCTTTGCCTACCAGCCAAATAAGGCGGCTAATGCAGTACTAAAGGGCAAACCCCTGTCCCGGAGTAAATCTCCCATGTGGAATAAATTCTCTGACTTTCTCTTTAACGAAAAAGCCCTTTAAATCCGGGAGATCCAATTCTTCTGTGTGAAACTTAAGAATGGTGACTCATTTGTAAAGATACAGCAGCTCTAGCTTTGGAATAAGCCTAATGATCTGTTTATGTAGCTGGAAACTGCAGCAATGCAACGTGTCCTACATTAATCAAACACTTATGAAAATCTGTAGTGATTTAGATGAACAACAGGGACAATGTTTACAAGCCATGCCATGTACTCCCTTCCTTTTGTGTTTGGAGCATCTCAGAAAACTGAAAAAATAGGCTGTCACTTTATTCTCTGTACTATACCAGGGAATTATGCCATTCAAGTTTTAGAAAACCATTTTAAAAGCATCTTTGGAAACACAACGCAGGAGAAAATGGTCTTGGCAACACAAGGGGAAAAAACGGACTAAGGCAGCAATTTGAAAGATGGTCCAGCACAAGTCAAAATGGGGAATTAAAGGTATGGAACAAGGGCAAGCATTTTATTCAGCCAAGACTCCTGTGGACAACAGCTACAGTCAGAGTCTTTGGAGCCTGCGTATCAAATCCTCGAGAGCGGGTTTTTAAAATGCAGCTTGCTATGGTGAGACACAGGATTCAGCTGAACCAGAATAAACCCATCCCTGAGAGGGTTTGCACAGAAACTGCACCAGCTCAAACCTGCCTACTGAACACAGGAATAGCCAGGACAACGGGAAATCCTCCATGTGGAAATCACTCCTCGGTGAGGCCGCGGGGCCAGGATCGCCACTGCAATTAGTCACACCCCACGAGGTTCTCCCAGTCCCTACGCAATAGAAAAGCGCATACAAAATGATGGGAGAGAAACCAGCCTCCCAAAAGGGCAAAGACCATTCACTGTGATGAGAAGAGCTCCTAAATGGGGAGGACAAACACCTCGCCTTCCCCTGCACAGCCCGGCAATGCCACCCGCTGTCAATCACACAAGTACTCCTTGCGTGTTCCCAATTAATCGCTAAAATGCCAGGAGTCCAAAGCAGCAAGATGAGCTGCTCCGGCAGCAAGGAGAAGCAGGAATGAATTGTGCCAGCACGGGGACACCAGGATCCCAGAGCACCCCAATATAGTCTTCCCCATACTCCCAGGTCTGTACTTACCGTAGTTTCTGGATGTTGGACGCGATCCCCGACAGACGATATATCCCATCCACAATGCCATGTTTCTCAATGAATTCAGTGCAGCTCTTGAGGACCTGGGGGACTAAAGAACAAGTGTTGTCGGTTAGTTCGGGATGTTATTAAAAACCTAGTTCAGCCTGTGGTCTTGTCAGATGCCATAAAGTAAGCCCAGCTGCTTTAGTTCTTCCTTAGAGGAGAAAGCCTATAAGAAATTTAACTTGAGGAGTTGGTGCGGAAACCGGTCAGAGGTGTTCTTTGCTTTCAAGAAATGCCAGGATATGAATCAGGGTGAAAAACATCAGTTCTGGTCAAGCAGAGACAGTGCAGATCCCACCACAACTCCCACACAAACTGTGGTGTTGAATTCCATTGCAGAAGAGCTATAAAATTAAGCAAATACTCTCTTTGGCCAAAGACCTCCCATGTTTTCAAATCTATACAAGATTAACCTATACTGCTTGGTTTAAACAAATACAAACATTTTGGAGATGCTACTTGCTGCAGCAGAGCCAGGAGAGTTTTTACAGCTGATAATTTCATCCGCAGTGTCTACCCGAGCGTGATTGGATTCAGACAGCTACACAACATCCCACACTCACACAAACTGCAGACGCACCAGGGGATGACAGAATGGAAAAAATAAGCCCAGAGGATATAATTAGGTGTCAAGTTAATATTCAAGCCGCTTCACCAACCAATTCCTTCCAGTTGACTTCTCAGCCTCACGCAGCAGCCACTGCCGGAGCTGTCCGTCCATCCTTGTAAGCGTAAGGAGGAGCAAATCGCTTTATTTATAAAAAGAAGATAAAACTGCCTGAACACAGGAAGAAAATCAGGATCGAGCTCTTGTGAGCATCAGCAAATCTTCGTGGAAAAAGCTCAGACCCTTGTGGATTCCTCTGCAAGCCACCTTTGTGCTACACCTCCCATGGTGATCCATTACCCTACATTAGATGCCAGGTCTGATCAATCTGCCATGTGACACAGATCCTGAATAGGTCATGTGGCAAATCCCCTTATATCAAGCAGCAAATGCCATCTGCCAGTCAGTTCTGAGTGCTGAACTTGGGTGCTCTGCCGCTCTCTTCCCGGCTTGCAAACACACAGCTGGAGGAAAGACACCGAGCGCTTGTACATTAAACAACGGCAGAGAAAGAGCCTTGAAACCAAACGCTGCTTTTCTGGGGCAAGGAAAAGCAGCAGTGATCACCTTTGCTCTCCCCTGTACGTGCAATGGAAATTTCAACTTCCACCAACGCAGCCACAAGACGTTTGCAGAAGGAAACATCAGCATCCACTCTGGAGCTATCGGTACCTCGCAGCACCGCAACTGTTGGATTAGGAATCGACCAGATGCATATTTAGGCATCTGAGCCAGGATAAGCAACAACTTCTGGCCGCTGAGTGAACACACATTTGGAGAGCATGTTCATAAAATGTGCACCAGTCATCCACACCGTAAGCTAAATGTCTGAGAGCAGAGCAGGCGGAACAGATGGCCCTAAATTCTAATATCGTTTCCAAAAACATTCTTGCAGGATAACACCCCTTCACACAAAAACATTCAACACCTCTTGAAGAAGAAAGTTTTGAAGGCTTTAAGCGGGCAGGGAAGGAGTTATATCATACTGAAGAAGTTGCCAAAAAGGGCTAAAATATGTTTTGCATTGCCTTCCAGAACTGGGAGACAAGTGCGACCCAGGTGTAGATTGGTGCAGAAAAGCAGAGAGATGAGAACAGCACCACCCACCGCAGCAAAGGCCGAGGCTTTAGATACTGGCACAGTTAGTGGTTTATTTTTGAGAGCACCTTAGATTGCGAGGCTTCCCAATCCTTGTCGTTCCCGGGTTTATCTGCCTGTGCAAACACACAGCGCAGCACAAACGGTATTTATGGAGCAGGTCAGCTGAGCAGCAACCTGTTGTGACAACGCGAATGGGGTCCAGGGAGAACAGGGGGAAGGTGAGGGATGGAGCACCAACAATACGCTTCCTAAAGTCCTTGTTTGCCATGGAAGGTCCTGGGCAGTAAGAAGAATTAATATACCATGAAAAAATTCTAGCAGGCTTGTTCTACGCATTTCCTAATCTGGTTACCAGGACGATCTGTTCTTTAAGCTAAATATATATATGCCAGCACCACAGATATTTTGGGGGAATTCTGCATGGTTGGAGAAGTGACTGAAATTCAAGTAGGGCTATAATTATCCTTGAAGGCCCTTTGCTGGAATGGTGACTTGAATTTGCTGATTTTTGAACAAAGATCACACCTGATAATTACACGCATGTTTAACCTCCCTCTCCCCTTTGAATCCCAAGCCCTAAATACACATCTAGATATACGCATATACACACGTATCTATTACCACCGGAATGAAACAGCAGGACCATGGGCAGGTGCTCCACTTGAACACAAACCTCTTCGTGAGAATCTTGGCACCGTACACGTCTCCTGTCCCAAAACTCAATCACCTTCCCTCACTCCTCCCTCCCTTTGCTGTCTCAAATAACAGGTAGTTCCAGAAAACCAAGCGCAAAAGGCTGGAAATGCGGACGCACCAACAAAGGAGGCCCTGGAATATTTTATCCCCATAGCAGCTAAAGGAAATTTTTCAAGTCATTCCTGAGCATCTCTTAGCTGGTTAGAAAGGTTTATTGCATCTCTTAGGCCTTGTCAACCAGTTAATTCTTTGCCATTAAGAGGAAGCACAAGTTTTACGATTTTCATTCTGAAGAACGTTTGGATCCAGCGTGAAGTCAGGCACATTTCCCGTCCTATCACCTTGGGTTTATCTTTTCTCTTTTTAATAGTTTGTAATATTCTTTCCCTGGGTTTGGGGAGCTTTGTCTTTTTAAAAACAATTTGATTTTCTTAGTATGTTACCGCAATCAGGATTATTTGCTCAGAGGTCTCCCAAGCAGCGCCATTCCGCCCAGTATTGCAGCACTGAGGTGAACTGGTGCACAAGCTGGACCCTTGGATGGTTAATGGGCCATCGCAGCTGAAATGCAGTGAAATAATCTGTCCTGAGTGCCGCTCCGAACCGCTTCAATGAAGTTCATAACCATGGCTTGCAAGTATAGGTAATGATACTTAGGAAGCGTATGAAATAAAAACCAATATAACAAAGTTAGGGGCTGTGTTTTGAGCCAGAAGAATGTACATTTAAACAGCAGAAAGATGAAGCTGAGGTGAAGCTCGATGGTCCAGGCTGCCTTTGCAAACGGGGAGGAAGGTGCGGACATGCACCCCAAGAACACCCAGTGCCGCGCAAAAAGTGGAAAATTAGACAAAAATCTCTCTTGCCATATGTGTGGTTAATAGGTAACAACCCAACGATGAATATCCTTGCCCACAGAAATACAGTTGCTTCTACCCCGGTCCTCCTTCCTATTTTTAGCTCAATTTTACAAAGGATTGTCCAAGTATTTTCTAAAACAACAGTGAAAAGGCTGCGATAATTCACACTGTAACTTTTTCTAGGAATCTTATTTTAAACTCCTCATTTCTCCATTCACCAAGAAAAAAAATCTAACCTTAAAACATTCTCTTCTAAGGACTTTGTCTCACTCCTAAATCTGCGTCCCCATGTTGGAATTACCAGCAATAAGAGAGAAGAACAACTAAAGACCAGACTTGCTCCAAGATGTTCTCCTCTTGATCCCCAAGAAGTCCCCCCATTAAAATTCTTTCTGCTGCTAAGTCCAAGCCAGCTACCGCAAGCTGCACCATTTCCTGGTAACACACAAGGTTTTTATTTAAAGTGTGACTTTTGCACTTGGGAAAGTGCAATAATGGAATGGGGGGCCATAAACCACGAGGCAGAGCCAAGAGCAGATCCCAGCAGCGCCCATTTGTGGAATCGGCCTCTGGCGCCGGACTCTGCTTCTTAAAACCGGACCTTTGTTTTTATGGCGGCTTATCCAGGAACTGTGTCAAAACAAAGGGTGAAGTTCAAGCCTGCGGAACATAAATCCCGCTGTGCTGCATCAGGCTGGGGAGGCAGATAACCACGTTTGAGATGAGTGACGTTCTGCACGCTGTGGGTACGTCTGTGCACCTGAGGTCTGCACGTGGGTCCTTAATGCACCTGTACAAGAGATTGGGGGCTCGCTTTTTTGTTTGTAATACAAAAAATCCACAAATAGAATAAAGATGCTACTAATACATTCGTATTTGTCGGCGTCCTAGTGTTTAGATCAATGGCACTTACTACAATGAGTTAGGAGGGGAACAAGTATCCACCTGGTTACGAGTGGAGAGCACAAGCAATTCTTGTAGGGAGCACAACAGTTTTTCTGCTGTTTGTTCCCCTACAGCTGTAGCGTTTCAAAATGCAGATTAATTTTCAACTCCCTGCTGTCCCCCGGGTCACTCAGGCATCAAGAATTCCGCTTCTCACAGCTGCAGGCCGGGGAAACAAAAAGAAGAGAGACAGAAACTGTCTCTTTTCTGAAGTGCAAATGCTTGTATTCCCCTTCTGCAAGTACTTCCCCAAACAAGTAATTCTCCACGGGGACCCCGTGTCCCTCTTTGTCACGTTAACCCTGTCCCAAATAATCTGGAGTTCCAGCAATTCAGAGGGCAGATGGTGAAGCAATGACAGTGCCTGTTATGTTTGGAAATCTGCCCAAAATAGCTCCAAACTATTGGCCTTTAAAAGCATCAACTTGAGCTTGTGTAGCAGAGAAAGCATCTACAGGACGTGGGATATTCTCTGTTCATCTGCAATTTGGGTCACTTATCGTATTTGTGTCCAGGTTGCCGGATCCAGCTTTCATGCTACACGCTGTGTGTGTGCACAGGCAGATACTGACCGATCAGAAGAGGTATTTAGGCACCTAAAACACACAGGTTTTTCACGATTTACAGAAGCGCACCAGGGAATTCAGTTTGGTTTCCAAAATGGTTGACACGTTTAGATTTGTGAAATTATGCAAACCCAACCATGTTTATATGACACTTTTAATCCTCCAAGTATTTCACAAGTATTAGAAACCCCTCCCTGGGGTTAGATATGGACTCTGAGTTTGATTTTACAGGCGTGGAGATGGAGGGGAGATATCAAATAAGCTCCCTGAGGTCATGAAAGGTGTGTGGGTTTGAGCTCACGAGGACCTGGATCCCAGCTCAGCACCCAGAAGATGCACCTGAAGGGAGCATCACAAGATTTAGACCCAACAGAGAAGCGAACAATCCCATTCCCATTTTCCGAAGGAGCTTGGAGCACAGATTATGGTGAAAAAATAATCCTGTGACGTGCCCGTGACTCAGATCCTCACCTAAGGAACCAGACGATGTTTCCTTCCCTTCAGTGATGTCTTGTCTGCAGGGATCCTTGGGAAAGGAGCTGGAACTCCAACCACAGAAGGACCCCATCACTGTTTGGAGACCTCAAAGTGACAGGATGCTACAAACTGAGTTAGGAAGGACACAAGCAAACCCCAAACCTTGTCTGGCTCCAGCTGCCAGCCCAGCAATCCCTGCAATCCCCGCCATGAATCACCAGGCACACAGGAAGATTTTAAGGTGCAGGACTCATCCCTACTTCTGTTTTGGTAAATATTTGTTAAAATCCTGACCTGTTAAAACCCTGTGCCTGCTGATAGTGTCACCTCCCAGATCCATACACATCAATTAAAAAAATGACAAAGGGCATCTTCACCCCAAATGACAAGGCAGCACCACGCCAGCCTGCTTGCTCCGCTCAGCCCATCCCACCCAGTCGCCCTCCCCTACGGAGAAATTCCATAAACACACGCACCATGCCCTGCAAGTTCTGTCACGCCAGGCCAGCAGAACCTTTCAGAAGAGAGAGGACGCAGCGCGAGACTAAAACACTCAGGAAAAACAAATGCTTTGCTGCCTCAGAACTCAGCCCATGCTGAACGCAAAGCGCGTATAAAGCTCTGCAGGATGATCTTGCTGCGCTCCTGCTCCGTAACAGTGAACAGGTCACACTTCTGCATCGCCTCCTCCCGTACATCCCATTCCAATTTATCTTCCTTTTGACAACGTGAGGGAGGTAGAAGGAGAGCGATTACTTGCTGAGCCCACGGAAAGACAACATGCTGCAGTAGGCAAAACGTCTCCTCTGCCTTTGCGAATTCCCCCGAGCGCACGGACACAGCGCAGCGAACGCTCTTCTCCTGGCTAAGCAACCTGAGCCAGCTGCCTGCACGGTGCTCAGCGCAACAATGTTCGATGTATTCCAGGTTTTGTCCTCCTTTATCCCTTTATTCCTCCGTCTGCTCCTCTCTCAACATTTCCTCTCTAAAAGGCAAAGTTTCAGATGCTCGTGACTGTAAAATCAGGACTGCTTGTGTTATTTAACAGCAACTTTTTGAGAATTCATGCACTGGCAGCTTCCCAAAGCTGATAGTAAATCAAATTCTTACCATAAGTCCAGTTTGGTTCAATACTGCATGTTTGAGGTGCATGTGAATGCCTTGCCACTCATTTTAAACACTGTGGACAGTGATATTTCCTCCTCCAGTGCTGCTAAATGTTTTTGGATATTGGACAGCAACGCATCAAAACCATAATTAACTTACACAAATCTATTAATGTATGAGCCTGCCTTTCATTTATCTGAACTGGGATGTGTCAGGGTTGTAATGCCAAAGTGTTGCCGTGCACAGACTTCTGAAAAAGTACTCTGTACTCCCATAAAAATACTTGTTTATGTTCTGCTTATGAGGTGAAGGTGCGGAGCTGCATCTTTGCTTCATTTAATTCAATTTAAGGTCTCCTGTGGTATCTCAGCCCCTTTCGGCACATCAGCACTGCAGTTGGCTCCGAGACTGAGGAACACGAACGCTCCAGATTCTAAAACGGATTTTAAAATGCTGTGCATGCACGGAGCTCCATTCGCAGGAACCCAGAACCGTCTCTGCAAAACCCATCCCGGGCATTACGTCACTTGGAATACAGAGCAGAGCGCTGAATCACACCAAAAAATCCAACCCCGCTGTGTGGAACGGAGACATGTCCCTGTTAGCAACGTTCAAATTGGATCTGCTTCGCTCCAGGGAGTTGGGAAAGAGTTATTAATACGAGGGTGAAAAGCGACTGGTAACTTCTCAGGTGGAGAGACCTCATTAGCACAGCTCGGTCACAGACACTCGGGGCACGGGATGGGAGGGGAGCGACCAGAGAAAGACGCAAGCTCCTCTAGACCATTAAACAGGAGCCCCTGAGGGAGTTCGAACAGTCCCAGGATGGGTCTTTTATTGCTAAATAAAATGTGTGCCCCTTAAAACCAGGGAAAGAAGTCAGTGCAGAGGGCAGGGAAAAGCTGGAATGGTTGCTGACTTGTGCCTAACTAAACCGGACAGGAGGAGGGCTGGGGATAAAGGAGAATTCTCTCCTTCCCGTTAATGAGCTCGCTCTGCTGGCATGTGTCCTGCCCTCCAACACTACACAAACATCCAACCAGCTCTACAGCTACTCGGCAGCGTATATAACCTGCTTGTGATGCAGTTTTTACACAGGTTACTGTCTGCTTCTGTCCCCAAACCATCCAGTTTCTGGCTCACACTTGCTTTTCAAGCCCCACCATTAAATACCTCCACTGGTTCCAATGAACACCCCAATGAGCCTTGCTGCAGTCCCGATTCCGTAAGAACAAGCTCACATTACTCACCAACTGGTAGTAAACCCCTTCTCATCAGGCAAGGGAGTGCACGTTGCTGTTACCAGCTGAATCAGGTGGAAAAAGTGCAAAACCAGCTCCTCACCCTTTACCAGCCCTTTTCTGAAGGGCGCTCAGAGGAACAAGGAGTCTGAAGCACCACTGGAAACAAATTTAACAGAGAAACCCCTCTGCTACCCCACGCGTTTCAAAGACTTCAAGACGCCGAGGACTCATCTGCAGTAGGTCCATCTTCCGCACCTTCAGTGCTCCCACATCGAACCATGAAGCTACTTACTAGCATCAGCCTCAATTTATCTCTCAGCCATCAATTTTTATCACACATTTCTCTGCCGGTAACCAACTAGCCCCTTGTTAGATATGAAATAAAGATTCCCAAGAGAGGCAGAACTCAGGAACGGAGCGTTTCTTACCGTCATGTCCAGAGTTGAGAAGATGCTCTCCCAGGTCACAGCCAAACACCCTTTCCTTCAGGATTCCCCGCTGTTTCAGTTTCTGCTTCGTTGGGCGCGACTTCATGAATGTCCGAAGGAAGGTGATGAGCTTACCGTGCTTCTTTGACACTGCGCAACAAGATAAAGCAAAACAACAAACACTTCGTTTTAGATTTGACTCAGTTGGGTAAGGCCAAGCATAACACATTCTACAGAGCACATAAGAACTCTAGTAACGTCAATATCCGTTATTTACAGAAACAGATTTTGTTCGCCCGATACTAAACAGAGACTTGGCTTTTGTTTTAATTCTTGGCTAGTGCCTAAACAACAGGAGACAGCTGGAATAGAAGAATTTAACACAAAGACACATTGATCTGCAAAGCAGCTTCAGGTGGGAGTGTTGTGAAGCTCTGTCACGACATACGGATGGTGGGCAGCACCTGAGCGCTCCAGTTCTCATCTCTGGAAAAACCAACAGGGCTGAACTGACACAACCAGTGATCGCGTGTACGTCGACAAACACGGTATATAATGCCCAGCACAAATGCTTTGTTCCTGGCTCTCGTTCTAAGAGTTGTAGGCGCCTCCAGAACAAACAGATGACTAATAATATCTGAACGTAGGGCACATTTAGCTCTAAGTGCTGCGACTGCCCTCCCAGCACACCTGCAATTTCCATGAACCGGCTCTATCTGTGCAGGTACAGCCCATCCCAGGGCATTATTACCTCCCCGAGTCTTCTCAAGTCTTTGTTTGGATTCAAGTCTTTGATTTCTTTAAGAGAAAACTACAGCAGGGGATTTGACGAGATGCAGTTTATTCCCTGCAGAATAAATACAAGTCCACAAAGGGATGAGAACACGGCTCAGGAGCCAACCCTGCAAACCTCCTGCTCCGTTTCCAGTGCCACATGGGCTCTGTGTTATTTATACTGGTGAAGTCGGTCACTCTGTTCAAATCATCCAGGGCAGAAGGGGGTGACACGAATCAATTCCAAGGGGGAGGAGAGGCTGAGCTCAGCTTTGAATGGGACGCAGAACAAAGCCCTTGCAAGTCAACTTCTCTTCCTGAGGCCCCTCTGAAAGCGAGAGGGCTCTGGCCTCCCCAACAAAAGTGCCATTGTGGACACGATTTAAAAGCAGTTTAACTCTCTGGAAAAGAACAAATTGGTGGGTATAAAAGGCTGCGAAGCCTTTACAGCTCCAGGAAGTTGTAAAAGCTCCTGCAGCCCCGCAAGGCAATACTGGCAATCGCTGCCCTGCTCCCGCCTCGCATCCTGGAAAGACAACCTTATATTCCACCTGCATTAAAATCCTAAGTGCTGTCATCAAATTTCAGCACAGCAACGCTATTTGGAACACAACGGAGAGGTACGAAGACCCCCAGTGACAAAGGTGCATCTGTTCAGTGTCACTGTAACACGTACAACCTGTAATTCTGCAACCGGACACCTGAAAAACCTTGTCCCAAGGTTATGTTGTTCATGATGTTTTAATCCCTTTAAACAGCTGAGTATTCTCCCTTCTATTTTACCAGATATTAATGCAGCCCCTCCATTTATAATTAATCTGATGCCAATGACTTCAGCGTATTTTTGTGTATTCATAGAGCTCTGCTGTTGGATAAAGTCCCTTTCAGCACCATGACAGCAGCCGGGTACATCCAAATACCTGAAACCCCCAAATCTCCAGCAAAACCCATTCTCAACAATCAAACCTGAATCATTTAACAAAAGGCAGAAGCATTGGGCATGAAAAAGTGCAGCTATGGGGGCTTTAATTAAAGGACTGTTTTCAGTTTGATGGGAGTTTTTTAATTACACGCAATAAATGAACAGATTGCGCTGACATGTCAAACAAAGTTAGGGGAGATATTGGCTGTATCCGTCATCGTGGCGAAGTAACGGCTCATTTATCATCCCTATCAGTCCCGCTTGAGAATAAATGGAGACAGAGCCTCATCCCGACTCATGTGGAATTTCAAAGGGTTTGCACCCTCGGGCTCGCAGGATAAACCTGAGACAGATGCTTCTACAACAGTCAAACAGAAGGACAAACAAAGCAATTACCAATAGGTATGTGTACATATGAATCATTTCACAGACTCTGTATAAAGTCCTTAGTGATGTGTCTTGTTTGACTTAATGAAAAATAAGTCCATCAGATAATGGACTTAAAATGGAGAAAAATGCACCTGATTTCGTTATTGCAGAAACTCCACTCGTGCTGGTGACCAGGTCAGTAAGTGATTTCTGGGTGTCACCTCTGGTATCAAAACCAGTAAAAGGTGCAACAGATATACTTGCATGATGTACTTTGCTTGGTATCGATATTCATTTTTATGAATAAACCAAAAGGAGTCCTGAGTTTTTAAAAACACAATAAATCTGCTGTGACTTTAAAGCCACTCGGTACAGGTTAAAATAATTGTCTTGTTTTCTGCATCGTTAAGTCCACTCCTACAAACACTCCCATAGCGAACCAGAGCACCAGCCTGAGACAGCGCCAGTTAAATACCCAGCAATTCACTTCTTGGTGGCCAGTGAAACACTGGCATGGTTCATCGGTTAAACACGGTTTCCCGCACGGCTCTTCTCTGAATCGCTGCCTACTCCGTGTGAAGAGTTTCTCAGCCTAAACCAACCTCAGAGTTCTATACCTACGCAAGAATGATTCACTGATGGGGAAGAAAAGAGAACGGTGAGAAAATCCAAGCAGTCATCTCTTTGCTGACGGGTTAGAGAAGAGAACAAAGACACAAGTAGGTGTTTGATGAGGTTAAGTCGTCCCTACCAGCTCGGGAGGCCGGACCATGCGCTGTCTTTCTGCCAACAGCAATAAAAGCGAAACGTTTGCCATCCTGCTTCCAAGTCCTCCGGTATCATTTGACTCCCAAACCAGCAATGCACTCTAAGAGAAACTTAATTTCTGATGCATTTCGGTTTAGCTGAAGCAGCAGATAAGCACTCATGCCAAGGTTGCTACCAAGAATCCTGCAGAACAATGTTTTCTGCTCCGAAACCCCGGTCCCAAAGCGCCGCTGCCCCTTCAGCACTAGCCCGTGATGCTCTCCTGCTCATACACCTGTCTGCTGGTCTCGAAAAACCCAGAATCAGTGAAGGCAAAGGAATTATGGAATCAAGGCACAGGGTTTAGCCTAGAAATAGATCTAAAGTTGTTACAAACTAAGGAGGTGCGAATAAACCCATCAGCTCTTTTCTGCCTTTATAGTCCCACCACTACAAACCAAATTGTTTACCGAGAAATGGAGGGTCTCCTGGAAGAAGTAGGGACTAATTTTCCTCAGAAAGGTGGGTTTGGATTAATATCCTGGCGCTAATGTGTCAGTTCGGAGTGAGAAAAACTATCACACCCTTAACTGACGTAACTAGAGCAGCCAAAGCCTTTGTACGGTGGGGAGGAAAAGGAAACCTTGAACGCTTGTGCCAGATTTATTGTGGTTTTGGGCAGCTGCCAGGCGCTGTGCCTCCCCATCAGACCATGCCGGGGTTGCTGTATCATCGAGCTTCTGTACTATAACCGAGGCCCAAAACTCCCCTGACACTGATGAAAACTATTAAATAATAATTACTTCATTAAAAGCAAGACTTGTTCACCCTAACGCTGCAGACTGGCTTTGAATCGTGGTGACTCCTACCATTCTAATAAATGTGGCCCCTAAATTGTTTTATGCATGCATTTTCTTTGCCTTTTCAGTAAGAAAAAGCTCATGATGCAAACGTTCTGAGAACAAAATACAACAGGGTCAATGCTGCAGCCCTGACATCCCATCATTCGCACCATCTCACTCTGCATCTTTCCAAAGACCAGGGCAAACAAACAGCAGAAAACAAACATTAACAGATATCAAATCTTGCACGTTTATGTGCACAAAGCAGGTATGTGCTTGCCCAGTGGATGTCTAGCTGACCCAGCAATGGATTTTGAAGGGGATAGTGGTAATTTCTTATAGAACATTCTCCCTGCAACCTTATTAGACTTTGCCAAGGGAAAACAAACAGGCGCTAAACAAATACAGAGCAGCTGCTTTATCTCCCGTTGCTATCTCCAACATCGGAGGTTTGAACTCACGCTCGGACCAAATTCCTCTTTGCAGGATTATTGTCCGCAGGATGTTTTCTGATATGGGGTGAGGAAACTCGGACTCCAAGGGAAAATCTTGGAGGGTGGACGCTGAGCCGTGTTCCCAGCCCGCGGCTGGCGTTATTAACAGCGATTTTCCAGGCGGCAGAACCCCGCTGCGAGTGCCTGGTGCGAAGGGCAAAAGCAAGAACACGTGTGGCCGCATAGTTTAAAATAGATAAACAAACTGCAATATCCAGCCACAGAATGAAAGATGAAAAAGGTGTGGGCATGCCGTAAAAAAAGCACAGCTCGGTCTTGCAAAACCAAAGCAAAATCCGTCCTCTCCGAAGAGAAATTTACAGCAAGTTGAGCTAAAATTTTTCCAGGCTATTAGCCCCTTGAGAGCCATTCTGCTCTAAATTAAACTTTGCTGCAGGGAGAGAAGGAGCATCCACAGTCTCTTCTGCAGAAAGAGCAGCACCAGGAACTGCGAGATGGGAAATTGGGTTTGGTTTTGCCACATATTTCCTACGCTGCTGATTCTGCCAATGCTCGGGAATACACTTAACTGCCCGAGCGGACTGAGTTCAACTGGTCCCCACTGTGCATCAGTTATCTTGGCTCCTCCTCCATAAATCATTTTGATATCCATCCCGTCACGTTTGGACAGGCCCTGTGGACCCCCATCTTACTGGAGAGAAATTATACATAGCCAAGGACTGAGTCACAGCTCCCCGTTCTCTGTCATGTTCCTTAGCAACAAGACATTTTACTCCTTTCCTCCTGCCACAGCACATTCTATTTTGGAAGCTAATTTATACAGCCCTAAAAACCCATCCAGAATATGGAACCACGCACCACCAAGCACCCTCCTTCAGTCCTTGAACAGGATGCTGGTTTTGAAGAAGGACCAACTAACACCATATCAAAGACGGCACTGATTTCTACAATCGTTGGTCACAGAGATTTTCAGGAAGAGATTTTGAAATTCCATAGATTGAGAGTTTAAAAAAATCCTTCTATCTCCGATAACCTTCATAAAATTAACTGTGATGACAAGAACCAGCCAAGAATAAGCACACGCTGCCGGCTGTCACGAGCATCGTACACATGTAAAGTGAAGCAGGTTCTTATTTACAAAGCCTAGGACTAAGGAAACTGCACTTTTGCATCTGCCCAGGCTTCTGGAGCCATCCTTTGTGCCTGTAAGCAACAATCTCAGCTCAACTGCAGCTCTTCCTTGTCCTTGCCAAGCTCAGGCTCTGGCTCAAGCTGGAGGAGCGGCTTATTTGGGTTGGCATAGGAACATCTGGCATCAGAGACTTGGCAACTCACTCGGCACGTTATCATTCCCAGATTATACAACAACCTCTGTCAGCTTTCGCAGCATTTGGGTCTAATTAATCCTCTCCCAGAGAGAGAAGACTGCAAATTCAAAAGCTAAAGCATATCTGACCAGCAGCATCGATTGCTTTCAACATTATTTATTTGAACACACACACACACACACACATCTGTAATGATATGCACAAGGATTAGCTACAGTTTGAACTGCCTGGAGAAGGTTTATTTGTGTCAATGAGGAAATGTACACAAACCCCATGAACTATTGACAATGACAAAACCTCCTTTCCATGCTTTTTGTTGCCAAATTTGTTTTTATAATGGAATAAGAACTGTAAGCGCAAGGTTAGCCAGATGCACAAGTGTCACCTACCCACAGAAAGCAAAGTTCGATACCAAAAATCTGCAATACCTTCCAGAGCAAACTGTGCCTGTTTATTTCAGGCTGTAAAGCCATGAGGGAGCATTAAGATAATATGACCTGACCTCCTGAACAAACAGACCGCGGGACATCTCTGAATTAACTCCTGGCAGTACAACATACCTGCCCTGAGGGATGCGGTACCTGGTTAGCAGATAGGAATCAGTCAGCTGAAGGCGAAATGAGAGGGAGGTTTCAAAGGTACAAGGGCTGACAAGGTAAATCTATTAATTCTATTAACATGTTTGAATTGTATCTGGGAAAAAAAAGCAGCGCTGACTAAGAGAGTGACACGGAGCAGGGATGGGCCTTGGCAGGTAAAACCTTGAGGGCTTGTAACTGGAGGTGAGGAAATAATTACAGATGAGGTTGTGGTTCAAAGGAGGCAATTTATCAGAAGCCAGAACTGGAAAACAAGTAGGAGCTGAAAACAAACCGATAGAGACGAGGGCATTTAGCACACGAGGCAGCTCAGGTGACGTGACAGAGGCCACGAGGCCAGCGATGGGACTGGGAGACAAGGGGAGACAACTGGGAAACGCAGAGCTGGGAGACAATTAGTGAGAAACACCTGCAATATGTATTTTTCTCTTTCGTTCATACTACATTTTGCTAACCCTCTGTGAGGGAGCGGAGCTTAATGTAGTCCTTGAAAATGGATGTTCTGACTCAGGTCACAGTATCAGCAGCACAACTAAAGCTCAGCTTTGTCTAACAGGAGACGGCGTTAAGTCTTCCACCCATTTCACTTTAGGATGTCCTGATCATTTGACCCTGCACACCCAAGCACAAGCTACACCCAAATGGCCTTCATGCAACACTAAATTTGCACTAAAAAGAAAGTGATACTGGAACTTGAATGTATCTCTAATATAGAATTCCTACAGTTCGACAAGAAACCCTATTTTATAACGATCCAAAAGGTGTGTCCCATGAAAGGTGTCCCAGGTTATCAGTGTCTTATCTTGAACCTCACATGGTGCAGTAGCACAAAGAACACGCAGATAAGAATCAACATCAATAACCAAGGAAGCATCAACTCAAACAGGTAATTCCATGTCAGATACTCTCCGGATAGTTGCAAACAAGGGAAACGGGTGGGAGCAACCGAGAGCCAAGATGCCACCTAAGCTAAAAAACCATCTGGATGGTTTTGCTAACCCATGCAGGGTCCTCTCTTGATCAAAAATCTTCAAACCAGTTTAGATGAAGTTGCAGCACGGCTGCCTCACCCATGCGGCTCCTACTGCTGGCAGGGCTGCAGATCTTCTCCAAACTGACAGTAACCCAAGCCAGCGCTGAATAACATCAAGCACTTTGGACACACGCACGCAGCCCGGAGCTTTCACCAGTCGCTCAAGCACAGATCACGCTTCAGCCCAGCCCTGACACCAGCTAAAGCAGGACAACCAGAGTGACCAGGGCGGGCGAGTCACTCCGGTTTGGCACGGCACTTGGGCGGTGGGAGGAGGCAAGGGATGAAAAGCGATCTGACGTGAATCAACAAACAACAGAAGGTGAATAATTAGGAGTGTGGCAGACGAAGCCCAATCCTGGAGCGAGAGGGTGTTTGCTTTGGGAAGGCACCTTTTACTCCATCGGGAAGGGACGTGAGCAATCCATCTGGAACAAGGAGGAGGCTCGGGTCAAGCACGCTGCCTCCCTTCTCCCGAACCACAGGGCGCAGCTGTTACTCCAACCCTCAGCGTAAAGGCTCTGCTGAAGTACGCAGTACTCCCAGTATGACCAGTAAGATCACTGCTGCTCTCCCAGTCCCATGCTGATCTCCACTTTCACTAGCCAGAGGGCAGCTGTTCGCAGCCCAGACCAGTTATTTTCAAATTACAGTCACCTACTCTTCCAAGATTGATACAGTTCCAGTTCTTTTTCTACCTACAACCCCAGCTTTCTAAATTCATTATACATTTGGTACATGCACCTGCATTAAGGCCGCAGCTGATTCTGCCTTTGGAAGCAAAATTCCCACTCACCTGGAGTGGAAACCGTATTGAAGACAAGGAACATGAGCCTCATTCACATTACAGTCACTTTATACAGCACTGGCAGGATACAATAGCCTTAAAAAGGATGAAAATGATGTCTTCCCATACATCCTCCTCACACGGCTAAAGAAGTGTAAAAAAGCTTTACCAAAAATGAAAATTGGGCCAAATACGTTTGGGGATTTGCAGAGAACTAAATCTGCTTTCTGCGACTTAGGAACGCAGATATTGTATTGTTTTGCCTGCTTTATTCTCTGCCTTTATCTTACCAGTCCAGAGCTTTGATTTCAAACCAGACTCTTTTATCGTGCCTGTGTGGTGCCCAGAACAAAGGAGGTGGGGGAAGAGTGGAACAGGAAGGCCTCCTGTCTTCTCTGTCTTAAATAATAAGATCCTGCAGGGCATTTAGTCCTTAAAATGGACTATAGCTTCTAGGAGGTTTTCTGAACAAATGCGAACAGACGAGCCATGGCTACTTGCAAAGTGTCTACTGTGATCACAGTAACAACCCTCCCTGGGAATTTGATTTTTCAGAGCAGTGCTGTTCGCTGCCCTGGGGCTCCAGCAAACAAAGCACTTGCATTTTTAAATAGGAAGCCCCCTTCTCCTGAACAGCAGCGTCAATAATATTAATGCTTAGGAATGCATCCTGTGTCCTTAGAGTGCCAGGCTGGGGAGGGAGGGAAAACAAAAAGATACAGTGATATGCAAAAATCTATTGAAATTCAAATGGTAGACATTCCCATCTGTCAGCTGCCTCTTTGGGAGCGAGAGGTATAAATCTGAGCAGCAGCACTGATCTCACATCTCACAAGCCCAAGGACGAGGGGCACAGCGCCCGAGGGGGCCTGAGGGCCCAAATTCCTTCTCCCCTGGCATTTGGATGGGAATCATGAAAGAGGCTCCGGATTGCTACACAGGCATGACCCTAAACTAAATCCAATAAAAGAGTTTACAACTACAGAGCTAGCGACTAGAAAGGTGCAAGAGAAGCCTCAAGTCAGAGATTAGCAAAAGGGAAACGGAAGTAAAATAAGTAGTAAGGGGAGGGGAGGGATATGTGGTGTTAATAAGTTTTCGGTTGGCAAGAGAAGCCAATGACCAAGCCAGGGACCCTGCCCAAGGGCACAGATCCCTGAGGACCAGCTCTCACAGCAGAAACAAACTGGACCACAAGCAGCAGCCACGGTGTCAGACGAGAGAGCATCATTGGAAATCATTGAACATCAGGTATTTTTTCATGCCTAAAAACATGATCCCAGGCTATCCCTCCACCACGCAAGTCATTTAAGAGCCTGGATAGTGCTGCTAATGTGTAAGATCAGTTCTGCTCCAGGCACAATGTCCTGTCCATGTGCAGGACGCCCCCAGCCCAGCCTGGCACCCTTGTCCCCAGCGGGGTGGTGTTAACTCCAGCACTGTATATCGAGCCGCCTCTTTCCCCACGCAACATTGCCAGCAAAGAAAAATTCTTAATTCAAATACATTAATTCTCCGAAACCGCAAATTAAATAGCCGGCGAGTTACTAAGCAACAAGTGGGCTCGGGAACCTAAAAATAATCTGCAAGGCTTACATAAGAAAGACGCTAATGCGAAGAAGATAAAAAATAAAAACTAAAAGAGAGCTAGAAGCAGGAAGGGGGGTCGCTTACCTCGCTCGCCTCCTCGGCGGCCAGGGCAGCTGTGCGGTGGGTCCCAGCCCGCAGCCCGGGGGTCTCGGCTCAGCCCGGAGCGCCAATCGGGAGCTGCGGGGGGACTCGCCGCCTCTGCGGCTCCTGCCAGGCCCCTCCCCGGCCAGCCCGGCCCGGCCCCGCCGGCTCCACCTCCCGCAGGTGCCTCCTTCCCCGCGCCGCCGGCAGCCACCGGGGCCCGGCTGCCCGCGGCCCGGCGGCTCCGCTTCCCCGCGGCCGGCGCAGCCCGGAGCGCAGTGGGGCTGGGGGTCCCGGCCGGCGCAGCCCGGAGCGCAGTGGGGCTGGGGGTCCCGGCCGGCGCAGCCCGGAGCGCAGCGGGGCTGGGGGTCCCGGCCGGCGCAGCCCGGAGCGCAGTGGGGCTGGGGGTCCCGGCAGGTGCAGCCCGGAGCGCAGTGGGGCTGGGGGTCCCGGCAGGCGCAGCCCGGAGCGCAGTGGGGCTGGGGGTCCCGGCTGGTGCAGCCCGGAGCGCAGTGGGGCTGGGGGTCCCGGCCGGCGCAGCCCGGAGCGCAGTGGGGCTGGGGGTCCCTCCCCCGGAGCCCTTTGGACCCCCGGCTGGGCAGTGACCCGTGGTCTGGGGGCGGACAAAGGGCAGGGGATCGGCAATGGAGTGTCAGAGCTCTGGGTTGTCTCAACATAACCCATGACCTCGCGTCAGCCTCTGTTATCAGGATGGACCCAGCCTGGCATCCTTTTCCAGCTGGGAAAACACACGGGGGCAAAGAATGGGGTCAGAAGAGCTACGCTCAAATTTATGCACAGCTTTCTCGTTCCTTGCATGCTGCTAAACTGCACCTGCGTGCCCCGAAAACTACCGAGCAGCAATGGCAAAACTCAATTTTAAAGACCACAGAGTATATCTGCACCATCATTTAAGTGCAGGTCTCACTGCTCATGCTGCAAATCCTCAAGTGCAAGCTAAAAGGGGTCTCAGCATCTCCAAAAGGAAGGGAGAAAGGCTGGGCACACCTGGAAGCTTTGATAGAAGCGCATCACATGGGCCCATCTGTGCCTGAGCTCTGGGACAGCAGAGACACTTTGCACCCAGGGTGTCTGTTCTGTTCATGTAATTACAGCGCTAAAGAAATTACGTCCCCTCCCACTTCAACCGGCTGTTTCACAGTTTGCGGCCGCATCGATCAGATCACCGAAAACAAACACAATTAAAAACTCTCCGGGAGTTCTGCTATTTAAAAACAAAGCAAAACGACACGGGTTATTTTACAGCGACCTAGGTTATGCCCAGTTCCAAAAAACCACTGTAGCAACGCACCACGCTGCGGAGCAGAACGCGCAATGGGCTGTAACTCGACTTTACCCCATGTGGGCAGCCCTGCTCAGCTACACCGAGGCCAGCAAGGACAAACCCACGAGTGTCACGGGGCTGGAGAACCTTCAGCCAAGTTTCCCAGTCTTTCTGCAGTGCCGGAGAAGCCGGTGGCGTTACCTGCATTGATGGCACGCTCGAGGAACTAATACCGCCCCTGTTCTGTCTAAACACGCCGACCCCGAGCTCCTCAGTTCAAACGAGGCCGGAGCGCATTTTATCAACCTTGGTAATTGCTGTCACACACTTTAAAATGTGGGCTCACCAGATACGTTGGAGAACCTCAGGGTCAGAAGGATTACAGAGGAATCTGCTGCTATTTATGCAGACATCTCGGTCATCAGAAGGGTACAACTCATTCCTTTTGGTGTTCACAGTTTCTCATCAAGCAAATGTGTTATTTTGAAAATTGTCTGTTGACTCATATCTCCAAATCATGCTTGTTCCCCAGCCACTTAGTATCCTCGGTATTTATTACTGGAATTGCTTTGCTTGGACAACAATCATACTATCACATTACTTTTTTCCTTAGCAGCCAAGCATGACTCCTAAATCCGGTTTTACATGTGCTCATGTATAATTCCAAATACAAAAACCTTCTTCCTGGTACCAACTCCCCATTCCAGGAGTGTTCTTCCTATCAAATCCATTTGACAGCTGGTAAAATCCCAACACAAATGGAGAATGAATACAACAGAAGCAACACTGTTCAAAATTTACATGTAACATGCATGTACGACCATTCCAAATAGCAAAACAATATGCAGGACTGTGGAGCAGTAGCACTCCCAGCCACCCAAACCTGCCAGGATGTGTTATATGGTCCCTACATCAGGCGCTTGGGCAGGCTGAACCCTGCAAGGCTGATGAAGCGTGACAAACTGTTCCAGTTCACCCCATTTGCTGGTGTGCAGTTTCAAATAATGGCCAGAGATGGCACGATCCCATTTTTGCGAATCGGAGCAGGACTATAACAACAGCTGCATGACCAGGAATGCAGAGCTCCCTCACCTGGAAATGCGGGTATCACCTTCATCTTCACACCGAGTCTTATTTTCTGTTCCTGATTTCTTTTGCCAGGCAATTTTAAGGAACAAAAACAAGCCAAAGAGATGCATTCTCCACTACTTCTGTGTTCATCAGCTTGCGGTGGAGCAGAAGAGTCAGATAATGAATATCTGTCTCTTAAACACAACTTACAAGCCCAAGCATTTCAAATCGTGGGCAAAAAGGCTGCATACACACGCTTGTCACAAATTCAGTCCTTAAAGCATTCGCAAGTTTAACCTATCCTCCAAAAGTTATTTCAGACAAAAGAACTGGGAAGGCAGAGTAACCTAAAAAATGTTATTAATATATCCTTGGAGCTTCTTCCACTTTCTGGTTTTGCAAATGTAACCACTGAAGGAAGCATCAAGCCGTTATTAGAAGTTGGGCAGCCAGTGTTTTTCAGTGCTGCTTCTTACTCAGCTGGATTTATCCTGCAATCAAATACTCCCAAAACAAGAACCGCCCAAACAGACAAAACCCCTTTTTTCAAAGAGAGTTTTGGGGAGAAACTCAGATTATAAATGCAAGCAGATGGGGAGCTTAACCAAGTCTCTGTCAGAAGAGCATGCCATGCAACAGACTGCCACAGGAGAACCTCAAAATGATTCCATTTAGTTCCCAAAGCTCACAGAGACCAGGGTTGACATGTCACAGAGAACCTGGGCAAGAATGGTGGCACAGCCATGTTCTGCCATGGGTGTCCAGGTTTGCAAGCAAAATATTCCAAATATTTCATTGAGACAGGTACCAGCAGTTAGGAATGATGCAATAATACACAGCCGAGCAGGTAACAGAGCAAAAGCAAGTTCCCACGAGAACAAGCGGAGAATTGGATGCAAACTCCCCACCACAGGATTAAATGCTGAAGAAGAACGAGCGCGGCACTGACACGAGCTCCGAAATGAACTGTGGCAGATGAAGCTTCAGATCAGCAAAGCCTCCCAACTTTTCTAAGTCTCAACTTGGCTCTCGGACTAATTTACAGACTTATTCAGGAGAAAAGAGGAGGAAAAGCAGCGCAGGACAAACTACCTTTTCCCATTATTTCAAACTGCAGAGTTTTGCTCAAGCCAACTATTATTAGAATTCAGTCCCACTTTGACAGAGCTTGTGAGAAAGGAAAAAAAGATCTAGTTTAAAAATAACACCCCCCCCCATCCTGAATAAGCGGAAAGCAGAGCGAGAACGACGCACACAACATGCGAAAAGAAAACTGGCCTTATTAATAGCACACTGGTGCACTCACCAACTTCTACCGCGTTGTTCCACAAGCAGTCATTCTATTTCTATGGATTCAGCCTCTCAAAAAAAGGTTAAACATGCCAGTCCTAAATGCCATGAATGTTTGTGTAACAGAAACACTAATAATTCTCTTTATTATACACAGTTCTACATAATTACTAACGGGCTGATGTGTACAGACTGCACAGATCCGCACAGACTGCACAGATCCGTACGCCACACTTGTTCATTTTCTTTTGCAATTAAAATTCCCCAGGAAACACAGCCGGGACTTGCCACAGAATTACCTGTCAAAACTGGGGAAGCCTGAAGCCGCTGGCTCTGGGTTCAGCTTCTTCGGAAAGGTGTCGGAGTCTGTGAGTGACCCCACGCAAGGGAATGCAGAGACTCCTCTGTCCCCTCCTCCCTGTGACTCCAGAGCTGTCACACACCAGTGCCTCCCCGTGGAAACGCCAGAGGCGCTGGTTGGGGTTTGGTGTTTGGTTTTGGCTGTGTCAGCGTTGGGTCTGATCTTTTTAGTGCTTCTAGGTCTGGAGAAAGAATCATTCACTGATTCCCTGCACCTGCGCGGCTCCTGATATTGTACAAAGCAGCCAAAGGTCACCCGAGCAATCACTTTTTTCACTCGGTTCGCACTTGTGTGAGTAATTACACAGGGTACAAGGCAATGCTCATGTGAAACAAATGAACGCTGTAAACTTCTTGCTTTGTGCACATGGTATTTGTTTCTCAAATTAAAAATACTCCCCTTTTTGCGGGCTGGGAGGGAGAAGACAAGCAGGTCTTGTAACAGGTTAGAAAACTCTCTCTTTTTCCTTCAGCTAAGAAAAGACATAAATGAAACAGCAGAACCAAACTGTGTCCTTCTCATCTCGGATCCCCAGAGCCTGCAGATGCCAGTTTGGTTTAGTCCAGACTTCTGTCCTTGCCCCAAACTCCCAAGTCTCCTACCCTACCAAGGTTCCTGCTTGCCCAGATCTTTCCTCAGTAATACCCAACCCCCTTCTTTTCTACAGGAAAAAATCCCCCACATTTTCAAATCAGGCATCTTAAAGAGAATGTCAACCAACTTGTTCACAGATACCTGATAACCATCTGGATGCGTTTCCATAGCACCTAGAAAATGGTACAAAAACATCTGTTTGCACAGATTGCAAATACTGCAGCGACTACCGACATCACCTAAAACTCCATGGGCTGTGGGCAAGAAACAGCCCCAAGTGCATAACAATAGGGTCACAATGCCTGCTTGGTTCTTACTGCTGCTGTCAGAAAACATCCGCACTGTTAAAGGATTAAAGGATTAAGAAGGAAGAAAATAATGCAGTGACTTCCTAATGTTATGTATCCTTAGGAATTTATTTGAAATACTTCAAATTCTTGCTCATCTCTCACTTATGAGCTAGGCAAGATTTATAGATTTTATTTAGGTAGACAGGAGAAGTATTTCAGATTGAAAATTGGACTTTTGCTGAATTCAGTCCCTCAGAAAGGGCTGGAGATGTGTCCGTAGACAGGGCAGGAGCCGGGTTGCTGCTGTTGGGATGCTCGTCCCCATACCTGCTTGTCTAACACACACAGGATCTGTAACTCTGAGTTTGCACACAGGCTCTGGGGAGCTGTTCTCTCATACTTCCCATCAGAATCACAGATTTGGATGGTGTGACTTTCATAGCAGCCCAGATGCATCCTCTATATAGCAGCATTTCCACAGATCAGCCCACAGTTCTCATCCCTTTCTATTTCTGCCAAAAAATGGGAAGGAAAAAAAGGAGAAAGGATCACTTGAAACAAGGGAGGGAGAGCAAAGAGAAGGGAAGGGAATGAAAAGCAAGAAAACGCTGCTGCAGTTGTGATTTGTACTTCAGTTCTATACATGAATTTAAGGACCTAAAAAGCCTAAGCACTGCAACAGCACATCGTAGAGCTGTGCTCAGTCTGGGCAGTCATGGCAATAAATCCCCTTCTCCTAAAACCAGGTAATTACTGAAACAACTCAGACTAAATAAGCACGTTATCAGAATTCACTGCACTGAAGGCAAGAAATGGAACATGATGATGGAAGACTAAGTTTGGCTCTCCTAATGTATCCAAGATGCAAACGATTACCAGCAAAATAATAGTGCTAAAAAACGCAAGCATCCAACACTTATTACAGGAATAAAATAAAGCCTAATTAAAAAATAAATCTGCTCTTGGTGGCTTTAGAAGACAGGAAATACAGGGCAAGATTTCAGCAGGCAGATGGATGCAAGAGGACAACATGTTGTCTGAACGTTTTGCAAGAAGTGTGACATGTTGCCTGCCTTACTGTACAGCCCTGATCTAGCCTGCTGGAAAACCCATCTTACAGTCTGCTACTCTGTCTCTCCTAAAATTCCAACTACATTTTCTCTTAAAGCACTTGGGTGATGCAGGAAAACAAAAGTCTAGATATGATTTAACCAAACTGAAATGCCTGTTATCAAATAGCTCTCAATAACTGACATAAAACGTAGCAGAGACATCCCTCAGTTCCTTAGTTCCACTAGAACACTTTAATTTTACTTAATGTTAGTTCTGAAAAGCTGTATCAGTGTTGCCATGACAACAACAACACAACACAGTTGTTTTCTGCGATCACTGTGCAACTGGTACACATTTCTGTCGCCATAAAACCATAGTATTTAACCACATTTCTTTTCTCTCTTATTCAAACAAGTTCTTTCCTCCAGAGCATGGCCAAATAGGTTTGGCACACTCTTTGGATGTATCTTTCTGAGGCACAAATTGAAAGCCTGGGAAAAGAAGAACACTTTATATTTAGAACGTCAGCAGTCGGGGGGAAAAGAGGCAAAAAAGCAGCTAATTTATGGTACACAGACTAATGGCCACGTAGCCACCGACACTGCAGAGCATTCACAATATAAGACCCAGTTTAGGCTAAGCAGGACTCTTAAGATTTGGACTTAATTGACTTGAATGAAATAACTTGCAGAAAATCTGCCTGTGAGAAGATAGATTCTTAGAATTAGGCATTGACTTTTCTAGCCAACAGATATTAATATATAACTAATGTGTAATTAACTATTTCAACTACATCTAGCTTCTATAAGCAAACCTAGGGTGTTAGTAAATTGTTATTGCTACCACGCACAGTGTTAGACTTGGTTAGGACATCGAGAGACTAATTGTACGTAATAGGCTCTACCTGAGCTCAGCTGGGCCTGGTTCAGAGCCTCTGTAAGACATGCAGAGCCTGGCTTTACACTATCCAGCTCCAGATCTGCACATCATTAAAGGGCGGGTGCGGAGAGGGACACAGAGGAGGCAAGAGAAAGGACAAAGTTAAATTAAAGTATCTCCTGAAACAAGATGAACAGTTTGATTTGTAGAGACAGTGATTAGAGAAATAGTGCCAGAGAAATCCAGGTTTCAGTGTTATCCATTCTAAGGTGTTGCTTCTCTGGCATGTTCTAGACCCGAAGGATCCTGAACTAGCAATGTCTATGTGCAAAAAGAGGTCTAATGCAGTGACACGCCAAGGCCACAGGATGAACAGCAAAACAAATGAGATGAGGTGAGACGAAATAAGTTGAATAAGCAGCCAAATCCCAAGTAAACTGGAGCTGCTGGGGATGAAGGAGGATGCTGCTGGTACCTGAACTACTGGGCTTAAAGCTGGTTCAGGTATAACCAGAGTGGATGCTCATTCTCAATTCCAGCGCAAACACACGTATTATGTACACATATCACCCTAAACGGAGTTTTCACTGTAAAAAGAGCTCAAAAATGATATGAAATAGACCTCAATTTACATTGGCAAGTGCTAGTGACTTTAAACATAGCTGCAGCTTGCACAGTAATGGTCTTTGGTTGGTCAGGAGACTAAAGATTCAGAGCTCATTTTCAGAGGCACTTTGCCCCAGTTTCAAAGCCATATTCCAGCCCTTGCCTCCCTATTCGGGTCTCAGCTGAGGGCCAAAAAAGTAACCAGAAATCTGGCCATTCCTTGTATTCGTCTTAAAACCTTTCATCTAACAAACTTCCAGAGCCATGTTTAATTTCTCCCCATCACTATTTTTAACTTCTCTTCCTTTCAAACTGACATGTCGTATTTGGTTGCCTGGCACTTAATTTCTTTCAGTTATGGTTTTCTTGATTCAAAATGACTGCGTCATGTCCAACAGCAAAGAGTTAGAACGAGCTTCTTTGTTTCCCTGCTGTATTACACCCAAAGAGCTTTTAAAAAGGCACGATAGCCTAAAGGTTTGCTTTGCTTCCCCTGAATATCCTTCAAAAAATCAGTGCTACTGACTTGAGTGTGCAAAAGGAGGAAAAAAGAGATATGGAGAGAAAGAGTGAAAGCAAAAAGGAATCAATGAAAACGTACAAGGGGGGAAGTAGCTCCAGGACGCTGGCCGGGCTCCGTGGGCAGGGGACACTGGGAAGGTGTCATTCGAAAAGAAAACAAACAAACAAAAAGCAGTTGGTTAAAACACCCATTGAAAGGGGTTCATTTCATATCAAGCTCAGCTTGGCTCTATGCAGCGCAAAACACGACCGCAGCCCCAACCCTTCAAGCTGTTTGGTGCTTAATTCCCTAAACAATTCATTAGGACCCAAGAATTGTTAATTCTTTTGTCCCGAGCGAGACTGAGGAATGGGTGAGAATGACTCCAAAGTTTAAAAAACACTAGTTTGTTTTGTTTTAAGACGGGAAATATTACGTACTTATCCCTTATTTCTTCACTGAAGCTCTAAGTGACCCTCTGCAACCTGCATCTGTTTCCCCACTGAAACCAGCTGCCCACCTTTACAGACCTTCCAACAAATGGACTTACTGCGGGCAGGCTGCAGAAAAGACTTGGGACACAACAAGATGCTGCTCGACAGCAAAAGACACGAAACAAATTGCATGAGGTGAAGCGCAAGATGTGATTTTAAACATCGTCAAACTAGAAATATGCAGAATGAGGAGGAGGAACACACGGACAGACACACTGTTCCCAGGAAAGACCAACCGGAGATGGACAGAAGTGAATGAGAAGTGGAAACACCATCACAATCTACAGGCAACTCCCAAATGATCACTTAGAAGGAAAATAACCCAAAAACGTTATTCACTTTTTTTTCTTCTAAGCGGCACAATGAATATTTAAAAGATTCACTTCTCACTGAATATCTGACATTCAAATGCAACCTTTACTGTGTATCTCTATAAAAAGCTTTATAAATACGAGATTATTCCATCTATTGTAGTACTGAAATTCAGCTAAATTGTCAGTAAATGGTATTAGCTATGAAATATTAGATATCACGATAATAATTTAGGCTAAGAAGTTGCCATTAGTGCATTGCACCTGAGTAAGAATACAGGAAAACATCAGAAAAAAGGACAGTGCTCAAGAAATCTGGGGTTCGATGAGCCCCATGACCTTCCTGCAACCTCACAGGGTTTTTGCATAAATGGAAATAGAAGCATTCCACCTGAGAAAAGGGCGTTTCCTACAGCACTGGACATGAAAAAATGGGGAAAAACACAACACTAAAGAGAAAATGCCACCCAGCAAGTAACTTCCAAGGCCTCCTGAGTGCCCATTTTTCTCCTTGTATGACTTTCTTGTTTGTACAATGGTTGAAAAAGGAAAATGCTGAACAATTTTGTTGAGCAATAATGAGGCTGACTTTATTTTTCAGGCAATAGCTTGTGCACATACATGCACACACACACACACACATATATATATATATATATCCATCTCTGCAAGCGTATCTACCCCTAGCAGTATTTTAGGAGACGATCACTTTGATCATGCAAACTTCATTGTCGAATACATCTCAGAGGTGACTCAAGGTAAAACCAACATTCTTTCTTATTACATTTAATTTTCAGAGTTGAATCAAATGGACGGTTTTCCTGTATGGTCCATTTCCGCTCATTTATTGCAGGCACTGGCTGCATTATCACTGATGTTCCACACTCAAGGAAATGGTTGTTTTTAAAAGCAGAGTTTGCACTTCAATCTGACCCTCCTCTCCCATTCCCTGTGTCTCCTTTTCATTACTTGTACTGCATTATAGACCATTGCAATATTTTATGGTTCTATTAAAATGCTGTCCCTATCACTTCTGCAAATCAAAACCTCTAATTATAAATAATAATAAAAATGCAGAGCAGGAAGTTCTTCGCTTTCCATCTGCTTTCCATTAGATTACTCAACCCAGCCAAATCTATGGACACACAAGGAGTTCTATGTTTGTAAATTCCTTCACGGCAAAGAGCTTTATGCTGGAGACACAAAATGTCCTAGATGCTCTGCACAGCATATTTTGATTAAAGAAAATAGAGCTTGCATGTTGATAAATACATCTTATCAAACCCAAATCTAAAGCTTCACATTAATTCTAGATGAAATACCCAGCTAATGTCGAGTAAGGACAAAAGCTCCAAGCGGTTCCTTTTAGAAAAGTCTCTGTTCCTTGGGAAAAGCCAATCTGATGTTTGAAGTATAGGTAAAGGGAGGAAATTAATTTATGTGGCTATTAAAGCGTATGGGAAATATCTGTTTAAGCCATCGATTAGAATACACTAAATGCACCGCACACCACACATCATTTTTGACTCCAGGCAGATGGGTTCCTCGAGTTCTCCACCACCACATTCAACGTGCGGTACCTACAGGAACCTCCTCCCCGACTCCTTCCAGCACTCTTACTTCCCAAGGTGGAAAAACTAGAAAGCATAATGGTACAAAGAGATGGCGTCATAAACTGTGTGTGCAAAAGGAGGGCAGGAAGGATTACAGAAACACCCGCAACATTTGTTCGAGCAACCCTTCCATCTGAAAGCTCTAGAGCGTCTTTTGCCTTTAATTGTAAGGCCACCAGGGATAGCCTCATGGCTTGGCAGCATCTTTCAACTTATTACTTTTAATAGGGCTTGTGCTTTTGGTATCAACTCTATAACCAACATTCCCAGGACTGGAAGAGGAAATCCACCCTCTGGTGTGCTGTTAAAGCCAAACAGAATCTATTAATCTACGCTGTTTCGTTATTTCTCATTAGAACATAGCAAGAAACTACTCACTAGCAGCTCATGACATTTAATTGCCTGAGCCGTATTTAATAATAACCACGTGCTTGTGACTGTGTCTATCGGCCCAGCCTGTATTTAGGTTTAAGGCTGCCCTTGTCCACATGCTTCAGCAGACAGAGAAGTGACTGATTCCGGTATTTAGAGATCAGCTTCAAACACCAAGAGGCAGATGCTGCTTTCACGGAACAACCACCTGCTGCAGTGCTTGGAGTCGCTCACGAGCTACGTGCCACTGATTGCAGCAAATACATTCGCATGTTCCCAGAAATAACAAAGGCTGGAGATAGCGATGGCTGCGAAAACCATTTCCCTGCCCTGGCAGCATGCAGATTAATGAACGCGGTGCGCCAACAGCTCAGGGTGGTCAGGGCTTTCTACCACTGAACCAAAGGTTCCAAGCTCTAACACAAGATCTGATAAAATGCATTTCCCTCAGCGGAAGTCAAACTTTTCAATCGTGTCTATTTGTTTTAAAGTATCAAGACAGCAATTCCATAAGATAAGGAACATCATTAAAATAGAGAAAACAGATGAAAAATACACCAGTTAACCAGCTTTCCAACTCAAGCTGCCGCCTGCATGGCGTCTTAAGAAAGATCAGCAATTTCAAACTGCTCTTCTTGATGAACAAGATACACAGATATATCTTTATATAGAGGAATGTATAGTATTGTTTTTAAATGGAAGAATAAACCAAAAGCTTCAGCCCCAGTAAATTCTGCAGAGATCTCATTATGACATCTATCTGCAACCACTTCCCGCAGACACATCTCATTTTCTGTTTGTTTTTCCTTTCCTCAGCAGAGCTTGCTGTTCATTTGCCTGTATTTCATACCATACACCACTGTCCAGAGCCAGCAGGAAGTAGATGGCGCCATATACCCGGAGCAGAAGCAATTACAATTCCAAGTTATGTTATATCTGACTACTTCCATCAATCCCCAAACACAAAGAAGTTTCCGGCACTTAACTAATCTGTTCCAACTAAGCCTGCATGAACATTTTTGGGTTGCCTATATGTTCTATATGAAAAAGATCTAATATACAACATGCTCTGGACAACCAGAACTACCGGAATCAGTAGTTACAGATTGCTGAAGGTATCTTAAATTCTTACAAGCTATAAATCTTTCAAATCATGCAGAAGATGAAAGACATTCAACAGTGTCAACGATTCCGAGAGAGTTAAAGTGTGGATGATACATATAGAAAGTATAACATGGTATGTAAAAGGGACGGTCAACACACAGATTATAACACAGTATGTATAAAGGAAATATTAAACATGGAACACCAAAAACACAGCTCCATTTCACGTCACTGCATCATAAAATGTCATATACATACCTGGTTTTGGCACAGAATTGGTCACGGACTGAGGAACTTTGTCGTTAATTAGTTCAACGCACTCACTAGGAAAAAATCCAACCTGTAGTAAAACACAAAGAGAGGCAGAATACTGAATGCAGTGTTTTTAAGATCTGGATTTTCCTCAAACTCTGCTTGTCTGATGCTCCGTAACATTATCCAACAGAAAATGACCAGGGTAAGACATTCAATCTCAGAAGTGAGAACAGGTTTAACAAAATATGCACAGAGCAAAATGAGTTTGTAAGTAAGAACCCAGTGATTTGGCCACAGATAAAACCAAGTATTTTAAGAAGAAACAGCACTACATAGCAAAAAAACCTCTCCAACAAGAGCCAGAGCTGCTGGTGCATGCTCTCATATCTGCTTCTGACCACAGACAATCCAGTGCAGCCGCTGTGCCTCAGTTTCCCTACCAGCAAAGGATGAGGGAGAATAGCACCACAATATCCATTACTGAAAAGCAATTTCAGAGAACAGCTGACAAACATACCACACGAGCTATTCAACTGTTACGATTTCTCCGTGTATCTGCTCATCAAGTTGGAACGGAAAGAATATTCCAGAAAGAAACCCCAGAGGCAAGTTTCTCCTTTACAAATATTTGAAGATGCAACGACCCACCCTGGGCTCCACACAAAATTATCACAGCCCTGAATGCAGCTGCTTCTCTGCTGCATCCCTGACAATGGAGACGACTCCAAGCCCCCAGTTCAGGAAAGGTCCTCTGACTAATTACTTTCAAATGCTAATTTGCAGCGTTCCTGCACTGACCTTTTCCCCCTCTTGGAGATCCTGCAGACACTAATCCAGCAGAAGGGTTAGAAACAACAGTGTGGGGAGGACTTTTGTGCCCGCAGAAGTTCACATGCCCCTCAAATGTCTCCGTATCTGGGGAGAAGTGAAATTATTTCCCTTTTGCTGTTTAAGGCTTCAAGATGCGACCAGATGGGAGTTTTACACTCCCCAGCATCCCAACCTTTTCTCCAGTGTTTTCCTTCTTGCTCTTGTTCCAATTGAAAGTCAAACCAGAATGGAGACACTGTCAACTTTTATCCTTAGTCCATATTTCCAGATTGATTTTCTTTTCCTATCCTACCTCTTCGCCCAACCCAGCTTGTGTGCTGTGCCATGTAATTCCATCGCTGCCGCCGTCCTGGGCAGGATTTCCTGCCCGTGTCAGGCATGTGCTGGGGACAGCTGAACGCATCAAGTCTCTCCACGCGGCCGCGGTTCGGGCAAGTGCTGCGACAATCCGTGGCAAAGGGCCAGCGGACGGGCCCCAAGCTCATCTGAGCAACAGAACTGGGCCAGGACCGCTGCCAGTCGTGTTAGTCCATCTAGGAAACTCCCTGGAGCCACAGCACTGCAAGTCTGGCAAAAAATCCCTTCTCTGTTTATCCATCTTACACAATTCCCTGATGGATCCAATGAAAAAAAACCATCTTTTCTTACTCCAAGTTGATTTTTCACCCATAAAACTCCAAGCAATTTAGGAGTGGTGTCAGGCATGGTGTGGCCAGGTGAACGCCACATACTTTGAAATGATTCCAAATTCCCTAAGGGAAGTGACAGTGAATAGCAAAACCAGATAACTCCTCCTCCCCACACCCCTGGAACCCAGCAAGGCAACGTTCTGCCCGGTTACGGGGACGCCTCAAGTGACCCACAGAACTGAAAATCCCATCCAAACCCCAAATAACGGATGGTCCAGCCAGGTCGCACTCGCTGGCTGTGCCAGGTTTGCAAGGAGATGATGTCTTGGCGTTACGCGATGTAGGGGTGATTTTTGTGCAGCTCAGTGATGCTGCTTTGCCAGGAGATGCTGAGAAAAAGGCTGATCGGCACATAAAGTACCGATATTCAAACAAAATGCATTATATGGTTTTTAAATGCTTTCCTATAGCTGAGAGTCTCTCTTGGGTATTTCCTGTGCAAGAAATACAGGAGATGATTTTTAAGTTATGAGTCTCAGCCCCTTCACACAACCGATACATTTGGGAGACTGAAATGATAGAATTCCTTTCAATCTCAATGCTTCGAGAACTTTTCTTAATTGCTCGCAATGTCTGTGCCTGAGATGCATAAAGAAACTTGAAGTACTTAGACACCAGCCTTCCCTTAATCATAATGAAAAATGGTGGATCAAGATCCAACCCAAAATCCCACACTGTAATCAAAAGCTCATTTGCCTTTGATTGTTAACATAATGTTTCTCCTGTTTCTGGATGCAATATGCGACACTAAACATGAATTTAGAAATGAAAGAAGACCCAAGATGCTTATGTCATTGCTTCGAGATATCTTGGAACCTTCCCCAAATATAAAACACTATCTCTGTTCTCTATGTATCATATTTGCCATGTTCACAACTAATAATTATAATGGATTTTTTTAGGGAAATAGAAGTTTCACTTGTGCTACTGTTGACAAGCTCTCTGATGTTACCGTATTGGTATCAGTGCTAATGGTTTATACTTTCTGACTTATTTATTCAGATTTTTCTTGCAAAATCCCCATGAGATCATCCTCGGGGTCATAACCTATAACTTGCGCCTTGTTCCCACTCACTTAAAAGATGCTGCTTCTCCTCCCATGGAAAGTTTTCCACGATTTTGTATAAATAAATGAGTTTAGTCCAAGAGTTAATCTCAACAGATGAAGCAAGACACTATTAGAGTCTGAGCCAGGATTAAAGGATTTGACAACGTACAAAAATTAATAGCAAGGGTAGTATAGATATTTAGAAAAATATAAGGTCATCTAAAGGTTAAAAAAAAATCACTACACACCTTAACCAAAGGAGGAAAGCACAGCCTACTGTATGTAAATATTTCTGCAACAGATACTATATCTGTTTTCAGTGTTCAAGGAGAGAACTCAAACGAATGAGAAAGTAGCAGCAACATAAATGGCAAATGAAACATGGAGACATTTTGCATTTGTTTGTTTTGATATAGGCTAATGTATGGGTTCAATTTTATTCCAAATTGGTTTCTTTTTTGTACTAAATCACGCTGTGCTGCCTTTCGCACCGCGTTCCCAAATCTGTGCGTGTGCACCACAATTCAAACTTGGGCTTCTCATTTAGAAACTGCTGTTTCCAAAGCCACAAAAATGTGTTCTTGTCTTCCCAGGACGTGTTCACATCACAGACATGTTAGTTATTAGAAAATGATGCACAAGGAGAAAAAATTACATGCTCTGAACTAACACTGTGTTACTCCTGACCAATCCAAGGCACAACACGTCCCTTTTGGGGAAATCTGTTCCATCTTACAGCATGGTTCAGGTTCAGCATGGAATATGGTTTGAAAGCAACCAATTCAGGCTTATGTAAGTCCAGTATGGTCCAGTTATGCACACTCTGAATAGTTCTGTGTCACCTGGAGCAGTTTTGCAGGTTGTTGTTGAGCAGTAGTGCAACTAATGAAACTCCATCCCAAATACACAATTATTCAGAACATCAAAAGGGCAGTTGTGCATCAAAAAAGGGGCCTGTCCCTAATGATTCAGCTGTCTGAAACAGAGCTGCTGATTGAAAAGACAAAGCATGAAGGAAAAGGAGAACAAAGAGGCCTGGAAGGCTGTTAATGTGGAGGTGGCTGTAATTTAGGTAACAATCTTACAATGAAAGCAGTGACTCACTAAGGGCATTTGAAAAGAAAAAGGCTTGAGGAAAAATGTCTTTAAAATCATTTTAGTTTAACTAGAGAAAATGATAAGAAGCCTGGTGGGTTGTTTTGTTCTGCAGAGGATTAAGTGTCTTGTGATGCAGTCGTTAGATCAGGTACAGAGAGGCTCGGAAAGCTGAAGGATAACAAGAGTGGTGATTCACTCCCCAAGGACAGCTCTGCCTAGCCAGGAATACACTGATTTCCATGCCGAATCAAAGCCGCGGTTGGAAAGGAACACATGTGCAACCTATCGGACTGGCGCTCCTGTTGAGATCTGCAGAGCTGCCTCTTGTTCATTTGCACAACACAGAGAAACCTGTTATTCCTTCTAATACACTTGCAGAAATAAATGCACTTCTGCACAGACATCCACAAGTCACAGCTGGTTTAAATGCCCAAAACCAGGTAAGTTCTTTTAAGGCAAGAAGTGGTTTTTTCCCACTTTTGGCAGACCCTTGCTCTCCTCCTATCAAGACATTATTTCCAGTGTAACTGGGGTCCACCTGAGCGAACCTGGTTCTGTTCCCAGCACAAAGCAAAGACCTGGGAAGTAACATGAGGAAACTCTCCAAACGTTTGGTCTTTGGACCTCCTCCTTTCAGCCCTTATCAGAACCACGACCATCTGGCAAGACAGTCTTTGCTGATTTATTTTATTAATTAAAATAACTGAATCAACAGTTTCCTATCACGCGTACAATGGCTATTGCTCCTAAATGCAAACAGAACTGTTTGCCTATAATAAATGCTTTACAGCCTGCACAGGTTCATCAGTTCTTATACATAATATGATAATATTCTTTTTCACCTATGCACTATTTTACGTATTCATCACGTACATTTCTGTAACACATCTCTAGATCTGGTGTACTAACACTAGAGAGAAATTCCCCCTCTCTGAATTCCTGTCTCACTGCAGCGGTTTGCATGGCCAAAACATTCCAGTAAAACAGGAAATGTACTTCTGTATCCTTATAGCTTATGAGTCTTGAACTTGAAACACAGGTTAAAAACTCTTTCCCTCTCAGTACAACACTAGAATTTGTGTTTCTTGGTAGCCAAGGGCACTTCATGGAAATGCAAAGCTCTGCTAAGTCCATTTCGAAGAAATGACAAAAATTGTCAATTCACAGGAAAAATGCAGTAAGAACTGAGCTAGCAGCGCTTATGAAGTGACCAGGCTGCTCCCCATCTCAGCTGACGGGCAGTACCTGCTTAAAACACGCTAACTTCATCTTCTGCAGTTGTGCAAACACATCCCGAGAGCTACTGAAACATATATTGTGGCTGCTGCATTTTCCAGCAGTGTGGTTCAGGAATCTGAGTCACACTGTGAAAGATTCTTGCTTATAATTTAAGACGCGAGATTATTCCACCCCTGATTTTTTTGTTAGGCTGAAACACGGTGCTGTATTTCTGCAGCTGTTCGGGTCTGTTTTGTGCAACATGCCTGCACCCGTGCACAGGACACAGAGTAGTTGTGGTTTGTGTTATTGATTCACTTGGAAGTCAGATGTGGCATAGATGGATCATTCTGAGTCGTGCTAAAGCATTTCATTAACTTGATAGTAGGGCTAATACTGCTTTAGGGCTTCTAAGAGCAGAACAGAAGTTCCACAAAGACATGACACTGTTCAAAACTAGAACAACAGTCAAGTTTGTTCCAGAAGTATCAGTATGGTAACTCTAGGAACAAATTTAATTTCAGAGCAGCTCTCATATGTCAACACTGCTCTGATTTTACAAGTGAGATATTATCTGAACTCCCACATCTGATACAAAGCCAACAAAGGCCGTATCTCATGTGCTCTGGCTAATCTGACAGCAATGTAATAGTAGCACTAACGCTCCGTTCAGCTGAGATTTGTCGTGTTTGGAGGTCCAGCCGCACACATTCCGGTATTAACGGCAGAACCACGGTTCGGATCTGGCACAGAAAGGTCTGTCAGGGAAAAGCTGAGCTACTCTGAGAAGGTTTCCAGGCCAAAATACACAAGTGGCTGGTCAATCCTGATCCTCTCCTGAGCAAACTCTGAATTCCACCTACTCACAGACAGCAACTGCAGTGTGAAAATCCCTCCTGCTTGAATGGAGACGAAATGTGAGACACCACAGAGTGAGGAGGTAGAGAGTCAGTTACCTCAACCTTCAGTAGCTTTTGGGTTCTGTTTTTCCCAAAATTTCTTAATGAGAAAATCCAAGCTAGGGAACAACTGGTTTTTTGGAAGGAAAGTGACATGTCAACACAAAAGTTTTGGTACGTAATTCCCAGGTATGTTTGGGATGTTTTGAAAATTCCATCTAAATCTCTCTGCTAGAGCCTTTCCAGAGACCAGGAACATGGACACTGCCCAATAAACGCAGATGTGAAAGCAGAGGTTAGTGCTGCCTTCTCCGAGTCAGCGTGTTACCAACTGCTTTTCTCCGCATCCTCCACGTTCTGCCTGATCTTGTTTTAGGCAGTGGAAGGAATGGGATGATTTGAATAACAGTGTCAGCTGCTTCAGAGGGGGCAGCAACCTGAGCTTGCACAAACATCAGGCCAGCTGTCGATTCAGTGTCGCGGCTGGGAACGCGTTCTGTGAACATGCTGCTGAGTTTCCTGCCTTTATTTAAGTTGCGTTAGCACGTGTGCTGCTCGTGCCTACCTGAAATCCGTGTTTGCCCCTCCACCACGTGGTCAGCTCCTTCGGCGGCATATCGATAACAGACACGATGTCTCCCACCTGCAAGAGATCGACAACATCACTCAGAGCTTGTGAGGAAAGCACAATTCAAATAACCGCGTTCTTCAGCACCGCAAAAACTGCAACACTCGTGAGCAACTGCACCAATGCCAACCTTGAGACATCTGCCTTTGTAAAATCAAACTGGGAGGCAGAAGAGTTACTGCATTATACAAAATACAGGATACAGCTGTTCCGAAGGAAACAATTCTCAAAAGCGCCGGCTCTCTGCCAAAGGGTACAGAGGCGTTCTGATTAAACCGCAGACATAAGTAAGCAGCGATGGTGTGAAACACGTCGGAAAATATTCTCAAGTAACTGAACTAATTTTTACTACGTGCCCTATATGTCTTCTTGTCTCCCTGCACAGCAAAAAGAGATCCCTTTGTAGTTCCCAAACTGCCCCAGATGTGCTTTTCTCAAATAGAAAACAGAGGAGGGGCGATGCGGTGTTACAGCAAAAGGAAGGAAAATGTCCAAGGGGAGCAAACACGTCTTCCTGAAACCTCATTCCACGACAGAAAATGAGACAGACACAGCCTTGCTAACAGGAGCACCGGCTGTGTAAACTGGCCAATGAATAATTGAATTGGCACGTGTCCACATACGGACATATGTGGACAGTCTTCCTCAACAGATACAACATACTTTTAATCCTCTGCACAGTACAAACTATGCAGGGTCTGCTGCTGCTCAGAGAGCAGGCTGGGGCACTTGGCAATATCTGTTTAATCAGGAGATACTAATGCCAAGTAAAGCTATATTTTAAAGATGACTGAACTCCTCCCTGCATGCACCCAATCCAAATCTAACGTTTAATCGAATCTTCTCAGCTTCACCTCACAAAACATTCTGAAAGGGTCTGAATATCTTCCTGATGTGTGCGCATACACACAGACACATGTTACGCGCTTCTGTATATCACAACAAGGAACATAAGCTCCTTTAATATTTACCTCAAAGGACAGCTCATCTGCTGCCTGAGCGATGTATCTCTTAATAACATGGGCAGCAGCGATAGCAGGAACGTTAATGGATGATTCCTCATGGACCAGCAGGTGATTCCCCTTGTTATCAATCTGCAATAGAGAGCAGAGCAGAGCGTGAGGCAGCCGAGGACAAGGCGGGAGGCGTTTTCATGGTGCTCACACATGGCACAGACTTGACGCTGATGCACAGAGACAGCCCAGCTCCCCCAGGACAGGAGCTCAGGGCACAGCACACACACAGAGGACGAGCAATCCACAAAGAGCATTTCCCAAGGTCCTAATCCCCATCCAACTAACGAGGAAAAAGCTGCGTTTGTGCATCTTTGCGTACAAACAGGAACACGACACCGAACATGACGCCTCGACACCAAATCATATTGTTTTTCTTGAAGTACTTAAAATGGCAACATGAAAATACTACAAAAAGTCTCTGAAAAGGGGAATTAATGCTCACTGAAGAAAGGAGGAAATGCTGTCAAACTAAAAGCTATAGCGTCGCTTTCCACCTTCTCCCACCCTATTATTTCTTTTTCCTAAGAAAACACTGCTCCCGTTGCTGTGATCATCAGCCTACTTTCAAAATCCCTACATTTTGGCACTCATGTAAAATTGGTGAGACTCTCAGTTAATCAGAAAGGTTATTCTGTACTGCAGGAGCAATAGGTTTGCTGTGATTTCCAGGTGTTGCTGTAAATTCTCATTTCATTTTTCTCAATAACTTCCTTCCCCCCTTCATGCTGAGAAGGTTTCCAAGCTTTTACTTCTCCCAAAGGATTGAAGGGTGAGGAGCGTATTAGCGGGGAAAATTGCAGGAAACCGCACTCAATCCTTATCGCAGCCATTTCAAAAGGAATTGCAACGGTCTAATAATAGCTGTTTCTATTCCTGGTGTGCAGCAATATCATCAGGCAATGGAAATACTCAGACTAATTAGCAACAGCATCGCTGACACAGACAGGTGGCCTCGAGCACTTTCGCCCCATTTTCTCCTGCACTCTTTGCCCAATGAGCTCTATTGTTTAAGATGGAGAAGACCGTTAACAGAGAAGCCAAAGCTGCAGCTGCAGTTGACAACACACAAACAGTGTCTCTGCAAGCACAACGTCGGCTCTGTTGAGCAGTTAAACCAGCAGTGATGGCAAACAGCAGCAGATCATCTTCATTGTTTCTGCAGCTATTGCAAGGAAAAATAATACAAAAAAGAGAGCAGACAAACACCATAACTGAGATGGCTCCTATAGCTTTACAAACTCGTCACAGCTGCAGCACTGTCTTGTCAGAAAGGAGTGAAAAAATGTGCTTTCTGCACACTTTTCCCTAGAGATTTCAGCCATGCACTGGATTTCCACAGGCAGCCCCTGATCCAGCCACTGCTCCGCCAGGATTGCCACCTCCCTTTCTGATTATCAGAAAAACGATGTGTCTTTGAGTGACAAAATCACAGCTCCTATATTGTTAATGCTAGATCTTTGTACTATACCTTCCGTGGCCACCTGTAGCATGGGAAATAAAGCTTTCGGGGTACCATTGCAGTGGCACCTGCAGGTCTGGAAGGATGATAGCTCTTTCTGCAAAGGCAGAGAGCACCTTTGTGGCTTTCTCTGCTGCTGGGAATAAAGAATGAGCCGAGCTTTGTACTTTACCTCCATCCACGTGAGCGCGGGTCCACAGTTGATCTTGTTGCCTGCGATGGCAGAGAGACGTGCCAGGTAAGCCATCAGCATCTGGGTGACAAGCTGGAACAGAAAGGGAAAGACATAATGAGTTTTTCTGCTAATACACCGTAATTTGGAAAGACTTCTTCAGACTCGGAGAGACCATAAATTATCCATTGCCACAGGCGAGTGTTACAGAGATACATTCCCTTTTGCAAGGAAATCTGTCATTTGAAGGACAGCAAACTACATACAGTATTACAATGATTACACAAAAAAATGCGTAAAAAAGTAGCTCCCTGTGAAAGTAATAATGTTATTTTTATAAGATATGTATTTTGTAATTTCTCTTGTCAAATCTAAAGTCCTCCTCTCATCATTAATTTCACATATAAACAAATATTTTGTATAACGGCCATCAAACATATCTGAGGACCATTTAGCCAAATAAAACACTGGCTGCCATTGTCACCCACTTGCAAAACCCTAAAAATGTGGTAAATCAGACCAGCCTCTTGGTGAAAGAGTAATATTTCAAATAGCAGAAGAGGCTTTTAAAAATACACTTATCATTGTGCTTTCTGTGACAGTAAACTTGCTTTTATTAAAGAGAAGCTAGTGAGGCTTTTCACGTGACAGTGTTACAAAGCAGTATTGCAGCCCAGAGTTTGTAGGACTGTGTAAAACGTTGTTCTCCTTAAACATCTCTTCAAATATGGTCAATTCAAAATAAAAAATATAGTACGAGACACCACGCAGCTGCAGAGCAGTCGAGCTGTTCAACATCTTCACATCTTCACAGACATAATGCAGATTTTCAGGCTCACACTATCAGGATTTTGGTGAACTTGTGCAAACATACAACTACATGTGCCAGAGGGAAGTGACCTGCGAAATGAAGCCACGGGCACTGTCTGCCACTGCGATACCTGCTCTGCTTGCAGGCCAAACAGGGTTTGTATGCTCCACTGGCTCAAATAACCTCTGTGGCCACAATAGGATGAGCATGAGCCAGCACTGGGCCCTTGTGGCCAGGAAGCCAATGGGACCTGGGCTGGGTTAGAAGGGGGTGGTCAGTAGGTCAGAGAGGTTCTCCTGCCCCTCTGCTCTGCCCTGGGGAGACCACACCTGGAATCTTGTGTCCAGCTGTGGCCCCTCAGTTCCAGCAGGACAGGGAACTGCTGCAGAGAGTCCAGCGCAGCCACCAAGATGCTGCAGGGAGTGGAGCATCTCCCGTGTGAGGAAAGGCTGAGGGAGCTGGGGCTCTGGAGCTGGACAAGAGGACACTGAGGGGGGACTCGTTCATGTTTACAGATATCTAAAGGGTGAGTGTCAGGAGGATGGAGCCAGGCTCTTCTCGGTGACAGCCAATGATAGGACAAGGGGTAACGGGTTCAAACTGGAACAGTTTGGTATTAGTCCTGCAGCGCTCAGCCCCAGAACAGCATGATTTCTGAGCAATGTAAGTTGCTAACATCAAGTCAGGAAATAGCCGAAAGTTTCCAGGGACATAACAAAGCTCTTATCTAAGGTTTTAATAGCACAGCATCGTTCTTGACACTCTCCATAACCATTCGGCAATTTGCAGCACATTAACTCTTATTAAATTGCAGGGAATTTTGCTTTAAATCAGTGAAATTAAGGGTAGAAACACATCCTTATTGACAGTAATCAATTTCCCAATCTAATGCATGCCGCATTAAAACTACTTTGTACATGCTCAAAAGTGTCTCGCAGCCCCTTGGTGGTGACTGTGCTTTAATTGCTGATAATTCACCTCCGGACTGTCCTTCAGGGCATCGGAGCGGGGCAGCTCGGAGAGCTGGGAGAACCGCCGGTCGTAGATACACAGGTGAAGATGCTTATCGAGCACTCTGAAATCTTCATAGCTCCGCTTCACGATCCAGCTCCTCCCCTGGAGAGACAGGAAAAACAATCACGTCTTTATAAGCTCCTCACTAGTTGGGGTTAGATGGGGAAAATGGCAGTTTGTGCAGAATCTGGTCAACTCTTTTCTCAAAGCATTTGAAAGTGATGAAAGCACCTCACTAGTATTTTCATGTTTGAATTTCTAGATATCCATTCATGCCCCAAGCCTCTGTTTTACTTGTTTCCCTGTGGGGCTGGATGGGGCTCAGCATCAGGAGATCTATACAAAGCTTTTAGTCTTAGGAGGATTTTGTAGTGTTTTCATACACAAGGTGTCTTTCCACAAATGCAAATTACAAAACAGTTCCATAGTGTAAAATTAGATTCACATAGATAGAAGATTAAGCAATTGGGGATCTGAAGGCAGAATTGGAGCTTGCAAAACTTCTGCCACATGCCCCAGGCAAATCTGCAGCTCAATTAAAATAAACAATGTCTGATGAACAGCACTAGCTGCAGATTTACTCCTGAGTGCATATCATTCCCCCAGTTAAAATACTGACAAGACACAGACTGCTTCAGGGGACAAGGAAGGGACCATGTCAGCAAAGCATCATTTGCTTTGTGAAGCTTTAAATATCTGCTTCTAAATGCTTCATGGCCTATTATGATCAATAAAAAATCTTGTAATAATGCAGCAGTTTACAGGTCAAAGTGCTTTATGAACAGTCGTTAATCCTCTCAACGCTTCCTAAAATGAGACTATTCCTGTTTTGTGGATGTGACCGCGCACCTCCACAAAGCTCCCCCACCTTCTCTGTCCAGTGCAAAGCGCTTCTCCAGTCTTGTCTTTCCTAAAATCAACAGCATGGCCTTGTTTAAAGAGGAAAACATCTCTATCAGCGTCACACGCTCTGCTTCACACTCCACATCCCGGGGGGAAAGGATGAGACCGTACTGATCCAGGATCTCCCGTGGCACAGCGATGCTCGGAGACAACGTTGGAGGAAGAAATGAGCTTGCTCCAGGTTACATGGCCACTCAAAGGCAGGGCCAAGGATTAAAAGTGACACGGGGATGCTCGGCGACCAGTCTGGAAAGCAGGGAAGCGCATGCTTGAGAGACACGGCTTCATTTCAGCTTTCCATGGGGGCAGTAGCTGTGAAGTGTGATTCCAGTTGCGGACGCGATGCCCTCCTCACCCAGGCTACAAAACAGCTTCAGCTTCCCAATCGCAATTCTGCTGTATGAATTTATCAGGAAAATCATCAACATCACTTTCCTATTAACATCCAAAGCCTGCAAGGCAACTGTAAACGCAAAACCTATTGTATTTTCTGTCAATTTATGTAACACAACTCCAGTCAGTGCACTGTGCCCATAAGCTCTGCTTTCACACCACAAGAAACCATCCGGATTTCACAAGCCTACAAAGAGGGAATCTACACAGGACACAAATGCTTTGTAATTTCTATACGTTATGTCATTTTACTTTTCATCTAAAGGAGAAAAACAAAAACAGGAGTGCAGGTCTAATTATCTTCAAAAAGATGACAGCCTTTCCAATTCCTCCACCTTTTGCAATTAAATGCTTTTTGCTCTCCTGATAAGTTGCCAGTGTGACCTTCAGCTGAGCAAGGTTTAGTCACCAACGTAAGGAACAACAGACCCAGAAATCGCCGCAATCCCTTGTTTGCTTCTGCCAGCTGCGCTTAACAGGCCATTTCCATACAACCTCATACGCTGCCCACACAGAGAATAAACCTGTTTGTGAAAGGATCGCAATTCTGCCATTAATTCTGTTAAGACTGTAGACTCGCAGTCTCTTTTTAGTATGAATTAAGACAGTAAGAGCTCGATTTATTATAAGACAAGACAGGCATAGTTGGGGTCGGCAAACTGCTGGTCCGTGGGACGGCGTGTGCAGAATGGACCGTACGGGCAGTGCTCTCCTGGCTTCTGATGGATCCCGTTCTATATTATACCGGCAACGCGAGCAGGGAGGGGATGAAGGAGCAAGGACAGCTTACCCCGGGCCAGCAGCGGTGTTTCTGGCCCCAGCATCTCCCGCAGGTGCAGAAAGGTAACCCCGAACCGCAGCTCCGAACCTGCAAACTGCGGCACTCCGGCAGCTGCTAAGCAACCAGCTCCCTGAGCCGTCCCTGCTCACAACGCAGATTGCCACCAGCAGAAAGTTACTCCAACACCCTCGATGCGAATACTTCCTAATACCCTACACAGTTTTGAGTCCGCCGCAACTGAATTCCAAAAGCACACATGCTTCAGGTTGCTCTGAAAGCTGCATTAAGCAGATGTGGAGCCTGAGTGATCAATTCTAAAGAAGACAGGCATGCTCACAAAGGGCGCAATTTAACTTGATAGGAAGGAATCACTGCAGTAATCTAGGAAGGAACTGGTCAACATTTAGTGCTCCCCCTCGGATCTGCAGCACTAATCACAAGAAAGTCTTAATTCTCTCAGCTGCACCAAACAGCAGCGACCTCATTCAATACCAAAAACACTACAACGTTTCACTACGTCGATATTGCTTTTCTTGAGAAAATTAAAGTAATAACCCAACAGGAGCTTTACAGCCACAGAGGAAATACTTCAAAGCCACAGACAGACCAACTGCTACGTAACCACAACTACAACTCTACCGTCCTACAGGTAACAAAGCAGTGAGTGAATGCATATGTATTTTCAATTTATTATACGGGCATTGCGCATGTTTAAATACAACACCCTCTTTACCCTGTGTCCCAAATACACTATAATCCACTCAGCACTTAACCGCAGAGGAAAAACGATGTTTCATCAAAGTAAGCAAACACCACTATCCTTTCAAACAAACTCAACAAGAAAACCCTTTGAAAATGACTTGCCTGAGGTCAGTAACACAAAGCAAAGCCAAACTCAGAATGACTTGCCCGAGGTCGCTGCACAAACCGGAGCTCAGACAGATACAAATCTCCATTTCCTAAGGTCTCATTTCTTGGGCTCAACACTGAAGCAAACAGCTGATTTTTTAATTATTTTTTAAGTGACCAAAGCCTGGTTTTGTTAAAACTAATTGCCAGAAATAAAAGATTTTGTAGGTCCAAGACTTGGTGGGAAACTTTGCTGGAAAAACAACTGCATAACCCCAGTTGTGGCTGCCTTGCAACAGAACACCCGCCTAGCACATTATTTGCAAAATAACAGAAAATTAGAAGCATGGAAATAATTAAAAACATGGTGCACTTCCATTACAAACCCATTTATCATGACAGCCCAGAAGGAAGCAAAAAATCTTAACGGTACTTAGGAAATATCACCAAGAATATAAGAAATGTCCTGCTAGGCCAGGTCAAATTTATCAGAGCATGAGAGGAACTGGTTTACACCATCGGTTTAACTAAACCCTCAGTATAACCAGTAGGACGTAACTTGGAAAACCTTCCCAATGGAGAGCTTTGCCGCTTTGTTTGGTGACAGTAAATATTTGCTACACGCCATGAAAATGACACATCTTTGATTTATTGCTGAAGCGTCTTTACACACGTCCTTTATTTTGATGTGGTTTCTGTGCCTGGAGGCTGCCTTTTCTTTTTGTTCTTCACTAACCTGCTTGTTCTACATTTTATATCTAATGAATCTGTCATTTGGAAGGGTAGGTGCTTTTCCAAGCCCTATGAAGTCTATTTATGTGTAAGTCCTTCAGGTTCGAGGCATCATACCTGTGCGCTTTGATTTTTTCACGATGCTTTGCAGGAACATCCACCACAATCCTCATGGTACTTCAGATCTGAACCAAGCGCAGCTCTGGGAGAGGTGGTAAAATGGGTAAAATTGCAGGCAGACTGCTCCTCTACAACACATTTCCACTTGGTAGTTACGGGGCAGGATTCAGCGTCTGTTCGGAATAAACCCGAGTGTCCTCTCCAATTTGCGGCCAGGCCTGGCCTTGTGTGCAGAGCTCCCCGTGACCATCGGCAGCCCTGCCAAAACGCATCCCTTCCAGAAAGAAACCACAATCGCCATCCTGTCCTCTCGCGTTTCAACGCTGCTTTTCACTTTTGCTCCACAGCGACGTCGAATGCAATTGATTGATCTCTCTAATCCCAGAGCTTGTTTTCTGAAGGCAAAACGCCCAAAGGACACGACGTTAACAAACTACCGTATAATTGTAAAAGCTCCTGTCGCTTAAAAAACCCTTTCATGGCAGCAAAATTATGTGATATTGCATTTTATTCTGAGAAATTATCTTCCCTCGTGCTCATCGTCCCTTCCTAGACCAGGGCTATGCTGACCATGCACTTCAGCTGCTACGTTTCCACCATGGAAAAATCCTTAAGTATTATCATAACAGCTACAGAGTGATGCACGTTAATTACGCAGTTCCTAAAGGCTTCTATTGCAATTCAGTACTTTCCTCCCTACAGATGTTGGTTTACTTTCAAAAAGCCTGGAACAGACCCAGGTTTTTGAAGACACCTTGGCAGCGCTTTGAACGGAGCCCAACAGCACTTCTCAGGCCGCTTTCCAGCCTCATGCGTTCTTTATTAATCCACATTATTATCGTCACTTCGTTTTCATTTGTCGCTGTTGAGAGCAGAAGGCATGTAGTACATGACCCACGATCAACCATTCAAGCACAGAACACCAAATGATGGATTAGCTTTGCGGAAACAAGGATTTCAGTCGCTTTCTTTTGACTAATATAAACCAGCCCTTCTCGCTTGAGAAACGCTTAGGACAGAGGTTTCAACGTTTCTGAACATCTGGAAAGACAGGCTAAAAATATTTTGTCCATAAAGGCCTACGGTCAGGTTTAAAGAAGTTTTGGGGGACTTACAAATTACTACCCAGAATCACAACAGGGATTTCCAAACAGTTGCAAACACATGAGGGACAAAACTCCATGAGTAAACCTGTTTGGCTCTTAAAGAACTGTAGCCTTTCACAGGAGCTCTTACTCAGTAACCGTTCTCTAGGTGTTGGAGCTTCAATCACACAAGACAAAACCATTAATGTATTATAGAACAAGTCTTTAGGAGAAAAAACAATCATACAAAAGGGTTTTGAATGTTTGACTCAAAAACCCTACTGGAAACGATTTGTGGTTTTTAGTATGGACTACCACGTGGTGCAGCAAACCATACTTGAGACATTACTGAGTAAGACATTTGCTTCTGTGAAAGTAAATCCCACTCTCTGCTCCCCACAAACCACCCAGGATGGGGTGTCCTGTCTGTTCTTCCTCCCTGGATCCCATTTTTTCCTGGCATTCTCACCACCGCTCTCAAAACGCTCATTATTGCAGCGGCGCTTGCAGTCGTGGGCGCTGGATGGGGTCGCCCGCAGGGTTTTGCAGATGCTGTTCTCCAAACACGAGACACTGAGCTGTCAGTTCTGCTTCTACAACCTACCCGTGATAATGAAAACGAAGGATGAGACCCACAGAGACAGCCAGAGTTTAAGGTCTCCCTTGGAACTTCAATATCCACACAACCCGTCTCTTGTTCTCTCCTTGCCATTCAAAATTTCACACAAAAATGATGTTCCAAGTGTCGAAATAACTCAATTCTCAAGTTTTAATTAGTACTGCGTGCTTTTAATTTTGCTTTCATTTTTCAGAAAAGCTGAGACTGGCCATTCTAATGTTGTGATATTTAAACATGTATGCACACAGTTGCTGCTGGAATGTCACACAAACAAAAGCAAAATCATTGCAAAGGCGTATTTGCAGTCTGCTTTACATCTCCACAAACCTTTACCTTTGTCATTTGCTAGTGTTCTTGTTTAAATTTGTTCAAAGCAATCAAAAGAAGAATCCTATCTTCCCACTTTTCAGAAACACCTGGAACAGCTCTCTCCATATTCCCACTTCTTCTTAAGAGCTAATAAACTGGATTAATTTTTTAAGGTCCCAAAGTAGAAGAAAAGCTGAATAGAGGCTTAAGAAAAGCCCCTCTGAACCTGACACAAAGCTGGTATTTCACAAGCTGATTCGCAGCAGAAATGTCTCACAAACGCAACCCCCCAAAAAATGCGTTTCAAACCTTATCTGGGAAGGTTTTGCAAAATACACATGGAACAATAATTCTCTTCACACCACTAAAATTATACTTACAGATGGGAAAGAGTGGGATAGAATTTCCTCAGTGTAAATGCTGAAGTGCCGTCTGCCAAACGCAGCGAAGGCTGAGCTGGAGGTTTTAAAAGTCTAATGTTCAAAGCTTTGGTTTGCTGTCTGATACAGAGGGAAATGACAAAATAAATGTCTTTTTATGGACCACAGAACACACAGATTGTATCTGTACAGTCCAGACTGGGCAAGGCACAGCAGCATAATGCATCCAACCCAAAAGCTGGGTGTTTGGCCTATGTGTCTAAGATTCGTAATCTAAAACCACCAGGATGGCCAAATGTCCTTGCTCTTCTTCACGCTGTTTTTGTAACAAACCACGGATATCTTAAAGCTTTTAAATTTATGTGGATTTACTCTTGATTAAAAGAATTTACTTTCATTGTGTCCATCTGAGAAATGAGGGATTTTTGCAAGCTGCTGCCGTAGGCTGAACACCAATGCTTGCGGCACATCCAAACGGTGAGCAAAGTGAACTTGATTTTATAGGCTTTATTCCTCTCCTTGCTTCAATACTTTGGGCCTGATATAGACGCCTCCTGCCAAAATCCCTCCCCTCCATGAGCTATTTCACACCTCCCGTTCCATTCTACCGTGGAGCCAAATCCATGCAGACCGCGCTGGTATCCAATGTGTGACAGGATGGAATCTTGCCCTGGGCATTCGGAGAGGCCACGAGGTGTCAGGGGTGAAGAATCTCCACGGTAGAAATGATGCTCAGCTGTGCAGCTCCTTCCATGCCTTTCTGTTCATTGAATCCAGATGCCACGAGTTTCTCAGCTTTTTAAATATTATAGGGACAGGGACATAGACTGACATGCGAGAGGCAAATCACAGACTCGGGGTGGGGAGAAATTCGAGCTAGCCAGAAGGATTTATAAAATAAAATAGAATAAAATGAAATGAAAAAGGTGCTTTAGCTGTGTGCTGCCCCTGGGGCTTCTCCTGCACAAACACATTCTGCAGGGTTTAAGGACACAGTTATACCTGAAGGTGTCCCGTTAATTTTTTAAGATGTCAGTAAGGTAGGTAGAAAGATCAGAAGCGGGAGGTTTCGTGGTTAGAAAAACACTTTTCTATAAAATGTTGGCATTTCTATCAGACCACCTGAAATACTCGGAAAGAATATAAGGCTCATCTCAGCGTTCAGCACTGCAAATGCAGTCCCAAACGTATCCAAATGCTGATTGCCTTAAGTCCCCTGAAAAATCTCACTCCCGCTCACTGCGCAGCTCTTGGCTGGGACACAGCCACGTGTCCGCTGTTCAACTCTGGAGCGCTGCTTGTTATTATAGCTTGGATTGCTTTCCTAAAAAGTGCTTATTTTGTATGAAACCAGCTTCAACTGGGTTACAAGAATACAAGCAAAATGCCCCAACACAGGCAGCTTTGAGAGCTACTCGCTGCCAGCCTCTCCTCCTTCTCCCAAAAGCACTATATACACATGTATGTATCCAGTGTGCACGTGTGTACTTGCATGTAAGGGCTGACCGAGGAATTACTCCGTGTGTTCAAATGCAGGCAGCACCGGTGTGCCTGTTCCATATGCTTCATGTTAGCACCTGAGAAACACCAGCAGACTGACACAGAGAGCTCCGAAAAGACATCACAGGGATGGCCACTAATGTTCAGCATAAATCGATAAGATGGATGCTTGAAGTGCCGAGATGAATCGTGGAAAGGACTGCTATACCGAGACCAGAAAAAGGACCACACGCAGGCAGTAACTCTCAATTAAATCTGTCAATGCACCGTGTCTCCTACAAACAGCAATTTCATATCCCATACTAACCGTAGTGAGGATTATTTGCTTAACAGACTCCTTTTTCTCCCCTTGCTCCTTTCCTTTCCTGAAAGCGAGCTGGTGGCAGTGCCACAGACAGCATCATTTTGCGAGCAAGTGGAAAAAATGCTGCAGGAAAGTGTCACATCAAAATATTCCGAGGCCACGTCGCTAAATATCACACAATACAGTCTGCAAAACGAGGCGGGGGGAGAAAATACGGCATTTACCTGACAAGAGATCTGCACAAGGTAGACCAGCTCCTTGGATTCGCAGCCGTTCCTCGTTACTTCATTCTGTTCCTCCGGGAGCGAAAGCTACACCAAGGGGGTGGAGAAAAACAGGGAGAGAGAAAGGCCAGGTCAGTGAGCAGGGGTAAGCCAGGCATGTAACAACGCAGCAAACACAAGGGTACATCAACTTGCTCCGAGACACGGGGAATCGGGGAAGCACGTGTCTGCCTGGAGCTGTCAGATAGAAAATCCTCAGTGTTCACGGCTCACGCAGACCCTCGGATGCCATTGGGCTGTGGCTTCTCACCTGACAGTTTAAAAATAAAAATAGGGTTCCAAAATAAAACCACCATAGGAAGGCAAACTGTTCCAGCCTCTCGCTTAGAAGTCTGCAAAATGGATTGTTCACTGAAAATATCTCTATAAATATTCATATATCAGATAACAGTGATTCCCCCCACCCCCAGTTTTATTCATTTTTTAATTTGATATGTTCAAGCAGACATTAGAGAATAAAACATATCTCCTAATTTCTGTGGGGTCAAGCAATTGGCCACAACAGAGAGTTTTATGGCATCATTGATCACATATGGAGTCATTAAATATATCAGGATGTGCTTTTTTTCAGAGCAGTAAGGAGAAACTTAACCATGTCATTCCTGTACCTGTGCTGAGTGCCATGATGAATTCTACTGTTATTAATACTAATCCTGCTACTCCCACTAGTCTTGCTACCCTATACTTAAAATGGCTTACATTTCATTTTCTTCCCCAAAACCAGAATTACAAATGGATCATAAGACCAAAACAAAATAAACTGAAACAAAACCAACAAGTGAAAGCAGAAACACTTCAGAGGAGAAAAATCAAAACTTTCTGTATTTTCATTTATGTAAGCAGGAGAAAATCAGAAGCAGCTGATCAGAGAAAGAGGGTCTTCGAAAAGACGTTGGTATCGCAATGTTTAAAAGCCTTTCCCCCCGCAGCATCCCTTACAAATACAACACTCGAGAAAGCTCCTGGCTCTGACGGGAAATCCAGGGAGCACAAACGAAGGTCCCTCTTCACCTTAGTGGACACTGAACACGACCTACAGGCAGAACCTGGTTCACTCCCAAGTGGGAAACTGCTTTTCATCATCTCAAAGGACAGACCAAAGACAGCAGGGGCTGGGTGATACCCCTGTAAGAGTTTTAATGTATATCATCTGAAATAATCTGTATATAGTATTTATGGTAACTGATCAAAGCGTTCAACAGTGGTTGCTGATGACACCAAGCTGGGAGGAGTGGTGACACTGGAAGCTGTGCTGCCATCAGAGATCTGAACAGGCTGGAGAGCCAGCAGGGACAAATTTAATGAAATAGAACAAGGGCAAGAGTAGAGTCTTGAATCTGGGTAAGAACAACCCCAGGTTCCAGTGTAAGTTGGGGAATGACCTATTAGAGAGCAGCGTAGGGGAAAGGGACCTGGGGGTCCTGGGGACAGCAGGGTGACCATGAGCCAGCACTGGGCCCTTGTGGCCAGGAAGCCAATGGAACCTGGGGTGGGTTAGAAGGGGGTGGTCAGTAGGTCAGAGGGGTTCTCCTGCCCCTCTGCTCTGCCCTGGGGAGACCACACCTGGAATCTTGTGTCCAGCTGTGGCCCCTCAGTTCCAGCAGGACAGGGAACTGCTGCAGAGAGTCCAGCGCAGCCACCAAGATGCTGCAGGGAGTGGAGCATCTCCCGTGTGAGGAAAGGCTGAGGGAGCTGGGGCTCTGGAGCTGGACAAGAGGACACTGAGGGGTGACCTCATTAATGTTTACAGATATCTAAAGAGTGAGTGTCAGGAGGATGGAGCCAGGCTCTTCTCGGTGACAATCAGTGACAGGACAAGGGGTAATGGGTTCGAACTGGAACACAGGAGGTTCCACTGAAAGATGAGAAGAAACTTCTTCCTGGTGAGGGTGGCAGAGCCTGGCCCAGGCTGCCCAGGGGGGTTGTGGAGTCTCCTTCTCTGCAGCCATTCCAACCCGCCTGGACACCTTCCTGTGTAACCTCATCTGGGTGTTCCTGCTCCATGGGGGGATTGCACTGGATGAGCTTTCCAGGGCCCTTCCAACCCCTGACACTCTGGGGTTCTGTGACTGTCTCCGCTGTCTCAGAAGCAGCAGCTCGTCCCTAGCAAGCTGGCAGATAACAACAGTGATTACAGGAGTCTCCTGCAGTGGGTAAGTTATTGGTTATTCCTCTTGTAGAGACAAACAGGGGGGTAAGTTATGATATTCAGAGTCTTATTCAAAACCTCAGTAGTTCTACAGAGTAAAGTTCTCTGTGTGTGCACTGATCTTCCAGAACGGGGGTTAAGGACAACAAGAGATGGCGAGAACAGTTTCCGAGCAGTGGAAAGGCTGATGCTTTTCCTGGCAGACGATGTGTCATTGTTCCAAGGAAACCTGGTAATCTTTCTATGTTTTTTCCAAAGTGGGATTTAAGGTTAACCCCCTGGCAAAAGCAGCCGGACACATGCAGCTGCAATTTCTGCCACTCAAACTCAGCCGCAGCAAAAGCTCATTAAGGTTCCAAACCACTATTATATATCTGATAATTTTTTCTGACAGCATTAGGAACTGACTTATTTTATTTCTTCTTTCTAACCACCACACTTCTAACGTCTCCTTGATGTCTGTCCACTCGTTAATTCACGATGTTTGTGCAATTTAGCAAATCAGACGAGGGAAAAACCACAGGACAAAATGCCACCTTTATGCATCACTTTGGAATGTATGGATTGGGTGAAAAGTATGTCTGATGGCCCCGAGCAAGAAACATGAGGCTAATTTTCCTGTGAAATATCGCTATGTTTTCTTTAAAAATTTCTAGCGCCCAAATATCCTTGGGACAAATCCTGAAGAAATTAAAAGGCTGAACACTGATCAAACTCCGCGATGCAGACTCATTAAAGAAAAAGCTTTTATTACCTCTCGGAGCTCCAGCCTCCTACCAGACAATATTGCCTCTATCTCCCAGATTACCCTGGTGATTCAAACACCACTTCATCCTCACTTAGCTGAAAACATTACTTACATCAGTTTGGCTTGTAATGGGCACCTTCAAGACCCGTCTTTTGATGTATTTGAAGCTATTATTTTATTATATTTGAAATTTTAGGTTGGCGAATCTTTATACACAGGGCAACATTTTCTAACTAATTATTCTGACAGCATAAATGTATTTATCTGGCCTTTTTCCCCCCTCTCTCCAGATTTATCTTGCTAAATGTACTAATTATACTCCCACACAGTTCCCCATCTTCTGCTTTCTCCTTTCCTACTGAACTGTGGCTTGGGAGCAGGAAAAGCACATTTCAAACACAGCGGCTTCATTACCCAAGCGCAAATATCCTGAAGTGATGATGAAAGTAAAGACAAGGAAGACGTGTAAAGAATATTTTTACATCCAAAAACTCCATTTCTTCTTGAAATCTCAAAGAAAAACTCAAACGGAGCTCAACAAGACAAAAAAGAAAACCCATCTCCTGTAACGCCACAGAGATCACTACTCCAAGCCAACTGTAGAGTGACAGAATCACTCGCCGTATGTCTCAAGGGCACGGCACATGGTATTATATATTATATATTATACATTATCTCCAGACAATCAATGAAACACGGCGGGTCTGCCACACTGAGCTGCAATCAGCGCCGGTGTGAAAGAAATGTAAGTGAAGCTCTCCCAGGGCGGCTGGGTTTTCATGGCGATTCTGTAAAGCGCGTACGATACGGTTGGGCAGAAGCATCATGTCGAGTAATTTCGGCCACCCGAGTTTCCCGATATTGGCACTGAGGTTCACTGCATAGTCCAATTTTGTATCTAGAGGTGGAAATTAAACTCAAACGCACCTCTGCGGTAAAAAGGCAAAACGATCTCATGAAGGTATCCTGGTTTCCTGCCACGGATTGAGCAGAAGTAGAAAACACCATGGGAACATGTACTAGTGATATAGGTGGAATTAAACTCTGGATTCAATTCTCTTAGTAGACAGAAGCTCACATCAAACCACAGGTGTATTCAGAAGGTTGAATGATATGCAAGTACAAGCACTAAGTAAATTTAAAAGGTTATGGGATGTTTATTTTGCCTGTAGTTACTTTCAAAACTATTTTAAGCTTGCGAATCACATGAGACCATTTATTTCTGTGGAAGGATGATTGTTGAGCAGTCAGCATCCCTCCAACTGAGCTGCACCTTCAAGACTAATAAATCCTACCGTCGTTTATAAATATGCACAGCTATAGAAAAGGGCAGATTCTAACTCCACAGCAGGATCCTTGAGGTGCTTTAATCATACTGGATGCAATAACAGTCCCATGTGTGCCTTATATATATATATATATATGTGCATATTCTCATGTGGTCTCACGCTTTTATTTCCTCTAAATGTGTAAGAAGGTCAATCTTCATAAGCAATGAAATATTCATAAAAACTCCACAGATGCGGCCATTAGGGACTCCATTAGGCAAAAACAACTTTGTAGGGTCTGGAAACAGAATGTTTTCACAAAGTTAAAATATCTGATGTTATTAAAAACGAACTAATGAACATCCTGGAACTCCACCAGCTGAATTTACCACCTGTGGGTTTTCTGCTTGGAGTTTCGTGGGTTTGTGTGTTGTCTTTAAAGCTCTATATGAACTGGATGTTGAGAAACTTCCATGCATTCCAGGCTACAGAAATAATGGACATAAATGAGACTCAAAACATTGTTAATGAGAGAACTTTTTAGCTTAAGCTGCTAGGCTGAAAACTGCTTTTCACCTTAGCTGGATGAAACCTGGATTTTCTGGCTCCTTTGTGTGAAGCAGAATTCAACTCACTTGTCATGAAATACGGGTGACGTGGGAGAAACACAGAACTACCACCAGATTTGCTTCACAGATTTCTTGCCTGCGTGGTTTTTTGCTTCCATGATGACCTGGTTTTCTTCTCCTTTTCTCATGGGGGAAACGATTTCCAGTCTCTGGGGTTTCAGAAGGCGGCGATGAAACATGACACCGTGAACACGGTGGACATGGGTGGCTGTATCTCTGCCAGACATACAACTGGGTAATACGTTACACATGGTGCCAACGGGGAAAGTCCCTGCGCTCAGTAACTGTGACCACAGCTGGAGAATCACTGACTCCATCTATTACTTCTGACCACCAAGAGACGTACCGTGGCAAAAAATACACATGTAAAAGGCAGATTTGCCAGCACACCTATGATGGAAATGTTTCTTTTATGCAATTTATCTCTTTCAAATTCATGCTCTGTAAAACAATGTTGCATAAATGAAACATTTCCTTAATAATTTCAATTGCGAGGACGTGTTAAACGACTAAGTATGTAGGTCCCTGTTCATATTACACTGCTGACAAAATAGAATTACAAACATTGCAGTGATTGCAGGCAGAGATACCTCCAGGTGCAATAATCCAGGCTCCAAGAAGAGGGGTTTGATTTGGTTTTGATGTTTGAACACGTATTTGAGCATCTTTACAGAAAGTTCCATTTAGAGGGCACGATGCAAACAGCATTTCTGGACCAGGCTGAGGATGCTGAACTTCTCGCTCTGTCTCAAACTTCTCAGATTGGACTCTGATTAAGCCGTTTGGAGTCTGTCCCCTAGAACTCCAGTGGGTATCGAGTTGCTCCTTATGAATGACTAGCTTTTAAAACGTGAAAGATAGAAGGAGAAAGAAAGAAACAGAAAACGCAGCTACTCACAGAAGTGCCTTGTGAGGGATCAGCCCAAGAAAAAAGGCACAAGTCAAATAGATTCACAGTAATTAATGTAAATCTCACAGCTGCTGAATTTGGTGCGCGACCAGCACTGCCTTGCAAACCGCGCCGTGTTTTGAAAGCAGCGAGTCCTCCTTACTGCTCAAACATCAACACAGAAAGGAACCACAAAAAGCTCTCGGTTTCTTTGACTTCTGGCAAACATTAAGCTCAGATTTTTGAGCAGCACAAGTATCACCAGGTCCTGTCACACCAACCAAACACTCCAATGAAAGGTGTCGCTCGCCCGACGCAACTAACAGAGGAGCAAATAAAAAGGATGCAAAGAGATTCCCGCTATTCACATATGCAAATCGGGGTGTGAGGGATAAAAGGCTTTTGGGGGCATATGAAAAGCAATGAGCAAAGGCAGGAAATAGGAAGTGGTTTAAGTCCAACTCTCCTACACAAAAGCCAAGGAGAGCTGAGCCAGCACAAGGGGTGAAGTTACAACACATCCTACAAGCTCACAGGGAGCATTTCCAAATCGAGGAGCAATGGCCATCCCATAATTATCTTGCAAGCGTCTCGTAGCTGCTTTGCACCAATTTGCACCACTTACTGAGAGGCTGGACCAGGACTGAGCTGCCTGTGCAGGAATTTCAGAGGTGGACATGTGGGCAAAGTCATTCCTGGAAAGCCCAGATGCTGATATTGTCCAGTTAATAATTTACCGGCTATGAATGAAAAAACCACATGTAATCTTGTAAAACTTATCTGTCTACTGCGTATTTTCAGCACGGCAACTGAGTATTTTATGTCCCTGCACCTGATTAAAGATTTATCCAAATCTATGTTTCACATACATACGTATCTGCATCAAAAAGAAACACGTAATAAAGGTTTCTAAAATTATCCAGATAAAAGCTCAGAGTTAATATGCATTCTCTTTATCAGTAGGTATCATTTTATATTCCAAGGATTATTTTTTAAAGAAAGATGAATGGAAGATCAAAGAAAAGGAAATAAAATGTAAAACCTCATTTCAAAAAGAAACCTTTCTCATCGCAAAGAAAAGTGGTTTGGGCACTATTAGCAACACTAGAATGGATCTGGCACCTTGAAATGCAACACGCTTCTGTTTTGCCATTTCTTTAATTACTGGGAGATGCAGTAGAAGTTTAAAAACATGTATGTGAAGAGCCATCCATGTCAGCAGAGGGAGGAAACCACTATTGGGATGGTCCCCAGCTCCACCCCCAGTTCATTCCATATTTCTCATTAATACGGCTTTCCGACCAACTTCCTCAGTGCCAAAATGTTTCAAAAGGCCACAGGTTAATCTCTGGACGGAAAGCCGCAGTTTGCATTATCCTGAGCTTTAAAACGGGTAATGCAAGGCAGCCTACACAAAAATGCAATAAACTCGCCCTTTAAACTGCATCTGATCATTCTGCAAGGAAAACACTGCCTGTGAAACTGTAATCTGATTCATTCTTTACCATCACATTAGCGTTTGGTGCCATCCTTACGGCATTCATCCAGCTGTTTTTATTTTAGCATTATTATATTGTGCCAGTAAAGAGAAAGGATCTTACAGCAAGCACAGAGGATCTCTGAAAGGCTGAGTATGACTTACCCCTGCCTACAATGATCTGTTCTCTCCATGGATGGGATCCCTAGCCAAGGCCTAACAGCTCCAGGTCTCTCCGTAGCTTCCCAGCAGGTAACTGCAAAAACCTTCCAGGCATCAGCTCCGAAATGCAACAACTCCAGGCCAGCAAAATCAAATTAAACTCCCCACGTTCGGTTCACTCGCTCTCGTCTCCTCCCGGTGCTGCTGCTTCGGATGAACGTGTCTATGAATAGCGTTTAAGATCCCCCTCCATAGCCCCGTTAGCCATTTCCACACTGCCCATTTCATGCTCAATTTGCGCTGCAGAGAAATCAGTGGTGTTCCTTTCTCCCTCGCTCGCTCGCTCATTGGAAAGGTCCCACAAGACGAGCTGGGGAGTTTAACGAGAGCCAAGAGAAACAGAGAGGGAGGGAATGCATGCAGGGATTGTGCTCGGACGCGGCGCACGGGTCTGCTGCTACAGCTCAAACGGCACAAAAGCCTGACAGCAAACTGCCATCATATGCCTGAAGCCAGCGCAGTTCAACACGAGCTGATTCCTCATCGCTCTGTCTGTGCCACTTGCACCAAACTGCTCCAACTAAAGCTCCGTGAAATTCCTCTCCAGTCCTCGGCGCTGTGCGAACTGCAAATGGATGCAGGATGTGTGCCCCAATGCCGAGGCACAACGGTTCTCTGTTCGCTGTACGTATTCCCTAAAGTAAACAAGTATTTAAATGATGAAAAGTTTGCTGTCAAAATCTTCCCTGTTCAGTTAACAGCCTAAATATGTTTGCTTGTCCAAGGGGTCCGTACTGTGACCACAGAATGAGTCAAATTTTGCAGATCATTATTCGCTGGCAGGATCTTATCACTCAGCGCCCGAGCTCCGATAACCACGAACAAGGGGATCCCCCCTTCCCTTCAGCCCCACATTTGGGGTTCAGTTTGAAAGCGCACATGGTAATTTAACCATCCAAAGAACTACTGGTTCTAACAAACACCACACCATGTAATAGTGCTGCTGCAGCTTCACAGCACTTCTGCTGCTCCAAAATATCAAAGTCCAGTCATTTCTACCCAGAAAGGGGCATTTTGCAGATTATGTGATGGTTTCTTAGCACAACCTCATGCCTTTATTACAGCGGTTGGCCAGAGAGCTCCCCGGCCAAATTCTAGTTAAACTTTGCAGCCCAATGTGAAAATACCCTAGAGAACTGGTATTGCTCAATGCAAGCTCTTTAAAGAAATAGAGAATTAACACTGTTAAAAAGAAACTCAGTTTCTTCTCCCCACCCACACCCCAAAACTCTGCCTCTCCCAAACCTCGGGAAATTCCCTTTCCATCAAAGTGTCGTCTTAACTTCTACAATGGAAAACTATCTGAAGGCACCACTGGCTGGTGTATTTGCACCGCTGGCTGGTGTATTTGCACCGCTGGCTGGTGTATTCGCAGGTATGACAAGCTGAAAAAACTTGCTTCTCCTACATCTAAATAAATGAGACTATGGGGTGCTGTGATGGCACAAAGAAAACAAACATCAGGGAATGAAAGAGGTCAGTGCGTTTAAATTACATGGCCTAAGCCACCTCAGGAGCAGCCTTATTTTGTGTGTATTTTGCTAACTAGTAGCATGTATTATTCATGTATGTGGAGGATCTTACCAGTGTAAAACAAGCCTGATTAAACATTTCGCTCTCCTTTTAAACCACCTATGCTGCTTGCTCACATCATTCCTACCAGATAGCTAATCTCCTTCTACCTGGGAAAAACAAACACCAACAAATAACCAAAAATGTTCTTATTCCCTCAGCTGACAAATCACATTTGAACCAGTCAAAATTTTGACTGTTCTCTGAATTGACTTTATGAAATGAAATTATTGCTTGCATCCTTACAAACATCTGCACAAGCCAAGGATGTAGCTAAGAAGCCCGATTGCATTTTAGACATACTGTAGCACAGTAAATCTGTGTTTCCAATGGAGAGTACTGATGGGGGAACAAACTCGGCTGCATCTCAGGTTTACACCTGCGGAACTCTAGAGGAATTCTGCAGAAGAGCTCTCCATGTTGGTACATTGAGGGATGTGCACCCAAGAGTATGCAGAGGGTCCCACACCATGTAGCCACGACTCCTTGTACCCATCGACCGCTCCTTTTAACGGGTGTTATGCTAAATCTTAGCCCTGGCACCATGTAGGTGTAAATGTACTTTCTGGTGAGCACAGCAGCCAACGTGCCTCACAACCCACCACGTTCACCCCATGTTGTGAGGTTCTCCAGAGGAATACTGCAAAAGTTTCCGTGAACCTGCCTCAGCTCTCCTAGGGAAATCAGCTTCCTCATTCCAACAAAACAAGGAACACCATCAAAATCCACGAGTTTCCCAGGAACTCTGTTGAACAACTGAGGGAATTAGCCAGAAGTGACATAATGTGTTTTGCCAGAGACAAAACTCTTAAACACTATCTCTAGCGTGATCAACATCATATTAACATTTCTTCTCCCCCTCCCTGAGCCGAATTAAACACTTAAGTAAGAAAATATTCCTGGCTGCAAACCAAACTTTGCTTCCGACACGAATTCCCATCACATTGCGATGCCTACCATTTCAGAGCGAGCAGCCAAAATGCAAAACCCGCCTGTCTCCAAAGGAAACCACCTTTAGTCACTAGTTAATTGACCCTGGTGAATATAATACCAGACATTTGGAAATAGGCACTTTGATATACAAGGTCCGCATGCCCGCTCTTGTGTGTTATTCGTTACACCACAGGCTATGTTCAAAAAGGGAAAAGTAAATATCTTCCACGTTACTGTTCAAAGCAAAGCTAATTCGATGTAATGATGGGTTTCCATAGCTACATTTGGCATTTCTGAACTACAGTAATTTCAGGGTTCTGATAGTATTCTGGCATGTTTGGTACTTCTTTTTAAAATAAAAGCCACTGACCTTCCACCTACCTGCAAAGCCAAACATTCCTCCGAGTTCCCAGCCAAACGTCGAGCATTTCAGGCTCTATGAATGGCTCCGGTTTAATTTGTTGCTGTTTGGGTCTGTGTTGATTAACGCATGTAAATAAAGGCATGTGGTGTTACCCCTCTGTATTTCCGTTTAACACCCTATTGAAGTCTGATTTCACAATTAACTGAAAGCAAACCAAGGTTATTCAGAGATGAGTTCTCTCTGGCGCTGAGGTCGGGCCATACCCGGGGAGACACAGCCCCCCTCTTGGCACGGTTTAGAACTAAACATTTTAGATATCACACAATGATACCAAAAACAGTGCTGGAAAAGGAAGCGAGTCTGCAAGCAAACCCCTTACGTTACACACAAAATAACAGCAAAGTCACGTTCAAACGGCCTCCAGTTTGGTACGGTTGGGATTTGAACTCAGCATGGATTCAAAACTCTGTTTCCTAAGTAATGAAAGCACAACGGTAACAACAAACTGGATTTAAACATACAATTCCAGCGTTTGAGAAGCCCGACGGCCCTTTGCGCACTAGATGGCACCGCACTCCAAACGATCGCAGGGATTCGGCAATGATCCCGGTTCCGCGGGAATTTTCCGGCTCATGTTGTCCCGCTCCTTCACTAAAGTAAAGCTCAGCACAACTGTGTGAATATTTACAGCACCGAAACAATGGAGACGGCTCTGGAAGAGGAACCAGCTACTTGGTGGCTTCATGCAAAAACAAAGAGGCAGTTAAATTAAAGGAGCTGGCTTATTTATTTATTTCTTTAAAAGAAAAGTGGCTTTGCCACCAAACAAAGCGTCCTTTCTTTCACCGTCCGCCACTGGATAAAAGAGGATCCTTGCTTTGGCTGTTGCAAATCAACGTGCACAAATGCAACGTTCCCTCCATCGTACCAAAGGCCCCGTTTTTATAGTCAGCCCATTCAGCAACTACTTACACAGAAAAGCCACTTGAATGGGCCAAGAATGAGATTGCTTTACAGTTTTCGTCCATCATTTTAAAACAGGCTCATTTTATACGCTGGCAACATATGTTAAGGATATAAACCATCTAGAACCTATAATATGTTAAAGTGTATTGAGAAATGCATTCATCCATAGTCAAAAAAAGATGAAGCCAAGTGAATATAAATTTTTAAATGGCTCTATAAGATATAGATACTTTTCATCTTGCCGCATACGGCATTTCATAAAACTGCTGACTTTCAAGGAAAGTGCATTAAAATCAGCGCGTTACTTATGAGTGCCTTTGCTTCTCTGGGCTCCAAAATCCATCAAATCCTGGGGGAGGTCAGTGACAGTTTTAGTCAGGCTCTACTTTTCCATTTGCTGGAAACAAGCATATTATTCCTCTGAGAGAACTGAAAATTGATACAGTCCTGTCGTGCCAGGCTATTAGTCTCTTACTCACTTTTTCTGTTTTCTCCCCCACTAAATCAATATTAACTTCTTTTCCCACACTGATAAGAATCAAAGACACTGGAAAAAATGCCTTCTGTACCTGAAATATCAGCAGCAGCTCCAGGAGAGGAGAAAGAACAACAAAAAAGCCCCAGGAACAATAATTTTGATGGGAGAAAGAGTACTGCAGCAATGAGAAGCTTAATTAGTTCAAGGTAGTCATTGATCCTGTCTCTGTCACATTTTCCAGTGCAGAAAAGTATGTGCTATGATTTCTCACCTTCATGCTGTGCAAATGGAAGGTATTCATATTGTTTTTAATGCACAGGCCAAATCAAGAACTGTGCTATGCTGAGTAACATTTCTTATTATGCATTTATAGAGCGCCAGTAACGAGGAATCAAGCTCTTAGGAGCAAAGGCAGTAAATAACACTTAATAATGCACACAAGGGAAAAACAAACATACCCTGAAGAGCCTGGAAGGCAGAAGCCCAGTTGTACCATATTCGGAGGTGCAGAATATGAATAAATCTGCAGTCTCATCAGGAATTGTACCCTCCTGGGTTTTGTAGCTGCAGCTCCATTGGCGTGCTGCCCCCCTTTACCATTTTTAACAAGCGGGACCCATCGCTCAGCAGGGAAAGGAGGCTGGAGGAAGCAAAACCAGCGTTCATGAGATTGCAAAAAGCTATCCATAGGTGCTGCGCAATCTCCTCCTAACACCTTTCATACCACAGACCTGTCTGTCCGGTCATTCCAGAGTATTGCAGCTTATCCTGATGTGTTCCTGAAGTGTGGTTTCTAATCAGTCATTGCTGCCTTCCAGGAGCACTGGAAAACGTGGCCTTTACTCCACATTTCCCATTTTTATGTCTATAGAGGGATCCATATTCTTCAATGTACTGACTGCAGGTATATGGCCCCCTCTAGACTCGGATGAAGAGAATTAACTGAACAAGATGACAGCGTCTACCTTTGTAAATGATAAAGTAGATTCTATGAGAATAAATAACGCTGACCCAATTTGCACAAGTAAATTCCACTGCAGGTCTGGTCTGCAGGGTCTTCACCCATGATGAATGAAGCTGTCCACATTAAGTAGATAAGCCAATAACCAATAAAACGTTTCAAAAAGAAACAGACTGTAAGCAAAAGCAAACAAGCTCTGCACATCACATATAAGCAATGAAGAATTTGCAGGACCAAGCTCAAGACAGAAGGCAGGGAGGGGGAAACCAGTGTCACTGCAGCCACAGCCGAGAACTCCTTCCCCAGGAAGAACGTTATTTATTATCTGGCTAAATACCAACTTCTCTTGCTGACAAGAGGAGCAGCAAATGAAGGGCAATAATCTCCCTTAGCTGGCAGGAGGAAGCGATAGAAGCTGAGGGAAGCTCACCCTGTTTCCTCCATGACCCCACAGAGTGGGAAAGATCAACAACCACTCATCTTCACACATGGGGCTGGGCGAAACCTGGTGCTTTCAGTATTTAGCTACACAGCCCCCAGTTTCCAGAAAGGTTAGTCTGTAACTCAACTGACCGCTGAATACATTCTAATATAATTCAGTTATATTATTTCTTAAAGACACTATTGTAGAAACACTGGAGCTGTCAGTCCAGGGACACCAAACTCTTTGCATCCCATGCTCCTACATATTAACTGCAGCATTATGACTAATAAAAAACAAAGGGAAGTGGATTTTTTTAACTGAGTTTTTATGGACTTTGTCGGTCACAAGATGCTAAAGATGGATTCCTGCAAAATAATATTCTAACCTTTGAAATTCCCAGATGACAGTTCAGGGAAGGTGAGTTGTGAACCACTCGGGTCACACTGGAAACAGGACTATGCCCCGAAGACTCGACCTGAGAACTTCCCATTGGAACTGCAGGGTTGGATGTTTGGTTTTGCGTTGAAGCTTTTAATTGCACTCTCCCGAGATAAATGGTTTTGGTATAATCCTGCCACGGGGTGATATATTCTTTGGAAGCTCCTAAGAAACTGACACTTGTTCTCCATGAAGAAGCACAAATAGGCAGCCCTCACTCGACCTGAATTTCTGCAGACTTCAAGGGAAACGAGTGTTGATGATTGAACCGTTACCAATATCTGAACAGAACCACGGGTAATGGTGTAAACCTGACGCAGCACGCTGAGGTCCCCTGGACGGCACTGTCACAGCACCCAGCGTGACTCGGTTCCTCTCTGGGCACGTGACACGACGCTCAGTAACTCAAGGTAAACGGCCAAGTGCTGAAGTCACTAGGGAAGCAATTAGTGGTTACTAATGACAAATTGGGGCCGTCACCCAGGAAAGCACTACTTCATACCAGGGAGCAAAGAGCAGAACCGCTCCAGAAGAAGCCCCCGAGCAGCTTTGTGGACAAATGCAAAATTCAAATGCCTGTTTTGCTTTCTTACACTGGTATTTCAACTAAGTTTGGTACCAGTAACTCACTAGTTTCCCAATAAAAACAGCGAGATCTAGTCTTACTGCTACTGTTGCAGATACAGTTTATTTTACAGTGGCTGTTTTATCATAATCTGATATTAGCAAGTTGCAAGACACACACACGCATCATCCTGGCAGGTAATTTAACACATCATCCACATCTTGTTTTTTCAGTGCACGCATCTTTATGATACACAACAAAGATTTCTAAGAATACATGGGTATTTTGTTGTTAGAAATCTCTCCTTGTTTATCTTAAAGTCATAATAGAAAATGGGAACATTACTTTCTGGACCGCCTCTAAGAGAGCTGATGAATGGCCCATGTTGTTAATATTGATGATATTAGATAGGCATGAAAAATTGAAGGCAGTTGAGAGGAAAGCAGCACTTGGGGACTAAAGCTTCACTGTGCCCTCTGATTCAGCATCAGCGCCAACCAGCCCTAAACAGATCTTCTGCTTACTTTGAACTCCACTTAGTTTCAAGTAGCTAGAAACCGAGGGATACAGGGAGGCTTAAAAGAGTTCAAAGGAATGAAGGGACCCTGTACCAGGGGAAATAAAACCCAACACAGCTCATCTGGGGTGTATTCAAAGTGCACATCGCAGGTCTAGTGTTACTGCTAAAATGCATTAATAATTCAAAATGCACGCGCTAGCCTAAGAGCTCACTTCTCCAAAAAGAGTTGCCAAACTCCATCTAGCTTGTCGTTAGTTTTAAAACAAACGGCAAATCATGACACTGAAACATTGAGCCACAGGAGAAGGTGCGTGGAAGGGGACGCCGGTGCTTCTCAAGCCTCACACCTTCCCTACACCTAAATAATCCTGAATTTCCCCACCTTAGCAAGGCAGCACCCTTGTCCTGATATGACCCTTTCCTTCATGCAAATCCTTTGTACCCCAAGGCTCCAGCTCCCACTGGGTTCCCTGCCCATTCCAGAGTTGCTACACCTATAATTATTGCAGATAAAGAAATAGTAAATAATTTACCAGCATTTCAAAGTAAATTCCTGGACTCATGCTGGAAAAACAACAGAATATGTTTTGGCTTTTTGAACGACTTCAAGCTGCTAAATGGGAACTTGGCCCAAAATCATTTAATTTAAAGCCTGAATGTTTTGACACGTCATGTCGGCCATAAATAAGGTTAACACTCAAGCACCATAAAGGTCAATTATACAGCTGGACTGAATGTCAAGGTAACTTATAAGAATTTTTGTTAGTATCCAAACATAAATTGTCAGGAGCAGACAATACCATCTACCCAAGAAGTAAGATTTCCAGTAAGGTAATTTGTTTTATAGCCATATTTATAAGCTTCAGCAGTATCCCAACAGAACATGATTAATTTTAAGGCAGGTTCACGGATCCTGAACATGAAGTATACGGCACTATATATTTTTATTTCCAACTTGTTGTAATACTGGATTTCCGGGTATCTATCAAGCAACAATCTTCCCTCTAAATTATTCCTGACATAATTCTGAGTGCTCCCTCTGTACTTAGAGGTGTCACCTCAGACTGCAACCCCCAAACCAGTCCCCAAGCACCCAGAAAAACACTGGATGGGGTTTTACTCGTGTGTGCAGACCCCAACAGGCTCCTCTGCCTTCTGGGAAACAAAACATTGAAAGGAAGAAATTCAGGAATCTACACAAATCTCTCTGTTGCACTTAAAACCAACAACAAAACTTGGGCCTCAGCTTAGAAGATCTAGAATCATCCTCTCTGATTTACACATTGCATTAGGGATCCTGTCACAGCCCAGCAAACGTTTCCATGTATAATACCTAAATACTAAGTGTTGGTTTTCAAAGACTGGAAACTACCTGGACAGCAGGTTATGCAACCTGCACAAATAAACCTTCTCCAGTGGGTTCCTACCTGGCAACACACACGGACCATATCTGGTCTGCTCAAAGCAACACATCACAAAGCCAGAGACAGCCAAGAATACAAATTTTGCAAGACTGGGTTATATCCTACCTGGGCTTCTTCACCGGGAAATGAAGGAAATATTTATAACTAGGGGATGAAGGGCCACACACACCATTGGAAAGCAAAGCTAATGAATGAACAGCTGAAAAACTCGGAGCCAAACTTGCTACCCCTGAGCTGCCAACTCTGTCACCAAACCTCAAAATTCAGGGACATCAGCACAATCTAAACAAACTGCCCTTTTTGCAGGTAGGTACAGTAAACACAAAATGTAAATGTTGCCCGTAATGTTTGGTTTAACAGCTAATCCATCCAGTGGTGTGACAAACCGCCAGCGGAGAACCCAAACACAGCCCTGCTGCTGTGAATCCGGGGGATCGTATCAACGGGAGTTCGCTAGTGATTCAATCACACCCGCGGATCTACGAGCACAACATTCCGCTGCACTTCAACACCATTCCTGTTAACAGTATGGCTTACTACCTACAAAAACACAAGGGTTTAATCCTCTTTCAAACTATGAGACACTAGTGTAAAAGGGATTATTCTTCTGGAGCCCAAGGATTCTTTTCACATTTTTAATATATTTTAATTATACATATAATACATCTTTCTGTTTTTTTCAGGTCGTTAAACCTCAGGGAAGAAAAAGTTTCCAATACAACTCTGTTCCAGTTACTAATTAAAACAATTTTTATACATTTCTGTGACACGCTGCTAAAGATGATTTATGATGGTGGCAAACAGCGGGAGGTCAACGCCAACATTAACAGCTGGGCTTATTACACATTCACTTCCAAGATTTACTTGTGCCATCAAACAGCCACTATGCAGCAATAAAAACTACAAATCCACAAACAAGTTTGCTATATTTTCAGTGAAAATGCCGGGGAAGAAAGAAAGAGGCTGGTTTTCTGCAGGTTGCCATTTCCAAATTGGAGTGCAGAGAAGAGGCCGCTATGCACAGATTGCCATGAAAGCTTTGTCATAAAAAGGCTATCCCAGGTTTGCCATTTTTGTCCCAGATATCCTCCCAGTTTGTCGAGCGGGCTTTAATAACTGGTAGACAATTTCCATCAACCCTGCCCAATAAAGCTGGATCACTAATACGGCCGTTCCCTTTATCCACAGCAAGCAACAACTGTAAAACAAGTAGTAAACGTGTGAGCAGGAATAGTAAAGTCATACTTGGAGTTGCCCTACGATAAAACCCAGCCTGGATTGCTCCCCGTTCCAATGGCAGAAAATCAAGCAAGCTGGAATTTCGCAGGTGTGATCTTGTTCCAAGGAGGAATTTTTCTGAGGAGTTAGCGGCAAGTTGGACGCAACACCGGGAAACAGAAGAATCCAAAAACTGAGGTGAACTTACTCGAATATTTTCCTAACTTTTTTGGCATCAAGAAGCTTGGCCTAGAGACTCCGAATGTTTAAAATGTGTTGACCTTGGCAGGAGACTGTGCCAATGTGCAGGGAGCTGTGGCTGGAATTAAGTTAATAGAAGCGGTTTCCACCTACACTATGAGCAGAGTTGTTTTTCTATACCCACGTCCTTAAAACAGCCCTTGCGACATCTTCCCCTACCACTTGAGAAGGCAACATTAAAGAAACCATATGGAAAAGATGGGGAGTGAGAGAAGAAGCCCTTGATTGAAGGGGAACATAAGATATTGGAATATGGCAAAGTCATTTTGAGGGGAGATAAAAAGCATCCAGAGATGAAAGGCTAGGAAGAAGCACTACTTTGTGAGCAATATAGGTACGCATGTCACAACCACTTCATACATTCGGAAAGACAAAGCCAAACCCAGCAATATTTGCTTTCGCAGCACCAATACAGAGCAAAATTCAGGCCAGTTTTTGTGATTTTTAGGATGTATTTCCTAACCGCTGTTTCATGTTTCGCTTTTTAAAAGAAATCTTGTTTTTTTCCTTTTTAAACACTTTGCAAATGAGCAGAATAAATGAAGACGTTACGGCTCACGCTGCCAAGATACTGAGAACAATCCTGCCCACAGCAGAACACGCCTCCCACATCAAAGGCACTGAGAAGGCTCCATCAAAAATCACTGATGGAAGGAGATTGGAGCTGAGCTGCCCAACTGCACACAGAGAGCAGGGAGCACTGCACAGATCCAGCCCATCTATGGAAAGGTTCTACCTGTGCCAGAAACTCCCTTAAACTACCCCAGTTAAGTCCAGATTAAGGCATCTGGTCGGGCTTTACCACTTTTGTTTCCTTTGCAATCCATCTCAGGAAGAACAATTACTGTATAATTAACAGAGATACCTTCACAAGCACATTTCTCTCCTCCGCACCCCTTACTATTAAATAAAAGAAAAAAGGCAAATCAGAGGATGATGACCCCGAAAAATACCTTCTCAACAGGCTTTGCTGACAAAAGGCACAGGAAGAAGCGAACCGCCCTTTGTGACGCTTCGAACTCTTAAAACACAACAGGAAAATACAATCGGGGAGCAAACCACGGCGGCCACTGAAACGCAGCCCGTCGGCTCGGCTGGACGCTGCAGCGTGCCAAAGGCCTTCAAACAGCCAACAATACAAAACACCCAAGGAATTCCTGGCAGCCGATGCCTCGGAAGCGATTCTGCTCCAAAGACTTCCTTGGCCGCTGATAACGCTCCTGCTGCTCGCAATGCCAAGGCTCTGCAGATAAGGAGAGGCTCTTCCACGCGCCCTAATCCTGTCCTGTTCTAACAGGGTTTATTTTTAGAAGGCAGCGACATAAATGTGAACACAGAGGGACACGGCCGTGCTGCTCGAAGGGCTCATCTGCGTCAAGATTGCTGAAGTGATGGGAATGGGAAACGCTGCACTTGCTGTCCCTTAGCAATGGGTTTCTCAGACAGCAAATAATATTATCTGGAAAGCACCGAGCTGATCAGCTCTTCATATTCCACTACTAAAACATACTCAGCTAAAGATAATTTCATAATTCTTTCAAGTGAAGAACAAAGTATTTCTGGCAGGAAGTAAAGATATACAGAACGCCTCATCACTATTTCTCCTGTTTATATTAATGGCACATAGTACTATGTAAAATCACATCTGTACCATGTTGGGGGATTCTACTCTGTATAACTTAGCGACACAGCGTTTTGTTGAAGTAGTTCAGACCCTATGTATTAACAAGCCCGAGAGCTCACTAAAAGGCCCTGCGACAACTGCTGGACCGAGATACTCCAATTATGTGTGAATGCGTTAACTTGAGCAGCTCCACAGCTAAAAAACGAAAAGCTGGACCGTGCAATGGAATCAGCCAGGGCCGAGCACCGTGTTTGTGCACTGACCTGCAACTCCAATGGGTGTCTGGAAGATACTGCACTGTTTGGTGCGTGCACATCAACTCTTTCCGCATTAGTCCAGCCTTTCTGCCTTAATGTCAGCCCTGGAATTGATGCTGAGGACTTTCAAAAGTTCAAACTTCAGTGCTGAGCTGACCGCTAAGGTGCCCTGTGCAGCAATACGTGTGCGAGCAACGTGTGGTTTGTATCCTAATGAGCTGAGGTTTGACGTTAGCCGGGGCCTGTGGAAAGGCAGCGGAGCTGAACAGAGAAGGAAGGCAGCAGAACCGACCAAAGCGATGTAAGCACCACCCAGCCATGGTGACATCTCCTTTGGGAGCCACAGACCGCAACGATGCTGAGCCACAGCTCTGCCCCTGCTAACAAGCCTCCTGAACACGTATCCAATGTGAAACTAAAATAGATCTACTACGCAGTACCCGGCTTTTCATCATAAAAATAAAAATCAATTATGTAGCCTTAAAAACTAAATGCAGTAATAAATGTATGGGTTTTGGCAAAATACCAGCAAATTTCTGCCGGTGATGCAATGTGTAAAGCTCGTCCTGTAACTAGAGCTTTGACATCACTACCTTTCCCTGGTAAACCAGCAATTTCCTGCTGATGCAACACGTGTCTTTCCGGCCAGGTTAAACACATTGCAGCATAGCAGAACGCTTCTAAAGAGAAAAGCATCCCAAAACGCACCTACTTATGTCAGCAGGGTGCTAGGATAAGAAGAGAACTAATCCTTTTTTATAAATCTCAGAAAGTTAATTTAAAACGATCTCATGAGGCAAAATGCCAAGATATTAATACCGATTGCACCATGAGACCATATTATAAGTGACATAAACGTTACAAAACAACCTGAAATTTGGCCAGGCTGTTAATAGACAGCATTACACAATTCCTGACATCGCCAGATAATACTGCATTTCTACTATGCAAATTTTTAACAGTGAATAGATTTTGAAAGGAGTTTTACACCCACTACCCCTCAGATGCAACCGGGTAATTCACTATTAGGTGCCAAGCTGTCATTTACAAGTCACTCCTGCCTACTGCTGTTCTCTGGTCTACCTTGCTATCACAAAGGAGCCACTAATAAAAGCCACTTGATTAAAATGTATGAGCCCCATGGGAACCTATTTTTAAGTCTGTAAACTAATACTGCTGTTGTATTAATAGGTTTCATTTATTTTACCATTAATACTGGTCTTTCTACTAAGGAAATACTGCAGTGCTCTAACCTTTGGTATTTCAGGAGAAAAGCTCTGTTTTGAAGATATTTTTAGCCATTCTACGAAGTCATAGAAACCTGTTCAACACCTACTCGAACATAAAACTTCTCTCCAAAACGACTGAAAAATCAGTGGTGTTAAATCAGAAGATTACCAGGAGACAACAAACAGGGGCATAGATGAATCACACCGTTCCTACATAAAGAAACTGAAAATACAGAAACACAGTTTTGCTTCAGAAGCTCCTGTTTGCATCAGCAGCCCAACGTCCAGAGACCTCGGGAAGAACCCAAACTCATTCTCAGCAGGAATTTTTACAGAGAGAGAAAAAACGGATGCATAATTCCGCTTGCAAAACTGTCAAGTCCGGAAACGTGAAAGGCTGTAAATAATTCACTCTGTATTACAGGAAATGTTTTACAAACGAAAAGGTTGTAACCTCTTTTTGGCTACAAGGCTGGAAGATGCTGGAGGTGCTCCTGCTTCTCTAAGCTCAGAACAAGATGTGCCCCGTTGATGAGAAAGCAGCAGTGATTGTGGGTTCTCAGCCCTCCCCGGTGCTGCTCAATGAAAAATGCTCCTGCCTGTATTTCTGATGGCTGGATCACAAAGGAGCAAAGCCTGCGTGATTCTAGAAATGCAGCTCGGGCTGACTACCCATTTCTTGTATTCTGATGACACAGCTGCTGCAATGCACATTGCAGAGCCAAGACAACGTGAAGAGAATGGATAAATTGGAATTATTTATGTTTACATAAATACGTTCACACAATTGTTTGAAGATACACACACAAGCTAAAAATATGCATGCAGTTATTACAGATGCCTCAATAATGAGTGTTTGATGAGGTCTTAAAATAGCGACATAGTCAAATCCAGTGGAAATAAAAGCAGCTCCTGCCTCCAAGGGGTGGCCACATGGCTGAGGACACATTCTGGCTCAGAACACAGAAGTAAAGAGACTTGATTGCTTTAACTTCTTATCACTAAACGTTTTGCAACACACTAACCAAACCTTAGCAGAGGTCCCCCTGCTGCCTCCCCCACCAGGTTACTTGGTAACCAAACACAATGTTGTTTTGTATTTAAAAGAAATCTCAAACTCACCTGTATGTTGCCAAAATCCACATTTTCATAATGGAAATGTGCACATTCAGCCATCTTCGGGAAATGACCCTTTGTAAAGGATAACCTGGAGCACATCAAAAGCACACCATGAGATGGATGCAAATCACCGCAACAATGCTCAGCATCAAGTACTGTTATAAAATGCAGTTACTGATACAAAATAATCACGACTTTCTCATCCTAAAGCCAAGGGAACAGAGGGATTTGCTGATTGATGCACCAGAACAGTGAGAAAGGAACTGAGCGAGAAAGGAAAACTAAATTGCAAAGTGGTTTTTATCACCGCATCTTTAAAGAACCGTGTGGCATTTCATCAACACCAAAGCCCACATCTTTAGGAAACGGTGCAGGGACAAGCGGCTCTACCTTCACAAATGCATTTTTGCAGTGCAAATAAACAGCCTTACACGAGACACATAGGAAAGGAGAACTTTACCTGTGAAAGGCATCACAGCCCATCAGTCCCGGGTTGATGTATCTGAGGGTGCAGAACAAACGCTATTTATCCTTTGCCTTTTTAAAATTCAAAAATGAGGCATCATTATTCCCAAGTGTCTCCAGCTACAGTGATGGCTGATGGGGAGATCCTCTGGCTCTGCAACATGCTCTTGCTTCTGCTGAAGCTATTATAGACTCCTATAGATATTTCTGGTGCTGAGCCAATGAGATTGTCATTATCTAACTCTCTCTTCCCACGGGAATATAAGTGGGAAGTGAGATGCAGCATCTGGCTGCTCAGCGCTCAAGCAAAGAGCCATTTCCCCTACAGCATCAGAGCACGACGAGAGGCGATCAGGATGCACAGATTGAGCAATATTGGGGAGTTCTGGTCCCCAACTCCGCATCCTTAGCAAGGAGAAGTCAGGTAACACTGATTAGTTTTGATTGCTTTTGCAGGGTGGAGGTTTGAAACCTTCACTGCAAGCGTAAATTGGTTTACATTCGCTGGGAGAAAATGAGATTGGGAGGTCAGAGAAGAAAAAAATAATCCCTAAAAAAGAAAAATTGTGCCAAATCCATTCCAATGGAGAGGTAGGTGCACCTCTTCAGAGGGAAAAAGTGCCAAATATAAAATATATCTAGGCCACCCACTTGTCCTGGTTTAGCTTCCCAGAGCATAAGGAGGCAGGGAAAATGATCTCATTTATACATCGCCTGGGCTTCTCTTCAGCTTTGCTTATTTATTCATTTTAAATGAATCAGTTTCAGGAAGGAATCACAAAACTTTAAAACCGCAGCAACAGGGAGGTTTGAAACTGTGTCAAGCTTTGCTTCTATGGCCAGAAACAGCTGAGACAGCCAACAAAATCTCTCATGTCCCCAGTTTTAGCTATAATTTACTTTGTTTCGCATAGATTTTGGTCGCTCTGATGAAGACACTATCAAAAATGGGAGCACAACAGCTAGAAGCCAGGATATCAACACTGGAAGCCCCCCAGACAGGAAAATCAAAGAACACCGCTCTTACTTTTTCACATTCTTCACTTTCATGCTGGCGGTGCTGCCGCAGGTCCGCAGCGGCAGCTCCCCCGCTATGTCGGGGATATCTGCGCCTCTTGCCTGCAGGAAGAAAAAGAAGGGGAAAAAAATGACTGCATGTTAATTCTTAGTAATAACTGCAAGATCCAGTATTTCTTCATTACTATTTTTGGCTTCTAAAGAGATTTCCAGAGGTAGGAGGCTAACATGCGCTCCTACACACCATATTTGGACTGCTCATTAAGTACCTGATTTTCCAAACATCTGTGCGCTGAGATTCAGGCGGAGGGATTGGAAGAAGCTGGATAGCTCATACAGTGGAAAATCCAATTAATGTGGGAGGTGAGCTTTTAAAAAAGCTATTGGTATAAGTGCGTGAATGTTAAAATTCCTGAAGGAGGAAACCATGGTCCCTGCTGTTGGCCAGAGATAACTCATTAGTGATGAGCAGCTGAATGAGCTTTTTCCTGCTTTATACAGTGCACTGTAAACATGACTAATGTCCAAAATAGACAATGCTCAAGCAAGAGGAAGAGACACTTCTGTGTTGCCTCTCTTACAGGTATGGAATAAAAAAAGTATTACATCAAATCCATTTTCTAATGACAGGAGCGAGCAGATGAGTTCCCTGATCCAGATCAGCACCAATGTTCCTAAGCTGCTCCACCAAAAGATGCCTGAACAGAGATGATCAGTCACATATAACAGAATACAGCTGTAGGCTGCAATGTAAAACATGGAAATCACTAGGTCTTCACCTCCAGAACTTTAGAGTCGGACAATTACACAATTCCAGCTAGCAGCCCACCTATGAGATGAACAACAGGAGAATCTTTCTCATCCCCCTCCCTGAAGCTCTGATTCGATCTTGCCACGGGTCAAATTTACATGTGCTTCACCACATCACAAAGAGCAGCAGTAAATAAGGCAAAACCATTCACCATGCCCATATTCATCACCCAACAGCAGCAGAGCCGGAGGGAGCGATTCACCTCGTTCAGCTCAGACGTGCACAAGGTGCGCGGCTCAACACCGTCGTCTACCGCAGGCGACTCAGAGTCACCAGAGATAAACAGGCACCTTGGGTCCGGTTCACCGGCTTCCGAAAACCAGACTGGGGGAAAAGCCACCCTGCTGCAGGAGGATCTATGTCTGCCTGGATGCCAGGCTGAGCCCGGCTCAGATGAGACGTGCACCACAGACATCTGAATTCATCCAACCAACATGAGCAGAGCACAAGTTCTCCTCATGCAGACAAACTCCTGTGATTTCCAGCACTGCCCTGGGAAAAGGGATGCTCCTCCTTTCAACATAATTGAATAACTTTGAATCACATAATCACACAACGTCAGGGGTTGGAAGCGCCCCGGAAAGCTCATCCAGTGCAATCCTCCCATGGAGCAGGAACACCCAGATGAGGTTACACAGGAAGGTGTCCAGACGGGTTGGAATGTCTGCACAGAAGGAGACTCCACAACCCCCCTGGGCAGCCTGGGCCAGGCTCTGCCACCCTCACTGAGAAGTTTCTTCTCAAATTTAAGTGGAACCTTTTGTGTTCCAGTTTGAACCCATTACCCCTTGTCCTATCATTGGTTGTAACCAAGAAGAGCCTGGCTCCATCCTCCTGACACTCACCCTTTAGATATCTGTAACCATGAATGAGTCCCCCCTCAGTCTCCTGTTCTCCAGCTCCAGAGCCCCAGCTTCCTCAGCCTTTCCTCACACGGGAGATGCTCCACTCCCTTCAGCATCTTGGTGGCTGCGCTGGACTCTCTCCAGCAGTTCCCTGTCCTGCTGGAACTGAGGGGCCACAGCTGGACACAAGATTCCAGGTGTGGTCTCCCCAGGGCAGAGCAGAGGGGCAGGAGAACCTCTCTGACCTACTGACCACCCCCTTCTAACCCACCCCAGGTACCATTGGCTTCCTGGCCACAAGGGCCCAGTGGTGGCTCATGGTCACCCTGCTGTCCCCAGGACCCCCAGGTCCCTTTCCCCTACGCTGCATGTTGCACCTTTCTCAGCCCTGAACATAAGCGATACTTTAACTCCAGTGTCCCATAAAAATGGATTAACAGACCTGACAGAAAAACGTGGGCTCCGAGCCGGCCTGAGACTGCCCTGGATCTGGCTCAAAGCAGCAGAGGCCAAACTGCCACCTCCAGGAGACTCAAATGCACACCCAACTCACTGAAGAAAGGCAAGGACAACATTTCTATTCTTAAATACATCTATCCTTGTCTGACTGACTGTTACTAAGCACACAATTGCTTTAGTATGTAATAGGACACTTGAGAGTCTCATTGTGAATTTCAACATTAATAGGATCACCAATTTAATAAATCTTACAGGTCTTTTACATAAGAAAATAACTAATTACAGTAATAAACCTGCAGTTCCTGTAAGCTGCTTTCAGGCAAAGCTGGATGTGCTCGCCTTAATTTTCTAAGGAACAGAATTTCTGTAGGAAGAAAAATACTTTTTCTCCTCCGTCAGCAGTAGAAGCTGGTGAGATATAAAAATGGATAAACAGACCTGACAGAAGAACGTGGGCTCCGAGCCAGCCTGAGACTGCCCGGGATCTGGCTCGAAGCAGCAGAGGCCAAACTGCCACCTCCATGAGACTCAAATGCCAGTGTCCCTCTGAAGAAGTGGGATTATCCTCTTCTTCCCACTTATGTCCAGACCCTGCTGAAGGAGATACCTGCCAGCCCATTTCCAGCAGCATGGATCCATTTAAAGGGACTCCGATGAGATGCAATACAGTCATTAACTTGGGTTGCTTTTCCAACTCGATGTGAGCTCTTTGGACTTGCCTCACAACGACAGCCTTGTAAGTCTCACAATTGAGGAGAACGGGTAAAACGGTGAATTTATGCAAGCTAAAATCTTCAGTCTGAAGTACTAACAACAGGAAAAAATTGCTGGATAGATAAGTAAAAAAGAAACTGATTGCAATTTTAGAAACCATATTGCTCCAAAATAATCTGCAACTACCTCCCATTTAAACCAAAGACACATAGCTACAGAAAACCACATTTTATTCACCACTACTTGGAACCTGTTTTGGTCTCAAACCTGGCAGGCACAATGTCACCCTAGGTTACCCTCCTGTCCAAACACAACACTCCAAATGAGATTTGTCAGCTTTTGTGATTTGCGTCACGGCAATTTAATTTTAAAACTCATTTTGAAATAGTTGAATTATTTACACCTGAAAATTAGCGAGCTAGCATCACCCGTTGCTTCTCACCTCCCTGTTTTCTATGCATCGCTGTTCTGCGGAAGCCCAGTAATTGCACACAGCAAATCTGTTTATGCAAATTCTGTAGTCCCATTTTCACAGCTCGATGGCACTGCTGCATCAATCTGCTTTGGTCCAAAACCTCACAAACAAATTAGGACTTGATGCAGAACACAGTCAATTGACATTACCAGGATCCTCAGCTCTCCTACGCTGACAGTCTTGATGGTCGGTCATTCCATTATTAAACCATCACGGCCGTTTGCTCGGTGGGTATCAGGGGAGCCCTGAAGAAGCTACATCACTTGTGCAGTTTTCAAGTGTTGCTTGGGAATTGGGGTGTCCAGCTTTAAGCGTGCAAGTTTGAAATTTTTGGCCTTTATAGACATCATTTGGAAACCTCGAGCTTTGCGCTCTCTAGCACACAAAACCTTAGTCATAAATAATTTATAGCTAAGAACTCCACTGCATAATGTGAAAGGATTTTCTCCTAAAAAGTCTTATTGTATTTATCAGAAAACACGTCAACCTGTCTCCCTCACATCCAGAAATGTAACACTATTTGAAAATACGTGTAAAATTGAAGAAAACAGCCCAGTGAACATGATGTGATAAAGTTTCCACCCTGATACACTCAATAGGGGAGAATGTGGAACCTACGCAAACCCCACAGCTCTCCTGCTGCCGCAGAATTACACTGGGATGCACTACAAGAGAAGATAGGGTGGACTCCCATCAACCTCCAGGAATCCCATACCCACTTAACTGGTTTTCCATAATACTACTATAAAATCCCTGAGGAGGAAAGGTACTTTTATCCAAGCTTGACACAAAGCAAGAGTAACTATTAGACAGGCAACAACATTTATGCATCTTCCTACCATCAGTCTCTCGGCAAAGCCAGTTTGGAGGGACCAGATTGCTCTGGATTCTTTCAGCACACAGCCTTGTTTCTAAAAAAGGCAGAGCTGACTCAAAATGCTTGTTGGTTTCCATGACAGTCTTTCCTTTACATCATTTTCATTTCCCCTTCATTTTCTTGGAGGGGAAAAAAGAGAGGGGAAAAAAAATGACAAAACCTCACAGAGCTCTCCAAAGAAACCAAGCTTTGCTAGAGTTTTACTTCTTCACTGAAGAACAGCAGCAAACGGGAATGTTGTTTCTGTAGAAGTCGTTACTGTGTGATCAAGAGGATGAACTGGAGCGGCCTGTCTATGCCATTTGAGATCTGACGTTGGTGTTTCTGCTCCTGGGTACCAACCAGCTACACAAAGCTGGGTCAGCATCCACTTCTTGGCAGATCTTACTTTGCAACGCTATCGAGAACCTGTCCTATAAATCACTGCGAGGTAGAAGACAGGATCTCCATTAGCACCATCCTGCTTCTACCAATTACTGCTCAAAACTCAGCCTGAAGCATGAAGAAAGGATAAATATGGTTCATCTTGGCTTCATACTTCACAGCCACTAACACACCCCAGGGAGACAAAGCTCTGCTCTCACTTTATGTGTTGTAGCGACTATCCTGGTTCTCCACAATAAATAAATCAGCAAAGCAAAGGAAAAATGCTTCCACTAAACTGAAAGTCACCATGTCCAAACTGCTACAAATAGCTCCAAGGGAAAGGTCCCCGACTCTGCAGCATTTATCTCCCCAAGCAATATCCTGGAAAGGATTAAAATGTACCTGAGCACAGGAATGCTGTAACTGGGCCACTTCTTTGAAGGAATGTACGGTCATCGATGAAGGTGCAACATTCATCCCAAAATGTCAGAGGCACAGTGACAACGGGATGGAAATGCAAGTATTGGCCAAGTTCTTTGTAATGCCACTTTCCATTGATTCATTTAGTGGATGCAAATGAGTTTTCCAAGTACTTTCATACAGGATGTTTGTGTCCCTTCAATACATTTCAGCTACATTTCTCAGAGCCACTTAGGATATTGGGCCATATTTAAAATGCAGAAGGAATAGTATCTGGTTTATGTACCTGGGGCCGACATTCGCGGCTTAAACAAACATATCTGCTTGTTATACTACAGCAGCTTTACTAAAGGAAAACAAACACCCCCCCTCCAGCTGTGCTTTTCCCAATTGACTTTCTGAAGAACGAGCGCCCGTGCTGTTCAGGGTGTGAGCGGCAGAGCGCAGCACTGGCACGTCTAACAACCACCTCCAGCGTCTGCAAAGCTGCAAACCAAGGACAGGCTCCTGTCCTCATGCCCAGGGCGCCTGTGCACCCATCTCTACACCCTCACACAGAAAGGAGCAGGCATCAGATCAATCTGATCCCCGAGGGGACAAGGGTCTAGCATGCTCTCATTACAGCAATCCAATGCAAAAAAACACCTTTGAGATCCAACAGAAAAGCACAAAAGTGGTTTTCAGAATGAGAAACAGTTGAATTTTTATATATATTTTTAAATTTAAGTCATCACGTAGCTCCTTAACCTGATCCTTGTTGCGAAGATAAAAGAACTATCCCTTGTGACGTGGCAGAGGACAGCTGTAGGACTGGCTTAAGTGTAGGCATAGCTCAAGGCCAGGACTGCTGGGGTTATTAGAAGTAGTGCTGACTTTTTAGATTTAGCTCCCAGCTCAGGGACTTGGGAATGCAGGGAAACAGTTACTCAGCGAGATGCCTTTAAAACCTCACAGTAAATGAGAAATGTAATAGACGAAAGGCAGTGAAAAAAACAATAAGTGCTTCCAGTAGGAAAACTCTGGGCTACGCACACTCCTAATCACATGTCCAAGAAATCTGCATTAAATAAAGATACTTTCATGTGTATCGTTTTTTGAGTTGAGGACTTTTAATTCCATTTTCCATATTCCCTGTCAATGTTCAATTGTTCCAGCCAGTGCTTACTGCATGCCATGGTTAACAGGGAATTCTTCTCTTTCAAAAGACCACACAGGATGTGTGTTTTCTACTCCCAGCTTTTCCACTCCAAAGCGGGAAAAAATAAGAAAAAGGAAAAAAAAAAACCACTTTTAAGCACTGCCATGAGCTGGCAAATGAAGGGAAACCTCTCATTTCTGAGACTCAGCATTAGTCCAGGCCATCCATTTACCATAGTTTAAAGGATCAGCCTGGAAAGAACAAAACACAAATTCTTAACTATTCATCTCCTGTGTTTTCTGATAAAGTTCAATGGCTCACAGATCCATGGGTAAAACCATCTCGGCTCACATGTAAAACAACTCATTTGGTAAATGGAAGCTGAGACATAGACTGAGCAGCTTGGCAGCTGTTTGAACCTACGTGGGCATTGTGACCAAAATTCACCTCTGTAAAGCAGGTTGATTTTATGGCACGCAAAGATTTCCTAAGTGAGGCTTAAAGACACACGTGGACTTGAACTGATTCTCTGCAGATGAATCAAATGTACCCAAAGGACAATGAATTTCCAGCAAAACTGTCCCACGCTTGTATTTTCTTTCATAGCTCTCACTGGTTTCAGAGACAAAAAGGGATGCGACAAGCAAAACCGAATGGTTAGCTCCTGAGGACGACATTAGCATGATAACTACCTGCCAGCTTTACATTCGGCCTTGCCATGGCTATAGCGAAGCAGCAGCGAGATCCTTATTACCATTCCCAAAGCTCTCAGCGGTACAGTACACAGCCTCGTATAATAGCACACTGGCGAAGGAATGTACTTTAGGAACAAAAATCCCACATACAATACGCGTGGGAAAGGCAGCCAGGGTTCGAGTCCTTCTTCTGTAAAATGAATTGTAGAAAAAAGCCAGAGAAAACAGAAGAGTCAATGAGCACAATACTTCAATTCCAGGTCCTTGTTGGCTTAAAAAAAAAGAGACTCCAAAAATCCCAGCCCCTTGTTTGATGCAGTTTCTACAGCCTATTGTTTCACAGAGGGATGAGGTGATCCTAACCATGGCTTAGGCATAAAAGGACAAGTGGAGCTTTGCGTTGTCATGGTAGAGAGCAATATCTCATCACACAAACAACAACAGATTAATTCAGTCATCAACAAGGAAATCCCACCTCGGTGAGTCCCCTGGCCAGCCAGTGGTTATGCCAATAACGATGTTATGTAGCCTTCATTGCCACACAGCTACTACAGAGAGCACAACCCAGTGGTTTACTCACAGTGTGATAAACAGACACACTCAGGCTCCCTAATGCCTCGGTAAACCCAGGTTTAAGTGCCTAATGTACATTAATGCATTTTTATGCCTACCTACACTTACGTCATTTGGCAGAGGGCTACTGGGAACGTTCAAAAAATGAGCCATTAAACTCCAGTGCCACCTCTATCTTTTTCATTGCTGTTACCCCCTAGGACCATAAAAGAAGAAATACTAGTGGTGGCATGTAAATACATGACCCAAACATCTCACGTAGTAAGACACTGTATTTACTGATGTGCACTGGATTCACTCTGCAATAGACAGATAAAATGCAAAATCAGGATGCATTAAAACTGGTGATCATGATGGAAAACAAACTTTACTGATCCCGCTTCGGCAAATTCTAAATCCTTCCTTCTTTACTAAATGTTGCATATAAACAGAAGTTTAGAAAATGTCATTCTTTTCTCCTGGGTCAACACTACACCGCAAGACTGCATATACTGTAAGTGTAAGAAACAATTGCTTCTATAGCATCGCCAATGGAAATTAAATGATTGCTATAAATTAATACTTACTGCCAAAAATACGGTATCCATTCTGTTTAATTGAACTCATTTAATTGGCAAACCCAAATAGAAGCCAACGTGCCAATTAAGGGATTGCCCTAATTTTCAGGGATTCTCGGGGACCAGCTTCATGCTGGGAGTTTGCCTGTGAAACAGAAACGACTCGAACCAAGCGGAGAGCAGGCAAAAGAACCATACGCCACCAAACAATGTCTTGCCAACAGCTTACGAGGGAAGAAAAATACTTGATTCATGCAGCAATAACAGGGAAAACATGTGATGTGAATTGAAAATGAAATATAGGTTACTGGTGCAATGCCAGACCAGAACTGTTTTGCCCAAAATATTATTACAGCCTTGGTGTGCTGTATGGAATGTTTGTATCGTATCAACGCCTGCATTGTCCACGCCACCCAAAATCCCATTGCTGTGCCATCCTTATCTTTGTGACACAATGAAGATCTGGGGCAGCACTGGGTTAAGTGCTGTACAAAGAATAAGAAACAAACTCCACATTAAGGACAGCGAAATCTTTCTTTAAACCGTTACAATTTACTAATCTCTACACGCTTTCATAAATTGCACTTAAAAATAGTTTTCTCCTCTCTCATGCCCCAGATTTAACAGAGTGATATATTGAGGTCTCATTAAAAAGCCTTTATTACCTTCACAATCTGTGGTACGTTACCTTATCTAGTTTCAAATGCTGAAAATACTACCGCTCTCGGAATCCGTCTGACCTGATATAAGAACTAAGGTTATTCCAGGAACTTCATAGGACGGGGTTTAACCTCTGTGCCTTTCTAAAACATCCGTAGGTTTGGATTCTTCCTACCATTCCAGCAGCAGAAGCTGTTACAGATGATGTGCACCAACATCCGACTACCTGCCTTCTTGCTCACTTAGCATTTGCCAAATTTACCGGTTCATAACCATTTCCCACCAGGAATTTAGAGGTTCCTGCATCACACTTTTTCTAGGCAACCTGCTTATAAACCCATGAGTTATCCTGCAGATATCACTGCAGGACGTGACCAGGTGTCAGAACCATCACCTGTATTCTTGTGCTCGGGACACTAGGAAAAATCTCACTGTAGATAAACCTACCACAGCTTGTATTTGAAAGCTTTCCGAGATTAAAGAAATGGCTGACGCTGCAGAAAAAACAACCTTTCCAAAGAAAATCCTATTGGTAGCTTTGGAGTGAGTATATTCACCTTATCTCCAGTGCCTGTCATGTTAATGCGGCTTCAGGTGGCAGCTTTCTGTGACAGCACCATTTCAACAGGGTGCATAAAGGAACATTTTATCTCTATCTCGCTGTTTAAATCCTTCTTCCCCACAAAATTTAGACGAATGGAAGAAAAAGGCAACAAGGATGGAGTGAGGCTGCTTGGGGAGAGGTTGTTTTCACGCTGCTTTTTAAATACTGCAACTTACTGAACTCATAAAGAGGTGTTGAGAGTAAGTCAGATGGTCAGAAACATAAGGTAAAATGACATATTAAGCACAAATATCAATTTGATGACAGGCTGAGGACAGTTGTTTTGTTGGTTCATATGAGAAACATGATACAAAGGCTCTCTTTCAGAACTTCACTTCTTATAACATAGAAATAGAGCACTTTTCGGGACCATAAAAGGAAAAGATACTCTTTTCCTTTAAAATGACATTACTATCTCAGTGAAACGTTAGAAAATCCATATACTGCAATATTACTTGGCTCAAATATGACTTTTTATCCTTAGAACTCAGAGGTGTTCTGCAAAGAAAGTCGGTATCATCAAGTGCGCTTTCCAAACTGGAGCAGAGAGGAAGGAAACGGCACGTGCGGAGGTGACGCGGAGCGCGGTGGGAACAGGAGGCAGGGGCAGCGAGCAAAACGGTGCGTCTAACGCGACCACATTCTAAACATATAGACCATGGCGGGGGGGATACAAAATATAGCAGCCCTTGAGGGCCATCCAGGCAGCTGTGTTATTATCTAACTCCAGTGAAGTCTGTCCTGCTGCGGCACCTCCTTCGGCGTGGGATTTCATAACCACAGGGAAGTCTCCAGAACCACCAAAAGCACCCCAAAAAAACAGGTCCCCATTACAAACAGTCCACTGGGATGAATATGCCTCTGTCCCATACATCAGATGAACCTGACTGTCCGGCACATACAACTTCCAGACATTCCTATATTGAAATAAGGCCGGTCAAGCTTCTGTGAGGTAAGATAACTTCACAAAACCTCCCCCTCAGATCGCCCTCCTTGGCTCCTAATAAAACAATATTTGACCTTCCAAACTCAGCAAATGCTGGAGGGACTTGAGAAAGTGGAACTGCAGGTACTTCATTGACTCATTTAAAAAGAAAACAAATAGATCATGGTAATAGAGTTGTCTGTGCCTTCCACGAGCATGAGAACCACGCTGCTTTTCTGCAATTCTGTTTGCTCGGATGGTAGGTCAGCTTTCAGGCTGAGCTTTTATTTCTGTAGACTTAACCAGCATCTTGCTAAAATCTTCTTCTTCCACAATGCTGCATGCTTCAAAGAGCATGTTCTTACAAGAAGCTCCCTTCGTGCTCAAAAGCCTTGCTCAAAAAGAGGTTAATGCAGACTGAAAATCATTGTGACATCGTATGGACCTTTTAATTGGTTACTAGACTCGCTTTGGGGCACATATTAATAGGGCAGAAGCGTTCCTTGACAAGCTGCCAGGGGAAGGGAAATATTTTGGTCTTGTTGAAAGTACTATGCAATCCATTTAAAACTCTGAAACTCAGGGAAGATAATTTAACGCCTAACTAGAGTATAAGTCGAGGTTGTGCAGAACCAAAAATAACGCATACAGAAAAGGCGAGAAGGTGTTTTACCATAGCGCTGAGAGTCTCCTCCCAGTCCGGCCTCTCCCTGGGATGGATGCTCCTCTGAAGCTCTGGCACGAAGTCATCTTCTTCTGAATGTACAGAGGACTTCATCATTCTGGAAAGGAAGACAGAGACGTTTGATACTCAGGGACATTGGGGATACTCTGGTGCTCATTTACGTGGCTCATACGACGATATAAATGCTTTCGTAAATCCAGAAATCGTACTCATCAGCACTCATCATTCTTACAGATCCTATCCAAAAGGTGACCACAGCTCTGCAGGGTTGTGCTCCAATCCATCTCATTTTATCAAGATAAACTTTTCTTCAGAGAAGGAGCCATCTTTCAAGCACCCTATGAAGTACACTTCAAGCCTGCACAGAGATCAGAAGCTCAAAATCAAAATTTAAGAAGTATTCCTAACGGCTTCTCAGTCTGTTCTAATGACAGCTCTGCTCTAACAGCCAGACAATCATTATATATCGCACTTGAAGGCTGTATAAACGCGCCTTTGTGGGGATTACGGCGCAGATCTGAAGTACCAAAGACTCGTTGGAAGTCTGGTATTATCCATCCTGATTTCATCAAATACGAGATTCAGGCAGGCTTTTATTTTATCAATACATTGTCATTTATTTACTTAGGGTAACTGTTTTGATAATCAACACTGCATGCAGCAGGGCTGGTTTCACTGAATGTTAACTGTGCTGGTTTATGTACCATTTGACTAAAACAAGCATCGAGACCTGAAGTTCTGAACCCTTGACATCGGTTGCCATGCTGACACAAGCAGCTGGGCCAAAGCATTTACCTCTGCTTTGTACCCTACATGAGGGTTAAGAATGAAGTTATTAACACTCGCAGTAATGGCATGTCTGGGTTACAAAATTATATCTCATATAATTTTATACCTAATTTTGTGACTGCATTTCTGCTGTAATAAAAAGCACACGCCAAACCCTTCCCATTGAAACGCCATCCTAGTACTCTTCCCATTGAAGGTGTTTTGGACTTTCACTGGAAATAAGAAAATAAAATCAATTCTTTGAGCATTGGCTGAACGCAGAATATTCTACTACTGATGGCAACTAAATATGTTGTCAGAGCACCACAAAAGTATTGGCAACGATACTGAAGATTTTCCCTCTGACACAACTATAAACACTTGATAACCATCTGTGAAGCCTTAATAATCTTCAATAGTAGCTACTTAATTCCATGCCATCTGAGACTTGAGCCCAAAGAAGGCTGAAGATGATAGAGGTAATAAGTCACTTATATTAACAGATTGTCTTCTGGCATGCAAAACCTTAGTGCTACAGCGTTGGGGGAAGGAGCTTTCCCAACAGTCACATGTTGTGATTTTTCCTGGGCTCACCCCAAGACAAACTCAGAATATTATATATATATATATATATATATATATATATATATATAAAGGTATAATAATATATTTTATATGCATGTTTGACATTATTTTAATGTATAGAGCAAATAAGCAATACAATGTATACATGTCTGATTCACCACACATGTCAAGCTGTAATACAACTCAATTTCTTGTTTCTGCCATGGATTCTTTTTCACAGGAGGGGAAAAACACCTGGAGTCACACTAACACTTGTACAAAACACCGACACATTTATCTGGTGAACAGTAATGGCCAAACAAACTAAAGAAGCTGCTCTGTTCTATAAAACCTGCACTGGGCTATTTCATGGGAGCTGTAAACGACTGAAAATTCACTGCAAAATTTGATACTAGCTATAAGAACAGAAATATAATTTTATTTAAAATACCACTTCTTCAGCTGCTTAGCAGCTCTGAATGCCCTTCAAATGAAATCTGACACCATTATATTAATAAAAGTTCTGGCTGTATAAAGGCCATTAAGCAATCGCTCTTCAGATGAATGAATCCTTCTTCATTGTAAATTAAGAATCAAATGTACTGGAACAAATGTTTACAGGACATTTCACAAAAGGCGCAGCCCACATTCACACCCGTGCTTTCAAGTTCTCTGCTAGGTCAACTTGATGAATTTCTAGTCAGAGCTTGTACATCTGTACATGCTAAAACTGTATCAACAAAACATCTAGTGACCTTTTCCATCTTCTCAAAGCCAATTTGCTGGTTCCATCATTTATGGCATTTATCGTATCTGCTTATCAGGAATTTAAACATTTCGGTGCTGTTGAGCATCAAGTCCTACTCTACTCCTGGAATTAAGGGAGGAGAAAGGACACAAATTTAAAATACTTTAAAATAAAATTTAGGTTTTTCGGCATGTCTCATGTCCCACAGCTGTAGGAATGACACAAATGTCATGGACTTCGATGGCGTTGGGATGCCAATGACACGCATTTATATGATTGGCATTGGGATGCCAATGTCCTCCCCTGGGAGGACACGAGGGTGCTGACAAATGACTTGCCAACAGTTCGAACGCCACGTGCCCGCGTGGAAGCACGAAGCATTTCCAATGTCAGGCTCCTCATATCGGGTAGTTAATCGTCTGCTTGACAGATATTCGTTTGGGGCCGGCTATATATTTTTTAAATTAAATGCCAAGCGCGATCTTTAGGTTGTGCTCTCCCATGGGGACATCAGGCATTTCAACTTTCATTGCTGCTTCTCTCTCAAATGACTTTTCCTTCTGACCTCAATTTAGGAGGTGAGAGCCAATGACAACTGATTTATTAGTTTATTTATTATTTATATAGCACTGTTGTGCCTGGAAATTTCTCAGCCGGTGTAAAAGCAAAGCTCTGCCCTACAGAACCAACGATTCAAGAGGATTTAGAGCTCCACAGAAAGCGATGCTTTCCAAGATATAAATTCTACCCAAAAAGCCAAATGTAAGTAAGGCCTGTGCTGACATAAACCTAAAAAACTAGGAAACAAGAACTGAGATTTGTCCAAAAGCTTCTGAATATTTGGGCAAGAAGTGGGAATCAAGGCAGAATCAGCGATACATCTTCATTTCTGCCCTCAAACTTCCAGCACACATACACACAAAGAGGAACCGACACGAGAGAGACGGAAAAAATCAAAAAACACACACCCTCCCCCAACCCAATTTTCCAAGCAAACTGTGTCCATGAAATTAAAACTAATACAGTGGAAAGGAAGAAAATCATCATGCAATATGGAAAGGAGAGATAGCTCGAGAGCCCCGGGAAAAACGAAAGAAGAGATGGGAATGGAAGGCTGACAGTGCTGACCTAAAAGTGGATTTAATTTCCCATGTTTTAAATCAGCTTTGTCAACACCTTACTGATTACATTATGTCCATCTGTAGGGCATCACTCCAGAGCTGATGAAGGCTGGGAGGCCTCCCATACCCCAGGGGTGAATTCGGTGTGCTCAGCTCGCTCTCTGCAATGTCTGTACCCCAATTACCCCAATGCGTGCAGCATGGGGAATAAGCAGTTCAAACGGGCAGCCTGCCTCATGTACTTGGTGCTCTGGAACGGACTGGAACACATACCTGAGAGCTTTGTTGAACTGGGACGTAATAACCTGGGTCCAGGTTTTGCATAACTGGAATTTCTTTAAACACCTGCTCTTCTATTTGGCAACACACAAAAGATATTGTTTTAATAGGTGCCTGGAATTTTCTCTCAGGAGAACACAATCATGGTCAGTAAAACATCCTCAGGAATAGGCTTCTCTTGTCACTTTTGCCCAGTATAAGAAAAGGAATTAGGAAATCACTGCGCAATCAGAATCACTGAGCCTGGGCTTGGATTTCTTTTGTTTAATTCAGGAAAAAATATAGAAGTATTACAGAAGATCACCTCTAAGGAAAAAGAGCACTGTCCTCTCATTTACAAGTAATAAATGGCTAAAAGCAGCTCTCAAGTTTCAACATAGAAGAGAGATGGGCTAATCCAAATGCAGCAAATATCAAAGAATACCCCAAAAGTGTAAAGAATGACCTAAAGTGAGATCCAGAGATACTTATCTGGGCTGACCTCTTGTTTGTTTGCAGTTCCGTGCCAACACAAAGCCACGGTAAATTTAATCTTCCCTGACAGAAGCACATACTGGAAAAAAGACACTCGAAGCACATGGAACGATCAAGTGCAATCAACTAATCAGTTGCAATTAGCCTCGCATGCTGTTAAGTGACAACTGTTCGTAACATCAACCAACGTTTAAAACTCGTCCAGTCAGTGAGATGCTGCACAGGGAAATCCTTTCTCTGACTGCAACACTCGTCCAGAGGCAGTTACCTCCCCAGAGCTGCGCCTTCCACCCAAGCAATACGCTGCAAAACCAGGTACAGACACCGGCGGCTCATGGCACACTCGGGGGAATAAGCTGGGGGAAAAAACCCATCCAAACTAGACTTTCTAGTGCATTCTCATAAGGAAAAGAATGGAAATGAACTCTGGGACATCAGAACCTGATTAGCTGAACAAATAATACAAGATAAGCAAACAAATAAAGAGTAGCTCCAGCTGTTCTGATTAAATAGCCAGTCTAAAATGACTGCATATTTACAGCAGTGCTCCTCTTGTCTGTGCTATCATCACTCCTTTTCAATGGTATTAAATATTCAATTATAATATTAATTATGTATAATATCAATAGCAAATAGGAGGCTGCTCAGGCCTTTTTATGTCTAGAAATCACTACTGTTATTATTCCTGTGGGACTGTTCTTGACCAGCTAAATGGAATTAAACGGAGTCCTACGAGAACAGTAAGTCATGGGGGGCAGATGTAACCAGGTGGGGGTCACAGGGGCATAACGTGCACTGGAATTAGTTCTTGACAGCAGAAACCAGTGTATCACAACCCAACGGGTCATTCCGAGGCTTACACAGTACGAATCTGCCTGGGCCAGCCATTATTACTTGAATTTCTGATGCACGGGATGAGGCAATGGAAGCGGCAGCAGCGCAATAAAGAAAATGTAGGGCTGACAGGTGGATGCAGCACCTGAGCGCGGGACAGACCAGAAGATAAAGGTGCCATAGGGGTCAAAATATCTCACAGTGGTTCAGAGCACATTTCCATTCTTCCCTTGTGCAGAGCCAATGGCAGCACTGCAAACAGACCCAGCGCTGATGCAGCCTTTGATAATCATAAGACATTTACTTTGCCCTTTTGGAATAATTTGCAATTGGTAAGTATCTTTACGGTGAATAAAAAAATAAATTAAAAAGAAAAAAACCCAGCCTAGAGGAAAGAGCTCATTGATTTCCCTTGCCTTGAGTTCTCAAGGAGACAGCTGCAACCACTACTGTCCAATCATTTTTATACCTTCAACACCCACACATGCATTTTTGGTACAAAAGCAGCCGAGCTGGCAGCACGTCTGCTGTGAATGGAAACCCTGCTGCTAGGTTTCCTGCTGCCACCGAGATGATGAGAGAAAGAACAATTAGCTGAGGCTCCAGTCTAATTTAGATTTATTTTCCTTTCTGGAGGAGAGGCTGAGAGATGGTACATCATAAAACAAAAACATTAACTCTAAAGGCGGCTCAGAGGAACACATATTGAAATACTACACGTAACTTTTATTATATGGACTTCTGATAAGAAGCACTATTGTCTAGTGCCCCCAATTATGCTAAATGCTGCACTTTAAAACATCAAGGCATGGACTATATACACTAAAAGAGACAAGAGGTGAGCAAAAAGCCACAGTAACTGAAAGCTCAAATAACTCGCCCAGTATTTCAGAGAAGACTGAGCCTAAAGTAGGAAATAACTTTGATTTTGCAGTTCCTAATCATAAAAGACCATTCACAGTAGCACAGCTTTTATCCTAAGGCATGTAAAAACCAAACATCAGGGGCTGGAGGAAAAAATTAAGGCTCAGGAACAAGAACAGCGCCCTGTACAGAGCAGAGGACCATGCACACTCTGCTCTCACGCAATCCTCGCCACAAAATGTTCTGGCCAGATGCAAAAGAGAACAAAAGCCCAGCCCAGCTGACCACCCAATATTAATAATTAGGGCCCTAGACACTTGCACAGCTCAGGAGTGTTGAAGTCTGCTGTTTCCCAATCAGTTTTATGCAATACCTCCTCCTCCGCTTTCCCCATCACCTTCCAAACTGCTTTAAAAACAGATAGATGGGGAGAGAAAGCAATAAGGTACATGCAGCAAGGGACCACGGAACATACAAGTACTGGGCTGCAGAGATCAGTTTTATCAAGGTGCTCATGCAGCACAGCTTCAAGACATCACTTTAATCCTGCAATGAGGATTCCTGACGAGCCTAAGCAGCCGTGCAAGGGCTCTGCAGTTCCAAAGGGAGCAGCTCCCCATCTCACCCAACCATCTAATGATGTATCTTCCCCACGGACCTGCACTAGGATGCAGCTTTGCAAAGACAGGATAGATGAGCAAGATCTTAACGCACTCCTCTCAGAGCCCTTCTTTTGACTTGGGCCACCTCCTGGTCTGTGAACCCTCACGTGGGCTTTTGCAGATCCCACCTCGGTGTGTGCATATGTCTGTGTTGTGAGAGAAGAGAATTTGGACTTTCCTCTTTGCAAATGCCGGAGCGGAGGGCCTGGGGTCGCGAGGGTGCTGTGATGCTTCAACATGCAACGCTACCCAAATCCTTCAGGAATGCCAGAGCTCCAGAAAAAAAACCCACAGTTTTGTTCTTCTTGTTATTTTTAATTATTTTTTGGGGAGGGAGCATCTGAAACACAAACACTTTGGAAGAAAAATAGGGGTCAAACTTCTGTTTAGTTTCTTTTAATTTGTAAAGTAAACTATAAGCAAATAAATACAAGCATAACAGACACAACTTGTGACTAAGAACATGTCAGCCAGGAATTTTCACTCTTTGAAAACAAAACATATTAATTGCACTGCTGCACAGTTTTGTGGGTTTAGGTAACCTCTTTAACTATGCATCAGGCAGGCCAAGCACGTCCCTGAAACACCAGCCCCATTTTAAAGGCATAAAGAAGGGACGACAAAGAAAAAAGGGAACACAGTGAGCTACATATTCATAGATAAGTCAAGATTGAAAAGACGTTTGAAGAACAACAAAAAGAGGACCCTGTTTGTAATGCATTATAGAGAATGAAGATATTTAAGGTGTTTAATTGCCTAAGCAGTTGCCAGCAGAACGTATGAAAAAGTGACAGCAAAAAGGTTTTCTGTCCCCTCAGTTTTGAGATAACATGTCTGCAGTCCCAGGCTGTCTCTGTGTAAGGAAAATGAATAATTTTCAGTTGTTAACATTATTATAACAGCTTACTGAGCACAGGACAAATTCTGCCATTAGTTCATGTCTCACTCACCCCAATCACAGAGCACGGGATCATCTGCAAGGGGCTCCGCTGGGCAGTGCTTGAAACGAGTGCAGTTACATTAAACGGAGGAGGAAAGAAGCAAGGGACGTGACAAACCGATGCGAGACTCCAGGAAGCAAACCACACAAATGACTGGTGAGTTGTGCAATGACTCAGCAGGAAAATAAATAATTAAAAATTATTTTAAAAAGCAGCAGATAGGCAAGTCTTTTCCATAAGAAACGACAGCTACCGGCAAAAAAATAAGGAAAATGAAGAGAAATAAGAAGAGCTGGCAGCCTGGAATGCTGCCTAGTCCCATAAGCTCTGCTCACAAAGTTATTTCTCCTAATCAGCCATTTTTTATTACCCTTCGCAGCACACCTGAGCAAGCAGGGGAGCAGGAATCTGCGCCGGCTTTAACCCCCGCGTCACCGCCACCTCTCCCTGCGGAGCTGCTGCGCTGGCCGAGCTAAACCAAGACCAAAGTCAGATAAGCACAAAGCAGCCAAGGGGAAGCAGCACAGCCTCAGAGAGGAGGAGGAGGAATGTGGCAAAGCAGGAGACAGTCACTCCCCCGTCTCCTGAACAAACACACATGGTCAGGACAGAAAGATGACACGATATTTCTGCACCTCCTCTGTTGTTCTCCTGAGAAGCCAGCATGAAATTTAAGCTCCTGTTTTACTCGCATAACTTTACAGGTCGGTTCTCCCGTGTCAGCTGAGGCTCAACAGCTCGCCCTGAATGGTGAGACTCAATATAATCTGTTACACATAGATAAAATACTCCAACCAGATGGATGAGGCAGATCAAGCTGTGCAGATTTCACTGCTCAGTTTGAACACACTCTCACACTCACTCTCTCCTTTGCAAATCTGCATGCAAAGAGCTTTTCAAGAACATTTAATGCTACATTACCATCGCTGTCCCTTCCGTTTGGAACCAGCTGCTGGAGGAGCAGCCGGTACCTGCCTGGCCTGAGCCACGTGGTGAAGTTCACTGAAATTTAAGCAGATGCTTACGTGCTTTGCAAGGCTGGGGTAGAAAAAAACCCACTATATCAGGTAACCGTAATTCCTTTCCATCATTCTTCACTTGAAAATACCGTGCCTTATCGCTTCCTTCTGCTCTGCCTTTAAAATCGCTCCTGGCGTGGTTCCACCAGTATAAATTCTACAGAGTAGCTCTGCCACCATTTTGCTTATGCATCAGGGTAATAAAAGACGAGAGGATGCCAACACCTTCTCTGTGCATCTGAATAGATCTGTTGGCCAAAGCGGGGAACTATCAAGTCAGAAAGGGGGGCAGAAAAGGCTAGAAAATCCGACTGGAGTAGCTAAACAGGTGAAGTACTCAGAATTATTTGCTAAATGTTTTCCTTTGCCATCATACCAGCCTTTATGGGTAACACAAGGCGCTGTGCATTCCCACCATAGGAGAAAAAGAAAACACAACTAAACTGCTGTCCCGAGGCAAGGAAAGCTGGAGTGTATGGCCAGCATGTGAAAATACAGGTATTTGTGTATCTGCAGGGCTGGCAATGCGGGATCCACATGGACCCTGGACTGTTGTGTCAAAATAAGTCCCAGTGAAAACCAAGATCTAGTGGGGAGAATCACAACATCTGTGGCATCATCCTGACAACCTGTGTCAACATCCACAGCTCCCCGGGGCCCAATTCTTATCATTCAAGGGCTTGCGAGGGGAAATTAATAAACACAGACAATCCTGCTGGAAGTTACACACAGCCACTAAATCCACTTCTCAGTTTCCAAAGACTAACAGGAATAAAGTAACATTTTGCCCTGAAGTAATTTTTAGACCTAATCCATACAGCTCTTGCAGGGGGGAAGAAACTACTGGGAAGAGATAACTGGGAACTTCTGTCCCACGGGTAACACAGCGTCCAGTACATTAAATGGGTTTTTTCAGTATGACTAAGGTAACATTTCATTCCAGTTCATGTTGCATCACATTAGAAGCTGGAATATTTCACTGCAACCTTTAATTGTCCTGACTCATGCTGTCAGTAAGAAAATGCCCTCTTGGGAAAAGAAATAAATAGACAAATAAAGCCTTAACTGATTGGGTAAAGTACCTACTAGTGGAAGCATTGGCTGATTGTTTTTAAGACATCAAAAAGGGTTCCAGGTGTAATACATTAACCTAAAAGGGCAGGTGATGAACAGATTTATAGCTTTTGCAGTTTAACAGAATAAGAAATAAAAAAACCCCAGAACGTGCAGATAAGCTTTTGAAAGCATTAATCCTGGGCACCCAAGGGTAGTCTGCACAATGAAAAGCATTTCTATTACATTGGCACTTGTGCAGAAAGGCAGGATAATGAAGTGACCGGGCTATTAGCCTTCCCGAAGAAATGAGATATTGTTGAAACTAGCGCACATTAATTTCAGTGCCCAGGCAAATGGCAGTAAACAGTGCTCTCCAGGCTTTTCTTCTCCCCCTCTCAATAATCATGATAATTTTAGAACTGACACCTGCAAAAGAGACTTTTTTAGTGCCCAGTGAATAACTCAGCAAAAAGAGAAGGCTGTGAGAGAATAGGCGAAAGAAATAAAAAGGTAAGAATATAGTGAAAAGGGGAAGAAAATGGTACGGTATAATAGAGCCGGCAGGAACAGCCAGGAGCTGGGTCTCGTGGCTGATGAGGTTCAGTGGGCGCTGGGCTCCTCTCTGTCCTGCCGCACGGGGCACAGCTGGTGGCGTCTCAGCGGGTTGTGCCTGGGTTACCGCGGCTCCCTCTCCGCTCTGATTTAACCCCAGCCCGATGCTCCCGGGCAGCTCACCCAGTGAGACGCTATTCCATGTGACAGCCCGAGCCAGAGCTCCTGCTCGGCTTGGGAGGTTTTTCCTTCCCAGAGACAAACGAGCTCATTGAAATGCTTTTTGCAAAGCTTGTTCGGAAATTATTATTATCTTTAATATTCTTTCCCTGTTTGGAAAGCCATTTGTGCTACCTACCCAAGTTGTTCTTTATGTCAAACAGAACACAAAGAAGAATCAGCTGCTCTGTTGCTCTCTCTCAAATACACCAAATTAATCAGGTAATTAATCAAAAATTTTTACATTTAATGTTTTGCAAGAAAACTCTTGGCACTTATTTCCCTGAGTTTCCTGAGATCACTGAATCATAGAAAGGTTTGGGTTGGGAGGGACCTTAAAGATTGTTTATTTCCAACCCCGTGCCATGGGCAGGGACACCTTCTACTAAACCGGGTTGTTCGAAGTTAACCTTAAAAATCCTCATCATTAACTAAAAGTCTTTCCATCAAATCTAAATGATCTCTTAACAGTCTTAGCTTCCTCTTCTAGTTTGGCTCTGCTCTATTTTTCATGTAGTAAATGAACGGGCTGTACCATCCAAACCTGACGCCTCCCATTCGGTTTTGGAAAACCTACAGGAGGGAGCGCAGTTAGTAAAAGAAGACAATCTTTTCCGTTCTTGGATGGAAATGTATATCAACTTGTATACCCATTATAGAGTAATTAAGGCTTCCAGCACACTCTGGGTTTCTTGTAAACGCAGCAGTGTATTTTCTCTAAAGATGCCATCGTTTTGTTTCCCCAGCACGTGCAAACAGCTCTAATACGCTGTTAGGATAGGAAAAGATTTCCTACCACACGTGTTTGCACTGAAAACTTTCCGCTAGGCCACACTAACACCATGACAACACCTCCCACTTTCTCGGTTGCCGTAAACAGCCACCACCAATGGTTTGCACACAGAGCGGTGCAGTCGGAACTGGTGACAAAAACACATTGAATTAAGCCCTTTCTTGGGTTTGATACCTTATTTTCCAGCAGCATACTGCCATGCAGATAGCTGGTCAGGTTCAACTCAGTTCTTTTTGCATACTTAGGACACCTATATAGTAATAAAAGGTAGTAAAAAGTATAATTGCTATTGAGTTTTGACGTTCACTATAGTAGCAAAAGCTATTCCTTGATATGTACAGTTTTAGTTCCTGTTCTGTTTGTAAGCAGCACTGGAAAATGTCAAATGTTATATGAATTACATTTATAGAATCACCAAAAACAAGTAGATTTCACCCAGTCAAAGATTACATCAGTACATATTCTAATTTGCTAGATATTGAAGGCATTGACTATTAGATCTCTTTGAGTCCCTAATAAATATTTTTCGAAAGACAGTTTTATCACGATTTTTATGAAACATGCATGCAAAGGTAAAGTCATTATCAAAAGCCAGCATACAACAAGCACTAAGAAGTACCTGCAGCTTCTATTTCAATATTTCCCCTCTTCAAACAGCACCAAAGATGATGAAATTATTTCCCAAACCAGTATTTCTTGTTGGCTCCCTGTGCCGCACACATGCCCGCACTCCCTGCTGATCAGCGTTTCCACAACCCGATGAGTGATGATAAAAACACCGTTCAAACGCAAAGCGAGGCCGTTCTCAGAGCACGTCAGCTCTGGCTGGAGCTCCCTAAGAGGCTGCAGCATCAGCTGGGAGCTCATCACAACTCTGCCAAGGGCACAAACATCAGCTCGCCCTTGTGCTCCTCACTGACACAGCGCACGGCTCTATTCATCAAGATCTCTTTCCTATGAGTCTTTCAATTTCTGTGCATCCACACTCCCCAGTAATAATTTTCTTATCAAGAAAACTTTGCATATGCACAAGAAGAAAGGCCAAAAATAAATTACCTTCTGTTCTTTTATGAGCCACTGGATTTGTCAAAAATTCCTCCTATACAAAGGCACATCATGATTCAAAATGAGGCCAGGCACTAATTAAAGAGCCCGTGTGGGCATCAGCTGGTGTTCAACAACATTTCTGCATCTCAATGGATATTTGTTACCAATACCATCTCCTATGTCAATATATTGCCAGCTGTAATCAGACCTGAAACCTCATTTGCAAAGTCTGCTGCCCCAGTGACATTAACCCTCCGTCTTCCTCTTGCTGCTGTGGAGCTGGAGCTCATGAAACACGTTTCATTCTCTGAAGTCAAAGCAATATTTCACACTACTTCAACACGATATACAAAAAACATTAAAACAAAAAGCGTGTGCATGTTTATACACACACACACGCAGAAAAACACACCTTCCCTGCCATTTTTCAAAGAGAAATGGGGTAATTTTGCGCTCATAATCAATCATGGATACTTTTATAAACAAGGGAAAATATAATTCAGGTGTCAATCTGTTTTCACAAGTCAGATTGTGGGCTATGGCACTTGAAAAACAAACCCACAAACAAACTTAGCCTGAAGCAGGCAAAGTAAGCAAAGGCAAGGAGGTGAGGATCAAGTGCTTCAGGGCCACACTATGCACAACCCATCCCTAACCAGGAGGAAAAGGGAAGAAAACTGTATGTCTGCTGTGTCTTTCTCCCCACAAGAGCTCCCCTTGCAGTGCTGGGAGCTGTCACAGCAGTTTTTCCAGTAGCGTAATTATCTCCCTGTGAAACCTGCTTCCCTGTTCAGCGTATTGCAGCGGGAGGGAGGGTGTTTGTCTTTTTGTTCCAATAATGAACCCCCTGGCTGGCAGCCTCAGCCTCTCTGCTCTGCTTCTTCAAGCCACACTGGCTCCAAGGCTACAGATTGAAGAGCAGTCACCCCACCATCCCAGCAACCAAATCTACATCATCTCCAATAAGAACAACTCCTCGCCTTGCCAGAGCTCTGACACTTTTGCAGCTTCCCCTGGGGATTCAAGTATCAGATATGGAAACGATCAGAGGTTTATAAATCTCATTACGCCGCTCCTGCAAAAAGCTGCGAGCAACTGCGGCAGTATTAAACAAATTAGTTTGTGGATGAAAAAAGTCAACACGGCTCTGGTTAACCTTCTGAGCACGAAGTTAACGGCCCAGTGCGACCACAAACATCAGGATTTAAGAACAACTGTCTTCTGAAACGGATATCTCACATTGGCCTTGCTTCCTTCAATCATTAATAGGGAACGGAGATTCCTGATCTGCAAAAATCTAAGTATTTTTGTGTGTGCCCAGAAGCAGCTCCCTTGGAAGTACAAGAAGCTGGGAAAGTCCCTTTTAAAAGGGAAGCTGTGAACAGCGTACAGCAGCTGAAATCGTACAAATTATAGCTGTAACATTGGAGTTTGCTCTCCTTGTTCTGTTTGTCGCAACCCAGGCCTTGTTTCTGGCCAGGACTGTATTCCTGCAGTCTGGTTTTCCTCTTGGTGTGCAACAAACCCTTCAAAGCTGCTCCTATACTTTAGATGTTCCCCTACACCAACACTACCAAGACCTGCTTTCAAAGCAGGTTTTGCTCGTGCAGAAGCATGGTCAACATGGTCTTCAAGAGCTGGGATGGCTTCCTGGCATTATTTTCAAAGGAGAACATTGGTGTTTCAGACACAGGAACAAATGTGGTAGAGCACAGGCCCAATGTTAAAACTCACTCAAGTGTAGCAAGGGGCTTGAGGTGTGTTTGATGTCATTATTGTTATATCAGTAATAGAAAACATGGAAATGTTGTGTCAGGGTCTCTCTTCCCACTGCTCTGAATTCAGGTATTTGCTCAGAAACCATAAAAAGTAGCTTAAAGCTCTTTTTATTCAACTGCAACTCTTGGTTATATGGCACCTATTGATGTGGGTCTTGACATTTCTCTCCCAACACATCTTTATTTAAAAAAAGAAATAGATTTTTTACACAATCACTGTAGACATGTGCACTTAAATACAATAATAATATGACACGCATTGCTCCAGCACACTTACATGCCTGAAGTAGCCTCGACACAGTTACACTGACTCAGCTGTGAAGAGATACAAGGTATGCTTACAAATTACATTTATCTAATACAGTAAAAAAAGCTATTCCATTCAAAATGTACAGAGAATAGATTCGAAAGGCTTGGAAAATTTTTATTTATGCTTCAGGGAAAAAAGTTTGTGTAATTTCTTATGTTTCACTTTGAAAGGAAAAACCTTCTGAAATAAACAAATGAAGCAATGTGGCTAGAAAGTAAAGCATGTCTGCATGGTTAAAATACCCCTTCAGGGTGAAATCTTATCTACTACATTCCAATCCTGAGCAAGGTTTGGAGCACTAATTTATAGAGCCTGAGGAAAAAAAAAGGCATTGAGAAATCCTTGAGTACTCAATAGCACTGCAAATAGGGAAACTGCTGTATAATACAACAGGAAAAGCAGCAAACAGTGCCGGAGTCCATCAGTTGGGTTTCCAACAGTGAGTTGCACTCAGAGACTGGGAACGAGTCATAACTACACAACTCGAAGAGCAGTTAATTCCATCAGGACTACACACTGCATTTAATTCATTTTCCAAGAGAGAGCAAACCATTACCAGTGCTTCTCTATGGTGATGCATTGTCATCTTCTGGATGCTTCAGACATCTATTCAGCCATGGGACTTACCGACATGGAGTGTGAGACCAGGCAGCCTTTTATAAATTAAATTGGAGGCCACAACAATAATCTAACCTAAATGATCCAACACATATCCATTGCTCCTGACCAGGGAAGGTGAACAGAGGTCACGCTTGGCTCTGCCAAATGTGCTGCCAATCGCAACCACCACCTCTTGTAATTGAGGGTGGGCTTGGCCACCACTAAGCATCTCCAACCAGCCACAGGTTCCCGTCAGCTTTGAAAGAAAACCATAACAGACCTTTTAGTAAGTAAGTATTGTGCTTTTTCCTGCTGTTTTACAAAGAAGGAAGAAAAGCAGATTAGATTATGGGTTGCATAAGAAAAAGCAACTGATGGAAAGAGCAGGTAGCACATCACCTCCGATGTGTCTCTAGAGGTGCTAGGATAACAAACTTCACACTCTCAGTTTCAGGAGAAATGATCACAGGATTTAAGAGAAGCTAGAATATAAATAGTGCTTCAAAGCAAAGGTACCAACTCAAATTCCTCCCCCTTTTCCTCCCATCAACCCCACTCTAAAACTCACTCTGGTCCTGACCATCAGGCCAGAACAAAGCAGCGGGCAGGAGCGTGAAATGCACAGATGTTTACGTTCTAATTTGCTTTCTGGATATACACTTGTCTGCAAACTCTCCTCCAGACAGTACAGAGAAAGTCTTTTCAACAAATAAACAGATAAGAACAACAAACAGTGAAGTAATAACAGTATATTGACATGAATGGAGCTGAGGAGATGACTACTCTAGTTCCCATCCCTCGCCACTGCCTCTGGTTACTATTTCCAAGGAGCACACAGAAGGTGTACATGCAACTTCTTTCTTTTTACATGAACACACGTTGCAATGTGCCCTGTTCTGACTCAGCAGCTCAATATCTGCCTGCTTTGGGCATTATACTCATGATGGGAAAGCTCAGATCCTACCCCAATTCTGCTTTCTGTCCACACCCACAACTTCAAAATCACCTTACTTCTCCACCTGTCCCTTGGTTATGCAGTATATTTTATACGCTGCTTGTTGCAAAGAGACCTGAGGTTGCAAAGGACGTGCTCACTAATGCTCTGATTAAACTGCCCCCTCCTTAAGACAACACACAGGGAATTTCTTCCCAGAAATCACCCGGGGGGCTCAGGAGAGCGGGGAAACTCTGCAAGGGGAGCTGGGGGGTGCACTGGGGTCAGGAGCCGAGGCAGCGGAGCGCAGGTAACGCCGTGACGCGTCAAGTCACCCACAACTGGTTCTGCAGAATGTAACCAGTGCTGACTGGCCTGGAAGCAGATGCTATCTATCCAAAGGAACGTGCAGCGCTGTGCTGCGTATGCAGAGCTGCTCGTTTCTGTCCCAGTCCAGCCAAAAAGCTACTGGTGCAGGTAGGGCGAGGATTCCGCAACCCTGAGAATGATGCTTTTTGCTTTTCCCCGGAAGAAAACACACATCGGCACGGTTCATTCTGTATGGATTTACATCAATAACCAGAAATCTCCCTGGACTCCAAGTATCAGTCAGGAACACCAGATAGAGAGCATGAACTTAAAAATACTTCTATAATCCTATTAAGTGCCAGTCTTGCTTCTAATAAACAATACAATTTTCTCTCTCTCCACTGAAAAGCAGGGCACTGAGGGGACATGTGTAAGCGCTCTCCCCTTCTGAGAGGAACCATAATAAGCTAATATAAAGTTCTGTCATGCTCTGGACTATCTGTACAAGTGACAAAAAAGGAGACTGTCACTGCCAGAACTAAACCAGATTTGAATCTGCAGACTTCCCTGACATACAAGAGCCCTTTGGAAGAGACAGCACAGGCTGTATCACATCACTGCTGAACGCTGTCTCTCTGCAGGCACAGACCTGGCACTGCACACGCTGACATTCCCAGCTCCTTACAGTTTGAATCCGGAGTGAACTTCACACATCCCGGTGTAAGGTGACTTGGGTGGAGTTCGCATAAATTACCAAGACTTTGTTGATAATGCATTATGCAGTGAAATAAGAACCTGCGTCTCCAGCTTCCGGCAGTTCTGGTCAGAAATAACTTTCAGTTTGGTATAAACCGCCTTGATCCGTAAACCAGGTATGTGGTAACAGCAAGCCCAAGACTGCAAGTTTTACATTATGCTGGTTCCCCAGCTCCCTCCTTTTTTCCGCCAGTAAATACTTATGCACTCTCAGCTGTGAAGTAGAAAATCCCAATTGAACTGCAACAGCAATGGGCTTATTTCCTATCAGTCACAGCAACAAATCCAAGCCTAGGGTGAAGGAGCCGATTTGCCATGAAGATAATCAGTACTGTCTCATTCCTCAAGAATTTTAACGACACAGTAACCTGGCCCTCCAGACCTATCGCTCCTAAACCCACTCTGTATCAACAGTGCTTAGTTGGCCATTAGAAAGGAAAGAAAATAAGCTCAGCACAGAGCCCTTGTGACTGTTGCTGTTTTCGCACAGCCGAAGTACAGAGTACATGCTCTGCTACAGACAGGACCTATACGTTTTTTATTAAAGAAATGCAAGTTTCAGTCATGCTACTAACCACATTGTACACACTACCCAAAAATGCCTCAGGGAGCACTGTCACATGAAGAACGGCATGCAAAATTATACTCTGTCTGCTTTCTACATGCTCATGTAACCTACACAGTGTAAATCTGATCGAAGGAGGTAATTAACCTTTCTCCATTCAAATACTCAACCACTTAAAAGATACAGCCATATACATACACTTAAGAATACACTAAAAATTAAACTGAAGTTGAGTGAAAATGGCACGCTTGCCTTTTTAAAATCATGCTCTACGTTTTTATTAGACATTGCTGGCTATGACCAATTGTGAAACAACTACATTCCTTGGAGATATGGTATTAATACCCTATTTATGAGAAAAGAGGGGTTTAAAAAAAAAGGGGGGGGGGGGGAGGGAGGGGGGGGTGAAGCATCTCGGAGGAGCATTTATCTGTGGGTGATTTATTGACAGTACTGACCTTTCCGTTTCATTCAGGTTGCTGCCGGTTCCTCCCGTTCCCGCAGTGCGAGCTGCCGTGGAGCTGGCAGAGAAGGCAGGAGCAGCAGCTCCGCTCCCTCCCTCCATGTTGCACATTCACACTTACACACTCAGACACGCTCACAACCCCCTCAAAAAGCTGTAGAGGTAGATACATAAATGAAAAGCGCACAACAGCCTGCAATTCTGGGTTCCCGTTGTGCCTTCCCTCACTGGAACTGATTCATGTTTTCCTGAGGCTGTTTCAGGCATTTGAGCTGTAACCCTTTCGGAGCTGGAGCAGAGGGAGGAAAAGGAATTTCTTTGTCCTGTGAACCTCGTACCTAAGCAGGGATGTTCTGAACCTGCTCTGCAGGTTTGTAGCCCTAATAATAAAACCTCGGCAACTCTGATGCAAGTGACCAGTAAGAGTCATAGAAGCAAGAGGCCATTCTGTATAACCTTGGATATATCACATTAATGTGTTTGCTCTTCAGCATCCTCCCTTTTGAAAATGGAAATATTTACTGTGTTCCTAGAGGAGACTTGTAGGGCTTAATTTATTTCTGTGTTTATGCAGCCAGTTTTAAAAGTAGTGTTGCAAAACTGATATTACGTTTCTAAAGCATACATAGGAAATGAGTATTATTATCCAACTTTCAAATTCCATTAAAAGACTGAAATCTTTCATCCGACCACCACTGCAGCAGTCTGGATGATGAGATATCCCTAAGAGGCAGTGAGGTCTAACAAATAAAGAGGAAAGCTTGGATGATGAATGAGTGGCGCTCAGTCCTGGCTTTGCCATTAGTTTGCTGCGTGACCTTGATCAACTCCTTTTAATCTCTCTGTATTGGAACAAACCACAGAGCTATTCTCACCTCTGTAAAAGGGCCCCACTTTTCTGTATTATTGTTACTGCTACTATTTGGTGAGGCTCTAGCTCAAACATGCAAGTTGTAATTTGTAACTAACAGTATTAGATACTGCCCAGACACAGCCCATGGAAATTCAGCATATAATCCAAGTGTACCTGATCTTTCACATAGTTCCTTTCAACTCAGTAGGATTGCTGAGGATATTCTCGGTTATCAGTTTAAGTGCAGATTCCAGGTGTGTGAAACACTGCGTGCTCTTCGGACTCAGTGAGATGCCAAGTTTATAAAGACATTTACTGAATAAACCCACTTTTGTTGTTGTTTAGAATTCAACAGAAGAGGCTACGCAACCCCAAATGATGCAAAACAGTTCATGCAACTGTTTTTTGTTTTAAATGGCTGGATAAAGGTGGTTTGCTAAATGCTGTATAACTGAGCGACAATAACCTTGTTAATTAGACCTAACGCGTAAGGACACAGCCATGCCAGCCATCAGTTCAGCACTTACAGCAGAGGGGGAAGATGCGAGCTTGGCAAAGCGTGAGCAAATTCAAACAGGTTATACCCGTTCTGTGCCTAGAAAGCCTCGGGACTGCTTCTAAATCCCTCTCTCTCAATGCTAACTTCTCTTTGCTTCACCCAAGTAGACACACAGAAATAGGACAAGCTAAAGATAGAAGAACTGAATAGGAGAAAACATGCCCATTTAGACAAAAAACTAACTTTGTAGCAATAGCTGCCGGGCTTCAGGAACCATCACAATGCTCCTTCCCTCTCAGTCACCCCCGCCACATCCAAAGCCTATGACGGATCCATTTCAGGGATTGTAACCCTCAACTAGCGGTTGTGACCTCCCTGACTTGAGTGAATAACTTAAATGAACTAGAGTCTAACTCCATGAGAGGAGAAAATAGAAGCAAGAGTGCAGGTGTTTGCACAAGAAGATGGGGACAGACCAGGAGCAGAACTGCACATTGGTCCCAGACCCCAAAGCACCAACACTTGTGAAAACAACGTAAGAAAGCCTGTGCAAAATCACCACCCTGCTTTAGTGCAGGGAGATACTGTGCTGCACCCCACGGTAACCACAGGTAGAGGGTGACCTGCTCCTTCAAAGAGCAAAGCTAAAACCCACCTCTGCAGCTGCTAGTTCAAGTGATCTGTGTTCAATCCAAGCTGCACAAAACAGCAACAAAGCAAAAACAAAGCTGTCATTTTACAAAGCCTTAAAGCACAAAAACTCAACAGATAGGTGTAAGTTCTATTACTGTGCTTCACAGCAAAACAGAAGTAGATGTGGGGAAAAATGAAAATATATGTACTGTAGAGCTCCAAAAGAGACACTCGCCAACTAACTGGAAGCAATTACTATTCCAGGGAAGATGCATTTACTAGTGCACAGAAGTTCAGAAATCCTGTACCAACAGCAATCCTGTACCGACAGCACCCAGGTGTGTGGGACACAGCAGCTCATACCTGCTGTGGCTTCTTGTGCCTCTGTGACACTATCAGTGTCAGTCATGCCAAGAGATGCCATCTCCAGCCCCTCCTTTCAGCTCTGTCTTCATCAGATACCAGCTGTTGTCTTGCACTTTGTAAATGCACCAAGGCCAGAGACTCTCTCTTACTTTTTATTTGTACCTTTTTCAGTACAACCTTTATTCAAGACCAGGGCTTGGGATTCTATCACTAAACAATAATCAGTATTCTGTTTCACAGCTAACAAGAATCCACTAGTCATAAAGAAATACTGCTGTGCACATAAGTGTCACATTTTAAAAAGGTGTTTAAGGCACCTCTTGGAGGAGCAGGCTCAAAACTGCTATGGTTTGATGTAAACTAATGCAGCTTTACTGCAGGAAAGCTTCGTTATTTCTGCTGGAGACAAGTCTCGACAGTAATGGATCATTTTTCATAGACAAGATCTGGTCTCCAGACAGCTATATTTTATCCTTATTTAGGGCTTAAATTATCATAATAATAGCAAAACAAAATTAAAATTTTGACCCAAATTGTGGTGTGTTTTTTTTAATTAAGAGAAGCGGGCAGAATGATATCACCGACTGCAAGCTCCAATTTGCTGTTAAATCACCAGTGGGCCTGAAAACATTTTCTCTTAGTCCTTGGGGTGACAGAGCATAGTGCCAAATCAAATTTAAGAACAAGTCTCCAACCCAGAAAGCTTCTTTATGACACAATTGCACTGTTGACCGACTCACTAACTTCCAGGTTGATAGCTCGCAAAAATGATAATTAATTTGCATAATGATTCAGTGTTCTAATACCTAAATTAACTTTGGGAAACTGCACCAAGAAGTCTTCTTTCAGACTATTCTCTCCTAACAGAAGTTTCTGTCAACCACCTAAAGATTATCCAAGTCAAACATGGCTTGTCACCTCTGCCAATATGTTCATTCCTCCTTTGATAGTTTCCCAGAGTTTCAACACCATTCCATTTAAGAAGTGAAAAACGCTGAGCAAGAGTGGATTTTAAATTTAACCTCTTTGATTGCTTAAGTTTATCCAGGCAAAGCGCAAGGATGCTGCAGACAGCTTCCTCTCTTGCTCTTCACATAATTTTTCATTAAATTTAAAATGGATCGCAATTAATAATATATACATGACAAGATAACGTAGGACTGCTTTTGATTCCACAAGCAAATGAATTTAATGAGAAAATATTTCGATGCTGAGATACGCGTTTGAGTAAACGACTTGAAGCAACACCATTCTCCCAGCGTATATTACAACGGCAGTTTTAGCTAAGGCATTGCTCAACACGCACTGGAAAACGTGCAGACCAATCGCACAGCTGGGACCAAGAAACTAAAGTATTTAAAAGAAAGTCTTGCCCCTAGCCCAAGATGAGAACTATTTCATTGCTAATTGATGGCATAGGTCACAAACTGCTCCCTGCTGGAACATGTGACAGGACATTCGCCTTCTCTGAGCCACAAAGCACAGTCATTTACAGCCTGTTCAACCTCATGTTATATGAATATTTTTTTAAAATACCAGAAGGACTCAGTGAATCACAACACAAGAGAAAACCAGAACGCAATTTCTGACTGGCAAAACATATGGAAAAGCCTTTCAAGTCCTCACATCAGATGCTCCTTTTCTATGGTTGAAGTGAATTTCTGAAGGGCTGGTTCAAGCCGTGCCTTCCCCACCAAGAGAAAGTAACTGCTGTGCAGGCTGCAGCAGCCACCTTCCAATCCCTGTCCCAAAGGGGGTTTCCATTCCTGCACATTCTCCCATACAACTATGCTCAAGGCTCTACTCAGAATCCCAGACCATTGCCACTACTGCACACCTCTACAATTAATCATCTTCAAAGGCCATTTAGACAGCTATGCATTATTACACCTCCATGACAGTTACTGCCACCGTGAATGCCTTTGCATATTTCTACTGCAGGTAAATTACTGCAAAAACCAGCAGCATCTGCACAACGTGACGTGTTGGATGACGCTTCTGCACAGCACTAATGCAGTAAAGACTTGGACATGTCCACAGGTGAACCCGCAATGAAAACTTTTAAATACTTTATCTGAATTCTGTATTATAAAAAGTACAAGTGCAAAACCACAAGAGGAAGATTGCACTTCAGCTTGACTAGAAACAGCACGAAGAGGAAGCTAAGGAGCAGCTACCTTGCTCTATATCCCACGTGGGACACGTGGCACATGTCTTTAAGTCACAAATCAGTCTTCACTTGTGGAATCCCTGCCAGAAGTAGATGAAATGGGTACACCCTGCAACTCAGTGAAACCTTATCCCAAAGTGAAGAGGAACCAGCACTAATTTCAGTATTCCCACACTGCTTTTCTTGCTTTGTCAGATAGTCTGAGCAAGTCACCCCTCAGGACAAGTTCAGGCTTGCAGAGCTGCTTAGCAAAGCCGTGGCCAAGGTGTGTCTGTGCAATCCACCTGCTCATAGTCAGCGTGGCAAAACATCAGGCACCTGCCCTCCAGGGAATGAGGAACACGGTGGGAACAGCACATATAAATGAAATATACCCCCCTCAAATGTGTCTTGGACACGGAAAGAGAAAACTCTGCATTACAGATCAGCACCGTCTTCTCATTAAAGTTGGAAGATGCAACTGGCCTGCCCAGTGTGTGATGGAGAGCCACACTTTTGAATGCTCTAATTCTGGAACTAAAGGGTTTGAGCTACAGGCAAACAGATCAAATGGCAGAGAGGTTATAATTCCATTAAGCACCTATCTTGTCGCTCTCATGCACCCAGTATCTAAAAATACAATCATACAAAGGACTCCAGTTTTCTTTTTTCTCGCATACAGCCCACAATATGCTGCCCTGTTTCCTCTATTAGCCAACCAGTATTTGCCTCTTTTTTGATGTTTTTCAGAGCCCTTAGTTACTCACATCACACCAACTGGGTGGGATCAGGGATGAATGGGCGGAAACAAAACCTTGACACATCACATGGAGGCAGCTGACTTTCAGCAAGTAAAGCCTTTCCAGAAATCCCCAGTGCATACTAACGAAGCATATACAGTTCCTTTTTTCAAAGCCTAGCCTAGGAACTAAGCTAACATCTACCTCTGGTCTGAATTTCCACTGCACTCAATCTTCTGTATTTTTTCCATAAGAACTAGCTTGCTTTATGTCAATGTTATATCCAAGATAACTGAAATAAAGACCAAGTGACAAACTAAAAGAGAACACAAAAACTTCAGCATCACGTTAAGAATTATACAGATTCCAACATCATGGGATTTCACGTGGCTACATAACACAGTGTGCTCAGCTATACCACAGTAGGAACCATGCATAGAAAGCAGTTCACATCCTAATTTTTGGGCAAACTTGGTTTCACAGCAACAAGAGAGGCTTCCTCTGTTTTGGATGAAGCCAAACTGAGACCTCTAGAGAGCTGATGTGCTGAGCTCTTCCCAGTGCCCTAAACTTCAGTCCAGAAGGAAAGGCTTTCTCCTCTCTCCAGCAGTTCCCTGTCCTGCTGGAACTGAGGGGCCACAACTGGACACAAGATTCCAGGTGTGGTCTCCCCAGGGCAGAGCAGAGGGGCAGGAGAACCTCTCTGACCTACTGACCACCCCCTTCTAGCCCACCCCAGGTCCCATTGCCTTCCTGGCCACAAGGGCCCAGTGCTGGCTCATCGTCATCCTGCTGTCCCCAGGTCCCTTTCCCCTACGCTGCTAACAGTTAATTCCCCAACTTATACTGGAAATAGGGAATATAAAAATGTGGACTCTCAAATTTATCAGGAGTGAAGGAACTGAGGATAAACAAGGTTACAGTTTCACTCACGGTACAGAAAAGCACACGTGCAACACCCACATCTGTACTGCAGCTGTCTCCACCCCTTATGCTTTCTGCTGAAACTTCAGTGGTCTAAGAAATGCATGAATTACAGTTTAAAATGAACCTGCACTTGAAGGAGGGGGTGTGTGGAAGAAAACAATGATGTGGCAGGTACCCTTGGCAGCAGTCTTAAAGGACAGACATTTCCAATTATGTGATTATTTTAACAAGGCGTCTTTCCTTCCTCTGAAGCTTTTTTGTCCTCTGCACACGGCAGCTTATCCAATGTGCTCAGCAGTTCTATTTATATAGATGTGACTCACCTTAGGATCGCCTCAGACAAGGTACCCCTTAAAAATAAAAACAATAACAAAGTGAAAATACTGTGAAAATAAGATCTCCTACTAGACTGTAAAGGCAACATGATATTAGAGGTTCAGAATGCTCAAAAACGACATCAGGGTGTCAGGTGAGCAAAGGAGAACTGCTGGACCAGAAACGGTCACCCCGATTCCACATGACACTGCCGTATGCCCAGCACAGCATCAGGAATGAGATGATCTGCACGCAGAACATCATTTCAAAGGTGTCTTCAATGGGTCGGACAAGTAAAATACTTATTTTTTTTACTGCAGCCCCTTAATTGTTATGTTGTTTTTACTGTTATATTGAGAACATTCCTTAAAATAAGAAAAATAAGGAAGAAAGCAAAGCTTGACCAGAAAGTTTGGTAGACTTGTCCCTAGAAATCTCTCCTCTAAAGTCTGGGAAAAACAGGCTCAATCTACTCTGGTAGACCATAGACTGTAAAAGAGAATTGATTTGCAGATGGTGTTCCCGAGGGGCTGTGGGAGGCAGGGAAAAATAACTTCTCCATATTCAGTCCTTCTACAATATCAAAAGGTAAAGAAGAATCAGATTTTTCTCACTTCGTCAACTTCTATATTTTTGGTTAATTAGCTTCCTCAGAAGAGCTCCTCATCAGCTCTACAACAAGGAGGGGATTTTATCTCCAACCTCATTTGTGTAGCAGGGTCAGAACAGCCAGACAGACTCACAGTCATCAAAAGGGACATTCCAGTGACATTAATCGGTGCTCCTTGGGGACATGTCCTTCCCTCCCCAGAAGATAGTTTGTGGGCTCCATTTCAAGGCCCCACATTGAAACTGGGAGTCGCAAAAATTCATAATGGCTCAGGAACAATTTACTGATTCATTATCAATACCAGTGATAAGACTGATCTGATTAATGTCACTTCCCCCTAGAAAGCAGTAAGCAGCTCTGACAGAATCAAGCAGAAAAATCTTATCCTGTCCTGTCTTATCATATGCCAGCTATTTCAGTTAATTGCAGGTAATATATCATCTACAGCAATGTCTTTCATTTAAAAGCATACAGTGTCAACTATATGTTTGTAAAAACCCCTCATTTTCATAAGAAAAAATGGTTTGCTTGTTTGTTTGAAAGCTCAAGATCAATTTCTTCCTTCATGCCGACCTAATGCCCCAATTGGCAAAACTTAATAGTAATAATCTCTCCTCAGAAAAGGCCGAGTTGTTCCCAAATTCCTCAGCTGTAAGTAATCTTATGTGAACCACTGTGAAAGCAGTAAAATCCAGCTTGTCCTCATATGCAAACATGAACTGAAGTGTCAGCATTCCTCAGCGAGGTCCAAAGGCAGAGAAAGCTGCTCAGCACGTAACACGCAGGTCTATGGGTAGTTAAGTATGTGCTGAAGTGCTTCTGTGAAATGAAGAGCCAAGACAAACCTCGACAGAAGCCACTTCTCCTGGTCCTTGTTGTTATATTGTAAAATGCAGTTTCTTGGATCCTGAGACTCTAGAAGAATCCAAGACACGCTCTCCTGTTCCGGGCCTGCCAGGTACCATTGCTAAGTGGGCAGCACAGATTTATAGGAATGGGAAGGAAAGGTTCTCCGGCAGCTCTTTTATTCCAGTCCCTGCAGAATGATGGAGTAGAATCCAAGCTCTCAAACCACCAGAGCTATTAAGCAGCCCAGAGGTACTCCAGATACCTGCAGACTCCCACAGAACACGGGAATAGAAACTGCACAGGATGACCTTGACTTTCCTCCTCAGGTGCAAAACTCATTTAAGTGTCTCACCTCACAATTGCTCTGACATTTCAAATGCCATCAATAAAATGTCCTTATTGCATTTGGTTTCAATGGGCAAGTCCTATGAAAGGAGACTGAATCAGGGCAGAGTCAGTTAAACAAAATTTTTGCTTTGCTGCTGCCTAATTAGATGATGCTGACTAATCCTCTGCATTACTTGAGAGTGAAAGGAACTCAGCAGGAGTGTTAAGATGGGTTTTTAAAGAGCTAAAAGCCATGAATGATTTCCTTTTACAAGAGAGTATTTCTCTTGCACAAGTTGCTTCATCAAGTGTTCTTTTCCAATATTATATTCTCCACAAAACGTCTCTGTGGCCTACAGTGTTAGAAGTTAAAAGAACAGCATAAGGAAACAAAAAATGGAGAAGAAAAAAGCTTGACACAATCTCCTACAAAATTTTCCATACAAAAGCAACTACAATGAGAAATGATTTGCAGGACTGGCCCCTTGACCTACCATTAAGTAAACAGGGACTATAAATTTTTTGTTCTCCTGCAAAAATGCAGAGATGTGGCTAACGGTGACCATGATGTAGCCCCTTACCAAATTCACAAAGAGTTGCTCATGGGTTTGCAGTGAGACGTGCACAAGCTGCCCTCACAAAGCTCAACCCCATGCTTGCATAGTCCTGTTAGATCAAGAAACCTTAACAGACTTAACACTGCTAGAAATTTAAATCTAAAATGTTCTAATTGCTTTCATTTCCTCAGAGATCCTGCTAAACCACAGCTGCAAAATACACAAGTTGAAAATAAAAAGGCCTCAGACTGAATTATTTGAGGATGGGAAATCATTATCAATCTTTTTTGAAGCTTTAACAGAATGTCATCGTCAACTATCTCATTATGTGAACCAGTTCCTATGGCAAGAATTCAACTGCTCAAGCCGCCTTTTCTCCTCCAAGCTCAGCTTGTTAAGTTCTGATCAATTAGGAAACACAACAGCCCTTCTGGAAAGAGAAGGCAGACAACAAAAGCAGCCCAATCAGCAGGAGTCAAAGTGTAAGATGGCACTAAGAACTAGTGCTCCATAGGCATGTGAGCGTGGAAAGCTGCTCCATTTTCAGTGACGGCAGCCAAGGGAAAACAAATGAACTTGGTAGGTGGTGAGTTTTTGATAAAATTTGAAGTAAAACAACCTCAACACTCCAATGTTTTACTTTGCATGATGTACATTTCCCAAAAGGTAGAAATTGCACCTTCTGCAGTTAGGATGCTCATGCTCATATCAGGTTCACATCAGCTGCAAGTATCTTCTTTAGGTTCCTGTCTGTGCATCTTGAACTGTATTAAAGAATAGTTGTTACGAAAGGACTGTTTTTAAACCACAGCTTCATCCTTAAAAATAACAGACCGTAAACAGCCTTCTGCTCACCAGCACAGCTCCTGAAAGCTGTCCAAGGTCAGACATGCCTCCTTGCTTTAGTGAGAAAAGCAGGTCAACAAGAACTGCCTACTCCTTCCATTACTTACCAACAGCTAATCCACTGGGAGCAACACCAGGGCTGCAGGACTCACCCAGGACAGACTTTTTGAGTCTCAGGCTTATCTGAACATGCAGGTTGGCTTCATGATTCTCTGTCACCAATGATTATATGGAAATTTGGGTTAGTGATAGAGAACAGGAGGGAAAGACTGCTGTATTTACTGAGCACCCAGTTTTGGGCAAAGGAAAAAAACCTTCTTTACACTGTAGATACACTTTGTCAGAAAACTAATAGGCAAACCCAAGTCCACATTGCTATTTTCAAAGTAATTTTTAGGTACATCTGCAGGTAAGTCTCTGCATTGCACATATTTAGATATCGTATTTTTACTGGCAGACAGTTCTGCAATCCCTACTACAATAATGCTCAAAAAGATGTATACATATTCTTGCATACAATTAAAATAATAACCAGTTCCCATAAAGGACATACGTGTGGGTACATGAAACAATAGCTGAACCTGAAGAAGTGCACGGGCATTAATTCAGTACATAAATGCAGGAGATATTCTGCTGGAAGTAACTTTTGCTCAAGGTCACTGGTGAAGTTACTTCAATATAATTAATTCAACAGCATTTAGAGTCATTTAAAAGAAGTTAGCATAAAGCAGTAACTCCTGTGAAGCACAAAAGGATTCCAAGGACTGCGTATCCCCTGCAAACAAACAAACAAATCACTGCAGGCCTGGCTGGCGTTGGGGTTAAACCACATTCTGCTGACGCACCAAGGCAGCTCAGTCATTATCACCTCCAAACAGGATGGCGAAGAAACGTCCCTTGAAAGTCAGGACCCAAAATGCAACTCCAGGGGAAAAAAAATAAAGGCATGAAGTAAGTTAAATCACAGAATCACAAAATGTCAGAGATTGGAAGAGACCTGGAAAGCTCATCCAGTGCAATCCCCCCATGGAGCAGGAACACCCAGATGAGGTTACACAGGAAGGTGTCCAGGCGGGTTGGAATGTCTGCACAGAAGGAGACTCCACAACCCCCTGGGCAGCCTGTTCCAGGCTCTGACACCCTCACCCCCAACAAGTTGCTTCTCAAATTTAAGCGGAACCTCTTGTGTTCCAGTTCGAACCCATTACCCCTTGTCCTGTCACTGGTTGTCACCGAGAAGAGCCTGGCTCCATCCTCCTGACACTCACCCTTTAGATATCTGTAAACATTAATGAGGTCACCCCTCAGTGTCCTCTTGTCCAGCTCCAGAGCCCCAGCTCCCTCAGCCTTTCCTCACACGGGAGATGCTCCACTCCCTGCAGCATCTTGGTGGCTGCGCTGGACTCTCTGCAGCAGTTCCCTGTCCTGCTGGAACTGAGGGGCCACAGCTGGACACAAGATTCCAGGTGTGGTCTCCCCAGGGCAGAGCAGAGGGGCAGGAGAACCTCTCTGACCTACTGACCACCCCCTTCTAACCCACCCCAGGTCCCATTGGCTTCCTGGCCACAAGGGCCCAGTGCTGGCTCATGCTCACCCTGCTGTCCCCAGGACCCCCAGGTCCCTTTCCCCTACGCTGCTCTCTAATAGGTCATTCCCCAACTTATACTGGAACCTGGGGTTGTTCCTGCCCAGATTCAAGACTCTACACCTGCCCTTGTTATATCTCATTAAATGTTTCCCTGCCGGCTCTCCAGCCTGTCCAGGTCTCTGGATGGCAGCACAGCCTCATGTTAGCTGTTTTCTAGGAGAGTAAATAGCACATCTTGTCCCTTGGTGTTCAGGTAATGGCACACAAGAAAATGGGAAAACCGCAGCCAGGGGAGGATGAAACAGCTCAGAATGTATCTTGGCATGAGCCAAACAGATTTAAGGATTTCAGTGCATCTTATTCTAAATTGCATGTGACCTATTTTAGGCCTCACTATAATTAACTGTAATTTGTACAGATTTCAATTTAATACATGAACTGGATTGCTAAAAAAAAAAAAAAAAAAAAGAAAAACCAGGGCAATTTCTAAAGTCAGAAACCCATTTTTGACTTAAAACATCAGGAAAAAAAATCCCACACACCAACACACAACCACAAGAATAACTTCTTACTCATTTCTTACTCATGTATACCCAGGTCTTCCTTTGTATCTCCCTCTCTGACACCCTTAGCTTTGCTACCAAATCTATTCTGTCCAGAAGGTGAGTTATCACAAAACCCCCTTTATAGTCAACACAACAAAAGAAAAGCAGAAGAAACCTACCAGGACTTTAATTAGAACTTGGCATACTGTCCATTTCCAAATGGATTAATGTGTCTGCCCTGCGCCTTCAGTAAATGACATTTGTGCTTTGTATCCCTCCTTTGTTCAAAATGTTTATTTCTCCGCTAACTGTTGAAATAGGCAGCAGTTTGTGGAGAAAAGAAGAATAAGCCCATGAAATCTTTTGTAAGGAAGCAAAAAGACTTTCCAGTGCCCTTATCTGTATCAGCACCTGCACAAAAGCAGGTTGGATCTCACTCTGGCACATCCCTGCACTGAAATAGCCACATCTGCATCAAAAATCAGACTTTTGCCACAAGTTTTCCTGACTAATACTGCAAAGCCTGGCTGTGAAGTGAGCTGAAATGCTTCAAACGAAAGCAAGTCAGAGTTCTGCAGTGCTGTCTGGCAAGCTAGAAAATAGATGAGGGACGGAAAAACGGCTGGAAGTGGAATTAGTAAGTAGTAGATGAGGTGACGTTCAAGTAGAAGAGACACAATAAAAGCAGTAAGACACCATTCACACTTGACAAACTTCAGATAAAGTAACTTCAAGTTGACAGAGCAGAAATAGTCGCTGATGATGTAAAAACAGCATTAGGAGTACTTGCAGGCATTACCTTTCCCTTGAGTACCTGTCATTCCTGCAGTCCAGACGGAACTTTTACGCCTCCCTGCAATTTAAATGGCACTCGTTTCGCATTTAGCTTCCAAGAAAAATTTGTTCCAATTCAGAAGAATAGTATTTTTCAGAGAAAAGTGAATTCCTAGTGAATAAATGGATATAGCAAAGGCACACGCAGCTTGCAGGGTGTTTAAAAGAAAGGCTTCGAATTCATGCCAGAATTTAAAGTAAAAACGCAATGTCCAGTCAAAATAATGAGGGTAAGGAGAACACACAAGCACAGTGCAGTGAAGTATAAATATCAGCAGAAAAGCACTGCGGAACAGTAACAACAGGTTTGGGCTCTGAAGTGTCCACACCTGCTCAGCTCTGCACACCAGCAAAACCACCAGGATGTGCCGTAAAATGCCAGAGCACACGCACAGAAAGGCAGAAAGCTCCGTTAATTTACAGAATAAGTTCAACTCCAACACACTGCAAGTGCAGACAGGCCGAAAGAGAAAATGTAAGCGAGACACACCACAGGGCAGGAACAGCTGCCTGACCCCAGATGTGCCCTACTTCTCCACCAACAACTTCTTTGCCCCCTTGGAACTTGTACCACAGCCAGACTGCGCGAGCGGATCTTTCCTGCAGCGCCGAGAGCTCCTGCAGCAGTTTGCCATCTGGTTCTGCTTCTGCTCTTTGCTTCCACGTCACCCTGGTTAGACACAGCGGTAAACACGGTCTGGCTGAACAGTGTCACTGAAACATCCCCTTCTGTCAAAACTGTCATCCCAAAGAAATAAGACTGTGGACATATGGGGAGCAGGGAGCACTAACACATATCAGAGAAGAAATACAGCGCTGTACCAAGAAAAAACCTCAAGGAAAGAAAACAGGGTACAGAGATAGGAAACGGGGCTTTAAAAATTTAATAACAACAGAATGGTGGTTCCCTTCTTACTCCATCTAAGAATTGTGCACCATAATATACTTTGTATGCTTGCTTGTATTCAATATAAGGGCTGGTAGGTCAGAATCATCCCTTTGCTGGAAAACGCTACTGATTGGGCTGTATCCAAAATGAGGAGTGTTTTTGAAAGTCAGGCTGCTGCAGTAGAAGCTATTCCTTACCACTATCACCCCTAAATGCTAAGAATTACTCTCATTTCTTATTTGCGCACTTCCACCCATCACCCTCAAACACAGGGTTTGGTTAGTGAAGAATAACGGCACTTGAAAAGAACCACCACTGGGAACAAGCTGGTGATTTTGGGCCTTCTAGTAGCATGTACATCTGGATACAAGCTTCTACTGAAGATCATTATTAATAAAAGCATCCTTAGTGTTCAGATGCCCAGCTTGCAACACCATGCAGTTTTGCCTTTCTGACCGTTAACCAAACTAGTGTTGTTTTGAATCATAGCCACCCCCTTGAGTTATAGTCCCTCCTTCTTAAACTCCAACTTGACCTTGAATTTTGGGAGGAATAAAAAATAAGTACTGATACTACTTCACTTCAGTAAACTGGAGCCATAAACACAATCTCAGTTTACATGAGAGCAATTACACCAATTTCAATCACATCCCAGTCCCTGTAGTCTCACCAATTTTTCTCAAGAGAGGCAAAAAGAAGTTTTAGAGCTCAATGAGGTAAAAGATCTCCTCTGAGAAGGGACCAAATTAAACATTGATTAGCTATGAAGTCCTGTAGCCTTCTGGAACTCCTTTTTTTGGTGCACAGACTTTGAAAAAAACATTTCACCTGCAAAAAAGCATTCGGTAATAGTGGGATGCTTTTATGCTACAGATTTATTACTATTTGTGTCAGAAATTTAAGTGCAAGCTATCAACTCTACATTACATTTATAGTTCATGGAAAAGACACCTGACACCACTGCTCAGGGGGAATTAATCTTCTCCTAAGGCAAGCATTAAAGACAGGTCAGCTTTATCACCCATGGGAGGTGCTTATTTGTCTGCATCAGCTGCAGCCGAAGCCCAGACACAACCATCCCATTTATACACGCACAAGTCAAGGCAGATGAATCCTACCAGAGAAGGTGGCTTCTGACCCCTTAAATCTGGGCCAGTGATGGAATGTTGTTAGCAAAAGCTCCAGGACTCAAAACATGCAAAAAGTGCCACAATCTGCTTAAAATGAAGGTGACAGTTTAACCCAGAATTAAGGTAAGGAAAGCAATTTGGGATTATTGTTGTTGCTTCAGCTTTATGAAAGCATAAAAAGCTTCATGCTCAGGCTCTGAACAGCTGAATCAAGTGGATTCCAAACACAGTAGCCTTAAAGACAAACAAAGCTCTGCAGAAGAACTTGTCTGCATGAAGTTATTTCCAGCACAGGTGCTACGCTATCAAACTTGGTTATCAAAGGACAAAATCCACCTCACTCTGCCTTGAAATTCTGTTCTTTATCCTAATTGTGAACTGAAAGTACAAAACGTAGGATTCCTCCTAACCAATGATGTGTTCTCCCGTGTCTGTTTGCCTTTAACAAGACATGTTTATAAAATATCTCCAAGATTTCCAGGAAAGGACCAATAATTGCCACTATTTGTACCTCTTGTTTACTTTAGAGGCCAATATTTACTTTCATACTACAAATATTGATTAGTTTTGCTCCTTTCTGACTAAAAGGCAAACAGTAGAAGTACACAAATACTTGCTACTTTACCACTTTTCTCAAGAGTCAGAACACCATGCGGCTAATTCTTTAGAAACATCTCCTCTGGCTGCTGGCAGATACTCCGAGCCCTATTTATATGCAGGCTTCTTAAACATTTTCTACATAGGACAGGCGTCTTTGTCAATGTGAGCAAAACAATAAAGCCACAGCATTCAATGATGACTAAAATATCTACTATTAAACCCCTGCCATGGGTGACAGGCAGACATTCACCACAGCAGCTATGAGACAGCAGTTTCACCAGGTGAGGAGGAAGCACAGCAGCACATTATGTATTATAGCAGCAACAAACGCCTCTGAGGAAGCGTTACCTCATTCTCCTCCTCCACACTCATTCCCAATTGGAATGATGCTATAAAATCCACTCTATTCATAAAAGACAACAGGCAAATGAAGTGGCAAGATGCTCACAGCACAGGAAAAGCAGGGAGACAGAGGGACCGCTCCCTACACATCTGACCCAGCTTTCTCCCCTTGTTGAAGAACGTCTACCCTAGAGCAAAATATTAAAACACACACAACACCAAAAAACACACACAAAAATAGCCCCACTAATTTAGCAGAGAGTGGGAAAACCTCACACACAACAACTCAGAGAAAAAGCATATTAGGACACGTTAGAAATACAGAGATGCTTTTTAAAGCACACGGGGCCACAGAGGTTTCCTTTTCTCCTCTCCCCCACATCTAATCTCTCTTAGTTGAACATGCTGTACACATACGAACCTCAGAATATAATTCAACAATTGTATTAAGGACCAATTTTGTTCTCTTGCTTAATTAAAAAGGCAGAAGGGGAGTGGTTTGAAACAGGTTCTGAGAAGGGAAAGCAAACCGATATTTGGTCTCAACAAGACAGTAGATTTTGCTGTGATGTGTAACCAATTTCTTGTTTCTCCACACATTCCCAGCACACAGCTGAGCAGGAGATCCACCCATGCCAAGCCTTTCGCCCCACTGAACCTGTGATTTCAATGTTCCCATCTACGCACAGCTGGGGAAGGGACTTAAACCTTCCAGAGCAGTGTTACAGCACGGGTGCAGAACTCACAGCAGCACTAAAAAGCCTCTTGCAAACTTCCAGGGGAAAAATGATCTCAGCAGCAACAAACCCAAAATGCCAGACATCAAAGCCTGTTGACTGACAAACACATCGTGTAAGAACTACTCCAAGAACTCAGCATCGATGTGAATTTGCCTTCTGCCAGGAATGTGACAAAGCCACAGGTCTAGCAACAAAATGGACTTTTGATCATAAGAAAACAAGACTAGTACAGCAATGGAGTAGGAAGAAATGGAGGAAAAGGTCATCCTGTGTATTACTTGTAATAACAGATTGAAACAGAAAAATCAATCACTAAGAACATGTGGCACTCAAATTTGTAAAACCTGTTAAATTAGTTCACTGTAGCCTTAAATTGCCAACAGGCACGATTACTTATTAATTGGTAAAGCACTCTAACTCAAAGACAATGGTCAAAACATCCGATACACAAGGTTATTCCCGAAGTACATGCATCTTACACTCTCTCAAATTAACGAAATCCACAAAACAGAGCAAGGCAATTCCTTGGCCACAGGAGCAGCAACTCCGAAACAAATAAACCAAAGCAGATAAGCAACAGGTTATATTCCTGATGAACCTGACATCAAAATATCTTCAGTCATCAACCGCTTTCATTTTGCAGAGGCCCCAGACAACAGGTCTGCAGCAGAATTCAGCCTCTTATTGCAAACTTCACTCAATTCCTGTACAATTAAATACAACTGGGGGATTCAATGAGGGTCTCGAAATATATCATATAAAGACACCGAAGGGAACCAGCACCATTCTTGTGGCACTTTTCAAAGATGAGGCATTCCTTCCAACAACGGCAGCATTTGAAACCACGGGTGCCCATACGGGAGCTTTGCCGTTCGCTTCTACATTTGTGTATGTGTGCACACTGCAATTACTTTCTTTCAATATATAAATATAAACAAAATGTAGGATTCAGTGTGGGCAAACACACCATTTATAGAAATTGAGATTGCATTTAGAAAACCCTCATCTGCAATTATCACATTCTCATGTCCTACACAGAGACCACATTCACACATACGGTGCCTAAACCTGTCCTCAAACTTGCCCATAATTAAATCAAATTGCTAGATTACAAAATTCCAGCTTACAGGTTTCATACTTTTTGCTGCTCGCCACACAGAGCTGTATTTACTGCTCAGATGTCCAGCATGTAGTTAGAGAACATTCTTCCTATCTTTTAAAATGGCAGAAGTAAAAAAAGGTACGTGGGCATGTAAGATGTTCAAAATACCTCCTAGGTGGAAAAAAAGCACACAACAAAAACCCACCACACACAAATACTACTTCATTGATTCACCTGAGAATCAGAACTTGTTTCCAGACGCCCACATCCAAGCCATGAATCGCCATCTCCTCTGGCTGAAAGCCAGTGCTGCAGTTCTAGTTACTATGACAATATTGCTGCCTCAGTGCTCCATAGTCTGACATCTAAAGGTATTCATTCAAAACCAAACACTTTGGAGGCAGAGGGAGGGGAAGTCGAGGCAAGATGATGCTTAAAGCTACACTCAAACTCCCACATAAAATTCAAAACCTGCTGAGAACACAACAAGGAAACAGTCAATCCATCAGCAGCTAATGCAAAGCAAAGGTCATTTTCAATTACTATTATTTATTTTGGTTGAACATCTGTTTGCTTCTCTCTGAAAGGATACACTGCTGTCCACATACATCCTGACACAGCTACTGCTCTTTGCTACAGTTTAAACCATTGCCAAAATCAAAATCCTGGGCATCCCGGGAAAAAAAGAAGGGGGACAGCTCCTCCTCTTTTAAAATACTTTAATAAAACATTGTGCCTATTCTGATATTCTGTTTCTCCCTTGATTTTACGAGAACTAAAGCTTAATGCACAACTGAAATATCTAGTCATTGCATGGCCCTCTGCAGAAAGCATCAGAAGCACATTTAAATCCCCAGATGTGACAAATCAAGACAGACCCCTGAGGAAACAGAAAGCTCTGTCTTTTCAGAGAGAATTTCACCTGATATTAACATGCTTATAGACAGTCAAACCAGACCAGCTTTTTTGAAAAGTTTCTGCAGACTTCAGCCTTGTTAAATCAAACCCACAAACACAGAATCCCAGAATGTCAGGGGTTGGAAGGGACCTGGAAAGCTCATCCAGTGCAATCCCCCCATGGAGCAGGAACACCCAGATGAGGTTACACAGGAAGGTGTCCAGGCGGGTTGGAATGTCTGCACAGAAGGAGACGCCACAACACTCCTGGGCAGCCTGGGCCAGGCTCTGACACCCTCACCAGGAACAAGTTTCTTCTCAAATTTAAGCGAAACTTCCTGTGTTCCAGTTCGAACCCATTGCCCCTTGTCCTGTCACTGGTTGTCACCAGAAGAGCCTGGCTCGATCCTCCTGACACCCTTTAGATATCTGTAAACTTTAATGAGGTCACCCCTCAGTCTCCTGTTCTCCAGCTCCAGAGCCCCAGCTCCCTCAGCCTTTCCTCACACGGGAGATGCTCCACTCCCTGCAGCATCTTGGTGGCTGCGCTGGACTCTCTGCAGCAGTTCCCTGTCCTGCTGGAACTGAGGGGCCACAGCTGGACACAAGATTCCAGGTGTGGTCTCCCCAGGGCAGAGCAGAGGGGCAGGAGAACCTCTCTGACCTACTGACCACCCCCTTCTAACCCACCCCAGGTCCCATTGGCTTCCTGGCCACAAGGGCCCAGTGCTGGCTCATGCTCACCCTGCTGTCCCCAGGACCCCCAGGTCCCTTTCCCCTACGCTGCTCTCTAATAGGTCATTCCCCAACTTATACTGGAACCTGGGGTTGTTCCTGCCCAGATTCAAGACTCTACACCTGCCCTTGTTATATTTCATTAAATTTGTCCCTGCCCAACTCTCCAGCCTGTCCAGGTCTCGGGATGGCAGCACAGCCTTTTCGTGTGTCAGCCACTCCTCCCAGCTTAAGATGAATCTCATTCTGAAGACAACTTTGACTTCTTCACACCTGGCAGGTATGTTAGGAAGTCCACAACACTCTCAGAAGTGTAATTTCTTATCCTGGTAACAAAGATAACTTAGGTAATGGAGGCTGAGGCTGCTAAAGGACACAGGAACAACTACAGTTTAAGAGCAACATATATCCACCTTCTCTTTAGTAGGGTATTTGAAACGTGTTCAGACAAAGCAGCTTTTGCCGTGTCTCATCTTGCCTGACTTTATAAGGCTTCCCAAATGTGCTGCTATACCTGTATATTAAGCAATCACCAGGTAAACACTATGGTGTTGGAAATTGTCAACCCTTGCACTAGGGTGTTCTCAAGCAGAGAACCTGAAGAGGTAAACCCCACTGGAAATGCAGGCCAGAGAGGTTAATCCTGCCACATTCGAACAAAAATGAGTACTACGACAGATCCATGTGCAACCAGAGGCTGAAGGTTTATCTCTGAAGTGTTGTAAATTAGCTGTGAAAAATCAGCAAAATTCAAAAGAACATCTTCCAATGCACGGTCCCCTACACTCCGACCTTTAAAAAAAAGCACCAATACCAAATTCAGCCAAAAACACTGTATGAAGGGTCAAGAATCTGGATTTCCCAACAGAGCCAGATGAAAAAAGCCAGCATGTTTTGTTTGGAGTGGTTACTCAGAACTGAGTGAAAATCACTGCAAAGCAGGAAATGAACATTTTCTGGTTCAATTTATTACCAACACTGCAATGACACCACCAGCATTCTCACTAGAAAACGAGAGTAACTTCAGCAGAGCAGTTGGCAAGTTAAGCACACACCTGTTCTATTTCAAGCTCTAAACTCAGTTTTTGTTTGACACAGGAAAGGCTTTGCTGAGCATCTCTATTTCCCGGTGACTTCAAATGCTCGGAGTTTCTCTTCAATGCTTTTGTCTTTCCATGTCCAGAATGGAGACAGCTCCCTTATTATTTCACAGCACTGTTAGCAGATGAGTAACTATAAAACATTGAGTTCAGTGAATAAAACATACACACACAGTATAGGTAACCATGTGATCTTCCTCTAACACCTAAACTTTCTCAATACATGGTTTTTTACTCTTTCCGCTAGCACATGGCCGTGGCCCATCAAGAGAACAGCAAGAATACAGCACATCCTGCAAGCACTGCATGCAAAGGCTGAGTAGTCATTGCAATAAAAGTGGGCATTGGAGAAAAAAAATATCATTTTTATAACCCTATCTGCAATCTGGTTCAGTTTAAATTATTTCTGAGGCAAAACTTCCAACTCTTCAGAAATAATTTTGCTTTACAATTATCAGCCTTAGCAGGAATGGTATAATGATGTCAAGGAAAGGGGCCACTTTGTCAGAGGCAAGGAAATTCCTCCCTTCAGTTTACCATCACCTTTAACAAGGTGCTTCTTGCTCAAATCAGCAAACTCAGCACTATGCTGGTTTATGGAGCAGAAAATAAAAGAAGTGTCTAGGGATGAAATATTCTTCCTACCGGTAAAACTGAGAAAGGAAACAGTAAGCCAGCTGCAATATTCTACGGTGTTGCTAAAATCATTTGCACAGCATCACTGTTTGAAAATGCATCATTTAATGAGACTTGACTTTAAACAAGACAAAAATTTCTTTCCAACGCGATGCCTTGCCTTCCTCAGCTCAGGCAGGACTAATCCTACAACGAAGCCTTTCAGCTTATCCTTCAGGGCACATCTCAAACCACAGCAGCCTGCAAAAGAGGGCAATTCCCTCCCCCAGAATTAGGCTGTAAAGGACCCAAGAGTACTTCCCTCTCATCCTCTTGCAAGGTCTGTCCTGAAATGGAAGCCAAGAGTCCTTTTTAGGTCTGCTCCATCTCTCCCCAGAAGGTGCGATAAAAGGACAGGTAAGGTCCCACAAAGCCCCTCACTTTGTTCCTGTCCTATCCTGTCCCAATCAGCATCTATTTCCAGCCTCATGAAGCAACCTCAGGTGTTGTGCTTCCAGTCACAGGCAGAAAGAGTAATATCAAAGCACAACATGAGGCAGAAAACTCCATATCAAGCTCTGACAGATCATGCCATGTAGTTCTATTTTCTTGATTCATGAGATCCATATCTGAAAAAGACACTATAGCTTCAAGCTCTTAAAAGTGCCAAACCACCTCCAACAGTATGTCATGGCAGGACATCCTTTCAGTGTGCACTAGAATACTTCTCTAGTTTCTATCTGCAGTAAACCAGGCTTTTTTCTGCCTTTTGTAGCTTGCTCACTTCTCCCCACAGCACTTCAGTTTTAAAGAGGGAAGCACTACTCACAATAGCAATCATTTTCTGTCCGACTAGTGCAGCTGAGCTATACTTTTTTTCTTTGTCCTTCAGCCTGGCCAAAAAGCTCTTCACACAAGATCCTTCAGCCACATCTAACTTTCCTGGCAAATAACCTTCCCCTTGTGTTCCCACCCCTCCACTAAAATAATAACCCTCGTCACTCCTTATTGCTTCCTCCAACAGCCTTCTAAACATCCTCCACTCCAAACAGTTTCACTTCAACTTCTCATCTCGCATTTCACTTGTTCTTGCAAACCCCTCCCTGGCCTCTGCTGGCATGTCCCATTCCTTCCCTACAGCACTTCCACAAAAACTGCATTGCAGAAAACTTCACCCTGGCACTATTTACTGACAGTAAATCACCTGTTTACAAACCTCTGGAACCATTTCCAGTTCCTGATATCCACAATGCTAAAGCTTCGAGTGAAGTTTCTGCAGAAGAGATTCTGTGCTCTGGAACTTTCTACTTAACACAAACACTCCCACTGAAGCAGTAATTATAATTCTCTTCATGTTTCACCAAGAAGAACTTGAGATGACAAGTCCTCTCCCCAAGAGCTCAAAGAAATCACTCTCTATAATTCAGTGTTAATAGAAGTCATGCCAGAATATACATGGGGAGGAAAAAAATCCCAACATCCAACAAAGGTTTGACTTTAAAAACTAGGGGCCACTAACCAGTCAAGTACAGAACCAGACTCATCACATTTATCAAGTCCAAAAAGCACTACCTAAAGCCAGGCAAGGCGCAAGATGACAATCCGCAGTCTTTCTTATCAAACCCTCCCTTCATAATTCAATCTTGATTTATGACAAGATCTGCTGTTCCAGCAAAGCTTTGAAGAGTGCAAGAGTTACTTTCTACTAATGAAGGGTGGAAGAAAACAGCAAAGTCAAATCATTCAACATTTATCCTCCTTTTCAGTCTAACAGGATGAAACAGGAAAATGCGACTCTACAGACTAAAATCTTGAACGGGGTGGGGGGAAAGTGCCTACTCACTTTTCTTGGCAAGATCCAGAGTCAGGAAAGTCATTCAGGACTCCACTTAAACCATCATGACAGCAATAGCACCTTCACAGGCTACACAAAGATGCTGATTCAAGGTGGGGGGAAAAAAAAGTCATCTGAAAAAAAAGATGCTTTCTAATTTACTGCCCCTCAAGTTCCAGCCTGTCACTCCTCCTGCTCTAAATATAAGCTCCAAAATCTGATTCAAATCATTTGTAAATAAATGTGGAAGCCCGTCCCCATCTGTGGCTTAATTGGTGCCTCATTTCACAGCATTGCTGAAGGATTTGTGCTCTCTTCCCTCCTGCCCGCTAAATTCATCGCTACATTCTGCTGCTTTGCCACTAAGCTTTACCATGTCTCTCATCTGTTACCATAGCAGCCGCGAGTAACAGAACGCAACGTTAACAAAAGATTACTTCCCCCCTTTAATTTATTTATATGCAAGTAACCCACTGAGAGTTGACAATAGCAATGACTTCACATTCACACTAAGGGAAAGGGGTTTTTAATGCCTTTTTTCACATGTGCTACAAAAAAAAATAATTAAAATTCCTCTGGAGGGAAATAAAATCCTGAACTTCTTAGGATTAAGAAAATGCAACAGCAGATCTGGATAGGATGCTGATTTGGAATTAAAGCTGGGGAGAGAGCAAGAGGCTTAACACATACGCTGCTTGAGTATCGCTCTCCAGAAAGCTTTTCACTTTTTCCAACAGAAACATTAGAACCAGTGAGAGGCTGAACTGTGAAAAATACCTGATTCCAAGCATTTACATTTAATAAAAACTAAGAGCAAAGGAAAGCGAGCCAACTAGAGGAAGACTCTTAAAAATAAAGCCTTTTGAAACATACATGTTTCTGATATGTTGGTAACATACACAAGCTGAATTCAGCTGATAAATTGATGAAGTCCTGTAAAAACTGCTTGTGTCAAACAGGCTTGCTTCCAGATCCTGAGACACAAACAGGTAAAATAAACTATATCCTCGGTAAATTCAGCTAGAAAACAGTTCTCTTCCTTTTGCCACGTCCGTGCTGAGCTAAACACAGAACTTGGAACCGAGTTGTGTCAACATGTGTTCCATGTAAGCCCCAGTCCATTGCCTCCCAGGTGTAAAAGATGCGGTGGTATCTCAAACAGCTGCAAAGCATCTGCCACATTATCCAAAGCTCAGAATTTAATGCCAAAATAAGTACTTTCAAGCATAATGACAACCTGAGATGAAACCTCTAGTCTTATGCTACCTTTAGTCATTTTTAGAACCTGATATATGAAATGATTTATAAATTCATCAACATCATAAAAACCAAAGCAGAATATTCAACAGAAATCAGAGCTGAACATTTAATAACGCTTAATGCAAATGTATTCATAACATGTGGTTTGTGGTTCTTCATAGATTACTATATACACATAGAAACATGTACATACAGTCCTATGCTATCATAACACACTTTTTCCAAAAACAAAGGACTAAATCCTCGTTCAGTCAGGAATGGCATCTTCAACCCCATAAATTATATGCAGTCCTCAAAGTCACATGTGAAAGTCATTTCAAAATGCTCAGTTTTCAGAATCTGAGCATCACATTTCTAAAGTTCTTCCAAGTATTTCACTTATTCCATTTATTTTTCCAGCCATCACATTCAAGACAGTTAATTTTAGGACTGAGTCAAAGCAGGGCAATGGATTGAGGCTTCACTGGGGAGAGCCTCGGTATGAAAGATGGGAACATCTTCCAGTTCCTTCTCCAGCACTATATAAAACTGCAAAGGTTAATGGGGTTTTTTTGTATGCACTTTGCAAAAGAACAAACTAAAACACAGACAAAAAGTCAAAATCTAAAACGCTAGGAAAGAAACAATTTAAAAACAAATATGAGAAAAAGACTTGGGGAAAAGAATTAGATACATGCATCCTCTGCAGCTTAACCAAGACAGATTTTTGCTGCTGTTAAAGCATCTTAAAATTCGAAGCTGTATCACCCTGTTAAGCAGCATTCAAATGATTTAAATCTCTCTTATAATTAAGTAGTTTTTCCTTGAGCTTCTTATACAGCTATGAAAGAGTAGTATCTAAACCAAACAAGATGCAGCTGAGAAAGCATAAACTATTCTACCTTACCAGAAGCATTGTAATGCCATGATTTAGGGTGAAAAAATCTGAATCACCAAAAACACTGAAATAAAACGGACTATTGAAAGCTACTTCCAATACACACAAACACACATGTGACTAATTAAACGCTATGGTAACTTTAATGACACCTGAAGCCACACCAGCCTTCAGGATCCAGCACTAAGAAGTACAATATTCTGGCTCTGCTACCCACTACCATTTGTGCTTGCCAAATGCACAGGGCCAATTCAAAACAGCAATACCCATAATGTAGGCTGTTCTCAAAGGAATTCAAAGAGACAACTATGCTCTTTTGCAATTCAATAAACCACTTTTTCTCACGCTCAAGTGGTGACCTCCTCTTCAATGGACAAGTGGCTGAAGAGAAGGTGCAGCCAAAATCCGGGGTTTGTCAGATAAAATAATCTACATTTAAAGAGGCACCACCAGACAATGTAAGCTTCAACATTGTTAGTATAAAAGATACACAACACACACACCAGCGCTGTGGCCTAAACTTTGGTACTACTGAAGAATAAGGAAAGACCAATGTCCGAGGCTGAGCCTAAATCTTAAGAGGATAACAAACAAAAAGGAATAACCATGCTGCAAAACAAGCATGGAGAAAGTGCAGAGAACCATGCTAGAATTCACAGAACCCAGTAAAATTGTTTTACATCTCATTTTAGCTCAGCATATGTTTAAAGTTAAATACATTAGTTCCCTTGCCATTGATGGCTTGTGTTGAAGGTTCAGCATCCGTTGGAACGCTGTCCTAAATCAAGTGCATCTGCAGCTTCAATGAACATTTTCACAAAGCAAATGGCTGTCGAAACGTCTGGTTTTCTGCACCTCCAGAAGTGCGAAGGCTTGTAAATCTAACTGTAGCAAAACCTCCTACACTTGAGAGCATTCCCTTTCCCATGTAGGCACTGCAGCTCAGCAGAATCCATCCTCACGTCTGGCAACCGCAAGACTCCGAGCCTGCAAGCACACACTGGGACCGAGTGACTTCCATCACAGATAAACTACCATGTATTTTAAAAAACAAGATGCTCAAATAAGTTGACTTCGACACAGCAAACTGGTTTATTAGCAAAGAAAACACAGCAAACAATAAAAAAGCATGTCAGGAAGAATACTGCTCTCAAGTCCCACTGGACTCAAAAGCAAGATTTCAATGACAGGGATTATATTATTTTCTGAAGTGCTGTTAAATACATTGTTCCCACCCAGAGATGCATTTTCAAGTTAGTGAATGTACAAATCACATGAAAAAGCTCAATTAAAGGATTCAAAATAGTCAGTAATGAAGGCTGAAGGAATTAAAACTAACTTGTCATGAAATAAAGGGAATCACAAATAGCTCTACAATAAACACATATGTTGGTTTCAAGAGGCCACATATTGCTCAAACATCCCCAGTCACAAAATGATGCATTTAGCCAGTGCATCATAAAACAAAAAAGAAAACCCACATGGATACAGGTTCATTATCTCAAACAGTATTCTACAACACGTAGCAGAGATCGCCTGGCACCATTATTTACTTACACAGGAACCATAAAAACAACCCATTCAGTGACTAAAACAGTATACTATTGGCAACCTCCTGATGTCAGGGACACCTTCCTGTGTAACCTCATCTGGGTGTTCCTGCTCCATGGGGGGATTGCACTGGATGAGCTTTCCAGGGCCCTTCCAGCCCCTGACATTCTGTGATTTTTTCCCCTCTTCCACCACAGCCCAGATTTTCAACACCACAACGTCACCTCTGGCATAATTTCTTCATCCTACTCTGTTTCAAAAGTTATTCCTGGGGAGAACTAGAATGACTTTGAAATAAGATGTTCCACTAGGCATCAGTAAAGAGCAATTTTTCCAGCCTACGAGTTGGTCTGGCATGCATTTCCATCTCATAGGAGGGCAAGGCAAATCTAGCACTTTAAAGACTCCAGGTTAAAAGTTAGATTTGCAAGTGTTAGCTGCCGAGACCCTCAGATCTTGAAACTCTATTTACAATATAAAAAAGACAGAAGAAAACAAGCAGTCAGTCACAAACAGATGGGATCAACAGAAGAAAAGGAAAGTGCAAAGTGATTTGGCCAGGACAACATTGGAAGATGCCTACAAGTACTTAATAGAGTTAAATGTTTAAAAAAGAAAATCATTTCCCTGTAAGTTCAGAGCCTGAGGTGGTAATAGCACCGTATGTCACACCATATGTCAGTCAGCAAACAACCTTAACGAATCATCTTTCAAAAAGCATTCTCTAAAGCTACGCGTTATCCATCTTTCCCCACGCAAACAGGAACTATCTTACTTTAAGCAGTGATGCAAGAAAATGCATGCGCTGTTCCAACATTAATCCTTTCAAACATGAGGCAAACCAGCCCACAATGCAGGAGTTAAGGTTAGAAAGCATCAATGCGTTCTGCAAAGAAACGAGTGTCACTGGCACCCGCAGAGCCCAGACCGCACAGATCCCGAACTCACATGCTACCCCCACTTAGAAACAAGGATTTTTTGTCACCATTGTAAGTGACAAGAACAACCTCAGTTCTTAGGAGTTATTGATTCGACTTGCTCAGCTCAGACACTACAAATCAACTAAAATCTGCGCATCATCTTCATGTTTTACAAGGTCTGTTGTTCCAAAAGGATGGGTTAGCCTTTGAATACCACATAGATTAATTTGATTTAGAAAATGCAGCACTTGGGAAGAGAACAAGTTGCCCACAACGATATGTTGGAACATGAAACCTAACAGCAAGATCTTTCAAATGTCTCCTCCTTCCACAGTTACTGTCTAGCCCCTCATACAACACTTGGTCTAGCAACTTGCTAGCAAATTTGAGGCAAGAAATAGAAGCTTTGAGAGCCAAAACTTTAACTCATCTATATATTCCCATGCATTAACATTTCAAATACCACCAGCTTAATTTCTAAAAGTCCTATGAGTAGGTGAACTATCAGTAATGCTCACAATGCTAGTCAGGAATGAGATTTTCCTTTATTTTGAGAAGGTACCACAGTCTCTCCACTCTCAAAGAAGTTTGCTCTGATGCAACATGAAGAATGCCTTCCAGGATGGGGAAAAAATAAAGACCCCCATCAGATTTCTGTTGGTTACCAGACATAGATGGCCCAGAATCATGTGGTTATTCAGTCACTGATACCTCATTGTCACAGTACCTGAGAAACAACACAAACATGTAGATCACTTCACAGATTCCTCCTCAGAACGCATTACCAAATAATCAGGAGCTCTTGAACCACAGCAGGGAATGCTGAAAAGACCTTCATCCAACAGAGCTGGAAGCATCACACTGTCAGCAAGTTTTCCTGAGCTGACAAGGTCACCAGGTTAAATATAACAGCATTTCCTAGCATTAGTTATAGGATTCTGCTGTCTTACCTGTTCATACTGGAGAATTCTTCAAGCCTGTTTAGCACATTGTCAGCTTTCTACTTTGCAAGCTCGTTCCACGTTCATTCCTCACGCAAATTGGTGCATTCTCCAGCAGAAATTACAATGCCTTAGAATTAGGAAGATTAGAGAATGCAGACTGAGAGATACTTTCTAGCTATTTATTCTGTTGCCCTGGTTTTGTTAAAAACAAGTTTCTCTTTTAGTGAATTTGCCTGTCAGCTAAAGCCTTCATAATAGCTGCATTTTCCTGGAGAGCCAGATACATGTTTTCGTAAACATAGCAATGGAATGCGAAGTTATTGATAAGCATGGATGGACATCTCATGAGAGGGGCAACGAGAAACAGGTAAGCAAGAAACTGACCAACTGTGTGTAACACTCCATTCACATGAATACTTCATATTAAAGTGGGAGATCACGAGGATCTCGGCCCTTTTTCCCTTTTTTGCTTATGGCCGACGTTAGGAGGGGACCTTGCTAGTCATCCCCGCAAACTGAAGCCCAGTGACAGACTGAATCCAGCTCCGGTTGGCTGCAGAGTCCAGTCCAGGACTTCAGGTGCCGGCTCTGCAGTTGCTGAGACTTTCAAGATTGGTTTTGTAAGTTCGGTATTATTTTCTCTATTCTTATTAGTAGCATTAGTAAAACATTGTTAATTTTTCCAACTCTCTTCTCTCTGCCCTCCTTTCCCTCCCAATCGCCTGTCCTGAGTGGGAAGGGGGCAGAAGGAGAGGCCAATAGGGGGAGGAAGGGAAAAGAGGGGGGTTAACAACACATCTGCCACAGTTTTATTGTCACCCCGCAATCAAAACCCTCGACATCTGTGTACTAGAGACTTTACAGCCATATATTCTTTTATTTGCCACTCCTGTAATACATAATTTGGGAGGCAGGTTTTGTGAGGTGCAGTTCTGCATACCTGCTCCCACATGCCGCTCTCAGCCGCACGCACACACAAACCTTCAGCACTTTGCGCCTACAGGAATATCCAAAAGGGAAATTCCAACATACATATGCATAAGTTAACACTCAGATGGAAATCCAAAACTACACTAAGAATTTAGAGCTACATTTCTTTATGTATTCAAATTTTTGGAAATTTTAACACATAAATGAGAGAAGCAACACAGCCTCAAGAACTTGCCAAAGACGCCGGAGTCAGGAATTTCTGAGCAACTGGCCCAGCAATCGCTGACAATATGGCCCTTAGCAAACACTCTCACATCTCCATGGTACAGAGTTCCTTGTCCAAAAGGGTAGGGAGTATTTTTAATTCTCTCCAAGGACTATTATGAAGATTAATTAAGGTCTGAGCATCACTTTGAAGATCAAAACTGCTGTGCAGTTATTTATTATTAACGAACAACAAAGTGCATTCTTGTTGTCCATAATTCAACTTCATAGAGAAAACAGTGAAGGAGCACATGTGTTCAAGTGCATAAATTAATTCTCCCTGTCCTGACAAGCTGCGATTTGCATAACTGCATTTCTAGCCACCAAAACTCCATCAGTAAATCTATATTCACCCCTTTGAAATATTTTAAAGGCCTTAAGGAATACAACCAACAGAGTTTCTCTTCTGATTCTTTTCCAGGATAAGCCTTTCCTATCAGATATTTCTGCTCCAGTTCAGTAATGCCTTTTATCCTATATGGAGTCCTAGAATTACTCACATGCTAACATTAGACACATTCTAAAGTGCTTCACTACATCAGAAATTCAATAGCTATATTTGATGTTTTCATTCAAAAAGAGTGTGACAGCATAAGGTGATGGGCATTTTTTTTTTGGAGGGGTGTGCTGGGATTAAGAAACATAATTATATTGGAGCTCTGTTTTCTTCACAGGCTTTCCCATCAAAAAACAAATCTACACAGCAAAATATTTCACAAAAAGGTCCTCTAGTGAAACCCACACAGAAAGCAATGCTCTCTGCAGCATGGTATAATTCCCACTCCAAACTCATACACACATACAACTGTTAAATAACTTACTAGAAATGCTACCCTATTTCAATTATGTTTGTATTCCTAAAACATGGAATCATCTGTATTTTGGCAGCATCTCCACAAATGTGGTCATGGATGGCTACATCCTTTCACGAAAGACAGGCCAGCCAGGCGTGGTGGTAGAGTTGCTCTTTATGTGAGAGAGGAACTACAATATATTGAGTATTGTCCATGCAGTGAGTTGAGAGTCTGGGGGTGAAAGTTAAGGGGCAGGCTGGCAGGGGTGATACTATTGTGGGTGTCTATTATAGGCCACCAGATCAGGGTGAAGAAGTTGATGAGGCCCCTACAGACGGCTGAGAGCAGCCTCACAGTCACAGTCCCTGGTTGTGGTGGGGGATTTGAACTTCCCTGGTGCAAATATTTAAAGAAAACAAGCATACAAGCTGTTGGACCTAGAGGGTAGGGAGCACGGAAAAACAGTGTGACCTGGGCAGCTATTACCACCTTTCACTTTAAAGAGATTGCTAACAAAGGGTCTGGTATCTGCAGATGCTGAGCATCTCTCCAGTGTGTCAGCCAACATCACCTCTTCACAGGAAATACTTAAATTTCATTGCATTACTTTTTGGCTCTATTCCCATTACCTTAGTTTGCACTCATAAGATCCTTAAAATCTGCAGCACATTCTTATTAAGAACACAAGATACCAGATTGTGAACTTCTGGACTTTTTTCGACCGCTTTCAGGAGAAAGTTGTGTTATATTTAGCAGCCATATGGTGTCCCTCCTCCACACACATTTTTGAGTGATAAGCACTGACAAATTAAGTTTTCTAAAACACTGATCTATAAGTTTTCATTTCCAATTTTAATCTCAGAAGTTAACTGCGGTTTAACTTTTAAACTTGGCATTTGACAAAAGAGGAAATGTAAGGGGTACCTATAGTGAATGATGCCATCAAGAAAAAGTTTTCTTGTAACCTAGGTGAAAATGTTCAGAAAGCTCCTAAGCTGTACTCAAGACAGCTAAATGTTCCCTGAATTAATATAATATGACTACATAACTAAATAGCCAAGGATGTATTGGCTTCCTTACTCAGTTTGCAGTTGCTCTGTGCATGGATGACAATTCCAGAGCAGCACAGAATATTTCTGCAGCAGGAGAACAAGGGGCAGACAGGAACATTACACGCATGCCTGAGCACACTTATGAGCTGCATGTACAGGCTGAGAAGCACAAATGAACAACTGTGTTTCTTCCAGCCAGTGTGTTATGTTCATTACTCAAAGAAAAATAATAAACACTCAATACTGTAGTTTCTCTCCTCCTGCACAAAGCAATTTAGGGATGTGTTCTTGCAGTACAGCCCATCCTATCTTTAAGGCTTGTAAAATTCATGAAGGTGACTGATAGGGCACAAATTGCTGCCCAAAGCAGAACCTTCACGCTGGACAATCCACTGGAGACTGTAACCCTCAGTGTGCCAGTCGACACATTGTGCAGAGAAGCAGCGATTTCTTCAGAACACTGATTATTCCCTCCCGTGTTCCCTGAGGAGACAGCGGCCGCAGAACGAGAAAGAATTGTGAAGTTAGAACAACACCAGGAAGCAAGGGAAACAAATGGCTGCACAGGCCAGAATTATTTGCACAGAACACTTGAGGGAGAACAAAATGTTTAGGGGTGACATCAATCATTGAGACTTCTTTCAAGAGAAGAAAAAAGCACACCATCATTTGTTTAAAGCTTGCCTCAGCAAAAAAAAAGTGATAGAATAACCATTCCTGCATACTTGATTATCAAATCAGAGCTCGGTGGGAAGAACAAGAAAGAAAGTCTTCCAATTAACTAACTTCTTTTTTTTTCGCTTTAGAAGTGATTGTTGAACAGTGCTGTACAAAGACGTGGGGAGAAGCAGATCTCTGGTCTTCTGGCAGTTTTTCCCATTCTTGAACAATTCCTCCTTCAGATGCACAGCCACAGCGGTTCAAAGGTCCCGGCGGCCTTTGTTCTCCGTTCCAGAGTAGTTACAAATAAACTTTTGTTCCTGTTTCTTCAATGAAATATGCTGCAGCAGTCACCAATGACTGAACCTTACATCTGAAGCTTGCCTTGTGCATCATGCAGCTGAAGGACTATGGAATCGCATTTACACTTCAAGAATAAATTCTCAGAACTTTTTCTGAAATTAAAATCAACTACTGTTTACCGAAACAACCTCCAGGAAACACATTACACTTCTGCATTACATAAAAATGAGGAAGGATCAACATGCTTTGGTTTACAGATTGTATCAAAGACTTATATTTTGTTTTCTCTGAATATAATACTTATAGCTATTGTTCATTCATTCGTGAGATCTACAATAAAACTCTACATATGATGATCATAAAGGCAAGCTATGAAAAGCAGCTACTGAAATACATTCACATTCCATGAAAAGCTGATACAGAAATAGTTGATAAAATTCATTCATTGATCAGTAGTTTATGCTGAACTACTCTTTCAAGCAGTGACTTGAAGCCACATCAGCAGGACATGCTCAAAATGTCACAATTTAGCTACAGAAATAAGACTTCTAGAAAGTGGAAATTTGGGGGTATTTTCTAAACTATTGGTTAAAAGATAAGAGCTTCCAAGCCATATTCTCACCTGCTATAAAATTCATACATGATACTGAACTCCAGACCTACACACGTACTACTAAGGAAACATACATGGCACATTTACTTAACTGATTACAATAAACCTGGTAGCATTGGTTTATCAGCTTAAACAATCAGCAGCTAATTAACCGTGCATTTAACAACTAGGTAATAAAGTTTCTTCCCAGAAAAAAATCAGATTGGAAAAGTCAACATCAGCTTAAACCCGATTAACTTCCTGTCCCACTCGTGGTAAAGGAAATCCAATTTACTAAATAGTTTAAAGGGTGGGTTTTAATTGTTTCACATACTTCCAAATAATCTAAGTCTACGTCCACACCAGTAAGGTAAGCTGTTCTACTCAAGTGCATACACATTCCAGCAAAACAAAACACCACTTAAATAAAATACACAGAGACTTCTCGACATGTTTAACAGCCCCAGCACTTCTTTCAGACTTTATGTCCTATTTCTACAACGATCTATAGGAAACAAATACACAGCAAACAAAGCTGTCTGAGTAAGATCTACATATTTTACCTGGTTTCAACAGGCATAGACCCACCTAGGGACATACACACAGAGTACTCAACAATCTATACCTCTAAAGTGCGTTATGCACCAGAAATTGAAGCAACACAATAAAATAGTGGGGAGAAACACAAGTCACCAGCAGAAATACAAAGAGGATTCAAATGAGCAGCTCCTAGTTGTATTCAATGGAGTGGCAGCTTTGCTGCCTTCCTACACTTTTACACAACACAATAATTAACAACTGAAAACACAAGTTTTCCAGCTTCAGTTTTTCAAGACCAAATAGAACAGTTTGTTTACAGCTACAACATGGATATTAAAAAAAAACCACAACACAACACACACCAATACACAACAACAAACACAACCACAAAATCAATACTGAAAAGAAACGGTTGCAACCAGACCGGTTCACGACTGCTGACCTGCAGCATTATATCCCCAGGTTACGCGAATCTCCAAATTCTGGTTGGCTGGAAGATCTAATCTGCATGACAATAACTATAAAAAATGGCTTCCTTTCACGTCCTCAGTATGCACAGCCCTCCTCTCACACTGGCTAACACCGCACAGCCAGCCTGCTCCAAGGATTAGCATAAGAATAGAAATCACTGTGAAAATCCACATGCTCCAACTGGCCAGACTATTTGACCTGCTTCACCCGGGACACCAGACTGACTTATTTTGCCAAGGAAAACAGTTGTTGACTTTAAAAGTTGATAAACACCTCAATTTGTTTCTTTCGTGTTATGGTACTGGACATCCCAAAGGCACCTATGAGAACCCAACAGTGAACGTGAACAACTTTCGCTGCTGTAGGTGCAGAGACCACACGTGCAAGGACTTGAAGGTGAGCGCAAGTGCGGCGGAGGAGAACAGGTCTGTCAGGACCATCCTCAGCTCAGAACTACCAGGTTCATCACAAAATCCCCTTACCAGCAAGCACACAGGCTCTGCTGGTGCAAGGCATTGCTACAGCACACTAGGGACTGCAATCAGACCTGCGAGCTGCATTTCAGCAGCACAGCTGCAAGTTCAAGAGCAGAACTAACACACACTCCACCTGACAGAAGCCACCCATCCCTATAGTCCCACAAGAGCAATTAGTCAGGTTTTTGCAAGTAAAATTTACAAATTTACCTACGTCTCTTTATATCTTGTTCGCTTTCTGCCCTTACCCTGGGATCAGCCAAAACAGTAGCGAGCCAACAGCTGTGAGACAATAGCTCCTGCCACACTCACAGCCTCTGGAATCGGATCGGAACTGCTACATGGATAAGAATATTTCAAGAGGAAGTGCACATGAAAATAATCCCGCAGTTCACAGAGAGGCCAACATCTTCCCTTTATTTGTGGGGAGAAAGACATTAAGGCCAAGGGAACCCATTCCAGTCTTTCCCTCCTATACGAATTCTTCTAGCCATAATAAAGTATGAAAAACATCATTTATTTTTGGAAATACGTATACTGGGTTCCTGAAAAACACACTGAATTTTTGTATAAACATATTACAGTGTTTGATGTGTTTGTTTTGAAAGGGGGAAGCTGACTGCAATCATCCCCATAATGTGGTCTGACACTTCATGCAAAACAAAGCATTCAAACAGCAAAATGACATTTCCTTTTCAGAAGTTCACAAAAGAAACAGAAGCCTAGGGGAAAATGGCCAAAGCAGCACTACTCCCCTTTTTGTTGGGTTTCCTCAGCTCCTTCTGGGATCTCCTCCCCAGCCAGTAAGTCACCACTGCAACCCTTCCCTCTTAAATTCAATGACATCACCATTTTCCTCACTTTGCGTAACAGGAAAATACACTATGACGAGCTGGGATACTGATATTTCACAATCCGTAAGCAAGTGGCACAAAACCACCATGACATCCAGCTACAAACATACATAAAAACTAAAAAGTAAAACAATTCCCTGACGATATTTCTGCTGATCTGCCTCAGAAGCCCTTTGTTTCTTAAAAAAAAAAAAACACTGTACAAATATACTTTAAACAAATAAATCCCAAGTTAAGACCACAAGCTGAAATACCGAACAATAATTCGCTTCTGGCAATGGATTAATATTTCTGTACATCAGGCACAATATTCATACCACAGTAACACTTTCAGTTCTGTTGTTTCCTCAAATAATACATTTTACAAAATGCATATTGCCACTCTCTCACCCCATTTTCCCTTCCTTTGTCATCTCAATCGCGATATGCTCTCAAAGGAGTAAAATTTTGATATTCCAGATGGCTACAATATGTTCAATCACGACAGAACCATCAGATATACAAGGGTATACACCCTAGCAGGGCACAAGCAACCGCCGGTAAGTTTCACAGAAGCAAATCAGTCCAAGGACAAGAACTATTTGCTTGCTCTTTTATCATGAAGGATACGTAATATTTTAATTATCAGTCAAAAGAAATTGTTCACTCAAGGCTAACCTAATTTTACAAAACCAGAATGAAAAGACATCTGCGCAGAGAGAAAGAAATCGCAGAGTTCTAAATAAGCACAGGCAGGACATTTATTCCTATTCTGTAGAAAAAGGTATCTAACCTATGCTCAAATTTTAAACCCTTGAAACAGATATTATTTTAAGAGCCTTAGAAACTTCTTTTTTACACCAAAGAGGAGCATCTGGTCACCTTTGGATACTACACTTCGCAGTTAGATCTCTTTCTTGAAAGGAAATCGCCTATTTTAAGCATCCACCTTTTTGTTTTTTCACCTGTTCCTCTAAACTGTGTTCTCACCAACAACACATCAACCACCACAACAAACTGGACGCCCATCCAGAGACGACTGTCCGAGCCTCTGTCCAAAGTGCTGCTTTCTGCATTATCTCACGTGCAAATTGCAGAGGTGTAACAAAAAAATGACTCTGTCCCATCACCTTCTTACAGCTCAGCATGCACAGGTCTGGTCTGCAGCAGCGGTTTGCAATACCAGCCAGATTCTTGAGGGAGAAAGAGACCGAACAAGTAGCTTGCAAAATGAAAACAATAACATACATGGGTAAACACAGGTAAGTTTCAAAGGTTAATTTTCCTTTTTCTCACGTTGAACCCATTGATCAAAGACAAAAGTGTTACAGAGCTTGCCTTACGAGCCCCCCACACTGCTACGCTTTGCTCACCTCCCCAGTGCAAGTTGGTGGCAAAGCTAATCGAGACCTTCCAGATTAAAAACCATCACATGCACGCACAAAATACAAAATGCCTGTTGGGTGCTCCTCCATTTCACCACTTCCCAGCATACGGACAGGGCTGGCAGAGCACCCTGGGTGACCCGAGCAGCCGTCCAATACACCTGAAAAAGGTCTAACAAGGCATTAACAGGGCCCCGTTAAACGCGCCCCCATTAAACCCAGTCTACACAATGCAGCAGGGGCCAAGCACAAAGCCGGGGAGCACACCAGCAGCTCTCCCCGCGCCCGAAAAGGATGGGAACGGCACATTGGAGCTGAAATCCCAATCACCCCTTGTTCCAAACAAATTATTTATTGGCGATGGACTAATTTATCCACCTCGGAGACCTCCCCAGGAGGACGGCAACTGCACCGCGTGCGACCGAGAGGAGAAAAGAGGAGGGGGGAGGGGGGAATGCCATAAAAATAATAATTAAAAAATAAATTAGATACGTTTTTAAAAAGCCACCAGGCGAGCGCCACGACCTGTTCCATTCATTCCATTGTCTCCCTCCCGGTACCACCGCGCGGCCGAAATTCCCACGGGGCGCCGGCCGCGCGCGACCGCCCGTTGGCCCCAACGGCCGCGACTGTTGAGGGGGCGGCCGCGCGCGCCCCCTCCCCTCACACACACAGACACCCCCCCCCCCCCCCCCCCAACCCGCGACATGCGGAGCGATATCGCGACACGAAACCCGCCCCCCGCCCCCTCCGTGTACTCACCTCGCTCCTCCACAGCGGGGGCCGAGCCCCGGCCGCCTCTCCCGCCGCCTCACCAGCCGCGTCTCGCCGCCGATACCGCCATGGCCACCGCAGGTAAGGGAAGGCGCCGCGGGGGTGAACCCGCCGCTGAGCGACGGAACCGGGGGGGGAAAAACCGCGTCCGGCGCGCACACACACACCCCCCTCACACACACGCTCCGGGGCTCAGAGAAAGGCTCCGGTGCCCATGCGCGTTGCCGCCGCTCAGCGGCTCCTCCTCTGCCGGGCGGAGCGGGTGGGCGGTGAGGGGCGGGGGCCGCGCGCCTGCCCGGGGGCGGGCGCGAGCCGGCGGGGCTGGCGCGCGCGCAAGCTGCGCGGGTTGCCGCGGGTGCGCTGCAGCAAAGCGCGGAGGACACGGGGTGGGGCGCGCGCGCGCGCGTGCACGAGGTGCAGGTGTGCGGGGGTGGGGGGGGAGGGGGCGGGATTCGCCGCACCTGAGTCGCTAGTGATGGTGCAGCTGTGGGGCTGGGTGGTGGGTGGGTCTCCGTGCGGGAATTGCTTCCCGGTGCGCCTGGGGCTTGTGCTCGTGTGCGGGCTGCGCTGGAGCATGCGCGCCTGGGGTTGTTTGGGGGCGAGGGGAGGAGATTTGCTGGGGGATGGACCGTGCGATGCTCGCTGTGTGCGCTGCAGTTGCGGCTGCTCCTGTCTTTTGAGCAGCTGTGTTGGAGGGAGAGTACCCCAAATCTTGTCGAAGAGGTCTTGACGCTTGTTTGTTCGCTTTCTTTTTCCTTAATATAGCCAGTTATGCTTGCTCTCCTAGCCAGGGGGGTTGTAAGTGTGCACCAGATGCTTCCCACCTCCATTGTGTTAGTGCGAGATCAAGAAAGGTGGTTTCGCTCAGTCGCAGGACTTGTTTCCGCGTGAACAGACTGCTTGCACAGCCTGTTAGCAGTACAAAACCTTCCCCTCGGGTTTAACGCCAAATTTATGCAATTTAGTCTTGAAACAATGCTGTTTCAATCAGAAAATGCTAACTTATTTCAAACTTTTAAGTGAGGTTTGGGTTTTCATCTCAAGCTCTGTTCTCGGGGTCAGAGGAGTGCCTGGTTGAACGAAAGGAACTGGAATACTTCCACATAGGATCTTTTGGATAGAAACATTACACCTGCGTTGCATTTCGGTGGCTGGCTGCAAGCAATTTCTAATGTTCTTTAGGGATGCTTTATTGTATCATTAGCATTTTCATACCTTCATTTTGCTGGCACTAGGTAACGTGAAAAATCCTTCCTCATAACTATGCCACTTGGTGACCGCAGAGGTTAAAAACCTGCTTGCTGGTGTGTATTTATTCCCTCAGTGGTGGCATTGCAAAGCAGTTACCCTGCTCTCTGCCTTTGGCACAAGCCCGGGGGTGCAGTTGTGAGTAATTTGAAGTATTGCCATGGATGGTGCATGTTGCTGTGCACCTGGCGGCTGACATGAGAGCCGTGGTATGTGCTTCGTCTTAACCACAGCCTAGCAGCTACATTTGCATTGCAAAAGCAAATATGAAATGGCCCATTTGATAGGCACTCGGAAATATTTTCAATGAGAGGCATAGTTGAAACTGTTCCATGAGCTTGATTTGATGCGTTTTGGTTTTCATTTCTGTCTGTGAAGCGCTGTAAATATCGTTCGTAACCTGCATTAATGCTTCTCTGGTGATATGAGTGATCCAGAGCATCTGGATCAATGATACCACTGTTTTCTGATGTAAACGGGTGAGTAAGAAAAGCAAGCCATAAGCGTGCAGAAGTTCTGAGTTGTGAGCTTTAATTTAAAAGACCTGAAGAATTTTTAGTTGTTGTGATGAAGATTTTCAGAGCCTGTCGTAACTGTTGATAACTGTAGATGTGTGGTTTGGAACAATAGCTCAGAGACCTGCGAACCGTTTTGTGTCGGTATGTGCTGTGTCAGATGCCAACAGTCCAAACTGGAGTTAGGAACATTGTTGGGTTCTGGGCTCCTTGTCTAATTAGACAGTAAATCATGGAGATGTTGTACAGCATTCCTTAAAATGGGGAAGAAGTGTGACTAATAAACAAAAGAGGATGCAAGAAATACATGAATTACAGTTATGGCAGGGTAAAATAATGTGATTTATTGTGCTTGTGTGTGCTACAACCTACAACTGTGATGCTGTCAGACCTGACAGTTTAATTGGGATGAGCTGGGACCCACATGCCTCACTGCTGCTAAAACCTTGGGGCACCAGAAGTGGGTTTGTTCCATATAGAGGAGAGTGCAAATGTAGTAATGTGTAAGGAGGTGATCCCTATCTATCCATCACTGATTCGTGTGACTTTGAGATTCTGGGATGAAAGATAAGCAGAGCATCCCCAAGTAGTTGAGCCTTTCCCTCGTTATTAGACGCCATCATCTCTTTTGTGGTTTTAGTTCTTCCTTATTTTGACTGGCTGTCACTGCGTGATTTTTGCAAGGCTTGTTTGTTGCTCTTCCCAAGCCGAGTATTTTTCATTATGGCTAAGTAAAAACAAATGGTGGCCTGCATATGGGAATGCAGCTTGAGAAAACTGGAGATCAAAGAAAGGTCTTGACTCAGTGCTGAGCATCCCTGCTGCATTTCCCCTTTCACTGCCTCCCACCACGCTTGTGATTTGAAACTCACTGCCTTTATTTTTTCGTTTTAACATCTTTGGGTTTTTGTTTTAAAAAAAGAAGAACGTTTTCCCATCTGAAACTTTCTATATTTCTTATTCATCAATCCTTGCTCTTGCTAATTTTCCGGAAAACTTTAATGGCTCTTCGCGATGCCAGGAAATCTTTCAACTTGAATGAAGAGTGCAGAGCCCTGCTATCCAGTTCAGCCAAGCAGGAAAGGACTGATCAGAATTGCTCCAGCCCTTGCCAGTTAGAGGTTGCAGTTCTGTGTCCAGAGGGCTCGTCTGCCCTTTTAATGCTGGATCTGAAGGTCACTGGGCCTTGGTCACCTCATCAGCAAGTGCGCCAGTGCTTCCAGCAAAAAACCCTCACCCAAGGGATGAAGGGAGGAATATGGCTAGGTGTCACCTCCACCTGAGCGGGTTTTTTAGTTTCAGCTTTTAAGAACTGGTGCATATTTATTTGTCATCAAGAGTATGAATTTTCTTCTCCTGAATGAGGACTTTTTGAGCCACGTGCCTTGCTACATATGTACTTTTTTCCCCCCACTATTATTGAAGAAGGGGATTTTTCCTGGCTTAGAACTGTTGGGGTTTTGGGGGGGATTTTTTTGGACAGGGAATGTCAATAGGGTGCCTCAGCCTCTGCTGAGAGAAGCCGTGGAGGGCAGCTATGTCGATAGCTAATTCAGAGGTTTGTTTTGTATTATACAGGCTAGCCTGGCTGCGCCTTGAGATGTTTATGCGAGATAACACTGTATCTTTCCTTCTTTATGTTCTGCTTCTCTTAAATATTTTTCTTGGAGTGAAATGATAAATATTTAAGACAATCAGTTGCCTTTGGAGATTTCTTCTGAGCTTTATATATTTGTTTTGAGAAGATACTGATGCCATTGCCAAACAGCACTTTAGTCTGTTTACAAAATAAACTCGGACCACAACAAAGAAGTGGGAAAGAAAAAAAAGGTGGGGAAAGGAAGAGTGAGAGACAATATATTTCTGTTCCTGAGAGCTGCTTTGCGTTTCTATGGCACCTTTCCTCCCAGATTTCAGGGCACATCAGGAGCATTCCTCGTGCCTCATGCTGGATTTGGGAGGTGAGTGAGGCAATTCCTGCCACCCTTTAGAGAATGAGTCTCCTGGATGTACATAACCCAGGGAGAAAGGCAAATTGTGCAAGCCAGACAGGCCACTATTGTCTATTTAGAGAGCCTGTTATATAGGAGTTATATATGAGTTTGGACTGGGCCATCTGGATTATTACTACAGATAGATTATCTAATTTATCCTTAACAAACTAAACCAGCAAGTGTTTTGCCATCAAGAAAAAAAGCATCAGCATAAAAATACAACTAGTTTTATTAACTTCAGTTTCAAGATCGTCTTCATTTCAGTGGATAGAGCTTGGAATTCAGTTAGGATTGAGATCTCGAGTGTGAAATCTTGCCTCTGTTGAAGCCAGTAGGAGCGTTGGCATTGACAAGTGCAGCCAGGCTTTTTCCCCAAAAGTAGATGTTAGTGATAAGAGCAAGAGTCTTCATCCAAATAACTCCAGTAGTAAATCTGGCATGTTTGAGAGGACTCTGGGGGACAAGACACACAGATTCTATCTTTACCAATATTCGTCCTCACGTTTTCAGAGAATAAGTATATTTTTTTCTGGCAATGAATATATTGACTCGGTTTGGCTGATAACTGATCATTCTATGACATGCATGACATGTTTTGTATTCTGACATCTCAAACTCCTGTTCATTAGAGATGTGAAGAATTTTGATTTCCTACAGTATTTTATGGCTGGATTTGTTTGTTAGTTTTCTAGCAGAATTGATAAACAGGAAGATAGCTCAATAATGTGGTGTCAGGTGCGATGCTGCACGCGTTGTGCGTGGTTAGCATCACATATAAGTGACTCAGAGATCCTATTGAGGGTCAGAAATATCTAGGGGGAGTGATATTTCCTGCTACCCCCAAGATAAGACAATCCCCAAATACCAAAATAAACTTGATAGGGATTCTTTAGTTGGGCACGTTTTGTACACATGCACAGCACTGTACATCCAAGTGAATTCTAGACTGAAAGATATGCATACAGAATCACTGAGATCAGATTTTTAATGAACCATTCATTTAGACTGTTTAGCAGAAAAATTACCATCCTCTGAGGTGGTTTGGCTGAAATAGTCGTTGAATACTCAAAATGCTTGCAAACAGCAGTATAAATTTGCAATATTCTGTAGCCTTTATCCAAAGAATTGGACATTTTTTCACCGCTTTGAAATTATTACCATTCAGCCACCCTTGTGTAGAGCACTGTGTTTGGTTATACAAGGCAATGAAGAAGATCAGAAGTGGAACTGAATAAATCGATTTTCAAAGCCCTGAACCTCTTAATGTTTGCAAAATAGTGTACACAGTCTCTGGGACTATGCACATGTAAAGTTCAAGTAGATATAAATACAAGCAGAGCAGAATGTAACTTTCTATCCCAGCCTGTCTCTTTGATGGTCAAATCCTCCCAGATGAGTGCGCAGGCTGCTGAATGGAATTCTTCCAGCTATTGCGCTTATTCCTCCTCGCGTGCAAATGTGATGCTGTGCTGGGGATGGAGTAAAATCGCTCTTTTGACTGCTCGTTCTTTAATCCCCCCCTTTAGAGTCTCACAACTGTTCCTGGAGCTATGCTGCCATGAAGCATCTGTGAAATCAAGTGACTCGTTGGGTCAATCACATGGCTGTTTTCTTGGAGAGAGCAGCTTTCAGGCGAGCGCGTTCCAGCTGCCGTGACCTCCATGAGAAGGGAACTGGGACTGTGTAGCAACTGCTCACCTGTGGGCACATTTTCTCTCTTTAGGCCCAATTTTCTTCAAGTTCACAGGCTTGCATTTTTATTTTGGTGTAATCTGAGGCAGATACCCCAGCTGTGGGACGAGTGTTGCACCATCAGTTTTAGTTTTCCAGGTAGTTCTGGGTGCTGGCGTGGGAGGTGAATTGCCTGAGCTTGCTCTGGTAATGAGACCAGAGATTGAGATGAGTTAATAAAGCGTGTAAGCAGCGGCCCTGCAACACTGAGGAGACTTAGCCCTTGCTGTGCACTTCTGGGACTTACTAAACAAGTGCTTAAGAACTCTGTGTAACAACTGGACACTCACTTGGATATTTTTCCTATGGAGAAATGACCCTGGATTTGGGAAGCAGGTGTGAATGAGGATATGCTTGCATTATACCCACCCCATGAGGACAGAACAGCCCCTGCCTTGTTTTCAGTGTAGTGCTGCTCCCCATCATCTTTAATGCAAATTACATTGTGTAATAACTTGTATATTTATGACTGTGTGTGGCCAGATCTGCCTGTTTCTATTAATGTCTCTTCATTGCCTGAAGTGAGTGAACATAGCAGATTGGATCAGGCCTGAGGTCTTGGTACACAAGCTGGACAAGTATCCTGCAAGAAGTGCACGGTATCTTGCATTTTAAATCTTTTAATCTCTGTTAGAGAGTGGCTTAACCCCTGATACAGGAGCTAGAACACAGAGTTGCTGTAATGATGACAACCGTGGGAATTCTTAATATCCAAATATTGGATTTAGGTTGGCATAACATTGGCTGCTGTAACCCTGAGCAGGTAGAATGAAGTCGAGAAGCAATTTAGTTTGGAAAAAGGGTAAGTTGAAGGCTGATTGCTAGATAGGTGCCTGAAAACAGCAAGGAAGGGAATCTGGAGGTGGATGTATGAGATGTGTGAGTTTGTAGAAAGGCGGTAAGAACTGCGCACAAGAGATGCAGCGAGTTCCACAGCAGACATGAGGTTCTGTTCCAGCTTTGTGTGCCTACAGGGCACAGCAATAAAGGGGCGAGTAAAGTTCTCTTGTAGCAAATGTCTGCAGGAGCGAGCTGATGCTGGGCTCACCCTGTGGACCAGCAGATTAGCTTAAGTGTTCCAGGCTTGCTCTGCAGCCAGCAAAGGCCACTCTGGCCCTTGGGTCTAAAATCCCAGATAAGGGGAGGCAGCATCCCATGGAGAGCCTGATCGCTTCTGGGGCTGCGGGAGCAGGGACAAGCTGGAGGGAAAAACCACTGGAAGGAAGGGAAAGGTTGAGGGTGGCTTCAGGCAACGGTTAGGAAAGAGAAAGTGTGAGAAATAAGCAGGGAATTTAGCTAAAAGGTTCCTTGGCTGATTGATTTAGCTTACATTGAAGAGAAACTGGCCTTAGGTCAAGTCTGCAATGCTTTTATGTGATTGCTCTCCCTCTGAGCATCCTGGAATGGCACTTGGGCCAAGCGTTTTAACAAGAAAGGCATAAGAAATGTCCCTTCAAAGGACAGTTCTTAAATATATGCTTTTCATGCCAGTTGAGAAGCTGTAGGTGTGTTTTACCCACTGGGCTGCTCTGTCAGCAGGTGCATAGGAAATGCACCTCCTTGCACCTGGAAATTTGTTTGAAAATGTTGCATTGCGAGTTGTGGCCCTTTTTGGGGGCTCTCTTATGATATGGAAACTCTAAGGCTGTGTCCTTGGAGCAGAGCCATGTGCTATCAGCTCCTTGAAAATACAAGTTGATTAAATATGTAGGTCAGAAAACAGAAAGCACGTCCCAGTTTATTTTATAGATGGGAGTTTTGTTGCCTAATGGTAAATGACTGGAGCTGTTGATGAGTTTTTTAAGGTAGTATACTAACAGCCTTGTTCTCAGCTCAGGGATTAAACAGGGTCATCAGGTTTTGCTACCCAAAGGGTTTTTTTGGTGGCATTAATAAATAAAAGTACCTGTGAGGTAATCAGGCCATGTGTGAGGATCGCTGTGACACACAAATAGCCAACAAGGAGCAAAGTCTTCAGAGTAGAATCCACCTCTGTCCATAAATGGGCTAAACTTAAACACACATGCATCTCAAACCAAAAATTAAGCCAGGAATCCTACAGGCAGTTGTTGCCCCCAAGTCTTCCTTATGGCTCTATTTCTCTTCTCATCTTCTGGTCCCCAAAGAGCAGGACAGGGAGCTGCTCCTGTCTGTCCCTCGGCCTGTTTGATGCTGATTGTCCCCCCGGGTTATTAGATTGTGTGTCTTCTGGGGATAGCTATTTTTTTTTATCATCAGATTCCATGACTTAGCATCATAATTAGCTATTAGACATATATACGCCAGTCAAGAGCTGCTTTTGCTCTTTTTTATTTTAAGCCTGCTTATACTAAGAGTCTTTCTTTTCTCATTTATAGGGGAGTTTTGCATGGTTCTTCTGACAAGTGCAAGATAGCCAGTGGGAATGAGACCTGTAATTAATCCCCTGAATGCACAGCGCAAGCAGGAATGGCTCTTGGACAGAGAAGCTGCAAGGTATCTGACAGGACAGCAAACACTGTTAGTTAGAGTGGTGGGGTTTGTGAGATCAATGCAAAAAGAGACTCCCTTGGATGCTGCAAAATTCAGGTGCCTTGTTTTGTCACAAAAGCGGTGGAAAGCACAGAGTGAGGATGGTTGTCCTTTTAAATTAAGTTCTTCTTTTATGTAACGCTACTTGGTTTATTGCACAGGAAATATCTTTGTTTCTTAGCTCTCTAGCTACTATAGTACCTGCCATTTATTGCAATTCACTTCAGAGGCTGTTTTTCTGAGGGCCTTGTGTTCTTGGATCAGATACAACACCCTTTGATTCCTGTTGTGCTTTTGTCTTTGCTTGGCTCTAAACATGTTGTTCCCTGACCTGGGCCCAGGTTCTCCTCTCCTGTGCCGCAGCCTCGCAAACTCAGACTCGCTCTGAATTTCTCTGTGCTGCTGCTTTTGGTTCCTCTGCACCAGCTGCTCTTTCCTTGGTTTTATGGCACCTCTTGCACCAGCGTCTCAGCCTCCAAACAAAACCGAACGCTGGGTTAATAAGAGTCTTGAATTAGCGCCCTTCCAGCAATGCGTGGGTACTGGGCAGAGGGGCTGTGTTCCAGTTTAAATGCCCACAGAACTCCCATGTTAGGTGCTCGACATCCCATTAAGGATCATTTATTTCAGACTGTATTTAGCCTTAGCAGCCTGACGATATTCCGTATCGCTGCTCTGTTAATATTGCCAGAAGAGGAGAAAAATTATTAACCCTATTTTGTAAATGGCCAAAGACACATAGTCCAGCTGTAGTGGAGCAGGGCCTGTAATCCCTAATTCTAAATTCCCTATTAAAACCTTAATCCTTGGCCTATCCTTCTGCTTCGGACAGAGTTCACCATGGATGGTGTATAATTTGTATAATTTGAAGTGATGCACCTGCCACTATTTATTTTCCTTCTGTCCCTGTGTCAAAGTTGCTTTTTTCTTTCCTTTTTAATTTTTTTTTTAATTGCCCTTTTGTTAAATTTATTTCCCGGAGTGATTAAAAACTGAGCTACTTGCCTTTTGTGGGTCTCTGCCATAGTCTTGTGGGTCAAACGCTTCAAGAAATTCCATGTAGACTAATAGTGATGTGGGACTGGTAAAGGTTGACGCCTGGACTAGTTAAAGGGGAAGAATTGCAGCATGTGGTTTCCAGCATTCACTGCATAGCGAGAACAAAAATATCTCCTGATTTGCCTGAGGATCTTAATATTTTTTTGAAAAATGTAGTGGAAATACAGCTATTTCACAGAGAATATAGACAGAAAAGAACAGCAGGATAGGGGGATGTGGAAGTAGGTCAGATGCATTGCAGAAAAAAAGAATCATTATTATGATTAGGAGAGATTAAGGAAGGCAAGAGCGAACAGCATCAAAGGAATCCAATTTATCAAGCCATTTAAACAAGAGCATTCCTTGCAAGGCAACTTTTCCATACGGTACACCAATTTGGAGCAGAATGAGGAGAATGTCCCATGCTATGTGTTTAATTTAATATCTGCTCTTCTGTATATTAATCCATGAATTCTTGAAGAGACCTTTTTTAAATTGTCATGAGGAACAAATGGTACAGAAACTCTTCCCCGCCCTTCCTTGCTTGAGTTCTTTTAGATTTTTCATCCTTAAAGCCATAATTATCCAGTTAGGTCTCTAGGTAAAGAAGGCACCCAGGGTAATAGCAGGGCTTGCTGACAGCAGTCACTCAATCACTTCTGCAGCACGGTGGATGCTTTACATACAATAAAGAGGTTCTCATCTCCAAGATTTCACATCAAAGGCAATATATAAATGTGAAGCTGTTTCATGGGAGGACATGAAGAAACTTTGCGATGACAAGTAGATTCTTTTGCTTTTCTCAACTTTTGGGCAACTGTAAGTCTGGGAGATCTGACCAGCACGCTGGGACTAACTCAGTCTCCTTTTCTCCCCTTTTTCTTTCTCGTTTTGATTAGCTGCGTTCTCCCACATGCCATAACAGCAAGGAAATTGATTTTGATTCAGATGAGGCTTGCTTGCTTCATTTGCATCAAGGCAGGAATGGACACTGAAAGCTTGAGCTCAGTAAAACAGAAACACATTCTTCTCCAGCACATCTTTATTGATGTACCGAACAATGGACCTAAGTGGTGAACACAAGCAATGATTTGCAAGAGACACACATCCTTTTGTAAAGACAGACCCCGTGCTGTATGAATTCGGTTATGACCTGAGAATCTTGGGCCTGTTTGTGCACAGCATCTTTTGCTGAGGTAAATAGCTGCATTTTCTTTGTCTTCACACCAAGCAGAGTGTTCCTTATATATTTTTAACACTGGTTTGGGTCTTCCAGACAGAAACCACAACCCCTGATCTGTTTGAGCTCTGCCATCTCAAATGTTTCTTAGCAGGAACAAGCTGCATGATACATTTAAATGGGATATGGATGTCTCTTTAACAGTGGGGTGATACTGGATGAACATCTTTCTGCACAGCCGAATGCTGCTGCCAGAGGCTGCGGGCTGGTTTGCAGCCTAAACCAAGCCCTGCAGAACTGCTGACTTGAGCCGAAGCATGTAGAAGGTTTGGCGTTTTAGAAGCTTTTAATTAACAGCATGTTTTATGCCGCTCATTAGTTTCCTTTTCGGGAGGAATCGGTGTATGAAGCATTCTAAAACCTTAAAGTCATCACTACCCATCCAGCTGAAGTTACAGCTGGTGCGTTCTCAGCCCTTCCAAGCCGAGATGTCAGGACTTTTCTGCTGCCTTTGCAGCAATCCTGACTTGGGTGAATGTTTTTATTGCTGACTGGCTGTCACATTGTCCCTCCAACAATGTCGCCTTTCAGGTCCAAGCACTGCTAGAACTCTGCTCTTTGTGCAGCACACGGCAGAGCTGTGATGGAAATAACCTGGCTCTCCTCTGTTTAGGCAGCAGAGCGAGCGTGTGGGGAAAATTTCACCCCCAGTCTTGATTTGGACCTCTTCCGAAAATTGGCTTAAACGTTGAAGCAAGATACTTATCTTTCTGTTTTGATGAAACTCCAGATCTTGATGGTTTTCTGGGTGTTAACCACTTGCTACCACATCTTTGACTGGTTTCACTTGGTCTAGAGTTTCTGAGTTCAGTACAACTATGCTAAATTATACCTGGTGAGATTTTAGTGTCTTATTGCTGTGTGGGTTTTGCCTAACAATACAAGGTAACTCAATATCAACAGTCTTCTATTGCTGTGAAAATCTTTCAAGCACTGCTTTAGATTATCCTTGTAGTGTTAGATATTGATCCAGTCTGATGGTATATGCGCTTGGAAAGAGAGAAGGAACAGCAAAGTGGAAAGCACAGCTGCTTCTTATAAACTAGCACCCTAGAAATGCACTTCAATTATGTAGTGGAAAGGAAAAAGGAAAAATTAGGCTTTAATTGTCTGGATATTTAGACTTTGTTCCTAAATGTGCTACTGACTCCTGTGGCATCCTGCAAGTCCTTTTAACCACCACGTGCTTAAGATTTCCCATTTATAAAAACCACTGGCGATGGTTTAAGTCTTAATTAATGTTGATGAAGAACATTGCTTTGCTTTGAGAGCTGCTGGAAGAACTTGCAAGTCTTGCCATTATTATTGTTGTTCCATCTTTAAGCTGTCAGATTATATAAATCTAGGCAGATGCCTTAAAGCATTGTGTGCAGAGCAAAGCTCTCTAAAGGAACAAATTCCCTTTCCTTTGTCTTGGAATAAAATGTTATAATTGTATGGGAAGATAGGACAGCTATTATTGAAAAGGAGGTATGAAAGGGTTGGAAAAAAGCTAAGGCAGCACTAGAAAAATAAGAGATGGGAGATAGCTCTTCCTCCAGACTGATAATGAAACGCGAACTATCCCCAAACTGGCCTCTTTAGAGCGTTTAATAAACACTTTGACATTAAGGGGCCTTTATGGCTGTGAGACAATGTTGTTTGCTTAATGCCCTGGGTTCTGGAATGCAAATGTCGTACCCAGGAGCCTGAGATAATAGCATTTTACATGCTTGTTGATGTGATTTATTTTTTAACCTGAAAATCTCAAAGGTATTTTAAAGGCATCGCTTAGACACCCAAAATAATTTGCTTTCCTCATCGCGGTCTTGCCTAAACTTTGTGCTTGGAAGCTGAAAACCTTGACTTTGGGAAATGTAGATCAAGGCTTCTATGGGGATTCCACAGGGCACTTTTAACCTAACGCGAATGTGATGAACAAAATTATCCTGGTGGTTAATATAGCTATAAAAGAGAAGCATTAAAGTGCATTAAAGTCCAGAAATCCTGTAACATTGATGAATTACCTGTTCACATTCTCCTTTCCTGAATCCATCTCCAGAGCCTAATACAGAACTTTTTAGGATCTTTCTAAAGCTGCTACTGTTTGTTGCATTGCTCTACAAAATGCTGGGACGTTATCTGCTGCATTTTGATGAAATTGCTGGAACCGGAATCACTGGTAGTGCAATTATTCCTTATATAGATGCTTTAATTACAGCAGTGAGATGTTACGGGGTTAATTAATTGTTGCTTATTAAGTGCTTTGAGACTCCTGAATGAAAGATGCTACATATGTGCAAGGGATGGTTTTTAGTTATTAACAGCAATGCTCCCAGCTATTTGCAGGGTAAAAACGAGTTAGTTTCTTTGTGAAATGTTAAGTTTGCAGTCTAGTTGGACCTACGGCCTATTTCAGGTTGCAAGTGATGCACAGTGCCAAATGTTCTGTTGGAACAGAAAAGAGCTGGAAATGCAGCAGGTTCTAGAAACGGAGGAGGGGATTGCATGGGAGGAGGTTCCTCAGCTTTCAGTGAAATCAGTAGGAAATGGAAGAGCTCGCAGGAATATTGTGGTTCACGCTCTAATTTCATAATCTTTAAGCTGTGGTTATTATTCAATAACGTCAATCTGCATGTGTGCAGCGATTGTGGTTCCATTACCTTCAGAGCAACCTTCTCCTTTTTAGGCTTTTTCCCCAATATTTTCCCTATCAGCAGCAGCCGCAGGCTTGCCCGTGGGCACGGACAGTGGGTCTGTGTTGAAAACCAGGCTGCCTTAGTTCTGGTATTTACCCTGGCACTCGGGAAGCAGTGCCGTGTCTAGAGACATATTCCATCAGTTCTCAAAATTTAATAACTCAGCGTGTCAAAATATGAGCTGTTCAATTATTGGGATTCCTTCACTCATTTTGAAGAGATCTCTGTTCTCTTTTCTGCTTCTCAATGTGGCCATTCTTTCTTGTCTTGAGGAAGAAACGTATTTACTAATGATGGAGGAGGAAGGTGTTTGCCTTGCTGGAGAGGTGTGGGACTGCCATGGCTTTATTTCCAGAAAATGAAGATAATTGTAAGCCGACATCACTTTCTGAAGGTACAAGAACTAGGTGTGTATGGGTCCTGAGGAGGATTTAGCAGGTCTGATGAGATAAACCGCCCTGAGGATGGTCCGTTGCCATTTCTCTGTGTGTGTACAGCAGCTGGTACCACAAGGCTACGGCTGGGAATCCTGGATGCTTCTGCAAAACAGATGATGATCATAAAAATATCCCGCACCTCATTAAGCAAGTCAAGGAAAACTCCAACAAGGATGCAGATCTACAATAATTATTGGCGAGGAAGCTGGGATTTCTGACTTCAAAAGCAAGTCTGAAGAGTTAGGGCAAATCCCAGTGAAAAGCCTGCATACCTTGGGCTGTCCTGGAGTATGAAATATTGCCAGTGCTGTGGCAGGCAGAGAGAAGTACATTTGTCTTGGTTACTGCTACAGCCCAGAAATGCACCATTTCCTGTGCTGTAATTGTTTTGACTCAGAAGAATTATTCTCCTTTCTGTGTTCTGGCTTTCTGGGAGTCTGCTCACCAAGGTATGCTGCTCGGCGGAGGGAGAATGGCTCGCTGCCCATCGTTGTGGGTGAAAAGCTATTTCATTAAATCTTCCTGGACAGTGCCTTTCAATTTCTGTTGCGCTGGGGATCTGGAATCTGAGCCAGTCAGTAAAACAGGCCTCTTGCTCTTGGAGGTGCCAGAAGCGATCTGCCTGTGCTGAGTGGAAATGATACAGTCCCGGCCAAGCTTTGTGTTCCAGGATTCAGCCCACGCCACTGATTTTATATATATATATATATTTTCCCCATTGTGGTGGTGTTTAGAGACACAGCAATCCTGCTGGGTAGATGCTGAGGGGGGGGCATGTGAGAAATCAAGAGAGCACACATCTTCAAAAGGCAGAAATAAGACAAAAATAAAAGACACAAAAGACAGAATGGCAAATTGTTTTTCTATGGATGAGTTATCACGTAGCGACTTAAAAAAATTGCGGTATCTGGTTTACTATTTTATCCACAAAACTATTCTTTCTCTTAATATTCAGCTGCTGTTCATGGGATCGACGTGATGGTAAAACCATCTGCAATACTATTAGCAGTCTCGGTATAAAAGAGATCCTTTAACAAGGTGTTAGGGTTGGCTGTTGTCTTCCTCCTGCCTCAGGCAGCCCCCGCTATCACTCTATTTTTGCTGCTTAGTCAGCAGGTTCTAAAACAGATTCAAAGCAAAGATGAAAGCAACCAGCTCTAAAAATGCTGATTTCTCCAAGTGCTGCACCCAGGGACAGATGCAATACCAACATCTTCCGAACAGCAGACTTCAATCCGCTTCTAAGCGTAGACGTGTAAAAGGGAAAATAATTTACCAACAAGCTTAGAATAAAGAATACCCTCTTCACCTAAAGCAGGCAGCGTACAGAACAAAGAGGAAAAAAGGCAAAACCAGTCTTTTTTTCCTTTCCTGAATACAACTTTTTTTTAGAAAAGCTTGGATAAATCAGCCTGGGATATTAACCTCTCATGGGTGATGGAGGGAGTGTCATCTGCAGCCTGCTTCTCGTGTCTCCCTCTTTTAAACAGCAGTCTCCCTTTGCTCGTAGGTGATATAGTGAATATAGTGGTGGGCGGGTTTTGGGGTTGGGTTTTTTGTGTTTGCCTCTGTTTTGCCAGCTGGCTGAGGCACCAGGTCGTTCTGATTTTGGCTTCCCTTGTGCAGGGTCCAGGCTGTCTGTGAAGGGCTAAGTGATGTGTAAAGAACACTCTCTCATCTCTCTTGCCTTCGGTGTGAGCTTGTCTGTGGTGCATCCCAGCTGAACAGGATGAAAGGATCCGTATTGAGCGCATAACACCCACAGCTCAAGCCAGAAAAAGAGCCCAGGAAGAAAACAAACAGCAAAACCCTCCCGCTTTGAAATTCCCTGGTCTTGCTTACTTTCACAGCTGCTTCAAGGACCAAAGCTTTTAAAATTTTAGAGAAGACACTAATAGCAGCTGATTCACCTAATAATGTTCCTTTAAACTGGTTTCATGTTTTCAACACAGAATCTTGGGGGTCAGCATTCTTCCCTCTTTCTGTGAAACAGAGACACAGAAAGGGCAGATGACATATTCAAGATCACATAATGAATCCTGAGAGTCTCAAGAACTACAAGATGAGGTCCTGATTTTGAGCTAATGGATAGAATCCTAAATTCACAGTGTTTCCCAGAGCTGTCCTGCTGTGGCAAGCCCAGCCCGTACGACTTTATTTAGCAGAGTCTCTGATTTTTACCATTTTTCCCAAGGAAGATGAATCTAGGAGATCCCATGAACCTTTTGGGGTTGTCAGAGCACTTTTTGTAAGAGTAAAGGCTTGTCTCACTGCCTCCCTTCTGTTTGACCGTGACCTGCGAAGGACTCCGGAGCACCAAGAGAGGACGTGAGACCGTGACACATGGCTTAGGGTGCGATAAACCAGCCCTTGCTCTGGGCCTCTGAAAAACTGCAGAGACTGTCGGAAACACAGAGAGGGGTGGTCTGCAAGTGAGAAAAGAGGGGGCTGACGTGAGGGGAGAGAACGAGAAGGGAAGACAGCAAGAAGAATTTGTGAGCACACAAGGTTCAAAGACATTCCTTGGCTTCTTCTGCCTCCTGTGCCGGCTTGGCCAGAGTTGGGGCAGTGAGGACCTCACTTAATCCACGTTTCCCTTTCCTCTTGCACTGGGAATGGAAGAGTTGTGTGTGACCCTGCTCTCCCCCTCTTTCCCTCTCCATTTCCTTTCCCAGCCTCTCTCTCTGGGATACGCAGCCATCTGGCTGTTTATTGCAGCGTGAGCTGAACTCTTAGATGGATCCTTTGGAATTTGGTCCTGGTTTAACGATTCCTCTCTCGCTCCTTTGCGTTTTCTGTACGTCTCATTTGTGCCCCTGGAGCCACTATTGCATGAGTGCACTCTGGCCTTTTATATCCCATGTATTTTCATGTTTCCTCTTCTCCCCAGAGCTTCTCCACATTCCTGTTTGGTTTCTATTATTTTTATTCAATTTTTTCTCACGTTTCTCTGCTTCCTGTTAGCACAGGGAGCACCAGCCCGCTCTGAAAGAGTTGACTGAGCGTAGGCATCAGCCTCCCTCCTGCTCTAATCCCATCCGTCCTGGGTCAGGACACTGACCCCAGGGGCATTGCTGGAGGCGGAAAGGGAAGATGCGAACGATTCCAGAGGAAGTTCAGCCTTGAAGTTCAGAATAATGAGCAAAAATCCTTAGCCTCTGTCGCTTTACGCGACGAGTAAAATGCACAGTACAGCCTGCTTAATCCCTTCACTTCTAGGAGCAAGCAAAGATGCTGGTAAAGAGATAGGGAAACAGGAGCAGCTTCCATTAAAAAACTATCCTATATTGGTAAGAGAGCATGAGGTACTGAGATTATAATGGTAGAGTCTGTCCTGGGTACTTTCATACTTCTTTTTCCTTCCAGGATATCTCATAAGATAATGTTAACCACACAGCTGCTGCAAATAGATTTCTTGGTGGACTTCTCATGAAAGAACAGATTGATGCTGCGGAATGAAATCCTCATTTGTGTCTGGTGGTGAGATAAACTAGGAATATTAGAGCACTATTGTTCTAGGCTCTTTGACTATATAAGATGTTTTTCCTTTTTATTTCAGTCCTCTTGGTGTACCAGTGAACTTCCCATAGTTGTTTGCTTGTGCTGGGTGCCGTGGGGGCAGGACTGAAGATAAAGCTGATGCTTCTTGTACCATCACAAGTGTAGTATGTGAGGGATGGTGTGCTGGGATCTGTGCCAAGGGGGTTGAATGGCCACTGACAGCTTCACAGTGGCAAAGGATGTGGACCCAGAATAATTAGACAACTGTGTCTCATTGCAGCTCATGACAGCTTCCAGATGCTGCTGTAAGTGATTCCAGATGTGTTCTTCAGGACCTCTGGTTGTCGAGAGCATCCGTGCACTGGGAGGGTGAGCTACATCCTCTTCCAGGGATGCATGTGGCATCTCTGTCTTTTCATTTTACACTCGTGTGGTGGGGATGAGATCAGCAGCATTCAAAGGTACACTCAAAGGACAAAGCCTTTCACGTGTCCTTCCAGTAACTGTGTCCTTTCCAGAGCTCACAGATGTGCACAGCTGTGCAGTTGACCAGGGCACGAAGGATTGTCTCTGTCTATTGCCAGTAAAACCGTATTTTTCCCTATGCACTATAACTTGAGGGCCTGCTGTCTCCCACGGTGGAAGAGGGAGCCATGCAGACCCAAAGGAACCATCCAGATTGTCTTGTCTGAGGGCACAGGGCAGGGAATTTCTCTTGGTTATTCTCATGTCTGGCCTGATACCTCCCCCTGCTGTTCCTTCCAGCTCCATCCCAGCTCTTGTTCATTCCTGCTGAATATTTTATAGTGGTTCAGCTATAGAAACCCCAAACTTGGGAGCAAGAAGGCTCTTTGGGCACTGACTGCAAGCATTTCTCAGTTTCCCCATCTTTAGGAAAATGCAACCTCTCCATCTCCCTCCCGGAGCTGGGTTTTAAGAGATTGCTTTGCTAAGCCTTGCACATTCAATTTGTTTTCAAAATGATGGTTTATGCACTCAGTCCCAGCGTCATTAAAAGCTGCCTTTTGTCCTTCCCAGTATGAACACTTCCAGGATGAGATTGGTTTATATTTTAGTGTTTTTAAAGTAATAAATATAATGATATGGGAAAATACAGGAAGAACGAAGAGTAACAGAAGAAGTGATTTTCATGCTTATTCAAGCCACTTCACTGTACTGTGCAAACCATCTGGTATGAAACAGGTGGGCAGTTTTACCTAACTGACTTCTGCACAGGAGCTGGTAGGGCAGGAAAAGTGTTCTATTGCCTGTGGGGGTGCCCCAGAGAAACGGAATTACATTAGATTGTAAAATCTTGGTGAGAGGGACAGTTTTTTAATTGCACGGTGATTCAGCATCCAGCACAAGGGGTGCTCATCCAGCTGGGTGACATCCTATTGAAAGTAACTATTGCTTTCCAAAATAAAAATAGCTGTAATAGTAATACGAGTGGGAAAGATGGACAAACGCAAGGTAGAAGAGGGCACGCAGTGATGATTTTGCCCATTATGGTAGGAAAGTTCAGCCTGAATTCTTCAGCAAAGCTCAGGGACATGTTTGTCTTATTTTCCCAGGTTTCCTTGTCTTGCGATAATGCTCTTGACTCACGTTGCAAAGCAAGAGGTTGTGCTTGTGTGCTGGCTCTGCTCAGGAGCATTGCCATCTGCTGGTCTTCTCTCAAAGGCAAATTGCAAGCTTTGCTGCCTCCAGGCTGGACATTTTAAAATGCCTTTCTGGTGATGAGTGTATGTTTTATAGGTGATTCACCCTGCTCTAAGAGTTTGCAAAATTATATATATATATATTATTTTTAAACAAACTTTCATAAATGCATTAAAAGCCAAAATAATTAGTAGAAGTTGTAACATTAGAAATCAAATGCAAACAGTCTTATTAAATCAGCACTTAGATGCTAACGGTGAATGCATTCAAATCAGATGTAAAACTTTCATTTTATAGTGGCACAGCTCAGCAGATGGGTGAATCCTCTGTTTCATCGAATGAAGGCTTTATGGATGCTTTCCTGAAGATGCTGTTTCACCCCAAAATCACCAGCCAGAGCAGATCAAGGACATCTGCATTGCGCCATCTGGATAACTTTATGGTACGTGCTTTAACTCTATCAATGCGTTGCTGTTGCTTAGTGGGGAGGGTGATTTGAATAATAGGAAAACAAGGCTGGACTGGCATTCAGATTATGTGGGTTATACTGGAGAAAGTGGATGGTATATAGCCCTGCCTATATACATTTGTTTAGAAACACAGTTATACCGCTGTAACAGGAGAGTGCAGTTTCACTTACAATAAATTAGCTGTAATGGTTTGTGTGTTTTAGCTGCAAATGTGCTGCTGTAAACTGTCCCATTCCACACAAGCTGTAAATCACACTGTGCCCATCCACAGTTTTACAGCGGTTTTAGGAAACTTGTGCTTCAATGGAAATCAAAGAGAGCTGAGGAACAACCTGTGGGCTGAGTTGAAGACTGTTAGACTCTGAGACACATGGATGTGATTCATGAGCCTATTAATGTCTCTGATGAAGAACTATCCAGGAATATGGATATGCAAGAGACTCCTGATATTCCTTATAGTATAAGGCTGGTAGTGACTTAGGAGCAGAAGAAAGGAGAGACCTAGAATTGGTTTCTAAATCAAGCATGAAAAACTCATTCCCTCGTCTTCTTTCCCCCTATTTTATATAGCAAGCAACAAAGTCTGTATCTAACACAGTTACTGTGAGCCCTTTGCACCTTCAGAGTTTCAATAACTTCCTTGAGCAGAAGGATGCAGATGGTGGCTATGATTTTATTTGGTCCAGCTGGTGAACCTGTCCTTGGCTTGTCAGGAGACAAGAGAAAATGCTCTATTTCGACGAGTAGAGATCCTGCAGGGAAGGACTATGACACAAGACATCTGGTTGCGTTTGGAGCACAGCCCTGAAAACCTCTCTTATTTCCCTAGACAAATCCCATCCCTTGTCTTTGCCTCCGATTCTCCACATTTAAAGAAAATGATGGTGTATAATCTGTGGATGCTGGGAGAGTGAATCCACTTGTACCTGTAGGGCACTCAAATCCTGCGGTAACGTGCTCAAAGAAAAGTCAACCACTACAGAAAGTGATGAATAACACAGGCCAATATAAACCATTTCTTGGATGTGGTACAAGACACTTTTAATGACTCATGGTCTCGTGCAGTGTAAAATAACACCATATTTTCTGATAGAACAATAGTTTGATATTGCGTCATGCATCAAGTGCTCACAGACTTAGGCACAAGAAAGGCGGTTTTATGTTTTATGCACGTATGCTCTGCAGCTTTCTGCCCCCCCTGCTTCATAAAGGCTTAAGGGAGGTTTATTCCAACTTTGCAGCAAAGCCAGTGTTTCTTCCTGAAGATTAGTAATTAGATCCTGTGGCAGCACTTAGATATTTTGATGATGGGTCCTTTAAAAGCATCTTAGATTAGATAGTCAGATAGGAATGCATGATAATAACCCGAGCAGACGGGGCTATGTGCTGAGTTACTCGTTATCACTTCAGTCCATTTTGAATTGTGCAAACACGCCGACACTAAAAAGGGAAAAAAGTAAGGTGGGCTTCTTAAAAATAATACTATTTTATTTTTTTCTCTCCGTAATTTATTATATATGTATGTTAGTGTAGAAGGGATGCATCATTTTATCCTTTTGCTGGTTTTCTTAAAAAGAATGAAGCTCAGAATAGTCTGAAAGTGTAAATTACTACTGTATTTTGCTAATGGGCCCTATGTGGAACACCAGTGGTGAGCAGGGCCGTGCTTCAGTTGGAGCTCTGCTGCCTGCACACACAGCAGTGGGCACTACCAGGGGGGAACCTGATCCCAGAAAGGCACCGCGGGATGCCATTCACAGTTATGATTAGAAATGTCCCAGGAATGCGAGTGCGCAGCCCCCAGCCAGCGCCAGCGCGGGCTCTGCTTGCTCACAAGTGGCCAGATGGTATTGTCTTTTTTTCCCAGTGATTTTGATTCGATAAGGTCGTCTTTTCCACACGTTCAACGGTAACAGCTCATTCTCAGTCTGGCCGCAGAGGACCTGGGAGAGGAGGAACATCTGACTCGAAGCGTTTCTGTGGGATCGTTTCGGGACTTGCTGCCAACACCACCCAGTAACTTTTCAGCCTCCACGTTTCCACTCCCGTCTATTTCCAGGCTTTGCAACCAGCCTCTGGCTACTAAAGAATCTCTATAAGAAGCTTTCTCTTGCTATGTAGTATACGTAAAGCTTTGAGGTCATTGTACAAAGACATAACACCACTGGAGCACTAATAATATCAGTACTACGATTACATTAGCCAACAAGTTACTGTCTAACTCTTGTCAGTTATCTCCAGATAGGCTTTTTTTTCTCCCCAACATGCAAGTGTTGTGATTTGTCCGACGTGATTAGCTTTGAGTTGCATTCACAAGGAGCCTTAACCCAGCCTTGTATTAATTTTTTATATATATGTGTGTGTATATATATATTTTTTGATCATTTTTTAAAGGACTTGCAACTGCAAATGTTGCCAGAAGGGGGAACCGTAGCTCCATCTCCCAACAGCTGCGCTGGCACAACTGGCAGGCACGTACTTATTAAAAGCTTTGGATTCAGTTACTTCTTTCCCTCCTTCTTGTGAGGCAGCTGCTGGAAAGAACTCTTGGTAACATTCAGAGTGGATTAATATTCTATTAGTTCAGTTTTACCAAAATCCCATGATCTAAAAATCACATCAGGTCTGAAGGGACTTTTAAGTACTCATTTAAAATCATGACGTTTCTATTATTACAGATGCTGCTTGAAAGAAGCATCTTGTGCTTTTTTTGTTCAGTCTTTCAGTGATTTGATTCCTCAGCAGTCAGAGTTTATCTGACAGAGATGTGATGATATTTCTAGTAACTGGTACTTTTGGAAGATTGTCGGCACTACAAATCTTACCATGAATTACTGAGCCAGCAGCACTTTAGACCTCAACACTGTTGGCTGCCTGGAGGGACAACTGGGTGAGGCCACATTTCAGAGGCATTGATCAAGATGCAAGCCCCACACATAAGGCTGCTGCTTTTCGGTTGTACATGCAATTCTGCAGAGAGCTGCTTAAGCAGAGAACAGCAACAATAAAGGTAGGGGTGTGTTGCAATTTTCCTGGGGTCACAGGGCTGGCAAGTGGCAGAGCCAGGAATTGCAGCTGCCTCCTAAAACAGAGTTGTTTGGAGATGGCACCGTGCCTTTCCAGGGCACAGCAATGATCATTTATTAATTATTTCATTTAGCAACAAATCCAGTATCTGGCTCTCCCGTTTTTCACTTCTCCATCCCCTCCCTTCAACCCGATTTTCAAGCCACAACGCATTTTTTACCTGTCTTTGGGGAAGAGAAGTCTGCAGAGAGACTCACAGCCTTAAATGTAATGGAAACATTTGCTAATGAATGAGCCCTCGTTATACACGTTGCAAGGAAACACTTAATTGACAGTAACCACCGGATAACAGGGTTTAATTAATAAATCTGTGTGGCGTCATATACACCACAGGAAGGGATTACAGGGGTTAATGTGTCTGTCTGTTGGACTTTTATGGAAGAGTTGTGTTGCCTGTCTTTTAATGCGAATAACCCGTGTGTCTGTGACCCGGCACTTGCAAAGAGAGAGTCACTTGGTCCGGAGAACACAGCAGCCCTGTCTGAGTGCTTGGACGGCGCTTGGATGGCATCTGAGGCCGAAGCACACCAAAGGAACATTTGTTTTCTGGCCTCTTTAGCCACTGTTTGGGTTTCTATGGTGCTATCTATTCTAACTGCACACAGCACCCACACCACGAACAGGATCTTAAACTTATCATTTTAATGATGGGTTCATTAGTGCCTCAGGCAAATACTTGCAAGCTTTAGCAGCAGGGTGTGCAGTGAGGGGATTCTCAGCTGATGGATTTTGGTAACTCTATGGAAACATTAGTGAAGCTGCACTGACCTACCACCAACCTACCCCTCAGACAGGCTCTGGAGATGCCACTGGAGTCTGTCACAGAGGACAGATTGCTCTGATCTGCAAGCTGCTCTTGGAGTTTGCAGTGTAGTGTGGAAAGGTCAGAAAGAGTCCAGGACTCCTAATCAGTCTGTCTTTTGATAACATTGTCATCCTTTTCTATTTGCATGTATTTTGAACAGTTATAAGCACTCATTTTAGGGCTCAGAGTTTATTGGTTTGTAAAGCACAAGGGGGTGACGTTCACAAATACCACCAGCCCGGGAACACTCCACCTTTCCCCACGCTGCAGATTGCTTGGGTGCTGGTCACCAAAGCCTTCAAAAGTCCCCCGCAGAGGAGACATAAAGCAGTAGCTGACAACATTTACATTTGCCCAGAAGACCTATATCCCCAAATATAAGTTGGCTAAGCCCTGCGGAAGCAAACAGAACCAGCATATCTGCTGTCACTGACGTGTACAAAGTGACAACTGGGCACTAGGTGAAATAAACTGTTCTCTGCTTGAAGTAGCGTCTCGGATCAAGAGAGCTCTTTGGGAGATGGGAGAGTTGTGTATAGTCCTGTACGCAGGAGCATCGTGTAGCAATGTGGCCATACCAGTTCTGCTTAAAACAATTTGGAATGGAAAACTATTTAATCTCTTCTTTGACTTTCCCAGCAATCATTTGTGGCTTACCAGAACATCTTAAGTCACTGGACTTTGCCTGATTGAGGTTGTGCCTTTAATATATATTAAAAAAAAAATCACACTGGAAGTTTAAAAGAGCAACTTTTCACAAGGATACTCAGAGCACGTCCTTATTATTAACCAAGTACTTAACCTTATTTAACCAAGAGAACAGTTGGACCATGGAGACCTAATTAGCCAGTAATTATTGTCAAGCTTTGCCTCATCTGGATCACCAAACAGATCTTTATCTAGGATCAGTTTAGTCCCATGGCAGGCAATGGAACAGGATTAATCTGTTGGACTGGATCCTGTTTGCAATCCTAATATTCTGGAAGACCCATCCACAGGCTGCTTTGATTTACATGCAAAGCTGAGACGGGACAGTGTCCCTCTGGAATGGCCCAAGAGCTGCTTAATGTACATGAAGTTGATAGCAAGGTTAGCTCTGCTTATTGATGTCTGAAGCAGGGCCTCGAGTTTAGAATTATTTGCACATCAAATGTCCATATTCAGGCGTTTCTTGTTTTCAGTGTGAAAAGGCATGACATTTGTTTGAAGTTCATAAAAAGAGAAAGAGCTCTATATAGTAAAGAATAGCCTATAGTAAGTTGTCCTTAGCATAACATTTCAGACTTCTTTTCTTTATGACATTCTTTTAGTCCAGTATTATGCAATCATAGTCTATATAGACTTTTTTATATTGACCTTATCTATTTTAATAGCAAAAGCACTAACATTGAGTGGTTACTACAGCATAACCAACAACTATTACAAGTCTCTCTAAGACTGTCCTGTCCCCTTTTTATACTGAAGCAGGCAATTAGCACAATGACAAATAATTAGTGCTTGCAGGTGGAAATGTAAGGGTGTGGGTACCCTCTCTCTCTTATAAAAGGGGGAAGATGAGCTTCTCTTCTGTTTTGTTAGCCAGAGGTCTATTTTCATTCTCTTTCTTATAGCAGCGAGACGTCCAGAGCAGTTAGGTGATGTTAAATAGGAAGGAAAGCACTGGCTCAAAACTCTAGTAAGATTATAAGAAGAAAATAATAAGAAATGAGAGAATAAAATGGAGGTGAGCTATGAAGAAGTTTAAATATAAAATATTAGTGTGCCAAGCAGGAGTGTCTCAGGAGTAGGAAGAAAAATAAATGCAGATTGGTAGCAAAGTGGTAGACAGGGAGCAGGACCAAGCTTTCAGGTAGAGCTCTCTTTTCTGTATTAAAGATGTTCTTTAATTGCTGCTGTCTGCAGTCAGCTGGAGAAAAATGGGATGTCTGAGTCAAGGAACTTGGAGGTTGCTCCTTAAATGCATGAGGATTGGGCACATGTATCAGTTGTTTGATGTCCTGCTCCCCCACTTACGTTGGTAACCCAGTGAAAGCTCTGTGGCTTAACCATTGGCACCAGGGTCTTAACAGCTATGTGTGTTTTAATGTCCTAAATTCTACTGAATGGCAATTGAATTATAGTTGATTTCTCCCTGCTCCTCGTGGGTACCGGCTGGCTTTGGGGGTAGGGCTTGGCCTGCACGGAGCTGGGATTATCCTCAAAGCTCTGCATGAAAGCACGTTGCAGCAAACCGAAGGGACGTGAGGCAGAGCTAGTTCTCATGGAGGTGAGCAGTGGCACAACCTGATGGGCTGCAGATTCCTCTGCCTGTTGTTAAGCAATCCGGAGTGTGACAGATTTGCTTCCAGAATGGCACTGGTGCCCTTTTCCTGTGAGCAGGCTCCCTCAGAAGACGAAATTTGGCCAGGACCTCTGAAAGGGATTTTTCACCGTAGCTGAGGTTTCGCTCTTTCCTTGTTTAGAAGGAATGAATCTATTTATAAGCTTTGCCTCTTAGAAATCTCTCTGCTGTTCTCTTAGCATTAGGCAATGAAAACCCCAGCCTTACCTGTGAGCCCTAGGGACCCAGCAGTAACTTCTGGTGTACTCTGTTATTTATCGCCTCCCAGAGCCCCTGTCTGTCCTTGCTTGCCCTTGTATTAATTAAGCATGAGTTTATCTACACCAGTGAATTGCAGCAGCGCTTGGGAAGTGAAGAGCAAGACCTGGGCTCTTGTCCTGAGGTAGCTGGGGCTCCTTACAGGCAATTCCTGACCCTCGGAAGCCTGAGCGGTTGGTGCAGGACACACAGCATCTGGGATCTCTCTGGGGATGGTGGTCCTGGTTTCGTTCGAATGGCTGTGCTAAAATCTGTCTGCAGGTTTGGATTTGGGGCCTTGCTGCGCCCGGAATGATGAAGGCTGTCTAGAAACCATTTATAAAGATCAGTACTTGATGGCATCAATAACTCCCCCTGGGCTTCTTGCAGGCTGAGATAGTGGCAGATTGTCAAAATTACTTAACGTCCTGGAACACCACCCATTCCGGTATGAATAGGCTTCTTGTGTACAGCTCACATGATCATGATGTTTTTCTGGTGTCTCTATGGAGACTGGAGACATTCTTCTGGTCTGTTGGTTTGAGATCTTTTTTCTTCTTTGCTTTCAGGTAAATTGCCTTGTAGGAAAAAAGAAAACAAACAGATATAATCCTTGTGAACAATGAAAAAGCATCAGCCAGAGAACACCAAAACATCCTGACCCGTCTTATAAAAGGAGTTGGAAATATTTTGATTTTTCCTTTTTTAACGTGTTCCCATCCAGCTTGGCAGAGATTTAACAAGCCTTGTGCGAAAAATAATTAGCCTCAGGCGAAGCCGGATGAAGCTGTGAGCATTCATATGTGGATCCTCATCCAAATTAGGCTGGAGTATGGGTTCAAGAGTGAAGCGGTGTTAGATTTGGGGAACCTACCATGCCAAAAAATCAGGGGAGCTTTTTTAAGACGTTCCAATCCCAAATACTCTCATTCTCCTGAGACCCGATGCTTGCCCTTACTGCTGGCCCCCCTCTAGGAAAGTGGTTTAAATTAGAGTTTTGTCATGTTTGCCATACTAAAATAGGTGACTTGGTTCTCACTGGCATTGGGTAGGATGGGTAGGATGATGAGGAAGAGACTGTTTTGCAACGTGGTGTTTGCTAGAGAAGTGGATGCATGGAGAAAACCACTCTTTGTTGTCCTGTTAATATTTGGGATGAATAGTAGGGGACCAAGCACACAACAGGACCCTCAGCTGTTAGAACAGTAATAGGAGCTGTTGCCTTCCATGATATTCTCCAGGATGATGTTCTTCCTCAGCAGTGGCCTGTCTGTGACTGGTACGATCTTTGCTCCACACTAAGTCCCATCGGTGTGTTTTGCTGCTCAGCGTGACACAGAATCCTCCTTTGCATTCCTGGTTGCCGCTCCCAACCTCCTTAGCCCTAGTTGATGATTCTAGCCTCTTAGCTATAGCATGAAAAAACAAATCCCCGCTTGCTGAAAGATGGCATATATTTCTTGGCGTAAACTCAGGTATACGTGGTCTCTGTACAACACCCAGAAAGTCAGAGGCACCCCATAAATATCTCTCCAAATGCCTTCGGATCTGCCAGTGAGTCTGTCTCGGGATTCGTAATGATTTATTCTATCCGGTTTGGTACGTTCGGTGCCCTGAATTAGTGGTGATGCAACACCCCCAGTGAGCTCATGGAAACCACTTCAACCCCCAGCGCCAATGGCAGGATCTGCTTCGATTTCGGGAGCTGAGAGGTGTCTGATTCTGTCTCCAAAAGCATTTATGTCAGGGGAACATAGAAGACTAAGGGGCTCATTGGATTTACCTTACGTGTGTGTGTGTTTGGGAGGTTTTACACTCTTTTCCTGCTTTTAAATAAAGCATTTTGGACGATGCCATTTTGTCTGGCATCAGGCGCATACTGGAAACCCTCTTTACTTGTGTGAGATGGTTGCTGAGATCTTTTACTCAAAGGGACTTTCATGTACCAGAACGTTTCACGCTGAGAGGACAAAGCCTCTGGATACGCTTCCCGCGAGCAAAACACTGGCTCAAATTGTGCCTCCCCGTCCCTACCCACACATTTTATTGTTTTTTCTATCTGGATCAGGTATCAAGCTGAAAAAGGCACAGACTTAAGATCAGAATGTTGCTGTTTAACAGGATTGGTTATGTCTGTATTAATCTATTTTCGAAGGTGGTTGGATTTCACTGTAAAAGGGGCTTTTCTAGTAATTAAACACGGTAATGTCAGGGGCTTGCAAAAGCTATCTTTGCCTTTTTGATAAGGAAAAAGGAATTCAGAAGAAGAATCAATGTGCTTTGAGGTTTTGGTACTTTTTTTTTTTGACAGAATGGGCAGGAAAAAAAAAAACGGGCTTTCTGCATCTTAAATTCTTGTTTAAATGTGAAAACTAGTGAGCTGAAAACCCACCAGACAGATTTCCTCTCTAAAAATGATCCCAGTGTGCTAGGCTGTGTACAAATACAGAAGCAAGTAATCACAGCCAGCTAACTCGTCCCTGAACAGAGCCAGGTATTTGGGTGCTACCTAAATAAATTCAGTAATGCGGCCGCCACTTAATTCCTATGGCCTTAATCACCACCTTATGATAACGTCTGTGCTGGGACTAAACATCCTTCCCGAAGGTGCTTCATCATTTTCCCGAGGTGCGCAGCACCCGTTGGGCTTTAGTGCTGCACAAAAAGCACCTGGTAGCACAGATTGTCTCCAAATTCAAACAAGTTGTCTCTGGAAACCCCAGTTCAGAAAGTCTCCTGCTGTATCTTTTCCTGATAGGACGCGATTGTCCTCCTCGAGGATCTGCTTTCGTTTCTGTGGTGGGGAAGCTGAGCTCCCTGCTCTTCATCATCAACAACCCGCTGCCGATTGACAAGCTCAGCGCTGTTTTCCTCCTCAGTTTTGATAACTGGTTTTACACACACACACAAAATTGCTTCAGTCAGTGAATTGCTTGGATTAATTCCCTCTTGGAAAAGGGCACGTGCAGAAATCCCGGTAACTTGCTGTTGCGCTGCCATCGCTGGGCTCGCGCACACAAACCGCGTCAGGTTTTCTGCCCTCCAAACCTTTTCTACCGTGTCTTTTGCTTTCCACCCTCCCGTACGGCCCCATTTCTCAACCTCCAGAGAAGCCTTAGGGAGAAGAAGCACTTCCCAGCACGGCCGTCCTGCATGGGAAGGGTACGGGGGCTCCAACAGCTGCTGGGGGTTTGAGTCCCCTTGGCAGATGTTTGCTATTCCAGCCACTTCATTAATGTTGGAAACAAAACCCCTGATTATTCCTGACCAAAGCGCCCCCTTTTTGATTGACAGCCAGTGTGTGTTTCATACGACATAACCCACTGTATTACTCCAGCTAAAAACCAAAAATCATTAATAAAATAAATGAAGTTTTAAAGATGTGCCAGGTACACTAATCCCAGCTGCCCTGGGCTCCAGTGAGGGCATCGGTGTCTCTAGAGCATGGGCAGAGGTGCCAGCTTGACATCTCTGCACATCCAGCCCTTCAGACGGGAGGAAATGAACGTTTAAAGAGAAGCGGAGGCTCTTGTCTTGGGGTCAGTTGTGCGCGAGTTTAGGCGAGCCCATGGATTTTCTTCCCCTCTTGATTTTGGGGCTGGATCCGACGTGGGGCTCATGGAAGACTCTTTGATTTGCAGCGCTTGTGTTGTGCTCTCAGTTTAGGAAACGTTCCTCTGCCGCGTCCTGTCGGGTTTTGTGAAGCCAGTAAATACAAAATGAATTCGGAGTGTGGGCAAAGGGGCTGCAGCTACTGCCCAGACACCGGGAAACACGGCGGAGCAAAATGCTCTTTGTTTCGGGGTTTAAACCAGTAGTTTGCTCAGGACACTGCTTAGAAATAATCTTTGTAATAATTATCAGCAAGCAGCAATTGTTTAATTAATGTCACTGGTAATTATTTTGTTTTCTTGAAAAAAAAGGTTCTGAAAAAGAAGCGGAAAAAGTATGTTTTACATCTGAATTAAGGAGTATTCATAAAGCTGCGCTCATAATGAACTCAGCAAATCTGCTCAAATATTTGTAGTTTGTTTAGCAATAGTTTAAGTCATTTAAAAATAGTTATATCATGAAGGAGAAACAAGACCTTGAACTCCTTAGGGGCTCTTGTCATTCTAGTTAAATTCCTGGTCATAAGATCGCTTTGCTTTCGCGAAAGAAAAAGAAGTAAAACCATCTCCAACCGATTTATTTTAAACAAGAATGCCATTCTAATGGCTCAACGAGCGAAACGCTATTTTTTATCTTTGTTTTAATATAATTTGCTGTGCCATGTATTTTAAAAACCACATAACAAGCTTCTAAGAAAAAGGTTGAAAGGCTATATCAGGCGTATTGTATTTCCTCGTATCTGCCTCCCAGTTTTGACAGCGTGCGGAAAACACGAGTATCCTTTTTTTGTTGGTTTAGGGGTCTCCGAATTGGCAAAATACGTCTCTGAATTTGGCTCCGCAGCCAAATGATACTTGTAATTGAAAAAGAAATAGCGCTGTCACAAAAGACATTAAAGATAGTTTATAGATTTTGGTTTTTGAGGGCTTTAAAAAATACAGATCAACCAAATAAAACTTGCTCCAATAGTTTATGAGACTTTTAGATGGTTGTTGCCCTTTTTGCGAAAACAGATTGAGTTTTCTAATAGTAAAATAAGAGTTTACTGCCATTTGGATCAGCAAAGCTTGAAGCCTAAAGGGCAGCTCACAACGTTCTGCAGATTTTATTTAAATCCTCGTATAAAGGCTGAGAATATAGATATATATATATTGTTTTGGTGGGTGGCACGTTTCCATAATGAGTCTCTCTTTATCCATTTGCATTTTGCGGCCGCAAGTAATTGCAAAGCCGGCTGTGGTTTCTGGAAAACCACGCGGGAACCGGTTGAAATCAGGATTCCTCCTAATGCATCTTCCCCTCAATAAGGTGTCCCAGCGATTCCTGTGCTAAACCACATGGACTCCAAACGGGGTACGGTGCGATTTCTCAGTGGATAAAAATCCCGGTTTTGGAGCTGTCCTGCCTGCGAACCAGAGGAACTGCAGCCGAGGGGCCGTGGAGCGGAGAAATAACACTTGGGGCTCAGCCTGCGAGGAAAAACCAGCTTGGGCAAAGCGGGGAAACCTCAGCACCCCTTGGGCTCAGCGGAAGGGGCCCAAAGCTCAGCTTTGCAAAAATCTGGCTGAGATAAGCAGTGATCTGCCAGTAAATCATCTCCGAACTGCTCCGGAGAAGGCAGCGTTTGCTTCACCTATAAATAGGATATATTTCTTTTCCCCTCTAGCGCTTCACGACTGGGGAATAGGTTTGATGCCGATCGGAGAAAAGCTGTTGGGGCTCGGGGAGCAGCACTATCCTCTTGGGAACCTGCATTTGTGCGATGTGCGCTTTTAATTTTTAAAAGTAATTACTAATCTGGAGGGGGGAGAGAGAAGAAAGGAGGGGAAAGAAAAAAATTTGGAAGATTTCCAGTTTTTGCATTAAAAAAAAAAAAAAGAAAAGAGAGAGAGAAAGACACACACCCCAGTCTCCTAAAATAGCGATCAGGGAGGGGAGAGCTCGGCGGGATCCTCCCCGCCCGGCGCGGGGTAACAATGGTGCTCGGGGAGCAGCGGGCGCCCTGATTGACAGCCCGAGCCTCCTAAAAAAGGCCGCGGCGAGATGCTTATCGGCGGGTTTATATAGCGGGGAGCGGCGCGGCGGCGGAGCAGCGACCAACGAGCCGGCAGCAGCGGCCGGGGCAGCGCTCGCAGCCGGCGGGGGGCCCATGCTCGGCCGCCCTGGCAAACCCCCGCAGCCCCGGGGCCGGCGGCCGCCCCCCCCCCGCCATGCACGGGCAGCCCCCGGCGCGGCTCGGCCGTGGCGACACAGGCAGGAGGCGCTACAAGACCTTCATGATCGATGAGATCCTCTCCAAGGAGACCTGCGATTACTTCCAGAAACTTTCGCTGTATTCCGTCTGTCCGGCCCTCCTGGTCCGCCCGAAGCCCCTGCACTCCTGCGCCGGTAAGCGCGCATCCCGCCCGGGGGATGCTCGGGGATGCTCGGGGGATGCTCCGGGGATGCTCCGGGGATGCTCGGGGGATGCTCCGGGGTGGGGAGTCAACGTGCACAGGCAGCGTTTTAAGCCAAACCTCCCATGCCTTGCTGGGGCAAGCAAAATCATGCATGTCCTTCCGCAGGGACAGGCGCTGGGGACCCTTTAAACTCAAGGGGTTCTATGATTCTATGCCCTGCACCTCTTCAGAGGAGACTCCCCGAAACCAGCCCCTGCCCCGGACTGGAGTTTTCACACCCCATCCTCAACAGAAGCGTTTTCATTTGCTCCCCGCGTTTCCCATGGAAAATGTTGCTTATTAAATCTTGACGCTGTGCCAGTCTCGGCGCGCAGTGGTAGGATTCAGGCTCGATGTTCCTCAGGGTGTTCGCAAATAAATAAGCGATGCGAAGGATAATGTGCTAACAGGAGCACAGGTCCTTTAGAAAACAGCCTTGATCTTGTGCTTGTTGAAACTACTGGTGGTTTTTTCATTGCCATCTGTGGGAGTTCAAAGAATTATCAGAAAATTAGAAAAAGGAGAAAAACTGCTACTGAGACACAGTGTTTTCTACCCGAAATCCTTTCTTCCTTAGAAAGGAGTTAGTCTATTTCTAACAGAGATGTGGAAATACTCAGAATGATTTTGCAGGCATAGACACCACAAATAAATACATATAAATGGATCTGTGTCCTCTAGACACCACTGATTTAAATGCAACAAAACGAGCGATTGGGTTTTGACTATGGGCGTTACTAGATTTCACAGATTGGTGTAATGCGAGCTTTAAAAATCCATGTTAAAAGCAAAAATAGCATTCTTATAATGCATTCCAGATTTTTTTAAAAAAAAGAGAAAAAAATGCTTCTTTTTTCTGGTGAAATAGGCACTTTTCCTGATGTATGTTCTGCCCACAAGGCCGCGTGTCAGTGGGGACACCTGATGTCCTGAGACAATCAGATGATGAAACTGAAACTTAACGATATGTTGTCCAAAACTTTCTAGCTATTACAAAATATTCAGAAAGGACTAAATCCCAGTAAAATAATATAAATAATATAAACTCCAAATTCTATTTTCTTTTCCTACGAGTGTTCATTTTGCGCTTCTGTTGTGTTTAAAAATTCAAGACCTGAACTTGGACTTAGGTTTGGTGGTTTGGTTTCATACTTAGCTGGATATAAATACAAAGGAACTTTCCGGTCTTAGCGGAGCTGTGCTAATATAAAACTTGCTGTTGGGGTATCCTGAGAGTTTGGCAAGTAAACCCTTGGCCCAAGCATAAGTCTTCCTCCAACCTGAATATTTATCTTGTAAATACTAATAATTAAGGACCCAGGAGTGATTAGGAGGCCAGATCACGGTGACCAACTTTTTGAAAGAGGTTACAGGACTAGCGTGATCCCCATTCGGCATTTATTGCTTCTGATCGATTTGTGCGTAGTGTTCCTTTACCTTCTTTAATCGCTGACGTATTTTTATACAACATCTGATTGTTAATCAAGATATTGCTGACAAAGGGAGTTTTTCAGAGCTGATCCCTCCCTACTGTGTAGACAGTGGAATTCTGTATTTGGCCAAAATAGGCGTGAAAGTCCCAAATGTTTTCGGCGTGTTCACATTGTGCCGATGGTGTGACTCCTGCCAGGAAGAGGGAAGACATTTCTGCCTCCTGTCCATTAGAAAATGCAACCAAAAGGAATATTAACCTGAATATTTACCAACGTCCAGAAGCGCGTATGACTAACCCGGCATCAAAACCCATGGTTTGGAGATCAGCTTTAGGCTAAGGGATCCGTAGCGTTTTCAATGGGAGGGGTGCTCCCCAGCGCTGTCTCGACTCTCAGCACCCCATGGGAAAAAAGGAGAGAAATCTTTATTTAATATGTGGTTCTGAGTCAAGTATAGCAAATGTTGTCATTGCAACACTAATATATATTCATTAAATAATCATTAATAATCCTCCCGTGATTCAGCAGTGGATTCTGAGTGGCGCTAGCATGACTCTCGTGCTTACTGTTCAATTAAAGCCTTTTTTCTCTTTGTGCCTGGGATCTTTAATGCGTTTGCCCTCCAGATTGTGTTTCCAGCCCAAGCTCCGGCCTGTCCCTGTGTCGGGGTGGGTTGTGAATATCTGTGTCTAGTGCAATAAGCTTTGCGGCCGTGCAGTGCTTGAGAACTGCAGTACGGAGAGACATTTGCTTGCAGGGTTAAAACCATCAAAGAAACAGCTACAAAAGTCCATACTTGGGAATTGTCAGCGTTCTGAGGTTTATAGGTACAATTGAGGTCCTATTTGTATTAGGTAATAGGATTTTATTATTATTGTTGTTGTTGTTGTTATTATTATTATTATTATTATTATTACTATTACTATTACTATTATTATTATAAGAGGGAAGGAATTCAATCATTGTCAAAGAAACGGACAATCCCACAAAAAAAAGTAGCTAAATGTGAAAGAATTTGAAAAATCCCCAACACGAATCTGTTTAAAAAAATAATTCAAAACAATAAATAACACAGAAAGAAACAGTGACTAAATAGCGCAGAAATACAGCACTATGCTATTTATCTTGCATTTCCTTTGTTTCTTGAGTTAACCAGGGAGTGAGCACTTAGTCTCTTTGCGGTCTAGAAAAAATGCATCTTAATTAAAATCCCAGAAATGAACGTTACCAGTACAGTCATAGCTGGGACCGGGGGGTGTTTGAGGCAGTAATGAGTAATGAGCTACTTCAGCTGAACTTCTGCTGAGCAGCACGGCTGTTTCTGGGGTCAGGAGTCCAGTTTTGTAGGTGTTTGCATAGAGAAGTCTGCTGTGCCTTCATCATTTATTTGGAGCTGCAGGATCAAAGATGTCGTGCGTGAGCAGAGGTGTATTTAGCAACATCCATCCTTAAGGGAAGAGAAAAATACATTGGGAACCAAGTGGAAAGTATTTTTTCTCTTGGCTATGAACAAACGCTAAATATTTAAGCATGTGCAGCTGAATTGGGACAAAAAGGTAAGTGTTAAGTAGAGGGAGATGGGGGTGGAAGGAGCGTTGAGGACTTTTCCTGCACATGGTGAAGCCGCAGACCGACGTTTGGCTTGTGAGGAGCATTGGGGTCTGAGGCAAAGCTCATCCCTTGGGGTGAGCCCCAACCAACACTTCTTTGGAAAGAAAACTGCAATTCCCTGTGAAAACGACCCATCGTTAGCTTCAAATGTGCTGTGGGAAGGTGTATTGTGGCGTTTATTGAGTCACATAAACAAGGCTGTACTCATACTGAACCGGTGACAAAACGCTAGCTCGGGTTCAGCGCCATTATGATTAAAAAAATACATTTAAACAATTTATCTTGCAAGCTACAGGATAGTTAATGGCTAGTTTTCCTTTCACCTTGCAGAGGTTGGATCTCATCTGAATTAAATTTAATAGCCATCTTCAGAATGAATGTTGAAGCAAGAACAGGTCCCTGTAGCTCCCAGTGTGCAGGTGCCTATTGCCACATCTATTTAGTACATTAAACACCAAAACACTGTTGTGTAAGCACAGAAGGGTTGAAGCCTTAATAAAACCATCTCCTCTTCTTTTACAAGACAGAGAAACGTGTGTGATAGGTTTGTGGTTACTTAAATAGAGTATTCTATGACAGATTATCCTGTCATCTTCGAAGCAAAATTAGCAGTGGTGGAACTTTCTTATGGAAAGTATCTCCTTGCGTGCGGCACGTATCGCGTACGTATAATTGCATAACATTATACATCTTTAGGAGAGCCTGTTGCTCCGGCTTGTGTTTATTCACACAGCTCAAACAGGAAAAATAGGCAAAAAAAATCCCCCTGAAATAGAAAGTGAGGAATGTAATAATTGATCCAATACCATGATGAAAAGTCTGAAGCAAACGGGGAGTTATTTTTTCCTACCAAACGTTTGCGTGAGTTTGCGAACACATTTTGCTTCACCCTTCTGTTTGTTTTGTTCAGAATCTCCTCTTGACAGCTTTGCTAACAGTTCATTTTGTTCCTGCGGTGACTAAGTCGTGGAGGAGCTGATATTTGGAGTTGTCTGTGATAGCACAGGACAGTACTGGGAGTCTGGAGCTCTGCTCTTTCCTTTGAGCAGGTTTGGTTTAGGTTGTTGGATATCCTGAAGTTCTCCACCGAGGGACAGGGAGCCCCGCCAGAACTTAGAAGGGTTTGTTTCACCTTGCTGCAATAAATTACAGAGCAATCATAAATAATGGGAAGGAGTTTGGTGAAGTGGGTGAGGAATAATTGATGGATTATTTTAGTTAAAATTACTTAGAGCCCAATCCAACTCCCACTGAAGTCAATTAAATCGTAGCTGGATTTAGGCCAAAGTGAGTCAAATTCAATTATGCCTTAACTGTAAACATTTAAAAGCACATTATTATAAGGTAGTTTAGCACTTAAATTACATTAAAACAAAGCATTTATGAAATCCCAGGCTGATAGTATGTTATTTGGACAGCTTTTTCTTGGGGCTGAGGGACAGAGACCCCTAGAGCACCTGTCTGTTGTGAAGAGATGTCACAGCAAGTGCCACTGCAGATGTATTTCTGTCCATCAGAGACGGGCGATCACATGAGAAGAGGCAGCAAAGACCACCAAAAATATATCATAGAAATCCTGGTGGTGTTTCATCTAATCGTCAGGATTTAGAGGGTTTACTTGTGTAAGTATCAGCTCATAAACTCCCGAAACCTTTGCGTGAGCTGATTTCAAACCTGCAGTGGGTATGGACATTCATCTTGGTCTCAGCGGAACAAAGCACAGCATCCAAAATATTATTTAAAAAGAAATAGCTGATGTGATAAAAAGATGGATTTGTAGACAGATTCAAGTCTAACAACGTATGGTGGTGTTTTCAGGAGGTGGGGGAGATGATCTTTTAAATTGTGATTCGCAAGCCTGCTTTAAGACAATTTCTGTATCTTTTAATGAATCCAGGTTGATCATTTTCGCTCTGTCCCCAGCATTTCTCCTCGCCGTCCCCTTTCCAGCAGGGCAAAGGCATCTCCTGCTGTCGGGAGCAGCTCAAATTTGGCAGGTATAGGGTTTCCCGACTTGCATTTGTGGGGATAGGCTGTCCCGGGCGCTTTTAGCGCCGCATCCGATGTGCTATCCCTAAAGATCCATCAGGAGCTCGTGTACAACAGGGGTCATTCCTGTCCCCAGAGCGAACTAAATTTGTCCCCACGGACAGACAGACGATCTCCCCGTGGATGCCAAGCACTGAAAGGGCTTCTGCAGGGCTCAGCGTTGGTCTGGTTCGTTTGCTGGCTTGCTTAAGCAGCTGCGTTTCAAATGAAAGATAGGCCTGATCCTTGTTTTAAGGAAGGACGCGACATCGCTTTGCTCTGGAAAGGTCTTGGTGGTGGATGGAGGAGCTGGAGGTTTGCAGAGCCATGAAAGGACAGAAATGGGATGGGTGGAAATAGAAAAGGTGGATTTGAGTGCACACACCGTGCTGGGGTGTCTTCCAAGCTCTTCAGCTGGCTAAACGGACTCGGTTTTTAGTCTGGCAAACTCAGTTTGGCAAATTATTTTCTTTTGTGCTGTCAGTTTTCATGGTTGTTTCGCCTTTTTGATATTTTTCTGCTTTCCATGCCTTTCTATTAATAGCAGGATCAATTAATAGCTTCCACTGACACTTTCTAAAGAGCTCATGACTATGAAATAGAAATGTCTGTCCTTCAGAAAAGTGTGCAAGCCATACCTATCCAGCTGTGTTAATCAGAATAAAAAGGGATAAAGCCATGATAGTCATTGATATCAAACTTTCATGGCACAGACTCAGCTTAGGAAAAAATGCCGCCTGTTTTCTTCCCCCTCGGTGAGCAAGTGAACGCAGAGCAGACACTTCATGGCTCTAGTTGGTTACCTGCGGCTTTAATATAATAATAGTTTGAAAAAACTGATTTCTGGGATCAATGCCCTGTTTCTCCCTTCTTAGTATTGTCACAATTAGTCATACCACAACTTGTAAAAATGCACTAAAATCAATTGACGCTGTTTAAAAACGGAGCATCGCTGTTACGTGTTCACATATATTGACTGCTTGGTACAGCCTGGGCGTGATTTGTTTGACTCATATTAACTCACCAGTGGTCTTAACTTTGATATTTCTCTATCTCTGAGTATAAAATACAATTAAAAAAAATAATAAAAGCTACTTTCCTGTAGTAAATTATGGCATAGAAAACCCTTTTGGACAGTGAAGGATACTGGAAACGCTTTCATTCATCACTCTGCCTTGAAGGCAACGTCGGTTGAAGAAAAGCATTTCCTTTAGAGGGAATATCTTGGGAAAACTCCTAATATTTCTTAGGAAGCGGAGCTGGTGCTGAATTTCTGAGGACCTCTGTAATGATTTTAATTTCTTGCTGACAATTTACCAGGACGTAGCCCACTTTACCCCAAAACCAGTCACATCTACAAGGTGTTCACTGAGTATTCCCTACATATGAAGAAAGTCGTAATGGAATAGCTGCCGCTTATTGCTGCTTTGTTAATTAACAGAAAAATCCACCCAGAAGAAACTTAAGTCTCTATTTTTAGTACCTGGCACATCACTTTAGTGTGGCTTAAGATATGGTGGACTCTTGTAATTTGTCTTCTCAAAATGTTTGTTCTCCCCAAAGCAAATGACCTCCAGTAATTGATAACAACATTGAAAGTGTTTGTCCAGTTGATGACAAAGTGTTTGAAAACCTCTTGCCTCTGGTTGAACTGGGGCCCGTTTGCACACTGTGAGATAATTCAAATACATACCTCATCTAGTTTCTCTCCGCAAGAATTTTCTTAGTTCAGATGTCTCGCTTTTTACAACAACCAGTAAATAGTGCATTTTAAACTCCAATTTAACCCTTTGCACGCTGCAGGGAAAATCCAATTAGTGCTTTTCTCAGTACCTCTTGATTTCCCCCCGTCCCCACTTCTCATTTACTCCTCAAAGCCAACGCAAGTTTTGGTTGTGTAGGAAAAGACAAGAAATCGCATCAGACTGCAAATATCTGGGTGTTTTGTGCTGAGCGTTCATTGAGGTGCAGCCCGGGACACGCGGCGGCTGGATAACCCCATGCAGTTTGTCATTTTGCAGAGCCGGCGGAATAGCTGGGAAATGCAAGAGCAGCCCAAAATAATGTGGTCAGTGGGGACCGCGTATGTTTAACTGTGCTCTTCGTGAGGATTAATTACATACCGAAAAAGCCTGTAATTTTTCCCAGCCAGAGACCGGTCTGTAGAACAGGGGAGGCTTTACCACGAATCACATTAAGATAGATGTTAAGACAAGGCTGTGTTTATTACTTTGTAGTGGTTTCAACTCATTCATTACCAATTTTTTATCCATCCCTTAACCGTTCGCTGGACTTTTTCTCGTTCTGCCCGTGTCCTGCTGGGTTTTCCGATTTGCTTGTTCACTGCCCGCCTTCCTTTTCCTCTCTTTGAGCTCCTGTTACTGGTTCCCCTCGGCACAAACCACATCTGATCGTATTCAAGTTCAAGTCGAACTTTCGAACCCATGACGTCAGGCTGGTTTGGAATTAGGCAAAACCAGTTTGCCCATCCCTCATTGTAAAAGGGTTAATCCTCTAAACTATTGAGAGACAAGGGCAGGGAATTATGAAAGGAGCCCCTGTTTTATAAGCATTTGTACTGCCAGTGCTTGAATACCGTAATAAGTAGGTTGCTCCTGTGATTAATGACTGCGTTTTACATGCTGACGATGGATGATGTGTCTTGTTGGAGAAGCCATTTATTTTCATTTGGTCTCCTCACCCAAGCAGCACTGAAAATGAGATGTTAATGTCTTGGTGGGAGTAGGTTTTCTCCTCAAGGGTTTAATGAAAGGTGACCCCCAAAGAGGAGAAGACAATTAAAATTATGCGCTTTTCTGTGCCTCTTTGTAATACATGCAAAGACAACTCTCACGGATTTTTTGTTTCAATACAGAATTTCTTATTTTTCTTTGGAGATTCTTATTTTGTTCCCTCCAGGTTGGAAAGGACTAGGGATGTGTCGTCGGTCTGAAACTTAGTAAGTTTGTAAGGAGCGAGCTATTCAAATGCCTTAAACTCAGTCTATTTCTAGACTGTATCCAAGCAAATCTTTCCAAAGCTCCACATAAACTGGAAGACCTTAGATCTGGCTTCCCAGAAGATCCTCCAGGATGGAAACAGAGGCGGTTGTAGCATTGCATTGATCCTTCAAGAGAGAGAAACAGATGAATAGGGTATTTTTTAAAAAATGTTAGAATTAAAGTTCTTTTTCATATGTGGTTCACCAAACATAAATTAAAGGCTCGTTTAGCGCTCAGAATTTCAACCATCCCTCATAACTATTACACCATTGCTGAGCGAAGCAAACCAATTCAGCTTGATGGATTGGTGCTGTTGTTTGCTTTTCATCATATAGCAGTAAATGCCAATAATTGCCTAAATTCTCTGGACAGATTATCTAATAATATCCCAGGTGGGGTATGGCCTCTATTTCAAAGCTTAATGCAAACACTGGCAATGTAGAGAGTGTGTCATGCAGTCTGCGGGGAGAGGGTGGAAATGCCAAATCTCGGATGAGTTTCACCCCAGCAGAGCCACAGAAAAGAGTCCGACCATGGCGGGATTTGGGAAATAGAAGAAAAATATTCCCTGCAGATTTATTTAGATCAGCATCACGTACAAACTGGCAGCCACAGCTGATCCTTGGCGGAATATCTTCCTTGGTTTAGACTTCAAGAAAACAGCTGAAAAAAGTTAGTTTAATTTGAAAAACCACGCGCTGCGTATGTGCCTCTTATTGGAGGAGTTCCCGTGGAAACATCGCTGGTTGCACAATAACAGGATGCATGCGTTGCTTCAATATTAACATACATATTAGTGGCACATTAAGGAATTTCGTAATCGTGTGACACAAAGGAGAGTTCTCAATGCAGTGCTCATGCAGTTGATTAATAGGAAATGTCTTCAGCAAAATGGCTTTCGCCAAAATCGACATTGAAGTGAACAGAACTTTGTTCTTTTGAGCCTCTATGGGGCAGGTGAGAGTAAATGAATTCGGTGGCCATGAGACAATATTCCCGTCAGCGTGGAGCTGTTTCGGCTGCTAGCGGGAATCGCACACCCACGCACGTGGGGAGAAGAAAGGGCTGCATTGTTTTTTTGCATATTGACTTTTCTGATTGGTATTTAAATGAGATTATGGAGCTGCAGACGTACCTGCGGAACACGGCGATGCTGCATTCCGCAGTGACAGGTGCCGTAGGAGATTCGGAGGTAAATAGATGTGCTGATAAGAGCCAGAGATGGGCGATAACCAAAGCTCTGACTGAGCCCTCCAAACCTCAAGGTGCAGGAGGTTCTCCCATCTGGATCCCAACATCAGAGCGTTTATAGGGGCACGTTTCTAGTTCTAGATTGGAGCTGTGGGAAACAGGTGTCCTTTAACATTTCTGTCCATAATACTAATTCACAACTAAAGTTAGCAGGATTTGAGCACTGGAGAAACCAAATTCAATCCCTTATGTTTAATTAGGTCCCGTCTCCACCCTAAGTCTAATCTGTATTTGTCGGGAGGTGTGAAAATGGCGTCTCCTTGGCTGACTTCCTATCAGAACAGAAAAAAAACCCGCACACTGATGTCTGGTGTGATTGAGGGCTCGTTCTTTGGACATGGGGACAGCCAGAGCTCACCAACTGGAATTTCTGGCTTATCCTCCAAAGTGCTTTGCAACCCTAAGGGTGACATTTTTCTCATGGAACTATTTATTCTGGGTGCGTCCATTTTGAGATAGGTTCCAGTGTAAGTTGGGGAATTAGAGAGCAGCGTAGGGGAAAGGGACCTGGGGGTCCTGGGGACAGCAGGGTGACCATGAGCCACCACTGGGCCCTTGTGGCCAGGAAGCCAATGGGACCTGGGCTGGGTTAGAAGGGGGTGGTCAGTAGGTCAGAGAGGTTCTCCTGCCCCTCTGCTCTGCCCTGGGGAGACCACACCTGGAATCTTGTGTCCAGCTGTGGCCCCTCAGTTCCAGCAGGACAGGCAACTGCTGGAGAGAGTCCAGCGCAGCCACCAAGATGCTGCAGGGAGTGGAGCATCTCCCGTGTGAGGAAAGGCTGAGGGAGCTGGGGCTCTGGAGCTGGACAAGAGGACACTGAGGGGGGACTCATTCCTGGGGATCAAGATGGAAAGGGTGAGTGTCAGGAAGATGGAGCCAGGCTCTGCTGGTGACAACCAGTGACAGGACAGGGGGTGATGGGTTCAAATTGGAACACAGGAGGTTTCACTTAAAACTGAGAAGAAACTTCTTCCTGGTGAGGGTGGCAGAGCCTGGCCCAGGCTGCCCAGGGGGGTTGTGGAGTCTCCTTCTGTGCAGACATTCCAACCCGCCTGGACACCTTCCTGTGTAACCTCATCTGGGTGTTCCTGCTCCATGGGGGGATTGCACTGGATGAGCTTTCCAGGTCCCTTCAACCCCTGACATTCTGGGGTTCTATGAGATTGCCTGGCCTCAAGACATTTTTCAGCTTGATTTTTGACATGAGATGAATTTCAGTAGGAGTGAAACTTGTTTAATGCTTCAGCTGGAAAACAAAAACAAAACAACAAAACAACACCACCATTCTCAATGAAATGAATAGAAGCTACGACATGGTCTTCATCAGCTTATTCAACAAAAAAAACCAAACAGGTTTGGAAGAAATCTGTCTTCTGAGGTGCTCTAGATTGTGATAATAAGGTTTCAGCCTCCTGGAATAGGTGATGTGCGTTACCTTTAGCTTTATTCCCTGTCTATGTCTCTCCTCTTTCCCCAGCCACAAGAGCTGGGTTAAGATTGCTGATCTAATTGTCAAACACGAAGGACAGACAGGCTGTGAACAAAACCTGCTCGTGTATCATTTGCATCCTTCTAAATTGCATTGTTTGTGCAGCTGTTCAGCCAAATTGTCCGCAGAGTTTATTTTTGTCCATAGAGGAAACAGACGTGAGTTTTCTCTCTGTTCGGGCAGATGCAAGATCAAAGAATCATACATGCAGCTCAGAGAGACCAAACTCTCTGCTGAACATGTCCTGATAGGGACAAGATTATCAATAAAGCATCGCTTGAGATGATAAGCCACAATTTTAGGGAGCAAAGTCTTTGCCAAGATGTGACAGGTCTCTTTCAGGTTAGTGCTGAAGTCCCCTTTCATTTCAGAGTGGAGGAAGAGAGGGGTGTCTGTGTATTTTAAACACTGATCTACTCTTCTCCCAAGAAGAAAAAAGCTTTTTCCAAAAGATCCATCAGGCAAAATTTACACAGTCTGGTGTTGAGAAACAGTTGACCTCTCTTTCTTCCCACGTGTCACTCACCAGAGTGTTTTAGAGGCTCGAAGCAGGAAGAGGTTTTGATATTTATGGCAAGTTTTTTGTTGCTGGAGCTCACAAGGGTGGGCTTGAGAAACCTGAAGAGTGCTCTTGTGTGCACGGCTCCTCAGCTGTCCCATGCCAGTGTTTGCTTATGGTTGTTGTGATAATAATTAACAGAGCAGGAACTAAAGGGCTGATTGATTTATGCATGCATGGCATTATGTGTTTGAACTTGGGCAGAAACTGTGAAGTCCTGAGAGCAGGCCGATTCATTTATCAGGTGTGTAAGGATGTAAGAATGGTCATAATATGTCAGTCCAAAGTCCGTATAGACTTGTTTCTTGGGTGGTGGCCAGAAGGAGATACTTGGGGAGCAGTATAAAGAGCAGAACATGACTTATCCTTTCATGAAACTGCATCCTCTCAGCTCTGATGAGCTGTTTCTCGATCTAAGTCCAAATCTTGCTCCTTGACCGGTGACACCATCTGGCCTGGGAACTGGATTTGGCCTCCTACGTTTCTCCCAAGATGTCCAGTTATCTGACAGAAAGTGGTTGCAACCTAAGCTCAGACACTCTGAGAGCTCTGTCTTCTTGGTGCAGCCTTTCTCCTCCCCCCTCAATAGACAAGACCAGAGGTTGCCTGTAAATCTGTTATTTCTAGCTATTTGATTCTGTAATCTTTTGGCTACTTGGCCTGCTAAATCTGCGCCCAGTGGGTAATGAGCTCTAGAGTCGAGTCTTGCCCTCGGTAATGGAGGAAACACTTGGCTGAAGTATCTAACATGACTTGGTTCAAAAGAAAGAGCTTCAAATTGAAGTTGGCTTAACGGAGCCAAAGTGGCTCTCAATACAGATACAGTAAACGAGACGGTTGTTGGTGGAGATGTGCTTGTGTTTATTTCTCTGGAACTGATATGCCCTGGTCTTAAATCTCCCTTGGAATCCAAACAGTAAGGGTCTCCATTTGGAGCAGTTTCCAGTCGTGGTGGCTTGAGCCCATGTATCCTAGCAGGAGATATATAAGGACTTGGGTTCCGAGCACCCCTCTCCCGCTGAGTAGGATTTAAAGGGATCATGAACAAAGCCAGCTTGTTATCATGGGTACCGCCAACCCTGCCAGAAGAACCCTGGTGCCATCCTTCAGGGGTCTGGCATCGCTGGAGAAGACATGGATGCTCTAGGTGAATTTTTGGGGTGTGTTTATGGCATCCCGTGCTGTCTAAGGCAGGATATTCTACATCTGCCCGTGGCAGCAGGGGCTTAGACACATTCTCATTCAGGGAGGCTCTCAGGCTCATCATTTGTTCAAGACCAATTACTTACTGTGTGTACAGTGCCTTAAACACATAAAAAAAGCACAATATAAATATCAAATGTCATTATTAAGTAAGGATTAATTATCTTTCTGCTTAGTTTTTTGTGAAGGCCTCCGGCATGCATGCCTCAGATGCATTCAAATTTATTAATTACTGTTATTATGTAGAAGTTATACTGAAGCATTACGTTGATAAATTGCTAACGGGGACAGGCTTGAAATGGAAAATGTGGATCTCACAGCTCCAAGCACTGCGGAAATTTCACTTGTGGCTTTGAAACTGGGCTGAATTTAATCTAAGTGCCCTACAGCTTGGGGACCAGCAGCTGAAGCTTGTGTAGTTGCATGATGAGAGATGCCTTTTACCTGCGATACGTTATAATATTCTATATTATTATAATATAGAAGTTATCATTTACAGACATCAGGGGTTTTGTTTGCAACTGGCTTAGCTGAAAACCTACCCCCTCAAAAATGTGATAGAACATAGCAGAGGCTGTTCTCTGATGTGCCTAGGGAAGGTAAAATAGGACTCCTGGTTGAGCCCTTATTTTCCCCCACCTAAGAAGCTGTTGTGAGAAATTACCATTCGATACGGTGCCACTTTTTCCCCCGCTTACACTTGGCTCATCACAGAAGGTACAGACGAATTGGCCTCCAGTCAGAATGCCCTAAAAAGGATCATTTTAGCTGCACTAAAATTAGTTGCACTAATTTTCATTTCTTTTCTGTTTTGCTCCTGTGGATACATGCAGGTGAAATCCTGGCTCCACTGGAGCTGATGGGCATTTTGCCATGGGCATCAGTTGGGTCTGGATTCTTCCACAGGGAAAAGAAACCATTTACTACCAAGCAGTTTGCTGTGTAGCTGAGTTGCATTTATGTTTTTGCAAGCCTCATGGTCCTTGTCAAAATCCATTGAATTGAAGTGGAAATAGAACATGGTGTGAACCGTATCTTGAACATTTGATTGAGGAGACTTTAGTCCGAGGAACCTTGTTGAATGTTATTTTGGAGTACCACCAGTGTCTCTTAATGCTGCAGTTAGATTTCAGGGTTGACTGCTCTGCTTTCCTGTGATACTCAAGATTCCCATGGAAATTTTGGCTCCGTGCATTTGGGCTGAGTCCTGGGGCTATTTTTGGAAGTTTTCGAAGCGTCCCTCAAGTGCCCTTCACCTCTGCTTGTGTGCAGAGGCCTTGGCTCTTGCTTAGGTACAAATGGTTTCCACATGTAACCAAACAAAAAGAGAGCTAGTAGAAAAAATAAGCAACAAAAACAAAGGCAAATCTCCCCTCCTGAAACAGCGCTGTCTTGTAAGTGAGTGAGCTCTGAGGTGCTGAGATGCTGGAAAAGAGGAATAGCAATAAAGAGCATTCTCAAGCATTCCCACTTCCAGAATTTCTATTTAATATGTAACAGCCACAGGTAAGTCTCATTATAAAGCTGAAATACGGCACTTTTAAAGGGTCTGAGGGTCACGTGCAGGTTTTCCAGCTATTTCAATATTCAAGGAGTAAGGGGTGAGCTCTGTAAGGTTGTCTTACAGTAGGACTGGAAAGAATGAGAAGAGAATCAATGTCTGAACAGGTTGGTGCAAAGGATTCCTGACAAATTACCCATCACCGGCTCTCTGACCAAACTTTGCATTGACAGGGATGCTCAAAAACATTTAAGTCCATACGTAGGTCCCACCTCAGGGCTTGAGGCTCGGTTGCCTTGTGCAGGGGACGGCTTCAGGAAGATTTTGTGGCTGTGCCTGGACTTGCAGCCCCTCAGGAGAGGACACAAGAGGGGTAGGTAGCTCTGAAAGACCATCTGGATCAACACGTTGCAAGGGCCATGCCATGCAAACACGCCAACTCGTGCCTTGGAAGCTGTCGAGCTGTCAACACGACGTTCACAACCTCATTAGCCCACCTCTCGTCAGGCCATAATTAGCTCAGGTGCAATCATACCCTGGCGTGGCTGCGCTGCTTCCCATTCTGGAGATAGCGGAGGGATCTGTGCGCAGCACCGTGCTGCACCGTGTAAACATCACCCGGCTCATTTTTGAGCAGGGATCTGGTTATTTCCCTTCAACCCTCTCCTAAGCACATGAACTTTTCTGGTGTATCCACAGCCTGTTGCTGTTCTCTTAATTTTTCCTTTACGTCGTTATCAATTGGAGCACAGCATTGATCTTGGGAAAAACCTGATGCAAGCTGCCTTATAGTTAATAAAGTGAAGCTTAAGGAAAACATGAAGAGTAGATGAGCGCAGTATTTTACTTACACAGTGGTTAAAGTTTTCTGTGTGTTATCGGATAATATAATGCAATTGTGGGAATGGCCCAGCTGGAAAATCTCAGCTTTTGGGGATCTGTGGTGGGAAAAGTCAACATAACACCCTCCCAAACTGGTATGGTTCAACTTATTGTCAATGTTTTCTCTTTGCCTTTGCTTCACTGGGGCTTGCTGCTTCCTTTCAGTAGGCTGCCTGCTCCTTCGGCAAAATGAAGCTCTTTCCTAAATGAACTCAACTCCTTGGTTCCCTTTTGTTTTGACACTCAGGAGACAGCAGATTTATAGACCTTCCTGAGTCGTAAGTTCATTTTCTCCTATTATTTACCTTTCGCTGCAGCCCATTCGGAGTGCGATTTCGTTCTGCCTCCGAGCGGGGCTGACCTGCCAAGAGGAGCTGATCCATAAATCTTTCCTTCCTTTTTCTTTCTTTCCAAAACAGAATTAGCTGAATTTGCCCAGGAGGAAAACTGTTCTGCCATTGCCGGCAGTCAAACAGTGCAATTAATTAGTGCTTTCCTTTTCTCTTCCCTCTAGTCTGTGCCTACTGGGGTTGAAATTAAGCCAGGGAGGAGGGGAAGGGGGGAAAGAAGGGGAAAAAATTGTTTGAAGTATTTATTGTTAATTAAAAATGTTGCAAGGTGACCTGGTGTAGTGATGGTGTACCTTCTGTGTCATGTCTGCTCGTCATAAGAAGGCTACGAGGGAGTAAAAACCCAGCATGGTGCAGGTTTGCGCCTGAGATATCGGCTTGTTCTGGCTGGGAAAAATGGACATTCCTCATTGAAACCTTTGGAGAAAATGGAGTGAATTTTCTGTCCTCCCTCTTGGTGTTGCTGCTGAAAAGCAAACCAAGTGAGAAAAAAACCTAATCCTTGGATATGTTAGATCATGATACATTTCTAGGACAAATATTCTACATGTAATTAGGGAACGGGAGTCCAGGGTTCTTCTAGACTTGCCTGGCTTGAGTAATCCAATTAATTTCAAGGTGGTGTGGTCAGTGCGTTGTGCAAGGAGCAGGTCTATTATTCACTGTACAGCGCCTGCCAGCATGGCCTGATTTAAATAGCAAAGCAAAATGTTTTCAGGTCCTTAGAAAACACTCTGCAGATCCCATGTCCTTTTTATTTTTAGCTCTGGGTTACTTTTAGCAACCGAGCGGCCAGATGTTCACTTGATGGAGATGGACAGAAGTAAGAGCTTTGTTGCTGCTTGAAATTAAGACTATTCGAATGCTTAAAAAATAACTACAGGAAAACTTGTGTTGCTTAATTACAGTTGTGCATGCTGTGAAATATGGATTATGCTAATATTTCCCAAGTATTTGAGAAGTATTCAGCAACAAAGTGAGCCCGAGACTACCCTATAGACTTTGGGGTGATTGAGACTATTCTAATAGATAAAACTGGGACTTTCTTGTATAAAGTCACTGTCCCTATGAAGATCATTGAACCTCCCGCGTCCTAAACTGCGGGTGGCTTCACTATTTGGCCTCCTGATTGTTTTAGATGGAGACAATAAAACACTCGAGGTGTGTTGCTGGGGTAGCAAATTAATATCTCGTTTTTGGACTGATGCGGGTTGCGTTTTGGCTTTCAAGTGCAAAACACCACTGGGTCAGGATTGGAGAAGATGCTCAGACAACAATGCAGTAAAGTTCAGCTGCAACTGTTCTGGAAGGCGGGTAAGGAGAGGAAGAGCATTTCATTTCCATTCCTTCCCATTTGGGGAGACAGAGCATGTCACAACAGTGCTGAGCAGACAAGAGCAGCTTGCCAGCGTTTAATTTGTTGAAGATTAAGAAATTATTCCATTCTTACAATACCATGTCAGTCTAGAAAATACCTTTGAACTCCGGGGGATGTGAAATTTAGATCTAGCCTCAGATTTCATAGTGTTTGGAAGCCAAAGCTTTATCAGGGGAAGAAGCGTACAGATGATTTAAGGGGAATCATGTTCATAATGTACCTAGAGACAATGGACTGGCTCGACTTCAGCTGCCTTTGAACTTTGGGATAACTAAATGTAAAACAGGACACTGAGCTTAGACGTTTTTATTTGTGATCTAGAAGCTGGCTAGCTCAATGTAGAGAATTTCTCATTTACCAACAAGGAGAGCTAAATCACCCCAGGAAATATCTGCAGCCTCGAACCCCACATCTTTAAATACCATCCTTACTCTATGCCCCAACCATCCCGTGTCCTCATCGGGCGGAGGGCAGAAAGCTGAGAAGTCTTTAACGCGGCTGGGCTGAACATCAGCAGATGCTTTCATTATTTACGGTGGTTTCTAAAAGCGCTGTCGCAACTGTTTGGTGTCAAACCATAAGCGAAGGCTCCTCTTATGAGCACAAATGATAAACAAATATAAGGCACTTGATGTCAACAGCCTCACAAATCTGTTCACCACCTGGAGCTTCGAGCGACTCAGCGGTGGCAACCACGACTTGCACAGAAGCCGAGCGGCCGTTTCAGAAGCGCTGTAAGTAAATCAGCGTCCTGACGTGGGCACCAAAAATAAGCGTGTGCCGAGCTTTTTTTGAGCGTTTAGTCAGGTCACAGCTGCTGACTGCTGAACGTTTGGGAAAATATATCCCCTCATTCAGGTGCTCAGCGCTTGAAAACGTGGACCTGGACGACTCCAATGTCATCCGCTTCTCTACCAACCAACCTCTGTTTTATACCCTGCAAAAACAGCCAAGTTCTTGCTGTTGATCCTGGAGGAAGAAAAGCAGGTTTTGTATTCCTGATCCTAGGTGATTATTAGAAAAATAGCCTCTTTCCTCTGTTTGATGGAGGCATATCAAGCTCTGGGACCATGCTGCTACCATGCCATAAGGGAAAGCAAATATCCCTGGTTGCTCTGGTATCAAATACCTTTTGCTGACCTCCCTGGAAGAGATTTCCTTGTAAAAATGCTTTTGTCCAGAGGTTTCAGTCACTCGGAGCCTTGCAGGGGTCTCGGAGCTCTGGTGATTTATTACTGCTTAGTAATCTTGTGGTTTATGGACATATACAGGGGTACAAGGGTAAAAGTATCAATTAACCACTGATCTGGGGCTGATTCTTTCTGGTAAATTTGGCTGAAACAGATTACTTGGTGATTCTGTACTTCAGAAAAAGATCCGCAGAAAGAAGAGGTAGATAATGCTTTACACAAGCTAAAGGTTTGCTTGGCAATTCTTATCGCATCTTTCAAGTACTTGGTGATTTAAGTGGAATGATTTAAATTTAATAGAAATGCTTTGATTTTTAGTGTTGCAGGGACGTGGAAGGAGGGGAAGGAATATGGGTCATCAGCAGGCCAGGCTGGCAGCTCCTTTCTTCCACCATGATGAGTTACTCACCCAAATAGACTCATTGAGGTCTAGAGATCATAATTTTCATTAGCGGTGACTCACATTACGAGTTTCACAATCAGGCCTGCTGGTGTAACGCGTTCCTTTCCACACGACCGTTTATCTCAAGATCTTGGAACACTTTATGTACTTTAAACTTTAATCCATGTTTTACCACCAGTGAAGCAAGTAAGAAGGATTGCTGCCATTTTGCAAATGAGGTAAACTGAGGCACGGAGCAAGAAAATGACCTGCGGGGTGAGATGAATTAACCACGCTGCCTCTGGACTGGTCTTTACCCACCTCTGCTTCCTTCCCTGCCAGGGTCCCCTTCTTTGAGGGCGTATCCGCTCATCTCCGTCATCACCAGGCAGCCCTCCGTGGTCCCTCAGCTCGTCCCCGCTGCCACCAGCTCCCGTGTGCTGCCGGCGCAGCCGTCCCCGGGGGCCGCCGGCTCCGAGCCCCCCGCCAGCGAGACCCACGGCAGCAGCGAGTCGGAGGCAGAGCAGCCCGCGCCACGGTTGAAGAAGCCGCGCCGGAGCCGGACCATCTTCACGGAGCTCCAGCTGATGGGCTTGGAGAAGAAGTTCCAGAAGCAGAAGTATCTCTCTACCCCTGATAGGTAGGTTGGTCTCTTACTACTTGGTAGCCAAATGGACAAATCAAAATAAGGAAGGTTTTCTCTCTTTTAAAGGCTTTCAATCCTACTCTGCAAATTTAAAAAGACCTGTGCAATTCCTATTAAGACAGTAAACTTAGAGAGGATTCGAAAGGTGCATCAGACCTTGAACTCCACAGTAAGTTAACTCCCAGTATTTAGATTGATTTTGGAGATCTGCCCGTCGCCAAAACCAAGGATCACTGCTACACCGAATTTCATGGGCATGGCCAGACTGTCTCACATGGTTTCTGAGTTTTAATGCTCCCATACTGACTCCTCACAGCTTCGCGCAACCAGGTGGTTGACACTTGCTGAAGCACTCGAGGCTGTTAATTAATTTTATGGTGTGACTGTTCCTTGGATTTGTACGTGTTTGAGACTGATGATGAGCAATTCCTGCCCATGTACCACTTCCCCTCTGTTTGTTTCCTCGGGTTTCTAAGCAATACCAGTTACGCTAATGTGTGTGGCAAGAGATGGTAACTGGTTGCAGGTAAGCAAAGTGTAATAAGACACATGCACTAAGGTGAGAGTTAGTCAAGCAGCGTGTCTCCCTGTAATATCATGCCTGGAAATGTCATGGTGAAGCAGTGAGTGATAACGTCTTCAAGTCAATGGGATATCTTGCAGACAAACCCAACATGTAGGTCTAAAGTGAATCCAAAGTGAGGGAAAATCATGAATGCATGAATGTGTGTTTGAGCAGAGAGCTTGGGATGTGACTTGGAGTTTGATCTGTCCCACCAGCAGGACTCGGTGACTCCATGGGGCGCTTGCCCGGCGTCCCTGAGGATTTCCAGCCTCATCCCTTGTGCAACTGCATTACAACACTGTCGGCTGTCTGGCGCTGTTGTCTGTGGGGAAGGATGAAGAGTTCCTCTGAGCCGCATTTGCTTCATATCCTGGGTTATAATATCGAAGTAATGAGCGGTTTCAGAGGAGCTTTCACACGTTGGGGATTTGTGGAGGATGAATCAGGATTATGGGCTGTCTGCCACATATACCCTTAAGCTAAACACGCAAATAATAAATTCATTTATAACCCTAAATTGCCTATAATAGCAGAATACATAAGAAATGAATAGATTTAGATGTACTACGACTCCATGGGAAATGAGAAAGTATTATTATCCCTATTATGTAGGTAGTGAAGAAGAAATGCAATACAAAGAGCAGCACTTTGGAAGGCAGACTGATGCTGGGTGTCCTGATTCTCAACATGTTTGCTTCGGACTGCTCTTCTCCATGATTTATTGCCATGTCTGTCTTGTCTCCCAGGCTCGACTTGGCCCAGTCCCTGGGGCTGACGCAGCTCCAGGTGAAGACGTGGTACCAGAACCGCAGGATGAAGTGGAAGAAAATGGTACGTGGTTCGTTGCTGCTTCACCACGATCCTTAAAATCTGATTTCAAGAGAACAGGTTGGAAGCTGAGCGTGGTGTCGGTGATCTGTGTCTGCTTATACCAAATTTTCTTTTATTCTTGATCACTTTTCTTAGAAACATGCTGGTTTTAAAAGAGTTTATGCTGCAACATATGCGGTGGGCTAGAGGGACCAGAGGCAGCAGGAAGAATCCGCAGCAAAGGGATGCAAAAAATAAGACTAGAACAGAGGGAAGAACCAAAATATCTCCCTCTGCATTTTTGGCATTTCTGTGATCTTAATGCTTGTGGGATTGGTTCTGTGCATGGACAAAAAAAGATTGTGTTGCTCCATGGAAACCACTTCAGTTGTGAGAGCTAATATCGTTAATTCTTACTTTTCGAATCTTCTTTCACTTCTTTCAGTTATTCTCAGCTTCATGGGCCTTTTCCAGTTAAAATGCTTCTAGAAAGGACAACTGTCCGATAAATCCGGGTGGGAACCATGATGCTGTGACATTCTCCAGTGGAGATGTTTATGTATTCTGATCTGGGAGAGGAGATGCAGTTCTAGCCTGTATCTTTGAACGTATGCGACAGCTGCAGAAGTTACTGCCACTTAAAACAGCTTTGGGATTAGCTTGGACACGGATCTTTGGTCGGACGTGTCTTATTGCTGCAGTGATGTTGCGAAGAGAGAGGGAATTAAACACAAGAACAGACTTATCTTGCTGTTTCCCAGCTTTTACACAGATGAGAGGAGTCTCATGTATTTTAATGCAGGTGTTACAATAATAATAATACTAAAGGCTATTTCAGAAGCCGAAGAAGCTGAAGGAAAGGCAGTCAGAGGAAATTCTGGCTAAGGGTTATGACTGTTCTTACTTGAGCTTTGCATTAAGCAAACACTCAGGAAAGGCACTGAATTCTGCAGAAAATCTCTAGTGTTGAGGACTGTGTGCCTAGGCTGGTGTAGGAACTTAGAGACTTCTAGATTTCTGTGTGTCCTTGCTTATTTTAATGTTTGCATATCATTTTAATTATATGAAATAATGAGTGAGCTTATCCATGCACCCTGGGCATCACTGTGAGGCTGAAATGAAGTCATGAATTAACTTTGAGGTCAAAGCCAAGTTTCATCCTTCTCTAAAGGATTTCTCACAGCAGCAGAGCTCAGGTTCACCCTGATGGTTCATCTCTTTGCTCCAGGTTCTGAAGGGTGGACAGGAGGCTCCAACGAAGCCCAAAGGCCGTCCAAAGAAAAACTCCATCCCCACCTCGGAGGAGATCGAAGCAGAGGAAAAAATGAACAGCCAGGTGCAGAGTCAGGAGCTGGAGAGATGTCAAGCCCCCAAGGAGCCTAAAGTGACACAGGAGAAGCCAGAAGTCTCTTCGGAGACAGAGAAGTCTCCAGAACATATACCAGAGCCCTCCTTGGAGGAGACTACACCGCTAAGTTAAAAGGGAAAGAAAGGAGGGATAAGGAAAAGAAAAAAAAAGAGAAAAGCCAAAACCAAATATATATATGTATATATATATATTTAAATATGTATGTAATTGTGTGTGTGTACATATATATATAAATATATATATATATGTGTAGACCTTGTGTATAAGTCTAAAGATTGGTCACTTTGTGCCTTTGGGAATTGGCCATCGTGGGCCATGGTGGAGCAAAGACATCCTGTGTGCGCGGTGCCGCCCGTCCCTCCGGCGCTGAGCGTCAGCCGTCTGTCCGTCTGTCCGGAGAAAACCACCTCGAGAAACCTCCCGGGCTCTTGGATTGGGGACAGCTGAGAAATGGGGAGCTGTGCCAGCACCATTTCGTCCTGTAACCAGCACTTATTTCAGCTAGGAGCAGGCCCAGCTTATGGAAGTTTAAAGTTCAGACCCATAGGTTTGGCCTGGTGGAAAGAGCAAAGCTTGCGAAGCGAGATTCCTGCCCGGGTCAGCGTTCGGATTTCATCTCTCGTGGTTGTTTGGGTGCCGTGTCTGTGAATTTGCAGTGTGATCCAGGGTCAGACTTTGCCCGAGATGAGGGTTTGGGTTTGAGTCTGCTCCGAAAGCTTTGGGATGCTTGGATCTGGGAGATTTTGCTTTGGGCCCACTTCTAATTTTTGTAGTTTGTTTGTTTGTTTGTTTTTTAAAGAACATTTAAGTGTTTTCAGGGGGTTGGGAGGATGATGGATTTAAGAAGTTGCTGCAGAAAGTTCACGTTTGTTTAAGATGTGCGCCAAGAACAGATGTGCATCACGTTTCATAAAGTCTTGTCAAGGGTGCATTTTGCCCAAAGGCTGCAAGAGATGTATTAAGATAACCTTTATTTTTTAATTAAAAATTAAATGTATAAATGAAACGGTTGTTGTTGTTTCTCTTCCAGAATGCTAGACAGAGACTTTTCTGGGCTAGGTTTTTCTATTCTCACAAACCCTGGAGAGAATGGGAATCATCCGGGTTTCCGTAACACAGCAAGCACTGTGCAAACTTCCTTGTAGCACCTTGTGCAGGTAGGTGAGGGGTGTTTTTAATGCCACCGTGTCACTGGGTGCAGATCAACCCATCACAGTAAGAGCACCGGTGTTCTAGGTACCTTCTGTCACCTCCCCTCCTGTAGTTAAGTCTAGACACCCAATAAACGGGCCTTTGTGACCCTGTGAAGATGATTTAATATCCTTTTTTTGGGGTGGTGGTAATGATTCACACACAGATCTGAAGTGATTTATCCCGGGAGTGTCGAGTGGGGAGAAAGCATTTCTTTTCTCCCTGGTTTCTTGCTCAATGACGTTTGGAAGACTTAAATTCCACCTCCGCGTCAGCTCCGCAGGGGCACGTGCAGCAGGTGAGATTTACACGGTGAAACTCCAGCCAAGTTGCTCCACTCACCATGTGTTGCCGAGTGCTTAATACACAGTAACCAACTACTACAGGTTTGCACCTAAACCTGCAAAATATTTCACCCACATTGGGCAACGCTTGTTTGCGAAACACGTCACCAATCCCAAGCGATTGGTGCCATTTCGCTCTTTGTGCCACAGGGAGGTGGAAACAGGATTAAAGATTTCTCTCTTGCCTGTTGTGTTGAAAACACAGGCTGTTAGCTACAAAATCCTTCCTCTGCCATTAAAATACATTGACATTTGGTTTTGGAGTGTTGTTCTTTCTGCAGAGCCCCGACACATTCGATGGGCACAGCAAGAGCCCCAGGCAGCAGGACAGGATTTTGGCGCTTGTCTGGAGCTGATACAGTTTGTTTTTGCACATTCTTTATCTCTGGATGTCTTTTTTTTCCCCCTTTTCTTTCCAGATCTGTGCTTTAGTTCAACTGTATCTATTGGACTTGAAATGGCATTTCGTTTTAAAAAAGCCCTATGGCCTGTTTATACAGGAATTAGATTAGATGCTCTATGAAATCTATAATAGTCCGCTATTGTTCTTGGATAGTAGCAGCAGCGCTCTTATCTCAAGATGTTTCCACAAGTCTCCAATGCGGTTGTACTCAGGGTGAAGAGAGTAATTCACTGGAAATAATTTGTCTCATGAGTTTCACCATCAGATTGCAAAATAAAGGTGACGAGAGTCTCTACGGGGTTTATTTGGAAGCCTGAATAGGTCCTTAAATCAAATTTTGTCTGCAGATCATTCCACAAACACAAAAAGCTGACTGTCAGGGAAGGCATTGAAGAGACCTGAACTCCTTGGAGTTCAAGTGAAAATATCTTCTAATGAACATAGCACTTGGAAATTTCAGTGTCAAGCCTTTCAACCAAAATGTGCTCCATAAAATGGCAAATGCATGTGGGGTTTGTGGGGTTTTTTTTGCTTTTGACACCTATTGGATTTGTCTAATTTGAGGAATTTTGATAGATTTACACGGCAGGGAGAAAGAAAAGTAGAAACAGGAGAACAAGTTATCGCTTTCTTGCCCTGAAATAAGGAAGAAGTGGTGTGTGGTGTTTCTGTGCTATAGAACGAAATGCATAAATACGAGAATACAGAATTTCAACAAGTGTTAAAGCTGCATTTCTAAATCACAACGAGTTGATCGTTTTCCAGCGAAGAGTACACTGGGTTTTACAAAACGACATTTCCCACTTCCCAGATGAAATTAATTGTTTCTGACTCAACCCCACTTTACAGTGGGAACAGTTGCAGTGATTTTTTTTGTTAATCCCATTCTAATCACTTATGAGTCAACGTGGGTAACAATGCAATAGTCTAGCTGCCCGGGCTAGTTTTTAATGAGCCCATAAGACACTGAAGATGTTTTTGTTCCTCTTTTGGATGAGCAGCAATCTTAGCATCTTCTTTTTCAATGTGATTATTTAAGTGTAAAAGCTGATACTTGTTCACACTGATTTTACTGACTTTCTCTTGCATGTTCATGGAAAGCACATTCAGAATGTGTGTGTGTGTGGATGGAAAGAAAACAGGGAGAAAAAACTGAATGATTGAATGGCTAAATTGAATGATTTCTTGGCTAAATCTTTTCATGTGTGTTGCCTGTTTTGTGTTACATCTGCGGCCAGACAAAAACAAACTCTAGTAGAACTGAACATAGTGATCCCAGCCATTGTTGGTAGGCAGGTGCTTCTTTTCCTCTTGTTTTTACCATTTTTCCTCTGTTGGGCTTATTTTTGGTCTTGTCGCTGAAAGGATAAGTCGGAGATATGCGCCCTTGGGGTGGAACCTCGCTGGTGTTCAGGGGTGTTGGGCTTCCAGTTCCAACAGCGAGGAACAAGCCCCGATGTCGAAATCCCGACTCCCCTACAGGGATGGAAAATGCTCATATCCGGAGTTCTGGCTGGAACCCACCTTTCCGTGTACCCGCTGTTTAGATAACTTCACAAAGCACTGAGCTCATCCTACGAGATGGTTGAGTTCCCCCAGGTCCCAGCGAGGATGAACGGACTTTTGTCCTGTTCTGCAAGCAAAGGAAAAGTCAAATAGATGTATTCATTTAAATCCAGGCCAGTAAAAATCAATTTGGGTGTTAGGGTGGGTTTTTGGTTCCCTCTTCTCTCCATTGTCTTTCTTCAGAAGCAAAATGGAAAAGGGCAGTAAGGAAGGAAGGAGTGAAAAAAATAGAGGGGAGGAAGAGGAGGTGAAAGAAAAAGCGAAGGTGAAAAGCTTAACTGAATCGCATTACATGAACAAATACAAACTGGAGTGAAAAATATGTTGGAAAGTCATTTTTTTGGTAAATTTTGACTGATTCTGTAAAGATTTTTCTGGGCTTTAGCCATACACGCAAGGGTGGTGAGTTATGGGTTTCTCCGAAGTTTCCTCTGATGCTTTATAAGTGAAAATGTACCTGAGATGGATCAGACTTAGGCTCCAGTACAGGATTTGGGCCCGAATCTGTCTTGCCAAAGGCAGAGGTTTGGCAAAGCCCAGATCCCATGGAATATCAGATCTTGGTCATGAACATAATATAAGAACCTCGCTCCTCGTTCTTCCCAAGCTCTGGTACTGCCGGGTAGGATTTGTCAGGTTTTACTGTAAGACAAAGGGTGGTTTGGGGACATAAACCTTTGGAGCCCAGTAGCTTTCCTTTTCTTACAAGACTAAATGTAGCAGTTGCGATTCAGATCTCTTAAACGAGTGATATTTGGTTAAAATGGCAACAATAAAAACCCCCATGGGAATCCATAACTAAATACTATCTTTTAGACTTTGGAGTCTTGGAGTTAAAGTTTGTTTGTTTGAGGGTGATTTTCAATGCAGGGATTTGAACCCTAAAAATCTAAAAATAGGAGAAACAGATCAATTTTTTCCTTTATGACCAAACGCCCTGAGATCTCTAGGCTTTCCACCCCAGTTCTAGTCCCTTCCCGTATTGTTCATCTTCAAGGCAATGGGATAATTACGCCTTAGCGCGGTAACTGGGAGGAAGGAAGGATCCTCTTATCGCCGCGATGATCCGGAGGTGCCAAAAGGCAGAGGTGTCGCGTAGGCGGCTGCCAAAGGAGCAGCTTAACCCCTCTGGGCTGTTCTGACGTGTCCGTTAAGCGCTGGAAACACCAAAGCTCTTGTTTCGTCAAACAATTGAGAGTAATCAAGAGGGTTACGCACTGAGAGAGGTTCCTGGAATCCTCCTGCTCCTGGACAGTCTTGCCTGTGTGCACCTGGGAGCAGGCGCTTGTGTTCCCATCGGAGAGGAGTGAGAAACAGAGTCATCATAAAAGGAAATGCCAGAAGGCAGAATGTCCATGGGCAGAAGGCTGCTGGGCATGCCAGAGCGCTCACAGATGCAGAGGAAGCGATGGTCGCCCCTTGGGCAAATGCTTCTGATCTTTGCGTAAAACGGAAGGAACCAAACCCTTGCAGGTTAAACAATAGTAAAATAATTCAGGCGTTTTACGTTTCCCATGGGAGGACCCTTAATGCCTTTCCCAAACCTGATATCATGCTCAGCTGCTGAATACTTCAAGCTCCTGGACACTTAAGACTTCACCATCCTCACCCCACCCAGCTCTTATTTAAGCTAAAGCTAAACCTTGCTTAGTTGTATCAGAGCTGTGATACTCAATGCTGCCGCTGTGCAGATTTTTATAGCCCTGCAATGAGCCAGGCAGGGTTTAGCTAAGCCAGACCTATGTGCAAGAGATCCCACACCCCTGCAAGTGTCACAGAGGTTATTGCTGCAAGTGGATGGAGTTAAAACGGGTCTGAGAGCTGCTTGAAGTCAGTCGGGTCATAGTATTTATGCAAGAAGCAAAGTGCTTGGAGAAAGGTTCCAGCATTGTCCTTTCATGTCGCAGCTCGGCTGAAAATTAAGGGCAGTTGTTAATCTAGAACATCATCTGCTTCTCCACACGGAGATATTTCTATTATTTGGGTGTGGAGCATGACTCAGAGAAATCATTTCCTCTCTTGTCCGTGCTTCTCATTACTGGAAATACAATGGTTTATTTTGCTCTGCATTTCATTTTGGGTTATTTGGGATAATGATGCTGAGGAGGTGTCTGATAATGGGATTAGAAGCCCAGACTGGGAGTTACCTGCTTTATTCTCTGTGTGCCTGAGCGAGTATTTACCCCTGAGGTAATAATTAGATCCATTTGTGTGGTGAAAAGTCACCCCACATGAGCAGGAAGATGAAGATGTCAAAGAGCAGAGGATGGCCTGACGTTTGTTCAATGTTCTTGCCAGGAGAGATGGGATAACTCATTCAATTACAAAGGCAGGATGCTATTATTTTCTTATAAAGAATAAAATAAAAACGTTTCTACATTTTGACTCTTTCCTAACAGCTCTTTTTTAACCATCTGCTGTGAGCTCTTTAAGGCTCTGGCTTAGGCCAATAAATCTGGAGCAGGTAAACAGGAGCGTTGCCAAATCAGTGCCGTCCTCTTCGGAGGATCCTGGTTTTATCCGTTTCGTTTCCTGCTTCTTCTTCCTAACAGCTTCGTTTGGTTAAACTCGGCACAGTTACAATAACAACAGCCTGGGAAATAGATGCTTGTGAAATGTAATACAAATAATATTCCCCTTTTCCCTGTGCAACAAGATGCTTTGCTCTTAGCACTGGGAGCTGCTTTCTCAACGTGGGATCCTATAGGATGGCGAGAGATTAAAGCCGGGACTAGCAGGGTCTGTTTGGGTTACTGGGTTGTTGCAGTTGTATCTGTTTGTTCATGTTTTCCCTTTCATAAATATTTCCATCTCCTTTCGAAAGCAAATTGAGGGGTTTTGTGCACTTATTTTGGAAGCTGTTTCGGAGGCTAACTCCCATGGCAGTCCATTATATTTATGCTTATATATGTCCCATTTTACTGTACTTTTTTCCCACTAGCATTGTCCACCTGCCCCCTCTCTGCTGCTTCTCTCCCTGGGTATTTATAGGGTATTTATAGCCAGGGATCACATCTCCGTGCAGCCTTCATCCCGTCTCATGAGATAAACTTCTTCCCCCCGATCCCTCGGGGATCCTTTTGCTGCTTCTGTTCCAGGCTGAATTTATCTTTCCTGAACGCAGGTGATGAAAACTATACATGTTGCTACAGAGAAGGTCTCACACCAGCACTATCTCCAGCACAAATACCTTATCTGGCTCATTTTGGAGTTAAAATTGCGATTATTTTTTAATGTGGACAACAATTTTGGTAGCCAGAAACTCCACTGAATTAATCACGGGTTACCACACTCGTGGTTCGCTCCTCTCACGTCTCGTTCCGCTGCTCCCGTCCCGCAGGTTGTACAATCCGACAATCTGACTCAGCCTTTTGTCATCAGGAACCTTTGACGGCTCAACTCTCCTTTTCCTGCCCAGGGTTTTAATTAAAGACTTATATAAAATTAATCTCAGTCCGAATCCTGAACAACTCTCTTAATAACCTCCCTTGCCCTCTGAACACGTTTTCCTTTCATCTCCAGCTGCCTCTGTACCCTCTCGTACAAACCCCACTTTTGTCAGTGTAGTTATTAATTCCCTATACAGAATTATGCACTCTGTACAAATTGCTGGTGTGCTGCATTTCCTTTGCCTAGAAAACCCATTATCTTACCGAAGGGAGCGTCAGACATAACCAGCTTCTTTCTGCATTATCCCATTTCCCTCTATCTCCTCCACATTTCGAGCTGCTTATTTTTTCTCAAGCTGTTAAAGTCAGCATTGAGTTTGTTTGCTTCTTTCAAACTTTCCTTCCAATTCTTAAATAAATATGACATTTATTCAGTGTCAGCGCTGGCCAGATTGATTTATTAAGACTTGGAGTTGATGGGTCTGCAATAAGCATCGTTTGCCACACAACAGCTCTAAGTTGAGGTTTTTTCCTAATAGGTCCAGTTTTTCTGCCCTAATTTCCCCCAAATCTGACTCCTGCTTTCAGCAATTTGAGTATTTGCGTTCGTTTTCCTATATGGCATCAGGGTTACCAGTTCACCAATGTGGATTTAGCTCTCCAAGATGCTGCTGTGCTCATTCAGGTGCTGGTGGGAGCGGATAGCGGCACAGACACACGGACAGACGGACCCGCGCTGCCCACAGCGAATCCCTGTGACCGAATTCAGGCTTCCCACCTATGGGCCAAGCCCCTTTTCTTCTGAGAATTCAAAGGTCAGCCAAACAGGGGCGGGAAATGGGAGCAATCCTGCACAATACCATTTCAAACAGATGTAATGACAATATCCATTCATACCTGTCAGTGATACATATTTTTTTAGGCTCTTTGACGTTGTTAATGCTTTTTTTCTCTCATTCTCTCTGTTTATTTTTGTTGCAGATTTATTAGGTGCACAGTTAAGTGCCATTTAGCTTTGCAGAACTGTCATCGCCGGCACTTTATGAATGGGATCATTCACTGACAAACTATTTAAACACTAAAAAGGGGGAAAATTTACTGCTACAGGTCAGTGAAGAAGCCAAGATCAACTGAAGCGCAGCTGCTTTTCTCTTTTAATAGGAATGTGACAAAGGTGCTCACAGTTTTCTTTATCCTGATCCTTAACTTATCCTCACACATCAAACCGAATGTCACTCTGCTTTGCAGTGGTATTTTGCCTAAAATAATGCCTTTCTTTCTGACAACTTGCAAGAGCCCGGACACCTAAAAATGTGGCTAAACAGGCAATCACACACCTACTAATTAGAGCTCTGAGTGAGCTGTGACCAGTTGCGCGGCCACTGGCAACCAGTGCCAGGCAGGGAAGTTTTTAGGGCAAAAAGTGATGATTTTGTGCATCAAATACAATCCTGGTTACATTTCCCCGAAAATAAGACAGGGTCTTATATAAATTTTTCTTCCAAATGGTTTTACTTTTTTCAGTGTGTAGCTGCCTGGACTCTATTTTAATCGACTCTTTTAATAACTGTAACTAGGGCTTATTTTTGGAGTAGGGCTTATATTTCAAGCAGCCTCAAAAATCCTGCTAGGGCTTATTTTTGGGGAAACAGGGTAGTTTTGACCTTCTTCCTTGAAAAACTCTCACCGTGTTTTAGTATTTCTGCCCTGTACCAAGCAGAAGGGCAGAGTGGTGCAGCCTTTCTTCTACCAATGGATTCACAGTTAGAAGGTCTTCAGACCAGGTATCCTCTCATAAGCAAGGCAAGTCTTGGAGGAAACTGTCTTTATGTTAAATGTGCTTCCCAAAAGGGAATTGCCTCCCTCTTTTTAGTATTATAATGTATATAAATTTTTCAAAGGACGGATCAAGGATGTCCATTCGCTCACGTTATTTTTTATGTTTAACCATGTCCTTCACATCCTAATCTTTCATAGTCAATGACCTGGGAGTGTGTAGATATATATTTCAATGTATCTGCGTGTGACTATAGGTTTGACGAAGGGCTGGACGAGCTCCAGGAACACGGCCGGTGGGGCCTGTGGGGTGTTGAGTGAGGTGGCCTCAGGTTTCATGTCCCCGATGCTCCGACCCTACCAATCCCGCTGCTTTTTTTCCCGAGTGCAAGTTTTCTCTTCACCTGCCCCATGGATACTACCAGGCTTACAGCTCATTATACATGGGGGATCGAGTTGTGATGTGAATTCAACAAAAATGACGATTTTACGTACTTTTTCACCAGCGATTCCCCATTGCTGTGTGAAGCTCCTTGGCTAATCTCCTCAGATTTACAGTTAATCCTCGTGCACTTGGTGTATGTGCGTGTAGGTATTTGAGAGATTTAAATGGACACCACTAACCCCTGTGGGGTCTCATTTCTCAACATACCTTCGAAACTTAATCTGATCGAGGAAGATGAGACACAAAGGCTTCTTTGCTGTAGCGATCAGCTTCGATTTTACTCTCCTTACAGGGTGAAATCAAGAAAACAAGAGCCCCATGGCCTTGAGTTTAGATGCTTTAGCAACGTTAGTTGATGTAAAACTTCTAATCTAAGTGAAGCGCCCATTTTACAGATATGGAAACTAAGGCACTTTGCCCAAAACAACAAAGATGAGAGTGGCAAGAATACAACCCCCAAGGACCCTGTTTAATAGCAATAAGAGCACAGACATGAGTTCAGCTGCTGATAAATATATTTGAATTCCCTTGAAAGGCTTTAGCTTGTGAACCGGGGTGTAAATCTTGCCGAGCAGTTTGGAGTTGAAGCCACTTCAGGTATCTCAGGTCCCATTACTGTCTTGCTGCCAATATTCAGATTGCCACATTTTTAAGCCAAATGAGCTAATACCAGTGAATTTCACCTGGATTTGATAGGAATGCTGTCATGATTTCTTGGTGGAAGTTACTGTGATTTACACTCTCTTGCTGGCTAGAGAGCGCATCACCTTATCGTATTTTTGTTGCTTTTGTGGTATGCAAAAAACAAGCCCTTTCGGGACTGACAATTAAGAGGCGAGGAAATAAACTTTATACTAATGTTTTATTTTCTTGTTGAGAATCTGTCGGGCAATGATTCACACCAGCAGCTTGAAACGCTCCTCCCTTTGCCTGGGCTGCATCTCACCTCCCTTTGACCATCTATATATTTGCTGTTTAGTCTGAGCTGACCAACTTCTTTCCCTCTGTGGCCAGTGCAGAGAAAAAGGTGATTTACCCTGTCTGCTGCAGGGGTGAATTGCTCGCTGGAGATGCCTCTGACTGTACATGGAGTTTATGATGATTTCATTCATTTAGATTGCTGATGTCTATGTAAGATCTGAAGCCACTCGACCTTGATTTGCGTGGAAATGAACGATCCATTGGTACCTTCAGCAAAAGCAAATGTCGTTCTTAGATGAACACCACCCCCAACACAGAGTAAAAGTGGAAAATACGAAGTAGTTTAGAAAAATAGTGTCCAAACAGTAAACTCAGATTTGTGCAGCCGGTGTTGGGTACCAAGGGCTTGGGGGAAACACAAGGAATGGTAGCAGACAGATGCAGAACGATCTTTCTTCCCCAATGGCCCTTTTCCTAACCTGTAACAGCTGGCTTGACCCCGGGACACGACATGTATACCCCTTCCAAATGCTTCTTTACTTCTGGCTATAATGACCCTGGGTATTATTATCCACATAAATTACACTTTGGCTCTTGGGTTTCAGAAGCAGGGAGTCCTGCAGCCTCATTAGGCAGAAGAGAGCAGAATCGGGCCCGTAATTGATGGTGATTATCATTAATAAATTTCTATTTTTATCTACTTTTTTTTCCATGAGCGATGGGTACTTTGGCGCAATAACAGCTGTCACACTACAAGCGAGTGATCTTGCTAAACAGGCTGTGAGTAGTTCTGTTCTGTTCAGCCTTTGTTTCTTAACTCGGGGGGGTTGGAAAAAGGAAAGAAATGTCTGTGATTGTTTAATGGAGTAATAATAACTCTCCGTTACACTTATTCCATTTAGCGAACGTGGAAATATTCCCATGTGCTCGGGCACAATGTTTTTTGAATGGAGACAGCATTAACGTGGCTGAGGCCGTACGAAAGCTTCTATTCATAGGGCCGGCCTTCGTGCCGTGCCAAGTCCCTTTCCTTCCACGCTCGTTATATTGTCAATGAGTTCATTTGCTCTTGGGTTAGAGTCAGGAGCAAAAGAGCTGTAATTGCAGCTTCTGGAAAATAATATCTTGCGGGGGGGAAGGTTTTTTAGTAATTAACATTATACTTTTTTCATTAAAAAATGATCTAGAAGTTGAAACGCATCTCATTTTTAAATTACTGCATTTCCCCCTAATGGACAGAACAGATGATGGAGGTGGCAGTGGAGACGTTTTATCAGCGAGGATGATTGACCGCGTCCTCTCTGCTGGCTGCACATGACAAATAAAAGCATAATACGGTATTAGAAAACTTTAGGAACTTAGAAAAGTAGCTGATGGGGGTTTTCTGGGTTTGTTGTGTGCTTTAAAGAAGATGGTAATCTGTATTGTGTTGAGGCAGGAGCAGAGAACAGCCCCTCATTGTTTTCACCTGTTGCAGTAGCTTGAAATTTTTGCTTCGCTAAAATTACTGGGTTCAAGTGCAGCATAGTGCAACGCTATATAGAAACCTAGAGACATATTTTCAGCTGACATAAATCAGCGGGGAGCCATTTATACCCTCCGAGTATCTGGCTTGGGGATTAGGTATTTCATCTTCTGCCCTCCCTGCCCAGAGGCTCGTCCCATGAACAAGAAATAGCTTTGACCCCAAGGAGCTCGAAAGAAAGGTCAGGGTTACACACAGCAGCTCCCAAGAAGGTGGCGAGGGTGGGAATTTGCAGCGATTTCTGCTCATAACACCCCACGGGTGGAAGTTTTGGTGAGGAGAAGCGGTGGAGGCAGCGATGCCGAATGGTTCCCAGGCTGGGGATGCAGAATTGGGATGGGGATCAGCACGTGGAGGATAAAACCTGCAAGAAAAGGGCAATGCTGGAGAACAACGGGAGCCTTAATTGCGGATAAACACTGGGGAAACCACATGAATCATGAGCGTGATATTGTTACATACATTTTGGAGATGAGAAAAAGGAGTTTTAGCCAGTGAATCCTGGCATTGGCTGAAGCAGCTATTCCCACCCATTATCTTTCAAGGTGAAAATTAAAAAGGAAAGAGAAGGTAGAAACCACATACAAACATTAATTAATGCTCCCCAGGCTTCTTCTTCTTGGTCATGTTAAACCTTTAATCCCTGGGATTTAAGATCATGGCTTTTTATTGCTCTCCAGATAATCAGTGTGCAGGGGAGCACTGGGATCCCTTTGTGCACAGGCGAAGGGGGGTGATACGTTATATCTCCTTTATTCACGAATTCCCCAATGCCCTTCCAAAATTCGATTGTACCCAGGTATTAGAGCTGACATAACGGCACAGACTGGGAGGGCTGGGACGGATTCATTCTCCAGCGCTTAGCGCTGCTCCTTGGCAGGGGAAATGCTCCCTCGCTTGAACTCCCGAGGTGAAACCCCATCATTCCTGGTGTCATTGAGCGCCTAGAGCCGCTGTCACGGAGATGACACAAGAATTTGTTAAGAATCTAATGTTTCCCCACATCCTCTGCTCTCCCTTAGGGCTCGCGGGGACCTCGGCTAAGGAAGCAGTGACGTGTCCTTTGCGGGGGACAGGAGGTGAGCAAAAAAGCTCTGGACATTTTTTCCAACTGTACTAATAGCTTTAACCCCAATTATTATCATTTCTGGGACTCCGATGATGTTTAATGTTTATTCCAAGCGAATAGTGAGCTGATCTGAATCCATTTTGCAGACGAGAAAGTAAGACCTGGCCGCCTAGCATCATTTCTCAACCTGACTCAGCCTTTCAAGCAACAGATAGCATCAAGAAATAGAAACCAGCACATTGCCATGGCTGTTTCTAGAAGCTGAATCCACAAGAAGCACTCATTCCACCAACAAGTACGAGCGAGCCCAAGACACAAGCCCTTGGATGCCCAGCCCAGAGGAGTCCCCTCCTTCAGAACCTCTTTTATTTCTTCATGTGCGGAGCAAACCCATTCATTTTCCCCAATGAACAATGAGAGCTGAGGGTTAAGATTTACAGCACGGCTGTTAGTGTCTCGATGGTGGATACGTGAGTCTCTTTAGCTATTGCCAAAGGTGGAAATCCATAAAGATGATGGAAGAGTCTCTCCCCAGACAGTACAATAGATCTCCCTGGGCTGATGATGCTGTTGGTTTCCTCCCCTTTCCCTTGGCACACATGCTGTGCATTGCTTCGCTCCTCCAGTTTTATGACCGAGGATAAAGGTGCTTCTTGTTTATTTTCTGCCCCTCTCTATTTGTATTTCTCCCCTAATATCTCTGACTTGGGTCCAAAGCCTCTGGTCTGAGCATTTTCGCTACCACTTTGCTCCGAGCCCCTTTCCTGGGCTCCTTCCCATCTTCATCTCTCAAAGTTTTAGGTGGTTTTTTACCCCATCAGTTGTTGAGTTTGTTAATTCCCCTTAAAAATAAATACACATTTTTTCTGTTGGGAAAACAAGGCTAGGCAATAGCAAAATCCTAATGTGTTTGTTGCTGGGTGTTTCAGTATAAAATAATTATAAAAATAATAACAGTAATAAGAGTAATAATAATAGTAATAATAATGAGGTTGCTGAGGGTGCATGGGAAACCAAGTCCTCTGTCAAAACAAAGTTTTAGCTGAAGTTTTCCCCCTGTTTTGGGTCACGGAGCCCCAAGCATCCTGCATGCCCAGACCCTTCTCCCTCATGCCAAAACCTGCCAGTGACCCGCCAGCAGCATCCAGCTGGGAAATACTCTTCACCTCTCCTCTCCCCACAGGTGCTTCTTGCGGCTTTCAGGCTCATTTAGTCCATTCAAGAGCTGGAATTGCTTCACGGGTAGGCAAGAGAGAGCAAATTCAGGTGGTTTTTGTTCTGGGTGCAATGTTGTTTTAGCTGAGCAGAAGCCACATCAGCCTTGGGAGGACTGGGAAGCAGTTCTGTGTCAACCGTGTGCTCTGGCAAAGAGTGGTTGGTGCTTGGGACTCGATCCCACCATCCCAAAACCCCAAATATGCATTTAACGGGGTGGGAAATGGATGGATGGATGGATTGATAAATGGATGGATAAATGGATGGATAAATGGATGGATAAATGGATGGATAAAACCAAAGCAGGGGAAGATGTACATTCATTTTGGGATGACTACATTCTTCTCTGCTCTTCACCCAAGCCTGCACACCAAACCTCAGCTCATCCAAGGCCAAGCAAGAGCTTTGCTGTTCCCTGGGGCATGGAAACCCTGAGTGGAGTGCGAGCCCTGCCCACCCTTGGATGCTTTCTGATAAGGATGTTTTAATAAAAGATCTGTCACTCAAATATTTCCGAATCATTAAAGAAAAAAAAAAAGGAATGAAAAGGAGTAATTGGAACCCTGAGCCTGAAGGGGTAATGCAAAAAGAATTAAAAAATAAACCACAGAGTGGTTGAGAGCTCCTGAACTTGAAGCTGAGCCTCAAGATCCCTTTGGGAGTGATTTTCTTGTCCAAAATGCAGAGGGGTCTGTGATTCACAGCCCGGTCCTGCGCTGCAACGGCAAGTGCAGAGGACAGGGGGAATATTCGGGTGTTAAATCCGCTCTGTCCTCCAGCACCGGGTCTGAGCCGGGGGCAGAGCCAGGAATGAGCGGAACATCTCGAGATGGAGCTGATCACAGCCCAGACTTCTCGGTTCCCTCTCCCACCATCATCAGGGCTCTGCCAGCTCCTGGGATTTTGGGGTTCGTTTTTTGCTGTATGTCAAGGGTAGGTTGTATTTGTCCAAAAAGATCCTGCTCTAGGATTCATGGGATGTCCTGAGAGCCCCTATTCCTGGGGGAGGTGGAGATGGGAATAAATCAGAGCAATCCCACCCCTTGGAAAAGCTGGGAAAAGTGCCTTCTGCAAGTGAAGAACTCAGGAGGCGACCTTTATTGTATTGAGAACCCCGTCGCTTTCAAGCTGATCTCATGATCCATGGAGATGAGTCACGGGTGTTTGAATTCGTGTGGGCAGCAAGATAAAAATTCCCTGTGAATAAGGAGAGCGGGGTTTGGCGAGTGGGCAGCGGTGCTTTCTCCTGTCCTCCCACAACGAGACGGTGTCGCTTCGAAAGGTGACCGAGTGAATCATTTCGTCTTCTTTTAATGGCAGCTCTGCCTGAGCCACATGTGCATAGCCAGTCCCCGCTTAATTATCGTTAAAAACTCCTTTAACACAGCCCTTCACGAATTATCTCTATTTGCAAAGGGTTTTTCAGCACGAGAGGAGTTTTCAGGCTGGGACTGTGAAAGACAAACTTGGGTGGAGTTTCCCTTTTCACCCCTTTGATGGTTCATCTGGAATCTCAAGGGGCTGGGAATGAAATATTAATACATTGGTTTAAAGTGATGTTTTCACCCCCCAGATCAGTAACGAGATCCTGGGAGGATCCCCCGGGGCGGTTTTCCACCAGGTGGGAAGAGGGATGTGTCTCGCTGCGCCGCTGACCCCTACAAAGGCAAGCACATGCTTGAGCGACTTATTTATTTTGTATTTGTGTGATTTAGGGCAATAAATCACGCTCCTCTTTCCCCGTGCAGTGGTCCGGACGCTTTCCTGTCTCATTTTAAAGCACACTGCTGAGCTCTCCATCACCCCGTGCTGCCCGGGGACTCGTTTTACCTGTCGATAATTGCCATTGATAAACGAAAGCAGGGAAACAGGCAATATATTCCTTGAAGAAATCAAGATATTGAGTAAAAATCCTACTCTTAGTGGGAAGATTTTAACAGTTAAAGGTGTCTTGGCCTTATCCTTCCAGATTGTTTTTCTCCGAGTGAGAATTCAAATTAATCACTTCCATCTTATTCTCACAGATGTTATTTATATTGCTCTCTGGTCCAGGTAGATGGAAGCCCACCGTAATAATAATAAGGATAATAATAAAGATAATACTACTACTAATAATAATATAATATTTCCTTCCCATGCTGGATCTTATGTTCCAGGATTCCCAGGTCTTTGCCAGTTCGCAGCACCTTCGGTTGTGTGATTAAGTATTAATTAACTTCCTTCATACAGTTAGGCAGGAATTGGTGAAGCAGCTCGGGGTCTTGCTCCAAAAGGACCCCAAAATCATGGTATTTGATTTATTTTGACCTCGCTGCCGTGCTCCATCCCCTTGCACAGCCTGATTGGGGCCTGTAGACGTGTCCATGGTCCCTTTGGGGTGTAAGGGCAGGAGGGTGAGTGGGAAGCAGTGATTTCCCCCCTGCGCATCCCCGTGCTGTGCCAGGTAATCTCTCGCATGACGCCACATGGAAATACATGCACATAAACAGATGGAGGAGGTTGCTTGATCTTCCCGGCCTGACTGAAAGCGCGGAGAGGTCTGTTGTGGTGCCCGTTGCTATAAACACGCCGGCGATTTGCACAAGTATGTGACATTGTAAAAGTTCCTGCAAGATTTTATCTGGTTGGTTTTGGCCGGGAGCCCTTTATTCACATAGAAATGCCAGGTAGAAAGGCAAGAAGTGTGTATCCATGTGTGTATTTTCAACTTCCTAAACGCCATCAAGTTGGAAAGGGAGTGCGGTTTAGTTGAGTCAAACATCTGGGTTGAAGACAAGGTAACCCAGGAAAAGCCTTTCCTTTTAAAATAAAAGAAGTTTAAAAACAATTGCTTCTCAGTGTTACTCCCTGCACAGATTGTCTGGGCAATCTTTAACAGTCTTTTGTACCTCCGAGTTATTTTGCTTTAAAAATATTAGTTCATAACAAACCTTAAGCTGTCAAAACTAAAGGATTGTACAAAATAGCTTCAAGATTACATAAACAGAATAGCTGGGAAACAATTCGGTAACGTGCGTTCGTCTCATGTTTGTAATTTTCCATCTGAATACGGGCCCTCTTTGTTTTGGGAAAGGTTGATTCAATGGGATTGAGATATTCTGTGTTAGGAAAAGAGGGCAATTGGCAGAAGGTAAACTGGACCAAGGAGGGAAGAAGAGAAACCAGGGTAGTAATTGCTAAAAGTATATTCTGTGTGGTTTTTGATGAGAAGCAACTGGGAATGGGTGGGAGCTGGGAGGGGCAATTGGTATAAATTAGGGATTGCTTGGGCTGATGGGGTAAAAAGATGGGGAAATTCAAGGAGAGGAGGTAAAGCCTCAAAGCAACTGAAGGTAAAGGCAAGGGGAGGAACTGCTGGAGGACAGATGGGGGAGATTTGGGTCTGAGGAGTGGAAAATGAGAAGAAATGCGTGTTGCTTTTGGATTTTGTGCTGGTGGAGGGAACAGAGGGCTCCTTTGGAGATGGTTGGTGGAAGAGGAAACGTGTCTGCAGTGGTAGGAGGAACCCTGCCTGGGTTTAGGCCACAACGTCTCTGAAAAAAAGGTCAATCCAGGGTGAAAAGGACAGAGATCTCACTGAACCACTGACTTCATTAATTTGATATCGGTGCGGCTTCCCAGATGATTAAAAGAGATGTATATTTACATTGCCCCTAATTCAGCAAAACACTCAAGCACGCGCCTAACTTTCAGCAACGGAACGGGCCAAGAGGGCTACTGTGTAATTAAAGCTAAACATAACTTAGTGTCTAGTTTATTGAGGTCTTACCCAACTAATTAGTTAAATCTTTCACGAGAAGTCACCAGGATCCTTAATAAAGCAAAGCTCTACCAACAGCTGTTGTGTGACTCTGCTCAGGTCACATTATCTTGTTTGCAGTTGAGATGCCTGAAATATCTGACTTTTTTTTTTTGTCTGGAGTTTAATTGTTCATGAGAAACTCTCCCTCCTTCCCCACTAAGATATGCTAAAGCCACCAAACATTAATTGATTTTAATACACATGGTACCTACCAGGTAGATGTGGTAAATCACGGTTGTCGGGTATTAAACGCAACCTGTAAATCACATCGGAGCATGTGAACCGAGCGTTCAGTGTCGATGCTTTTAATTAATGTTGTAAAACAATATTTTGGGCTTAGATCGAGTGTACGAGGCAGACAACATATCAAATTATAGCCAATAAAATATCTAGCGGCGGGTATATGGCACTCGTAACCAGTAGCCGCTGTGATGCTCGATACCCCGCTCGCACCCCGACAGGTGGCCCGCTTTGAAATGCGGTATGCAATGTTATTGCAGGGGGATTAGGGGTGGTCATTAGACTCTCGTTGCTCTTGTAACGCCGGATTAATTAACCAGCAAGCAGAGTTATCTGCCCTCGGATTCATCATCTGCTAAAATGTACCAGCGGGTCGTGAAAGATTAGACTTGGGGGAGACCCGATTCTGCCCTTTCTCGCGGGTTCCTTGTGCAAATTCTGGTCCTTTTACAAATCCTGAGTTTATTTTCCTGCTGGTCTTGGATGGGCTTATTGCAGAAAGATGGGGTGGCCAACCTAGCAGCTATATTTGAGAGTTTGGATGCAGCGAGCCAGGCAAAGCCCTTGTGGGACCGATCCCTTCTTCAAGCAGAAATCCTTGTTGATAAATCCGCATTTTCCTGATAAAACCATCACCTGTAACTTTTAAAAAAGCCATTTAAATAGAAAACACCTCAAACTTTTTTAAAAGGAGCATTCTGGAGCACTTCCAAATGCTCAACTTTCATATAAAAGGAAAAACTTCAAGTCTAAACCAGTTCCTCGTTTCCCTCCCGTGCTTTAAAAAACTGTCCTCTTCCCACTGAGCATTTCAATTCCATCAGGCTAGTGTTTCCCAAAATAAAACGAGCATTTCTAGGAGTTGCTAAGCTGGTCTCCTATTTAAATTTATATGTAATTGGTCTTTTCATATGTTCTTTCCTCTTCTCCCAGCCACTTAGTTATTAAAAGTATCCAGATAGTCTTTATAACCCATTTACGTACAGATTACCTGTAATTTATTAAGAATTAAGGCTTACCTAAGAAACACTGCTTTAGTCACGTATCCATTACACCACCGTGAATTTGTCTTAAAAAGTGCTTTTTGGCTCACAGAGCTCCCGTGGGAGGAAGTTTAAATTCAGAGCAAATTCATCGTGTCCTGAACGCACGGTTGGAAGGAGCCAACATCGGCACTCAAGAGTTCTTGCAGATCTTTGCAATTTAACAGGGTTTAAAGTCCAGCGTTAAAAAAAAATACATATATATATACACACACACACATATATATATAAATATATATATATATGGGAATTTATTGGGCTTTGCCCTACTCCATTCTTCATCTTTTCCTTTTTAAACAGTGGAAATGGGTTGTTTGTTTTCACCCTCGTTCTTCAGAGCTGCTCCACCGGTCCTCCTGCCCGGCAGGTGAATGGGAATAAATAGGCTTTGTGTGGTTTCTAGATGACTGTCAAAGCCCCATGAGATAAATATTATTTGGCTGAAAGGGAAAAGAACTCTAGAAAAAGGCAAATAAATATTTTCCCTCTCCTGTGTTACACCTTTGTTTTGTTTCCCGTGTGTTGGTTACTGCAAAGCCTGGCACTTGCTTACCGCTTGTCTTGCCAAGGGAACTTGAACCATTTTCCTCTTCCGTTGCACTTTTTATTTGCTTATTCTTTTAGTGTCCTCGGGAGAGGAAAAGGTGAACAAAGCTGTGGCTTTGGAGGTGGCTCGGCGTGGGGAGTGAGGTTGGCCAAGAGCATCTTAGATCTGAACGGAGCTTTTCTCTTGGGTTCAGTGTTCACCTTGATTTATGATGCTGGAGTTGGATGTCGGAATTAGGATGCGTTGACTGAGACTCAGTAGCTACAGAGAATATAGGGCTCGGAGAAATAAGCTGCAGGTTCTTTCCTGAATTCCTGCTGATCCCTGTGCTTTTCCAGACACATTTTCTACTCTCATTTGTATTCTCTTCTGTTTTCCTGCTCTTGTCCATTCCCTTTTTCTCCGTTGCTCTACAAGCAGCAGAATAAATCAGACAGGGTCTCAGTGGCTTTCGGGACATTTTCAATATTGTGACAGAGACTTTTGTACCTTGAGCCAAAGCAAGAACTTTGATCCCCTCCCAGGTTGGGCAGGACTTGTCCCCTGTGCATGTCACACCTCCCAGCTTCAATCTCCTATAGAGATAGATGAAATAGCTCACAGAGCTTAATTGTTCTTCCATGGCACTCCGTAATTTACACCCTGGGGCTTAATTTTCCCTTCGCCCTGATTTTCCCCTGTTGTACCCCAGGGGCTTCCTGTGGATTTTGTGGGCACCGCTCTTGGAAACCCAGGAGCGGGGACAAATGGGGCAGGAGTGACGTGCTTCCCCCCATCCCTTCCCATTTTCCAAGCCCTTCTCTCTCCAGGCACGCATGTTGAGACAGTTCGCTATGATCTAGGCGAGAAGCTGGCAGAGCAGAAGCTTAAATCTCAATTACCTTCCCTCTTGTCCGTTTGTACAGGATCCTTATCTCCCTCCGTGTAACTCGCTGTGTTTAATTATACGCAGTGATAATCCTTCACACACTAAGTGCATTATTAAGCAATTCCTGAGATAAGTGGTTTTCTGGATCCCCAATTATGATTAGATATTGGCAATCAAGCTGTCTTCCAGTCTCCCTCCTGGGCTAGCCTGCCAAAGCCAGGCTTATTTGGGCTGGTGAGACAGCAGACCTGTGTGGGAAGCTGCTTTGCACGGAGAAATTTAGACAAAAGGCTATTCAAGGGTAAAAATATACATATATATATATAGGACCATGCAGGTCTCCTCCACCAGTGTGTGACACATCCTGACCCCTCTGAGAATGAGTAGAAATGAGTTTCTTCCATTTCTTCCATGGTCCTCTGGCCATTTCTGCTGAGCTCCTCTGCTCCCTCCCCATCTTTACCAGTGCTGGGAAGATGAACTCAAGGCTTTGCAGTTTAGGAAAGGCTTTAGCAGCCCACCGTGCTTTAGCTTAGCAAGGTGGGTTCCTCCTCATCCTCCTCACCCCTCCCAAATATTGGCACGTTTGCAGAGCGGGGATGAAGCTCAGCAGTGTGCAATCCAGCACGGTGTATCATCACTGCGCCACAATGGACAAGGGATTATGGGGATTCCTCCTAATTCTGCACAGGGAAAATGCTGTTTGTAAGTGTAATTGAGAGGTTGGCTTTAGAGCCCATGACTCTTAAGCTCATGTTGTAGACGGATCGTGTTTCACCTCGTTTTGAAGCGTTTACGAGCTTACCAGAAAAACAAATGTCATTGCTCAATCTGCAAAGTGTCTATAATGCCACTTGCTCTCTCAGTTCCTTCCCTCCAAGACACGGTGGAAACAGATTTATTAATATTTCACTTTTCACACTCTCTACAGGTTACAGTTGCCCCCTCCTTCAGTGCTGGTGCTTATATTTGTATTTATGTACATGTGTAAAGCGATAGCCTGCGTACTTGCTACAGGTGCTTTCATCCCCTCTCCAGGTATTCCTGGTGAAAGAAATATTTAGTCCTGGCTGTTTGCAGGAAACCTTTAATCTTGACTTTGCAATACGTGTGCTCCTGTGAGTTGCACAAGGACAGCTTCTCCAACAGCACAAAGCAATAGATGCTCAGCGCAGCTGAACATCAGTCTGCAGAGCGTTTGTTTTGCCCACCTTGATATTTAGTTATTATTAGCTGAATCCTGATTATTTGCATTTTGACTTTGCAGCTTGCAAGAATTGAAAGGGGATTCAGGGACATGGGGGCCAAACACCTAAATCTGGATGCTGAATTTGCTGCTTGAAGACCGTTTGCAACATTTGGAGGTGAACGCATGTCCAGCAAAGGGTAGCGCTCCCTGCTAAGACCTTTTTATGTTCTTTGCACAAATTTGAAAGTGGAAGAGCCCTGATCTAACAGCAAGTTTATAGCAGATGTCCCTCTTGCACACGCTGCATCTGCATCCAGGGCGAGCTTTGCACACCCAGCACCGCCCTCCCTGCTCCGTGCCCTCGCTCCGTCATTACCTCCCTTAATGAAAGAGCACTTTGCTGGCATGCAAATCATCAGGTGAAGCACCCCTGAAGCGGGAGGAATAACAATTGTGAAACAGCACGGAAGGTAAGCAGATAGCAAGCAAAGAGCTTCGCTAATGCTCCCCAGCGTGCCAACAAAAACACATTTTCTACAGCAATACCCCGCGTTTTGCTCGCACATTTCGCCGTGCCTCTCACGACGTTCTGCTAATTAATTACAGTCTCATTACGTCTCTGTTAGATCCATTTATTTATTTACGGAGAACTTTCCATCCCCAAGCACTCTGGAATCTGTTAATCACCTCAAGGCAAACAGCGCAGGGAGCGGGGAGAGCTGCTGGGGATGAGCACGAAGAGGCTCTTATGAGCGAGGCTTTGGGTTGCGATTTCACTCGGGGTTTGATTCCTGCTTCTGTGTTGCTGCAAAGCAAACTTGAATCTCCCCTCAGCATCAGCCGGTGTGTTTTTTCGGAACGGAGTGTAGATGCTTTGTCCCGTGCGCTGTCCGAGGCACTGGGGCGTCTGCTCCTGATACGCACAAATTAAACCACATTATTTTAAACCACAGCCAGGAAGAGCAACCGCCCGGACATCTGGCTTAGCCCTGGGGTGATGGGTGGTGTGAAAACATCCCTTGTCTCCCTCCATCTCTCGCTTTCCTATTTGCACCTTTTGGGATGGGAAGGGGCCGTTTCTCATCCTGCACTTGCACAATATGGAAAATCGCTTTGATTTTGTTTTACCGTGGTGCTGTTTGCAGCGTTAACCTACCAACTTCAGCACTGGCGGTGGGGAATATTAGCAGGAGCATTTTTTGGATGAAAAGATGCTATGAGGCACCACACAGGAGCAATTAGCTCCCATGAAACTTTCCACCTTTAGGAACAATGGCTGGCTTAGTTCTCATCTGATTCAATTAATGATATTCTAACAAGGGACGTGGGGTTTTTTTTTCCTTTTAATATTTTCTCATTTGGAAGGAATTGCTCGTCGTAAATTACACGTATAAAAATTAGGCCGGTACTTTGTATTGTTTACAACAAGCACTTCAGGGTTATGGATGTTACTCATTGATTTATAATGTTTAATTCTTCTCCCCTCCCCATTCAGGCTCTCCATAAATCAAGCAGAGACGTCAACCCTGTGTCAACATTTCACTCAGCCGGCAAGTTGCGGGCAAGTCGGGACAGCAGATTTGATGGAGAAGGTTGACTCTTCTTCACTGTCTTTCCCATTGGGGTGAAACAATGAGAAGGTGAGGCTGGTGCTTGTCAGTTATTTCTGAGTCACATTTCATAAGGGCCTTTTTTTTAAAAATGAAAAACACTCCGGAGAACAATGTTGGAGACGAGCGATCCAAACAACTCATGTTCCCGCTTGTGCACTTGTGAGTTAGAGCAGCAGCTGCCATGGAATTATCCTGGGAGGCTCAGCAGGTGTCTGATGGTCCTGGACCGGGTCCGGATGATGTCAGGCAGTTCTCGTCTTGGCAGGCACCTCTCCACCCCAACCCCAGCGAGCTCCTGGGGTCATCGTTTCAAAAGCCTGAAGAAGTTTTGGGGTTTTATTTTAGTTTAGTTTTAAACTTCTTGGGTTTCCCAAGAAGCGCTGGGGCTTCCGGAGCATCCACAGCAAGTTGGGTGCAGCCGGGTAGAGTCACTGCGGATCTGCTGCTTAAACCCCAGAAGAAAGAGGATTTCAGGGGTTTGGATGAGCAAAGTCTGCAGTGTAAGGGGCTGAGCTGTGAAATTAGTGGGAATTAGGGACCTAAGGATCTCTGAGAGCCTCTATCAGCATCTTTCTTCATCGCAAGGTAAGTCATTCCCTTTGAAAAGCTGGGAAGAAAAGCGTCCTTTCCCCAGCGATTTTGCTAAGAAAAACCATAAGTCTGGCAAAGAATTCCCAGAGATGGGCGGCTCGTAAAGTTCCCTGTGTCACGTCAAAACTGAGTATTTTTTGGACCCTTTGAGGTCAAATGGCCATGGAGCTGCTGAGCCTTCAACATTGCTGTGCCGGTGTGAGGACTCCCAGCGTCTGCTCACAAAATTGGTGATGGTGCCCCACAAAATCCATCCTACGAGGCTGAACATCCCTGTTTCTGGAAATGAGGTCTTGGGCTGAGCTTAAAATGAACAATTAAGTCAGCAGAGATGGTAGCCCTGCATTTTTCTGTACCTGCATCACCAGCAGGCGCTTTAGGAGGAGCCAGGCTTTACATTAAGACACAAGCGCCTGGTCGATGCAGGTATGTGTGTGTGGGGCTAGCTCACCTAATTCTATAATTCCTGCCTACGCCATGCCCACACTAGGTGTTCTTATCACCCTGCCACTTTCCTAAGCAATAGGGCTCGCCCAATTGTAATAACAAAAGTAAATAAATACATTTTAATGATCCAATGCTGGTAATTAACCCTGCTGAAAAACAGATGTCTCCCTGAAGAGCTCACAAGGCAGCCGATTGCATAAGCTGGCCCATTATGTGGGTATGAGTTGATTATTAAAAGAAAACATTTAGCAAATGCAGAGCAGGATATTCATCTGCTATTACATAATGGTAATAAGCATTTGAATTTAAGCAGCGATAGAGTCTTCTTGCCCTTACCAAACGCCGAGTGAAGTGTATTTATGGCCTCCGATGTGAAAGAGTCCTCCTTGTTTTTCCAAGAGGAGGAGAGATCTTTCAGGAGATAATAAATAAAATAGACTCTGGTTGCTTTAACATGAAGCAAGATGAGTCCTCCGGATTAGTTTGGATTAGTCTGTTGCTAGTGGCACGGAGGTTTGGCGCTCGGCCATTTATTCACCTAGAATACGTACAGCTAATTGGAAAAGCACCTGCGATGAGATGTAGCTCACCACCTGCACTTTGCTGAAATAAAATAAGCCTACATAATTGACTACATTACCTATTAATGTTATGAAATCACCCCCAGGCATTTTTATGATGATGATTATTATACTCTCCTCCCGTGCCCCCCATGCCCTCCCCTCCTTCCCCAAGTTTTTATGAATTAAACTTTTGTCTCTTTCTTTTTCGGTGGAAGCCCCAGGACTGTGGGGCTGTCTCAGGACCGGGACCGCTCTGACATCGCTTTTCCCTGCAGGCGAAATCTAGGAAATTAATCCTTCTTGCTGGGGAGGAGAAAGAGCTTGACACTTATTTCCTTGTTCTCATGGGACGCAGCCTCCTCCTGGTCGCTCCTTTTTCCCCCAAAAAAAGAGTCTTATGATAAAAACCTCTGTTTCTGCACAATTTCGGGGGAATTTAGGACAGAGATAGGAAGACTCATGCAGAAAAGCCATAGGAAATTCGTCCTGTTTTATCATCTCCCCCTTCCACCCCTCCAGGCATCGTAGCCCCAAACTTGAACTGAGCTTAAATCAAACCACCTCCAAAAGAAGCCAGCTTAAGAATTTCAAGGCATTTCCTCGGCTTTTGCACATCCTGATTGGAGCGGAAAGAAACCCTGAGCTTGTGTGGTCAGAGACACCACACCAAAATTACCCCATTTCCAAAAGGCCCAAAGTGAGCGGCAGGATGGGGAACAAAATCCAGGAGCCACGTTCCAAGTTAGTGCATAATTATTGTGCCTGGTTTATAATCACTGCTGTTCCCTATCAATAATTACTGACATGACCGCACAAATGATTGCGTCGCTTTTGGATTAAATGACCCTGCTAAAACTACCAATGATGTGCTAAAAATGATCGGGATCAACGAGAGGATGGATTAAGCACTTTTAGGCAGCAAAAGAGCAGCAGACAGAGTTTTTCTGCTCATGGTGGTGGGGGAATGTGGTCAAGCCTGAGGTTGACAAGTGAGGGAAGATGCAGAGGGTGGGATTTGAGTTGAAAACGTAACAAATCTCAGCAGAGACCTGAGCTCTTTTGAGCACTGATCTTGCTGAAGTGGCCCCACTGGTGCCTGAGCAAAGGAACCTGAAATTTTTGTTCCCTTGCATTAGAAATAACAGTTACAAGACATACCTTTGCACAAGTTTGGTACGTGTTTATACCCAAGGGTAAAGCCCAGGCGCGGCTTTAAGGGTTGTAGCCACAGTTTCTCATCGGAGCATCATTTCCATCCCTTTCTGGGAATAGCTCTGATGGGGAAAAGCCTCCGAATCCAGCAGCCACCTGGAGAGAACTCTTGCCACATAGCCCGACAGGGCCCCTTCGCCAATGAAATGTGCCTGGGTGCACTCACAGGAGACCTGTACGGACTTGTTCTCTCCTCTCTTGTTCCCAGTCGCTGCCGTGACGGCCGCGGCTTGGCTGTGCTGCCTGGTCTCCTCCCGATGGGGACATTCGTGGGCAATGTTCCACCACGGATGGAGTTTGGAGGGTCCCTGGGCACACGCACAAGCTGCAGTTTGGAGCTGCGTCAAAAAATAATCCACTTCTTGCATCCCTTTGGGTTTGCATTTCAAGGCTTGCACCTAGGTATGCCAGGCAAGGACATCATCCCAAAGCCTTGCACAGCTAGTCCTGTCCCAGATACTTAGGCAGGACTCAACCCTGGACCTTTTTCCCAGGCAAGAGCTATAAGCTCAGGACCTGCAAAGGACCAGGAGGTCCCGCAGCTCCCTTGGTGTCCTCTGCCAGTCCAGCCAAAGACTCGTTCAGCCACAGCAACTCAGTTTCCAGCTTGTTCAAAATTGTTTATTTTTTCTACTTTCCAGGCAAAACAGGAAATAATTGTTTTGTCTGCTTGTCCTTGTTTTGAATGCCAGTGAAGTGTTTGTGTGTGTAAGGGAAGTCAGGTGCATATCTCAAGAACGTCTGAGCCAAATACAAGTTTCTCACCATCAAAGCCCATTAAAAATGCACCTTGCAGACACTGTATGTGCCATGAACCTGAGCAGAGTGTCCTCAGCACCGCTCTGTACGAGACACCAGTGGCATCTCAAGGCACATCCAGGCAGGAATCAGAGGTGATGAGGTTTTTGCAGTGCTGAATTACTGAGGTTTAGCACATTACCAGCAAGAAGGTGGCTTCGCCAAATATATTTAATCCTGCATTTGCATCCCGTTGCTGGGATAGAGATGCACATGGCCAGTGTGTGTGTTGCGGCTGATTTAGGGGATCTTGTTGAGCTGCTGTAGCTCTTCCCCATCGCTGATGATGCTCTCCTGCGTCTCAGGGCAGATGCACAGCTAAGATCAATTCACTTTACTCAGACACACTGAAGTACAGCAATTCACACCAGGGAGACCAGAACCAGCTCAAACCCCTGACATTACTGTGATATTTTGTTTCTTACTGAGGCTCCTAAGTATTTTGACTCTTATTATTTTAATTGACCTCTGAGAAAAGAGCAGTATCAAAACAGGAGCTCAGATTACCCAAGTTATTATCTTGTTGTGTAGAATGAGTGATCATTTTATATGTATAGAGATATGTATAAACTCTTTTTTTCTGCAAAGGCAGTAGTTCAATAAATAATTAATGTTTCTTAATCCTGTAGCTATTTCTCTTGCTGTAAAAAAGAATTAATTGGTTTTCCATCATCTGTTTCCCTCTGACCTGGAGGTATCTGGCACAGCATTGGTGCCCCTGCTTAAACACGCTCCGTGTAATCTTTGTCATGCCCATGGTACGGAATCTGGGGATAAACAAACTAATCAGAGATATTAGAGGCACCTCCAGGAAGATTTAGTCATCGTAACACTTTGCGCTTATGCAGCATCCATCCGTCTGGGAATAATTAAGCCTCTCAACCCCTGATGAGGTAAATGCTGCGCTCGGATTGCCGACTGGTAAATAGTGTCACCGAGAGGTTACACGGTTTGCCCCGGACCACACAGTCAGGCAGTGGCACTGCTGAAAAGGGAACTTTTCCCCATTTTCTCTGTCGCTCTGCAGTCCCGTTGCCTCTGAGATGTGCTAAAAATTCAGTGATGAACATGAGAGGGGCTGTAGTTGGGCCACAAGTCCCACAGGAGCGCCTGATGAGTATGAGACGGAAAAATCTTGGCCATGCTAGATGCAGGCTCAGGTGAAAGGCAAGAGGCTTGTTTGAGCTTCACATCTGCAGCTCGCTGCTGCTTAATTCTCTTCCCTTTAGCCCTGGTCCTACACCACAGCAACCTCATGCACGCCCCCAGATCCACCACCGGCAAGAACACTGGTGGAAAGGTAATATTTACTTATCAACAAGCACATTTGCCATAAAGGGGTGTTTTACAGGAGGGAAACGGGCTTGTTCTCACTGCCTGTCGACTCCTTTTGATGCTTTAGGGCTGTGCATCTCTGGTCCCTGCTCTTCTTTTCTAAACGCCTCATCCTTTTGGTCTTGTGCATCCTCCAACCTTCACCCTTTCGGCACCAAATTTTGCAGGTTGGTGAGAAACAAGGCAAAGACCTTAAAGCTTCTCTGACAACCCTCAGGTGTTTGCTGCGGGGTGACTTTGAGACGTGGGCTTTTTTTTCCCAGTTTATTCCTCCTCTCAGCTGTGTGCAGATGCTGAGCATCCCCTTCACCAGGAGAGCATACGGATCTCATAAATCATCCCCAAGCACTCCTGCCTGTCCCGCAACAGCGATGCTCTTCCTTAAGCTCTTGCTTTCCCCTGGAGCACATGGGTGAGAGAACAGATTGCTGCAGCAATGAGCTGCTGCCCCCTTTTAACAGGGAAACAACGCGGAACTGCAAAGAGAAACTAATAGCCAGTATGCTGGAAAATGTGACTATTGCACCTACTAGTTCATGCCCTGGCTGCTTTCTGTGGGCTGCAGGGAGTTAGACTTGTGGGGGTTTGTGTCCTTTATGTCTTAGTCACTGGTGGTGGCTGAAGCCATCACTGCTGTTGCTTTAGTGGTGCCACAGAGCTGAAAATTGCCACAAAAGCTGCTATTTCAAGCTCCCTTGGTCTTGCATTTACTTGTGCTCTTGCTCCCATTTTGTACAGGAGACTGGCAGACCAAGCCAGCTCGCTTTGCTTTGTTGGGGGGGATTTAATGGTTGGTTGTGCACAGATTGTGCCTGAAAGAGTTAACTGATGGAGAAACAAGAGCCAGTTCAGCCTAGGGGAGCCAGCAAGTACAAGCATTTTCCTAATACGAAGCTTTGTTTAATTGCATCTGATGAAGGCTTCGGCGGGAGCCGTCGTTGCCATTGCATTTTTTTCTGGAGCGAATTCTTTCCCTTTGATTCGTACTCAGCAAACATCCCCACTGGCCAACCTTCCCCAGGCAGCCTCCTGGGCTGTAAAATCAAATGGAAAATGTGGACTCGCATGGCACAGCTTAAAGTCTGAGCTGAAAGGGTGTGACGGGGAGGCTGGGAGGTTACCAGGTAAAGATTCGCACTCCAAATTATTTCTGCACATGTCCAGGCTGAACTCTCCCAGATGGCTAGAGATCAGGTCCCAAAGTGTTCCCATGGATGGTCCCAGTGTCCCCATGGGCAGCTCCAGCACCAGACTTTCAAAATGCTTCTTGTCACCCCCGTGCACCAAACGCACGTTTCTTGGCCAAAGGAAGGCAGACAAACCTTAAGTTTTGAAAGCCAGAGTGCACAGATTATTTAAGTGCAGCAACCTCTGCAAACTGCAGATGCCTTTGCCATGCAGTGTGCTGTAAGTGATTAATAGAGTCACACTGATTTTACAGCCAGAAGCAGATGTAATCACCACCCAGAGTGGATCTTTGCTAAGCCCAGTCCAGTAAGAAAACATATTAATTCCTACATTAAGCCAACAACTTTGGGCTCATTTATAATACCACGTTTGTAGAGAAGGCTTGTCTGGAAATCTGGAAGAATACCCCTCACTACGTGAACTCTTGATCCAGTGGTTAATTATCTCTTCCCCCTTACATCTTACTGCTAATTTTATTAACCCTGCTTCGTGTTGTGTCCTCAGGGGACTCGGATCACGATCCTGCACCGGGAACTGTGTAGAGACGGCAGCATTTCCCGGTAGGAGCCAAGAGATCACAGCATCTCCCCCATGGGAAAACAGGTCCAGGAGACTTCACCGAGACACGGACTTCATAGAATCATCCCTGATATATTTATATATTAGAAGGTAGCAGAAATGACATACACTGGCATAAATAACGGCAATTACTCATGCTTTGCTTTTGGAATTTTTCTTCTTTTATTGCTGTTTTACAACAGCAGCAGTTAGAGTAGTAGCAGGAGAACTACAGAGCATCTGTCTAATTGTATCTCGATTTAATTATCCTCCTTCTTCATGGCTCTGCTCTAATGAAGTCTCCAGGTTGCTACAGCTGATGATGAACTGGCTGTAGAGGTGTTATGTGCTCTTTGAATGAATAAAAGCCATTCAAGGCAGAGACCAGAAAAGAGCCCTTGAAAGGGCTCAGCCTCGCTCGTTCTGCCTGGTACACAAAACAATCCAGATTGTGAAATGCCTGTTGGGAAGGCAGATAAAAATATTAAACAGCCACAGGGCACCCAGGTTGGTGGATGGATTCCAAAAACATTAGGTCATAGATTCATTTTTTTCCCCCTTCTCTCCTAAAATACACTCCGGCACTTTTCCAGCAATTATCAAAAGTCACTTTTTATAGCGAGGGTGTCTTCTACAGCACAGTTCTCCAGATTCTCTTCCACTGGCTTCATTCTCGTCCGATTTCAAAGCTTTTCTTTATTTATTTTACATTAAGGTGGAATGGTTCTAGAGGCAGGAACTCAGATCTTCCCCCAGATGATCCCGGCGTAAATGGCAACAAACACCTCTGAGGTCGGTAGGTGTCTGCCACAACAAATTGTTCTCCGTGGAAGTGGGGCAGGGACTTTGCTTGGCTTGTGTTATGGCCTCTGCCACTTGGGACTTGGTTTTTGTTGACATCCTACAGGCTGAAGAGCAAGTGGGGAGGAACCTGCTCCTTCTCATTTTAATAATTATTTCCCTGGAAAAGTGTGGACCTGATTAACAACAAAATTGTTGTTAACAAAATTGTAGGATTTGCTTGTGGTGCGTTACCATACCTATGGCAAATTTATAGCAACAAAGCCTGTCTTACCCAGGCTTCCTTTAGATGTCGTGTTTCCTACACTGCTCATCAATCCTGCTGCTTATTCTGTTGCATAAAACAGATAGGCAGTTGTCCTCAATCCACAAACTGAAATTCATTTAAACCTAAGCAGATAATTGAGGCTTGCCGGATCAATATCAGGTGATGATCTAGTATATTGACTAGAGATCTCTATCGCGATAGTAATGGGTTAGTCATCAATATGTGCATAAGCGACAGGGCATCTGTGGCCAGATGGGACCTGGCCTTACAACACCCAATCCAGGTCATCCGCGTACATGATTTGGGCTCCTTGTGAGTCTCAAAACAGTTGCCCAACGATGGTGGATGAACCAAAACCTGACAAATCCCCACGACTCTTCATGGCTTGAACGAGAGATCCAGTCGTGCAGCAATTCCGCACTCATGTCATCTGTCATCAGCCACAAAAGCTGTGGATTTTCACAGTGAAAATCTCCAGAAGTCCCTGCTATTTCCATCCTTAGTCCAGGCTGGGCTAAGTTCATCAAGCACCTTTCCAGAAAAGTTGTGTTGCACGCTTAAAACACCAAATTTAGGTGCTCACGAGCCACAAGGTATCTTCTGCCACCTTAAGAAGGTGGTGAGCCATGGGAATCTGAACACGACCCAAATAGCCTGAGATATATCTTATACAGTGACGCGGATTTAAAAGAAAGGGAAAAAAAAATATATTAGCACACAAAATATTAAGTCATTCATATTTTCTGCAATTAATGTATCTGTCATCAATAGGCTCATAAACTATTTGACTCCCTGACAGCTTGGAAAGAGAAGATGCCAACTTTTCCTGCAGGTGTGCATCTGGTTGGGAAGACATCAGCAGTGGTACGTGCAGGGAGGGAGGATGATAGGAGGGAGGCAGAGGGGTTGTGAAATAGGATGGGAGGGAAAGGGTTGGCAAAAACGCTGGCTAGCTGTGCTTGTCCTCTTCAGAGACGTGAAGAAAGGTTTGCAAAGCCCCGGCTTCCAGCAGCGTTCCCAAAAGTACATTGAGAGCCATTTGCTGCACGTCTTTATTGGTCTGGCTCCAGGCGATGCACCCGTAAAATGAGCCCAGGGTGCCGTAGAAATGGTTCAGCACATTTCCAGTATTCAGTGTGAGGCTTAAAATATGAATCCAGAGCCTGATATTGGGTGCTTACAGGCCAGTGGGATCATAAATCCTCCAGATTTCTCTAGGATGTAGTTTCCATTATGGTTTTTTGCACAGCTGCGAGAGAGACCTTGGTGTTCCCAAGTACCTTCAGGTGAAACCCCTCCTATTAAAATGTGCATCAGCACCAGGTTTCTTTTCCTAACAGGGTCAGCTCTACTGCCAGGGAGCTGAAAAAAACTGGTGGAGAGGTGGTTTCTGCCACCAATTTCTAGTTTCTTAATGAAACCTGGATGAAGCTATTGCCCAAGAGGCTGGTGAAGAGCTGCTCTCTGCTCACCTTGTGCGAAAAGGGGAAAAGCAAAGTCATTACAGCCACAGAAACAAATAACATGCGTGGAAATGTGGACGAGTCCTGATTTGAAAGCTTTGATGAGAAGAAAAGCAGGTAAGGAATATCAAGGGCTAAGGAAAAGCTGGTAGTGAGTAGTCCTGGGTAGCTTTTTGCTTGCCTTTTGGCAGAAAATAAAGTAGGGGGATGATAAGGGCAAAGGACGCTGCTGTGATTTGGGTACTAGAGTGGGAAGGCAGGAAAAAGTGGCAGCGAGAAGAAGTGCAATTAAGATTTGAGCTTGTTAAATAATGAGGATGCTTAAATTCTCCTGAAGTACCAACAAAGCTGAGGATGCTTTAAACTAAAGCCTTTAAAGAATATCAGTGCACAAAGCGCTGGCTCTACCATGCACATATACATGTTATATATGTTGCAGGGTTGTTGCCACCCCCCCTCGCCTTGCACGAAGGTTTAATTTCATATGTTGAGTGAGTTTATATCCTTCTAGACCAGAAAATAGTCAGGGATGCAGCCAGACAGACTCGTGCTGTGCTCTAGTCCCAGCTTTATCCCTGTTTGTCACCAGGTGTGATGCCATCCCAGCTCCTATCGCAGCGCACAGGGACATCTAACGGCCCCGAAACATATTGCAGAGGATGATATAGCAATGCATGATGTCATGATGCTATAGGCAAAGCCCAGGTGGGATGTGCAAACGTGTCGCATCGACCGCAGGAACCTGGAGCCAACTGCTGCTTCATTCGCCCGCTCAGCTCCAGTGGCGCATCCCAAGCCATCAAATATTACATTAAATCAAAATGGGGCGAAAGGGGGGAAAGCGAAGAGCCAGCACAAGGAATTTTGCTTCACAAAGAGGGGAAACGTCTTGAACGTGCCGCTGGCGTGTTGCTGCAGACAGCTTAAGCCCATAGAAAATTCTTTGGCAGTGACATCAATTCAGCAATAAGTAATGCATTTGCTAGGGCCGAGATTCAATTTAAGGTCTCTCCAGTGAGTGGAATGATTGAATGGTACTTAAAAAGAAAAAGAAAAAGAAACCAACAAATGAGATGCCTTTTGTTAAGCTCTCATCAGCCCATAATTTCAAAGAGGTTTTTCCCCCCCTTTTATTCACTTGAACTGTGGTTTATGCGCTGAATTCTGCGAGAACTGCCTTGAACTTGGCTTTCTACAGAAATCACACCCCCCGTCCATCCAATCTAGAAGCTGGCAATGATAGTTTTAGATTTTGAGTGATTCAGCCAAGGTTTGAGGATCTTTAACCCCTCCACACTCACCCTTTTTACCTACAACAGAAACCACAGATTCACAGCAGGGAAGGAGAGCAAGAAAAGGGCAGTTTTGAGCTGAGCATCCTTGAGAAATATGACACAGAACCATCTTTTTCCTCCCCCCGCCACCTAGTAAATTGTGCAACCTTCAGCATTCAATACTTTATAATCTCCTTAAACCAAAACCTGCCCCCAGACCACTGGGTTTAATGACCCCTAACAAATCTCATCTCCAGAAATTGTCATATTTTTTTCCCCTCTCCAATGAAAAACAAATTAGAAATTGCTGTAAGTTCATAGGGAGCTCTCACCGCCTAGGAACTTAAAACTAGCCTGGATAATGCTCTGGTGAAAAGGCAGTAAAGAATAGTTTTAGACCAGCACGGGAAGGGCTTAAAAGTTTGTTTTCTCGCTGAGTGACCGGCAAACCCCATCCCCAAAGGCTCCATTGCTGGTGATGCAGCTGTAGGGATTGCCAAATACATACTCAACAGCAGACTAGTTTTCTATAAATAGTGATTAGATCGTTAACTCCATCTCTCTCTTGATCCAAGTGAAGTCCGAGGACAGACTCGGGGCTGGTTTGAAGGGAAGGGGGCGCCACTGCCTTCGGCACTTTCCACCAGCTCTGTCCTCTCCTGCACACCAGGACTAGGAGAAAACCTCAGTGGTGACACCACCAGATGTCCGTTTTAAAGATGCTGTGGTTTAGGCCAAGGCACTAGTTCGTGCTGGGGGAAAACGGGGAGAACCTCAAACTCAGGCTGTTTTGGGGTTTCCTTCCCTTCTTTGCCTTGCTGGTGACTGCTGAGCTTAAAACCCAATAAATGGTGATTCTTGGGGGACAGAAACAGTTACAGTAATGTTCCTGCCAGCATTAGGGCAAAAGTAAAGTAGGAAAACCCTATTTAGAAATCCACCACCACTAAATAATTCATCTCTCTCCCATGGACCCCATTTTCCTGCCTTGGGCTTCAATAATTGAACTTTTTGTTTTGTGGAGTAGTTTGGAAATAAAAGGGTGGGGGGAGAGAAAAGTTTGCTCAAAAAGTAAGTCAAAGGCTCCAACATGTGTTCTTGGCTGGTTGAATTCAAGATGAGGGTTTTAGGCTTCCCGTGGGAGCTCCCTTTCACAGCTCCCCCCTAATCCTCTGGAAATCGCCTGTTCCCTACAGCTGTTGGTTCACCAGATCAGCTATTTGTTCAATTATTCTTGGCCGGGATGGCACGGGCTGCCTCAAAGGCTGCCGGCTCCATCCCTCGGCCGGCTTCAATCGCCTTCCGAGGAGCCCCGGCCCCTTTGAAGCCCACGGTCCTCCTCTCAAGACCATCTCCATCCTGCCCCCGCATCCTTTTTATATCCAGCCGATGGTGCGGAGCGGCTGCGGGAGGACGGCTCCGGTGTCGGAGCGCCTGGGCGAGAAAATAATTACAAATGAAAAGAGAGATTAGCGAGAAGCCGTCGCGACAAATGCTGCCGAGATGGTTTCTGGAGCGGCGGCAGCCACTTCTGTAACAGGAGAAGTCGGCTGCAGCTGCCGCGGCCATGGGGAGAAACACGGGTCCTGCTGGGACCCCGGCATGAAAGCCCAAAACCCGACAAACCGCGGCTGGAGGGGACGAGATGATGGACCGGGGCAGCTTCACGTCATCCAAATGGACCGGTAATTAACACTATTTCTTTTGTTTTTTCTTTTTTTCAGGCTCAGCTTTTGCAGAAGCGTTCAAACCCGTCTAATAAATGGCTCGCAGCTGCTGAGAGATGGATATTGCCTGGTGCTGGAAATCGTTCCGGGTTCACCTTGTGAGGAGTTCAAGCCCTCGGCCTCTCCAAGATGTGCAGGTCCTAAATGGTTTATCCTGGCTTTAGGTAAGGCCCTGTTTCAGTTTGCAAAACACCCTCCCGTTCAACTGAAAGGTCAGGGTAACACTTGGTGGTCATCCAGAGATGTCTTTTGTACAGGACATGCGGGAAAATCCTCCACGGTCTATGCATGAGACCTTAAATAGGTGATGGAGCCAAAGTCTGAGCGGGATGGACGTCGTTTGACAGCACATGATGAAATACTGCTTTCCTTAATCACATTTTCTTTAAGCACACAGTGGTAGAAGATGTAATTCAGGCTCAGCAATAGGTGACTGGCAGGAAGACCATCCTGCTTGCTTGCAGAGTATGAGCAAGAGGCCAAGATGAACCCAGCATCCTTGTCTTCTCCTGGCCATCCAGCCTCACGCTAACCAGAGGGAACGACAGGCTGGGTTTTGCCTAGGGCTGCCAAGCACAGATAATGCTTTAACCATTCTAGGCAGCAGAAATTGTATTATTTTTTGGCTACCCAAGGCGTGGTCAAAGTTTGGTAGCCCCGTGGGATTATGAGATGTGTTTCTCTTTCCCTCCAGACTCTGAGTTTTGTCCTGGCGAGAGGAGACACCAGCTGCATTGCTGTCAGGAGTGGGATGGGACAAGGACAAGAGCTACGGTGAGATCCGCATCTCTTTGGGCTCCCATCTGTTTACCCCTCTGCTTTGGTGTTTTCCCCCTATTTCTAAACTTGAATAGGATGCGCAACCTCGCCGTGGCTGAATCCTTCTCCCAACCTCCCTCTTAACCCCCCCAACCCTTCACCAATCCTCCCTCCATCACCGCCAGGTCCCTCTCAGCTGCTCCCCGCATCTCCCCAGCAATTGCTCTCGAAGCCACACGTCAAAACACCATTAGCGGGTCCCATCCTGGCTCCGCTCCCTGGCCGACGTGGCGAGGACAGGCTGGCGCTCGAGCATCTCGCTGGGGACTTTGAAGCTCCCGCCCGCGCTCGGCGGGGACAGCTGGGCCTTTGGGATAAGCCGAGTGTTTTAAAATAGTCCCGTCCCCCCCCACCTTCCCCTACCCAAGGGTGACAACTGCGCAATTATTTTAGATGCTCTTTAGGGACCCGCGGTGTAACCGGAGCCTGGGGGTGGTGGAGAGGAATGGGAGGTGGTGGGTGAAGGGCGGCGGGGGGGTCTCTCTGAGTGGGTTTCACCCTAATTAGCAGCCCCCTTGTTTCTCAGAGGGGTGGCTGAGTGTGCTGGAAAACCCGTCTGTGTGTCCACGCGGCAGCACCAAAGAGATCGGCGGCTGAAAACAGACACTTTGCTGCAGTTCTCTTTTATTTTAAGGATGGTTTGAACCCCTTTGTGTTTGTTTTAGGGCTCACGCCAATGCAGTGCCACCTCTGCACTGGAAAAGTGATGGTGTCGGGGAGTTTGGGACAGCAAGTGGGGATGGAAACTGCCCCGGGTGATGCCTCGCCTTGTGCCTCAGTTTCCCCACTGCTGAAACAGGGATATGATGTCCAGTACAACCCTAGAGAAGGAGGGGAAGGGCTCGAGTTAGAACTAGTCTTCCTAAAACCAGTGCCACAGCCCAGCTGCTGCAAAGCCCCTTCAGCAGAGGGAGGTGACAAAGTGACACAAGGAGCAGTGCAGGGCTGGTGGTGAACCAACCCCGAAATGGGGATGCAACCCCGGTCCTCCACCCCTGAGCATCCCTCGGCGGGGATGCAGGAGCCTTTCTGCAAGCCCTCAGCTCCACCTAGTGTTCCCACATTTTTTCTGGGGTTCGTTTCTGCACATCCCAGACACGTCTGGTCACGTCGTGTGGCATCTGGTCCCCGAGATGGGGACAGCAGCACCTGCAGAGCCTGCGGAGATGCTGGTTTGCACACGTCGGGGCTGGATTTCTATTGCTAAAGGTCAATAATTATCAGGGTTTGAATTGGCTCTTGTCGCCGGGTGTGGGATTTTGATGAAACGCAACTTTTAGGGCTGGACGGGATGCTGAGTATTAGCAGAAATTGCAAATCTTTGCTCAAGGAAGAGAGGTGGAGCTGGAGTGCTGGGCAGGCAAAGATTGGTGACAAATATGGGAAAGGAGAAAAAGTAAATATCAGTGTTAACAATGATACCTCCCAAACCTACTTTAAAGCCTTTAGCTTTATTGTGTCAAGCCAACAAATTAATTTTCCCTCTCTCTTTTCAGACCAAACCACCCACCACACCTGATCCTGCCGGTCCCTCGCAGCTTCACGTCCCCAAAATCCTCCCCAGCAGTCAGAGACATTTAATCCAGCTCCAGATGCTGAAGATCAGGGAATCCCCAAAGAAACGCTGCTTGTTTAATAGGTGAGACGTGAGTATGAACAGCAAGGGCTGGGTGGCTGGGAGGTGACATTCCTCCCTCTGCCACCGAGGTGTGCCCTTGCTCCACTCTCTGCTCAATGGCAGCTTGAAGGAGGAAGGAAAAATGAAAAGAAATAATAAATCAAACTCTGGGAAGGTTTATTTATTTGCTGCTCCCTCCCTCTGCCTCCAGCAGCTCCCTTTAAATGGGCCTGGGGAAAAAGAAAGGTGATTTATTTAGCCGAGAAGAGCTGCAGTTGTGCAGAGAAATTAGAGCTGACTTTGGTTTTTCAATGTGGTTTATTGCAAAATGGTTGCTACGGACCGCGTGGAAGTTTTGCTGAGGTTGGGTTCTGCTTCACCTCCAGCTCAGGGATGGTCTTCACTACAATATATACACACGGAGAGGTTATTTATTCCCTTATAGTAAGATCCACACCCCGTGGTTTGGTTCTGCAAATATTTGATGGTGCAAATTTCCTGGTAGCCAAGAAACATTAACACAACACAGGAGAGCATATGGTAGGGGCAGATTTCCATTCCAGAGTCAGTTTTAGCTAAAGGTTTAGCTTTTTTAGCTAAACTCAGCCTTTTGAGATGAAAGGAGCTTTGGGATTTACGTACCAGGTCCAGCAACTTCATCAGCAGTGACCAAGAATTTTGCCCGGCATTTTTGGTGCTCCAGTTGCATTTTTTAACATCCTCTGTTGTTCTGGTTTTTTTTCCATGGGCTTACACAGAAACGCAGCAACTAATTCTTCATGTTTCAAGGTCCTCCATCTCACCACTTGTTTTCCTCCCATTTATTTATCAACCTCAATTTCAGGTGTAGGGTTTGGGGAGGGTAAAGCCTCCCATGTACCTGCAGCATCCTGCTTTATTCTGATTTATTCCAGGGCTTGCATGACACGCATTAAAATGGCAGCAGGCACCAAGGACATTCATGAAACCATTTAATGGAGGAGCTGCCTGGCTGGAGAAAATAAATGCCCACAGCTTTTGCTTTTGGAAAACTTTGATTTCCCCACCTGAATAAACATGCATGGGTTGGGCATCCAACCCCATGGCTGAATTGAGGATCCCCTGCAGGAGCGGCGAGACAAGATGAATGAATGGATCATTACTTTTACAAGAAGTCACCTGTTTAAGCATCATTGCAGAAGAGCGTGAGGGAATGGATTTGTTTCTAAATACATCAAAATAATAATCATTCTAAAAGACATGGGATCGCCAGACAGCGCTTCTAACCGTGCAGTCATTTATAAACCAGGGCGGAACTATCTAAAACATTAAAATTCGGCTTTCTTACTAGAAATTCCCTGCAGCGGGTGTATTTGCTCTCAGTGATGTAAGTACCTGCGCTGCTCTGTAAAAGTGAGTTAAACCCAGGGCTATTGCACAGGAGGCTTTGTCAGTGCTTCCCTTACAAATAGCGATAATAACGCTTACCTCTCTCCCAAGGGCATCGTAGGGGTTAATTATTGAACATTTGTAAAGCGCTTGCAGGCCTGGAGATGAAAGTGGAAAGTATTATTAAGAATAAACTATGTTTTATAGGAGGCCTGGTCAGAAAATTGCGTTCGGAGCTGAAATACGAGTTATGAGCTGGGGAATCCTGGAGGATCATCCATCACGACCTGGGAGGCGCAGAAAATGAAGCGCTTGGAAGACATTGTTGTGTTTTGCAGCCAGGGGGTGTGGGGAGCTGGGGTGGGGGTGTCCCCACATGAGGTGGGTGAAGGGGGAAACCAATAGAAAGGTATTCAATTGTTGCAATGAATGTGAGAAAATAGATTGGGGGGGGGGGGAGGGAAAAAGAATTGAAATAGTTGTTTCAATACAGGAAGTCACAGGTGGGTTTTGGGGGAGAAAAATGGTGAATTGGAGCAGGTGGTGTGTGCAGGGATGGTGTTTTCTTGGGAGTTTGGGGGTTTGGAGCAGCCGGGGCTGACAGGGAGGAGGAGGCAGGAGCTGCGGGCAGGGAGGAGCCCGGCTCACCTGGGCACAGGTGAGCGGCAGCAGGATCACCGGGACAGGTAAAGCTCCTCTGGCTGCGGTCGGGAGGGGGTTTCGCGTTGGGAAGGTGGGGAAAAATCATTATGCGTCGTGGGACTCACCCCCCCATGGTTTGGGGGAGGAAGGGGCTCCACCTGCCCACCCTTCGGGTGGATAAAGGGTGAGGGGACCCCTAAATTTGGCACCCGAGCCCCATAGGGAGGGAGGAGAGGGGTTGGGGTGTCCCGTCACCCTGGGGTCCCGGCGGGATGGAGCAGAGGAGGGTTTGTCACTGGGAGGTGATGGGGGCAGCCCAGCAACATTTTTCCGAGGAGGAAGTTGAAAAATAAACAAGATATTGTGGGGCCCAAGAGCAGGTGGAGGGAAAGCAGGGCAGCCCGGGGGGCACGGCGCTCCCCAAAACCCCTCAAACCCCTTGCCCGCTCCCTGCTCCCAAGTGAAATGCCAAAGCTCTGCCTAACAGCCAAAACTAAATCCCCACTGCGTGCACTGAACCAGAAACTCCCTCCCTGCCCTCCCCTCCTTGTCAAATTACCCAGAAAAGTCTCTTTTACCACCCCAAAAATGTGCAGATTAGGAGGAAATCAGAGTTTCCCAGTGCAGGGCGCTGCTGGAGAAGGGTTTCTTAATTTTCCTACTAGCTTGTCGCTTAAAAATGAATAACATCTTGCTTTCTCAGCGCTGGTAGCGATTGTTGGGGTTTGTGTCAGCCAGCCACAGTTATCTCATAAACCTGCAGTACTCAACAGGTTCAGCTTTATGTGTTTAAGGCGAATAATTGAATATATCTGAGCTGTATTGCAATGCAAACGGTTTCTTTAGTGGTTTGTCTTGGGCAGTTTTCCTCGAGGGCTGTTGAAGGAAGCAGGGTGGGTTGCTTAGCCTGCTGTCATGGGGTAATTGGGACAATTTTAGGGCGAGCAATCATCTCATCTTTGGAAAATACTGAGTTTTGCAGCATTGCTGGTGGCAGTAAAGCCATTTTTGAGTCACTGTGTTGTGCCGGTACCAGTGAGGTAGTAGGGTTGGTGGAGTCAGGGCTATTCCATCACCACCCGTCACAGCAGCGCCCAATCCCATGGCAACCAGCACCTTTAGAAAGCGCTTTAATCCCTTGGGCAGCACGCAGAGGCAAAGAAAAATGGCTTTTACGGTGGTAAACGTACGTTTCCCAAAACAGATCATTCTTAAAGTCAGACCTCGTCGCCTCAAAACCACAAATAAACAAATGCAGGTCGTAAAGGGAAGCAAAAGGATGACAAAGCGCCCACTTTGAGCCCCTGTAATTAAGATGGATTTGGCTAATTTGTTTCATTTCTCTGCTGGGCTGGAGCTTAGAGCTGCTCCTTGCTGCTGCCCTGATGGTGGGGATGGAGAGTCCAAAGCAGGGATTTATAAAACAGGAGCCAAAAAGAGGCAGAGACCAATATAACCCCTCCATCACCAGCTTTTTGGTCCCTCCCTCCCCCAGCGTCTCTTTTCAGGTAGGTCCATTGTGTCTAGTAGAAAGATCTGAGGTCCAGCATCTCAAATTTGAAGCTTTCATCCCAGTTTGAACTTTCCATGGTGAATTTTCCCATCACAGTGGGATTCATGTGTCGATCAGTACAATCTCCTGCAGCACCTGATGGTCCTTTAGATATTCCCTGGCAATTGAGCTTAATAGGTTCCAATGATGATGATAATTTTAAACCTGAACCTAAACCCCCTAAGGATCTTTCAGAGGCAGGAAAGTTGCTTTCCTGGTTTGGCAGACACTGCTGGGCTCACGGGTATTAATAACAAATCACACGATTGCTCAGTGTCACCCTCCCCGGTGCAGATGGAGACAGAGAGAGAAGAGAAAACGACGATAATGGGACGAAATGGTTGAGAGTGGGGTTTTAAGCCTGACATTAATGCATTAGGGATCCAGCTCCTAGGGGAGGTAATGGAAGTGCTGTTAGGATTCGAAGTGCCTCTGCAGACAAACGCTGGTAATGGAGAGAGGCAGAGCTGATGTTTTTAGGAGATGCCTCTCCTGACGTCTCCTGGGCATCTCCTTTGCCATCTTTCTGGCTGCGGAGCTGCAGATATTTCTACGTCTTCTCCTTGGGTTTTTGGACCTCTGCCTTCACACATGGGGTATTTGTGCTGTGGGGTTATGCTGGATTCAGAGATGCTCACAGAGAGTGTGAAAAGGGCTGATGGCCAAAGCTGCTGTCAGCCTGTAGGTCGGGGTTTGACGCCCTCCTGCAGTCCCAAATTCAGCACGAGGACACCCAAACCACCTCTAGAAGGTTGGAAATAGCTTCATTATTTCCAGATATGCACCTCAGTGACGTTCCCCAGCTCAGACCCTTTATTTTTTTGTGCAAGCCAAGCCATTTCCCTTGTTCCCTGAGTCAGCCTTTCCCCGGGGACGGTCCCTGCCACCCACAGACACTCCAGGGCTCGGGCAGCAGGTCCCAAGGCGAGCAAAACAGCTCTGCTGTGTGTGAACTGCCTGATTTGCAGAGATCCAAGGGCAAAGGTATTTGCATGGGGAGGGACGGCTGCAAAGGGTGAACTTCAGACTGTCATTTCCACGCTGGGAAAAAAACAGAAGTGATGCCCCAATAAATGATGCGCTAATCAAACCTTTGCAAAATCAAACCCTCGGTAAAGCAAACGAGAGCTTTGGAAAACTCAAAGGGCCCAGGGTTTGGCTGTAAGGAGATTATTTGTGGCTGCAAGAGGAAAAATCTGTCCGTACCATCCTCTCCACTGCTCCGGATGCCTCCTGGGTTGGTTGGGTGCATTAGTACAAACCCAGAAGAAACCAGCTCCTTCGGGGGTTGATAAGAGCAGAAGAAACAGTAAATCATTAAGCCGGCGCGGTGCACGGCATCGTAATAAACAGGGGGCGAAGTGCATTAATTACGAGCCAGCAGGGACGCGGGTGCGTTAGCTGATGTGTGGGTTAGACGAGAAGGGAACAGCGCAAAGTCAGGATTTGCAGGGACGCGCAGGAATAGTGGTACTTGCTGCCAATCCCAACATCAACTGGACCTTCAGCTTTTTCTTTTCCCCAGTGCGATGGATTGTAAAGTCTCGTTGCATTTGGAGCTGTAAGATTAAATGAGAGATACGTTTGCCCCAGGGCACTCACAGTTGAAAACATTTTGCTTTAGTTTTCCCTCTATGCTCACCTTTTGCGTGTTTTCGGAGGAGGAAGAGAAGCAGGAGGAATGGTTTTGCTGATCGCACATCCCGGATAAGCTGCTCTGCTTCCTGCTTGCGAGCAACCGGGAGGGTACAGACAGCAGGAATGGTCCCTGTCACCCCACCAAGCTCACTCCATCTCACATAATTTGACACACATCACTGTGGCAGCGTTATAGTTATGGCATGAATATGGCGTGATGTGGCTGCGGTACTTCTCGTGCTGTTCTGTGGCTGCTTTAGTGCTGCTTTCACTCATTTTCCTGATATTCTGCCATTGCACGTGTGTGATGGGGTTTGCTGCTTACCCAGAAAATGCAGATTTTGCAGCCGTCTCCCTGGCTCAGGGAGGCTGGTCCCTCAATCACAGGATACAGGTGGACACTGATTCCCTGGTTGTCTTTTTGAAAGGACTAAATAAACTATTGTGTTAACCCACTGGACTGTGCGAGCGTGGCTGGTAAGCAGCGTCTTGCTTTGATTTCGTGTTTAATTACCCACTGTCAATAAACCTCTCCTTTTAAGTCGTGAAATAAGGCAGAGCCTTGCAGCGCTGCTGACAGCTGCCTGCAAAGCTGCAAGCCAGTATGCTAGAAAATAATATTTCCATGCATGGCTTTTCCACCCTCGGATTAAATCCCCTCCTAAATTTTTTTTGCATGAAGCCCACGACAACAGCTCATAGGTAAAGGCAGGATAAACCTGGATTAAACCACAAGGACATCAGCCGTGCCTGTCGCTGCATGGAGCTGCAGGCAATGTTTGCTTAGTTTGAGTTGTTGGTTTGGTTAAACCAGGTCTGATCTAACCCAGTGGATTTTCCTGCCGGGGGACGGACGCCTCTGGGAGATGGTATCAGACTTCATGGGGCGAAATAAGGTGTCCTGGGGACAAACTGACCTGAAATCAGATAGTTATAAAGCCAAAGCAGCCACTATCCCATCTCAAATGCTGGCAGCAGCAAGTCACATCCAACCTTTTGTACAAATTATCATTTACGCTTCTGCAAAAGTGGAATAAAAGCATTTTAGGGGTTATCTTTCCAGCAAGTGGAGACTGAAGCCCAAGACGGGGAAGGTGGTTTAAGGATAACAGAGTTTTGGGTGGATGGATGGCATCCACACCACGCGACACCTGGTTTCTGCCCAGCGTTAAGCTCAGCTCAGCATGAGCACGAGAAAGTCCCGGACACCGGCAGCAGAACCATTGCTATCAATTAAAAGAAATCCTAATTGATCAGCCTGCCACAGCAGACCTGCCGCCCTGCCAAGGCCAGGCCCCCAAACATATGCTCCAGCCCAGATCAAAGAGCTAATTGTTTCTCCCCACTAATTAAGCAAACCAGCAAATGGCAAACAGGAGCTGGCTGGGGTTTAATTGCTGTAATTCTCCTAGGAAACGGGTCCCCTGGCTCTCCTATGAACCGGGCAGCGTCTGCTCCAGCACGAAGGGGCACGGAGGCTTGAGCAGCTCGGCTGGGACCCTCAGGCTCTGCGCAGAGTAAAGCCCGGCTTAGTGATGCTCTGGAGAGAGAAGGGGTGGGAGGAGGCAGTGAAGCAGGGAGAGAGTTGGTTTCTTTGCTTAGAACCAAAATGGTTTGTTTCCAACAGCTTTCAGGGGATGTTTGAAGGTATATTTTTATCAGGATGCTTTGACTTTGCAAAATTGGGTGGGTTTGTTGTGGGGTTTTTTTTCAGCGGGCTGAAAAAATTCCAGGAATTTTAAAAATATTTGGACATAGCACACCACTTCAATGGCTGGTTGAGGAGCTAAAGAAACCCACTGACATTTACCCCTAGACCTTGCTGTTTTCCCCATGTATTTTCCATCCTGCCTGGTTCCGAAAGGCCCATGATCTGTGGCGGATGCTCTCGCTTGTACCTGCAGAAGGGTCAGAAAAGCCGGAGCTACTGCTGGGAGGGATCACAGGGGATGCAAAGTTCAGGCTGGGATGTCTCAGAGATTGCAGCAGATACGGGGCCTCTGCTAAACTAGTCCAGACTCTGGCTTTTTCGGGTATTTCCTCATTTCAGACAGGTCCCAGGTGTCCCCACCTCTCAGCACCGGAGGGTTTCTCAGTGCTCCTTCCCATTTCTATGTGTGTCAAGGGAAACCCCATTTTTTCCCAGCGTTACATCAAACAGCCGGTGTAAGTTGTAAAATGACATTGTTTTTCTTTGCCTCGTAGCCAGAGGAGGTTGTCAGGATGGCAAATTTCAAGGGCCACGCGCTTCCAGGCAGTTTTTTCCTGCTCTTCGGGCTCTGGTGGTCTGTGAAATACCCACTGCAGTATCTCAGCCAGAAAGCCAACAAGAAAGCCAGCAGGATTTATTGTTTCCAGCGTGTGGATGCCATTGAAGGGGGAATCAAAATCATCTTTGCTCTGATAGGTAAGGGCTATATTTTATTAACTGTGCTGGGAATTTCACAGCCTGTAGTGATGTAGCGATGACCTTGCTCCAGAGAAACCGGTCCAGACGGTGAAGGATGTTCGTCTTGTCTTGAGCTCTAATAGATTTCGATGTGAAAAGCCCAAGTCTCGTACTCCATCCCAGAGCTGGGAATAGAGTCAAGCCTGACTTTTATACCCAGTTCTTTCTCCCTAACACAAACCCATCAGTTCTTGCTTCACAACCTGCCCCGCAGCGATGAGTAGCATCACCCATCATTCTGTACAAACCGCCCCATGTGTCCGTGCAGGGATGCTGGCCGAGCAGTTCGTCCCGGATGGTCCCCACTTGTACCTCTACAGCGGGGAGAACCGCGACTGGGTGAAGCTGATGAACTGGCAGCACACCACCATGTACCTGTTCTACGGGCTCTCCGGGGTGGTTGATGTCTTCACCTACATCTCCCCCGTGGTTCCACAGGGGCTGGACCGCCTCATGCTCTCCATGGCTGTGTTTGTGGAAGGTCAGTAGAGGGTGATGCTGAATTTGGGGGAGGGATGTTGGTGGGTGAGTCAGAGAGGGACGCAAAATTTGCCAGAGTGAGATATTGCTCTGAATGGCTCCAAAGACAGGACATGTTGTAGGTGATGTGTTATGGCAGGGTGGTCTGTAGCAAGATACAGGCATTAATAGGTCCTGGCTTTGGGATTTTGGGGGTGACAGCAAAGCACCAGGCTGACTTTCCTTGTTATGACAAATGGCTGGTGGATGCTGCATTTATCTTCCATCTGCAGAACTGTTTGCATGCCCCACGTCCCCCCCGAGGGCCATTAATTGCGGTGCAGGCACCGTCATCCTCCTCTGCTTGCACTGCACGTGGCAAATTCGAGCCACTTATTCCGACTTGGGCACATTGTAAATGTCATTTTGTCTTCAGGCTGTCTCACAAGCCAGGATTTCAGGACCCTCTGGGATCACACAGGGAAAAGGCACTAGGAAACAAAGTTCTTGCTTATATAGAAAGCCCCTTAATGAAAGCACGTTTGTTATTTTCCCTTCCCCAATACCAAAGTTTTTTGAAGCAGCAGGGGCAGCTCAACAGGCACAGTTTGGCTTGTAAGAAAAGGGAAAAAATATCATTTCCAGCTCCAAATGAAATGGTGAAGTTTAGCAATAGCAAAGCAGGAGCCTGGCTATGAGGGTGATCTGAAAGAGACACCAGCATGGGAAGAGAACTCTAAGCGTGGCGCGTGTTTCGGCAGGTTGTCTCTTTTATTACCACGTCCTCCACCGCCCAATGTTGGATCAGCACATCCACTCCCTGCTCCTCATCATCGTCTTCTTGGGGGCCTGCAGCACCATGCTGGAGGTCTTCCTCCGTGACAACATCGTCCTGGAGATGTTCCGAGCCGGCGCCGCCATCGTCCAGGGCACCTGGTTCTGGCAGGTCGGTTCTGCCTCCTCTTGAGGAGCAATGGGGAAAAAAGCGACAACAACAAGAAAGAAAACAAGCCGTACATCACGTTATCAATCGCTCGTCTCTGAAGGATAATTTCGCCAGGCGTGCTTCATAAATAGATCATAACCCAGGATGAAAATTTACTGGTCGCAGGTCACCGCTGCCGACTGCTCCTGCTGAAAGAGCTATTTGTCTTGGCTTATTGCTTCTCTGGGGGGAACAGCGAAAGCGAGCGCTCACAATGTTTTACAGTAGCTAACGACCAAGTACTAATTGCTTAATGTGTCTAATGCACCCTGCAGCACTCCCTCTGGGTTAGTGGAAAGAGGGAGGCAAACCCCACCAAGCAATAAAATGGCTGAGTAAAAATGCAGCCAGCGATTGCTTTGGAAGGTAGCGGGAGAAGCAAAGAAATCAGTTGATCACCACTCCCCAAACTAGGCTGCCGAAAAGAAATGTGAGTTTCCTTCCTCATTCTCAACCCCTGCATTAACTCAAATGGAGACGAAACACTGGGCTGAGCACATAAAATGCTAAATTTGGGGTTTTTAAAGGATGGCTGGGGGTCTGCAATGCAGAGGGAATATTGTACAGGAAAGAAGAGACTGCAAAGTGCAGACTTGCTTTGTGCAGCCTCTGATTGCAAGGCTGGACTTTAATGAGACCAGCACTATCTCAGCAAAAACCCACTATCCCGGTCAGGGCTCAAGTCGCTCGGTCACCACACATGTCATGGTGATAACTGAGATGGACAGATGGACGCTGGAGGCCTTCACTACATTGATCTCTTTTTTCTTCTTTTCCCCTTGAGGTAATAAATTGCTTGTTCCACCCAGATTGGGATCGTGCTGTTCCAACCCTTTGGAGGTCCCGCGTGGGATGAGAAGGACCACAGCAACATCATGTTCCTCACCATGTGCTTCTTCTGGCACTGGGCAGCCGCTGTGGCCGTCGTGGCTGTGAACTTCACCCTTGCTTACTGGTACGGCTGGGGAATAAATCAAAGAGCAGCAGAGAGGGCTGGGGATGGCTGGGGATGGCTGGGGTGAGGTGCAGATGTACTTGAGTTGATCCTGGAGCACAAAGTTGCGGCTGAATAAGCAGCCCCTGCCCGCTGTGAGTTTCGGGGCACGGCGAGAAGTGTGCACGTTATTTGCCGAGTGCACAGAATGCAAAGTAGTGTCAGCCAGAGGCACGGGCATTAAATATGGAGAAGGCAAATAACCGAGCCCCTGGAGCTGCTCCTGCAAGTCACACCACTTTTTTTTTCCCCTCTCTGCGTTAAATGCTGGAAGTCAAGCTTTAATTTGATAGAGAAATCAAAGCATTACCAGGACCGTCTGACACTGTGTCCCCTCCCTTCCAAGGGTTTCGGAGCGGCTGACAGTCAGTGAGTTATTAGAGGTACAACAGCCCCAAGGGGATCTTATCCCACTTTTAAGGATGCTCCTGCAGCCTACAAGCATCTCAGGGATGCTGAGACACGGGCTATGGAAGGGCTAGTCCAACCTCTGCAAGCAAATAGATTTTATATACAATAAAAAACCCCCAAGCCCCAGCATTTTAGAACCTTTATAACACTTTCTTCCCCTCTGTGTATTCATTCTAAGTGCCTTTCAATAGTGCAGGGTTTTGCTAAAGGTGATTTCTTGCTCCTTTTGTGTCCCAGCTGCATCCAGAGGTGCCGGCGGGGCAGCGGGGAGCCCTACATTGGGCTGGGTGTCCGGCAGACGAAGCGCGACACGAGCTCCCAAGCCGCCTTCTTGAACGGGTCCGATGAAGAGTGAGGAAGGTGCAACCTCCTTCTCCAAATACATGAAGAATCTGTTGTCTAGAAGAAAAATAAATAGAGTATAATGAAATATTTATGTTTTGGAAGAGCGAAGAGAGGTCGCCGTTCTGCTGCTGGGACACACGTTGAGCTCATGCCCTCCGTCCATACCGGAATATCACCGTCTCTGAAACAAGCACAAAAAAGTGATTTTTAGCAGCAAAATGAAATGCAGAAACTCATCATGACGAGATCACCTCATCCCCCGTGTGTTTCCATAGCGATGGAGGGCGTCCTTTGGCCAGATGACTTTGCCAAGAGCCTGGAGGCTTTGAAATCAGGGAAAGCTCCAGGCTTGAGGTCCCGACCAAGGTGTCATCTCAAGGAGGAAGAGCAAAAGAATGTTAAATGCGAGATTATGTCAAATTTGCAACATCACGGCTTGATTGTGCACAGTACAAATTGTATTAGCGGAGCTTTGAATTGAAGAAGGGTTTTGTTAAGAGGTTTCGTGTTCACTTAAAGGCTGGAAGAGTGAATAAATGTGAAATAAAAATCCTCGCTGAGCCAATATCCTTACATTTAAGTCTGATAAATTATAGAGCGTGTAATAATAGCTTAGACAAATCCATCCCTCAGACCTGCAAAGCCTGGAGGGCTGTAAGATACACGGCTGAGCAGCAGGGATTCACAAAACGTCCCAGTTTTCCCTTGAAAATAAACCCCTCGGCTTGGAAAGCGAGACAAAACAGGGACAAGTTTTGTTGTTAGCCTGCCTTTGCCAGCTAATTTCTTGCAAAAAGTGACTGGAAATGTCACCTAGATAGAAGGAAAATGTGCCAGTAGTGAGTACAGGGATTAAAAAAACCTCTATCTATATCTATCTATCTATCTATCTACCTATCTATCTATCTATTTATTTGTCTATCTAATCTATCTATCATCTATCTATCTATCTCTGTCTATCCATCTATCTATCCATCTATCTATCCATCTATCTATCTATCTATCTATCTATCTATCTATCTATCTATATCTATCATCTATCTCTGTCTCTATCTATCATCTCTATCTATCTATGTATCGTCTATCTATCTATCCATCTATCTATCTATCTATCTATCTATGTCTATCTATCATCTATCTATCATCTATATCTATATCTATCTATCAATCATCTCTCTCTATATATATATATATATATTTATATACCTATATCTATATCTATCTCTCTCATCTTTTAACACCCTTTCTCCTTGTGCAAAGAGCCTGTTGCACACTGAAGGGGCTGCACCTGGATTTTGTTGCTCATTAACACCTCTATAAAGATTCTCCTTGAACGCCATTCCTACATTTCCATCACAGGGCTGGATATCAGGGGTGCAAACAGGCTCGGTTGAGGAGAATTAAGCATTGCAGCAAAACACCTCCATAAATCCATTTGATAAACGCCGCACAATTACACCTCATGAGTTGTAACTGCAGAACATGGTGAGCGTTTTGCAGATATTTCTTTTCTGCCAAGTGGAATAGTTTTGTGAAACGGCACCAATTCCTCTCGAAAAAGCACTTTTGCAAAGAAAACTCTGTTTGCAAGGTGACAAGCTGAGTTACCTGCTGTGCTGTGCGACAGAAATCAGCTTAATTAAACAACAAAAAGGCCTTGCGTGGTGCTCGGAATTATATCTGCATTATTTTCTTGTGGAAAACCACCCAAGCATCACTATTTCCATTTAAAAACCACACGAGGGCAGCACCAGGTGGCAAAGCTGGTTGTGCAAGAACCTGCTCCAGGTTGCAGCCACCCCCAAAAATCAGAGGTTATTTCCATCTGAGATTAGAGCTGTCCTGGGTTTATAAAATCACTCCTGGCTTTTGAAGGCGGTGGGGGGGGTTTATTTAATTCCACGCGGCCGCTCTTCATCGAGTTGCCGTCTCCTTTCACCCCGAGGTTTTGCTTTGTCCCGTGTCGTGGCCACTAAACGCTGTTCCCCTCGGTGGCCCGTGGTGTCTGGAATAGTTTCATTCCGCCTCATTAACTCCCCGCTCCTACAAACATCCCAGGACTGTCAATATAGCGCTTGCTAATTTGTTTTCCCACTCGGGAGCACATTCTTTCCCCAGGTATGAAGGTCAGTGAAGGAGGAGAGATCCAGCCTGTGATTAAGGGAGAAAATACAGGTGCTGGGATTTCTGGGAGAGAATTAGGGATTTCTGTTGCAGCTAAAACCCACATTTGTAAACAGCTTAGGGACCCAAGCGAGGGTGTGGAGGTTGCTCGGTGACTTGTGCAGAGATGGTTTATTACAATATATAGTGAGGTGCAATCATAAGCCGCCCTCACATTTATTCTTGTGTGATAGACTTGTCAGGATAGTCCTAAAGGCAGTATTGCCTTTAACACAACTTTAATAGCCACCAGTCGGCTCGGATTATGTTTTTCACCCTACAAACTGGATTATCAGATAGCGTCTTGAAACTTCGCACTGGACCCACTGGTGGTGCAGTTGGGCTGTACTTGTCACCATATTCACAGCTGGATTTAAATGCATATGATGCTATTTCGGGGGTGGTTTTTGTCTTGTGTTCAGCCTGATGCTTTTGGGCGCTGTTGCTCAAGGCGGGGGTACTGCTGGCGTTCCCAAAATAAGTGAGGGAGGCAGGAAGGAGCTGCCGACCCTCCCGATGCCCATATCCAACCTGCTCCTGCAAAGGAACCCAGCCAAATACCTTGGCAGCCGGCTCTTCCTCCAGACAAGCCCTTCATCAAGGATTCTGGCACAGCCTGACCACAAGCTTGAGCGGAGATAGGATCTAGGATCCGTCCCTGCCACCCTTCCCGGGTTTATGTAAGGCTCAAAGGATGGTGTGGGCAGCAGAACAAGCCCAGCCTGTGCTTATCCGGCCTGCTTCACCTCCTCTTGCTGCCTGTTGATGAAAGCCGGTGTTAGCGTTTGTCATAATAATAACAATAATAATAATAATCCTTTGCACTTCCCGAACAACCATCCATCTGCAGCGCTTGAGCTGCTGGCAAACCTTTAATTAGATTGTGCCTCCCACCACCCCCAGGAAGCAGGCGAACATTATCGCGTTTTCTCATTAGCGCCGAGGCCAATGATGCTCTTTGGGGAGAGGATGCTGCAGGTACAGCTGGCGAAAAACGTGAACAATAATGAAAAAAAAAGAAATCAAATACAACAGAGTGTTTAGGGCACAGATCTCAGTCTCTCCGGGAGGAAGAGGAAGGCAGGCGTGTGCTAGTACGATCCCATCATACTCCAAACCTCAGCTAAGGATCTGTAATGGAGTCTCATCCCGCAGTGATTTTAGTGATTCTGTGTGTGACTTGGGGGGGATTTGCCATTCTCAGGGTACCCCCCATCAGGCTGTTGTTCCCTGCAACTTATCACAGTTTCACCCTCATTTTTATTGTGGGGGCAGCTTAAGGTGCTTGGAAACTCCCTTTTCTCAAGTATTTCACATGCTTAAAACTTTTTTCCACTGTTTGATCAGCAGGTATTTTAATATAAATTGCCCTTTTAATATGAAACATTCTCTGTGGGCTTTATTTTTTGCTGGCCCTTTAAAATCCAGGGGAAAAGGCACCTACAGCCCCTGAGCAGATGGGCTTCACCTGCGCCTCGTTTCCTCCTCTCCCTTTTCAGCTGCTGCCCTTCCACTTTGTGTTTGCCCATTTGCCTTGAGAATCTGGCTCATGCTGCTTGGGAAGCAGCTTTGTGCTAAGTTGCCTTTTGGGGTAAAGGTTTGGAGAGAGCGAGCTGGCTGCAGAAAGGCAAACTGAGCTGCTAATAAGCCCCTGGTGGTGTTTCTACTCTTTTTCCAGCAAGAAAGGTACATGCTTTTTGTTTTTCTGTGTTATATTTTAGGGTAGGTCTGCAAAGAAGAGCTCCTACAGGGGCTGCATTTCTCTCTCTGTGCTTGGGCTTCATGTGTTAGCAAGCTCCTAGAGCTTTATTTTGGGTGAAACTGCCTTTGTTTGTGGAAGTCATTTTGTCAATGATGTTACAGAAACTTTTTGCACATGTGTTTTGCTCCCTGAGCGCCTTTGGAGGTGAGCAATGGGTGTACAGCACGGCTGTGTGCCAGCTCCGTGTCTTCTGTCCTTCCTCCTACTTGCTGATACGGAGATAATGGGCAGGAAAATAAAAAGCTCCTGGCTATGGCTTGGTGGCTTTGGCTGTGCTGGAGAACAGCCCATCACCTTGGGGAGGGTTGTGCAGGCTGCTTTGCTTCGGTGTTATTCCAGCCTTGGGGTGCTGGCTTGTGTATGGCTCTTGGCAAGGCTGGGCACGGCTTATCCTGTGGTCCCGCTGGGGTTGCTGTTTGGTTGCATGAGGAGTTATGTGCGTGTGGTTGCAACCTGGAGAAATCCTGAGCTGGGAATGCACCAAGAGGTTATTAATGGTCCTCAGGTGGTTGGAGGGCTGAGTGGGGCTCCAGAGTGTTTCTGCACCATCAACTCGGTGCTTTGGAGGGAACATATTTATTTGCAAAGAGGGACTTGTGTTGCTCATCTATGCAGCTGGAGAGGTGCTGAGGATGGGTGTGCAGCAGGTATGGAGGGCTTGTGTTTGTGGGTGCTTGTTAGATGGGTAAAAAGGAGTGGAAACAGGCTGCTGTGTCCTGCCAACCCCTATATTTTGGGGACGGCAGGTCATCGTCCCCCTCCTCTTGGCTGCGGTGGGCTGGGAGATGGTGCTCACAAGGGATTTGATCTGGTTTGCAAGCTCCTGGCCCAAAATCCTCCTGCCTGTGGTCACTTTGTATATAAGACACTCCTAAGAGGTTTGTTGTGTACTTCCCAGCCCAGTTTGGAGACGGCAGAGCCCGGCCACATCGGGCGATGCTGTAGCCTTGTCTCTTCTTGGCTTCTTCCCCCAAAAAACCCAAATAATCATGGAATACACCTTGTTGCCATAGGAACGGGAGTTGGCTCCCCTTCCTGATTTTTGTGGCAAACTTCAGGAGGTTTTTTTTTGTTAATAGCAGACACGAGGTGTCCGGGGTTGTGAAAGCCGGTTGACTCAGCACCACTTTGAACCGGCCCGCGGGGTGTTTGGCTCTAGACATCCTGTCCAAGGGCCACCTCCCTGGGGTGGCTTCTCCCTTTATCTGCCTCTCCTCAGCAATAACTGCTCCTTTTTGCCACATCTGGAGCTGGGAGAAGGACGGGCAGAGCTGCAGGTGGACTCTTCATAGAGAGAAATACATTGGTGAGCGGCTGTGATGGGACGGACATGGCTGCTTGTGCTTGGGAAGAGGGGATGTGGGGAGAGTTCGCCTCTGCAAGACAAAGGTTTAGTGTGGTGATGGGGGAAGTGCTGCATTCTGCTGGCAATCTGTATTTTTAGCTCTTTTTTGGGGTACTTGTGAGGTTTTAGAAGTTCATCAATGGCAGATTAGCAGGAGATGGAGCTTGTGCCTTTTCTGTTGGGTGAAGGCTGTTGGCACAAGAGAGATGTGCCTGGGTAATGAGGAGAAACAAAGAGACCACCCTCCAAATGTGCGCGGCCAGGTGCTGAGCTTGTCTTGGGATGATGCTCTCCCTGCCAGGCAGGTGGTTGCACCCATGGGTGCTCATAGGGGATGCTCCTGCATCCGCGCAGCATCCTTCTGGTAGCACCTGTATCAGCAGACACAAGCCCCCGTGTGGAGCTAAAAGCTGGATCTGTGATGGCTCTGGGCGGAAAAACTTGGAAATTGGGTAGAAACAAGGCTGCTGAGGTGCCGTACGGGGAGATGGCAGCTCCTATGTGGTTATTAAGCAAAAGCATTGCAGGCTGGAAGCTGTGGAGGGAGAAGGGCGGCTCGGGTAATAACTTCTGACTGCAGCCGTATTTCAAGTCCTCTGACAGACAAACCGGCTCGCAGGAAAAATAAATAACCCGGCTGCGGCTCACTTGGAGCTTAATCAGCTTTTATGTGAGCGTGGACTCGAATGCTGGGGCTGGTGAGAGGTACCAGGTTTGGGCTGTGTGGACATGGGGAGGTTGTTTTTCTGTCTCTGGAATACGCGAGCTGTGTGAGTGGACTGTTGCTTGGAAACGTGTCTTTTTATTGCAAAATAGTGGCTGTTTTTTAAAAATAAGGTGTGGGTTTATTTGAGTGGGCCTTATCCAAGCTGCTGTTTGACAGAAGGGTGGGTTTGGAGCATCTCTGCAAAGTGGGAGATGCCCCAGGATGCCCAGTGGATGCGAGTGATAAGTCCCTGGATGCTGCTGGGGCTTGGGTTGTGTCACTTGTCATTTCTGGTCACCGGGATGTCTCTATTCCTATTACTCACAGAACGTTAGGGATAAGATGTCAAGTTAATGTTCCTGCTGTGTATCTTGATCAGGGTGCACTCCTGACCCCAGCTCTGGGCCGTTGCCCTTGCAGTCACAGTCCCTGTAGGACAATGGTTAAATCTGATTATACATCATGCAATTGTGCATTTGTTCTCAGTCACTTCAGCGTGTGGATGTCTGTGCAGGGAAGATATGTGCCCTGGACTGGGTGTCCAGGCTATAATCAGGGAAGACATGGGGCAGGAGCATCTCACCCTAATGTAGGCATCCAAAATAGAGCGGAAATCCATCAGTGAGCCCTGAACCAGCACCTGGGATGGGGCGTTTCTCATCTGCATGAAAGGCTATATAGGAACTTCCCTCCTGAAAGGAAGCCTTAACGCGGTGTAAACAGTTCTGAGCAGAGCTCACCCTCACCTGAGGCGCTTGCTGTGTCGCATCCGACCCTTATTTTTGCAGCACCTAATTACTTTCTAGTGTGGGAGGACTTGGAGAACGTGCTGGAGTTGTTCGTCCAGCCTCCTGCAATTCGCTTTGGTATTTATAAACACAGCGAGGATGTGATTTGTGACGCAAGGGCAGGTTGGTGTGGTAGCTTGGGGATGAGTAATGTCTTTTTCTGTGGACATCTGAGCTGCAGAAAAGGACCAGAAAGAGTGAGACCTTCTTAGGTTGTGGATGCCTATAGAGAGCAAGGAGAGAGGTCTTGCTGGAGGAAACAAGACCATTGCAAGGTGATATCAAAAGCTCGTCACTATAAGTGTTTAGATTATGACTTATTCCCTTCTGTGTTTGCTGCTCTGGGATTTTTTGTCAACAATTTGCATTTGGACTTAAACACTTTGTGGGATATAAATTTGCTCCTCTCCATCCTCTCTGGTACTCGGTGGCATTGGTCCAGCTTAGCCCAAAGGCCATTTTCATGCCTTTAGTCCTTGAGCTCTTCCTACAGGAGATGAAATCTCTTCCCCTTGTGTCGAGTTGCTGCTCGTGTGCGACTCAGAGGTTGTGTGGAATGTGCATGAGGCTCCTTTTGGGGATGGTAGTGGTTCCTGGGTTGCTCCCTCCTCCTGTTGTGGGTCCAGCAAAGCCTCTGCTGGCTGGAGCTGCTGAGCACATGGGCTGGATTCACGCCCTGGTAATTATCTAGTTGGGAGGGAGCTGATGTTCCGAGGAAATAATTGTCGTGTTGCTTTTTATTAGCAAAAGAGCTTTGTTATGGTTCCTCTTCTAATAGCATGTAGCTATTATGCTTTCTTGGGCGCTAATGTGTCCTTCTCTTGCACGATGAAGTCCTGATGATTGTAGGTGTGCAACCACACATATCAATATGTACATGCATATATATAGTGGGGCAGGGTGGCAGCTTCTCCGTGGTGATGTCACATCTCTGGTATTACCTGTTTGCAGCTGATGGCAGAGCTGTGCACACCTGCTCTGTTGGGATGCAGCTCCCTAGGGATGCTGAGCAGCCTGACACCTCTCCTGGGGACACTTGGGGTTGGTCCCCAGACCCTGTTTGTCTTTGCAGGTCCAGCAAGCGAGGACGATGCCAACGACTTTCCTCGGCAGTGCCCTCCGGGGCACTTGCTTCTTCATTTTTGGTTTCTGGTGGTCTGTGCGATACCCACTGAAGTATCTCAGGCGGAAAGCGAATGCGGAGAGCCAGCCGAGCCAAGGGGTCCAGCGCGCGGAAGTCTTCGAAGGGGCGGTCAAAGCTTTCTTTGCTCTAGCAGGTAAGATGATGAGTATGCCCTGATATCTACTGGCACTGCAGCTGCTCTCTCCCACAAAACAGGGGCTGTTTGTGGGGGAAAACAGCTGTGGGCTTGGGGACGCTCTAGTGGCATGCTCTGTGATGGACCTGGCCACTGTTCCTTTGGACAAACACCGCTCTGACTTCACCATCACAAAGACTTGTGCTCTCTAATCCAGGGATACTGGTGGAGCAGTTTGTGCCGGCTGGTCCCCACCTGCAGCTGTACAGCCCCAAGACACACAGCTGGACGGACCTCACCCACTGGCACTACACCACCATGTACCTCTTCTTCCTCCTCTCTGGCATTGTGGACATCGTCTCGCATTCCCCGCTCAAGCTGCCGCCTGGATTAGATCGGCTCTCGCTCTCTGTGGCTCTGTTCATCGAAGGTGAATCGCATGCGGTGCCTGGATGCGGGTTGGGGCATCCCAGAGCATCCTTTTCCAACACAACATCCTTTTCCATTCACAACATGAATCTTGGTAGGTTTGCTCTTCTGCTTCCGTGATGACAGCGATGCCGCGCTGGACCACCACGTGCATTCCTTGCTGGCCATCGCTGTCTTTGCTGGAGCCCTCTGTGCCCTCCTGGAGGTGTTTCTCCGTGACCACATCATCCTGGAGATCTTCAGGACCAGCTCCTTCCTTCTCCAGGGCTCTTGGCTTTGGCAGGTCAGTGCACATCCTAATGGGCTTTGCCCCCAGGAAGGTAAGCGGTGGGGGGCTGCTCTGCCCTTACAGCACAACTTTTGGGGTTAAACTTATAAACTGCTTGGAATATCTTAAAAAATAAGAGGAGGACATGAGGCTTAGAACCAGCATGATGGAGATAAGCATCATAGAGAAGCAAGGAGGGCTGTGCTAAATGTGGTGATGCCCGACGTCTCTTCCATCTGCGACCAGATTGGGTTCGTGCTGTCCCCTCCATGGGGAGGACCAGGCTGGGACCAGACTGACCGCAGCAACTTCGCCTTCCTCACCGTGTGTTTCTGCTGGCACTACGCTGGTGTTCTCGCCGTCCTGGCAGCAAACTCCGCTGCTTCACGCTGGTACGTGGGTGACAAGGTGGGTCCCGGCACCGTGCACAAGCTGGGGGGACCGACAGCCATACTTAAATTGTCACTGTCTCTCCTGCAGCTGCAATGAGAACTGCCAGCTGAAATTCGGGGACATCGACGTGGAGCTGGACTGCAGCATGTGCATCCGCAAAAGCAGCAAGAGCTCAGGTGCCCTGCTGCCGGAGAGCCCCGCGGACGACAAATGAGGCCGTGAAAACATCTTCTCCGCTGGCTTAGAGCTCTTGAGATGAGGTTTTTAATTATTCTTGGTAAACCGCGGAGCATCCGAAGTGGAAGGCAGGACCCCGAAGACGCTGCACGGCAGGAGATGCGAACCTTCCCTGTGCATCCTCTGCAAACCAGGCTCATCTGGGGGGCGATTTTTAACTCCTCTGTGGTGCAGCTCGGGCTGTGAACTGCAGGACTGCTCTGCTGGCCCAGTCCGACTTGTGTGGCTGATTTGGCTATTTTTTTAATACTGGTTTTGCTTCTGCTTGTACAGAAAGGCGCCAAACCGGCTTTCGAAGCTCCCGGTGCCTGTCGCTCACTCTGGTGTTAATGGAGGGGGTTTTTGTACAAAGCTTAATGAGTATCCATGATCACCAATAAAGTACTTTAATTAACGACCTCAATGGATCTCTTGAATGCGATGCCTGGAGATGGAAGGCATGGTTAAGGCGATGTCCGGCTTCGAAATGCTTTGGGGGTGGATGACATGTCAGAGGGATGGGACCATGTGCAACTTAACGTGGCTAAATCTGCCCTGAAAAAGGGGTTGATAGGCAGGGAGGGGTTATTTTTTCCCCATTAGCACCAGCACGTGGCTGTTTTCCTGCTTGTTTTTCATCAGAAGCTGAGAGGATGGATCAAACCCTTTCACTCAGTGTCACTTTGCGCTTCATGTCCAGGGGGATGTGTTGGTTTTCAGTTTTATTTCCCCTGAGGTCCTTCACGTGTTTTGCAGCAGAACAGCACAGGGAGACGCTTCCTGCCATATAGACCCAAACCTGATTTAAGAAACATCGTTAAGCAGGATTAGTGAACAAAGAGTAAGTTAATCACTAAGTTCACCATCAACACTTAAAACGCTGGTGCTGTGTCCTTTGCTAAGGGCTGGGCTCGGTGAACGGGGAGCACAAACAGCGTTATTATCATTATCTGTTAATACGTTTGCTCTCCTCCTCCCTGAAGATGTGAAGAAGACAGTGTGAACACCCTGCTGCTGATCTGCACTACTCCAAAACATCAAGAAGGAAAGAAAAGTCCACCCTGGCTCAGCGGTTGCACATCCCAGTCCCATAGGAGGTCCCCAGATGAGTGAACACTTTGTATATATATTTATTATTATTATTATTATTATCTATTTTATCTTTAATTTTTCTAACTATTATTCTTTGTCCTTTTGGAGCAGGGCTGGCAGGAAACCAATGCTTCGTGCTGCTGTCAAGAAAGGACCTTGAGGAGCACAGAAACCAAAGGCAAGTGCAGCATTTTGGGCTCCTCCATTTGCCACCCCCCCAGAGGACTGTAATTTTGGTATGTGAAGCAGGCTGGCATTCTGGGAGCAATGGTTTCTGCAGGATCTGGTGCCTTTAAGCTGCTGTGGATCTCCTGTGCCAGAGCTTCCCATGTGCTCTGATTATTAATAACCCCCCTGGGATAAGCAGCAAGGTCCTTGGGTCAACTCGTTAGAGATGAGCTGCCATTAACGGGGAGCTTGGTGCATGGGTTATAACCCGATGTACTGCACTTTCATTGGAAACAAAGGGGAAAGAAATCCCTTTTATCAACTAATGTTACATTTTTCCTGCTTTTTTCTTGCCCTGGAAATGCTGAATCCCTCTTACTGAGGCCTTTGCTACTTAAAATGTAGGTCTGTAGTGGGGATGTTTCTTCTTTCCCTGAATAAATGTGAATAAGAGCAAATACTTACTGATAATTTAGCTGTGTGTTTTAACAAGCTCAGTGTGATCACACTGAGCCTAAAGCACAAGGGGTTCTTTGAACAGGGAGAACAAAATTACCTGTTGTCTACCTGGGTGAGGGAGGTGCCCCATATTTGAGATAGGACTGACGACTGTTGGGTCAATAGCCTAGAAAGAAGAAATTAGATTGTTGTGGCTGTGATTGCATTTGCAGAGCAGTTCCCAGCTAGAGTGTGGAATCGATATCCTCTTCAACCCCAAAATGCTCTTTCCTATTGAAGCTGGAAGGTAACAAAGCTCATCGAGGAGGCGCAGGGTTATTGAGCCGGAAAACCTGCGCTTTCCACCCAAAACTGTTGCTGTCCATGCAGCTGGTGGGCTACGGACAGGGATGGGGACCCTGCAATAGGGTTTGGAGTACAGAGCTGTGACATCCCACTCCGTTGCCACCCCACCTCTCCAAGGTGGGTTTAATTATTGAGGACCTCATTATTACACTCAGACCTAGGTGATGCCATTCCCCTGCTGATGTAGCATTATTTTGGATTTCTTGTGAAGCCTCAGTGGTTTATTTGTGCTCTTGGTCCCCAGGGAGGTGACAGCAATGCAGACATGCCACTCCAGCGCTGATTTTCTGTTGTATAGCGTCTGATCTCCTGGAAATCCCTTGGCCAGAAAGTGAAGCCACATTTCTACACCAATCCACATATTAACAAGTTGTTAACGTTTAACCGAGTGGTCCGGCAGGAGCCAGGGGCTCAGGTAATTCTGTACCTGCTTTTTATCTTTGTTTCCTGTCTGTTATCACACAGAAACACTAAGGCCGGTGTTTCTAACAGCAAACGCTCTCTGCTGCACAATTAGAGCAGGGAGTGGATTGAGCTCTGTGTGTGTGCTGGAGCGCTCAGAAGGAACAGAGACCCTTGTGCTTCAGATTTAAGCCAGTCAGTGGGATCTAAGTCAGGGCTGTGAGATCACGGAAAGGCAGAGATGCAGGTTTCCCATCTCCACAACCCCTGTGCTGCTGCCCAGTGTCAGGGGCAGCCCGGAGGAGCTGCCTGTGGGATGTAGAATAGCACTGCTATGCAATATTTCTTATGTTTATTACTGAAAGACTTGCCGGAGATTCATGGTTTAAAGAGAAGTTGAAATTGGCGCTTTAAGTGCCACTAATTTGGTTGAATTAGTGAATTTTGTTTCCAAACTTCCTGCAACTGCCGTTGAGTGCACAACTGGATTTTGTAGGTCACTTATATCTTCAAGAGCTTTTCTTTTAATCTTAGTGCACTTCTTGCTTATTAACTCAAATGATTTGAATAACAACAGTAAGCCGCACATGCTTATGCATCCTCTATGCGTAACTCGAATCTCACCCAAAATTCATGGACAGGATACACATGTGCACCAACATTTCCATATAGCGGAGTCCCGTGAGTTTGTAATTACTCGTCCTACTGTTTTCCATAAAGAAGTTTGAAGATTGTGTGCAATTGCTAAAGTCCAGTCAAACTTTAGTCCTTGGTGTGCCAAACAAACCCAAGGTCATGCTTGGATTCCCTAACTGCAATAGGAGTCAGGCTTATCTTTGCAGGTTCTGGCTTAGTGGTTGGGTAAATATTAAGAAAGATTGTGCTAATGCTTATTATTCTTGTTAGGACTTTCCTTCTTGAGAATCTGGTTTGGTTGCGTATGCTGGGTGGAAATACCCATGCGTGGTGATATTGTGGTGGGGGGATGAGCATGAAATACCTGGAATATTAAATGATGAGTTGCCAGCACTGATTGAAAATGCAGCTCAAGCCCTTATTAAAAAACTGGAATAGCTTTTATTAAGTATAATAGATCTCCATAACTGATGCTGAAAGAACAGCAGCTGGTTTTATTTGCCTGCTTTTCTCCCCAGTGACTTCAATTGCTCCTCGTCTCTCTAGACAGAGGGTGACACTGTTGGGAAAGAAAATGTAGTTTCTACTTTGAATTGTGGGCTTAGAAAGCTGGTTTATTTTTGGGAAACTATTAGATAACTTACTATTTTCCCTTGATTTGCAGTGTCTTTGTGCTACATCTCTGTTGCTGACCCGACTGCTCAGGATGTGCCACTACTGCTCCCTATGTCACTTCAGCTGCTCTGTCACCGGTGAGTACCGTAAATGATGTGCAAGAGTTGAGAAAATGTCTGGCTTGTTGGGTTTTGGTTGGTTTTTTAACCCTGTGGGCTTACTGGCAGCTGATGGACATGGTGCAGCTCAGTTTGTTCCTCATGGGAAGGCTCTATTTGCAACCCAATGGATTAAAACCCACCTTTTTGAATTTCTTAGCAAATATTATGTGGACAAGGTGTTACACGGCTGGGTCTGAGCTGCAGCTTGGGCCCCAATGGTGCCACCTAAAAAGAGAGTTTTATGTTTAAAAACTCTTATTACAATGAAACTGACTTAGTTGAATTCAAAATTCTTTCCTTAGATCTCGTAATTACACAGCCAGGTGTGTTTTAGGCTTGAAAGTTGTGGCTTTCAGGGGTTTCAGTTGTGGTTTTCTAGGACTGAACTTGTGTTCTTTTAGGGATGTCTGGGAGGTGTTAAGTTGTGGGGTTTAGGGGGTGTTGTTTTTTGGCTGTTGTTTAAGTTGTGGTTTTGGGGTGTGTTTTTTCTTTGTTTAACTTGTGGTTTAAGGGTTTTGTGGGGTTTGGGGTGTTTTTCTTCAGGTTGAAGTTTTTACTGCAATTTTGCTGTATGGTAATGCTGCATTAAATCTCTGTTCCAGGAGCCTTTGGAAGACGCAAGGGGAGAAGAGGACAAGAGAACAATACTGGTGTATCTCCCCCGTCTTTCCAAGAGGACTCGAGGAAGAAGAACAGAGAAAGCTCTGCTGCTGGTTTTTCTTATAGGTTGAAGGAAAACTGAGTTATTCTGCATGTGTTACATCTCCAGTTAAGGTTTGTTTTGTAGCAAAGCGCAGGTAAAGTTTAGCTCCAACTGGCAAGAAGACCAAGGACTGGAGATGCACCCCACAACTTTGTAGCAGTTAATTGGCTAATTAGCTAATTAAGCTATCCCTTGAGCTCAGGGGCTGTGACTTTTGTGAGCTCATGTATGACTTGATGAATTTTATAGAGAAACTTGTTTACATTTTGGACCAGGCTTAAGTACTGGAGCCTGGACTATCTTCAGCCAGCCCTGGATGGACAAATGTGACTGTAACACTCTGGGCTTTAGTTCTTATTTTGACAGATGATTGTTTTTATTGTGTTGCATGTTTTGTTCTAAGTGCTGTATACTTTGTCTTGTTGCTGTGATTCCATAGGTTACAGCTGTAAGTGGAGAAGATTAAAAATAAAAGATGACTTAAAACAATGAATTGCATGATGTCTCTTAATTGGGTGGAGTTAAAATCAAACATAGCTTTAAAGCAATTAAAAGCTTTGAAGAAAAAAACCCTAAAACCTAAATACCAAAGCCAAAAAACCAATTACAACAAATCACACAAGCCTCCCCCAACAACTAAAAAAAAAAAAAACCACACCCCAAACCTGGAACCCAATCAAATAAAAACCCCAAAACACCACTAAAAAAGCATCACCACCACCAACCAATCGGAACTCATCATGAGCAGGAAAGCAAAAGTTTCAACCAATCAGAATTCAGAATCAGCTTTCAATCAAAGCACTCAACCAATCAGAACTCACCATGAGCAGGAAAGCAAAAGTTTCAACCAGTCAGAATTCAAAACCAGCTGTCAATCAAAACACTCAACCAATCAGTATTCAAAACTATCAACCAGTCAGAATTCAGAAACAGCTGTCAATCAAAACTACCAACCAATCAGAATTCATCATGAGCAGGAAAGCAAAAGTTTCAACCAATCAGAATTCAGAATCAGCTGTCAATCAAAACAATCAACCAATCAGAATTCAAAACTATCAACCAATCAGAATTCAGAATCAGCTGTCAATCAAAGCTATCAACCAATCAGAATTCAGAATCAGCTGTCAATCAAAGCTATCAACCAATCAGAATTCAGAACCAGCTGTCAATCAAAACTATCAACCAATCAGAATTCAAAACTATCAACCAATCAGAATGCAGAATCAGCTGTCAATCAAAACTATCAACCAATCAGAACTCATCATGAGCAGGAAAGCAAAAGTTTCAACCAATCAGAATGCAGAATCAGCTGTCAATCAAAACTATCAACCAATCAGTATTCAAAACTTTCAACCAATCAGAATTCAGTCAGCTGTCATTCAAAACACTCAACCAATCAGAACTCATCATGAGCAGGAATGCAAAAGTTTCAACCAATCAGAATTCAGAATCAGCTGTCAATCAAAACTATCAACCAATCAGAACTCACCAAGAGCAGGAAAAGTTTCAACCAATCAGTATTCAAAACTATCAACCAGTCAGAATTCAGAACCAGCTGTCAATCAAAACTATCAACCAATCAGAACTTACCATGAGCAGGAAAAGTTTCAACCAATCAGAATTCAAAGCCAACAACCAACCAAATTCCAGAACTCACGACCAATCAAAACTCAAAATTAAAAACCCATCAAAACTCAAACCCAAATAAAAATTAAAACCTAATCAAAACTATAAACTAAATACCAACCAAAACTGAAGTCTGACTGCCAATACAAACTGAACCCTAAATCCCCCTTGGAACGAGAGTCCCCACTGCCCCCCAGCGCCCTGAGAGCTGCCCCAGGAGCCCCCGCCAGAACAAACACCAGCACATGAGACACGTTCCAAATTCACCTTTATTGGCACAGAACAGAGAGCAAGTCAAGTCAGCCCTGCTGGGCTCACAGCAGCACATACAGCCCAGCAGCAGCTATATACATATATATATATATATATATATAGGTACATAATGAAGAGGACTCGCTGCCGAAAACTCATCACCACAACTAACAGACTTAGAGCTTTGCCTGGTCCTGACTGCAGCAGCCACAGCCATCTCCACACAGAACGCTGCAGCTCCCTGAAGTCAGCCCAAGGCTAAGTCCTCCATGGTAGAACGTGGTTGCTGGAGCTTCTCTCTACCTTCATGAAGCTATTTCAAGCATCCTATGAAGTACTGCAGGGCTGGGTGGACTCAACCCTATTCCACAACTGCTAGCAAGGCTACAGAAGTAGAGAACACTTGAATGTATCTCAGTAAGCCAAGGCCTAAGTAAGTCCTCTGTAACAACAGGAGCTGAGACCAGAGGACAAAAGGCACTGAAACCGAGGGTCAGCAATATCCCATTGGCAGCACACTGCTGCTCTGCTGGATCCTCACACTGGAGAAGACTCAACTCCACTCTTCTGGGGAGGATTCAGCTCTTCTAATGATTTTGGGCTATAGGAAATTCAAGTGTTCTCTATTTCTTAAATTAAACCTAAGCAAACAAGCCTGAAAGCAAAATCCAGAGACCTTTCTCTCCAGTTTTTTCTCAGCTGTGGCTTGTAGCTCTTGACTCATTACGCTGAAAAACAAAAGGATGCTTCATCACGTAGTGTGGTAACATCCTCTGTGATGTTCTTGGCGTTCACCCTTAAAAACAAAGAGACAGCAGTTAAGAAAAAAAAACCTCCCAGAATTATAAGCACGAAATACCAACCATCACCTTTACAAAAGGGATTAGCACATGAAGCATTTGGAACTTTTGGAGCTGTGACTCAGTGGGACAACCGTGATGTGCCCAGATAGTCTCAGTCTGGCTCTGATTCTCAGAGCTCCGGTGACTTGCACCAAGATCATGTCACCAGCAAGTGTTAAAAGTACAATTCAGCCCTGAAAAAACACAAACACAGCCCAGCAGAGAACAGCTAGGCCACCCTTTTGCCTGCACTTTGTTTCTTTTAGAGCAAGCAAGCATGTCCTCCTGCCTGCTGAAAATTCACACCCACAACTGCATCTTCACAGGACAAGACAAAGTCTCAAAGCCTGTAAAGCAGATTATCCCGTTAGATCAAAAGAACAGATACTAAAAAGTGACACAGCAACAGCGACCTGATCTGACATCAGAGTTGGCCCTTTCTGCAGGATTTAGGTGAGGTGCCCTCCAGAAGTCCCTTCCAACCTACATTTCTCCTCGCACCAGCTGCAGGATTATTCCCTGCCAAACCATTATTGCTCACCTTGCGTTGGATTTCACGGTGCCATCCCCGAGAGAATCCGCTTTGCTCTGTTCTGGTGCCAGTCGCTGCTGCAGAAACCAGAGACTCTGGTAAATATGCAGAAAAACAACCCTCCCTTCCCAAACACACAAAAAGCCACCGTGTAACGTCTCTTTTTTGACCTAGATCATTTTTAGTGTTCAAAGGCACATCCTGGGGGCACCAAGCCCAGCTCCAGATAACAAAGTCTTGTTCTGGGTCCCCTTCCCTCCAGGCGCAATGACACCAAGCAGCCACCCAGGGAGCAGGGAAGAGAATCCATGCTCAGAAAGCCTTCACCCCACTTTCTCCCTGCAGGTATTTTCTCTGAAGTAGCTGCACTTTCAGCTAAAAAAAATGAAAATAAATCCACCCTGGCACTGCCCAACAGACCGGAATTCTCCTATGTTCTGAGCTTGCCATCGCTAGACAGATTCTTTCATCTCAGAGACCTTGCAGGAGGACACACTAAACAATTAGTATAATATTCAATCCAACTCAGTCAGGACTGCATCTTCCTCACCTCTCACCTACACCATACGATGTGGGGAGCAGAACAAAACAGCACTCTCAGCCTCTTAGACATTAGAGCAATACGTTTTACAGGAAGATAATTTCCAAACACCTTCATGGCATCACCTCCCATGAGATTTAGGATACAGAACTCAGCCTGACGAGGAAAGCAGTGGGAAGGTTCCGGCCACCGGGCAAGCCCGCAGGGTTTTCTAACGTGGGCAGCACTGCAGCAGCAGCGATGCTGAATGTGCCAACACAGACAATCTCAAGGGTCTGGCACCGGAGATGTGTCTCATCAGCCTTCTAGCTATATGCAGGTTACTAGAGTCACTGTGGCTTATAGGTTAAGTAAAGTACCTTTCATCTTTCTGATGAATAATGTCTTTTCTTGCAGGAAATTCATCTTCCACTTCTTCGGATGGAAGAAACCCCGCAGGTGCTGGTAAAAATCAATGGCACGCTGCAGTCTCGGAGGTTGGCAGGCTTTGCATCGGGGAAAATGTTATCCTTCTCCTCTCTGTGAGCACAGGCACCTGGAAAGAACAGCGATGTGTGAGCAGAGGGTTCAAGGCAAACACCTTCAAAGCCTCAGGTACTTCACTTAGAGTGTTTAGAAGCTCCCATACAAGGGCTACCAGCCTTTGAGAGGTTTCTGCGTCTGGAGCGGCCCCCAGCCCAGGCTCAGAGGAAGGATTTGGACCATCTTGCATTGCCATGAAGGCTGCGGGGACTTTGAGGGTGCTAGGAGGAAAATTCGCAGGTAGAACTGCCTCACCCTGCCCCTTCTGCTCTCCAAAAGGGATCATCTGGGGAAGTCTAAAGCACGGCCAACAGAATAATCGGCCAAGTCACGTACCTTCCCAGCATAAGCACAGCCCCTTGAAGCTGTAATAGGGAGGATGAGGTCCCCCCCTTTCCCATCACTCTCCTGAGCACCACATTTGTTTGGTCAGTGATGGGCACAGCAGCTCGGACAATCTCCCAGATGCCATCCGGCTGATGCTATTGAACTACCAAATCCTTCAGCCCTGCAGCCTGAAATTGCTCTCGGGAAAGGAGAGCTGCTTGAAATAAAACAAGAGGCTGCATTAAACCGTCCTGGCCATCCGCAGAGAGCCTACAGGGCAGAGGTTAAGTGCTCCTGCAACAAAGCGCTGTGTCCCCACAGGTCACTGCTAAACACAGCAAAGAACTCTTGCGTTTTAACACACCTGCTCCTGCAGAATCGTATATACAAGGAGTAATGCCTTGTCCCTTACAGGCTGCACTCAGCAGAGCCTTTTCACTGCATCTGCAAAGCTACCAGGGCCTGCTGGGATCAAAGGGTGAATTTGGGGGGGAGACATCGGGTCAGCACAGACAAGATTATTATACTGACTGTTCGCTATCCTGTGTACAGCGCGGGGATCAATACTCATTTCCAGCAGCTGACCGTTTTTCAAAGGCTTGACGGAGAGATTTTCACACTTTCCAAACTACCTAATGTCAGCATTGAGCTCCACTTGCTCTCGCTTTCCCTGCCTTACTCTTTATTACTCTGCTTGCCAGTTATCTGTTATTACATCCCATAAAAACGGTCTTTCTCCTGGCTCATTGGCGTTTGACCCTCGCTGTGCACATCGAAAAGCCTCTGCCATTGCAATACAGCCACAACCACAACACTACTGCCAAACGCCGAGTTGTAACAGCTCTGGAGACACAAAGAAATTCCTGGGGGATGACACCAAGCACTGCACTAGAGCTGGACAACACTTACCTCGAGATCTGCAGCTTGCTCCCAAAAACATGGATGCTCGGAGCTAAAACAGCCCAGATTAGGAGGTTTTATGTGCTCATGCAGATTAATGTTCCCTTTTGATGGAGCTGCACGGGGAAAGGCACCGCGTCACCGTGTACTTGGGCTCCTCTCCTCACAAGCACCTTCAATCACTTCCATCAAGCAGGGCTGAACACAGAAAACACGCTCCGCATGCATCTTGGTAAGTGTTGCTTTCTACATGAAAGACAAGCGAGGCTGGTAAAATAAATCCGCCCACGCTACATCCACTTAGCGCCGTGCACAGAGCGGTTTGAACGTACGTTACCCTCCGAGAGGGAATATTAAACAGCTTCACAATACGAAAGGAGACAAACCGACCCAGCGCTTCCTCCTCTGCTCAGCATTCCCCATCTCTCTCAAAGATCCTTTTTCCTTAACTTACACAACTCCTCTTAAAAGGTAAGCAGAGGGCTCATTTTTGTTGTTTTTAAATCACAGTTTTCCTCTGAAATGCAGCTCTCCACAACACGCTGCAAGTCTTTAACCCATCAACTACTCCACATCTAATTTAAGTGTCTTACTGTGATTAAACTTTTGACAATTCCCTCAACCATTCATTTGCACGGCTGGTACCATCAACACCTGGGACATGTCTTAGGGCTGATCTCCAAGTGAATACTTTTAAACATTATTTTCCAGAGGCTGCGGTCAAAATCCATCATAGAGAATCGATCCTGAGCGCTTGGCAGTCTGCGCCAAAGCATGTAACTAATAGACTTTGATTCCAGCCTGACATATTTATTTTGTAAGACTAATAGAATTTATTGAAGGAAAAATCTAATACTCAAATACATTTCTGGAATTCAACCCACAGCCTCTGTAATTTGTTTCTCTTTCAGGTCACCCAACCTGAGGGTGCAGTCCAAGAAACAGCTTTGGACTGAAGATGCGCTCCAGCATCCTTCAAATTAAATTTACACTTCAAAATCAAAACTCTTTCCCAAGTAGTTGTGACAAGCCAACAGACGGGATTTTCTAGGACAGCATCTGTTCTCTCCTGCAGAGTCTGAATAATTTAGCCAGAACATGGAAGCACCAGTGGAACCAAGGAGCCCGCGTTTAAGGAGAAACAGGACACGCCATTGTTTCCTATTCAAATTTGCTAAACCTTCACGTTCCCTCCTACCCGCTCTTCCTTTCTTCACTCAGATCCATTGGGAACTGCTGGGATCAATGGGGAGGAAGGTTAATTCTTTGTCTTGGCCTCTGAAAACTGCGTTCAAACGGCAATGACTCTTCGGTCATTTCAGTGAGACGTGAGAGAGGAGCAATTTGTGTTCGAGGTCACACTTCAGAGAAGGAGAATAGAAGAGGAATGACATACAGGAGCAGACACAGCTGCGAGCTTTGCAGGCTGGTACTCTTAGGTGTTCTGGAAGAGAACGTTAAATCAAACACTCAAGTTATTTCCCTTCATAAAACAAAAACATTAGAAGTGATATAGTAAACGCTAACCATAGTTATTAGCCAATTACTGCCTGGGCTCTTCACATCTCCAAAATATTTTCGATCTGGCCATCCACATCAGGAAACATTCAAGCAAACTGTGTCACTGTATGAGGTCCATGTTCTTCTATGTTCTTTTATCTATGAATTGGAAGGCTGGATGCCACAGCTCTAACTGACCTGCACTCCGGTGTGAGGACGTAACGTTATACGGGAGTCCCAGGTGTTGGTTTAGTATCGCGCCTCCTTCCCTCCACAAAGCTCAGCAACATCTGGAAACAGCACAAAAGACTCTGGACACGGTTATACATTCTCAGCACCAGAACCTTCCTCCTCGCTGAAGCAACAGCGGACAAAAAAGCAAAGAAATGTCTCTACATGTTTGGCAAGGACATGGTGGGAGAGGAGAGAACTATGTGAGCCCTTGAATAAAGAGAAGAAACGGTCTGGAAGTTAAAGTGTTTATTGATGTGTTTAAACTTTGTACATTCCCCACAGACCACACTAAGGAGTTTGCAGGTAAATCTGTGCATAGTGGGAAGAGACACGGAAGGGGGAAGAAAAAATAAAAGTCACAGGAAAAATAGAAAAAATACACCACAGGTTACCAGAACCTCCAGATTTAAAAAAAGCCGTGAGCATTAACACCAACTATACAAGCATTACAAAGACATGATGGTGAGTGGAACAATACCCCTTTTGTTCTTCTTGGGGCCTATGCATCCCATTTCCCTTAGAGCAGGCAGGATCCCTCTCCCAACTTACCCTCTCTTAACCCCCGTTAGGCAAACTGTTGTTTTAAGCCCTGTTAAAGCAAACTCCGCATTCACCAGCTCCCAAGGTGCTGATTACTGTGGCGATTTGTCACATCTGGGCGAAGACCCAAAGCTGTGCCTACGGCCCAACATCACCAAAAGAGACGCGAAGCGTCCAAAACCTGCGTCTCTCAACTACTTACCATGTTGGCGAGGCAGGAGAGCTGGGGAAAATTAGAAAGTAGTGGCGAGAGGGGGCTGTTAATGCCAGGTGAGTACTGAAGGAAACTGGTTCAGAACGGAGGATTTCAATTCAATAGCAGGAACTTCCAAGTCTAGAGCAGAACTGGATGTGGAAGGGGAATGTGCAGACCCCGGTATGCACAACCCATGTTCTAACGTTCCACTAGAGTAACTATAAACAGAGATGCTAGAAGCCTTTTCACTCCTTGCCTCCAGGGAGTCTGGATTCCCAGAGCGGCGCTGCGGGGCAGCAGGGTGCACACACACCACTGGCGTATGACAATGGGCTTTTGCTCTTTTTTTTCTTTTTTTTTTAGTTTTTTTCTCTCGTTTTAAGCATTTTTGTTAGTTACCATTCCCAATTGCTTCCTCGCTTATGCTGTCATAGCTCCTACCCCTAAATTAATCTCTTTGCAACTCCCAGTGAAATTCATTTCAAAGAAAAAACAAAAAGAATACTGCTTTATATATAAAAGCCAAAATGACCAAAGACCCACAACTGTCTCCTTTTTACAAGGCGGGCTGGTACAAATGACCCTCAATATACAGGTGCTCTATCAGAAATAAAAATCAACGTTTCCCATTTTATATATATAGAGCTTGTATCAGACAACAGTACAACGGAACTGGTATTTTTCAGATTATTTAAAAAAAAAAAAAAAGAAAACTACATCTCAGTCAAATATCTGCAATAGATCCATTTTTCCCATTTAAGGAGATTTATATATCATATTGTTATATTATCATTTCTTCACCCATTTAAAAGAATGGAAATTGCAACTCTACAGTAGTAATTATAGTCTTAATGATCCAGGAGTTCTGAATGTAGGATGAAGTCCTCTCGAAGCAACTGTTGGTCAGTAGTTGATCCAAAACGCTGGACCACTTTGGCCCTCCGCCCTGCGCCTCTCCCGCTCAGGGCTGCTGTATCTTCATCTCTTTTATATCTGCATTTGCTCCAGGTATTTGTAAGTGGGGTTCTCGTAGCCGTGGTTTTGCATCTTGCTCAGATGCCGCTCTTCTGGGGTGAGCATCGGGTCAACCTTTAGAAAGACCAGAGGGTTACTGGTCAAAGGAGGTACCTGTAGGCTTTATTTCGTAGCAATAAGAGCCAACAAGCAAATGCTGGATGAACACTGTGGCAAGCAGGAAACAGGTGAAAAAGCCACAAAAAAATTCTGCTTGCCCTTGCCTCTTTGGGGACGTTCTCCACAATAAGTTAGGTAACGGTAGGAATTTGGGACCCGCTTCTCTCATTAAAGAGGTAGTTGTAATTTCCTGCATCAGTTAAGCAAAAGGGAAAAGGGGCTTTCTCCAGATTCCATTAAGGTGTCATTAGAAACGTGTGTTAGGAGCAGAAGGAAGGAGAACTGCTCCTCCACGTTCAGCCCATGGCGCTGCCTTCATCGTTGTTACATTAGTTGGGAGAACAAATTGCTAGAGATTGACTGACTTACTCCCCTGCTAAAGATATCGCCCGAAAAGCTCATTTACTGCTAAATCCTATCCTGAGCCAGACAGGGAAGCCTAATTCAATTCCTTGTGATAAGCAAATACCACTGTGAAGTGACAGGTCCCAGCACGCTCATGACTGATACCTGCATACTGATAAACCAGCGACAAAGACGTCGGCATCTACAGAGTTAAGCTCCATCTAGCTGAGAGCAGAGCAGCGGATGGCTTGGCAGCTCCTGCCATCTTCACCCCCCCACACACACCATATGATTCGACGCTGACTATTTTCATCCCCGGTTATGGAGCAGGAGTTCTCACCTCCACAATCCCATGGCTGATGGTCCCGTACTGCCTCTTCCTCAGCATCACCAAGCTGATGACTATAACAGTAGCTATGGCAACCGCTATCACCAAGAGACCGATAAGGGCACTGCTGCTGAAACTGAAGTCATCCCGGAGGGAGTTGTCATTATCCTGGAGGGAAGAAAACAACGGAGCGGGTAGAGAAAGAGCGCACCGAAAACAAAATCCGGCTTTAGGAATCTGCCGATTCTCAGCTAGACTCGGTAGCCACATACGTACCGGCTCGTCCACCAGCCCACCGACACGTTCCGCGTTGAAAATCATTTCCTTCACGTCAAGGGTTTCATCAATGACCTGAAAACAGTCACAAAAGTGTTTTATGAAAGGAGTCATACAAAACAGGTGGCAGAAGGAATCCGAAGGCAGACAAGAGACCTTTAATGAGTACTAGCAAAGGCTCAGAACCACCTACCATCTCCCCCCTGTTCTCAACAGCGTGAGATGTTCTCCAGCTTTTAAAGCTACCTGAGTTAGCTCTGCAACCATTTGGACATCCAGACTGCCTCAAACTAAAAGCCCAACTGAAAAACCAGGCACTTGCCTTGGACGCAGCATTTCTGTTGCATCAGATCTAACCTGTGGCTTTAACACAGTTTGGAAAAGAAACTCTCAGAAGTCAATGTTTTTTCTGACCTAGTGAATTCTTTATGCTGCAGACAGAGCTAACACACCTGCTGGGTCGTTTACTTTCAGAAGGCAGTAAGACCTTTCTTGCCATGAAAAATAGGTGAGAAGACAGATGATCACACCAGCATTCGGTATATTCGGACAGCAAGCTACCCAGCTAAAACAAAGGCATATCAAAGGGTCCCTCTGCTTGGGAAGACAGTTACTAAATCAACCATTTCTCCAGCCCAGGCTGACAAAGATCTAGAGCTCTCTCTTTCCCTCACCCTCCCACCCTTCTGATGCTCATCAGTATTAAGAGCCCACAACAGTCAGAAAACTGACTCCCCCACACCATATGGATAATGAATACGCTGACATTCTGTAAGCAGGAAGGAGACATGGAAATAAGCCACCGCTATTAATTAGTGTCCAACGGCAGGCTTTGCTTTACAAAATAAAGGTGGAGGGCTCACCACATTTTCATCCACTTTGTTCTTGCTGTTAATCACTTTTTCTTCAGCGCCAATCAGACCGTCCAACTCGGTCATGCCGGAACCTGCACCAAAAGAGCAAGGCAGGGACTGTTAGTCTGCCCTCGGGGACATTTAGGAAGGGTTTACCTACTCTTTGTAGAGCTGCCATGGCTAGCGTGTGTAACCGCATGGACCGCTGATAATTAATCTGTCTTCATGCTGTTGTGTCAGAAGGGGAGCTCATAAGCTATGCTACAGTGACGAGTGATCAGGGGGGTTCTGTTAATGAGGGGAAATGAGGTGGCAATGAGAGAAGCAGACAAGACTCACCAAAAACCAGGCTGAAGTGTAAATCCAGAAATACCATACTGTTAAAGTGCTGGTGTTAGAAAAGGTCCAAGGCAACAAATAACACAAATGGTGAATGTGCAGTTCCCTTCTGCTAATGTCACCCCAGGTCACCACCACCTCGGTGTGACCTCTGTGATGGCAGGACGCACCTCCTCTCTGCCCAGGGAACGCTTCCGCACCGTCAGCATCACCCATTCTTTAGAAATCGAGCGCATCAGCCCGCACCTCGGGAATGAGAATCCCAAGGTCACCCGGAGCGGCTCAGTAATGAGCTGCTGTCCCGTATATGGCACAAGCCCAGAAACCATAAATCCCAGGGTAAGGGAGGAGCGAAGAACCACGCTCGCCTTTGTACTGGAACATCACTCACCCACTTCTAGGCTGGAAGTAGCACAGGCTCAAGAGAAGAATATCAATTAACAGAAGGCGGCTGCTCTGCATAAACTGTTTTGATCTGAAGCACTTATAAATAGATCAGATCGATCACAGAAGACTCTGATGCAAGACACTCAGACCAAATGCAACGACAGCAAGTCAGGAGAACGCCAGTTCCCCATGATCAGGAGGGACAACAGCACATCCTTCACAACACCTACGCCTCCCTAATGCAAGAGCAGGAGGACAGCAAAGGCTCAAAACTACAGCCGAGCCCCAACGAGGAGCACGAGGTAGGGGAAATGTTACTACAGCACTTAACACTCTGCCGGTGACTGCAAACACCTCTGCAAGCTGCTGAGCTTGCAGGTTGCCCAGCCCAAGACATCACGGCAACTGCTGCTGGATTTGGCAGCATGTTGTTTAATGACATGCGAGGAAGGGCTACTTGACTCCAAGGCAAGTTTTTATTGCCTGAAAATGCCAAGAAAACTAATGTTTCACTCCAGCCCTTCGCAAAAGAAGCAACTCGGGTTTTAGCGCGTCCCCTTTTCCTCGTATGATTCTCTGGAGACAGCAATCAAATTCCAAGCACGGCCAAGACTGCCAGGCTGACTTCTCACGGCTGTCGAAGCAGGTCGTGTTATTGCGAAAGTCAATGATGGGGATTTTCTGGAGAGACCAGCCACAAATAGTTTTTAGAGAACTACTGTGTCAGCTTTTGGCCTATGGATGCTTTATTCAGTTCTCAGGAGCCAACGGAGCACAGTCTCCAGGGCTGGGAGCTGAGCTGCTGCACTGCGCTCTGCTATTAGTACCGAATACCAGACCCCGTTCTGGGTCGCTCCAAGGCACAGTTTGGATTCTGTACTTCCCAGGGAGAAGATAAAAAACACATGCACAAAAAAAAACCCCAAACAAACCAAAATTCAAACCCAAAGCTCCCTGGCAGCCCCTGTGAAATTCAGTGCAAAGGGAAGGGAGAGAAGAGGCAAGTGCAGGATATAGTTTTTTGTCCCCAAGCCATCAGAAACTCTTCCATCGACCTAAATGGGGAGAACTAACCTATACTGATCTTTAAGTCAACACAGCAGTCACAAAAAACCCAAAAACCAACAAACTAAAGGCTGTCCCAACTCTTTCCAGGGCAGTGAGCACACTGAGTCGGCTGTACACTATTCCACAAGAGGGATGAAGGTGACTTATATTTGTAGCGAAACACTGAGAATAGTTCCAAGCTACCTGGCTTTTGTCACATTACAGAATGGTTTGTGCTCTATTAAATGGTTATTAGCAAAATCCTTTGCTCTCCTTTGAGATTCTGCACAATATATTTGGAACCAAAAGCAGATTAAAATGCTGGGTTTACTCCCCACACAAAACGCATGTACCATTTCGACTTTGGGAATTAGATCTGTGGGAGCAGATCAGCTGGGCCTGATCTTTACCTGAGACTGTATCTCTAACAGAGGATTGAATTTAATGCCAACATTTCTACACTGCTCTTAAAGCCCAGGAAGCTTCTTTTTATCCAGACAGAGTTACCATAGAATTCATAACAACTTAAAGAAGAAATGGATAATCACAGAGATGCTACGTTTGAAAAGGTGATGCCAAGGAGACCATGAACACAAAGAAGGAATCTCCGAATTCCTCCGTCTAGCTGCACTCTAGAGTATGTATAGGAGCCTGAGCTTAGTGCTGTCGTCAGGCAGTAAAGACACATTCCGCAGGATGCCCAAGAGCCTCTAGAGTATTTACCATCAGCACTGCCAGGTTTATTTTGAGCAGTGTCGAACGTGAGTACACATGGAGAGATGCAAAGTGCTGCACGGCTGCAGACAGACCGCTAAGCTCACGTTTCTCGAGAGCAAAGAAGCTGCTCCATGCACGCCGAGACACCTTGTGAGCCCGTAAGGGAGGAACATACACGATTAGATACTCAGACTAACTCGTTTCTTTAACACTAGGCCTAAACAAGCAAAATTGGAAGTTACTGATCTAAATGACAGCAAGGAAATGAAAACAAAGGTGAGTATGAAACTAAAATGAAGCTATCAAACACACTGAGAAGGTAGGAGAGTGATCGAAAGCACTGTGAGGGAGCAGCTTAGAACCAACCTTTTTTCATTGGATGGTACAAATCCGGCTGAGGATCTAGCAGGAGGGAAAACAAAAACAAAAATAGCAGAGAAAGGAGATTAAGAGAGAAAGGAAAAAAGGCTTGCGCATGATTTCTGACTCAGACCCTGGGAAAAGCTTTTAGGCTACAGCTTTAAGCTCAGGACTCTGTTCAAGCATTTTAAAAATAAATAGACACACGCCAGCTGTCAACACCCGATGATACAAAAAATACAAATATGTATTGAAAACAAAAAAAAGCAAAAAAAAAAAAAGCAAAATAATTCCTGTAGCCCTTCAGCAGGTCATGGCACAAAGATTTTAACCTTATATGACAGCATTTTGGTTAAAGACTGAAAATTAATTCAAGAGTCAAGCCACACAGTAAAAAGTCAACATTCCCTGCAAAATGGAAAGAGATAAAGCAATTTTGCAAATCAAAACAGTAGCTCAGTGTAAATTACTATCAGCACCGCCTCTTTTCCAATGGACTTTCTGAGGGGTTCTGCTGGGGTGGCTGCTTTGCTCTTAAATCACCCAAAGGGACGGAGCTTTTTGTGCCAGCGAGCTGAGCCTACTGCTTAAGAGAAAACACAGATGTTTTGTGAAGCCAGTGAACCCCACTTTCAGTTCCACATACCTTCGCTTTCAGGCAAGGCTGGGAAGGTTTTCACCTGGAACGGACGGAAAGGTTTGCCATCCAGGGGAATTTCTTCACTCTCCTCGGAGCTCACTCTGACATCCACTTGGGACTCAGAAATGGAGGACGTGAACTGATCCATGTCTGCACGTTGCTCCTGAAGCAGCTCATCTGAAAGGAAGAGGAGGAAATATTCCACAAACGGCGTGAAGCCTGGCAGGAACAGCAAGGGGCAGATGGTTTGAGGAGAGCCGAGGCAGGGCTGCAGGGAACGCTGCTCGGGGCTGCCAGGTTAGCTTATCTTGCGCACTCTGAAGTCTCATCTGGAATTCTCAATATAGGCGTTAGCTAGGAATGCACCCAAACAAGGGCCAAGAGGTTTGATGTGGTAAGATGGGATTAAACTCCTATAAAGCAGGAAAGCATCTGCTTATTTTTACGGATCTTTTTCATCACCCTTTGAGAGAGAGCTTTGCTATTCTGAATGTTGTGTAGTTTTTTAAACAGACAGTGAAAATTCTTAGGAGCAGGCTATTCTGGTTGTGTTGCAAAACCCAGAGAATATCTGCCCCCTGGTACCTAAGCTTAAGCCCAAGTGCTTCTTGCTGAGGATATCCCCTCAGAGGAGCCAGCAGTCCTTCTGGAGCCCACTTCACTCGATATAAAAGCTCATAATCTAACACAGTGACACACAGAGACACTCACCAATCTCATCCTGGATTTCTTCAGCCACATATGGCACCTTGTAGAGCAGAGACAAGCTTTGATTCATCCGCTCCTCAATCACATGGAGATGTGTCATCACCTACAGATGTACAAGAGTGTGTTGGAGTAGGCAAAGACTGTCACTCACTACACTGGTACCGGTATTTCACTTGTTTAGTAAAATATCTATGACTGGTGGATCTGTCACAGACAAGAGAAAGTGACATTGGTCCATTTAGTCCAGTTCTCTGGCTGATGCCCTCTAGCACGGGAACCGGCCATGTGTACATGGCACGCTCAGTATTTTTCTGTATTTTCCAGCTCTCCACTGGAAATACTGAAGCGAGTATTTCCCGTATGCCAGACATGGTCATAATTAATTTCCTGCAGCAGCTACAAACAAGTGCTTAATTAAATGGATTATCATTCCTGACTACTAGAAAAGATACACGCAAAAGGAGCAGACAATATTATTTATCAACGCTGGTTGCAGAACAAAGGTGCCTTTCAGAACAACGGTGGCCTTACATTCGTCTTACACCCACTACACCTACCCACTGGTGTTCTCCCTTCATTGGAGAAATAAATTCAAACTCTACACAACCTCAAATCACTCTTCCCCAGCATATTAAATTCAGCGGTGAAGTCAAGCCTGACCTGAAGAGGGTGCTGCATAATCAGGGATCACACAGACCACGAAAAACATTCATATTGATGGTCAAATATTGGAAAAAGCTAAGGAGTTGAATGGACCTGTTTCACAGTCTGACGTGTACCTGACCTTTAAGAGCAAGGATGAAAGCAATTTAATTTTACATGTGGCAGCCTGTCAATCAAGAGAATCGATCGAGGAGCTTAAAGTGCATCTGAAAAGTAAAGCGAATGGAAATTGAACTGTACCACCCACATCCCTCGCATGTCGATTTGTTGACACTGCAGCCTTCAGAATGAATTAAGGACTGTTTAGGTTTTAGCTTAAGAATACAGTTCACACACTCCCTCTTGGGCTTTGGCAGCATCAGAACAAAGGGGCAGGGTGGGCCGTGCTTGACATGCTAAGCTGTCTCTTGAAAAGGCGTTCACATATTGCGCATCATGAGCCAAACAGCAGCTACTGGTCTTTCTGAGGATGCGCAGCTCAACGAGAAGGCAAGAATCTGAGAGTCGAAGGTACATCGCAGCACCCAGAAACAATATGAAACCCACAGGACCAGGCACCTCTGAGTGTGAAGTTCGCTACAAGAAAATCACTGCAGCACCACTCTGCACCTCACCAGGTGACACTAACAGAGTGCAGTCCCTGTTTGACTCTTAAACCATGATATTTCCATCTCCTGCTCAGACAGCCAAGTAATAAAGCATTTTTTCATCAGCGCCTATTTCCTTTCCATTTGGCAGCTCCACCGCATTGTCTCCTTGCAGCTCTCCATTCTTTTCTGTTCTCACATGTCTTTCATGCATTACAGAATTCAAAGACAATTCAAAGCAGCAGATCAGCCACGAACTGGGGCTGGTAAAAAGCAGATTACATTCCTAAAGCTCCTCTCTCTGCATTTGAACACACATTTCAATGTTAACAGGCCATTCTTAATTTGCACCTTGGGCCTATCAATACATCTTTCACCATTTTAAAAGTGGGTTGTAAAAAACAAGCATCAGGACATAATTCAAAAGATTTTGGGAATATGTGCAACTACTTTTACAAGTACATTGGCCAGGTTTGACACTCGCTACCCAGCAGAAGAAAAATTGCTTTCTGGCTGTTCAGGAATAAAATATATTGCAACAACACAAAAATGAACTCATCAAAACGGACTCTCTAATAAAGCTAGCAATGATGATCAGCGGTTGGCAAGAGTTATGTATTACACTTTGGAAACAAAGCAATAACTCTGCAGAGGTACAAGAGATTTCCCACAAACCCAAACCACAGGCATCACGAAGAATGAGCCTAACCAAAGAAACATTTAGCCAAAAAGGTCTTGAAAGAAATGAGAAAGCCTATTCGGGGATGAACAAGTCCCCAGCAAATAATTTCATGAGTGCTTGATAAAAAGAAACACTGAACTGAACTAGTTCTAAACCCCTAGATTGGTCATTATGACCAAGAATAATTCGTGGCTACGAGTGGATGTTCCACGGTACCTCAATCCTCAATTTTTGACAGAGTCAAGTGCCAATGAAAACTGTACAGGCAGCACATCTGGTGACAGGCAACACGCGCACAGGGTGGGAGATCTCTGCACAAGTACGAGAAGTTGCTATAGTACCCAGCAAATTAACATGAGGACTTGACGCATGGCCTCTAGGGTGTCTGACAGCCAGGGCTGGGTAACAATGCCTCCCTTGAGAGAAACCTTCTCATACCTGAGATTTCATCTGCGCAGCCTTTTCTGGGTCAACCGCCAGGACGTGCTGGTAGTGGCGGATGGTGTGCAGACGGTCCTTGTTCTCAGCACGAACATAACGCTTCAGAGCTTGCAGGATGCGGTGGGGCTGCAGGATTGGAGGAGGGCAAGAGTTCAGATCCATTGGATTCAAATAAAATTCACAGCTGTAATACAGCACTTTGGATGTGAGCCTGCTTTGTTACTGGACAGATCAATCACCTGCACTAAGCTCTTAGGTATTTTCTTTTTAAATTAAATGTTTCACTCAAAACACTATGTCTTCTGAACATTAAACAAAGCGGAGGTTTTTTTAACCAAGGAGAAAAGGGAGTGAGTCAATAGGAGACCCACTGCTAGGTCTTTAGCGCTAACTGCCACAGTGGGGAAAGCTTTGCTTGGAACTTATTCTCACCTTCTGCCCCAGCAGGTCACAGACAGTCTTCTCACCAAGCCATTCCCACCTCCTACCCTTCCACGCTGTACAAATTCATTGCAAAGACACTCACCCGCGGCGGGTCAGCCTGCAGGGCAGCCAGGTAGTTCTCCAGGGCGATGCGACGGCGATCGTTCAGCATGGCTTCCACGCGAGCCAGGTGAGTTTCCACAAGCTGCTGCTTCTCACTCGCTGCCTCTTTCTCCAGAGATTTAACCATTGCCTGGAAGTGCTGGAACAAAGAAAGGAGTCTGTGAAATGAACTGTATGCAGCAGGGTCACCCATTCTCACTCACGGAACTCCTTAGAACAAATAGTGCCTGTCACACTGCGTGTCCTGGGCATTTACGGCAGGAGAGGAGGGCGCTGACAGATGTTGGTTCAGATTTAATCCCTGCAAATAGTGACAATTTGCCTTCCAAACTTCCTTCACAACACATTTGAAAGGCCTGATGAGGGTATGTGGCCTTAAGATCGAGGTCATGTTGGAGCTGGGAGATCCAGACTGTACTGAACAATGACACAGTATTGACTCTTTCCTTCAACGCTGCTGTATGGAAACAGGATAGAGCCCTTCAGCCTAGAGCCATCAATCTGAATTTGAAAGAGTTTATAAAGGTGTTTCATAAGGGATTTTTCCTCAGCACGCCTTCAGATAATATCTCTATATGTCCTATTAGAAAGGTCATAACCCACATCTCCAAGTGAACCAGGAAAGTCCATTAAGTGTTGTTATGTTTCAGAGATGTTGAAATACTCTCTGGACTTGCATATATTTCCAAACAGTGGCTGACATTAAATCATGTAGAGAGAAGACTGTTCTAAGATAAAATCCAAAGCTGGAGCCAGTGACTTAGTTGTATAATGGTTTGAGGGATCTTTATATAGTTGTCACTGCCAGAAGAGCCTGTTCCTAACAATCCCATACACAGAACTTCCCTGATTAACTCCACAGACTAACTGAACTCTCCTCATAAGGTAGAAGATTGGCATTTTGGCAGCAAACCAGCTTTATCTGCTGCCTAAGTGGTTTTCACTAAGTCTGCCCGAATAGGAAATGTGTGTCCAGAGAGTCAGGGCCAACCTGAGCTGGGCTGTGAGGCCACTGGTTAGCGCAAAACAGGCCAAAGGTCTGAAGTTACAATTTGGCTCTGGTGTTGCTGCGCTCGAGGCATGAGATAGCTTCCTACTACTGAGTTTAGGAAAGGACCTGGCACAGTATTGGATCATCTCCAGCATTAAGAACAAAGCACGCAATTGAATCAAATCTCCTCTAAAAGGCAGCTGTTGACAGAACAGGAAAGCTGTTCTTCCATCTCAGTCATCTTTTGGCTTTGAATATTAGCAGCCCTCATTTAGTTTATTCAGAAGACGAAGGCCGAGCACCAGTAACTTTCCTCTTTGGGTCCTTCAACTCTTACCTGAATGAGAGTTTGTCTTTCTGCCTTGGGGAGATTTACAGCTTGGTGTTCTGCCTCCTCCCACTCCTTTTTCACCTGGACAGAAAAAAGGACAGACCACATCAACAAGACACAAATTTATGCCTGGTCTTTGCAAGCTAATTTGCCTTCACATGCAGATCCTTGTAAAGCCCAACTACGTTTGGAAAGCACCACAGAGCTGCTGTGGGGTTTAAACCTAGCGCTTAAACCCTCTGAGCAGTAGCAAGCCAGGTCTCCCCAGTGACTGGTCTCTCCCAACACTCCAAAGAAATGCAAAGCTAACAGCTACGGTGTGGTCACCTTGCAAGAGAAACATAGAAGGCTGGAGACTGGCAAATAAGTCAGTTCGCCATCAATTTGTCCAGAAAAACACAGTCAGCAACTATGCGGCACAGCACAAAAGAGGAAAGCGAGATGCTCACCCGGTCCATGCGGTTGTGGTGTCTGACCTCCAGCTGCTCCTTTGCCTTCTGGAAGCGAGCATGTTCGTTGTCATCAGCGGGGGTTTCGAAGTAGACATCCACATCATCGGTTGGCACTGCAAAGAGAGGGTAAGGATCAGCGGGGAGGCAGAAAACGGTGATCCTGGAGTGCAAAGGACAGGCAGGGAGAGGAATCTCCATGCCTGCATAATTAAGAATCTGCCAGATTGAGTTTGCTGAACCACCACCTATCAGAAGTATCTTTAAGCTGCCAATTTACCGCACAATATCACTTAGTTATATCATCCCAAAAACACAGTAATGCACTGCGGCAACCAGCACCTGTTCAGCCTTCTCATAAGTTCTGAGATGAGCGTTATTCAGCTCCAGCAACAGAACGACTTGGATTGCAGAATAAAGGACTTGGTTTCTCTTCCCTTTCAAATTAGCTTTGGATAGTTTAAATGACATTTTGTGCATTAGCTGTTCGCTGACAAGCTGGCTCCAGACATCATTAATATGATTAGGAAGCTTGACAATAAATCTGCACAAAACATTACCCAACATTTTACACTTCAAACCTACCTTCCCTACCAGATGCACCATGCAGGACTAACAGGCAATGATATTAGACAAGACAGCAACAGAAGGAGGCCCAGTGTGACAACCTGACTTCTCCAATAAATAGCACGGTTTGTATCTTTAAGTCATTCGAATTCAACAAGGGCAGAACTAGAATTTTAGAACTGACAATTACAAGCATCTGCGAAATCCAAACCAGGAGCTCTGTACTCCATACACTGCAGTTCAGGAAACGCTGAACCGAGTGTTTGTGCTACAGTTTTAGAAACTACACATCCCGGAGCCCTTTCTGAAAGGATCTACAGCAAATGTGATGCACTCTGTTGTTGCCCTTCAGCAGAGGGAGGCCAGAAAGGGAAAGCCAAGGCAATCTTTCAACCATTTTAGTAATCTGAGTGGAAAAAACTCCAACACATCATTGAAAGACAGAAAAAAAGGATACCCTGTGTTCATGCTGAAGTGCAAGGTTAAGAGTTTTACACGTACCTGAATCCACCAACCTTTAACTGGGGAAGGAGGGATGAAAGGGAAAGGATCACTACATGAAATAACAGCAACATAAAACATGGGCGTTATTGCAGCGTGCAAGGGACAACGTCAGATCAGCACTGTATTCTGGGACTGCTCATGGCATTTCTGAACCAGGCTTGGACACTCTTTCCAGCCTCGAATCCCTCTGTGACAGGACAAACTTTTGCACAAAAAGCTCCTGACATCCGCATCTTTTATTTCACCACTTCGGTTAGATCAGCCCAATCTAAAGCACTTGCATGAAGCCCATTTTGTAAACAGGATTATGGCTGTATAGTCAGACTGCCAAGCCCCAGATAGCACAAAAAGCCTTTCAAAAGGCTTCAATGGTAGCTGAAGTGGAAGTGCTGGAGTTCAACAATAAGATTAATAAGGAGGTTAAAATGTTTTTGGTAGTTTTATCATCTGACATAAAAGCCAGTTGAAACTGGTGCCAAAAACCTCAAGCTCTCAAAAATGCACGGATTGAGTCATGATTCATATTTCAAATCGAGCTGAAAGTGGGAATCTGAATTCTATACTACTAGTCTGATATTTTTCCAAAGTACAATAGCAAGAAAATGCCTACTAGCAGGAGAACGGGGAGCAGCAGCCTACTTTTCAGGACTGACTGGTTCAAACGCATGCATGGTAACACAACTGAGAAAACAGCAAGAGCTTCCTTCCACATATTTGGAAAAAAAGGCAGTTTTGCAAATAGCATGATATATGTTTTCCCAAGAGGTGCAAGACAGCCCCTGGTCCCTGCTACAGATCTGGAAGACGACAACCAAGCCCTGAGCCAGAGCTGTAAGCCAACAGTGAGCACACACAGCATGTCGAGAGCCATTTTCCCCAGGAAAGTTCACCCTCAAAACCTAGAGAAACGGAGACAAGCTGCAAAAGGACAGACAGAACTGCTGCAGACACCAGAACCAAAAGGATGAGCTACACACGGATCCTCTCTTGACCTAGGCAAGGAGAAGGAGACACCAAACGCCAGACACACAGAGGCCAGCTGCAAAAGGGCCAGGGGGAGGCAGGACTTACTCATCTTTTTACACACAGCCATACAATACTCCTCTGACTCAAAATTGTTCCTGTTGCCTCCGCAGCCTCCATATATAAAGCGAACGCATTTTCTCTTGTTAGGGTCGAAGTACCAACGAGGCATCACAGCCCGGCAGGGCCCTGTCATCGCCTCCTGGGAGCAGACAGCTGTGTGGAGACGGGGTAGAACATGAGCTGGTGAGGAGCACAGGCCTCCCCGAGCGACTTACACAAAGCAGCAGTGGCTCTAGGTCACACCTTCCTCTGGGGCACTAGCATTGGCATCAGACCAAAGGGCTTTTGTCAGTTTGGGGGGGCGTCCATAGCTGCAAAAGCATCCAGCGCTGCTCAGAGAAGCACCTGCATGTGGTGCTTTGGAGCAAAGGTGCAGCAGCAGTTGTCTCGACATGAAGCTCTCATCTGCTAGAGTGATTTCTCCCTAGCTAGAGGCTGAAACAACAAGGATCTATTTTGCTGATGCCACAGTGTTATGCCTCAGGTGTCTCAGTGGTAGAGTCTGCACTGTATAAAAACAACATGATGGAAAGAAAACCCATTAGGGCTGCTTAAAGTGTTCAAAGATGCCCTGTTCTGCTGCCCTCTGTCTGCAGAGACACTTCACATCTCAAAGGTGAGCTAAAACAGCAAGTGAAAAGGCAGCTTAAGCAAAAGCAACGACCATCATGGCCAGGTTTTTAAGTTTTGGAACATCTACACACTAAATATCAAAATTCTAGGTACCCATGGATGTGGACTGCTTCAAAATAAGCGGGTGATATAAGCAGCTAGATTAATTAGAGGCAAGAGAACAGATACAGTACATAAGTGAGTAACTGTTCATGCTAATTTGGGAAAAAAGATTGCGTACCCCCAAAACAGACACCCCAATCATATTGTTCCAATCCTGTTTCAACACCTGCAGATCCGTAAGAGTCCTGCACATATCTGAGCTAAGCCTTGTTTCAGCAAGTGAAATTATCTGCAGCATGCTGGCACTTTACCAAAAAGATGCAAGAACTGCTGGCAATGATTCAGTGATCTGTAGCTAATTGAATTTCATTCCCTCTCCCCTGCTCCTTCCTCTGCAGACAATTCTACACGCAAAGTACAGGACATGGTATAGCGCTGAGGCACCACATCATCAGCAGATGCCCTCTGTAGTGGCACCTACCACTTAACAAAAGCGACTGCAAGTCTAATGTATATCACCACTGCAGTAAGTATATATTACTCGCATAATAAAATCAGGCCAATTGTGTTGGCTGATATTCTTTCATGAAAGAGAAGGGTTTATGCAAAGGCTATTAAGGCAGCACCAAGTATCCTTCTCAACCTTAAATGACCAGATGGCACCTTTGTGCCACCTCTGCAGAGTGTGACCCACCACTTTTAGCTCCCTTTTTGTAAATGAGATAAAGATAAATCAGGCCAAACTGGGATGTTAAATTCTGAGTGTACCTCAAACGCCTCTTTAAGATTTTTCAGAATTAGCCTATGCAGATATGGTTTTCTGACTCAACGCTGCACCTGCACGGAGGTGCCCGTTTAACGTGCCAAACACTGGGCTTTCTGCCAACAGAAACGCTGTTTATCTGGAAACATATGGCCCGTGCTCTACAGAGTTAATTTCGACACTTGAAACATAAGCATCATCAGCTTTCCTCTGTTTGCTAACTTATCTGGCAAATAAAACTTCCAAGTGGTATTTATTGACTTGATCAAAACCCCGTCAGAACCGACAGCAAATAAAGATACTCTCATGGTAGCAAGAGCTTCATGGGCTAAAATGTGTCTTACATTTCATATCGCTGCTGACTTCTTTTTCGGAAACAGCCTTCTCGTTGGTAGGCTCCGTGGTGGTCTCTTCATTGTAATCATCGACTTTGTAGCTATCGTAATAGTAGTCGCGGTCTTCCACCACATCCTCCTCCTCCTCTTCTCCTTCGTCTTCTTCATCCTCATCTTCCTCCACAGCTGTCCCTGTGAAGTCTTCTACACCCGCCTCGGTAGGGAACTCACTGAAGGGATACAGTTCAGTCAGGGAGCTTCAAAAGCACAGGAATTCTCCTCTCAATCCTCACCACAAGGGAGTTGCTGCATTAAACAGGCAACATCAACTTCAAATCCTGCTAACACCCACGCCAGTGAGAACCCTACCTTTTATAGAGGTTGTAATCTTCATCCTCGTCTTCATCTTCTTCCTCTTTGGACAGAGCTTCATCCACAACCTTTGTCTGAGGACAACACACATACTCGGTTCCGTGGAACTGGTCCACCCCGCAGGGCAGCAGCATGCCGTAACTGTGCAGGATCATCCCTTCCGTCAGACAGGCCTGAAGGAGAAGCACGGTAACGTCACATCAGCATCACGTTCTCGCTCTGGATAAAGCTAATATTTGCCTATCACAGATGGCAAGGATGCTGCCCAATGGTCTAAAATTTCACAGTATCACAGTATGTTTGGGATTGGAAGGGACGTCAAAAGATCATCTGGTCCAATACCCCTGCTGGAGCAGGAACGCCCAGGTGAGGTCGCACAGGAACTTGTCCAGGTGGGTTTTGAATGTCTCCAGAGAAGGAGACTCCACAACCTCCCCAGGTACCCTGTTCCAGTGTCTGTCACCCTCACTGAGAAGAAGTTTCTTCTCAAATTTAAGTGGAACCTCTTGTGTTCCAGCTTGATCCCGTTACCCCTTGTCCTATCATTGTTTGCAACCAAGAAGAGCCTGGCTCCATCCTCGTGGCACTCACCCTTTATATATTTATAAACATTAATAAGGTCACCCCTCAGTCTCCTCTTCTCCAAACTGAAGAGCCCCAGCTCCCTCAGCCTTTCCTCATAAGGGAGGTGCTCCACTCCCTTCAGCATCTTTGTTGCCCTACGCTGGACCCTCTCCAGCAGTTCCCTGTCCTGCTGGAACTGAGGGGCCACAACTGGACACAATATTCCAGATGTGGTCTCACCAGGGCAGAGTAGAGGGGAAGGAGGACCTTTCTTGATCTACTAACCACCCCCCTTCTAATACACCCCAGGATGCCATTGGCCTTCCTGGCCACAAGGGCCCAGTGCTGGCTCATGCTCATCCTGTTGTCCACCAGCAAAACGATAACGGCAACATACGCCCTTAGTGCAAACAAAGGAAAACGGATGTGAAACTTGTAGCTCAAGTGAAATACTGAGAAAAACCCCAGAATCAGAGCCATGTGGTGCCTCCTGGTGTTAACAGACCAAACACTCCCCAGCCCCTAACAACGGCTGATCTGTCAGCCCGGCTAAGTTCAGCAAAATAACTAGAGATTTTGTGCCAACTCGAGGGAGAGAGCACTCAAAAGAACCAGAACTACTGTTTGCTCTTCTGGGTTGGCCATTTCATTACACTTTATCTATTAAACTTTACACTGGAGTAAGTGAATAATTGCTCAAATGGGCTTTGTGTCAAGATTATTTTAACATGCCCTAGATGAAAAATCAATCAGATAATTCAAGAAAAAGCCAAACGCAAACTGCGATTAGACGTTATGTCTATACACTTCTCTTAAGCTAAGGAAATATACGGCTTTGTAGTGCCCAAGAAAAGAATGAAGTAAGAAAGACTTTATTATGTACATTGGAACCCTTTTGTACTTTGCTTTGTTACAGCACGGATGTAAAATGAGCCAAATATTTCTGGAAAAGCTCTCCAACTATGTTGAAAACAAGTGGTTTTTAATTTTGCTAGACATTAGCAAGTTTGTCCTCAATTAAAAGGTGATTGCGCTAGCACAGCTTTATTTAGACAGGCTTTTGCTCCCAGGATGTTAAAAAACGTTTAACCTCATCTTTACTAGCACCATCACAACTAATCATTGCATTGCTGCTTCTACAAAATGGAAACCCTACATTTAGTTGTTTTTATTATCCCCAGTTGAAACGCGTGCAGAGAATTTGCAATATTTTTGCCAGTCAGATAGGAAAAAAAAACCCCTAAACCAAAAAAACAAGCACCAACACAAACCCCAAAAAACCCACAGGCTAGATTTATTCTGAGAAGATAATCCATCTCTTATGTAAAACCTCCACTAATCAGTCACAGCGAAACTCAGATTGTCCCCAGGCAAGCACTCCCAACCAAATCCCCAGCAGCAGCAGGTACATTAATGCAAAATGTGCAAGAAAAATAGGAAACATTCTATGATCTCTGGAGCTCTTTACCCTGGAAAGAAGGATGAGTCACTGGTCAAAGCAATATTCTAGAGACCCGCTTTCAATTCCTAGCTCCATCCATGAGTATGATCTTAAGCAAGCTACTTATGACAGCTTTTCAGGGGTGAAGAATAACTCAGCTAGCTACACAGATTTTTTGAAGTAACTTGAATAGTTATAATTCTTTTTCATTGCTCTCTGCCTCAGTCCATAGACTACAACACAGGAATAACAGACCCCAGAGAAATGCTGTTCTGCTCCAATACTACAAGCAGACAGATCCAGAATAAATATCCCGGCCACGGCAGCTCAATTACCTCTTTTGCCACAGTGTGCCAGTGCTGATGGCTTTCACACATGTCCATGCGCTCCTTGTGGAAGAATCGGCACTTCTCAGGCACCAGCAGGACATCGCTCACAAACTCACCCACTGAAAAACAAGGCACGACCGTAGTTCACTTGTCCCATCACACACGTTCAACTCCCGACAGAAAACACAGCTAACGTTTTGTTGCAAGTGCCTTAAAGGTTTGGGTTATTCTTAACAGCGACAAGTCAGACCAGCAGCCATTTCTGCAGTAAAACAGAGCTCAGAGCTCCCAAGGTAAAACACAGGAGTAAGGGCTGATCACTGAACCATCATGTGAACCTGAAGGCTGAACTGAAGGCCAGGATTACAGTGCAAGTTAATAAATAGCTGTTCGTGCAACAGACAGGACTGACCGAAGAGATTTCACGCCAATCTCTGAGAAGACTGCATCTGCATACGGATGTCTTCAAACCACTTCATCACCCATTTCTAAATGAGCTGCACCATACCGAAGCTCGTTCACGCTGTCTGGTGCTGTAACAGGCTGGAAATTCTTATGTGCCACGAGCGTTATCTATGTTTTCAGTATCTGGGTATCCGAGCAAGTCTTGTTTGTTTTTGTTTTGTTTCCAGATGGTTTAATTCAGGATCAACTGCAGCACATTCCCTGACTCAGACAGTCCTAAGAAAAACAGAGGGCTGAAAAATAAAACAACTGTACAGCCCAAAACCAGAGCACAACCAGCGTCAGCACATACGCTGCATCCTACCAAACGCCGCCGCTGCAATTCAACATCTGAAATTTTCTCAAAGTTGAGATATTTTTGTTCTTTCTCGCAGATTTAAATACCACATCCAGTAATTTTAAAAAGAGGAGCTATCTAGATACTGTGAGAAGACCAGGAAAAGATCTTCAGTCCAAGTGTTTCAAAGGACCATGCCCTGCACACATGAGTGGCAGCTCTAGGAATCATTTGTTAAAACTGGAGGAATGTCTTTTAAGTTCTTTCTCCCAGGATGTATCCACATCAAATTTCATTTCTTATGGTGCTTTCTGGTCGCCTAGTGGAGGGTATTACATATGGGAGAACAGAACCCACACAGTTCTGCAGATTTGCTCGTGTTTTCTTGTATCAAACCACACGCTAACCTGAGATACGGATACAAATTGCGAAAAACGGTTCGCACTGAATGCTCCCAGCGATCAGACTCTCCGAGATTGCACAAGACTTCTTCTAAAACAAGTCTTTCCCAGCGGATAACTGGAAAGAGATTCAGCCAGCTGAGACTAAGCTTAATACTAAGAACACACGCAGTGCTGCACAGTGTCAGGCACAACCCATGGGTCAAAAGCCGCAGGTAAAACAAGCTAAACATGTTGCCTGATCCAAGTGGGTGGATAGATTCTGGAAAGCACCACAAAATCCATCACGGTTTATCGCATATTCTTTCACAGTTCAAAGTGGGGACATGGGATACAGCTGCAAGAAGCAGAACCTCTTTGAAACAGCAAAATTTAAATATAGTCATTGAAACAGAACAGAGTTCTCTTGCCAAGACCGAAGCAGGAAGCCTGAACACACTGAGTATTTAAGTCTCCAAGGCAACAAAATATTAAAGCTTCACAAAAATAGGATGAGAGTATTAAGTCCCAATGTCTTTGTGATACTCTAATACAATAGCCTTCAGGTTTTTATGGCAGTTGCAGAGAGAATGGGGATTTCTTTTTCACGCCAGGCACCATTATTCCAGCACAGCTGTCATCAAGCTGTCGATCTGTTCGAAAAAGGCAGAGTTCCATCTTGTGGAAACAAAAATGTTTAAGTGGAAGCTGAACATGCAAATGGCAATCTGATGTGAGAAGAGCCTCATAAACTCAGTTGTTGCCTCTGTAAGAAGCCAGGAGGGAATTTCTTGCTCCTCCCACAAGAATGTACAAATACATCATACCAGGCACTCACCCAGGCACTTGTAGGGCACAACGATATGAGTGTGGTCCTTGCACTGTTTCTTCCCTCTCTTGCACCAGCTGTCGATGCTGACGGGTTGATTGGCTTCCACAACATTTGTAATCTGAAGGTCTGGATACATCTGTTTAACAAGACCAAGAGAGGTTTCTCTCCGGAAAGGACAAAGAACATGCAAAGCGGCTCCTAAGCAGGAGTAGCGAGGCTGACCCTCAACCAAAACCAAGTTTGAATTTGCACATGGACACACGTTCTCCTCTGGATCAAGCTTACGACAGCTGAAGATATAAAAAAGCCCCCAGCTGACTGTCACACAGGGCTGAGAAATGGAATGTGTCATCGCTTCTTTGTGGCAGGAGGCAGCCGGGTCAGGGGCAAGAGCCTTCACCAGCACCAAGCTGAGGTGTTTGGCTTTGCATGGCAGTGCAGGAGGAGTACTTAACCCTCTGGAAGAGGGCGACCACCAACAAATAGGGTTTAGTAACATCTTCAGACTTTCTCGTCCCTTGTCAAGGTGATATGCACCTACCTCCTTATGCCTGCTCCATTTATGATGTATTAATATCATCCCTACGTCCTGCTTGAGTTCTTGAGTCCAGACACTGACTTATATTTAGGCTTCTGCTACATGAACCAAAAGTAGCCCCAGTTATATCAGCCTTGTAAAACAGTTTTAAACATTTTCCAGTCCATACATGGTGTGCTCTACCATCTTCCCATTAAAAAAAAGACAAAACAAACAAAACCTCACTGATAACAACACAGTCATATTCTAATCGGAATAGATGTCAGGTTCCATTTTGCTCAGACACGGAGCAACTGCTGGTTAACTGGCTCAGAGGGAGAACATTCGGAGAAACCCCTGCAAAGACAAACACGGATACGTCTCCGACTCAGATCAGGGACCTTCTATAGCAGCGTAAGCTGATCTAAATGAGAGGTAAATCCCACTGCAGTGTCCTCCCTGGGCAGGAACACAGCAAAGCAATTCAGGGCACTGAGCTACTCAGACACTAATTTGTCTCCTGCAGGGTTAATTTGCTACAGACCAACTAAATTGGAATCCAATTCCTTAGCAGAGTGAAGATGCAAGATCGCAGGGAAACACTCACCTCTTGGCAGTACTGCAGAATCTCTTCCTTTCTTCCAAAGCAGCTCTTGGTCCCAGAAGTGTCAGGTTCCCATTTCCCGGTCTGGATATTCACGTGCATATTCAGCTTCCCACAGAACATGGCGATTTGAGGCTCTGCCACTGCAAAGCCTGTCCCAGCATTGGCTGCGAGCGCCTGTGAAGACAAACCAAACCAAAACACGTTGATTATCTGATCAAAAGCAGAACGACTCAAAGAACCAGAAACCTTCTGGCATCTTCTCAGAGAGCTCCCACTGAATCCAGGTGTCAGGGGAGTCTTGCAAGTTTATTTTGTAACCATATTCCTTAAAGTTGCTGAGCCCACACCAAGTTTTCACCCAAGTGTTTGTTTTTCCTAACTCTGTTTTTATTATTGCAATAACAACTTACCAAACACAAACCCAAGTAATTGACACTCACAGGCTGCACCCACAAAGGCTAAAAGAGGTATCTGAAAAACACTAAACTGATATTTGAAGATACATAACTAATAGTAATAACTTTCGGTCAAACAGCTCTGTGAGGTTACACACAAAGCGGGTAGTGCTACTATTAATAAAATAACTACTTCCAACTGCACAAAGCCTGCTCAGAGTTTGAAACCACGCATTTCTCCCCAAATCTCCAAATATTTGGGATAGAAATACCTAAGCTTCTTGCCCAAAGGTACAAATAAAGATAACTGCTGCTGAATCAGAATAACAGCTTTTCCAACTGACTCCTCAAAGTCTCTCATTCTGGACACTCCTGTGGGTATCTATTTGTACTGCCTGGTGCCCATGTGTATTCCATGTGCTTCCCACAGACAAAACGCGACAACCCAGACCCACATTGGGGTCAAACTGCAGAGCAATCAATGAAAACAAGGTCAGGTTCCCTTTGGGAAATCTCGCTGGCTGACCAAGAGAAGAAAAAGGGGATTAAATTAAATTGCAGAGTTGGGGTTTTTCTGAAAAGACTGAGTGGATGCCAGGAGAGTAACATACTCCTACATTAACTACGAGCTGTTGTAAAAGGAAAGGAAGAAAAGAAAAAAGGTATGAGGCAAAACCCAGATAAACTCCTAAATCGAAAGCTCTTTAAGGTGTTTAGGGGAATGAAATCCATTTCAACTAGTTCAGACAAGGCAGATTAGAAGCAGAGGCTCCAGGGCACCACAGCCCTAAGCTGCTTTTTTCCTGGCAGGCAGCACTACCCTAGGCCACCACTTCTGCTTCACATTTAACTTCTCGTGCAGTCAAAAATGCATATATTACAGTTCATTCCCTATTGCCTGCAGATCCCCATCAAATTACATCAATACATGTATGCTTCAAGCAAATAAAGAGAAGAATTCAACTGGACAAACCCTGTGTGCAGCTCCTAGTTGCTAGATTTTAGGAAAAAATTAACTCCATTAGAATTAGCTCATTTCTCCTCCGCCCCGTTCACACACAAAATCACTGCCTGGAGATAAGACATTTCAACACTCAGAGAGTCAAAGGTTGTTTAGTGCTGAACACACAGCTTGTGCTTGGGGGATAAGACCAACCTGAGACACAAAAGCATCAATTCATGGTGTAGGTATAGGAGGTATGGGTGTGTACTTAAGGTATAGGAGGACTCCTGATGAACACCCCAAGGCTGGGTAACAGGGTGCAATAACTTCATTATTTCAGAAATCAAACCATTTAATAAACACGTGCTTCCAACAAGTGTTGACTGATACCACTGAGCACAACCTTGGCTTTGCGCTGCCCTCCTCCCTGCCGTGTCGTTTCAGAATATAAATGCAAACGTGGAATGAGTCTTCATAACTCTAACCACGCAAACTTTGTACGAGGGTCTTTTATCTCTCTCCAAACAAACACCACTTTGGGATCAACAATCCCTTTCCAGGGAGCACAGGACTTGACATGTTAAAGGAAACAATCCCCAACACAATTGTGTTTTATGACAACACTGCAACCACATCCAAGAGTCGAGCTGAACTCTGAAAAGAACAAAAAGCAACGCAAGATCAAATATGCAGAAAGCGTTAACCCTGGTAGGACAGTGCATCAAAAGATAATAATAAAACATACGTGTTATGAACGGTTTGGAGATAATTAGCACCGCCTATGCTCGTAATCTGTCTTCTTCAAAGCAAACTTTAAAAGTATGCAGCAAAATAAGGTAACTGCATAGGCAGGAGAGGCGCAGGCTCCATCCCGAGGCAGAAACACCCATCAGAAACCCATTCAGAACAGCTCTTGCATGAGCAAACCCCCTGTTCAAACACATACCAACCTCCTGAAATCATCGCCACCCCCTATTTACATTCTGCTGCGAGCTCCTGTTTATTTTTGCTGTCTCTCCGGCCTGACACCTCTGCGCTGTGGCAAAGGTATCATTCATTCCTCCTCCGATGGCTCCAAGAGTTGTGGCTCCAAGAGTTGGCGTTATCAGCCCGGTGCTGTTGCCGTAGCTACCAGAACATGCTAAGCCCCAATTCACAGCTGAACAAACGAGACTAATTACTTGCTTGATTTCATCACTTTTAATCAACTGGAAAAGAAACCTTTTCTTGAATTGCACTGTTGAGTAAGTTAATGAACTTTGCTATCACAAGCTGAATCTTTAACCCCGTGGCCTGCAAGATAAAGAGTTGTGAGTAATGGGCTTCCATTTCTCACCACTGACAATCCACTCCACCCACTAAACACATCACTTCTATTTAATTTAGCGTTTTTATCTCACTCTACCTGTGGTGAGAGAATGCAGCACAGCAAAATTTCATCTGTAACGCTGGAGATGACACTTCTAAAACTGCTTAAGGAGTGAAGAAAGTCCCTGACAAGAGTATTTTGGGACGGCAATGTTCTGTTGTTCCCCACAGTTGCCTTCGCTGTACCCAAAATAAAAGCAGATCGCTCAGGCGTACGATGCCTGAGGTTACCCAGTCTATGCAAGCATCGGTTTGCAAAAGGAAGGTTGGGGGAACATGTAAACCAGCACGAAGCTTGGGCTAAAGCCATGTCCTTAGTTAAGCTCTTCAGTACTTCAGAGAATTCACCCATTCCACATTGCAGAGGGATGAACAAACTGACAGCACATTTTTCTTTGGGAATTTCCCAGCCATAAATGGAAGCTGCCGCCTCTTTTAGTGCCGGGGAGCAACTATTCAGTCTTTTAAATAAGCAGACTAATAGTTTGGGAGGGACATCATACACAGAGAGTTCATCTAGTTGCGTATGTCCTCAGCAAACATTGTTTTAGTAGCTATTATCCTATTAATATATATCCATAACATGAGAGCAAGATGAAAGTTATCTGGGAGAAGACCGGTACATAAACCATTGCATTCCTCACCAGCATTTGCATTTACAAGATGTTTCACGATAAATTCGGCTCTGCCTTTTGGTGTAATTCTGTAAATCCTGTCTGCTTCCCAAGACCAAAGAACTATTTGATTCCATGGCACGTAAATCTCTGGCCAGTTAATGACAGTTAAATTCCTCACCCCGTCGTATAGTGCCTGATTTACAGTCCCAAAACACTGGAATTCGAATCTCTAAATATTCTTCTTCTCTGATGAAGTGTCTGTGCCCAAGTATCCAGTCTTTTATTTACTATGGGTCCCTTCAACTTGCGACAGCGGGTTTGATCCGTGAGCTTTATCCATTCAGAAGCCTGGGCTCTGCTCTGAATATCTACCAAATCTTCCTCGAATATCTACCAAAGGAGAGGTTAGGGAGGATTTTTTGTGAATTTAAATGATTTCTGCTCTCTAGAGTGCCTGTACTTCAATGCTGGGAATACCAGCTTTCCATGAGGCCTCCTCTGCTGCAATACACGAGCAGCCCTGGCCGGATAAAACCACGCAAGATTAAGTCACTTTAAAACTTAAACTGCAGCCTCTAGAATTTATAAGCCGCTGAAAAAAAAGCTCAGATTGTGAATTGCATTGACTCGGTGGTCAGAGAACACAGATTAATAGCTGCTGAGGGAATTCGTTGCCTCGAAAGCAAATGCACGGCCTTTTGGAGGATCGGCTGCAGGCCGGATCACATTTCCTGCTCAGAAGAGTTAAAAGTATTCCACAACTATTTGCTGCTACACTGACACAAAATGCCAGGCAGTACTTTGAAAGATTACTTTGTGCTGTTTGTTTTTAATTAAGCAAAGTCCCTTGAAAGTAACATGGCTTATTAAATCAGAATGCACGTGATCTACAACCTGAGGGACTTCAGAACATGCTGTTCAGCACAATCCTTATCTAGATAATTTATGCTTCCCACCTTTACTTAATTAAAGAATTTTTATTTATTTATTTATTTTTTTAAAAAGCTTCTGTGGATTATTTTTTTAAATACACTTCCTATTCTATCCAGGGGTGTCAGCACTTCAGTTCTTCCTATGTCAGTGTAATATCCACAGATATAGAGATACAAATTGAACTCTTTCAAGACCACTGAGGAATTCTAACAGTTCGTTTGATATATAAAAATGAATCTTGCTGCCTTATCAGCCTTCCTGCGAGCATAATGATGGCTGACACTTTTAAATGTGTGAATATTATAACTTTTCACCCTTGGCTGAAACATTGCTACACCCATCCGTGCAGGAACTTGACTACGTCGAAGCCCAGATGCACATCCCATGTTAACGCTGTCAACAGAGCTCAAGTTCATGGGCATCTCTCCTCCCATAAGGAAAGGCCAGCCCTTGGCAAAATAAAACCAATTAAAAAATCAAGAGATGGTGCACTCAAAGTCTACAACTGCTGAGGTGAAGCGTTAAGCTGAAGCTTTTGGGAGAACAGTTGGCTGGAACTGTAGAGCTGAGCCTTCCTAGGTCTTAAATCTGATATTCATGGCTTTGAATCTCACCTGAGAATTAATGGTTTATGGCAAGCTAGTGTTCAGGAAACCACCACCCTTCAATTAAAAAGCGAGGGTAGTTGGCAAAGGGACTCTATGCACAAGAACTTCTGAACGCAACGCTTAAAATTCCCTTGGTTTTGGTTTTATAACTTGTAAACATGAGCAGAGCGTTCAATTTGTGCTTCAAATTGTGTCTCATGCTTTGTTTTCCTTAGCTTCTCTTCCTGCTTTTATTCAGCAGATAGGTGGCTTGAACCCAGGAAGGCTAATGAATGCCTGACACAGCAGGCAGTAAATCTACAGACTAGCAGCTCATCCTAGCTTTATTGCTTTATTTTTTTTTAAATTGCTGATAATTACAATAATGCACATGGGCAGGGGTCCAAGACAGGAAGAATTATTGTCTGCAGGCAGATCTGGTGTGAGCTGATAATACCAGCCTGTGTTTGCTTTTGCATTTAAATGGCAGAAATCTCAGTAAAGCAGTCTTTGGCTTACTTGAACTTGCTGGAAGGGGCGGAGTTCTCATCTGCTCGTCCTTTATCGACTTTTGTGGCAGAGGATTCTGCACCAGCAGAAAACTGGAAAGCGATGCAGGAGCTGCAGAGCCCGCTCGGGCGCAGTTTATATTTAGATCGCCGCTGTTTATGGCGAACTTGTGGCCTCCAATGCTCCCAAGTTCCGCGACGATAATCCATGTGCTTTCCGATGTGCCGACAGCAACCGGAGCACTACATAGACCAAAAGGCTGCTGAGGCCTGAAGCATTCCCTCCTGCTTTTTGCACTTTCCTCCGCCTTTCTACAGAGAAAAGGGGAGATCTCCAAACACCTGTGAGTCACGGGCAGCGTTTTCGCCCTTATAATTTGTACTAATGAGGTAGCAGATTATTTCCCCCTCCTCCTCTAGTTTATCATGCGCCATAAAACAAGTCTACATGAGTCATTGGGCAGATAATCTGCCTGTCAGACATGAGGACTCTGGAACGGCCACGTTCAGATAGGGAAAGCAACACTGCAGGCAGGGCTGGTACTTAGTTAGTCTAAGGCAGCAGCGATCAGATTCAGTAAAGCCACAATCCAGCACAGTTTTGGCTTTCCGAAGTTGTTTGTGTAACACGGTTGCCTTTGGCGTCCTCTTTTCTACCCCCAGAGAGACAAAGTTCAGAACAAATCAGTTGGAACATTCCCTGAACAAATGTTACTGTACGCAGAACAGTGTCCTGTAAAAAAGATTAATTGATTGGCCTCAAGCTTTCAAAACCAAAGCTTGTGTGTACAATGGCTGGGACTGGAACATTTCGCCACAAAAGCCACCCTAAAAATATAAGGGTGAGAGAAGAGGTGGGCAGTACTACAGAAGAGTTAGTGAATATATTCACTGTGGTTACCAGGATACCGAGATTCCATAATATACAGGAAGGTACATTTACAAAATCTTTCATCACTTCAAAACAATTTGTCTTGGAAGCAAAAATAACTTCTGGACTAAAACTCATCACAACCCACATACACACACACTTGTCCACGAGCTTTCGTGGTGCACAAAACAGGCAGAAAGAGGCCGAGAGAATAATTTATTAACATTAGGCAGGCAAAAAACAAACCCTTACTAACGATTCAAAGTGATTTAGCATTCGGGGGGGGGGGACAAAATCAAAAAACCTGCCCCAAAACAGCATATTTAGTTTAGAGGTCTTGTTGAAAAAGCCTGTGAAGGAGAGATCACTGCAGGAACCTGTGGTTACTCAGTCTAACCATGCATCTAACCACTCGCAGGGCTTGAGATCAAAAGACTGCACAGATTGTGTTTTTATCTAACACACAACCACCCCAAAAGCAAGCAGGAAATTGAAGGGCATATTTTAACAGAGAATCTGGAATTTGAAGTGGAAACTACCTGAAAAAATGCAAGATAAAGACAACAAGTGGGAATGCAGTTTGGGTTTGGTTTCAACCATTGGTGAGATCAACTATCCGTCCCTTTATAGATGTTGTTGCGTATCACAGATTGGCTATTTATGTGCACAGACCGCAATTGTTTTGGAACACGATAAAGTACTCATTTGGTATCTCAGAAGTCCTGCAAATAGGCTACACATGACCTTCCTTACAGCACATAGCAATAGTTCAAGAGGGATGCTCTAACCACACTGAAGCTCTTCCAATCTGGAAGAGGAAACCCTGAGGTTTGAAAGTACTGGCTTTCCAAACCATGTTTATGGCCATCCTTTAAAATACAAAACTCACAGCTAAAGTACTTTCATATTTACTGCTGCGCCCTGAGCTCTGCCAAGTGTATGCTGATCCAAACCAAAATTAACCTTACCAAAATAATTATGGAACAGCCTTCCTGGTGTAAGTGTCCAAACTGAGCATGTGTTTACACTTCAAAGTTCTACAGCTCTGTCAAAAGCATGAGTTAATTCTATACATCACAGGTCTATGAAAACAATCAGTAGTTAGTAGATAATACCAAGAATGGGGAACTTAACTCTAGCTCCTATTAAATATATTTAGGAAATAATGCAAATTGGGATTTGAAACCAAAACCACCTCCCCACGCACCTTCCCACACACCTCCTCCTGTTATTTATTCTGAGAACTCCTTATGGCTTGTTATGGAGCATCTTCCAGGCAGCACCTTGTACCATTGCTCACATGCAAAACAAAATCTTTTAAGAACATTTTAGCTCCAGGGGTGCAGAAATCAGTGCTTAAAAAAACCCTGAAACACTCTGTATTTTGCTGTTTAAATTCCCATACTGATATTTCAGGTTTATTCAGCTATAGTAAATAACTTTTTGTTAAATAGAACACTTCAACGTGAACATCGCTCCAAGAAAGTTTAGTTTTCAGCTAGCTGCTCATTAGGAAACGTTCCAACAACAAGAATTAACTTGGAGCAAAGAGGCTGAAGTGCAGCAAGATGGCAAAAGCCTGATTTATTTTTAAGCTTGTCACCCAACAGCCAAACGTCACTTGGAAGGATCCAGGCACTATTAGCAGAATTTAGGCTCAAATCTCACAACTTCCTTCCTTCTTCCAAAGTAGAGGATAAAAGGTGGAATTCTATCTTTCCCCTAAAGCTCAAACACCTACATTTAGTGATCTGCTCCAAGAGAGAGGTCAAATGACAAAATGCCTTTTCACAGAATCACAGGATGTCTTTAAAAGCAATCCTGACTAATTTAGTGGCATTTTATTTCGGAAGCATTAATTTATCAGCTGGGGTTTATAGTCACGGTGTCATATCATAGCCAGGCTAACACACCGAAACTCTAATGGATGTATTAAACCGTTCCTTTAAGGGAAGCAACAGATCTCTACTTTGAATAACTCCTTAATGCTATTAGCAAATTAAGTAGTAATTTATAGCACAGACTACAGCTGGCCAGGGGCAGATCCCCTGTAGTGATTTTGCTGATCCAGACAGTAAATCTAGTCCAAGAGAAGCTAACCTAGAACCTCCAGTATTGCCGGGCCAGCATTGCACAGGCTTTGCATGTTGTACAAACACACCTCATTTTCATATGCTGACTTTTACAGCTCTGCAGTCTATTGATCGTGCAGCATTGCATGGAAGTAAAACCAAACAGAAGAACTGGTTTTTATCTTTGATCAAATGAGATTTCAACTTGTTTGCAATTTCTTCCCAGTTTCCGTGAGAAGAACAAACTCCATAACATTGATACTTTTTTCCTTGGGGTTTCCTTAAGCATTTCTCTAGAAATTTTCAAGGTAGTGGATAGAAAGCAGCACTTTCTTCTTTTCTGTCTACTTATTTGAGCTGCAATTGAACATTAGAATGGGGGTAGAATTTAAATCCTGCAGCTGCAAGTGTCTGATGGTCAGTTCTTTGATGAGTTGTAAGAAACATGACACTTCGGTAAGGTCTTTTGAATCACAAAACCATCATGAGCTGAAAGTTTTATTACAAATGGGGAAGCAAAAACTGCCTGTTCGGCAACAGTGAAGGAAATTGCTCTTCGGAAAAGAGCAGGCAGAACAGTTTTAGTCAATTTAGTTCCGTCTTAAAGAGCAAAGACAGGATACACAGAGAACTTCCATCATCTCAAGAGAAATTCCTCTTCAAGGTCTCTGAAAGGTATTACAGATATTACTATTTTATTTCTTTAAACCCCTTGTCCAATTCTTTATTTTCCTATTTGGAAAAGGCTATTAGACAGGACAAGAGGGGGACCATTTACTTTCTGTCGGAGAAGCTTTTCTGCCTGGTCAGATGCTCTCGTCCAATACCATAGACACTTGGGAGAGAGAGAAATTCTTTCCTTGACCCTACAAGCAGACACGGGAAACGCTGACTTAACATGTAAATCCCATCAGTAGGGCAGCGATGGGAGGGTAGATTGATTTGTGTATTGATGCAATAGGCCACTCACCATTTTCCTAGCCATAGGCTGAGTAGCTTCAATAGAGCTTTCTCAAAGTCAAAGGATGAAAATGTTGTGTTAAGTTGCAACCCCGGGGAGCGATGGTTTTGTTTTTCAACCATGGCCCACCTAAGGGTGTTTTTTTAAATTCAGAAACACAGCTGTGTACATATCTCGGCTGTAAATATTAACCCCGCTAGAACGTGGCAAATCACTGTTGTGGATTAGCCCTATGGAATCTATGCAGGTGTCTCACATCATAACAGATCAACACCCAAGAGAGCCTTGTTGAAATTATAGCTTGATGATGCAATAGCACAAGACAGCCAGAAACACTTCTCACAGCCTTATTTCGGACATCTAAAAAGGAAAAGAGCCCAAACAAGCTCCTTAGCAGACTAAGTCTTAATTATCTCGAAGGCTGCGTCTCCCTGCACAATCCCTGGCTAGTCTAGACAGCAGTGATTCCAGTTCTAGCTGAATTTGTGTTATGAGGCCAGGAACATTTAGAAGACTCTGAGAATATTACACTGAGAATTCTTGTATCTGATTGTAATACCAGTTTGAGAAGAAAAACAGGTTAAGTAACCGGTGCAGAATGAATTCATGTGGGTCAAGGCTGCGTGGCAATTCCAAAGCAAATGGACTAACTACCCAGTCTCGCAATTCCATTACAGGTTGTCTATATTTTTGTAGTTATACCTATCAATAAAAGGGATGTGAATATTAGCCCAGAGAGGCAGGAATAATGAGCAGAGTCCTCTGCTTTGCGGCCACTGTTTGTTCCCAAAGTTCCCTCTCACCTTTGCAGGATGTATTCTAACAAATACTGCTAAGCACACAATTTAAGGCTCTCTCAGAAGCCAAGGTGTTTCCGAGGGGATCAACTATTAACACAGGAGAAGGGGGGTGGGAGAAAATGTGTGTGCAGACACCAACAGGCCAAGCGTTTCCAAATGCAAACTCAGTCCCAGTTTCATCATTCTGCAAGATGAGCATCTGAAATCTGGCTCGAGTTAAAGATGTTCGCATCCTGATGCATTCCAACAGATTGCACTGCTCCAGTATGTGCAGTCTGTCTGTAGCTTTATTTTGTACTTCACATGGCATGTGGTGTGTTTTGCAGGCTCAGAGCTATATAAGTCTTCTTCATCACTAAAGGACGTCATCCTAGATGTGAGGTAGGTATGGTCAGATAGATGCTGCTTAGAGATGTATTTGAAGTGATACTGCAATGTGCAGAAGTTATTCCAAGGCAAATATTTCAAACCAAAAATCTCTGCTTTACTTGATCTGGAGTATTTAAAGCTACTTCTTATAAAGAGTAAAAATCGACCAGCCCCCAGTTATGGCACAAGAAAAAGCTTATAGGTAGGTCAGTAAATGGCAACGCATGTCAAAGTCAGCACCAGGGAATAGCTGCTCAAAGTTTAGCTACAAACAGCTGTGCACATTAAGCCCATCTTAGGCATTGGACTTCGCTGCCAGCTGTAGCTAAATGTTTGTTATCTCCTCACTTATACGATCAAAATAAATTTAATAATCACAGACTATTAAATAAAGTAACAGAACAGTATGAGTAAAGCTATCAGCCACTTACATAATGGGGAATAACGATTTAACTTGTTGCAAAAATCTTTAAAGATAGTGACAGGAAACCTGAAAAGCCAAATTGAAACCCAGGACAATCAGGCAAATGAAGTCACGTAGTTTTTGCTTCTGCCTCAAGTAAAAGGGCATTTAGAGTCTCAGAAAGCTGTGCTCCTCACTTCAGCTCTTCTACAGCACCAAAGTAGCTTGCAGCCCAAAGTTTCATGGATATCTTCATAATTTTCTTCTCTGGAGCAACCAATTTAGCTGTTTCCATACACACGACTAGTAAGTATGACACTGGCCATTTCAGAACAGTAATGCTCTTGAAATACATCAGCATCTATTACAGAGGGACTACAATGCTGGATTCTAGTCAGTGCCCTGCAATGAAAGAGGGAATTATCACGCTATAGATGCCCTGTGGAAAACCTCCCACACGGTTATACTTTGAAAAGTATTCTTCTCATCACGCTAATTCCCATGTGAAGCAAGTTGCAAAAGCTTGCTCAATATAATTAAGTGCAACAAATCCATCCAAACCCAGGAATTTGAGCGTCAACCTCAAAATGCTTTTTGTCTCTATTGCAGATTTTACATGTAAGCAAATTTGAAAGATTTCCTGTCATGTTAACAGCCCTGCTACATTAGGAATCCAGCTCTTCTCCTTAGTCTTCCTTGGAGCTGCATTGCTGAGCAAAGGACCTGGCGGACAGAGATAAGGCAAAAGGACTTCGAGACCATCACGTGGTTGATGTTTATTTGTCTCTTAACCTGAGAAACGAAGACATTCTGAAGCAAGATGCAAACATTTAAAATGACACACTATGCACAAAACACCGTACTACGGATTCAAACATATATAACAGATTCCAGCTCTTGTGATGAGTGTAAAGTCTTATTCATAAGCTCAAATACATCTTGTACCTGCATACAATGAAGAGACCAATAAAAACAAAGGCATAAACACACAGACGGAAGGTGAAGGACCCGAGCAAATCCCAAGCTGTGATTGCAAGCACCAAGCCAGCTGCAGACAGCACGGGGATCCAGCAGTGCAAAACATGCCATCGCATCAAGCCTGCGCCCTGGCAGGCCATTCATCTCCAGCCTTTGTTACTGGGAAATTGCTTCCGAGAAAGCGGCTGTTGCCCTAAACAGAATACCCACATACTGACTAGCTTTGTTGCAGACCAAGGATTGATGCAATTTGAACAAGACAGCGTTTATCTGGAGCAACAGAGGCAGAAACACTTTTTTCCCCTGTTTTTAAAGCCTCCAGGGAGCCTCTTCTGCTGTGAAACGATGTTGTGTCCCAGGCACAAGCTTCACATATCCACGAGGATACCCAAACTTCATTCCGTGACCCCCATCGAGAATGTACGTGGCCTCTTCTGGGGTCTGGCTCTTGCCCAGGTAAGTCCACACCACCGTGGACTTTCATGTCCAAAGGCTCTAACAGAATCACAGAATCGACTGGGTTGGAAAAGCCCTCAGAGATCATCGAGTCCAACCCTCGGTCCAACTCTAGTCTGTTTACTAGATCATGGCACTAAGTGCCATGTCCAACCTCACTTTAAAAACCTCCAGGGACGGCGAGTCCAGCACCTCCCTGGGCAGCCATTCCAATGCCTGACCACTCTCTCTGTAAAGAATTTCTTCCTAATATCCAGCCTAAATTTCCCCTGGCAGAGTTTAAGCCCATGGCCCCTTGTCCTATTGCTGATGCCTGGGAGAAGAGACCAATCCCCACCTGGCTATAACTTCCCTTCAGATAGTTATAGAGAGTGATGAGGTAACGCACCAATATGTCACAACCACAAAAGCTCAACATTATTTTTGACTGGCTATCAAGTAAAAAACCTTTTCCACTGATTGATATTTCCAGTGCTGAGGCTACCGGGCTCTACTGGAAGACTCTGGAACCAAAGCAGTCATTTGAAACACCGCAACTCTGACTACTTAGAGGCACTTAATCTACTCCAACAGAATCTTATTCCAACAGTCCGAATGGGAGCTGTGAGCATCCTGCTCCATTCAACAGTAGGAACTGGTTTCCACAATAACACGCATGCTCAACAGTTTTGAGACTTCCTAAGGAGCAGAAACATTTAAGTACATGCACCAGCACGGCCATACCCTCCACTAGAGAACTAATCTTTGGCCAAGAGCGTTACAGAAGCTAACGTGCTTAGCTTGGATCCCAACACCGTTTTATTCTTTAGGGTTTCTAAACGCGTATGTGATCTTCCTGCGTAAAACGAAGCAGACATCAAATTCAATTTCTTCAGCAAGAGCTTTGATAAATTATGCAGAGAAAGACTCACGTTCAAATGCCGATATACTCACTGGGAACTCAAACCACAGGTTTGAATCAACATTTTGCATTTAATCTTTTGAGAGGAATACTTAGCAGATTAAAGCAAATCTGCCCCTCTCTATTTCAGGCCACAATTATTGTAAGTCTACCAGACTAAGAAGTCAACCAGCATTTGGTATTAGTGAATTATACTAATTCATGCAGATTCCTCTAGGACCATTTTGGGCAAGTTATTAGTCTCAATATGACTGGGAAAAAAAATGAAACACTGATAAAAATCCCTACTACTACACTTAGAGCTGGCAACGTGTCAGGGCAAGTTCAAAACCATACACAGGGAATTTGGTGATTAAAAGCTTTATGCTGGAGGTTACCATACATCTAAGCAGAGACCGGCTTCTGTTGTGAATATGCAGTCCAAATCCGTTTGAAATCTAACATGAGTGCATAATGTTTATTGTAACAGATGGTATCGGCAAGATTTCTTCTTTTTGCTGCTGTCGCTTCACACTACGCAATGACATCATAACTAGAGGGATTCATCAACCCAAAATCCAAACCAAAAGGGACAAAGCTTTTGGCAGGGAGCTGGAGCTAAAAATAACATAAGAGCCTTTAAAGAAAAGCCCAAAGATTAAAAATGCAAATGTTTGGCTTTTGATTTAAGCATCTCAGTAGTGAAGTTAGCGCAGGGCAACCCCTGGAAAACACCAAGTAGTTTCCCAAACCTCTGTTTCATCTTTGCAACAACATCAGCAGAAGAGGATTTCTGAGGTCTCATCAATGACTATTTTAGTGCTTTGAGGTGGTAGATTAAAGCATTCGAGCACAGCACCTGTGTGAGAAAATGCACGTCCTTGTTACAGCCGAGTTATCACACACACTGCCGCAAGAACTGAAAAACCCCAAACACTGACCAACACCTTGAAACACGTCAGATGTTTGAATATATAACCAAAGCCGCAAATGTTTGTTGGAAGAAAAGACCTAAATGAGGAACTTTCAAGGTTAAACACTACTTTTCTTTAAACATGAAGGTATGGGTAAGGAGATGATAATTAGCTCCTCTTAAAAGGAAACTGCGCTAAGTATCAACTCCTGCTACAATAAGGAGGAACCACTGCCCAGCCATCCCTGTGTGTTTGTGTCTCTCTGTCCTTGACCTAAATCAAAACACACTTTAGACTGTCGTAATTTCGTTAGAGAGAAGCTTACTGTATGAAATTACCTAAATGCATCCCTGTCACGGAGCCAAAGCCCGGGATCCAAGGCTGAAGCAGTTACCATCCACGCCGCACCTTCGCATGGTACCACGGATTAGTCACACTGTCAACGCGAGGTGAACCATAAGGAGCCCGTGACTCAGTGCCTTACCCGGAGCTACGGCACACACAGCTTTACCCAGATACCAGCAAAGAAGAGTCACTTCCCACCTTCTGTGGCTCTTGGGTTTGCTTTTTTTCAGGCTGCATCTAAATTACGCTGGCAATTTTTAAGCCCTTCATATTTGGTGACCTGAAGAACTTGAACTCAAAGTCATCATTTCATAATGATTTTCAGTTAGCCTCAAAACACAGAAAAGCCATCCGAGCCAAACAATTATCGATTTTGTCTCCTCTGTAAACTTCTCTAAAGCTCCTGCACTGCACAGAATAACAACTTCAGGCCATCATGAACCAAAGGGCCTGTCTGCCCACAGCAACCTGCTGTACCGACCTGTGCAGGAAACCCAAGTCGTTGAAACAACTGGTGAAACCTTCCAAGGTTCACAAGAGGAATCCCCCAGAAAGTCACCGCAAAGATCACACTGAACTCTGCAGCCAGACACTGTTCAGCAGGCTTGAGAGCTAAGAATTCCCCCAAACCACTGCTAATACATACATATTCACAACCAAATCTGCCTGCAACAGAAAATACAAGGCTTTCTGGACCATGCTTCATCCATCAGTTCCCTCCCTTAGGAAATGCAGAGAACCAACATGCAATTTGACTTTCCAAAGTGAAATAAATCATGGAATAACACAGAGCGCAGCAACATTTGACTGCGCACACTAGTTCGGAGTCACTAGCACACTGCTAAAGATATAAACCAAAATAAGTCTGCAATGTATAACTTTGTACAATTATATGATCATTGATGACAGCACAAAATATGACAATTTTGTAATTAAGTACACACACGGGTCTATCTCTCAAAACCAGTGAACACGTCCTTTTCTCTACCAGCTATATACAAAACACCCGCTGTAATACTTCAAAATGAAGCCCTGTAAGCAGCTTAGCCACATGCGTTTCTGATCAGGTGGACACCTGATTACGTCAAGCCAGGGTTTTTGCTGCTGGAAAGATTAGTTGAACAGCATTTACAGAACATCAGTGTTTTGTTCATCCATCTCAAGTTAGAACTTACACTTTTACAAACATGTGTATAGATGAAATTTTGGTGGAGCAAGAGTGAGGATTTAGCGACCATTTCAAAGCCACACTGGAAGGTTAATGTGACTTCTGCCTATGTACGTGGATTTTCCATGTTCTCACATGTAGTAGTATAGCTTAGAGAAGGCTCAATCAGAAATACATTTAACTACAACTGAGAAGGCAGATGGGGGTGAATATTCCCACAGGAATTCCAAAATTAGAAGCAGCAAAAATATAACATTAAGAAATCACTGTAAAACTACCCAGTCAAACTATTTCTCCTTGTGCACTGTCTCTTAGGAACCAAAGCTCATTTCTTTATTCTCCCTATAGCACCCAACTAGCCCTCTTTAAATAAGAGCAGTAATATGCTAAAGGTGCCTTTTAGCTTAGAACCACGGGAAAATAAATAAGCATGCCATTTTGGTCAAACCATGATAAAGAGAAACCTTGCCATTTACTCCACTCACCTCTTCATTCTTACTGCTTTATAAGCCACACTAGTAAGCATACAACAGATATTTATACAGAAGAGTTACAATGTTGTGTAATCGATTTCCCTCTCCTCACAAACCTGAGACTCATTGGCACCTACAGAAAGATGAAAATGAAAATATCGGAATGCAAATTACAGAACTGATACAGTCAAAGTGCCTTAAGGACTCCATTTAAGATAAAACCTGCAATAGGATATGTTATTTGCCCGTGGTAAACTCGCTGCTAGCAGGGAATGCAAAGCATGCCTATTAGAAGTATACATGACATTTTGGAGAAAAAAGGGGCAATCTTGCAAGTTCAAGTACCCTTTGGAATTAGAAGCCTTACCAGAAGGTTTCTAGGCCATCACAAGTATTTGAAGCATTCCAATTAAGAGCGAGCACCATCTTAAATTAACGTGTTTCAGAGGTGCCGACCGTGTGAGCTAAAAATCAATGACACTGAGTTTTACTGCACCTAAGTAGCAGGAGTGCAAGAATCTGAAGGATTACGTCAACACGGAAAACCTAAGTAGTTAATGAGAAGAGTCTGAAATGCCAAAGTGTAGAAAAGACGGCGGTAAACCCTTTGTTATTCTAACAAGAAAGAGATAACAGGGGATTGTGTATTTCTATGGTATTTTCAACTGAAGATCAAGGTTATGGTTTAAGCGCATTTGTAGAGGCAGATGCTGCAGTCAACATAACTCCTGTATACGAGATCAAGTCCGTATATCTCCAAAAGACACAGGAAAAAAATATCACAGGCAGGATTTTTATAAGTAACATCTAGAAAGATGCATAACTGGTCTCTAGAACACAGTGCAATAATCCTTCCTTGCACTCCAACGTACTGAAGGAGGAGCACTATATATTCATAAAGCTCATATCCAGCTAAAGCCACCTACAGAACAGGTTTTGAATCACTCTTAGGCGATGCAATGAACATATTAACAAAACAATCATTTCATCCCTAGCAGAGATATTAATGTCTAAATAACATTTAAGAGAGGCGATAAATACTTCACGTATGGAACGAGGAGAGCTGAAGGCGTTCTCCAAAGAGCAGAGTTTATCTTCACACCGCATTCTACAAAGCAGCAGAAATTCCAGAGCCTCTCTGCAATATCAGATGTCCATCTGATTTGCTTTATTTCCCTGTACGTGCTTCAGAGCAGCTTTTGTTGAGGCTTACAAGAGGCATCGCATAGAATCGCTTTGGTACAAAAGTGTATTTCCCAGCACTCACTGGGAAGGGAAATTTCAAGAACTGAAAATAAGCTGAAGGCCAGAGGCTCAGGGCTGGAATTTTACTGAGCTGTTTCTACCCAGGGTTTAAACACAGAAGTGGAAATTTCCCCTAGGTGGAGTTCTTTTGTTCAATGCAGCAGGCAATTAGAAGTCCCGGAGGTCTGCAGAAATGGCACAAGACTGATATTTTTGTCAGTAAGAATTTAAGCACACAATACAAATATCATGACATGAAATGCATGATCCTGATGTAAAACACACTGCTGGCTTTTTTTCCTCATCCCAAATCCTGGTCCCTTGAAAGAGGCAGGTAACAGGTACAAGCATTCCAGATAGCTTTGGAAAAAGACCACTAAAGCCAAACGTGATTAAAAAAAGCACTATCGAGTCTGCACGGCCTCAGATTTGATTATACAAAAAGGTCAAGTGATAAAAAAGAAACTTTGCATCTTTAAAGGCCTTGAGGGCACAGCAGAGGTACTTTATCATTGGAACACTGATCAAATTAGAACAGATTTATTTTCTTTTTCCAGTTGGCATCAGTGCCCTATTTGAAGTTCTCGGGGACTTCACAACCAAAACAGGGCAGTCATTGGATTCAGACACAACTCTAGGACACATATTACTATGGAAAGAAAACAACGTTAATTGCTGGGTATCAATGATTTCTTTAAGCTCTTCTATTCAAATTCATTTGGAAGAGAAACTGTGAAAGGTTATCTGCCATCAACATGATGATCTGAAAGGGAGACTGACTGTCACCAGCACAAGCCCTTGGGAAAGCCTATTCAAAGGTTTACATACCGATAATTTAAGGAGAAAAAAAATCTGCCACTCCCCTTCCTCTGTGCAGGCAAGAAAAACAAATTGTAGTCGATAAGAAGATTATCGGGTGTTCTAGGGACAGGGACTGGTAGCTAAGATAATCAAGCGAAAGAAAATCCACCTAATGGGACCGTGCCAATCCTACTAAACTAATAATTGCAGACATCGCTATGCATTTTCCTTCACTGCGGTACACTTTCAAACATCATTTTTATTATTAAAAAAAAACAACATACAACAAACCTCTTGCATGTTTTTCCACTGCAATACTTGGTATCATTCGGGAACTATCACAGTATAAAGATACAAGTAACCATTTCACCTCCAAGCTCTGCATGAAGATGCTATGCTGGCAGTAATAGACTCATGAGCTGCAGTCCCTCCCCAGAGAAGACAGTGGGAGAGGATGCAGCAAAATATCAGAATTCAAATGTCACAATTGACACTTGATGTTAGCAAGAAGGGCTGAACAGACCAGAGACGCACTGAGGACAGCCCGCTGCACTGACATAACCCCGCACCAGTACCGATCACCACCCTCTGCAAAAGGAGGGGGCAGAAACACCTTCATTTTAATCCTTTTCCAAGAGGTCGACACCCTCATTCTCAAGAGGTGCTGAGGGGTGACACCTCCTCTCTGCCAAACCCTGCAATGTGCTCCATCCGACAGACAAAAGGCTCCAGAATAAAATTACAGATAAGATTTATTTTCCAACTTGGCATTTTGTAACACACATCCATAAGCAGCGGCAGCTTCCAGAAGGGACGTGCATAGCAGCCGAATTGGTCTCGGATGTGACAGAGGAAGTGACCTACAGCTGGAGGAGTTTCCAAACAGGTGGAAGAGATTAATTAGATTTTCCCTGGCCACCCAGGACCGTCTCCTACCACCAAGGCAATGACGAGGAACCTGATCTGGGCTTTAGCTCCACACCCGCCCAGCAGCCTTAGGAGTCTTGAGTTCTCTTTCCTGCAAGATGACCTCCCCAGAAGTTTTTCCGAAGCAAATTATCGCCACTTTCCATTGATTTCTAGAAATTTAACAGAAAGGCTGGTACAAAGTAGGCAGAATGCTATTCCTCAAGAGCAGTCAAGTACACAAGTCATCGACTAAACCAATTTCACAAGACGCATATTAAAAATATTAAAGAACCATGCTTATTGCCAGTTAGTAATTACCAAAGGCTTCAGATCTTTGCATCACACTGAGGTAGATGTTCTGCTTAACTAAGCTTGGTAAATTTTACTATAAACTGTCAAATCAAGCTATACACAAATAGCCACAAGCCTGCTCTTCACCCAGGTCTAAGTAATCCAGAACCTGAACAAGACGGACACAGCCGCTTTGCATTTCCAAACAACAGCCAGGCGTAGGTTATTAAACTCTATTTCTGTGCCATGTTTAAAGCTCGGGGTGCACTTTGCTCTTTGTTTTGCTGTTTCACTCTAAAGTTTTTAAGCAGCCCAGTTTTTTTTTCCCCTATTCGCCTTATCATTTAGATCGCTAAATTACACAGAATTTCAATTTTTAGGGGATGAAGTCAGAATTTACCCCTTCCAATTACTTTCATATATAGAGATAAAACCGTAATAACTATTCGTATAGATATACAGATGTGTATACAGCTCAATTGCGGCATCCAAGCCATTTCTGTGTTAAATGCACACCCTTTACACTTGGCAGAAGCATCCTCTCGCAAAGATAACACTTCAAACCTCCACATTTATTGGGGATCTAGCAAGCAAATGGATTCCTTTAAGCGAGGCTTATTTCTCCCTGCGAAATCGCCCTCTAATATCTTCTAAGCTTCTAGACCAATCTGAAGCTCACGGCTCTTGCTACCGTGCCAAGAATGCAGAGGTCACTTCTCAAAACACAAATTAAGAAAAACAATAAAATAAAAAGAAACAGGGATCCTAGCGAAACGAAGCTGCTAAACCATGCGATTTTGGGCCAGATAAGAAACCTGCTTGGGAGTGTTTTCCTGAAAACCAGAACAAAACACGATCCCACCACCCCCTACCCCTAGAAGGTCTCGCAGAAGCTGCTCAACCTCTGGGCTGCGAGAGGAGACACCTTGAACACGCCATTTACCGCCCTCCTCCACAACCGCAGCCCAGCGGCAGGTCGCCCCCGGGCGATAACGCAGCCCCCCCCGGGCAGGGAGGAGAAAAATCACCCCGGTAACATGGCGAGAGAGCCCCAACCTCAGCCCCGTTTCTCCCCGCGGCCGCTCCTTCCAACCTGCAGACAATACCCGGCCCCCCCACCGCCCCCGCGGGTGCTCCCGGGGGAGCCGGGGCCGCACCCGCCGCCGCCTGAGGAGAACCGGGCAGCCGCACGCAGCCCGCAACGGCCGCCCGCGTACTCCCAACAGCCGCCACCCTCCCCAGCCCCTGCGCACCTCGATATAACCGGCGAGGGTGACCGCGGGGCCGGTGAGCCCCAGGAGGAGCAGGAACGCGGAGCGGTAGCCCATCGCAGCCGCCGCTCTCCGCCGCCGCCCAAAGCGCGACTGCGGCCTCGGCGGCGCGCCGGGAGCCGCCTCACCTAAGCCCCGCCCCTCCGCCCCTGCGCCAATCGCGGAGAAGGCGGAGGAGTGACGCCTCGCTATCCCCGGCTGGCGGCCAATCGCCGCGCGGCCGAGAACCGCCGGCCCCGCCCCCGGGTGAGTAAGGACGTCTAGGCGAGTAGCCACGCCCCCTTCCCGCAAGCAGCCAATAGCAGGCGCAGGGCGCGTTACCCCGCCCACGGGGGCAGCTCATGGGGGAAATGGCGGCCGGAGCTGAGGCCCTGGGGGGAAACACCCCCTGGGGGTTTCACCCTCTTATTTTTAGGCTGCTATGGAAATTAACCACCCACGTCCAATTCTTGACATCCAAGAGCCTAAAGGGCAATGGGGCGGTGTAACCAGGATCTATGAGGGTCTGCAGACCCAGAGACCTTCAGCCTCATTGCTTCAGGGGGTTTGCTTGGGTCAGAACAGGAAAATGTGGCCATTTCCTCATAAAAAAAATAAAACAGGGAAATTTCCCAACCTAAAAATAAAACTGTGTTTACATTAATCCCCAATTTCTTAACACCCTTAACCCACAGTGCTACCGGCAGGCTCTGAGCGCTTCTTGCTTTCCAATAAAAACCAACACGCTTGTGCTTTTTATTACTGTTTTCTGTTCAAATGCAGCTCTAGCGTAATAACAGTGAGTTGCTCCATCCCGTCACCCATGCAAACACAGCAAAGCTCTCCCTAAACTGTAATTAAACAACAAGATTTATCGCTGTGATCCATCATCTTCGTCACCACTCTCTCCAGTGGGGTGTCAAATGGCTGTGCCTCCCGTTTCTTTGGAATGTTGTTACTTAAAAAACCAACTTCAACAATATCAAGCCCTTCAGGAACTGCAGAGCTACCAAGCACAGCTACAAAACGTTCATAAATTAGTCCCTTTTTATTATTTTCTTTGGCTTCTACAATGAGAACGTACATGAATCAGTTCAGGGATGACGAGTCCCCATCTTGGTTTCGGTGGCCAGAATATTTTTAGACATAACACCTTTAAAAACATGATATAAATCAATATACTCTAGATTTCTGCGCTTTTTTTAAGCAACATCAATCAGTGAACATATTAGAACGACATCAGAAAAATATTACCTATATATTCACTTTCAATTTTGTATGAAAATATATAAAGTGCTTAACTTGGAGTGAAGAAAAATGTCGCATAGTTATAAAACATTCCCATTCTCAACTTCCAAATTCTTTAGTGTCTCTTACAAGCCCTATTTTCTGAAATAGTTGAAGGGAATATTGCTGAAATGTTGCAGATGGGGGTAAATCTGTACGATAGATCAATAAGCTGCCCAGTTTTAATTAAAGCAGCTGACTGGTCCACTAGTCACTTATTACAGTCTCTTTTTTATGGTATTTGAAAACACTTAAATCTCTTTTACTGCAGACTTCTGGCATATATAATTTTCTTTCCAACTTGGCCAAATTCAGTTGGAAAATGGAGTTAACAAACCCTTTTTTGAAAATTGATACATTTTAATGTAAATATTTTATTGTGCAATATGAATGCCTGAGTAAATATTCTGAGTTAAGCTTTTCCCTTTGCTTAAAAACGGGAAGGATTTTTCTTTCTTCCCTGGCCAAAACATACAAGCTCTTTATACATCTTTAAATAGCGGCTTTCATTTGACATTGAATTTATATAGTATCTAGAATACTATATAAATTAATACACTTTTAATACTTAATATTTACATTGTGCTTGGCGAGAATTAATGTTCACAGCCCCTCTGAGCGAATGCATTTGTAGGATGGTGAAAAAGCTGAAAAAACACCCAAAAAAGATTGTTACTTGGGGGTATATGAAGACCTGAATTTTGGGGCACAGCAGAAACTGAAGGAATTGGCTGCAGGTTACCGAAGACCCATTGAAATCAAGACACAAATGTCCAAGTGCAGAGGGTGTGCAACGTTTGATGGCACTCGGAGTCTGAATTTCCACAGCCATGTGGTGCCAGTGTCAGAGCAACCAAAATAAACCTCATCTTCTGCCTCCACATATCCAGATACACTCATTTTCGGTAGGATGGTGGCTGTTAACACAATAAAAAGCAACATCCCCCTAACACAGGCATGATGTACCAAACAGATACTCAATTCACTTTGGAATATTTTTACTGAGACAGCTTTGATTACAAGCATCATCCTTATTTTGCTGAAAAGTCCATCAGCAACGAGATGAATGAAGGAAACCATGGAAGAAACTGGGCTTAAGGTATAAGGTGTGCGCAGAGGATGGAAATGTTCCATAGAATAAGGGTAAAAGAAAAGATGGAGAGACTTCTGAGCAATGGGAGTTTAAAAGAGGAAGGTGATTCTTATGGGAATACTGTGGAGTTTTAGAAAAGCGAAAGGATGGAGAATAAATACAAGTGGATGCATTGCAAGTGGAGTCGTACCTTAAAAACAGGAATAAAAGGAGTAATTGCAGGCAGGAGGAAAACCAGCACAGGAACCTGTGAAAAGAAAGGGACACGGTCAATAGTGGTTGACAACAAACCGTCCTGATTCTGCTCAAAGACTTATTTAAATGGGCTTGGCAGGGAAGGCAGGAAAGTCTTTCCTTTATAGTATCGATGAATCCTTAACTCCTGATGGTAATTTTCTGAGATTTTATCAGCAGTTTGTGCTGTGTTCATCTCAACAGCGTGTAACAGGAAGCAGTTATACCATTAATTCCCCTTCTTTTAGGTTTAGAAATATTACTGCTTTGCTGAAGCACACTAGCACAGAAAAGGTGGTAATGCACTGGAAAATGAAAAATATAATACATCAATCGAGGATGCTGAAGGTGAGTACAACAAGAACATGGCTGCTTGAGGAAGCTGCTGCTCCATCAGTGCTCTGAAAATGAATTGTAGCATCAGGAAAACGCACTAAGTCTGTGATCTCCCCTCATTTTCTAGATGGAGGGCAAAACCAATGATCACAGCGAATTTAACTGGACAATTTGTTTGTCTGAAGAGGAATATTACCCACGACAAATGCAGCATCTCAAAGACACAAGCAATCCTTTTCAGAATAGATTTGCACATCTGAAGGATTCACTATCCAGGAAAGGAAATTACCTCTAATACATAATTCAATAGAGTAACGATGAGCCCACACTCAGATTTAGGATCCCAAATGCAAGAAAAGAAGGGAGTGTAACCACCTTTTTAGCTAACGATCAGTTTGCAGAATATACAGTCTGGGTATTTACGCTGCTCATTTCTTCTCTCCAGATGGATCCAAAGCTTTGGGCACCGGCGGGATCCTGACACAGAACACCACCTTGTGCTAACACTAACCTCAGCCTCTGAAGGTGGCAGGATCAGTTGTTCACCTATCAAGCCAAGCAAATAATTCCAACTTCAGTGGGCTGAGCAGCACAGTTTGCGGTAGAGAAGCCACGCAAGAGCTAAAAGATAAAAAACAACCCACAATTAAAAAGAATCCACCACCAACCGAGCGTATTTTCCACAGATATTGGCTCATTATGATGCTGAGATTTCTTCTGTTGTCCTTGGGCAACGTTTCTTTCCTCTCCCCTCATCTGCTTGCCAGTCTCATTTCAGCGGTGTGAAAGGTCATTCATTTTATAGAGGTCTCCCATGAAAGATGAAAATTCAAATATGTTCTAATTAGCTGCGGTTCCACATAAGTCAGTATTATTGCAGCTTTTATATTACCTCTGAATTTGTCCCACAAATGTGCGTGTCAAATATTACAGTAGAATGATAAATGGTATCACACATAATGGAAGGATTAAGTGTTGATGCAGGGGAGTTGCTCCAAAGGAACAATTTTCACTTCTTTCCACTCATAATTTATTTTTGTCCCATGCTGTAAAAGAAATCTGAAATTGAAAATAAAAATGGCTTGTGCTACTGGCAAGCAAAAGAAGAGATCTGATTCACGACTGAATTCTTCATTCAGTATTCATTGGTGGACTAAAAGCCAAATCATCTTAAACAAACGGCACGGCAATGAGCAACGTCCAATCTAAAAACCTCAGGACTTGTCCTGCTGAATAAATGTAGAATCATTTCCAGCAGCTTTGAAGATAAGTGCAATTCACTAACAAAAAGAAGTACCCCTCCCTCTGTAATCAGCTGTGATTCAGAGCCTGTTACATCAGGTATCGTGGAATAACCTGCGCTGACAAGCTCATTTGTGGCACTCACCGGAGCCACCTTTGATTTCACGCCCCCTCCATCGCTCATTTGCACAGTTACTCAGTTTGCAAGCAAAGGTGTGTTAGGAAGCAACTTATGGATAATATGGAATTGTAAAATATGTCTAAGAGACATGTCATGCCTGATACTGCACAGCTTCATTACTGGGAACTGTTTTCCATCAGCTGTGCAATACTTCCAAGTCCTTCTTTTTCTGATGCACTTAAAAGCCAATTAACCCCACCAAAAATCCCCTCCTTACTCATTGTGATTTCAGCACAGCCAGCTGCAGGTTGCATCATTCTATTTAAACAATCATTAAGGCACAATTTCCTGTTGCAATCATCATTAGAAGGCTCGTGGCTCCCAACCACCCCATCGTTGTTCTTATGTCAGCATAGGGATATTTAGTTTCCTGAAATGCGCAGCCTGGAGACAAGGGTATCACCAGAACACACTTTGGGAAGGAGCTGAGGGGTCTTGTGCTGATAAGCAGCCTGGTCTTCACCATAAAAAGGGGAAAAAAAAGGCATAAGGATAAAAAAAATCAGTGGGATTTGGAATTCCCATGCACAGGAATTGGTATTTGCAGACATTGCTCTACAGCTTTTAATTTCAACACCTCAAATACAGCTTGCTCCCTAGCGCTATTTATTTGTAAACTCATTTAACCTTGGACACAGTTCTTTGGAGCTTTACAACTGATTTTTGCCTATAATTTTCCCCCACTCATTGGGATTGAGTTGCCTGTGCTCAAGCCATCCATGTTTGCTAAAGGTTGAAGGTCCTTTTCCCCCGCAATACTGAAAAGGCCAGTTTGCAAGAGAGCTGTTCAGCAATACCAGCATATTCTGTATTTTACAAAGCAAATTACAAAGCTCCTTCCAAGTCCAGGTTTTCCAGCCTCACCTCAAGCCATTAGTTCGACTCCCTGAGGTCTCTCCCTAGATGCAGCTCATTGGCCAAGTTATATAAAAGGCGTCTTAAGTCAAGCACTCTACTGAGGTTTGAGTTTTCCCTTTAAAATGCAAATGGCCGGTAGTTAATTCCCTTTCAGGATTTAGGAGCTGAATTTAAAATGGGAAACGATGATACAAAAATATACTTCAGAAAGCATTGCAGTATGAGCAATGAAACATTTGCCACATGAATACAGATTCTTCTGGTCAGCCAGATATCTTCATTTATCTGCATTTTAACAGTTTCCCTCAAAACTGCTGTTGGCCACAGTTTCCCTCAATGCGTTACCCAGTGTAGTCTCAGTGGACCACAATGAGGGCAAAATCTGACCATGTTTTCTATTCTTTTTTTAAATGTCGCATATCAGCACACTTAAATATATCAATATTCTATCAGGCATTACAAATATCTCCCTCTTCTCTGCTAAAAAGCCTATTGAGACCTTTTGCACATAGCTGAAAATACAGCTGGATACCAGACCCGTTCGCCAGCTCCTTTGGTGACTGGAAAGGCTAAAAAGCTACCCAAAGAAGTGTTTACTTAGAAAATACATTCAAATTGATATTTACTTACCAATTTCAAAAGGAATCTCTTCCTTTTCGAAAGGAACTTCAAAATGAATGTCTTTCTTTCTCATAATTACTGGTTTACTTCTAAGGAGTGGGGGGGAAATAACGACATCTAATTATGTCCTTAGATTAATTTATGCTTAGACACACAGAATTATCCCTACAACCTTACAGGGACCTGGGGGATGTGAAAAGCTTTAACTTGCATTTCAAATTCCGAGCACTCCGCTCCTTGTGTGATCAGAGCTCCACTATCTCAGCTAGGCTCCTTCTATTTGTTCTGTCTCCTGGAAAATATACCTTTATGTAACCCTTCCAAAGGATTCGTTTCTCTGCACACAGACACCGGCGCAAACACATACACCAGTTTTAACACACCTTTATCCTGGTAAAGGATGGAACCGTGTCATCGTGATATAAACCCCACAGCTCACATGTCTAAACTGCAAAGCTTCCAGCCTACACTTGGTATGGCCAAATTCTGTGATCCAGCTGAAAAACTAGAAATTATTTATATTTGGAGATAAGATTTTTCCTCTGTCTATACAAGAAGAGATAGAATGCACCAAATATCCAAACTTTCCCTTTTTGCCCTTCTTTTGTCTCTGTGTTTTTCTGCAAATTGCATACTGTCCAAGTTCATTCTTTTTTTGTTCCAGACTGACTTTAATCAAAGCCCAGATCTAAAAGTCCCCAAACAACCAACAAAGAATGTATTTCAGTACGTTAAATTTGAGAAGTCACAATAAAGGCTGTGGTATAATACTGTGATATCACTCACAAAGGACTGTTACTCCATTGTGAAGGAAAACAGCATCTGGCACAGGGCAGGAAATAATTTCCCCAAAAAAAAAGCATTTGAGAAGTAGAGCAATGAAAAATAAGTTTATGGCTACATAAGTTGTTCTCTTTAATAAAGGTTTTTGTATGCAGAAAATATTTCTTTGAAGTAAGGGAAGGAAAAATGCCACACACGTTAAGTCTTTTTTCCGCCTTCGACTCAAACGTTTGCCAGCGGTTTGCAACAATTGCGTGATTCACTATTGAGTATTTAATCCTGAAAGATGCCTGCACTCTGTAGACGGCTCCTTTATTCACAGAATCACAGGATGTCAGAGATTGGAAGGGCCCTGGAAAGCTCATCCAGTGCAATCCCCCCATGGAGCAGGAACACCCAGATGAGGTTACACAGGAAGGTGTCCAGGCGGGTTGGAATGTCTGCACAGAAGGAGACTCCACAACCCCCCTGGGCAGCCTGGGCCAGGCTCTGCCACCCTCACCCCCAACAAGTTTCTTCTCAAATTTAAGTGGAACCTCTTGTGTTCCAGTTTGAACCCATTACCCCTTGTCCTGTCACTGGTTGTCACCAAGAAGAGCCTGGCTCCATCCTCCTGACACTCACCCTTTAGATATCTGCAACCATGAATGAGTCCCCCCTCAGTGTCCTCTTGTCCAGCTCCAGAGCCCCAGCTCCCTCAGCCTTTCCTCACACGGGAGATGCTCCACTCCCTGCAGCATCTTGGTGGCTGCGCTGGACTCTCTGCAGCAGTTCCCTGTCCTGCTGGAACTGAGGGGCCACAGCTGGACACAAGATTCCAGGTGTGGTCTCCCCAGGGCAGAGCAGAGGGGCAGGAGAACCTCTCTGACCTACTGACCACCCCCTTCTAACCCAGCCCAGGTACCATTGGCTTCCTGGCCACAAGGGCCCAGTGCTGGCTCATGCTCACTCTGCTGTCCCCAGGACCCCCAGGTCCCTTTCCCCTACGCTGCTCTCTAATAATTCATCTTTATTTTGTATTTTTAATGCTATCAACCAACACATCAGCTGTTAAAGAAAACCTGGTAAAAAACTATGAAAGGAGATAAACCCCCAGCAGGTGTTACAGAAATACTGAATTGTCTTTTGGTCTTAATTACACTTTTAATGTGCTTTTGCTGTGTTGCACTTGCTTTACATTGAATGAAATGCCATTTTGTAAAGTATTTTTTCTGCCCTTGTTATTGCTGTGATCTTTTATTATTCAGGCAGATTCACCAAGTGGCCAATTTCACAGCATTTTGAAAATCAGGGCTCAAATTTTGCGATAAAACTTTCAGCCCAGCCCTTACCTGAGCTCCTGTAGTAGCTTTAAAAACAGTGTTCCCAAGCAAATGGGTTTTATAGCACTGGCAAACATCAATTCTACTCCTAGAGCAAAACATTTGAAACAAATCTCCAGAAAAGTCCCTGCAAAATTCCAGCAGAGCAAACCTGACAGGAGACGCACAAGCACTCTCAGCTGGAACTGCAGCGAGGATTCATGCTCAGGCGAGCAAATCCTGAATTTTTCCACTGTACGCAGAGTTACAAGAGTTCAAAGCACCAGCTGAACGATTCTGGAATAACAGGGAGATTTGAAAGAACACTCTCACCTTACCCTGGCAATCCACCTCTGTTTTGACTCACGCTGGCCAAGTGCCTGGGCACACCTGGAATATGTAACATTCAGGTGCACCTGAATAACATCACAGGAGCCCGAACAATGAGAATATTTCCTGCAAGAAAAAGAAAAGAAAACCAATGCCAGTGAGTGAAAATAATTGGGTTACATTGCATTCACTGAAAGATTTTAGGGAAGCAGAGCGAGGTGTTGTTTCTTCCATCTTCATCCCTCCTCCGGTGTCATTAGTCTGACACACAGTGGAAGATCCACCAGAATTCTCTGCTCTATACAGCAATTTTTCATGTTTTCTGCCCAGCAGCAGGAGTTTTTCACTTGTAGCCATCTGCAGCAGGGCAGAGGCTGCAGCTTCAACCCTAACAGCTGTCTCCAATGATACCGTTTTCTTTTTGTCCCCTGGAGAGATAAGGCAGCATTGAATTCACTGACAAATCCTAGCATTTGCTATACATTCATTTTATTTGATACCTATGACACTTGTTTTCAAAGGCATTCAGGTATCAGCCTCAAGCGTGGGTGGAATACACTTACTTTTCAGGCTCGGTTTAGTTTTAAAACATCTCCTCCTTTAAACACATCAGTCACTAAAGCAAAAATCCCTCTTCTGCTGAAACAACGATCCTCTTGAACACAACTTCCAACTGCAGGGAACTGCTCTGCAAGAACACTTTGAATGTAATCTGAGGTTGCATTAAAATTAACACAGCCCCACGCTACTGCAGGTCAGGCACTCAAACAGGACACAAGGTGTTGCTAATGCAGCACCACTAATGGTGTGAACGTGCATTTTCTCCTACTCAAGGACAAAAAGGTCCAGAACCCTGGGAAAAAAGTTTCAGCTATATTTTTATCCTAATACCTTAACTTCATAATTGTTATGCTAGAAAATTAACACTAAACTTGAAAACGTGGCAAGGAGCAACTCAAACACCAAAAGAAAAGTTATGCGCACAGCCTCCTTCAATATCATAAATTGATTTTAACTAAACCTATAGGGTTTTAATAAATATAATAAGAGCACAAACACAATATTTAGGACCAACTCTAAAAAGAAAACCTCAAAATTTTACCAAAAACCAAAAAGGGCCAAAGCTTAAGCTGTAGCACCAAGAAGCCACAGAAAGCCTTAGGAGGGACCTGAGAACATTAATAAAGCCTTAAGAGGGACCTGAGGACATTAATAAACCCTCGTGATCCTGAGCAGCTTCACCTGGAGCTCCCACCCATGTGTGCAGCAGCTCTATTTAAGCCGAGCTCAGGGACCTCACTCTTTATTTAAGAGAACCCAGGGAAGCCTTGGGGTCTGGCTTAAGGATGGTTATACCTGGATGTGGTTTTTTAATCACACTGCCCAGCTTTATCTTGAGTATATTTTGTTATTCTGGCTTTAGTAAGTGTTTATTGGATTGTTGTCTAGTTTTCCTTGTACTTACCAGCCTGTGTTGTGATTTGTAGGTTTAATTCTTGCTAGGAGCTTAAACCTGTCTTACTCTCTTAAATTTGGCTGATGATCTGGGTTTTTAAATCATCCGCAATGTCTTCCCTAGATAAACTTTCTTCAGCTGTTGTTGGTGAGTGTTTTCACAGCCTTAAAAATCCAGATTTTTGGGTAAGAGCTAAAAACATTTTAGGAAAAGCTTTTTACCCTTAAAGGCCAAACAATGGTCTCTAAAGCTCTTTTTGGAAATGCGTTGCATAATCTAGAAGCTGCCTTTTAAAAGCCATGTTGCTCTAATCTACCAGAGTGAAACAGATGGGGAATGGGGAATACCTTATACAGGAAAACATAAAAGAAATAGGGGTTGTTTAAGCAAAGAAAATAAGCTTTAGGAGAGGCTGTGACTGCTGCCTATAAATATGTTAGAAGAGTAAACATTATGGAAATAAAAGTCCCCTATTTAAACTGCATAAAGATGTTGGCATGAGAACAGACAAGTAGAAAAAGGCCCTAAAAAGCCCCCAAACTTGTGTTCAGTGACATTTTTAGTCTCTTGTTCATGGCTGCAAGAATGAAAATCTCTGCATTGATGTTCCTATTGCTTATGTTTCTTATTAAATATTGGGGATAAATGGTATTTGGGTAGCAGGCAAAAGGGCAGCGTGTGCATGCGATTAAATGTCTTATCTAATGGTCTGTGTCATTTAGCTTGACGTAACAGCACCTGTAAAATTTTAAGATAATTAGGTAGATGTCATTAAAACACAGTAACATGCAAAGTTCTTTTAGTTACACCTTTCCTTGCAATACAAGGGTATTAATTCAGCTTGTTTAAAAAAAGCTTGAACTTTGTGGTGTGGAAATGGCCCTAAGAACCAATATAGGTTGGCTTTGTATGTGTTGTACATGATGATATTTAACTAAATATATTGTGGCTTGTTCATAATCAGTAAAGTCATATCATTACCTCCACCTTGTTCTGTGTTCTCTGTGCAGGATGCAAAGTAATTACATTTGGCTGTGTTATAATTTAGCGGGTTTGAACAGCGACATGGAGGGAGCTGAAGTTTTTCCATCTTCAGGCATCACCGGCTTCTATAAATCCAATGAGTTTACAGCACTGGAGTATTTTTCTCTGTTGTGTTTTGTTCTATGTGCTTCTCAAAAGGGGAATAATGTCATGAAGAAAAGAATCAAATAATGCCAAGAAAATTGGAAACCAAGAGGTACAGAGAGGAAAAAAGAAATAGAAAAGCTTTCTAGGAAAGAAGGGAAGAGAGAAAACAGGCAAGAAAGGACATGGGCTGTGCTGATATAGCAAAATACAAACAAGGTGATGCAGAAATGGAGATAGAGGCCCAGGAGATGAGGGGGGGAAAGCAAGATTTAATGAAGTGTTGCAGCGCTGTTCAAGACAAATGGAGAAATGATTTTTATGTAGCATATTTGAATTATGAAGATTAGAAATAAATTAACCTCATGTGAAGGGATTTTTCTCTCTCTGACAGCAGGAGGCTGTTGGAAAAACAAAGACTGTGCCGGAGCATCAGAAACAAGATGTGAAATGTGGGGAATACAATAGGCATTACATCAGAGCCCAGATACTGCGGGGGGGTGAATCAGAGCAGCACCTCTTTTCTGCAGCTGGTGGCTTGTTGCATCCACCACATGCCTGCACTGGGTTGGTGTTTCCAAGTAAGAGACAGAAAAAAACCCCACCAACCTGTGGAATAGCTTTTGGAACATGTCCCATGTATGAGGAAAGGACAGACCGGAGGTCCTGTGCTGCTTTGCACCCAATTACCTGGAAACATGGCACAACAGCCTGTTTGTGTCAGAGCCAGGACACCTTCAAACTGGTAGGGAGACTCTATAAAGCAGTTTTGTTTGGTCTTGCGTATTTCCTTGTGCTATTTGTTAACCACAATGTTTCAGCATGAGATAATGAAATTGAAACTGTTAATATAGGCTAGAGGAATAAATTGGCTCCATAACTTTCCTTATTCAAATGTAGAGTGTCAAGCAATATGGTGGAATGAAACAACCAGCGTAACTAATTCCACTCACTTCGGTTTCCAAATTCTTTCTTATCTAGTAACTTCAGCTTATTAAGCACAAGTTACAAATGAAGATGCAAGTTTTCTAACTTGATTGCTCATGGAAGGGATGGGTCAGTGTGATGGAATGATTTAAATATACACCTGCACCTCTTAATTTAAAAGATTAGATCAGGCTTTTAAAAGACAGGCCTAGTGGAGAAGGGCACTTAATTGCATTGAGATCTGACCCTCTTGCTTTTCTCCCAGGGCAGAGTATGAGCAGAAAGGGTTTTTGTAAGAGCAGTGATTTCTCTTTAACCAAAATTTACCCTTTCTCCATTGCTGGGTTCTGGGTCAGTTTTATTACATGTGTGCACAAGTGCAGCTCATGAAGCCATTTGGAATAAACTCTTAAGGTACAAAACACAGTCTTACTTAAGAAATATTACATTGAATAGCTTTCTGAGCATATGCTAATCACAAATAAGGAATAAGAAAAGCAGTATTTTTCCATGCCACTGTAACACAGACACCTCTTTAAGAAGAACATAAAGAACTGTACAGCAATAACCCCACTGGAATGATCAATTAGTTATGTTTCTGAACAACAGTAATTATTATCCTCCTCTGAGCTGACATTTAGGACTTGGACACATATACCACACACACACAAAAAAAGTGCCAGGCTGAGTCACTTAAAGCAGAAGGAGCCCTTTTGGGGGCATTTCCTCAGGGGCTGACCCTTGATAAATATTAATAGCTCCTTCGGTTGTTAAACTACATCAGTAAAATTACAGTGAAATGTGCTGGGCTCCCATTTTTGATACAATTTTAAATAATTATACTGGGGGAGGGAGGACAGAGGAGGCTCCGGAGCATCTTGGCTGGGGGCCCAGGAAGGATCTAGGGCAGATGGACCTGGCCCCTTCCCCTGCCGTGTAAAAGGGGCGATACGGCCGCTCCCCAAAACCCGATCAATCACTGCACGTCACTCGGAGACCGCTCCTCCCCGCCGGCAGGGGGCGCCCCGCCCCGCCCTCCCCTCCGCCCTCCCAGCAGGGGGCGCCGCTCGCGTCCCCCGCCCGTTCCTCCCCTAGTAGGGGGGCGGAGCGCCGCGATAAGAGGCGCACTCTGATTGGTGGCAAGGCTCCCTGAGGAGCGCAGCGGGGATGAGAGCGGTGCTCTGATTGGTCGCGGGCACCCGAGGCGGGGAGTGAAGACCCGGGCAGGGGTCCCCCCCCCTCCCCTCCCCGTGGATCAGGGCCCCCCCTTGCTCCCAGACCCCCTGACCTGACTGCCTCCGAGTCTTTTCTCGAGGACTTCTGTGCCCCATCTTCGTAGGCGGAGCGTTTCAGCCAATCAGCGCGCGGCGCCGCGGCCTGTTGCTAGGCAGAATATGGTAATGAGGACTGGGCGGCCGCCCCCCCCTCCCGCTCTGCAGCTACCATTGTGAGGTGAGGACAGGTGGGGGGGTTTGGGGCCGCAGCGGGGCCGGCGGCGGCGGCCGGGACGCGGCACCCGCATGGGACCCCCTCAGGTAACGCGATGGGACGGTCCGGGAGGGAAGCCCGATACAGGGACGTCGCGGGGAGCCGCCGGGGGTTTTTGGACTTGTTGTTTTAGTCGCACCCAAGATGGCGCCCAGAGCTGGCGGCTCCTTAGAGCCGGGGACGGGATAAACCGTTCGCTCCCGCAAGTGGGGGGTGGGGGAGCAGGGCGCAGTCCCCCCCCGCGGGAGAGGTACAGTCCGCTTCCCCCCGCTTCCCGCCCCAGCTGGGATCCCCTACCCGCCCCGGACAGAGGGAGAAGGGGCTGCCCCCACCCTTGTTTCCCCCCCTCCCTGGATGGTACAGTCCGGACCCCGGCACCTCAGTGGCGGGGGGGTGCCGGAGCCATTTTGTTCCCCCCCCCATTACTCTGGGCCGCTCGCTCCCCTCGCCCCGTGCTTAGACCAGCTCCCCTACCCTCGGCTGCTGGGCCGTCCCTTCTCCTCCGCCCGTCCTGCGCGGCCTCTCGCCGCCAAACCCTGTGTCTCCCCCCACCTCGCCCCAGGGCCGGAGTGGTTGGGGCTGACTGACCGTTGGGCGCGCGATCGGGGGGCACAGATGGCGCCTCGCGCTGCGCCGAGGCCCTGGGGGGGCTGCGGTGGTTTCTCACAGCGGGGAGCGGTAGCGGGGAGGGTGAGGAGGCACCTGCGCCTCCTGATTGGCCGTCTGCCTCGCGCCCCTGCCTCTCATTGGCCTAGTTAGGGGAGGGGGGCGTCGCACCCCCTCCTCGGATTGGCTGCTGTTGATGGCGGCGGTGGGCGCGAAGCTATATAAGGGGGAGAGGGTGGGAAGGGGCCTGAGAGAAGTCATGGTTGCTTGCCTGTTGGAGTCCTGCTTTATGCACCAGTGTCGGCTCTAGTAGGGAAAAGCTCCAAGCCTGGGTGGCTCTGGGGTGCGTTGAAGTGGCAGGAAGGGCCTTGTGTGGATGGGTTCATCCGAGGGCAGAGCAGGACCAGAGCGGTGTGTTCAGGCCTGTTGCAGACCTGGCCTGTGTGAGGGGTTTCCATCCATCGAGGGCCTGAAGGAAAAGGCAAAGCACATGTGTGAGCAGAAGCAGGTCTGCTAGTGTTGGTCTTAGTGCCAGTGGTGGTGGTTGCCTGTGCCAAAAATACCTGTTGTTGTGGTCTGAGATATGGTTATAGCATGGCTGTTTGATCTTGTGGGCTTGTTGCTACCCGGGTTTTGGTGTTGAATTGCTATGTCACCTCTCCTGTACCACTGTTGCATTAAAAATTGCTTAATGGGAGCTTGTTAAATCAGTGTAATGGAAGCAGGAGGCCCTGGTGCTTTCTCTTTCAGAACCATTAATCCTAAACTATTAACCCCATTTATAGGGTTAGTTTCCATGTACGAGACATTTCAAGCTGTGCACGGTCACCTCTTACCTCTCAACTGCTCATTGCAGATTCTCAGAAGGGGATTTGTAGGGATCTGTAGACCAGAGTTAAAAACCTGGTTTAGGCTGCTGAGCTTCATAATCCTGAAAATGAAACAAATGGTCAGTATTTGCAATGTGCTTTTTTTGCATCGGTGAAACAACCTGTTTAGTGTATTACTCATGTATTTGTGGTTCTTACAGGCTTTTAAAGCATGAATGAGCACAAAGCTGGTTGTCTGTAAGATGCAAGTCAATGTTTCTCTTTCAGAGTTTCAGTGGGAATAGAGACTATTCTGAACTTTAGTGTTTCTTCTGTTACTTTATCAATGATTGAATTTTATTTTCTTTCTATTGGTTAACTTCCAAGATGAGATGCTAATGAATCATCAACTGATTTTATAAGAGGGTTCTTGGCATCTTTTGTGGAAGCGAAGTAATTGTCAGTCTCAAGCCTAGTAATGCTTTAATTTGTAGGGAAAAAAAAAAAATTAAGAGGGTCTATTTCTTGAGTCAATACTTAAATCCTAGATTGTGATGCTTTTTGGCACTTTGCTGTATGCTTTTCCTGTGTGTTAGGTGTTTAAAGCAAAGGCAGCTTTATTACCTTGGTTCTAGGATGAGATATTGATGTAATTATTATCTGATGGAATAATTGTTTGTTTTTAGAGAGAAGTGGGTACATAGTGTTGCTTGCTCTCCCCTGGCACCCTTGCTACTGACCTGCATGGGAAATCCTGGGTGAGCTCTCTGAGGTAATTTGCTCCGCACTCAGCAGCTACTCGGAGTGCATTTCTGGCCACCTGCAGCTGCTGCCAGCTGTGTAAACTGAATTTTAATTGGCTTATAAGTGTAGCTAATTACAGAGGTTGCGTTAGTGTTGTGAATTTTGTTTTGACTTAAACATGAGGTCGGGTCAATTTGTCACTTTTATTTCATGCTGGTGAAACACACAGAAATGGAACTTGTGTTGAAGCCCTTAACTGGTGTTATATGTTAAATCCCCACCTGTTTTAATTTACAGATAGTTTGTTTTCTATGGCCTGTAGTACTGCAGGGAAACAACTATTCTACAAGAGAGAAGTTGGGGTTCTTCTATGTGCAGAAACAACGTATTTTTGTCTTTTGAATTTTAAGAGCTTGGAGCAGAGGGGTAATTTAATGCAAAGGGCTGGGAGAGGGAAGGAAGAAGCTGTACCATCGTCCTGCAGGAAGGGGAATAACTGTTTCTGCTAATTGGTAGTAACTTTTGGAAGGGTTATCTGAGTAGGAGAATGGATAAGAGACAAAAAACTGGCAAGAGGAAGCTGGAGAGGAACTGAGAGATGTGTTGGTAGGGTTTTGTTTTCTTTTGGTAAAACCTGAGAGTGCTTGGGCTCTGTCCCTTTAGGAACAGGATGGTGACACACGTTGAATACGGTAGCAGAGGACTAGCCTTGATGATCTAAGAAATCTCTTCCAGCTTATTGTTGCTTTGATAGATGTGCCATAAGGATATAGATATATTGATTAATCATGCACAATTTGAGTAAAGAGCGAGTTTGTTTGGCTGAGCTCTTCTGTTATATGACTAAATAAATTGAAGCCATTTTTCCTTTTGTGGAAATAAATTATCCTTGCTGTCCCAGCCCTAGGTATGATCTCCATTTCTAATTTGCCACTAAAAGAGAAATATTGTGGTTATAGATTACCTGATTGTTAGCATTCAGCCAAAATGCACCGGAGCCAGAGTTCCTTGAAACAATCTGTGCTGTTGATGGATGGGAGCGCAGAGGAGGAGCCGGCAGTGGTGACTCAGTCCTCAACGAGGTTAGAAACCTTCTTGCTGCAATGAAAGCGCCTTCTTGCCAAGGGATCTCAGGAAATGCACCGGCTCTGCCTTCTAGGCAAGCTGGGGTAATTAACTTAAGTGTGGGACAGAGCTTTTTGCAGACACGTGTGATGTTCCGTTTGAGCGTAATCAATCATGTTCATATTAAAAGCTAGAGGAAGACCCATAGTCGTAAAAACCCCCTTTTGTAACAATTCGTGCTGTCCTTGCATATGGTTGGTGGTGGAAGAGAGTGGTCAGTGAGCTCAGTACTTAAAGGATTAAGCTAATAGCTCCGGTTATTATTGCTGCAGGGAACCCCGATCTGTATGCAAGCCTGTTTTACACTGGGGAGTAAATCACATTAGCTGGTTTATGCACCATTATTGTAAAATGGATTCTCATTTGAGATCCTGCAGTGGCTTTATGGCTCCCTGAGCAGGGAGCTGGACTCTTCCCCTTGCCCAGCTTTAATATTCCCCTGTTCTTGTTGCCTCAGAAGGGACAAAAAGGAATATTTGGCAGGCCCTGGCTTGGATCCTTTCTCAGCAAAAGGTCCTTAATTAGACTTGGAGAGGTTGTTGCAGGTGAAGTCTCCAGAGATTTTGTCTGTGTATATTCTCATGTAGTCCCAGCATTGAAAGAAATTGTCGTTCCTTAGCAGCAGGTATGTCAAGAAAATGTGGTTACTGTTGATCTTATTTTTTTGGTGGTGCTTCTCTCTGAATTTCAGAGATGAGGTTTCTTTCGAAGCACTGTGTGAGTTCACTATATTCAACCAGTGTCAAAAATTCATGCACGCCAAATCTGAAATAACAGGGCCTTGGGCCCTCTCTGGGATGCATCCTGTCTGCTCTTGCACTGAGTTCACACTCAGCACCTCCACGTTTCCAGGGAAATGTGCTTCTCTGTGTATTTTGGCGCTGACAGAAATGATGAGAATTCACGGAGATCCAGTCTTGGGCAGGAATGTGTACCCGAGGGGCAGATCCCAGCCTGTCTTTTGGATTACAGAAGCTGAAAGCATCAGCAAATCCTGCAGCTCCTAATATTGTCTGATTGTTATTGCTACACAACTGTCTGGGTTGAGCCGTCTATCTGTGAAGAACAGCAATAAAAATGCTACTTATAGAAACTGCACCACCAAGCCACTGAATTTGGCTCAACTTTGTGCCTTTTCTCCCTGAGATTTGAAATCACTGTTAACCTTTAGAGGCATGGCAAAACTTGAATGACTTCTGCTTTCTTTTCCAACTTTCTGGTACTATTTTTTTTGCAGGTATGAATCCAAATGCCCAGTTTCATCTGTTAGAGACCTCTCTGAACCCTTGGGTCCCCTTTCCACTGAAGTTCTAAGTTATTTGTGCCAAAATGAGTCTGCAGGAGTGAGTCAGCATCTTCCTTCAGACCTTCAATATCTGCTGGTGGGGAAGGTCAGCCAAAAATTCCACTACTTGTTGCACCATGTGCAATTAGCAGAACCATGCCTTTCTCTTAATCCAGTCACTGGTTAATTTAATTACATTCTCATTAGCAGGATAATTTTATTTTTTTAAAACCCAAACCACCCCAACTTGAAACCTCTAGTATTCATTTTTATTTTTCTAAGCATTAGGTAGTTGATTGAACTACTGGCTATTAGTGCAATTGCCTAAATTGGCTCCTGATTAATAGTGACAGTCAAGAAGGAGCTGTTGGGGACAAACCAGCCAAAGAGTATCAACAGGATAGGCACTTAATTTTGCGTAAAGTTGTTTAGATTATGTTACTGACATAAACGCTGTCACGTTTCACACAAGCAGTTTGGACCCCGTGGTGATCATATATCTGATAAAATGAGCAGTGGAATTGAGTGAAACTGGTAGGATTAGGTATGAGAAAATCCCTCAGTTAATCCTTAATAACAAGTAGCTGGGTGGAAGGTGCTTTGTAGGGATGCATGATATTTATTTAAAGATCACAGCTTGTGTGTGCCGTATTGTAGAAATAAGTAACATTTATTTGTAAACAACTCTGGTTTTAACGCTTGGCGAGTAAGGCTGGTGTTTATCAGCCCTGGTTGTTTGCTGCAGTTAGTTTTGTTGTATTAATGAGATGCCCTAGCTAAAGTGTTGTGGACAGGTATATGGATTTCCTTTTTCCTTTTCTCCTCACTGCTTTTTCTGGGTATTTTCTCTTAAGTATTGTTAATGTAGATAGGATATCTGTTCCTTTATTCCCATAACGTAATGTTGTATGGGTCTAATCTGAAGTCAGAACTGTTCCTCACTCTCTACTTGTGTGGGGAGAACCTCATGAGATGGCAATTTTTAGGCTCTAGTCACCCATGATGGCATGACTTACTGTCTAGCGATGCCCAGAATTAGCTTTCCCACAGTTTTTCTGTGTATATGTGGAAGTAATATGATTTCTTTCCCCCATCACGCAATTCGGTGATGTGAGCTTGCGACTTTTCTGTGCTATTGATTTAGACATTCTGGCCAGGACCAGTGCTACAGTCAGTGTTCGGGTCTGCAAAGCTTATTTGTTGCTGGCAAAATTAGCACAAGGCAAAAGTGCCTGCTGCTTTTTTTTCCTTCCTCCTTATCTTTTTTTAGTTTGTCAATGACAAGCCAACTGCTAGCATTTAGAGGAATGAATTATGACTAAAATAATTTGCATTTCAAATGCAAATGAATGAAAGCGTCAGCAAGGAGCCTTCTGCTTTCTTCCCGGTGCGCAGGCAGGGACTGATGTTGGATCAGCACTTGGTATCAAATAAAGTTAATTGAACTAGCTGAAAAATGAAATGGGCTCAGCCTTATGCTAATTCCTGGGCTCATGATTTAATGTGACATGAGAGCCCAAGGATTGGGAAGGTGCTGAACCACTCACCAGAGCTGTAAATTACCCATCTGAGATTCCTCGTGGCAGATTGAGAGGCCTCAATAAAATTGCGAGAGATGAATAAAAGCTCACTTGGAAGCAATTTGTCAGGATCTTCAGGCTCGCGTCAATTGGAGTTTAAGTTTCATTATTCTTTTTCTAAAAGTTGTCTATTGTAACACTGCCTTGATACCAACTGGGGCTGCACTTCTGTACAAGGTGAAAGCTGCCTGTAGATGTAAAGCCAGTTGTTTCTTGCACAAAACCTCTTCCAGATGAAACAAGAAACTGGTGATGCATCTCTGAATGTAGTGTGTGCTTGTTGGAAGCTTAAGGTTAATTTTCTGCATCATTTATTTATTTCTGGGCTTGTAGGTGCCAGGAGAACAACGTGAAGCATATTTCATAAGCTGTCTGTGGCCAATGAAAGCGGAGCAGGAGGAATTCAGTCTGGTTTTTCAGTGCAGGAGGCATTCAGTGTAATCCTGCAGTGCAATTGTAGCAATGGTTGTCTTGTTTCCTCCTTAACAGGGTATGCAAAGTGTAATACAGCAGAACTTGAGTACAGTAAATGCGAATGTGCATGTTTATAGAGCCAAACCTGCTTTACTCTGGTGGTGTGTTCCTATAGCGGAATAGCTGATGATAATACCTCATGTGTCACACTTGCTTTAATATCTCCATCCTCTGTTTTTTTCAATAGCCATGTTACTGAAGATCACCTTGTCTTCTGGAAGCAGAAACACGGTGAACAGATGAATCTCTTCAGCCAGACATTCCTCCAGTAGATCTCTCTCATTATGGAGCACCACAGCAGGGAGGAGATGGACACGAAAGAGGAAAGTCCTCAGGTGTGGGCTGACTCTGAGCAGGAACAGAATGCTGCTCAGGTGACTAGTGCCTTCCAGAGCGCTTGGGTTCTGCTCAGACTAAATTAGGCTTGGTGTGGTGCCTGAGCAAGCAGGCATTCTCAGTTCACTGGTTCTTATAGTCTGGAAACTCAGCTTTCATTTGAGAAAAAATACAAACATGTCTGTGATGATACTTTGGATTAAAGCTTCAGAAAATGAGCTATGCAAACCACAGCAGTGAGCACACAGACCTCTGAAGCGAGCTAAACGAAACCTGCTGGTGGCTAGAGGAGTTTCGGTGTCCACATAGATGTAGAACCATGTGTGAAAGTGAAAGGGTGTTCAGATTAATGAATATTAACAAAATCTGTGGTCTGTGGCAGCCCATTTTGATGGCATCGGTGGACCTTGGGGAAAGTAATGTGAATAATTTTTTCCAGGTGGACATTTGAGTAGCGGGGAAGGGAGAAATGTTAATTGTATGCAGCTTGTCTCTGTCTCTGAGACAATGCAGCCAAGAATTTCTACAAGACCGTAAATGGATTTATTCTTTTGAATATGTTATAAAGAGGGTGCTGCGTGTCATTTGACCCAGAAGCTGAGAAATTCTGTCTCTTCTGGTAATTTCCAGCTTTGAAATTTGCTAAGACAGTTTTCCATGGCCTGTGTCCTGTTATCTATACAATGACATAACCATACTGTTGTTTGCACTTGGCAGTTATAAAGCTTAACTAGTATTTGCTGAGCGCTCTCCAAATGTGAAACACTGCTTGCATCCTTACTGGAGTGTTTGCGTAAGATTTAAGTGTACGGAATCAGCACTTAGCATCTGTGGGGGAGTACCAGGTGTCTTTTGAAGCATAAGCTGGAAGGTGAAACAAAGTAAATAAAATGGGTAACTGTGGCGTTGTTTTATGTGAAAATGAATATGGATGCTAAGTTAGGTTTTATGCTAGCTGTCTTATTTTTCCCATGGGCTGCAAAAATAGTTTTCAGCATGTAAAGGACGTCAAATGATAAACATGTTCCTATTGCAGCTGGAATTAAGTATTCTAGCTTGTTTAAGGTAGGCAGCTAATCATCATTTAAGATCATAATGTTCGGTCAGAATCAGCTTTTTTGGATTTAAACTGCTGCCCTAGACGTAACTTGTTCCAGTGGTCCTTGGAATCATTGCTTAAAGCTTTCAGTTATATGTTTCTCTGTTTAAATAGTTGCATTTTCTACTGATACTGCATGTACATACTACAGAGAAGCACTCTATAACAACAGACACTATTGCTGCCTCATGATAGGTGCAATACTATTACTTGAAGCAGAATCAAAGTTAATAGATTGTGTTAGCCATTCATCAAATAGAATAGATTACCTCCAACTACAAAAGTAGCTGAATGAAGTAATTATCATAAATCCAGAAAGGAATATGAGAATAAAGGGAAACAGTATACTAATAAATCCCATAGATAGACCAGTTCAAATCCCAACTTTATTTCTCTTACGGCTTTTTGAAGTGTCATGCAAGAATTAAGTATGGCAAGGTGCCCTTTATACCCATTGGGTCTTGAATTAAATTGCAGAGGAAAACCAGGAATGGATGGTAGGTCTTGTGTTCAGATTTCCGAGTTGCTAGCATGATTCAGATGATATTTTAAATGTACATTTTCAAAACAATTGGCTAAATACTTGGAACACAATATACTCTCTGCTTTCCAAGGCACCTCTGCAACCGCTGGGTTTTGTCTCATTTCCCACAGCTCTATGACTGCAGAAGTTTCGATACACGATGTGTTTTCTCTTCCAGGTGCACTTTGTCCCTGAGGGGGGCACGGTGGCACAGATCGTGTACAGCGATGAGCAGGACCGGCCCTCGCAGCAGGTGGTTTACACGGCGGACGGCACCTCCTACACCTCCGTGGACACCTCGGAGCACACTCTTGTTTACATCCATCCCGTGGAAGCTACGCAGGCACGTGTAGTTCTGGACCCACCCTCTTTTGGCACCTAGAAAATGAAGTTATCTAGTTGGAGATTAAAGCCAGCTACCAGCCAAGTGATACAGCTGGAAAATAGCAGGCGGTTGCTCCTAACATTTATTTTTTTCCACCTCTTGCTGAACAGGGACTTTGTGCTGTTCATTTGTCTGATATGCAAATGTGGTAATCGGAGGATACTGAGGCTATGAATTATAAAACGCTGCTTATTTCACTGAAGGTGAATGCGATTATAATTAAATCAAAAGTGTTCTCCAAAACGCAGATAATCTCTCCAGAAATTCTGCCTCTCTTGGATTCAGTGAAATAGATTCAGGGCTCTCTGTGTTGTCTGGAAGAGTCCTCGTTTTGCATAGTACAGTGCTCATAGTTGATAGTTACAATACTGGGCCTTTTTGCAGAGAATCTCAGTGTATCCAATCTAATTTTGTAGTCTCTCTTCACTGAAGCTGTTGATTTTTCCATACCTAGGTTCTTTTTCTTCATAGTTATAGCAAATAGCTTTTCTTCTCTGACAGCATGTGTTTATATGGGGTTAATATAGTATGCATCCTTTTATCTGTGTAGACAGATAAAAAAGAGGAACGGGCACACTTTGAATGTTTTATAATGTCTTTGCTGACAGGACAGATCAGCAATGCTGCAAAGTGCACGTACTTGACACCCGCAGCAGCGCTGGCACAGCCGTGTCATCTCTCTTGTGCAGTTCTTAGCTGCTACAGAAAAACCATTCCTACGTGGTGGAATGTTCTGAGAGGATATTTTGAGAGGATATCTCTCAAGTTACTGACCAAGTAACTCTAAAACTCTGAATACCATCATTTTGTCAAAAAAAGGTAGCGTTAAGACACTATCATGCAACTGACATGAAATTATCAAAGCACTGATGGCATTTGTATCATGCCACCTTTTTACAGAGCATGACCTAATTTTAGTGTAATTTCTATGCATTTAAGTTCACAGGGATAAGTTGAATTAGTCTGCTGTGGCAATAGGCACATTCGAAGTTAGCAAAGGATCAAATGTGGGTGACTTCTTGGTGGCAGGGTAATTTTTGTGTGAGTTGGGATTAAACAGCCCCCAGGCCGGTTTGATAAGCCTTTTTCACTTTGTCTAGACTCTGTTTACAGATCCGTCCCAAGTGGCGTACGTCCAACAGGATGCTACCACCCAGCAGGTAAGAAAGAGATGTTAATATTTCCTTGCATTAAGAAGCCAAAAAATCCTATTTGTCTTAAAGCTCATTCAACAAATATATATCTAATTAAAGGTAGAGATGGCTTAGATGTGTAGTGCAAATGGACTCTCAGAGCAGACAGTGGGCTGCTAGTATCCCATGTGGAGTATCAAGGGCATGAGCGCTTGTCTGTGTGTCCTCAGCCCGTCCTTCCTTCCAACACTGACAGCAGTTCCAGCAGAGATGTTCATTTGCTTGTTAATTGTCAGTCCCTCATTACGGCAGCTCCTGCCTTTGCAGGTGCTCTTATGTCAGCATTTCATGAGGGACATCCCTGAACTGACAACAAATGATAAACTAATAACTGAAGCTCCTCTTGGCTTTCAAAAGAAACTTTCTTCTAAAAAGAAATTGAAAGGTTTTTAAAAATAATGCTTATATTCCTTGCAGCGTCTGACATGGAAATGAAAGTAAGGATCTGTTTCAAGTGTGACTTGTAGTAGGAAATGCTGATATGAGGTATGAATAGACACAAGCTTGTGTGAACCTTGGATTGCTGGCAGACCTGGAGTTGTGCCAGGGAGGAACGATGCCTTTTTGGTTGCCACTTGGCATCAGAAATGTCAATACCAGACAGCTCGGTTCAGCTGTCATCTCGGTTGTTTCTTCCTCACTGTCACGTGGTTCCCTGAAGTCTTTTTGCTGTAGTTTTTAAGCAGTTTCATAAATTACTCTTAACGCTTCTTAAAAGAACTAGATTTGAAGTTTGAAGACTTGCCTGTCCACTTATGTTATAGATTTTCTTGTCTGCTCCTTCACTGTTGGCACAATTCGCTGTTCTCAATTTTATCTGATATTTATTACACACTCTGTAGAGGGGCAGGGGATTTAATTTTAGCCTAAAATCTGCTTAACAGTCAGAGGCACGAACCAGGAGCTGTGTGATGTCAGCTGTAGAGAAGGGTGGAAAATCATGCAGGATAGTGATGCAAATTGCTGTATAGATAAGTAGGAAACAACAGACAGGAAAGGTGATTCCTAGGATTCTGCTTTATTGCCAAATGGATGGGAGTAGTATGGTAATAAGCATTAAATGTCTTGCTACTACACAAAAAAAAAGTGTAGGAAAAACAAAATCTATAGTGTGACCAAATAATGTAAAGAAAAAAATAATTGCTGACGTACTCTTATTTGAGTGCTTGATCTTCCAGTGAGGTTAATATACCTTTTTGTTTCTGCAATGGATCTTGATTGGCTTGAGAAAAAGAAAGATGGGCATAAAGCGGAGGTGCTGCTTTTTCCTTCTTTACCTTCTCCCTTAAAAAGAAGAAAGAAAAAGGTAGATTTGGAGATAGAAGAGAAAAAGACCCCAAATTGCCGTTTTTGCCAAGAGCTAAGTTGCTCCTCACAACCCTGGCTGGCTGGATAGAATCAGAATTTAAAGCGAAAAGTGGGAGATAAGGAAGTCAGAAGTTGCAAAATCTAGACTGAGATTTGAAACTTTTTTCTTTGTCCCTGAATCTCCAGGTTTTGTCCAAGTCCATCATCCCTACTAAAAAAAATATAGATAGATAGATAAAAAAACATTAAAATGCTGCAGTTTTGGACCTGGTGTAGGATTCCAGGGAGCTTTGCATGCAGGGCGCTCCCCATGTTAGGTGACTGATGGAAATGCCGCAGCGCTAAAACAAGTGCCTATAATTTTAGGTAACTGTGCTCTTGCCTGCTGCTGCTCAGAGCATGAACCCCACCATGAATCCCACCAACCTGTCCGTGCTCGGCAGCGTTGCCGAATCCCCCCAGCAAATGGCTCTGGAGCAGGGTCCACAAGCAGATAGAGTAAGTTGCCAGGCACCCTTTGTATTTTTTAATGTGCAAGTACACCGATTTCATTGCTCCATCATCCCAGGTGGTGAAACGTGACTGAGTGATACGGGAGGAGATGCGAGAAAGCTGGAGCGTAGATTTGTTCTGTCTTTCATAGTCTCACCATGGAATGTGTGTTGTGGTTTGTTTTTTAAGAGAGATCATGTATTTAATATGCAGAGAAACCTGTTCTGCAGATTGTTCCGTCTGAGCAACAGCCTTGAAATACTCAGCTTGGAAAAGCAAACTTAACGGGAGGTGCAACACTGGCTGTCACATTGGACCAACATCCACTGTGTCTCTGCGCCTGTCTTTTCAAATGGCTTTACTGCATATAGTATTTCTTGTTCTCTACCTGAAAAACCTGTGTGGGTGATTGAATATTCTGTGCAGTGCACTTCAGCTAATTTTCCCCCACTTTATTTTTTTCATGTGCCAAAGTGCAGGATTCTCTCACTTGAACAGAAGAGGTTAAAATACGGCTTTAGGCTCTAGATAATTTTGACAGAGCCTGAATTTGTTTCAGGCATTCTGTGAGGGTCCAACACTTCTCTAATTCCAGTTTTCTCTCCTGAGAAGTCAGTCCTTGACAGGGTAGAGCTCAGAAGTACCACAGAGCTGTCCCAAGTGAGGCTGTCAGCAGCAGCACTGTGAAACACCCCTCAGCAAATGTTTATCATGCCACTTCACTGTCCCTTGTCCTTCTTTCCATTGCCAAAGGAAGCAGAAAAGGGTAGACGGGCAAGAACCTTCATTGCTTATCTTTGCCAGAGTGTTTTTCCCCGTGAATCCATTTTAATTGCTGTCAATTCTCTCCTCAGGCATCATTACAGGTGCACAACCAGGTGTTACCTCCTATGGAGGCAGTGGATGGTTCTGACCCTTTAGCACCTCTGCAGAATCAAATGGGAGAGATGGAAACAAAAGAGGAAGATGATGAGGATGAAGATGAGGATGAAGAAGGGGAAGACACTGACATGGATGAATGGGACCCAGATCCACCTCGACCCTTTGATCCCAATGATTTGTGTAAGCATATGAAGCAGTATGTAGTCTATTTGCTGCTCTCCATTTATTTTTCTTTCCCCTTCACCACTCCTCTAGTAAATTGGAGTAAAAGAAATTCAGATTTTAGCAGTAATAATTAAACCCCTTTATACCCAGAAATGTATACTCGTATTGGGCTGCCTCACTAAAAAGACAAGCGTCTGTCTTCGGTGGAGTCTCTGAGCTTCGTTGTTCCTCGATTTTGCAGGCTACCCTCTCTACTATTTTTAAATGTAGACAGGTTACTGGAATAAATGTTCCCACAGCTGAGGCAAAGATGTTTCACGAAAGATAAGGCTCTGTCTTCTGAGCTGGCTCATGAGTGTCTGCCTGACAGTCGCGTCCTCTCTGACTTTGCGTTGTAGGGTGTGAAGAGTGTAATAACGCGCATCCCTCGGTGTGTCCCAAACATGGACCTTTGCATCCGATCCCCAACCGGCCGGTGCTGACCAGGGCAAGAGCCAGCCTCCCCTTGGTGCTCTACATAGACAGGTTTTTGGGAGGGGTGTTCTCCAAAAGGCGGATCCCAAAACGCACACAGTTTGGACCCGTGGAAGGACCCCTGGTTAGACAAACAGAACTCAAAGACTGCTATATCCATTTGAAGGTAAGGAGGGGTGTGTGAGGGAAGAAGAGGGATCATTTTATGCTTAAACTTGGATTTTCATGACTTTTGGCACCCTGCCTTGATCCGTGACTTCACTGGAAATGTTCTTTTGTTACTTCCATCTCTCTGAGTTGGAAATATCCAGATTGCTTTGGCTTGAAATCTACTCTGTTATTCAGGGAGATCCAATAATCCTGAAGAATATTTTGGCACTATGGTGTTATGATATATAGGACTGAGAGCATGGAATGCTGTGAATCACTCTCACGTGGGCTGAAGCAGCATCTGGATGTAAAAATAGCAGCCCTGTCTGAGGATGTTTTGCTACCATTATCTTGTGTCATGCTGTAACTTAAGTTAAAAATATTTTTCTTCCCCTTTCCCTCCTCTCCCCGACAAGATGTAGGGAAGAGGAGAGATTTTTCTCCCCTTCTTCATGCCAAGTCCTTAGCCTGAGGTATAATGTATTTGACTCGCTTTTATCCATTTATTTCTGGGTTTCATTATAGGAATTGGTCCTTTATTAGCTGGACATTAGGTCCACAGTCTTAGTAGCGCTAGTCTCTGGTCAGTGTCTGACGAGGACGTTGTGACTACAGGCAGATTTAGTCACCTAACATAAGTTCAGCTAAAAAAGCAGCAGAGTCACGAGTCAGGAAATGAAAGGAAAAGGGGGTCTGCCAGTTAAAAACATCTGAAAACCTGTATCCCATAACCTGCTAAAGCTAAAACTCCTTGTGCCTTGTTTATAGGCTCATGTCAAGCACTGTGCCTGACCCTTTTCATCCATGCTGCTTACCATTGAAACCCATGAAAGGGTCCCTCGTGTCTCCCTAATTAAATCTCTACCTGTTTTAAGTATTTTTCCAAGTGGTGATTGTTTCTGTATCCCTGTCAGCAGAGAGAAAATTAGCTATGTCTTCATGCTTTCCTGATGTCAAAGTTGCAAGGTCACAGTGTGTTGGTTTTGATTTTTAGAAACTAAACTTCCTTTGAAACTGCTGCCAGACAGTCACAGTCATATGTAATTGGATTTTCCTACAGGTTTCCCTTGATAAGGGTGACAGAAAAGACAGAGACTTGCAAGAGGACCTGTGGTTTGAACTTTCTAGCGAGGCTCTTTGTAACTGGATGATGTTTGTGCGTCCAGCTCAAAACCATTTGGAGCAGAACCTGGTAGCATATCAGTATGGCCACCATATTTATTACACGACCATTAAAAACGTGGAGCCCAAGCAGGAACTCAAGGTATGGCGTTGCTTGTGTTTCATGACTCACTTTTCACGGAATCACAGAATGTCAGGGATTGGGAGAGACCTCAAAAGCTCATCCAGTGCAATCCCCCCATGGAGCAGGAACACCCAGATGAGGTTACACAGGAAGGTGTCCAGGCGGGTTGGAATGTCTGCAGAGAAGGAGACTCCACAACCTCCCTAGGCAGCTTGGTCCAGTGTTCTGTCACCCTTACTGAGAAGAAGTTCTTCTCAAATTTAAGTGGAAACTTTTGTGTTCCAGTTTGAACCCATTGCCCCTTGTCTTATCACTGGTTGTCACCCAGAAGAGCCTGGCTCCATCCTCCTGACACTCACCCTTTATGTATCTGTAAACATCAATGAGGTCACCCCTCAGTCTCCTCTTCTCCAAGCTCAAGAGACCCAGCTCCAGAAATGGGAAATCCCCCAAGTTAAAAGCTTTTCCGTTCCTCTTGTTACAAGTAACAGTACTCTGCTGACATCAATCCTTCACAATCATACAGTTGGGTCTAAAGAGATGAATCTTATTTCCTTTAGAGCCACTCGTAGCCATGTGTGAGATTAACATTCATATTAGGAGGCTATACCTTAAAATTAAATGGATATGCTTTCTGAGCAAAGCTCTTTTATTCCTCAGTGGGGGCATATTGATCTCCCGGGCTTTATTATTGAGGATGAAAGGAGCAATAAGGGTTAGTGGTTGAGGCAAGTGAAGTAAATGTGTTGCTTAAATACCAATTTCAAATGAATTCCCTTTAGTTCTGGTTCCATCTGAGTGTTTTGTTGTCTTGTGTTCCTGCTGCAGGTGTGGTACGCTGCCTCCTACGCAGAGTTTGTGAACCAGAAGATCCATGACATATCTGAGGAGGAAAGGAAGGGTAACTTGGACTCTTCTGCTCCCAGTTTTTGCAGCGTGATGGTAGCTGGGTGTTGTAATTCTTAGTTTTAAGTATATGGCTTGTATAGTGCTCCCAAATTTCTGCTAGGTTAAGAAAAGTTAAGCCAGATCTAGATTGAATAGTTGGAACTTATTTCTACTAACTCTTCTCATGGTAATATTGTAATCAATTAACATTTTGCCTCAGTTTCTGGGACACTTGTGTTTGCTGCCGGAAAGAGCTACATTTCTGTACTCAGTGTCTAATTTTGAGTCTGTGTTAGAAACCGATGTCCTACTGCTTTAGCTTCAAAAATTTCTCTTGACCTCCCATAATTTATGCCAGAGACACAATCCTGTAGGTATTCTTTCATACAAGGGTCTATTTCAAAATCTCCCTGAATTTCAAGCAGTGTATATTGTCCATGTGAATTGTCCCGAGCGACCTTTTTGTCTTTCTGTGATGAGCTGTTGTCATGCCACAGTGCAGAGCGGATAAAAGCAAAGCCAAGGGGAGCAGTGCTGGGTATTTTGCTGGCTGTCCGACCATCAGGGGAGAAATACAGCCCAGGGAGGACAGAAAGGCTTGGGGGAGAAAAATGAGGCATTTAATTGGCAGTGACTGAAATGCTTTTATTGACATTTCCAATTGAACATAGTTCTCCGAGAGCAAGAGAAGAACTGGCCATGTTACGAGTGCAATCGTCGTTTCATGAGCTCGGAGCAACTCCAGCAGCACCTCAACTCCCATGATGAGAAGCTGGACTTCTTCAGCAGGTACTGAAAGCTTTCATTTTTGTCTGTGTGTCACTGTGGTGGTTCCCCAATCTTGCAGAAAGGAGGGTCTTTACCCTACAGAACTTATTGACCAACTTGGGTACCCACAAGAGAACAGCTCAGCACCACAAGGTATGAATGTGGCACCAGGAAGCTGAGGGGAGTAAGAAACTTGGCGAAAAAAAAGTAGCTTGGGGAAAATAAATACACTGTTGAAACTGTTAAGGTTTTTGTTATTTGCTTTTGGTCTTTTGCCAATGACTTAAAAAAATAGCGATATTTTAGTACCACAGTATTGAAATACTGGTGCTTCTCAGAGATATGCAGCTGCAGAGCTTGGCGAACAAAACTTGTGGTGCTTTGGCTCCTCATTGCACTGTCAAGATAATTTATCCTGACCTATTAAAAGCTGAATCTCCAAACATCCCTCAGGGAGCAGGACACATTGGTGCCTTCTTTTTCCTGGAACTTAGCAAGTGGCTGCATTTTGTTTCCCTTATTTTTTGACACAGAAAATTGTTCCCTTCACTTTACTGCCTGACATCAATGGCTAAGTGCCTTTTTGGGGAGGAATGCTATGGCTTCACCTTCTAAATGGGTTTCCTTGTGCACTTGTTCCATCTAGCTGAAAAATGCTTTGCAGCCCACCGTACGCTGCGATGCTGGAAGTAGGAGAGTTGCCACAGCAGTGGACTTGCTAGAAACCAGTCGTCCTCTCGATCCCACAATTACTGAAATAGATTTTAATATGTTCTGGACTTTGATTTCTCATAGAGCACAAAATAAATAGATACCACCCAGTACCCTGTTCTTTGCTCCCAGATTTTCTTCAGGTTTTATTATTTACTGCAGGCTACGGTTACTGAGTTGAATGGGTGAATAGTGATGCTGAGAAAGAATGCGCAAAATCAGTGGAGATTCCAAATCCATCTCTTTTTGTCTCTAACATGGAGCACTGTGTATTCTGCAGAGCCAGAGGCCGAGGTCGTGGGCGAGGAAAGAGGAGGTTTGGACCAGGGAGGCGCCCGGGGCGCCCTCCCAAATTCATGCGTATGGAAGTAACCAGTGAAAATGGGGAAAAGTGTGAAGAAGGGACACAGGTACATTTTTTGGGAATAAGGAAGAGGGGAAAAAAGTCACCTGGGCTGTAAACCCTTGACTAAAAGAATTTGGGGCATCAGTGCAAACTGAGGGTGTGCTTGGGATTTGTACCTGAGTCACGATTGGTTTTCTAGCTATGATGCTCTGCCAGGGGTGCACACTACTGTCCTTCTATAAAAAATGTAAAATCACGTGCATTTCTACAGCAACTTTCATCCCAAAGCACGTAGCAGTGAGATAGGTTATTGCGGCAGTTTAGCAGCAGCACAAAAGTAATTCAGACAGTAAAACTGTAATGGGAGTTTAGGTTCATATTTGTCCTTTCTGTAACGTGAGGTCAGAGTCTGCTCTTAGAACTGTTGCTGGTAGAATTAAATCAGTTTGAGCTATGATTCTTTATGATGTTTTAATATTAACAAAAGGGCCTCCTGTAGGCATACTTATTGCAAAATGCTCTTTTGCTTGTGGCTGTTGGTTATATAGGGACCTAATGCGATGCATTTATATAAGGAAAATGCTAAATTCTCTCTGCTGACCATGCTTAGGTTACCACCAAGTCCTTTTAGGAAAGGTGCCACAGGGGATCAATAGCTCTGTTTTATGACTTAGCTGAAAGCTGGTATCTGGAGTGGTAATTTTCCTCTGGCATCTCACTGGGTCATGGTTTAGCCCTGATGGCTCGGGGAGGAATCTATACGTCGCCTATGAATTCCTGCTGCTCGTGTTCTGAGCATGCAGAATTGCTCTGAACGTTGCATTAAGTGCAGACTCGTTTTTGGTGTGTGCTTCCTGCTCCCAACACCCTCCTGTTTCTTTTATGTTAATGCAAAAAGGGAGGAAAACAGCTTTGTGTGATTAAATATAAGCAATGTATGTAACTGGGTAGGCAAGAGCATGTAGAGCTTAGAAACTGGATGGCAAAACACACAGCGCACAGTACAATGATCTTGTTTGTCACTCTTCAGCACTCCAGCTAGTTTGTTGGAGTAGGCACTGCATAACAATATATGATAATGTTTCCAAGTGACAGCAACTTCAAGACAGAAATTCTCTGCTTTCCCTGCTCTGTGCTAGTCACTTTGGTTGTAAAGTTTCTCACACATTAGCATAGGACATCTTTGGTTAAAGCAGTAGTAGGGTCACGAGTGCAGAACAACTTGCTTGGCTATTAACAGCTGGGTCATTTAAATTGTGTGCGTCCCCTTAGACAATATGATGGGCAAGAGGGTCACCTACCTGCGGCACTATTTTGCTGCTGCTCTGAATGTTGCAGCTGCAGGTGGAGGTGATCTGAGAGCATCAGTGCAACACAGGGAAGCGTTAGCATGGACACATTTTTGATAGTTTGTGACTAAATATTTAGGAGTCTCGTTATCTGCTGAGTGTTATCGAAGTGTTTTTCAGTGGGTGGGGGGAATAATCACTGGTTGTATGATTTGCGATTTCAGGACTTGCTGCATTTTTCCAGCAAGGGGCAGTTTGATGAGGCCGGACAAGCTGCGCTGAATGGGTTGGAGCAGCAGGAACAGACTCCGGTGCCACCAGAGACGCAGCCGGCACTGGAGCAGCAGTCGGAAAACCACCCGCTCCAAATCCAGCCGCAGCACGACGAGAGCGCGGTGCCTACGCAGAGCACCATGACGGCAGATGACATGAGGCGAGCAAAGCGTATCAGGGTAAGCTAAGAGGACGGCAGGTCACGTCTTCCCTCACCCTCTCCGTTTGCTGTAACCCAGAGAGTGCCAGACCTGCCTGCCAGGACCAGCTGCTCTCTTTTCCTCCTGCTGTTTTATTTCCAAATCCTGAATAAAGCATCTCATTCCTAGCAATTTTCTTTGCTCTGAGAGGAAGACAAATCACATGTAAAGAGCTAGTATGTCGTGAGATGCTAGTGAGAATTGCTCACCAATTGGAGCTGATTCAATTCCAGCGCAGTAATTCTTTGATAGAAACACCGTCCGTCCAAGCTGGCAAGCAGGAGTGTTTCAAACAGCCGGCTGAATCGCAGCACTGTGGCACAGAGTGATGACTTGTTCACAGCACCATCTGTGTCTCTCGGAACTCTTGTCTTGCAAATAGTTGCCAAAGAGGAACCGCTACCTCAGTTTAAATCCGCTTAGTTGGTGATGATGATGATGGTGATATTTAGTGATGAAGTCCTTTGTTGGGGTAGAGAAACCTGCCTCTCTTTGAGATTAAAACCTGTACTAAGAGCTTTGTGTACTGACAGCAAACACTTTGAGCCTGAGCTTTGTGTCAGCTGGGTGAGCTGTTTTCTTTTGTTTTTTTCTACAATGTGTGGGAGGGAAGTGATTCAAGCACATAATCCTTCAAGCTGTGTAACTCTGAGATTGGTTTATTTAGCCTCAAATCTTTTTCTTGTTCTTCAATGTGTAAAATTTTGATTACAGAAAAGAACAGCTGCAATTGGGGTAAGACTTCATTTTTAGGGGAGGAGGAAGGATTAGAGAAGAGTAACTGTTCTATATAGGAAGATATTGAGCCAAATTTTTCTCTCAGTTTTTAGCATTATGTGTGTGAGACCAGTGGTAGTGTTACCCCATAAATGCAACAGCGTATCTTGAAGGAAGAATTTGGCGAAGGCACATGAAGTTTTAACCATATAAAATGCTTACACTCTCCGAATGACAAGTTTCTACCCGTACTTTGATTTTCATATGTTAAAAGCTTCTCTGCACTTTGGAACCCAAGACGTGAGCTTAAGCTCATCTTAAACAGTAATTGTGCAAAGGAAGGGACAGAAATCCTGAAGTTACTTCTTTGTCTTGTCACTTAGCTTTTGGTCCCTGGAAATTTATCACAAATGGATGGCAGCTAAAGAGGAGTGCAGTGGTGGTTTAGTCCTTGCTAACATGTTTGTATCTCCAGATCTCTCTGACCTTCCAGTTTGTGTTCAGCAGAGTCCTGGAGATATTTGGAGATGAGGGCACTGGCAGAATGGCAGGTGGATGGTTGCACAGCACCTTTCTGAATTGCATCAGACTATGAGCAATGAGAACCTGAGATAAGAGTAAACTAGCAAGCATTATTTTTAAGCACTGAAAAAGTCACAGCAAGCTCCAGCACCCTGTGAGCACCTACTCAGTTCGTCAGCACCTTCTTACAATAACAGGCACTCAACATTATAAACAAGCAAACATTTGGTACCCAGGTAGAAAGTCTTGACTCCTGATTATGATCTGGAGACCTGTGTAGCTCTAGTTCTTCCTTATGTAGGATTTAATTTTCAAAAACAATAATTCTTTGTGAATTGCTTCCACTTTTCTAATGTTCAAGACAGAGATGTTCTGAGAGCGCTTGTGTTCTAGCTGGAAGCCCTGATCTCTGGTGCCTCAGGGTTCAGGTCCTGGTAGGATCAGTTCATTTTTCAGCCTGTGGAGTACTCCTGGAGATAAGAACCTAAATTCTTTGAAAAGATATACACCTACCCTTCAAAATACTCCTGAAACAAATAGAGGAATGTTTGGTCCCCAGCCAGAATGAGTATTTGTTTTTAATTCAGTTTTGGGTAGTGTCCAGGGTGTCTATGGGCTGATCCCAGAATACATCTGCAAATACATCCCAGAATACATCTGCATTTCCAAATGCTTTTTCTTGTAGTTTTTGGTTTAGTTTTTGGTTTGTTTCTTTTTTTACATGCAGATGTGATCCTAAAATGTTCCTTGTGTAGGTCACTGCTTTACTCAGAGGAAGCCACTGATAGGAGTAGGGATATGATTTGGAAAGCACAGTTGCTTCATGCTGGAAGAAAAGCAACCAATTGATTAACAAAGAGTATAAACAGTAAGATTAAGTTAAAAAAAAGTCCCTACTCCTTCTTCACTTTTCTAATCCTTGCCCTGTTGTCATCCTGCTCTAATTATTCCCTTCTGCTAAAAGCATTTCATTCTCACTGTGGCTCTGCAGTACGTGTTACATCATTATTAATCAAGCCTGAGAAAACACTAAAGGTCACAAAATACCTTCAGGATTGTCGGTGGTTTTTATCTTTGCCCTTTAACTCCCCTTGGGCAGTTATTAACTACAGGGTAAACCCTGAAGATCTAGTTACCGTTTCCTGAGGCAAAAAAGCAGTTTTGCCCAAGTAAAGAGTAAACCCAGGCTGAAGGAGCTGGCCCTGGTGGTGACCTGCAGAAGCGTGACTGTTGCAGAAGTCAAGGCTTCTGTTTTAAAGTCCATTGCATAACCCGAGTATTTTTCTCTCCCCCAATGCTGCCTGCTCAGCTGGAGCTGCAGGTAGGTTTGGTTTTTTTGTTTTGTTGGGTTTTTTGCTGTATCTAATCGAATGGTACGTAACGATATCAAATTCCATGTTGTTTTGTCCAACTTCTGTTCAGTGTCTCCTGATTGACCCTGCATTGTAAATTGTCACGTTTGTTCTTCTTTAAGCAACCAGTGTCCAGAACTAAATTTGCATTCTTCTAGTTCTTTCCATACTAATTAATTGCAAGTTTAAGGTGAATATTATAGGAGTAAAGTGCTTGGATGAAATACTATAATATCCATCTTAAAGTTTTGGAGGATCTGTTTACACAATTGTTTGCACCAGATTAATGTTATCAGTTAACGAGACAGCACTTTTTTTGTTCTTGTTTTTATTTGATAGTTTATCTAACCCAAGAGCAGTAAAAATGTCTTTCCCTTCTGTAGCCCTTGAGACAGCAGCAGGACTATGTTGATTTACGTGGAGTTGAAGTCTGGCCTGATCTAGTCAGGTGGTTGGGGGTTACAAATAGCAAAGTACAGAAGCAGTGGAGTTAAGAACTTGAAGCGCATCTCTTCCACTACTTGGTTTATTAGCGTATCCCTGTAGTTCAGGGGAAATTTCTATACTTCTGACTCCAAGCAACACATTAATTTTTACACCGCGCATGTCTATCATTCAAACTCATGGTGTGATCCCTGTATTTCCCATTGTCTCCACTTCTTCACTTGAGCAATGGACAACAGAGGTGATGGCAATTCCTGGGAGGGCTCATTTGGGGCTTTTGTATGAAACTCTTAGCTTTTTTTTTTTTTTAATAGCAAAACAGATGCTCTCATGTTCCTTTTTTTCTAGAATGGAAGTATAGGTTTCCCTCTGCAGTTCAGATGGTGAAAAGGATCGTTCAGGTTCACTAATTTAATCTCTAGCACAGCATTTCACAGTATTCCCAAGCCGTTCCCTCTTTCCAGCAGAAAAGCTCCTGGCTTTACTTTCTCAGTGTCAGCTGTTGGCACATGTGTAAGGGACACAGCGAATGTCAGCCCAGACATTCCCACCAGACAAGGAGAGAGGAAACCGAGGAAATCTGTTGGCAGAACGTGTGTGAGCGTAGGTGCCAGCAATGTTCTAGCACTATTTCTTGAACTTGTGACACAGATTCTGTGTGTAACATCTGAAAAGAGAAGGCGCTGATAAATGCTGATGTACAGATCTTATTTTTGCCTATTTCTACAGGCAATGTGTCCAGCAGCATCTGTTTCTCCAGCAGACGTGCTGGTTTCAGGACTGGGTTGGCCCTGTAACATTAAGCTGAAGGGGAAGATGGGAAGAAATAACAGTTGTAAAATGTTACAGAAAAGGTAGACTGAAGCAAAGCACACACCAAACCAAAGCAGAGGCAGACAAGAGAAATAGAGCACAATAGGAGTGAAGAAAAACAGAGCAGCCCGGTATATTAAATTTTAAAATTAACGTGTGCACAATCCGCATTGTGCTCAAGTCACAATATTCTTAAAATTTCTTGCAATACCAAGAAAAGCAATTTCAAGTTTAACTGTGTCTAATCAACTACCCTTTAAGTAGACAGCAGAATCTATCGGAGTTCCTCTTGGCTTAGCACCAGTGTGTTTTGCCTTTCATTTTTCTTCTTCATTTTCAGGCTCTCGCACACGATATGTGCTAAATGGCAAAGACGGGCACATTGCTCACAAGTTCCTACCTGTTGCTTGTACACCTGCCATTCTGCCCCTGCTGTCATGTGTTGAAACTCTGTTCTTTAATAATAATAATAAAAGGTGGAATATATGTTTCACCACAGGTTTTCCAGGCAATGCTAAACCACTGCTGCACATCCTGTGGTGATCTGTGGCAGAAGCTGATAAGCTGATTTTGTAAAGGGCTGTGGAATTTCATAAGCCCTGACACTGCCTGAAAGGGCGTTAGCCTGCCCTTCTTTTGTATGGTGGCTGAACTTTTGACCCAGTCTCCAAAAATCACCACAAATTGCAGCTTTTCTTAGGCCCCAGTCTGTACTTTAGACTGGGTTTAGTTTTATTTTACAGAAAAATGACAGAAGTTAGGTAAATCAGCAGAAAACAGGGACTGGAGGGGAAACTCCTGCATTATTTTCTCCTAACTCAATGTGTAACTGCAGGTATAACCCTTAACTACTGCCCATCACAGCCTCCCCTTCTGGAAAATTGAGACAGCGTCTATAACACAATAGCTTCATTGATCATCTGGTCTATTTAATCTTGCAAATATTTAGATGCGTAATCTGTACAGAATAAGAAAAACTAAAGGTATCTTTGATGTTTCTTTCAGAACGCAGCTCTCCAGCACCTGTTCATCCGGAAATCCTTCCGTCCGTTCAAATGCCTGCAGTGCGGGAAAGCTTTCCGTGAAAAGGACAAACTGGATCAGCATTTGCGCTTTCACGGCCGAGAAGGGAACTGCCCTTTGACTTGTGACATCTGCAACAAGGGCTTCATCAACAGCGGGGCTCTCGAGAGCCACATGAAGTTCCACATGGACCAGAAAACGTACTCCTGCATCTTCTGTCCCGAGTCCTTTGACCGCTTGGATCTGCTTAAAGACCACGTGGCCGTCCATGTCAACGATGGCTATTTCACCTGCCCTACCTGCAAAAAACGCTTTCCTGATTTTATCCAGGTGAGATGCTGTACTGATTTGAAGCACTGCCAGGCGTCTGGCAAGCACTGTGTTTATGGATTATTTTCAGTCCTGTTTTTGTGTAATGCTGCACGTCAGTTCATTCTCACAAAATAAAGGGGTCCCTGTCAGTCAGAAATGAAACAGGAAGAGTGACCGGGCATTGCTAGATCTTGTCTTACGCCATTGAAGTGCTCTTTCCACTAAATAATCAGATGTGGTAGTTCAATTTGGCATTAGAAGGCGCCGTTCTGCAGAAGGGATGATCCATTATTCCCAAAAAATGCCTAAAGCAAAGGTCCCAGCTACTTTTGGTCTGTACAGATCCATGGCACAAAAAGGAGTTGTCTCTTCCTGGGTGCAGCTTGTGCTTGAATGCACCTTGTCCTTTGTTGTTAGAAGTCTGAACCAAAAAGAAAAATTATAGTTTTACATGATACAAATATCTTTGAATCCCTTGACTGTATTTGTCAGGGTGATTCGTTTGAAGACCTTGCACAAATGCCAGAACACATCAGGATATTCTGCTTCCCAAATTTCCCTCTGGGCTTCAGCTGGGTACTTTATTCCCCTTCTTTCATGCACACTGCTTAGGAGAGGTTGCACAGGAGTTGTGAGTAATGTAACTACAGTGTGCAGAGCCGTTGGAGAAGATCATTAATAGCATTTAAGGAAGCTATTTCCATGTTCAGTAAGAACAAAATGGAGCTGTGCCACGTACATATTCATTATCCTTTATATGGATAAAGAGCTAGCTGTGTCTTGCTGAGCTGCCCGACTGAAATTGAAATGTAGGAATCTAGTGTATGTCAAGTAATAGGAACTGATAGACTACCCAATAGGCTAAAGAGGAAAGGATGAGGAAAAGTGATTTACTAATATAATTCCATCCTGGCTAATCCCCTTTATCTTCTGTAAATGTTGAATAAGGAAAAATGTTGATTATTCAGAAATGCTGTACTGCAGCCTCATTCCCCATAAACATTCCTGTGAAGCTGATGAAGTCAGAAGGTTCCATGGCTTTTTTCTACTTGTTCAGCTCTATTTTGGAATTTAGACTTTTTTCAATTGAAGCTATGTGAATAATTAAGTCCAGTCACCATGGATTGCTGCCTACTTAAATACTTTCATATGGAACAGATAAAGAGACCAAGTTGTCCCATGTATGATCAGTATTAGAAAAGATATAATTAGAGATAAAGATATAATTAGAGATCCATTTCTTGAGTGGTGCTTGGATTTCAAATGTCAAACCTCATTATTTCCTTTATTGGGGAAAAAAGCCCCACTAGATGCTTGAAGAGGTCAAGGGTAGTCCCAAAGCACGCAAGAGTAATCGCTATTCAGAAATAGCCTGCAAATGCTTTTCGGTCTTAGATTTGGGATTTTTTTGGCATTTGTAATTGCAAATTCTTTCTCTCTGATTCAAAGACATTAATCCCTGCGTTTAGATTTTTTTATAAATGAAGTCAAGATAATGAACCTCAAATGAACATGTTAACTCAAAGGTGATTCAGTAAAACTCATACCTCATGGACTTCTGGTGCATATTAAGTGCCTGACTGTGCAATAGCTGATGCGGTCAAGAATCAGTCTTGAGGAAATCAAATCATCCAGCCAGATGTATAATAAAGATGTTATGGCTTTATAGAAACTACTCTCAAGACTTTACCTGTCCTGGTAAAATACTCTTTAAACCAAAGCAGGTTAGAGAAGTCTTACAATCTTTTTCCTTTCTTCTTTTCGCTGAGAGTTTCTGAGACTGTTTCACCACACACTCTTCTCTTTTGAATAAATTCCATTTTTATGTGATCTGCCATTCTAGGTCAAGAAACACGTACGCAGTTTCCATTCAGAAAAGATTTACCAGTGCACAGAATGCGACAAGGCTTTCTGCCGCCCCGACAAGCTGCGGCTCCATATGTTGCGACACTCGGACCGCAAAGACTTCTTGTGCTCCACATGTGGCAAGCAGTTCAAGGTAAGATGACTCTGGACCGGATCCTTTCTGATACAGGTGGAGAACAACATTCTTTGCCCTCCTTTAAGTAGACAAGCTCATATTCTCAAAGGTGGAAGAAATTACCATGTGTAAATGCACTAGATGTGCCTGCAAGTTGCTCGCACCACTTTGTGTCATATGTGAGCTATGAGGCTCCCTCCAGATAAATTCAAAGAAAAGCCAAAGTGAAGGGGTTCGTTCTCACAGAGACTGCAAAATTAGCATTAGTTTAGCTCCCACTTTTGTGTCTGAGCAACCTCAGCTTGGTTTGAAGGATAAACCTGAGCCCAAAGGGTTCTTGTTAGACCTACATCCAGTACTGAGCATGCAACTGTCTCATGGCAGCAGTGGAGAGGAAAAGCTGAAGAGACCTCTGAACAACTTATATGTGGCTCTTCCTTGTAACAGGGAGCAAGGCAATAAGCAGTGCTGATGTTTTTCTCCGCGATTGCTCTTTCTCTAGAGGAAAGACAAACTGCGAGAGCACATGCAGAGGATGCACAACCCAGAGAGGGAGGCCAAGAAAGCCGATCGAATCAGCCGCTCCAAAACGTTCAAGCCTCGGATAGCTTCCACTGACTACGAGAGCTTCATGTTCAAATGCCGACTCTGCATGATGGGTTTCCGCCGGAGGGGGATGTTGGTGAGTATCTGTGTGCTCGAGCTTCTCTTACAACTTCTGTACTCAATCTTGATGAATGGCTAAGGAATAAAGATGGAATTGTAATGTTGGAACACAAAGATGCTGTGAAACCGGAAGAATTTTGTAGATGAGGTCATGTATCTTTTAAAACTTTCTCTCTTCAACAAATGCGTGCCTTTGCGTTTTTTAATTGCCTGTGTTGTACGTCCGGTTGTTACCACATCTCAACAATAATGCTGATTGATGTATAATGTGTTTAGCAGAACATGAGATTTGTTTATTGCCTAGTTCAGCCTTAACTGCCTCCGTTTTCCTGACTCTTTTTTTCTATTTTCTTGTTTCTGTCCCTTCTTGAGGGGCCTCTCCTGGCCATGCCCTGTAACTGCCGCTGTGTGGAGGGTGTCACACAGCAAGAGATCTTATTTGCAAATATTTTGTGAGGGTTGTGATCTCTGCTAGCAAAGGCCTCCCTGGGCAGATGGCTTTTACATTACCTCACTCTTAACTTGCAAACTATTTTAACCCTTTCCATCTTATTTTGATTAGAGAAACTGTAAATCAGTTCTAGCAAGTCCACATTTAACTTCAGCAGCTGGCTGTGAGTTGACAATAACCCTTGCAGCAGCAAATGTGTCCAGTGCTGCTGGCTAACGTCGTTACAGTTTTGGTTTGGCCATTATCCATGTCTAGAAGATGCAGTTTCTTGGCTTCCATCTGTTATATGCTCTCTTGTTCTCTTTGTAAGGTGAATCATTTATCAAAGAGACATCCAGACATGAAAATAGAAGAGGTGCCAGAGCTCACGTTGCCCATCATCAAACCCAACAGAGATTACTTCTGTCAGTACTGTGATAAGGTATGTAAGGAACTCACCCCTTGGAGTCAGTCCTAGACCTGAATGCAACCAATACGTCTCTGCATAGAAACATCTGGCAGGGTTTGTAGCTTTTTTTTCTTGATGTGCTTGCCAGTAACAATTCTGCAGCACTATCCAAAAGAAATTAAGACGAAATGCACTTAGGCCAAGGCAGCTGAATGCGAATTGAAAACTGCAGTTCTCCTTTTCTGCAGTCTTTGGATCCAGCAAGCAGTCACCCACCCTTAGTCCTGCATCACTTTTTGCAACGCAGGACTGCGTATCCTGTGTATCTATAATTCCTGAATGCTAATTTATTTTGGTTTCTCTTATCACTTCTAAAAGTTAATCTCTAACTCCTTGTATTTTAAGCTGTGTACTTAGTCACGTGCCAGTAACTCCCAGTGTTCAGTGAAGCCTGAAGCTGCTTCTGTGCTGCCTCTGGGTTCCTGTTCTCACTCCTTGGCTTTTGCTTTTTATGCATGTTGGCCTTCATTTACCAGGGAGTACCTTCAATACATCCTTCTGTGATGCATCCTTCCTTTTGTTTGAAGGGGAAAAAATAGGTAGTTCTAAATATTACAGAATATTTGTTTGATGTCCATAAATAGAATTTAAAAATAAGTTGATTGCTGAAGGCTCTTAAAACAGTTTGATGCTTTGTCCAAGAGTGGAGGCATCAGCCTTCATGACAAAGTAATATTGGACAAATTACAGCTTTGGTGATCAGTGGCTTCTCTGACACTTGGCCTTCAAATATTGGGCAAGAAAGGTTTTCTTCTTATCTTCCTGTCCCGCTTTGATGTTTTGTGACATACAACATGTTTGCAAATGGCTTTTGCATGCTACTTGCATTGCTTTTACAGGTTGATTAAACACTGGAAGGTATATGTATTAATATATTCATGCCTTATGTTGTAATTACTTGGGGATTTAACTAACACTATCTAAAGCAACACACAGACGTTGCAGATGAAGGCAACTGGTAGCTGTTTTCTGTGCTGACATCAGGATTACACCTTTTTTGTTCCAAATCTTGACCCTGCAGGTGTACAAGAGTGCCAGTAAACGCAAAGCACACATCCTGAAAAACCATCCCGGTGCTGAGCTACCTCCGAGCATCCGGAAACTGCGTCCTGCAGGCCCAGGAGAGCCGGACCCCATGCTGAGCACCCACACCCAGCTGACGGGTACCATCGCCACCCCTCCAGTCTGCTGTCCTCACTGTTCCAAGCAGTACAGCAGCAAGGTACGTGGGTTGTCTCAGCCTCTCTTTCTTGTTCGTAGGGTAAAAAGGTTCCCTAAATAGAGGGTGTGAGCTTGAAAGAAGAAATAGAAGTGTTATCAGAGTGCTGTCACAAATGGAAAAGCTTGGAAACTGCTCACTGACAGTGGCAAGGGAGAGCAGCAGGGAAATCAAATGCAGAGAAGGTGACATCTGGAAAAGGTCCCCAAAATATTTGACTGTGTGTTAAAAAGCTTATGGGTGTGTTGTTTGGGGCAATAATTCAATATCAGATAGCTCAGCAGTGACTTTATGATCCTTGTTTCTTTCTTGCTGAGCAGAGCGTCCCATAGTGTGAATCCTGATGCTGCCTTACTGAGGAAAACCTAAAAGCCTCAGTCCGTGGAGCTACTGACAGTCTCTCTAATGCTCTTGTCCATCTCTCTGCAGACGAAGATGGTACAGCACATTCGTAAGAAGCACCCAGAGTTTGCTCAGCTCCCTAACACGATACATGCCCCGCTGACAACAGCTGTCATCAGTTCCACTCCTGCTGTTCTAACCACTGACAGCACCACCGGAGAAACCGTTGTGGTAAGGAGTCAGACACCCTGTCCTCTGTACACATTAAGCTCTTATAATATGGTAAGCCCTAATAAATGATCCTTAGGCTCAATGGTGTATGTGTAGATCCAGTGTGATGAAAGAATTATAGCTCTACAAAAGTATTCAGTCCAGTAGACAATAAGTGGTAATGGTCTGTGTCTCTCTGCCTGCTCAGACAACAGATTTACTGACACAAGCCATGACGGAGATATCCCAGACCCTCACAACAGACTATCGGACTCCCCAGGGGGATTACCAACGAATCCAGTACATCCCAGTGTCGCAGTCCACAACCGGCTTGCAGCAGCCTCAGCACATACAGCTGCAGGTTGTTCAAGTGGCCCAGGTGAGTAACCTGATGTGGTTTTGACCGTCACCATATCAAGCCTCTGCTTTCTTGGGGCTGTAATGCTTGGGAAGTTTAAGGAGTAGTTACAAAAAGTGGGGCAGACTATTTTTTACAGATAAACTGATAGATAATGCTTAGGGTTTCCATTGTAAACATTGTGTGTTGGGCAGAAATAGTCCTGCCAGTCTAGATCGGCTTCCTGGAGACATTTCTACACAGTCCTAATTTAGTTCTACCCATCAGGGCACCTTTGCTGGAGTCTGCTCTAGGAAGGTTTTCTAGCAACTGGAAAAGTGGGTTAATGGGTGACCCTTTTCTTTTGCAGCTGGGAAGACACATTTGTAGTTCCAATTTTTGGCTCTGGCTCACAGAGAACAAGGAAGTACAGAAGGCACTTGCTTTTCCCCTTCATATGATCTGTTAGAATATTCATTCTCTATGATGCCCAACAGCCTCCTAAAAATAAAAGCAGAGTGTAACTACAGCAACTGAGCTGAGGAAAGGAAAATAACTTGGGCAGCTGTAAGAAATCGCCATAGCCTTCAAATCTATTATCTGCTGGGTGAAGCTCAAATTACCATGTGTTTGTATTGGAATCTGAAATTTCATTTTCTTTCTGCTCCCTCATTACAAATCAAGTTATGAATTTGGTTAATAAAGGCCTAAACAATGGCCTTAGTTAATATTGACCATAGCTGTTCTCATGATACAGGAGAATTAATACAGATTCCTGCAGCTAATATTGATTTTATCAAGATCTGAGACTTGTAATTAAGTTCCTCCAATTGGTATCATTAACAAGTGTTGCTCAAAAAAGCCTTTAATCAGAAAGACTTAAAGCACTTGTCTTGATACAGAGCAATGTCAAACTACAGTATTGGATCTGCAGATCTGGAGTATGCTTACATTTTGTAGAGAGGCGCTTACAAAGAAGGGTTGTCCAGTGGTTGACACTAATCCTGGTTTTCTGACTCTTTGATTTGAGTCCATCCTGCAGGATGTCCTTTCCATTGATATCACAGACACGGAACCATCTCAGTACCATTACATATGTTAAATGTACTTCTTTATCTCCCAGGAGTGCTCCATGGCCTCACTAAGGCTCATACCTTATTGTTCCAGACCTTGTATCAAATAAGAGGTTTACACAGCAGCTTCTGCAAAGCATTTGAAGTATATGGCTCTGCTTTGATTTAATTTTTTTGTGTGTTTTTTTCCAGGCTACCTCACCTCACCAGTCCCAGCACTCCACCGTGGATGTTGGGCAGCTTCACGATCCCCAGACATACACCCAACATGCCATCCAGGTGCAGCACATCCAGGTCACAGAGCCATCGCCAGCAGCTCAGTCATCATCACAGGTATTTCACTTCTCTCTTGTAGGAAACTTTTCCCCTACCAGTTGGCTCAGCTGGCGCATTGCACGTGCTGATCTAGGACATAGTAGTCTTTTCCATGTCATTTAAAGGACCATACATGAAATTACTCTCACATAAACATCTCTGAGATCATGAGGTAGTTCCCAGATGTTCCTAGGGTGCATGGGGGTGTTTTGTTGTGGTTTTGTTTGGGGTTTTTGCTCCTAACAGCGTATACAAGGTAGAGAGAGATGGCTGGGAACAGACCAGTCTGCAGCTTCAATAAAGTTAGCCAATTGAAAGATGCAAATGGGACCGGCACTCCTCAAATAATTGAAGTTCAGCTCTTCATGCTGTTGGGTCATTTGGCCTCTCATCTTGGTTTTCTGCCACAGACTCACTCTGTAACCTTTGGCAAACAGTGTCTCCATTTCATTTTCCTGATCTTTGCTTATGAAACACAAAGTGAAGGAGGTTGGGGGAGAGGGAGGAGAGCTTTGCATTTCTTGTGTTCAATACCCTGTAGAAACTCCTTGTGGTGTTTTCCCTTCCTAAGAAGGAACGTTTCTAATAGGACAATCCTTAGTACACTGAGAACACTTAATCCCTCCCCCCACACTTTTATTTTTTAGGTTGGGGCTCAGCCTTTGAGTCCCTCCTCACAACAATCTCAGCAGGAGCTCAGCCCCTCACAGATGCAGACAACTCCGTCTACGCCGACCCAGGCCCTCCAGCAGCAGCAAGGCTCTTCAGTCCAGCACACGTATCTCCCCAGCACATGGAACTCATTTCGGAGCTATTGTGAGTGTCAGCAGGAGCTCTCACTAATCGTCTGGCTTGTGTGTGGGACTAGGATGTGCTCCATTTCTCCAGCTACCAAATGGGATCATATTTTCAGAGCTCATTAAGCTTTGTGGTTAATATTCAGAGAGGTCTGGGAAGATAAAACAGTTTTACACAAATGGAAACGGCTGTGCTAGCTTTCCTAGTGCAGATCTGTAATTCTCTGATGCGTGGTCTGGGCAGGCAGACTGCGCTCTTTTATTCCAAAGAACTTGGATTCTGCAAGTATCCCTGTGTTGGGCAGCAGCTTGTTTGAGTTTGCATGGATACTTGCAACAATCATACAGAAGATGGGGGTGACAGGAAATGATTGTTCATCTTCATGCAGCTCCAGATGGGAATTCTGTGATTTCTTGGGCCAGAACAGGATGTGTTTTCTAGGCATGAGTTGCCAAATCTGCAGCTGATGTTAGACCTGTCAAGTTTCACAAGGCTTTACCTGAATGTCTATTTAACAACCACTGTTTCAGGCCTGAAATCTTTCTAACATAAAGCATTATCTTTTAAGGTGGCCTTTGAGTTTACCTGCAGCTTTTCATTCTTTAATTTCCATTTTTTTAGCATCTGAAATTCAGATGATGACCATTCCCCAAGGCCAGTATGTGATCACAGAGACCGCTGTGGGTACACCGGTCACCACCGTCAACACAGGGCAAGTAAAAGCAGTTACTCAGGTAAGGAAAACAATCATCGTGTGGGTTATTTTAATCCAGAATAACGCATCAGGCCTAAAGCCTAAAGTTTGAAGGCTAAAGGAATGCCAAAATGATGACTGGGACACAGAGAGGAGAGAATGATGGTGAACTTAAAGAGGTCCGGACTGTATAGTCCAAAAGGAAATAATCTCATGAACTTAAAGGAAAATATGTGATTTGTTTTTTTTCTGATCTACATCATAGTCCTTTATTTGGGGATTACAAATAGATTTCTGAATCTGTCCCCTGTATATGTGACTTTAAGTCAAAAGTGTTCATTCAGTCATGTTTGCAGGATAAGGGATGATTTAGTGGTATAAATTAGTCTTAAAAATGTTTATGACTAAGTTGTATGCATTAAACCAAATTTCAGAACTTTTTCTGGAAGTATTTTGATAGCTTTTTGTTATCTGTACAACTGCAAAATAAGAAGAGTTGCTGCCGTCTTAGGCTTCTGCTGCTCTCAGATTCATTTAAATGCAATATAACTTCATTTCAGAATCTTCCAGCACAGCACCAGGACAAAGATGAAACAATTATTCCTTATTTTTCCTATTCCCCACGCAGACTCACTATGTGATATCTGAAGGTCAGCCCGATCTGGAGGCGAAACAAAACTCCTCGCTCTCCAGCGAGGTCCCGGTCGGCGTTTCGCAGCCACCAGCCCACGCGGAGCCCCTGGAATCGCAGCCGAGCGGCCAGCAGCAAACCGCCCAGTACGTCATCACCACGACCACCAACGGCAGCGGCGGCAGCGAGGTCCACATCGCCAAACCCAGAACTTTCTCAGCAGAACACGAGTGAAGAAGCCTCATGGTGTCACTTGTCATCTCCCCCAAAAAGCCCAGGTACACGGGCATCCTGGAGCTCTATATATTTTGAAGTATATGCTCACTTAATGCCAACTAAAGTCTCGGAGCTCTAGTTAATGCTTTAAGAGGGTTTAAGTCCCCTGCGACTGTGAAGAAGTACCCTCCAAATCATTCTGGGATGCTATTTTATGCAGCTTTTAACAAAAAGAACGAGAAGCAAAAGCTCTGCTTGCTCTGGACTTTATTTTTGGCATGTCTGCTGACCCTTATTTTTCCGTTTTGGAAGTGTCTCCAGTAAACAACCTTTAATTTCAATTGTATGGGGAAAAGCTTGCCTGACTGAAGGCTAACTGGCTGATGACGTTGTATGTATATTTTTAATAGGAGCTGTTAAAGAGGAGGACGTGGTGTAAATTGCCAAAACGTGGCAGAATTCATTCCTCTGTCCTTGTTTGAGCAGCCAGGGTGAAAGGGAGTAAACCAGCTCGATGCGAGCAGACCACCTGGAGAAAAAGAGCAGCAGCAGCAAAGCGGTGGCTCCTCGTGCGCAGGGATGGATAGAACGATGAAGCTGTGAAGATGCGCTGAAGCAGTCCGTTAAATTATTATTATTTTTCCGATCCTAGAGAACTGTTTACATGCTGTCTGCCCTGCCCTGTTTTACCAAGCAGTCCCAGAAACAAAAAAAGGTGCAGTCTTAAACCCGTATTTGGAACAAACAGATTGAAATAGTAGCACAGAATGGTAGTACGGAGTCGCTGTTATCTCCTTTCCCCTCCAGTATTTGCAGGGAAAATCGCACTTTTGCCTGTAAATTAAGAAAGTCTCAGCTTAGTCTGCGTAGCAGCTTCTGCTGAGACCTAAAGATAATTTTGCCCGGAGAAAACGAGGGTGCAGGTGCACAGCTCTGAAGAGGCAGGGTAGTTGTCTCTGTTCTTCCCCTTGAAGACTGGATGGAGAATTAATAACCCTGATTTTCCAAATACCTTGTTAACGATGCACTGTAATTCCTTTGGACAGTTCTGTGAAGTGACTGGCCCTGGACTCAGGACACACAAGGAACATTTTCGTGGACCACTATTGACGGGACGCAGAAAGCCACGGCAGGGTTGTCTCCTTTACTAGACCTGGTCTATGTACAGAATTCATGTCACTTTTAGGGACCAGGAGAAAGGGAAAGAGAAGGTTTTACCTTTTAAGGCAGCGCATTTTATTTTTCTTGTGTATTTCTCCTTCACAGATCTTGTCGGTTGGTTATTTAATGCATTCTGGTATTTGCAAGAATATGACTACGACTCCACGGATATACTGTGTATGTCTAAACCTTAAGCCTCCTTTCACCCTGCTTGAAAACTCATTCTGGAATGTCTGTGCCTAGCAGGACACCTTTATTTATAAAAGGAAAAGCAAAGAAGGATGTTTTCTCTTAATGGCCCTTGAGATTGAAGAACTAAGGGAGGCTTGTTTTGGTTTTAAATCTGTTTTCTCCTGTGCTGCACAGAGTGTGAATCCAGGATTCTTTTTCCTAAGTACTCGCACAGATTGAGATGAGAATAACCCATGTGAGTAAGCCCTATGGATGTTTACACATCATAGTATTGGGCATTGCGGAGTTAAAGCTTTTAGACCCGAATTTTGAATTCAGAGTGGACAGGAGGAAGTTGAGCTCCATGTAGGCAAAGCCTCATAGCAGGTACTGCTTTGGTAATTAACGTATCTGTTAATATGGCATGGAAATAGCGACTGCATGTGATGAGATCAAAATATAGATAGATTTATTCCTGGGATTTTGCTTCTCTTGCTGTACCACCGTACTGGGGCGCTAATGAGACTGGCAAAGTTAATGAGGACCATTAAAACAGGAGCCCATCCCACTAATTGACGTGAAGTCATGTTGCCGAGGGCTTCTGAATTGTGACCTTGGGCGATGCGATGTTGTTCATGTGAGAGAGGTTTTGTCTTGCCTTTGTTTTCAGGCTGCTAAATTATTTAACAACAAGTAAAAAATGGTGTGGCCAATAGGAAAACAGAAGTCTTGGAAATGGGGATATTCCAGGTGGATCCTGCCTCACCCGAGCAATTTTAAAGTCTTAAAAGTGCTGTAGTCTTAGATGGACATCAAGCTTTTTCCACTTCATGATATTGCAAGTGGGGGAGTTAAAAAATATTTTGCTCTGTTTAGGAAAGGATCACAGGATGAGGACTCTTGTACCAGTTATTTAAAGCTAAAAAATACACTGTGTTCCAGGAAACTATTTTAAAGCAGCCTCTGTGAACTCGACTCTTAAAGTTTTTACTCTGTCCCACAGCAAGAGCAGTTTCTCGATACTCACATTAATTCACAATGTCTCGAGTTAAACCAGTGTGGGAGAAGCAGCCCTGGAAAGTGAAGTATCATGAATTTTTCCTTCCCAAGTAAGGAACAACAGTGATTGCACAGATTGTTTTAGACAACAACAACAAAGACAAAGAGTTTGCATGGATTTTCTTCCAATTTCTGCAGTGCAGAAGGTACAGGATTTATTATTAAGTCAGATCTCTCATTCAATGTCATTTTGCTCAAAAATGGGCATCACTGCAGCTTGTTCCCTGGAAGCATTTTGAGTCGTTTCTCCATTGTCCTGGAAAGCAAACAAACAAAGACAAACCAGTCCCCCAAGCACCCTGATTTTGCACCTCGGCCCCTCCTCTTATTTAACTCTGTGTGTTCGTTGTACATTCGGTGACTGTTCTCGTGTTCGGAGTCTTGTGCAACCTCCCCCGTGTAAAATACACGAAATTAATAAATCTTTTTCTCTTTTTTTTTTAAAAAAACCCACAAACCACCGTCGCAGCGCCTCTTCACTGGGGGAAAGGGGGTTGTCGCCTTCTAAATGCCCTTCGTCGCCATGGGCTCCACCGCGACCGAGCCCCGCCGGCCGTTGCGCAGGCGCGGCGGGAAGAACGCAGGGCGCATGCGCCCTCCACCATCGACTTCCGCCATTCACTTCCGCCTTCCGGTGCGGGCCGCGTGCGGGGGCTTCCCGCCCCCCCGGCCCGGCCCGGCCCAGCGGTCGCCGGCGGGGCTGAGGGACCGAGGGGACACCGACCCGGGGACCGAGCGGGGACCGACCCGCGGCCACCCAGCGGGGATCGGAGGGGTCCGCCAACCTCCTCGGGCAGCCCCGCGGCGGGGAGACCGCGGGAAAGCGCCGTCGCGTCGGTGTCGCTCCCGGAGTCAGCGCAGCGGGTATGAGACACGCGGGGTTCTGTCATGTGTTTACTCTCCGACGCTGTTTTGATGGTTTATTTATGTTTTTAGCTGTTTTATTCCGCGCGGTTGGCGCGTTTTTCCCCCTGAAGAAGCGGGGGGCGGGCACAGCTCTGCCCTGTGGTGCCTGAGGGGAGGCGGGGGCTTGGTCCTGTCAGAGCTGCAAACCCGGCCTGAGAAGTACCCGAACTTACACCTTTTGCTCATTAAAACCACCTTCGGGATTTAAATACAGTTTTTCATGGTATTTAGCTCCATTAACATGGGGTTTTTGCAGGTGGGAGGCAAAGCAAGATGGGTCACAGGTACCTTCCAGTCTGTGCATGGTGCTGAAACGAAGAAATAACTGCAGAGTTAGTTATATAGTATCATTAATAAATTATTTTATAATTGATTAATTCTTTATTTTGTCAGCACTGAGGATCATCTTCTATGAGTATTCCAAAGACCGGATGCTTTTGCGTTGCTTATATTCACATAATGATTACAGATGCATTACAACTTTTGAAAACTTTGACATACAATCCATCTATGCTAAGAAATAACCGATGACGTTAGTTATAATCGTTTGGTTTCTCACTTACAATGCAGCTATTAATTGCTAGTTAAATACAAGCTGAGGACTCTGCTTCTAAACAATGTTTTACTTCATCTTCTGTCGTGCAGAAGTATCTAAAACTTGATAAATATCCCCTGGTTTTACAGGTGGTCAGAAATAATGTATCACGTCAATTGGTTAATGATGGGTACGTCTTTTGTAGCCTGATCACAGCATACATTAATTTAGCAGCTTCTCTACAGTATGCGCTGTCTGGCAAAGTATTTCTTTATTTACATGGCTATTCTTGTAATTAAACAGTAAATTGACGCTATAATACCTTACGTATCTCACCACCCAACTGTACTTCAGCAAAACGTGGCCCCCCCGAGCCGGGGATGCGTTAGACTTTGGGATTTTTGTTTTGCAAGGGTTGTGCCGTCGCGTCTCGGGGGGAAGATGGACTCACTGGAGCACATGCTGACGGACCCGCTGGAGCTGGGACCCTGCGGGGACGGGGACGGGCACGGCGGGCGCATCATGGAGGACTGCATGCTGGGGACCGCGCGGGTCAGCCTGCCCGAGGACCTGCTGGAGGACGTGAGCAGCGCTAAAACGCTTTCTTTTTCCCGATCCTCGATGAACAGTGTGTTTAACACCTTTTGCGGAGCTTTCAGAGCAAACTGAAAAGAGAGGAAACCTTTCTGACTGTCTTAGAAAAGGTTTTCAAAAGGGCTTTGATTAATCTCAAGAAAACATCTTATGAAACCATTATTATGTTCTTTTTCTAGATAACAACCTCTCTTATTTTAAAATTGCCTTTAAGAAGGTCTTGTTAGTTAGGAGTTTTGAATTTGTTTTCTCGTTGCTAATAGTGTCATTAATTTCCTCACTTTTCCTCTATTATTTTCCGCATTTGACGTGAAACAGTCTCTTGCGTTATTCAAAAAGCCGTTAGGGCTACAAAATCATCATGGACGCATTTTCCTCACTATCGTTTTTTGCTTTCTTTAGCCCGACATCTTCTTTGACGTTGTCAGCTTGTCGACGTGGCAGGAGGTGCTGACAGATGCACAGCGAGACCACCTGAAGAAATTCCTGCCCTACTTTCCCGAAAACAACCGAGAGCATCAGAACAAAGTCATCTCCGCCTTGTTCGGCGGTGAAAACTTCCGTTTCGGAAATCCACTACACATCGCGCAGAAACTCTTCCGGGGTCAGCGAGTGTAGTAAACTGTATTTTCTGGGTTAAGTTCTTGACTAGAGCTCGATGAAAACTCAAGTGTTTTTTACCTCTTTCTTATAGATGGACACTTTAATCCTGAAGTTGTGAAATACCGGCAGCTCTGTTTAAAGTCCCAGTACAAGCGGTACTTGAGCTCTCAGCAGCAATATTTCTACCGGCTGCTCAAGCAGATCCTCGCTTCCCGCAACGTGAGTGCCTTCGGAGCGTGATCCTCACTTTCTTGTGCTCTGTAATGAATCGGTTGTCTTGGTATTTGTGCATTCACAGTTCTCGGAGGTATTTTCCTCTAAATGAATGCTGCTTTTCTGGTTTTCCGATGGCCCCTATAATATGAGAACACTAGAAACATTGTTAAGTTTGCACATCTCAGGTTTTGAAACTCTCATAGTTTTCGCTTGTGTATATTATTTTTTTTCGATGTCCGCCTTGTCCCTTTCTTCCCACATTTGCCCCTTTACACCTTACTATCCTGTTAACAAGCCTTTGTTTTCTACTCCAAACGTTAAACTTGCTGAAAGTGAGTTGAGCTTCTCTGTTCAAGTTTATAATGCCGTAGCTGAGATCACTAATGTCACCCCTATTTCATCCTTCAGTACTTGCTGGATTTAGCCAGGAAAGGAGGCCCCGATGCGACCCTGAGGAGAAGGCACATCCCACCAACGTATGACACAGAAGAACGAGATAGACGGACACATCGGCGCTACTTGAAGATTCTGAGGGAAGTGAAAGAGGAGTGTGGAGATACCACCTTGTCTTCTGATGAAGAAGGTAATGACCTGGACTGAAGATTTTTGAGGTGTGAATGGAGAAAGACAGATTTTTGATGTGAGGACAGTGTCTTTGATAGAAGAATGGGAACTGGGCTCCAGCTTTATTAGCTGTGATCGAATCAACACGGAGGAGTAGAATTTCTTTCTTTCTTTCTTTCTTTATTTTAGATCTTAGCTCCTGGCCTCCAAGTTCTCCAGGACGTTGTCCGAGTCCACCAATTCCCCTGAGAGTGATCCCCACATTGTCAACCCTGGACATGAAAACAGCAGGTGAGAACCAAACTAGGGGCCGATACAGATTTAGGGGTGAGAGCTACTTTGAGACCTCACAAGAAATTAGTTTGAAAATCTGTCGTTTCATGTGAAATCTCTGAAAGTTTTTTTTTGTTGCAGACAAGATAGAACTTGGGGACAGTGATTTGAAGATGATGTTGAGGAAGCACCACGAGAAACGAAAACGGCAACCTGTAAGATGTCAAGAAGTCTGGGGAGTGGGACTGCAATTTATCATTTAGTCTGTTACCTGTAAAGCTCAGGGTGCTTCTGAGTGACAAAATGATTGCTACCTTTTACATGCAACTCGCAACCTGTATTTACATGTCAGCATATGTATGCAATTCCTATTTACGCTTATCTGTTTAGAAGGATTTTATAATTCTAGTGTTGTGTTTTGGAGAGAGAAAATTTTGGATTTCAGGATTAGAAGACCTCTCAATTTTTATTGCAGTAAATAACTTTATAAGCTGATCCGGGGTAAGTTTGGGGTGTCTCAGTACTTAGTTATCTTCTGTGTCCTTAACACTTTGGTCTTTCCTAATTTTAATTTCTATCCCATTGTCCTGTGTAGGACCACCCTGATCTGGTGACGACAGATGTGACTCTTGAGGACATCATGACTCGAGTAAATGCTGGCAGGAAAGGTTCCTTAGCAGGTCAGTGGCTTGGACACGGTGTTTGTGCACTGGTGAATACTTGGTATGATCTGTGTGTGCAAAAATCAAAGGGTAGAAGTGGTCTCGATAGATTTTTGTGTCCTTTTGCTGGTCACAGAGCTGGCTAAGCACTCTGGGCTTGTGCGTTGTTCCCTTTCAGTCTCTCACAGGCAACTCCACCTTCTGCTGAAGGTGCTTCCAGCTAATTTAGGAATGTTATTTTCTATCTGTGCTCTGGTTTGAAAAATAAGGCTTTTCTGTTAAAACAGAGCATTGAGGGGAAAAATAAAGTTTTGTGGAAATGACTGGGAAGATGCAATGAAGTATGAATGACTGCACACTACATACGCTTCTGAATATATGTTTAAATGTATAGTTTGACTCTCATTAAGATGTGATAGGAAGCTTTCTAATTGTTCTACTTTTTATTGTATCTAAAGCCTTATATGACCTTGCAACCCTCAAGAAAAAAGTGAAGGAAAAGGAAGATAAGAAGAAAAAAAAGCTAAAGGTTATTAAATCCGAAGTGGAAGATTTGGCTGACTCGCTTAGCAATGCGGACGGAATCCCAGCCATGTCTCAGGATCCTTCCCCCATGGCTCTGTCGTCTGTCAAAGAGGAGTAAGTACTCCAGAGGGCCCTGGGCGCCTTGCACAGATGGAGAGAGCAGCTCAGACTTCTGTGGGACTCCTGCAGGTTTTGTGCAGCTTGGGATGTGGGGAATACGTGTTGTGAAGGTGAATATTTCCTCAGGGAACTTACTCTGCTTGTCTTCTTTCATTTGAAGACCTCTCGAAGATATGAAGCCATGCCTTGGAATAAATGAAATATCTTCCAGCTTCTTTTTCCTGCTTTTGGAGATCCTGTTTCTGGAAGGACCTGCCACTCTATCTGTGGTAAGGAACCACCCACTTATCTAGGGAATACAGGCTCTTACAGCCATGTAATAATGATTTTTCACCAGAGCTGTCCTGCTATAGATTATATTAATATGTAGATGGCATATTAAAGAAATTAAACCCTCTGGGAGTACGTACCACATTTTGTTTTTAACATGTTTCATAAATTTAGTCAGTTGAATCTCTTAAGTCTTTCCATAGCTGTTCTTTAGATCATGGTTAGATGTACTTTGTATATTAAGGGCAGAGATGGTGAGGAAGTTTTTCCCTCTTTTTGGTGTCTGCTGTATGAAATATGGTTACTTTAAAAAGTCAGGTGATTTTTATTTCTATATATAAAAATCTTCTTTTCCCCCAGATACGTTTAGCTGTTTTGTTTTCTGTTAAAACAGCCATAGTTTAAAGTGTGATATCTGTAATAGAATATTTCTTTTTCCTCTCCAGCTTGAAGATAAAGTTCTAGATTGGCAATCGTCTCCTGCCAGCGCACTAAATAACTGGTTTTCCTTTGCCTCTAACTGGTCTGAACTGGTCTTACCCGCCTTGCAGTACTTGACAGGTGACAGCAGAGGTAAGAATGGCTGTTAAAAATAGTGATGATGCTTGTACCTCAGTTCTAATTAGTGCTGGTTTATATTATAGCTCAAATCAGCTTTAATTCATCACTACAAAAATTCATTGTGTTCTTGACAGCGTTTCTTATCGCTTACATTTCTTGATTGTGGTAAACTTGTTTTGCATGTGGATGGTAGATAAGATCCAGCTTGATTCCTGAGTGTATGAAAATGTGTGTGAAATTGCCTCTAGACAGGCAGTTTCTCCTGTTTAGATCATGCGCTCAAGGCAGGATGTTTGAAGCAGGAGGAAATTAGTCTCTTTCTGGTGCGAAGACGTTGTGGTTGTCTTCAGAGATAATAAAAAATAAACCAGATGATGCCCTGAGCAATCCACGGAAAACATGAAGTTGACCCAGCTTGACCTGGGGCTTAAAGCAGCTAAACTTCAGACATTCCTTTCAAACTAGATTAATCCGTGGCTCTCATTTGCTTAGTGGGAAATTTTAAAGGGAGAGAGAGTTGTAGTGGCTTTTGCAGCGTGGATACTTCATGTTCCCCATATTGCTGGTGAATGCTGTAAATCCTGAACTTGCATCCCATGCACCCAGGAATTGTCACCGTACAGTAACAGTTCCCAGTGCCTCACAGCATGAACAGAATCTCATCTGACAGCCTGTAGATGGAAGACTCATTATCCTGTTCTGTTCTTTTCTTGTGCTTGCACTGTTACTCTGAGATGCTTACTTTCCCTTTGGGAAGGTGTAAATTTAGAGATACACTCACATAATCACGTAAAATGCTTTCTCTGTCATTATGAGTCTTAACAGCTTGCATGACAACATTTGGGGGGTTGGACAATTGTATGATGTCTCTGACATGCACTTTTTTCATTGTAGATGTTCCATCCAGCTTCTCGCCTTTTGTGGAATTCAAGGAAAAAACTCAGCAGTGGAAATTGCTTGGTGAGTGTCTTGTGCTCTTGTTTTCTCTGGAACTTTCCTTTTGGCTGGGCAAAGATGTATTTTGGATTTGAGGTTTTCACAAGACCTTAGTATCAGCAGCAGACAGAGAATAAGTGAGCAAAGGTGCTGGGCTGTAGATCTTTATGTTGCTGACCTAACTGTGTTTATGGCACCCTTCAAATCTGTCTGAACACATTTGTATTTTCTACAGACCATGCCTTCTGATTATTCAGACTAATAGTTAATTTCTTGGACTAGGTTCTTGCCAAGATCATGAGAAGGAATTGGCAGCACTGTTTCAACTCTGGTTGGAGACCAAAGACCAGACTTTTTTCAAAGTGAGTCAGAAAAAAATCACCTTCTAGCAGCAGAAAACCTGACTGAGTTAAATCCAACACTGACGTTTCTCTGTTTTTCCATAGGAAAATGAAGACAGCTCAGATGCCACAACACCAGTTCCCAGAGTGTAAGTATATAATACTTACTGATATTATCAAATGCTTTCAGAATTTGTTCAGAAGAATTTGCAGGCTTGTTGCTCAGAACTGATGGTGACCTTTGTTTCAGAAGGACTGACTATGTAGTCCGACCTAGCACTGGAGAGGAGAAACGCGTGTTCCAGGAGCAGGTAGGAAGCGAATCTTAATTTTAAATCCACATGTTAAAACAATTGGCCACTAAAACAAGAAAATTTGTAAGACAGTTTTGTACTCTCTGCAAGCTTTGTTAATGTAAAGAATTAATATGTTTCTTCTGCCTTGAAGTGTAGGTATCTTGGCCTCACATAACAATTTCTAATAGTGCAGCCTAGCTGCTTACTCCAAACCCACTTCTATTTCCAATGGCTATTGGGCAAAATTGATTGAAATCAGTATTACCAACCTCTTATCTCCTCTGTCATCCCCCAGCACACAAGGATGACTCGTCTCTATAATATTTTTGGGGTGTGTATGAGTACAAGCAGCAGATGGCAGTTAGTGCACCCATACACTTAGTTATCTTGTCTGCAGTAGCTGCAAGTGTGTGTTACAGGTTAAAGACGTGCTGACAGTTCTTCTCCCTGGGTACATGTGCTGTGTCCATGGTGGAATATCCAGGTTCAATTTTGGAAATCTCTTGCCAGATTAGAGGGGGAAGAAAGGGTTTGTTGTTGCTGGGGAAGGGGTGTTTACTGGGCAGAAGGTTTATCTCTGGCACCTCTCTAGTCTGTGCCGCTGCTTAATTTACCTAATGTGTTGCACCTGCACACTTCGGGTAAGAAGCACTTTATATTCTTCTTGAAGTAGTTTGTGCTTGTCTTGATCCAAAACTAGTTTATACAGCAATATTTGAGCCTTTAAATAATAAAAGAAGCACTTCTCTAGAGAATGATGATAACTGAAATGTAAAATAACTTGACTTTGCTCTACATGTTTCCTGCTAAATTCAGTCCTCTTGTTTCCAAATACAGGAACGTTACCGTTACAGCCAGCCCCACAAAGCTTTCACTTTCCGTATGCATGGCTTTGAGTCAGTTGTTGGTCCCGTGAAAGGGGTGTTTGACAAGGAAACCTCGTTAAACAAAGCCCGAGAGCATTCTCTCCTGCGCTCAGACAGACCAGCATATGTTACCATCTTGTCCCTCGGTAAGGTGATAGCCAAAGAAAAGGGCTCCCCTGACCCTCCAAACAATGATTATTTTAGGAATCTACATTATTAGTGAGCGAGTAGGCACTATGAGAGCAAGGATAAGAAAACAATACCGAAATGTATCTGCTGAATACAACTACCTAGTTACAGCTGCAAGATTAAGCTCTGATTTTGCGTTTCAGTTCGTGATGCTGCTGCTCGCCTTCCTAATGGAGAAGGAACTCGTGCTGAAATCTGTGAGCTGCTTAAAGATTCACAGTTCCTTGCTCCTGATGTCACGAGTGCTCAAGTAAGTTGGATGTGGTGTCTGATCTTAAATAGATTCTCCTAAAAATACACGGCACAGTCCTGGGTGATATTCAGTGGCTAATGCCAAATAATTTTGTATGCTGCTTTGATTAACGTATGAGAACTATGTTCTGCTCTGGTGAGCAGCTGCAAATCTGCAAACCGAACTCTGGATGATGAAAAAAACCAGCTACAAAAGCTACAAAATTAACACTGTGCCATGTATCTGCTCGCCTTTTAGGTTGAGAAACAGTGAATTATCAGAGCTTTCAGCTTTGGTGGCAAACAGCAGCCTGTGCTGCAGCATCTCTCAGTTATTACTCAGATGAAAATTGCTAGCAGCTTACTCAGGTTTTATTGCAAATAGGATTACTTTTCTTTTCATAACCTTTGGCTAGTCCGACCAGGGATATCGTGTAATTCTGTGAATTCTGAACTTTCAGGTTAATACTGTTGTTAGTGGTGCTCTGGATCGATTACATTACGAGAAAGATCCCTGTGTGAAATACGATATTGGACGCAAGTTGTGGATCTACCTGCACCGGGACAGGAGTGAGGAAGAGTTTGGTAAGCCTGGTTTGGTGATATCTTAAGCACTGAAAATTTTTGTGCATCTCCTGATCTTCTTCGGTCCAACTGGATATTGAACATTAATCTGTCAGTCTTTCTTTCTTCTCTAGTCAGGTTGCTAATGTTAGCCCATCAGCACTTAAATCCAGTCTTGCAGAGCAGTGTATCAGTTTCAAGTAGTTGTTTGAAATACAGAATCTCATGTACAAGAACTGCAGCTGTATGCGCATTCACAGCTTCTTATGTGTCTTTTTTCAGCCTTTTTGGCTAATTTAATTTGATATTTTTCTCTGCACTATTAGATGACTATATGTGTTTGATTTCTTGTCTGAAGATGAACTTACAGTTCTGAGTTTGCCTCTTAGATCGTTTTGCTTGCATTCAGGAGCTCTAACCGTTGATTCGTATTTGCAGAACGGATCCACCAGGCTCAAGCTGCTGCAGCAAAGGCCAAGAAAGCTCTTCAGCAGAAGCCAAAACCTCCAGCTAAAATGGTAAAGTTATTTTACACAGGTTTGCACAGCTGCTTTGGAGATCGGGAAGAAGAAACACGCTTAACTTAATCCATAAATTCTGCATCCATAGTGGCTGATGAAAATTGCCACCTAGTTGAGTTACCAGTTCATGATGTTTCCACTGTTGTCTTTGTTGATCTCAGCAGAAAGATTAATGGAATCTGTTTGTGCTCCCTGTCTTAGGACTGGTCTTTCAGATCTAGTTTTGAGGTTAATCTTAGGCAGAGTGCTGCTCTCCCCTTGCTGTGCTGAAGCTGTCAGGCTTTGGATGTCTGGTTTTTGTTATTGTTATTGATATATAAATATTCATAAAGTAGTTGCTGTTGGCAAATTAACCAAGATGGAAATCTGCACGTTATGAATGTTTGTCACTGCTGAGATGCACTTTTCCCTGAGAACAGGAGCAGCCAAACAGAGCAGCCAACAGAGTAGCACCAGCCCATTTGTGGCTGCAGTTGAGGAAGGCCAACAGTCAGTTATCTCTGATTTCAGGATTTAGCACCAGGGCGTCGTTCATAACCATACAGAACTCGGCTTAAAGTGCTCAGAGTGCAACAGTCAGACCTCGTTTTTGTGCAGACCTTCATGCTTGACGTGGTTTCTTTGCAGAAATCTAGTAGCAAGGAGAGTTCTGTGAAAGCTCTGCCCAGCAGCACATCAGAGCCCAGCCAGCTGAGCCTCAGTGACTCCAGCATGCCACCAACTCCCGTGACTCCTGTGACACCGACTGCACCAGCATTACCGGCAACACCGATTTCACCCCCACCGGTGTCTGTGGTCACCAAGAGCGTATCGAGCGCTGGATCGGAGCCAGCAAAACCCAGCCAAAGGTACTTCCTCTGTCTCATACGTTGCTCGTGAATGTTACGGGTTCTTTCTCAGCCATTTTCTATAACTTTGCTCATCTACTGGCTTTATCTTTTCCGTAGTGTTCTTCTGGTATCCTCCCCTACCATGCCGCAGCTTGGGACGTTGCTTTCCACAGCCCAGAGTTCACAGACGCAGCCGGGGCCGCAGGCGGCTCCTCCCCGGGTGGTAAATCACACCACGTCCTCGGGCCTGCCGCAGGTCCGGGTGGTCACAGCCCAGTCTAGCCTCCCCACTGTGTCTCAGCAAGCCCCGGTGGTAACCCAGCAGCAGCAGCCTGCATCGGTGCCTCAAATCCGCGTCCCGGCGACGGCCACGCAGACCAAAGTGCTCCCTCAGGTGAGTTTGGCTGCATGGAAGTGGTGGAGTTGTTCTGATTTATAATCTGGTGACTTCTAGTGTTTCAGTATGGTGCACAGGGATTATTTGCTCACTCAGAACATGCAGTAACTGCAGGGCTGGAGCATAGAAATAGTTGTGCGTTAGTAATATTGTTCAGTGCTCCTTTTTCCTGCCTTATTTCTTGTTATGTGTCACCATTAAATTGTGCATTGCAATAAAAAGTCCATCGAACTTGCAAGCTGTAAGTCACGGGATAAAAAGTCTGTTAGTATTGTGTTAATCTGCTCACAGGCTGCCTCTTTGTCTTTCCATAGGCTGTGATGACTCTGCCAGTAAAAGCCCAAACCAGTCCAGTGCAGGTGCAGAGACCGGGGAGCTCTGTGATAGGACAGACGGGCATCACAGTGACAGGACTGTCTGCAGCACCCAGTCCTGCTGTAAAACCAGCAACCAGCTCTCCGGGCAGTTCTGCTGCAAGCACCTCCTCTACCACGGTCATCCAGAATGTAGCCGGCCAGAATATCATCAAGCAGGTGAGAGAGAGTGGGAGAGACAAGTGCTGGCATCGTGCTGCTTCCATTCCCACAGGAACAAACAACCTGTTGGAAAATTTTACTTTGTTTTTGCCTTGTACTCTCCCGGTTTGATACAGCCGTTTCTCCGATCTCTTCCAGGTGGCTATTACAGGACAACTCGGCATGAAGACCCAGCCTGGAAGCGGCATCCCGCTCGCGGCGACCAATTTTCGGATCCAAGGAAAGGACGTGTTGCGCCTTCCGCCATCCTCGATCACCACAGACGCGAAGGGACAGACCGTACTGCGGATCACACCGGACATGATGGCCACCCTGGCCAAATCACAAGTCACAACCGTCAAACTGACTCAGGACCTCTTCACAGCAGCTGCAGGCAGCAGCACTGCTGGGAAAGGCATCTCCGCGACTTTGCACGTGACGTCCAATCCTGTCCAGAGCGCTGATTCTCCAGCCAAGACCAGCACGGCCACTTCAGCTTCTTCAAGCCCAGCTGGCAGCACAGTGGTTAAAGTGACTCCGGACCTAAAGACTGCAGAGCCGACGAGCTCCGCTTTCCGACTGATGCCCGCGCTGGGCGTGACTGTGGCCGATCAGAAGAGCAAAGCCATCACGACAGTGGCATCCACGGAGGCCAAGCCGGCTGCTACGATCAGAATTGTGCAGGGGCTCGGGGTGATGCCCCCCAAAGCCGGCCAGACGATTACTGTAGCTACTCACGCTAAGCAAGTCCCCTCTTCCTCGGCAGTGAGCGTGGCCGGCACGGTCCATACCTCGGCTGTCTCCTTGCCCACTGTGAGTGCCACTGTGTCCAAAGCGGTTGCCGTGGCCTCGGGAGCTGCGGGGACTCCCATCACGATAGGCACAGGAGCCACCACCGTGCGGCAGGTACCCGTCAGCACCACCGTCGTATCCACGTCCCAGGCGGTAAGTAACGCTCAGCTTTCTCTGGAGGTGCATGAGAAAGGGAAATGCTGAAATACAGTGATGGTTTATGTCTAAAAGCTGCTCTTTACAGCCACAAAGGCTCACATTTAATAGAATGGGGATCTGCAACTAATTTAATGGTGTTGGAATTGTAGCTGAATAGCCAGAAAACACTTAGATATATCTTCACTTACCTTGTGTTGTGAGCAAATGAAGGAAACTTTGCGTATCTGAAGTCCTACCTTGTGCCTCACACCTCCAAAATTATTTCCTTTGGAATTGTGTCAGAACTAGAAGCGCTTATAATATACTAATGTTTTTAACCAAATTCCCCGCTTTAATGCCATTTTAATGCCCAAAGCTGAAGGCACCATAAACTGTGCTGTGAAAGCTGAATAAGGATAAAAATCATGAATGGCTGTAGTGATCCTTCCCAGAGAAATACTGTGGTGCAAAGATGATGTGGCTTTTCATGGCTCAGGCAGCTGTGAAGTGAATTTTAATGAGCCTGAAAGGGACCACATTTCCTCAGCAAACCCGCTGTTGGTTTCTACACCCAGGACTCCTAAAAATCAAGCTGAGTGGTTTCATTGCATGTTGGCAACAGCTTCTCTGCTGACCTCCTCACGTGTTCTTCGACTTCTCCAGGGTAAACTACCAGCACGCATAACGGTGCCTCTGTCGGTGATCAGCCAGCCGGTGAAAGGCAAGAGCGTGGTGACTGCCCCCATCATCAAGGGCAACCTCGGGGCCAAGTGAGTATTTGGTAGTTTGGTAGTCTGGTAGTTTCATTGTAGAAATAGGCTGGGGAATGTCTGTGTTTGGTAGATTCCTGGGGAGCACACGAGCAGAGGGTGGAACAGACATGGAGTCTGTTAATAGATCCATTAGCTGCAAGAAACAGAATGGATATGAGAATAAGAGTCTTTGTTTAGGTGCCCTGAGATGTTTTAGCAAACACACTGAAGAAAAAAAATGGTTTTTTCCTTGAAACCAGCTATTAGATTAGTTTGGGTGTTTCAGAAAGAATTAACCAGGTGATATACCTGAAAATAGATGTAATCTGAAGCCATCTTTCCCTTAAAGAAACTAAGGAAGTGTTAACTGCCTCAGTGAAAATTCCTCTGGCATTCACGTACTGAAGTAGTTTTGTTTGTTCTTCCATGAATTCTCGTAGTGTCTCCCTCAGTTAATATTTCCAGGTAGAACACTGTGTGCTCGGCTATTTTCTGCATCCCTTGAGAAGTGTTCAGGTCTGATCAGACGAACCCAGTGATATGCATGGTCCAGAATTAGAGGGTTTAATTCATGCGATAAAGGAATTCTCTGTCATAGTGATTGACATAAACTTGTCACTTGTGTATTTGCCACTTTTCTGGGGAAAAAAAACACTGCTTAAAATCATTAGTAAATTAGCGAAGTAACTTTAATCTCCTAGCAACTGAAGAACAATTTGTGAGTGTGAAGGACCTAGCCTGCTGTTCACTAACCTTTCCACAATTCTCTTTCCGTAGCATCAGTGGATTAGGTAGAAATATCATCCTGACGACAATGCCAGCGGGGACAAAACTCATCGCTGGGAACAAGCCAGTGAGTTTTCTGACTGCACAGCAACTGCAGCAGCTGCAGCAGCAAGGCCAGGCCACGCAGGTAACGGCACCTAGAAATAGAATGGTATTTGCTTTTTTATTACTTGACATCTCCGTGAGGACTTTACATTTGATATGTGGGGTTCCATTAAAAGTTCATGAATGTAAAACCAAAAATCATGTCGCAAAATGTTGCCAACTACTTGAAGACTTGGTGTTTTTGTAGTGCTTTGTGCTTTGGCTTCTGGAGGTCACCATTTCTTGAAGAAATTGCATCACTTGTGTGCATATCTACCTGTAAATTTAGTGTATTTCAAAGAATTAATGTGCATTGAGAGCTGCTGCTAACAATTCTCTAGAAGTAAAGTGTCCAATGGATCCAGATTCTTCTTCTGAAAACTTGTAAAAGCAGCCGACACGTATTTTTTAGTTCTTCCTCCCTAATCTTGGAATCTCTTGCCACGATTTCACATGAACAGTGGACAGAGTGATCTTTTTGTGACAGATTCTGTTCTTGCTATGTTTTGGTGCTTGGTCTTGTTCATATAACTGGATTTTTTTTGGCAGCAGAGGCAGATAATATGAAAGCACTTCCGAGTGTGACGCGAGTGCAACGTGTCACCAGGTTGTTGTTGCCATGAGTTGAATGTCATTCTTTCCATTTCCAACAGGTTCGGATTCAAACTGTACCAGCCTCCCATCTCCAACAGGGAACAGTGTCTGGCTCTACTAAAGCAGTTTCCACTGTGGTTGTGACAACAGCTCCATCTCCAAAGGACACCCAAGATCAGCTCTGAACACTGGTTTGAAAATGGGTCGCTCTCCAAGGACTTCCCTGAGCCCATGGTCATCCCCCACCCAAGCACCCAAGACTATCTAGGCACAGTCCTGGCAGGATTGGACTGGATTCTGTCCCCTTGCTTGTCTGGAGTCAGCAGTGTCGTGTCTAGGCAGAAATTCTGCAGCAAAAGATGCTGTACCTACAAACCCAAATGTTTCAGTCCAGATCTGTAAAGCCAAGTCATTGATCATTTAAGAAATGTCTTCCTTTCTTTGTTCTCTTCCCATCCGAAGGGCTTTTTGCAGTTCCCATTGCTCTGGGTTTTGGGTTGTAGACAAAGTAGTTGATCTTGGGTCTTCCTTAAACAGGGAAACTTGCTTGGAAGGGGTAATTCAGACGCTTTTCAAAGCCATGAAGAAGATGCCTCGTTTTGCTGGAGTCTAGAGGTCACGACTTTTATATAGATGACTTAGGACATGGTGGCTTGGACACCAGAGTTTGTAACATAGCCTGGAAGTAGATCCTAAACACATTCACTGTATTATTTATAGACATTTTCAATACCTCTCTGCTATCTCTGAGCTCAGAATTCTTTTGAACAGATACCACTTCCACATCAAATTTCTGTCAAAGGCAGGATGGGAGTCAAGACGGTTTTTTGCTGTAAAAAAATCTAATAACCACGGGGAAGAGTGAGAAGTGGAAGAGAGACAGAAAGTCGTTGTATGAGCAAGGCAAATGGGAATATTCTGGAAAGGAAAAAGAAAGTGTTCACCAGAAGGATCTTCCTTTTGTTTTCCTCAGCAAATAAATCTTTTAATCAGTCAAACAAAGCCTGTAGCTTGTTTTAAAAGTTTGGAATATGTTTTCAAATATGCCCAAACTGCAGTCTCTTGGACCCAGAAGAAATATTTTAACCCATGATCCTGGCCGTCAGTTTTGATTTTACCTTTGCAATGTTACTTCTCTATGTGAATTTGTTTGAACTTTGCACGTACCGGAGATGAATTCATGGCTCTTCTAACATAACCATGAAGCTTTCTCAGAATGAGATCAGATGACATGTTGGACCAGGAAAAGAATAAAGGGCAGAAAGCCTTACCGATCTCTCCTCCATCTTCTTTCGGTTTTGTACAGCTTGGTTTTGTGCACAATGGTTATCTAGTTTACCAAGGGCTAATAGATTGTCCATTGCCTGTGTAAGATGGTTCTTTTCAACCTGTCTTCTCTTGTCGTCTTTAGTTTAACACGTAGTTTGCACTGAGTTATACATTACTGGATGTAATCTATTTCAAGAATAGAGGGTTGGAGGAAATCAGGTATTTCAGGAAAAAGAAAGAACTGGCTGCAAAGTGTTGAATAAGTAAGACTTAGCGACAAAGGAGACAGCAGAAAGGATGTGGTTCGGGAGGGAGGTGAGGATGTTCTGAAGTCCTTTCAGTTGTGAAGTTAAAATAAGAAATTAAAGAGACTACAAGCAACTCCCTGGTATAGTTTATGTGAAAGAGCCTTGATATTCAAAACATAATCAAGACAATCCTGCTATGTTGGTTCTGTTCATAATTAATAAAGTTCCTCAGTGTCAAAAACTACAATCAAGTGCTGAAAGGTGGTTACAGAGTGAAGCCTCTTACATTGCTGCAAATCCTCTTGCTCTTAACTCCGTGAATTTGTCACTGGACACAGTATTAAAACCAAGAAACCTGCATCTAATCCCATGAGCTTAGTGTGTCTCAGGTTGTTGCTGCTCAGTTTCCAAGTCGGCTGTTCAGCTCCTCACCATCTCCTTTTTTCCATAACTCTTCGCTAAACCATTGGCTTTGCTGAAGCCTCTTGCATTTGCCTTTGAAGTCTGGGATTTTTGGGGAAAGAGCATCAGTGGGCTGCTTATTTCAAAGGACCACATGCTGGATTAAGTAATACCTGTTTACTCCCAGCCTTCAGGAACAAAGTGGAGCCTGTTCTGTGGTTCAGCTCCCACCTGTCTGATGAGTTGCTTCCACTGTGGTTGAAAACTAACCCTTAAGGCACTGCGAGTAAAAAGCCCTTGGTTTTAGTAGGTAACCTCTATTGCACAGTGGGCTGAAGGGCAGAGGGAGCTCAAGTTGGTATTTTTGGTGTGTGCTGGGACTGGATGAGGATGTATTTAAATAGGACTCTGCTCCAAGTGGTGGCTCCTGTGTCCTCGGATGACAGATGTGTTCCAGATGAGCAGTGCAGCAAGAGCTGAGGAGCACACAGGAAGATGAAAATACTAGAGAAAATCCTATTCTGACATCACCCATTTTCCATCTGTTTGCCCTGCCTGAAACCAAAGGGGCTTCCAGCCTGATGCATCCTTGCCATTACCTTTTTTAATTAAAAAATGGAAGTACAGCCTGTTTTCTTCACAGCGAGATGCTCGCTAGATGTTTGTTTCCCCCAAGAGAATATCACGTTATCATTGCTTATGAGGGCTGAGTGTGCTACACAAACTGCCACGGGCCATTTAAAGCCTTTCTGGCCTTTATTGTAACAACTGCTCCGTTTTATTTAAATCATGAGGGAAATCACTATTTGTACACCTCAGCAGGAGGCCCTTATAACCCAGTGAACTCCCCTTGGGGTTGCTCAAAGTGTTCTTTTTCAAAAGCTAATAGTTAATGGTACATCAACTGCCCGTTGCTTATAGTTGGTCTTCCTTTTCCAGACGCCTTGAAGCCACTGACACAGTTTTTAAGCAAATATAAAAACCTGTCTACTTTTCACATGGCAAACCCGAACCACAGAAACTAGAACAAAATCACAATAAATTCTTTTACCCCACAACCTTCAATATAGCGACATCTTGCAGACTGGGCAGAGCTGTGGTGAAAGGTGAAGGTGCTGCTGTGTCCTAGGTGGAAATGCTGCAACAGAAACATGGTTTAATTCTGTAGTTGCCCCACAGCAACCAATCTATCTTCATCTGTATTTATGTGGGTAGGTGTGGTGTGATCCTTAGTGCTACGCTGGACCATATAGTTCACGATTTGGTTGAAAGCCTCGGGGTAGCATCACTACAGCTGATAAAGCTTTTTGAATACAAACTTGGCATCATCGTTTAATGCAAGTTTTGTGAGCACCTATTGAAACAAGGGATCATTTTCGCAAGCCATGGGTACCCTTGCTCCCACCCTGCCCTTCATTCTCAACCCTGCTACAGACCAGTAAATAACTCAGGATAACAAGGAATAAAATAACAGTATCCTTTGCAAAAGGGAAATTATGGCATCCAGAGGCAGTTGGATTCACCTTTTTTAACTTGTACATTGAACTTCTAGGTAAATAAATCTGAATTGCTCACCCTAGGCTGTGTTTGCGGGCACTGATACCTCCCTCGGGCAATTCATCTGACCTCCCTTGGGCTCTTCTTGTGGGATGAATCACCTTTGGGTATAAGCATCTCTCTCTGTGGACTATAATAGGAATTCTCGATGAGTAGCTCAAATTTGGGCTCTTAATGATTCAATTTAGGGATGACGTGTAACGTGACCCATTCTTGTGTAACGTGACCCATTCAACGTGGATTAATCTACTTGAGCACTGATTAATCTTGTACATGGCATCCTGCGTTCAGACCCAAAACCTGCTACATCAGAGGTAAGCATTTTAAGAACGAATTTGTTTCCTTATGCCTAGAAGTAATAACCAAATCAAGTTGACAAGCCTTCCATCTCTCTTTTGTAACATTACATTTTCTCACCATCCTGCAGTTTGCAAGACTCGGAGCAAAATAATTCACCTGCCAGAACCAAGATCCTTGAAGCAGAAACGTGCAGGTCCTGAAGAGCTCCGGGGTCAGGTGGTTTCACAACAACAAGTAAAGAAAGAGCAGAACAAAATACAAGTAGGAGCATCAATAAGTGGATGCGCTGACCTGGAGTAAAACAGAAGAACAAACCTGCCGAAGGTCGTGCTGGTTTCCCTGTTGCACTGATACTGCTTGAATTGTTAAGAAGGACCTGGAAATGAGGACCTGCAAAAATCCCGGCATCGTCTGGAACTCGGTGAGTGACTTCCATGTGTTGATTTATCATTCTGAATGAATTTTTGTAAAGAAGGGAAAATATTTTCAGTTTGTGCTTGGCAAAAAAAATGACTGCCTGATATTTATGAGACGTGCATGCAAAAATATGCTTCTGTACATAGAAAAATTTGCTCGATTACTCAAAAATGAAGTATTTGCACTGAGGATTTTTCAAGTGCTTAAGCAGGTTGCCTGTAAGTCAGCCGATGGTGAGAGTTGTTCCTGTTTTCTCAGTTAAACAGTGAAATGATGGGTATGGTAGGTCAGAAGCCCTTGAGTCACTGCGGCTTTATGAATTATCAATGTCCCTTTGCGCTGCTTTGCTCGTGTAAGGAAATAACTTCTGTTTCATAGCTGGGGTGGCCTTAAATTACAAGCAAGAAGTTGGTAAGCTGTTATGTCAAGGTTTGCTTTTAACAGGGTTCCTGTCCCAAAAGTGCATTTCCATGTTTGTTTGGCCCCCGAAACGTCTGTGAAGGGGTTTTAAAGGTGATGCAAAGCAGAGAGGGAGGCTCCTCTTTCTGTTGGTTTTATTGTCACAGGGTTGTGTGTGGGAAGCTGGTAGCTCACCAGAAATCACAAGCTTCACTAGGACAGCTGGGCAGGAGTGTTAATGTGCAAAGCTGAGGATTTCTTCAAAAGCCCAAAGTTCTTCGTTGTCACAAAAATAGCACCTTATTATCTGAAGGGCAACATGAAAGCTTAGTTTGTGTTTTAAGTAGCTGTGACCAATAGAGAGCGCACCCCAAGGTCAGAGAGGAGCGTCCTTTGCAATTAGAAAGCTGAGTTTAGGGTGGGTTTTATGAAAACCCACAGTAAGTGCGGACACCTTAACACTAGAATAGATTGTCTTGAGAGGAGGGGAGTTTCCAGACAGACATCATCCGTAGTGCTCCTGCTTTTCGGGGCGGAGGATGGACTGGAGCAGGTCTCCGGGGCTGATTCAGCATGTTTCACCCAGCCTGCCACCTCATCCCGGCCAGGACTCGCAGCATCTGGGAGTGCGTGTATCACTCCTCACCTCTGACAGACCAAGAGCTGGAGGCGAGTTCATCACCAGTTTTCCTGCTTCAGGCTGAGCACGTTACCAGCATGTACCCAGGATTGCTGGGAGGACATCAGGTAGTTGGTTGTCTGAAAGACAGCCGGAGCTGGGCCATAAAATGCCAAAAAAAACCGACTACGCACCACATCCCTTGTCCTCTGCACCAATGAGGGAGGGAAATAAGTGGAGTAAGAGAAAACTCAAAGCTGCATACTTTTTTTTTGCTTGCAAACAGCTGAGGTAACACGAGCACAATGTCTGAACTTCTATTTTGTGTGGAAAATAAGGTGGCAAGGCACGTGAACATGGATCAGCTCTACTTGTTTATGCTAAACCAAAGAGAAGCAATTTCATCGCATTGTCTGCATCTCTTTCCCAGCTAAGTCACGGCCTCAGCTTATACATTGGCAGCTCGTTAGGCAGACAGGACCTTAACTGACTTGGAATCTTGGGTGTGTCAGAGTGTGCAGCTGGTTTCAAAACACGGGAGCCAGAAAGCAGGCAGTCAGGCCTGTCCACTCTGCTGCTGGGCTGGCAAACGCTGCTGATGCTGATTCAGAGCTCACAAAAGAGCTTCTCTGCTTTCACAAGCCACGACAGGGCTCAAGAGAGAGACCCAGGTCATAGTATAGTCCTGAGAGCAAGCTTAAATCCTCTGGTGTGCTTTCTAGTGCTTTGGATTCCCTTGGGAGTCCATTGGCAATACAGAGGCACAAGAAATGATCCTCTTTAATTCTGAAAGTGCATCTCAGAGCTGTCTGGAGGACTGGGGGTGGTTTTTTTTCGTTTCAAGCTGGTTGCACGCTGTCACATCCTTTCCTTGCCGCTCCTGTCTGTCTCATCCATATGATGGAGCTGGTCCCCAGTGCCCTTTGTTTGGCTTTCATGAGTTCAGGAGGACAAACCCACTTGTGATCTCTGCCCAAGCCATGTTTTGGAAGCAGGACTCTCACTCCAGAGCTCTTGAGAGAAGCGTTTGAGATCAAAGGATGAATTCCCGTCCAAATTACGCAGTAACTGTGAACAGTAGCACCGCCTCTCGGCTGTGCCTCCGAGCAGCGTGAGGGCAACTCACTGAACTTTTACGGGTCCCATTCTCCACAGTCAGTAATTATTTTCCTTGCATTACAGATGGAGAGGCTGAATCACACCAAGACAACCTGCCTTGGGCCTGAAAGGAGGAAGGGACCCTGTGCAGATGATAAGCCGGTACCCAGTGTTCGCCTTTGCTCTCTGGGGGCTGCCGGTTCAGCTGGAAACCACAGAGCTTCTGGATGACGTTTTCCTCTCCTCCCACTGAATCAGCCTTTTATTTACTCTTTGGAATGCAAAGTAACAGGACACCCTGTGAGTTTTATCTCTCTCCCAATCTTTTGTATCACAGTGGAAGTTGCCCAACCGGATTGAATGTTTTAAGTGCAGACTGAGCTGGGGTGGTTTCGGGGTTGTCTGGCAGGAATCTGGGTGGGAGGGCACTGCCGGTGAAATTTGAATTTAGGAGTCACACTGAGAACAGACTCCTTGGAAAGGCTGCAGGGAGGAAAACTCTTTGTCACTGAACCCAGCCCTTCACTGGATGGATGGTGCTGCTTTGCAGAGCTAGAATTCTTGGGAACTGCCTCCACCAGAAGATATTTCCCCTGCATTCGTTGTGTAAGCAGCTACGTTCTTCCTTTTTTTCACGTGGATGGCATGCCCAGGGCTGGGAGCTGATGTGGAAATACCCTTCCTGTTCAGACGGGGTTTGCTGCTCCTGCAGCTGATCCGTGTCTCCTCTGGGACTCTCCTGGGGGTCCAGTTCACAGCTGTTTAGCTCTTAGGACTTGCACACAGTTCTGACAAAAATGGAACCTAAAGCAAGTGCTCTCCTTCCTCCTTAAAGGCGTGTTAAACCTCGACTTGCCGCTCTCAGGATGCTGTGGTGGCCACACTGATGCAAAGAGACCACGTTAGGAGGAGGTGACAGCTTTTGTTGAGGAACTGATACAATTTGGACGAAACAAGAGGCTTTGTTTGCTGCTGACTGCTGCCATCGCACGTGGGTAAGTGGCTTGATTTTTGGGTGCTTCGGTTACATCTTTCTTGATGGTGACATGGCTTGGGCTCAGCATCCTTCGGTCAGACCAGAGGGACACATGGAAGCGTCATATTGCAAAAGCACATGGCAAACTGCTCATTGGGAACTGCTGCTTTGATGTTTCGGGGCTGTACAGTGCCCAGAAAGGGGGCCCCCATCTATTGCGGTGATTTAGCAACACGGCCACAAAATAAATCAGTGCTTTGGCAGCAAAGAAACGGGAATCCCATCCCTTTGGGCTCTAAACCAGCTGCCTCTCAGCTATATAATATTTTATATTTAGTACATGTGTTGCTTTCTTTTTTTCCCCCACAGTGATTGCATCCCTTTGTTCAAAGAGCCAGCTGGGCTAATGAATTAGTTTGTAGAATGTCAGTGGCTTGAATGACAGAAAACACTGAGCATTTGCATCTCTATGTGAACCTGGAGTGGTGGATCTTTGCAGGAGACACCTTAGGCCTCAAAGAGCGAGTTTGCATCTTGCCCTCACTAGCCACATCCCAGAGCTGCCCGGAGGAGGCAAATAGATATATGGAAGAGGAGAAAATTGCAGAAACAGTGGTTGAGCTCGGACTAGCTGCTTTATACCTAAAATCTGCTGTTTCACGGGGAGAATGTTAAGTCAGTCAGCCAGGTAGGGAGTGGTTGTAAAACTGAAGCTCTGGGCAGGGTTGGGCATCAGCAAGAGAGCTGAGAGCAGCTGGTGACATGAGCCAGCGGGCGGTTCCAGCAGGCTGACTAACAAAGCCGCCTTTTGAAGGGGAATACCTGAAATCCCAGGTACTTCCTGCTGTTCGGTGCTCAGCCTGAGTGGGATTCTGGTGGCTGAGGCAGAATGGAGCAGGAAAGGCGGTGGTAGAAGTATTTCTGCAAAAGCACAGAACTTCCCTGAGGTTTTTCACCTAAAAAGAACACAGCAGGATCAGAGACCTGACACTGGCTCTTTTTACCCCAGAGAAACACCTGCAAAAGGAACACAAAGCTTATGCTCTGCAGGAGACATTCTAGAGCAAGGGGAAACAAAGGTAACCAACCCAGCAGGCACCTCCCTGCGGCATGTGCGTCCGTGGGCAGCTCCTGTCACGCCAGAAACAGCGTTCGGGGAAGTTTAAATGTTCAGATGGAGGAAAAAAATCACTTTCAGAGCAGGATGCAGCTGGTTTAAAGTTATATTGGTATAGACTATCCCATATAAGACAGAGAAGGGAAGATCCTTTCCAAGAAAGATGATGTTGGTCCAGCCATGCTTAATCTTGATTTACTCATGATTGTGAGAAATCTAAATATTGGAGCGTGGTGGGGAAGTCATCTTTCCAAGAAGAGGAAAATGGTGGAGTAAGACTGTCAGGAACGCAGTTTTCAGTGTTAAAAACCATCTTTCAAACCTAGAGCATCCTCAGAACACCAGGTCGGTCCCTCCTTTTCTTCTTTGGGGGCACAATTTAATATTAGACCATCAGTTCCCAGGAGCTGTTGCTGATATGTAAGAAATACCCCGAGTGCCAGATTTGGATACACGTCCAATACCTGCTGTACTGCTGCGTGCCTTGTCACTTTTCATCTGGTCTCTTCTGTTTGATAGGATGTCTCAGCTCATTCCTAAGGTGCTGCAGCTTATCTAAGAGCAGGTTTCAGGCTGGGATAAAGGGAATATTTTGCTTTGGCAGCCCCTCAGTTTCCCAGATGTTTTTGGGAACAGCTTGTCCCAGGGGCCAAAGTGCTTGTGCGTGCTGGAGTGCCCTCTTTGCAGCGGGATTTCTTAGCAGGATAGTTGTTGTCACCTGGAAAGCCATAAGACCTTGGGTACATAAATCTTTGCCCTAGAAACTGTTGTGTCCGTGAGCGCTAGTGAACCCTCCTGCTGACTGTGGAGTGGCTTCTTTTGGTAAAAGACAGATTTTTCTGGTTTCATTTACTTAAAGCGCAGGGCAAAAAGGTCTCTTTGGGCGATGCAGTGGGGTTTTTGGCTTTCCGGGCACGGCGTTTTCCTTCGTTTTCCCACGAACGCCGGACACGGGAACACCAGGGGGACCCGATGGGTGTTTCCGCCTCCCCGTACCTGCGGAGAGGAGGGGCTGGGCACCGTGCCGAGCCGCACCGAGCCGTGCCGAGCCCAGGAGAGCAGCGCCCGAGCCATGGCGGCCTGAGCCGGCCACGCCAGCCGCCCTCGCCATGGAGCGGGGCCCCACGGCTGCCAGCATGAGGTACAGCGCCCAAGTGCAGGTGAGACGGCACCCGGAAGGCGGTGGGGGTCTCCCAAAAGCCATCAGCTTTTCACCATGCTGCTTCGGCCTCTGCTGGCTCTGGTTCCTTTGAGCTTTTCGGGTCAGGACCGACAAAGCTCCTACTGCTCCGGGTAAGGTCAGGAGAACCTGTTTGGGGGATGCCGCCAAGCCCAGAGGAGCAGGAAAAGACAAATCAGCTTTGGGAAAGGGGAAATTCCCACCCGTGATAGACCACCTCGGTGTCAGCTCTAAAATATGTCTGATGGTTTTGATTTCGGCTTAAGCTACGTGCTGGGGGTGTGGGTAAAGCTAAACTACACGACGGTGAATTGTTTGCAGTGCTTGAGTCTGGGTTGTTTAGCAACAGATCTAACTAAACCTGTTCGAGCCATTAGCAGGTCTGACTTTAACTGAGAGCTTTGGGGCTTCATTAATTAACCAATGCGTTATCAGTGTGCTTTGAAACTTGAGCGAGCTTAAGCCATGGTCTTGGTTTTTGGGACTGCGGGTCAGGCAGGGACTGTTGCTTTTGAGTTGCACCTCCGGAGCTTGCTCTGTGCCACAGAGCTGTTTTAAAACCAGGTGTTTAGATCAAAGCAGGACAGCAGCGTGTTCCAGCTCACCCGTGGGCTGTCTGTCTGGGTGGGTCTCAGAGGTTTTAGCGTTGTTTTCTGGCAGCACAAGCAGCCAGCAGCTCTAGCAGCCATCAGAAAGCTGGCCTACAGCAAGAAAGAGCTTATTTTGCCTCCAGCCCGGCTGTCTGCGTGTGTTAGAGCTGCCAGGAGCGGGAAGGAGATGCTCTCGCTGATACTGTTCAGCTCCAGCTCCTTGTTCCCTGGCCGGGTCAGGGTGACTCTGTCGCATGCAGGGTGATTGTTCCTGTTCCCTTGTTCTCCTGGCTAAAGGAAGGCTTGTGCACTGGTGTGTCTTCTCTTTGCTCTGGTTCTGGATCAGTTTTCCCCCTTGATAACTTCAAGAGGGAGCTGATCTGATCTGGGAGGACCAGCGAACAGCCCGAGCGGTTTGTCACTTGTTGGATTTGGCTTCCTATAAATGAGACCGCAGAACAAACGTGAGTTGTTTTTTGCAATGATCCTGTCTCCTCGTGTGATGGAGAGGGAGCCGGGCACAGTGAGAAGCTACTCCTCGTCCTCAGAAAGGTGCAGAGATTTTCTCTTGGGTCATGTCTGATGGGTGAGCTGCTGCTCAGGCCAGTTTTGCTGCTGTGGGTGCCAAAACCAAACAGGGATCAGGAAGGTGACAACGAGAAAAAGGGCTGAGGCCAATCGAGAGCACACCAGACCTTTGCTCAGCAAACAAAAGATCACTTTGTAAAACCACCGAGAGAGTTGTGAAAGTATCAGAGCAAAGGTTCTTGCCTTGCCCAGGGTAGAATGTGCCATTTCCATCCAAAGGCAGCCTTTCAAATGATGTACCTCAATACCCCAGATATGGGCTGGGGCGGAGGAGGGAGCAGCTGATATTGATTTGGCAGACAGAGGCTTTGCCAGGTCAGAGGTGCTGCTATTCCCCATGTTGTTAACTCTAAACATTCAAATATCGTGGGCCAGATCCACCTCAAAGCTGTATGAGTCAGTCAAGAGCGTGGGTGCAATGTGATGCGCGTGGAGTGTTTCAGCGAGGTCTGGAGCCCAGCTGGTTTTGTGCGGCTGCTGGAGGGCGTGTTTGTTGCTCGGACGGTACTTTCTGTACCGGGAAAGATGTAGGAGTGTTCTTAAATAAGCCATTTGCATCTGCGGCATGTCTCTTTTCTCGTCTGGGGACATAAGCATGTTGTAGGGAGGAATTTCATGGCTCATAGCTACATGTAACAGGCCTTATTTCCTACTTCTCTCCAAGAACTGCTGAATCTTGCATATAAAAGTCTCTGCAACAACAGAAACACGATTAGAAGCGTGGTGGCTTTTTTTTCTGAGCTACTGCATTTCTAATCCTGGTGCGGGGCAGCAAGCGTAGCCCGCGCTGTCCTGCGCAAACATTAACTCGAGTTTCTTCTGCAATAAACCTACAGGAATTTGGTTTCTCGTATGACTCAGAATGGTCACGAGACGATTTAATGCTGTAGAGGACTGAGGTTGAAGTTGGTGCGTGAAATAGGTGTGTGCGACTTGGGTCTTTCACTATTGCCCTCTGTGCCCGGAAGGCAGACAGTGCGGAGGACTCCGTGTCCCTTCAGAGTCCCTCCTTAGCTCTGATGTCATCATTTTATAGCATCATTGCTGCTAATAAGGAACTGAAGATGAAAAAATAATATGCTGGCAAAGTTTCTTCAGGGTTGGGGCAACACTGCATGGATGTGCCTTACAGAAACTCAGCTCTTGTGTGTGCTGTTTCCATGTATTTCTTACCAAGGATAAGAAGAGAATTGGGAAGGTTTTTGTTATCAGATCCCTGGAGGGAGTATCAGGGTTTGCAGCAAGAGCTGATCTCAGGAATTGGGAAGCGAGTTCCATGCTGTGCACACCATATGTCAGCAGCTTTTAGTTGGTGGGTTTTTTTAATCTTATAGGAAACAGGCTGTTTCCCCTTATGCCAACACCACAAAGCTGGTATTTGCTTTCAGTGTGATCTGGGAAACCTCAGGATTGGAAACAGAACTTTCTTGGCTCTTTCTTGCAGAAACCCACCCTGTTGATCTCAAAGGCTTGGGGTGGGTGTCCCAGGCTCTGGGCCTGGCTTGCTGGCCACGTCCTGCACTGGTCGACGAGGTGATGGATTTGGTTCCTCTCATTTCTCCTGTGATATTTGTTTTAGTTTTTATTGAACACCACCTGAGGCAGGTGTGGCTGCTAAAGGGGAGGTGGAAATTGTCTCTCGGACATGCAGGGTGTAATTACCCGGCAAGAGTCTGGCCGTGTCGCCCGATGACTCTTCTTTGTTTGAGACCTCCCCAGGCCACCTCCAAGTTTGTGTTCTTGCTGGAACCACCAGGCAAGCCAGAAATCAGCTTCCGTGGGAGATGCTGATCCCAGCTGGAATCCCAGTGAGCACCTCCTGTCCAGAGCTGCCTGTGGCGGTCCCTGCCGGCCCCGAGCACCTGCCGAATTTCCTGCTGACAGAATTGCGGAATTAGTCACTTCTGCATCTGGTTTGGCCAGTCTGGCAGAGTACGGTCACTGTCTAAAAATACATCGTGGGGCTGGCTGGCGGAGGACGAGTGGGAGGGTTTGCTCACGCACAGAGCTTCTCCTTGAGCTCCCTGCACGAAGGAGATGTGTGCAGGAGCCCTGCGAGCGCTAGATAAACCCATCTGTTCCCGTTCCACACTTCCTCATGGAGTCTTTACTCCAGGGAAGAACAAGGCGTGGAAGAAATGGGATGATGTCTTTTAAAGCAAGGAGGAAGTAACCGAACCTGTGACTAAGGCGGGGACAATATCAAGGCAGGTTTTCTGTCAATAATGTTTATCGGAGTCGTTTCCTCAAGGAGGACGAGTCAGACTTGGAGTCACTTTGAGCCGGAGACTTTCTCAGGGAATCATGGACAAGGTGAGAGCAGGATGTGCTTTTAGATCCTCTCTGGTTTGCATCTGCCCTTGCGATGGACTGTTCAGTACGAGAGAAATGTGCAGCAACTGTTAGCTAAAGGAAATTAAAATTGTCATCATCTTTCCTTGATTTATCTATGATCTTTTGAGCTTTCGAGGATGGTGTCCAGCCCCACCGAGGAGCTGTTTTTCCCCGTCAAACAGGAGGAGCAGCAGGGAAGGGATGTGCAGCACAGTGAGTGTGTGAGCAGAGGCTGAGCTGTAGTTTTTGGGCACAGACAAGCCTGGCACTAAGCTCAAACATGTGGTTTTTTGTGCTGAGCGTGGGCAGGGAAGATTCAGCCTCTTACTCAGAGGTCAGGACAGGGCACCTCATCTGAAATCTTCTCGGCATGACCCAACTTGGCATTCCTGGAGTGTTTGGGGGATGCTTCAGATCCTTTGCCTTGGGTTGAGAAGATAGTTTGCAGGGGTCACTCGTTGCTTACCCCAGGCTGCGACAGACGACAGCTCTGCAAAGCGGCTCCACGCGAGTGTCCAAGTTGGCTGGAGAATGTAAGTGTGTCCAAAAGGTGTAGAGATGTAATGGTGTGCGAAAGGTGTACAGATGTAATGGTGTGCAAAAGGTCTGAGGATGGGAGAGTGCAAGATCTGGAGTACAGAACAGAGGGCAGGGAGGGAAACCTCTTTGCATCCAGTCTCGTATCTGCCTCTAATCACTGCTAACTTCTGGTGAGTGACAGCGTCTCCTTATGCACCTTGTACAGGAGTAATAATGAAAATCATCTCCCAGGAGTCCCCATACTCCTTTAATTGCTCCTGGTGCTGTGGCTGTCGCTGCTGGCTTGGAGCACAAACAGAGTGGCAAAGGCGTCCTGTAAACTCTTTCAGGTTTAAGTTCTTTCATCCTTTTTTTCCAAGAAGAGCAGAGAAATGGTCTAAAGAAAGACCAGATGGTGAATTTTATTGCTTACTTTCCTTTGCTGCAGGAGCATGTGTTTGTCTGTGTAGGACGCAGAGAGGAGCTGCTTTTTCCTTCTGATTTAATCACACCGAGTAGTTACTCCTAAGAGTTTTCTCTTGGTAAAGACGCAACCGGTAGCTCCAAGAGGATGTTAAAATGCCCCAGCCACTGTGTTGTGCAGTCTGGCCTTGCTCAGCACTGTCTCCTGCTTGCAGGTGTTTGGTAAAACTGAAACTTGGGTATTTTGCAGAGGGCTGAAGGGGTTCTGTGTGAACAGGTAGATCTTTTAAAGCCCCAAGGTTGTTTTCTTGCTGCAGAAAAATGGATACACATGCAATTCCTCCTGTACTGCTGTGTGCCTTGTCACTTTTCATCTGGTCTCTTCTGTTTGATAGGATGTCTCAGCTCATTCCTAAGGTGCTGCAGCTTATCTAAGAGCAGGTTTTTGCGGATGTTAAAAGAGAATTAAATACTTTTGTTTCATCTAACAGCAGCAAAGTATCGGAAGTGCTGGGCAGGTTTGGTGCTGCAAACAGGGCGATGCTTGTGAGATCTGTGGCTGGTTTCTCCTCTTTACCTGATCTGAGGATTTCTTGTGTGACTTGGAAACCGATGTGACCCAGGTTGCTATTTCGAAGTTGGCCTATGAGACTCCAGGCGATCTTGACTGAAGAGTTTATTGATTTAGGATATCTGTATGTATTTAAGCTTTATTTTGTGTGTCTTCTGCTTTGAAGTTCCCTTGGGTTATGTTTTCAAGCTTTTCCTGTATGATCATGGAAGCCAAATGGGAACCAGAGCTTCCCCCATGGGATCATCCTCTGGCCCTGCTGGGTCTTTTTCTCCTGGCGCTGACTGGGTGGTGGTGACAGAACCAGCCTGGCACCCCAGAGATGCTGCGCTGGACCTTGGTGTCTTTTTGCCCAGCTTTAGGCAGTAAAATCTCACCAAGGAGCCAAGTTTTTCTTCCTCGTGCTGTAGGGAAGAGCAATAAACTCAGATTATTCCGAGAGCAGACAGTGTGAAAGCTGGTAGGTTGGTGAGTGTTTGCAGAGGATTAAACTTTGCAAAAATGCAGGGTAAGGTTCCTGCCACGTCTCTTTCTTTTGCAAAGGGCCTCTGGCAAATACCGTAGGGAGGAGAGGCTGCCGAGGGTGGGAGGAGAGGACAGAGATTGGGTGAAGAAAAGGGCAAAAGGAGGAGAGGAACAGGGCAAAAGGAGGAGAGGAGCGGTGCAAGGGCTGGGCTTTCCTGCAGAGCAAGGCTTGGGAAGGATAAAGAGGGTGAAGCCAGCGAGGATGGCTCATCGCCGGGCTCAGGAGCCCCTTTGCTGGTTGTTTTTCCTGACTTTTAGGAGCTTGTGACATTTATATCAAAGTAACCCGAGGCGTTAACGTTTATTTGTGTCAGCTTCGGGCTGAGAGAGGACAGGAGGCAGCATCTGACCTGGCATCACATTTGCGGGGAGGACGTTACCCCATTCTGGAGCGCAGGAATGCGTTTGAATGCGGCGCATTTGTGCTGGTCAGGCACTTTGCTTTGTGGCATCCTTGCTGGCCAGGAAGCTGCCAGATGCTGGTAAGGCTCAGGAGAGGGGAAAACGAGAAGGCAGCGATTGAAAAGTGAAGCGTCCTGGTAGTTTGGGCAGTTTGCAGCAGGCAGAGGTCCCTTCCTACCCCAGGAATAAGGCAGAAGATGTGCTTTGCTCTCCCAGTGTGTTAGCAAGCTCTGGGGAGGAAAGTGCAGCTCCGAGCCCCTGAAATCTGCCTGTACCGAGGATGCTCTGGGCTGGAAACATCTGAGCCTGCAAGCGTTCTGATTCCAGAGGTGCAGGTCTGCAAGGATGGAGGGCAGGTAAGCCAAAAGTGCGAGAAAGCGAATCCCCAGGGCACCGAGGCTTTTGCAGCTGATGTGGGGCTGCCACAAACCTCCTCTTCATCACCCGTGTGCGCTACGGGTGTCATTCTTCATTTCAGGGTGGCTGCGTTTAGAACCTGATCTTAATTAGCCAACACGTCTTGTCCTGAGGGTCTGGCTGGCCGTGGGCATGTCTTGTGTGTTCAACTTAGTTTTTTGCTTTATTTCTTTTAATTGGTGTTTGGGTTGAACAGAAAATCTCAAGCAAAAATACAGGAGTGCTGCGTTAGCCCCAGAGACGTCCAGAGAGTCATCTAAATGTAAAGGGAGGAAGTAGTTTGGTTTCTTGTTTTATAGGAATGCTATTTATCGCGTGCTGTGCCCCACAGGCTGCGGGTGACACACCTGCCACATAGCGAGTGCTCTGCGGGGGTGAATTTTTGTCTGGAGTTTCATCTGCCGGCAGGTAGAGATCTTGGAGGATTGTGGGTTTGTGACCTGTCATGGTCACAAGGAGCACGTGGACTCACCACAAAGTTTACTTGAGCTGTTTACCATATATTAGGTCTAAAAAGGAGTTAGGCGTGTGCAGAAAAGCAAAGTAAAAGCCTTCAGGGTTTGTCCTGCCGTGGGGTGGGTGTGGAGATGCTGGCGCCTTGAGTTGGGGCTGATGGGGAGCTCTGCTCTCAACTGCTTCGTGGCGGGACCTCTCCAAACCAGGTTTGGGAACAGCCTTTCCACCCTCCTGCCTTCTCTGCCCCCCCAGGACATGAACAACCTGGAGGAAGGGGTGGAGTTCCTCCCTGCCATGAACTCCAAGAAGATGGAGAAGCGGGGCCCGAAGCGGCGCGTGGTCGTCGCCGTCATCATCAGCGTTTTCCTGCTCGTCTCTCTTGTCACCGGCCTCCTGGTTTGGCACTTCAAATGTGAGTGTGACGCCTGATGGCGTGTAGGGTGCTACCCTGGGAGAACATCCAAATGGAAGAGCTTTGTTATCCTGCATTGCTCACGTGTGCCCTCTCTAGCTCCAGGAAGGGGGGATGACACCATTTCCACCCCCTACCATGATTTCGGCCCTTTCTGACTCTGAACCATTGCCTTCCAGACAGGAACGCACCCGTCCGGAAGGTTTTCAACGGCCACTTGCGGGTTCTAAACTGGGACTTCCTTGATGCTTACGAGAACTCCAGCTCTCCCGAGTTCATCATGCTGGCCAAGAAGGTGAAGAGCACGGTAAGAGGTTTCTTCCATCCCTCCTCCTGTGAGCGGGACAGCTTTCCTCCTCGCCTCTGGATGTGCTGAACGCTCTTCTTTAAACCTTACAGGTAGAAGAGATCTACATGAATCATCCAGATATTGGCCCGTACCACAAAGAGACGGTGATAACTGCCTTCAGGTGAGCGTTGGGTGCTGCCAGAGCCCTGTCCGGGAGCAGAGAAGGGCAATGCTGGGATGTCACACAGCTGTAGACCCTCATTGTGGGGATGGAAACACCTCAGTGATCAGCCTGAGTGACACAGGACAGGGTGGGCAGTGAAAAGTGACTTGAAAATGCATATTATTCTCTTAGCGGTCTGTGGTGGGGGAGACACCTTGAGAAGATCAAGGTATGGTGCAGCAGAGCTGAAGGGGACTCGCCGGGGCCTTTGCTGGGCACAGTTTGCTTAGTTTATCATTGAGATATCCCCCTGGCCATCCTACAAAGTGCTTCATCAAGCAGCCTGGCTCCTTCTTCTCCTGCTACTTGAGCCCTGCTGCGCCTGTTCCTTCTCTCACCCCGTAATTTCCCGTTCCCCTGCAGCGAAGGCAGCGTCATTGCCTACTACTGGTCGGAATTCAGCGTCCCCAAGTACCGGCAGGAGAGCCTGGACAGGGCGATGGCGGACAAGCAGAGCCTGGTGCAGAGGTGGAACCCCCGCCTGCGGAACCCCATGCTGAAGGTGGAGTCGGTCGTTGCTTTCCGTGAGTGCTGGTTCTGCCGTCCCTCTGCGTGGGACTTGGGGTGGGACGCATTTGGCTGGAGGGGGGAGCTGCCAGCCCCTCGGGTGGCTTTAAGGACGTGGCTTTCACAGCCGTGCGTCCTCGGGGAGGCTGCGTGGACCCTTCTCCGTCGCTCCGACACTCTGTGTTCTCCTCTGAGCCCATCTGGGGAGGGACAGGGATGAATCCTCCCTCCAGGCAGGACCCAGCGTGCGGGGGGGACCCCACCAAATCCCAGGGACCTCTTAGGTTTTGTGCAGAGGAACTTGCCACAGCCCAAAGGTGACACCCCATCTATTTTCTCCCACAGCTGCTGATCCCAGCATCGCTCACTCCACTCGGGACAGTAAGTACAATTCTTTTTTAGTCTCATAATGGGCACAAACCAGACTTGGAGCTGCTTTGGGGTCAGACAGACTGCGGCACAAGGTTCTAGCAGCAGTTCTAGCCCTGGCTGCCCTTTCTCACTTTGTAGGTGGGTGTTAATAAGCGAGAGTGCTCCCTGCAAGGGGGACAGTCTGCAGGCAGACGAGGAATTACAAGCACCCTGCATCTCGGGGAAAGACGGGGCACAATCTTCTCCTTGTTAACTCTGCCCTGCTCTCCTGGGCAGATAGCTGCGTGTTTGCCCTCCACGCCAAGGAAGGGGAGATCACCAGTTTCACCACCCCGGGCTTCCCCAACAGCCCGTACCCCAACAACGCGCTCTGCTACTGGACCCTGAGGGCGGACGCCAACTCCATCATCAGCCTGACCTTCAAGACGCTGGAGCTGGAGCAGTGCACGGATGACAGCGACCACATCAAGGTGTACAACTCGCTGAGCCCCGTGGAGCCCCACACTTTGGTCAGGTGAGCGTCCCCACCAGGTGTCTGCACGACACCAAGTCCTGGCGTGATGTGACACCGAGAAGTCCTGCTGCAAACTGAACTCCCGTCCCTGCTCAGAGGCTCTCGGTGCAGTTGCTGCTAATGAATTTTGTCCCTTCCTTCCTAGGCTCTGTGGGAATTACGCCCCTTCCTACAACCTGACCTTCCTCTCCTCCCAGAACGTCATGCTCGTCACACTGGTTACCAACAAGGAGGGGAGATTCCCCGGCTTTAAGGCTGAATTCTTCCAGCTCCCAAAGACGAAAGGTGAGCAGAGCCTTGGGCCAGTTCCCACCTCTCCTTGGCGTGGGCAGCTGTGGCTGCGGTTGGTTTTCAGGGATGTTTCCAGGAGACCTGGAATCAGGTCACATCTTGGCTTTTCCTGCCTCAGGCTTGGGTAACCACATCTCCCTGAATTTCTAAGCTGTTTTCATCTCCCTGCTTCTCTTCTAGTCTGCGGTGGGACTCTGAAAGGAGCGAGCGGCACCTTCACCACTCCCTATTACCCGGCACATTATCCCCCGGCCTTGGACTGCGTCTGGAACATAGAGGTAAGAGGGATCTCTCTCTTTGCCTTAATTAGTTGGTTAAATTAACTTAGTTATGTAGGACAGTGCAAGTGAGCTCAGAGCAGATGCTGCCCGCAGGCCTAGAGCCTGGCTTAGAGGCTCTAGGAGCTGGTGCCTAACACAGAAAAGGCTGCGAGAGGCCTGAACCCTGTGTGACCCTGACTGTGGACCTCAAATTTTCTGTACTCCAGCAAACACATCACCGACTCCACTTCCTTTTGCAGGTTCCCTCTAAAAAGAACGTGAAGGTGCGTTTCAACATGTTCTTCGTGCTGGAGCCCGGGATCCCCGTCAGCTCCTGCACCAAGGACTACGTGCAAATCAACAGCACGAGGTGGGTGTTGAGTGCTCTGTGACCCCCAGATTTGGCCTTTGGAGTTGGGGGGCTGCGTTTGGTTATATGGCACCTTACGCTTTCCTTAAACTTACTGTGAGAACAAATATTCTGGTGGTGTTTTGGGTATGAGGAGGCAGAACGGTGCTTGGGTTGAGCTGCTCTGGTAGCTCGGTGTTTTGGGGGGTTTGTTGCGTGCCTGCCTTGCGGAAAGGCAGAAACATCTGGCATGGTTTTGCTCAAACAAGCAAATCTCCGTTGCTGGGGGAATCGTGTCGTGTTCTGCAATGCGTTTTGTCACATTTACGGTTTGCTCTTGCACAAGGTAATGGAAGCCGGGCCAAAAAGCCGAGTCGGTACAGCGAGCAGTGTTGTTTCACAAGGCAGTTCAGAGCTGGAAGGAGGATTTTCCCCGTGCTGACTCTTCCTCTGTGCTCTCCCCAACAGGTACTGCGGGGAGCGCCCCCAGTTTGTGGTGGCCAGTACAACCAACAAAATCGAGGTGCGGTTCCACTCGGACCTGTCCTACACGGACACCGGCTTCTCCGCCGAGTACCTGTCCTACGACTCCAGTGACCGTGAGTTGAAACTCCGAGGCTGTGGGGAGATTTGGGAGGTCTGGAGGCCGTCCCTGCTCTGTGGTTATGCGGCCACGTAAATTGGGCAGCGTGCTTTTCCAGGGGATAGCAGCGTGTCTTGTTTACCTGCCAACCTCCTTGTATCCCTGCTCTGTTGTAAGAAGAAGGTGTTTTTGTGCTGGCTGCTGTGGGCAGGCACCGGGAACGCTGCGTGCTGTGGGGAAGGGACGTAGAGGTGACGTCTGGAAGTCTCAGATATTTCTTTACCCCTTTTTCCGCTCTCAGCCTGCCCTGGCAAGTTCACCTGCAACACGGGCCGCTGCATTGAGCGCAGCATGCGCTGCGACGGCTGGCTGGACTGCGTGGACGGCAGCGACGAGAGGTCCTGCAGTAAGTCTGTGCTTTATTTTGTTATCTTTTAGCTTTGCGGGGATGGATTTGGGATCATTGCCAGCGCAGGAGCTGCGGGGTCCTGCTCATCCAGCCCCTTCCAGTGGGATCTCCCTCCCTTTCCAGTCCCTCCCAGCTGGAAAGGTGGTTTTTCTATTTAAACCTCAAGGCTCCTGTGGGTTTGGCTGAGCCGGATGCTGTAGAATTATCTTGTTACCAAACCAAGTAATGAAAATATTTAATATGAAGAGTTAGGTGATATAAATGTTTTTACTGATCTTATGTTTTCCTGTCTCATTTTGAAACTATGACAGTCACACTTGTACCTAAATAAAATTTAAAACAATGACACCCAAGACACAAAGATAAATGGGTTGTGCATAGACTAAGGAACAAACCTCAGATTTGTTTCTGATTTTTGTTCCTGATCTTGCTGTAAATTTACACTATTTATAAATACATATTTATCGCTTGAAAATATTGGTGAATGAGATGCTGTTGTATTTTCTGCATTACCTGCCATTGAAATTTTAAGGAGTTTTGTAATTTCAGACACTACTCCTGTTGCATCTCCTACGTATAAATAAAACTGCTTAGCATTGTACAGGAACCTTTATTAAAATTGTTAAACATTTAAAGTTGTTTTTATTGTTTGAGTTTCAAAAAAGATTTTATGTACAGTGCCCACGTTTGGGTTTTTTTTTTAGTATGGTTCTATGTATATATAAAATATATATAGAAATTCAGATATAAATATGTGTATAAATGTATCTCCCTTCTCAGACTGCACCGAGAAGCAGTTCAGGTGCCAGAACGGCTGGTGCAAACCCAAATTCTGGGTCTGCGACAGCGTCAACGACTGCGGCGACAACAGCGACGAGCTGCAGTGCAGTGAGTGCTTTGCGGGCCGAGGGCTCGGGGAGGTGAAGGGGACGGTGATGCAGAGAAAATCAAGCACCGTGCTGGAAACGGGCAGGTAGAAACACCCCAAATTGTCCTTCCCCAGGCTGCGCGGCCGACAGCTTCAAGTGCGACAGCGGGAAGTGCATCCCGGGCACGCAGAAATGCGACGGCAACGACGACTGCGGGGACGGGAGCGACGAGGGCAGCTGCAGCGGTGAGGGCAAACGCGGCCTCTGCCGGGTTTCCTCATCCCGGCGTGTGTTTTTTGACGGGTTGGAGATGTCCTGGGGATGGGTGGGAGATGCAAAGGGCTCCTGAGTGCTGGGTTTAACCCTTCTCCCTTCGTCCAGCGGTCCAGGCAACCGTCCCCTGCAAGGATTACACCTACAAATGCCGCAACGGGCATTGCATCAGCAAACAGAACCCTGAGTGCGACGGCGAGCAGGACTGCGAGGACAATTCCGATGAGGAGAACTGCAGTGAGTACCCAGGGCGATGGGGGGACACCGTTTGCTGGGCTGAGCCCTTTAGAGAAACACTTAGTGTGGTGGAGAGAGCTCTTGGGGTTTTTCTGGGCAATAGTTCCATTGGAAAATAGGCAGGTGTTCTTGAGCAGCCTGCGGAGTGTCTGTGTTGTTTAAGAGGGTTTACACAAACAATATAGGGGTTTGTCTTCACTTTTATGGACGTGAGCAGTAAGTATTTTAGCAAATTGATCATTTGGGGAACCCTGACATGGGAGATATCCCGGAGGAACAACAAGGAGGTTCTGAACGGGAGCAGGAGTATCTAAGTGCCACTTCTCCATCGCCCCAGACTGCGGGATCCGCTCCTACGTAAGGAAGTCGCGGATCGTCGGCGGGCAGAACTCGGACGTCGGGGAATGGCCGTGGCAGGTCAGCCTGCACGTCACGGGCCAGGGCCACATCTGCGGGGCCTCGCTGGTGTCGGAGAGCTGGCTGGTGTCGGCCGCGCACTGCTTCCTGCAGCTGCAGGGCATCAGGTACGGGCGAGCCGCCCCGCTTTGCCATTCTAATAGGAAAAAAAAGCTGTTTTTACAGGATTTCTCCGAGAAACAGTGGAAGATAGCGAGTTGGGATGTCTTGGGACTCTTGCAGGTACTCGAACCCCAGCCTGTGGACAGCTTACCTGGGCCTGACTGACCAAGGCAACTGCAACGGCGCCAACGTGCAGACGCGGAAAATCAAGCGCATCATCTCCCACCCGTTCTTCAATGATTACACTTACGACTACGACATCGCGGTGATGGAGCTGCAGAGCCCCGTCACCTTCTCCTCCGTCGTCCAGCCCATCTGCCTGCCCGACGCCACCCACCACTTCCCCGTGGGCAAGGACCTGTGGGTCACGGGCTGGGGAGCGACCTCGGAAGGAGGTGAGTGGATTTGTGGCCGCACTGACATATTTAGTGTGTGTTTTTAGAGAAAACGGGTTGGATGGACGCAATTTAAATATAGTAGCTTGATTCGAGACTGGAATCAGATTCCCTTGGGAGTGCACGAAGTTCATGTCTCGGTCCTGCTGGAGAAGAAAGGAGGTTGTCACAGCGGTGATTTACCTGGTTGTTCGAAGCCCAAATGAAGCGTGCGGGGCGGGGGAAATGCTGCTTAAAAACACTCGGTGCTTTTCCTTACGCTGCCGCTTCCTCCTGGCAGGCAGCGGAGCCTCCATCTTGCAGAAAGCCGAGATCCGGCTCATCAACCAGACGGTGTGCAACGAGCTGCTGACGGACCAGCTGACGCCGCGCATGATGTGCGTGGGGATCCTGACCGGCGGCGTGGACGCCTGCCAGGTAGGACACCCGGGTTTATTGATTGCTGTTAGGAGGAGCTTTAGTTAGGAACACAAGCTGTTTGCTCAGCCCTTAGTATTCCACACACATTTGCACATTTAATACACAACAAATCTACATGGATCCTCCTCAATGTGGACAACAAAGGGGTTGGAACGGGCGTGAGCAGCAAATTGTGTCGATGTGGGACTTGGTCTTAAAAACGACTCAGCACCAGCCCAGGACTTAGACTTGAAAACCAGCAACATAGGACTTAGAGTTAAACCCATCTCACCAGGTAAGAGAACACTGCACCACACTCCAGTTTGTTACTGGGAGCCTTAGTTAGCAAGAGAGGTCGCTTGTTTAGCTCTTTGTTCTGATATGGTGATTCTTATTGCCATACGTGATTGGTTTAGATATTACTATACTTGATATATACATTTTTTATTGATGGAGGGAATGGGCAGGAGATTGTAGATAGCGGACAGAATTGTTTTGAGCCTTTGGAGTTAGCTATTATAGACTTATTGTGATTTGCTCTTGGTTCTGGCGTTGTGATTCTTATTGCCATACTTAATTGGTTTAGATATATGTAAATTTTGTGTTGATTGAGGAATGGGCAGGAAACTCGATTGCTGACATAATTATTTTTGCAACTTTGGACTTAGAATTCTTTTTGGAGTTAGTGGGGATAGACTTACTGTGATTTGCTCTTGGTTCTGGCATTGTGATTCTTAATTAATTGATTGGTTTAAGTATATGTAAATATGTTACTGATTGAGGGAATAGGCAGGAGATTATAGATTGCTGACTTAAGAGGTGGTTTTGCAGCTTTGGACTTAGAATTGGTTTTTTGAGCCTTTGGAGTTAGTGACTTCCCATGATTTGCGCTCTGTTGGTTTGGTGCTCACGCGACTGTTTCTGCAGGGAGACTCGGGGGGTCCGTTGGTCAGCGTGGAGCCCAGCGGCCGCATGTTCCTGGCTGGGGTGGTGAGCTGGGGCGACGGCTGCGCCCAGAGGAACAAGCCCGGAGTTTACAGCCGCCTCACCAGCCTGCGCGGCTGGATCCAAGAGCAGACAGGACTTTAAGGAGCCATTGGATTGTCATTTCCTCCCTGGCCTTTACTGTGAAGTTGGACTCTACCTCTCCAGAGCAGCAGGTGCTGATGGTTTAATTTAGGCCTTTATGTTCCCAGCTGCCAACTTAGAAATCCAGTTTCCCTTTGTGGGTAAGTTAGCACGACTCCCAGCAACTTGAATGAGCAGTCATTCAAGATATAACACTTAAAGAAAAATACTTTGTGATTAGAGGCAAACTTCATTGGGACAGAAAAATGTAATACAGCATGATTTTGAACCTAAGTCCAGCACTTTGTTTCAAACTGCCGTCCGCACCTCTTTCTTTGCTGTTCAGTCGTGGCGGGGGAAATGGGAGTTCTTAGGGAGGTTGGGGGATCCCCGTGGGGACCCCTCCCTGAGTGTTGTTCCACACCGAGGTCTCCTCTCCTGGCATCTGGTGGCAGCGAGTCCAGGGCTGGGGGCCTGAAAGAGAGAAACGTGGTGTGTGTCACCCCAAGAGAAGCAGCGCCCAGCTCTGGGTGCAGAAACGGGGTGTCCAGCAGAGAGACGACGTCTTTACCTCCACCCAGTGCTGCGGTTGAGCTGACACGGCTGCTTCTGAGCTCCAGCAGCTTCTTATTGCTTGCTGCAATGAGCAGAAATGCTTCTCTGAAATGTGTTCCTGGAGTTTGGCCCCTGCAACAAGAACACCACCATTCAGCTGTGCCAAACACCCACCTTACAGCCTTCTTACTTTTGTAAAGAAAAACACAACAGTGTCACTTGTGAATGTGCTGAATTATTTCTTTATTTTCCTGTGTAGCCTGGCCCTTGCCCCCAAACAACTGCACTCCAGCTGAGTTTAGTTTGCCCCGTCCTTGCCTGTAAATACAGCATTTTGTAAAACTCTCTATTGAAGTGGAGACGCTCTAATAAACTGGGATATTTTCTAGTACTCTGTGTTGTTCGTGTTGTTCCTCACCTGAGGAATCTGCTGCACAAATGCTCAATTTTCAGTTAAAAACACTTCAATCCTGTACTGCTCCCACACTCAGCAGTTCCACTGCACTGCTTTGGGCACACACCCACGCCACACCCGCACCCCCACCCACACACCCCCATGCCCCACCCCAGCCACACCACACCCACAACCCCCCACCCACACACCCCACCCACACACCCCCATGCCCCACCTCAGCCACACCACACCCACAACCCCCCACCTACACACCCCCATGCCCCACCCCAGCCACACCACACCCACACACCCCCACCCACACACCCCCATGCCCCACCCCAGCCACACCACACCCACAGCCCCCCACCCACATACACCCCCACCCACACCCCACCCCCCATATATATAATTTGATATAGATATAGATTAGAGAGAGAGATGATTGAGAGAGATGATGATGATGATAGAGAGATGATGATGATAGAGAGATGATGATGATAGAGAGATGATGATGATAGAGAGATGATGATCATGATAGAGAGATGATGATCATGATAGAGAGATGATAGAGAGAGATGATAGATGATTAACAGAGAGAGAGAGATGATAGATGATTGATAGAGAGAGATGATAGATATATATATAGAGAGAGAGAGATGATAGATATAGAGAGAGATAGAGAGAGATGATAGAGAGAGATAGAGAGAGAGATGAGAGAGAGAGAGAGATGATAGAGAGAGAGAGATGATAGAGAGAGAGAGATGATAGAGAGAGAGAGATGATGATAGAGAGAGAGATAGATGATTGATAGATTTTTTTAAAATCTATATATATAAAATATCTATCTATATATACATATAAAAAAAATATATATATATATATATAATATATACATACATACACACTAACAGCTGAGCTCTGGTGTTTTCAGAGTCTGGGGGGATGCAGGAGCATCACACCAAGTGGTTCTTGATGCTGCTTCCACCTCGAAACCTGCAGGAATCAGACTCACCCCATGTTGGCAGCAAACTGAGGAGCTTGTTCTGCTTTCTGTGCAGGTAAACAGCAGAGGGAAAAATAAACACACAGACACACACCTCAAGCCAAAAAACCCCCCAAAAAGCACACAAAAAAAACCCCACATGCACCAAGAAATCTTGCAAACTAACAAAACACAACACCGCACACCAAAACAACACCAAAACAGTTCCCAGCAGCCAAGGACATCCAGCCTGGGTTTGTGGACACGGGGCTGCATGGCTCCTGCCACTTCTTTGTGCTGCGGACACAAGGGTTTCAGTTGCTTTGCACTTTATTTGCTCCCCTATCTTGTCCCAGCGATGGTCAGTGTGCGGTTCCAGGACTGCGAGGGCTCACGGGAGACTCTGTGCAGCTGATCTCTGCAGAGAGAAACAGAATCAAGAACATTTCTGTGCTCATACAGTGCCGCAGCAACATCAAACGAAGCTTCAGCTGCAGTTGCTCGCTGGCCCCTGCACCGGCTCACAGGTGGACATGGAGCAGCTGCCAGGGTGAAATGATCATCACATTGGGAAGAGAAACACTTGTTCTGGTACATTCTCCCCAAAACCTTTTGCAAACCCCAGTTCCTCTCTGTACAACTCCAGGACTGTGCGGTTCATCCCACCAGTTCCAGAGCGGTCCTGCCTGGGCACAGACAGAGAGAACCAGCTCACCCCAGGGCATCAAAGCTTGGCATTTGGCTCCCCGGCACGCAGGGAGATGTTTACTCACCCTCTGTTCCCCCCCATGCAGCACTGGCCATCTGGGCTGAGCAACAGCACAGGAGATGCTTTTCCAAACACAAGTGCAAATCCTCTGCAAGAAAAAGCAAAAGAGCAGCATGTTCAGACAGGTTTTGTGTCCCCGAACACAGCATCACCCACACAGCGAGGTGGGTGTAACTGGGATCCCATTCCCTGCAAGGGCTGCGCTCGGTTCTGCTCTGAACAACCTCTCAGCGAAGCTGTGATGACGTTAAAAAGAATTGAGAACCAAGAGCCCAACCAAGATCCACACAGCACCTGGTGAGATAGAAATACCCCAGAACTGTCCCACTAAAACTCCACTTTGCCCCAAGGCAAAGTACAGCAAGACTCATCAGAAACCTCAGGCCCTACAGAAACCAGCCCTCCATAAGGTTTAAAAATAAATGCAATAAATGTATTTTTAAAAGCCCCAGGCCTCCCAGCTCCAACCCCACTAGAGGTCTCTCTCAGCCAAGGCACCAGGGCTCCCGAACCATCACTGAGAAGGTCCAGGGAAGTGGAGAAGGTCCAGGTCTGCAAGCCAGAGCCAAGAGGAGAAAGGAAGAATGAGTGGGCAGGGAAGGGAAACAAGTGTAGGATGGAGAACCACAGCTCCCAGCAGCTGGACTCGCCCGCAAGGTGCCTAAATGAGGGACTTTTGGGGGAAAAAAACAGCTCTGAATCAGCCTGGAAAGTCCCAGCCCTCAGGTTAAGGGTCCAAGTCTAAGAGTTTGATGGCCAGCAGCCCAGTTGATAATTTTTTTCCCCCCAGTAGTTCCCAAACTGTTCCCCCTCTTCCAACCTCAGAGGTGTCAGAGGAAACAGTTTTCCCCTTGTTTCACATGAAAATAAACCAAATATCATGCTCCAAATTCTGTGTTTCATTTTGTACATTCTGATACCATGAGATTTAGGCAAAATAAACCCAGTCCTAGTTGGTTCTTGGAGCTGGTAGGGATGGAACGCTGCTGAACTGGGACGGGACACAGTGACAGACACAGAGAAGTGGCAGCACAAGGGGCTGGAAGGGGTGGAGCGGAGTCAGACTTGTCCCCAGGCACACAAAATACAAGACGGTTCGATATTTGCATCCGATCGCACCAGTTGTCTTAGAAACTGTGAGAAAAGAAGTGATGGGGGAACTCAAAGCAATCGCGGAGGGGAACCTCTCAACCCAGGGAGCCAAGGCAAACAGCGGGGTCAGGAGGATTTCACGCTGCCAGGGGCTATGGGGATGGATCCGAGGGGACAAGGGGGTGGAAATGCTGCATCCCCTGCAAGTGACCCCAGGGCAGCGCATCACAAATGGGAACAGATGACTTGGAGGATGAAAACCACCAGGAAAGCAAGCCAGGGCTCCGAGAGGGGCGACAGCCGATGAATCAAGGGAAAACATCCCACACAGTTGCTCGGAAAACCTCCTCGCACGACATGGCCGGGGCAGCCCAGCTGCCCCCATGGACACCTGCGGATCTGGGGTCTGCTGCCACGTCCTGGACCATCCCGCTCTACAGTCACAAGCTCTGAAAAAACCTCTTAGATAAAAAAGCAGCCAATGTCCCTCACAAACCAGAAGACTCGGGTTCTTGCCTCATTGCTCCAAACCATTTTAGGGCTTGCAAAAGCAAGAAAGCAGCAAGTTATCTTGGGCCTTCAAATAGCCACTTGTGTTATTGCTTTGCAGTCACGTCTGTGCCAGCAGGGAGCATCGCTTCACGTGCCACTGTCTGCCTGCTGATTTGTTTCCCACACGTATTCTCCATGGGGAGATGATCAGGGGAAAAAAATATATAAACTAAATCCTGCACAGCAGCCAAGATTCTAAGTGGACTGTCTCTGTAACATCCTTCAACAACAATGAGCTCAGCACACTGGGCAGACTTTCTACCTCAGTTACTCAGACTCTTATCAGGGCTTAAGGCTCAGCCTAAGTGCTGGATGTCTCAGCTGCGCTTGGTCTGCCCAGGTTGGGGAGCAAAGGATTTGATGGAAAAAACAGCAGGAAAGCTGCAGGGGAGCAGGTTCTCAGCAGCTGCCAACCAAAGCACCTGCAGTGAACCAGAGCTTGCGCCTAATCCAACGCTTCCCTCCCAGGGCTCACAGCGGGGGACAAGAACAGCAGCAGCTTTTATAATTCAGGGGCATCCTGTCACCCAGAGGGAACACGAGATGCTTCGGCTAAGCTGGGTCTTACTGTCACCTCATTTATGTCCAGCTGTCAGATGGTTCAGCTACTCTCAGATAGTGGCTCTGGTTTCCTCTAAAGAGTCTCTTGCTACACACCGATGACCCTCAGATGAAGAAGATACATTACAAACTTGTTTTTAAGCAGATGAAACTGGATGGAGCCCTGTGACCCTCACACAATCCAGCAGGGAGGTTCTTTCACACAAAGAACACGTCTATTTTTTCCCCTTAGCAAGAACACCCCAAGGCAGCGTTGCCCCTTAGAGCAGCAGCATCCCGGTCTCGCGTTCCTTGGCACAGGTAACATCTTGCCCACCTGCTGCACTTACAGTAAGAGGATGATAAGGGTCTGGAGGAACACGCGGAGCTTCCCGAGGAGATCGGCACAGAGGGTTGTCCTGGAGACGCAGTAAGCACCGAGCTGCCAGCTGACTGGGGCCAGGAGGGTGATCTCAGCCCCGCGTTATCAGACGTTCCTGGAGGAAAGATTGAGTCCGTGTGAGGATGGGGTGAATCAGGCCACGCGGAAGGTGGTTCTTATGTCACTATTAGTCATGTTCTTTGGCGTTGCCGTCCCAGCATGGCCACAGTGCTCAGCAGAACTAACTCAGCTAATGGGACCGGTGAGTGGCACAGGACAACAAGGTGAGCACAGACCCACCAACCACCCTCTATTTCCCATAAAACAGATTCCCAACTCAACAAAAAACTAAGCTTCCCATTGCATGAAATACTACGCTACCACAGACCCCTTGACCACTACCAGCTTTCCACCCTGCACTAAATATCTCTGCAGTTATCAGATGGACTATTGCTTCTAGTTTTCTCCCTTGCACAGCCTAATTTTAAACCTTTCTTTCCCCCTCCTTGTTTGACAGCGTACCCAAAGCCTGATCCTGCTCATCTTTCACGGAAAGCAGCTTTATCCCATCATAACCGATCTATTTAGCAGGCGATATTTTAAGAGTTACTTCAGCATTACAGCCAACCTATTGGTTACGCAGCGTTGGCAGTGCAGACAGGGTGAGGAAAGAAAGCGATCCATGGGAAAATCCTCAGCTTGTTCAGAAAAAAAAATGTAAAAATAAAGCTTCTTAACTAAGTGCTAGGCACAAGAAAAGCCTAAAGTAAAAACAGCAGTGGCCACATGTTTGTTTTGCCATTTAGTTTAGGTTTTCAGGAGTGAAAACACCAGTATGCCTATATTCTCTAGATGAAAACCTCCAAAACCTCTTATAAAGAACCACAGTTCTTGGTACTCATGCTACCTACACCAAAGCTTGGCAGTGTTCAAGATGAATGTCACCATAACATTCTCTTTTCTATTCGGTACATGCAAAGTGACCCAGAAGGAGTTAATCAGTACTCAAATAATTGGATGGGTATTAACCCGCTGTAGCTTTGTGCTGCCCACTCTTCCAGTCCGAGGATGGAATCGAGGAGGGGAACGGAGCAGGTGGAGGGTTAGGAAAACATCTCTCATGGTGAGCAATCTGCCAGGATCCCAAGGGAAACGGTGAAAACCCTGCGGCTTGAGTCACTGAAAACTGGACCCTGTACAGGAAAATCCAGTGAGGGAACAAACCTGCCCCCAGAGCGGGGGAAATAAATGGAGAAGTTGGATGATCTCAGATCTTTCCCATCTCTGGTTTTTGTGATTCCAGAGATGTGCAGAGGCGATCGTTAACACAGAGCAGAAGAGGTAAGGCAGATGATTAACGGTTACTCAAACAACAGTATTTGGGCCCTAGACAGCTCAGACCAGGCTCAGCTTGAGAAGAGCAGTAGCTTATAGTGAGAGGAGAAACATCAGCGTCCACAGGAAAACCCACAGCCAGGACAACACGAGTTTACAGCAGCCACCTTAGTGAATTTTAATCTTAGCTGGTTAAATCTGAAGCTCAAATGTTTGAGACAGAAGTTATCTGACAAAGAATTTAGTGAAAGCACAATGTTTACATGTTTTCAGACCAATTCTTCCAGTTACCGAGTCCGAGGCTACAGAGCAACTAAAAATCAAGGGAAGAAGCCCAGTAACACTGAATAGGACACTGTTGGTTTTGTTTTTTAGGAGCCACATGCTTCAGAAACAGACTTACCTGCCATGAGCTGGATCAAGGAAGAAAACACCAGGAAAAGCTCATTCCTTGGTTAATATCAGCTTCTTGTGCTTGCTTTCAGAGGTGACGGCTGCTGATACCTGGAATGGAAGATGCCGGACCAGACAGATCATTAGTTTCCAGCAAATCCCAGCAAGGACAAGATAACACACAGTTCACCCATCAGAGACCTGTGCTGTCTCCCCCAATATTATAGCAGATACAAGCTGGTTTAGACACCAAATTAAGACACCTTTAAAAGCAATGTCATGGGGATCCACTTCATGTTTGTTCTGTTACAAGACGTTTTATAGGGGCCGCATGTTCCACCGGACAACTACAGCCATGGTCACAGGCTGGCGCAGAGGCAGGGAAGGAGCAGAGAGGTCCTGTGTTTTATGTCAGATGTATTCCTGCAGGCAAGCTGCTATTCAAAGAACAAGAGAAATTAAGGGCTGGATGGAGGCACCAATTTGGGAGAGAACAGCTAAAAAGTGCTAAAGAGGAAACGACCAGCCTGCGGATACCAAAACACTCATCCTCTGGACAGTGGAATTATTCCGGACAACACAAAGGACTGTGGATATTTCCTAGAAGTCATGGGACGAGAGGAACAGGAAAATTTCAGCTGCCGATCCGGGACCGCTCCCAGGAGGGACGTTCAGCTGAATCTCTTCTTCCAGGGAAGGGACAGAGTGTTCTCCCTGCAACCAGCTTATCACCCCACAACAGCACATGGGAATATAGGAACAGCCCCACCATGGCCAAGAGCACGGAGGAGATTAACTCATCCTCTCCTCTGCGCGCTTGTTCCTATAGATTGAGCCACTCGGAATATTTATTCCTGTATTTCCTTCTCCAAGACAGGGCAATACTTCAGAACCACCTCTGTGGTGAGAAAAGACACGAGTTGTTACCATTACAGCAGATGACTTCATACAGACATGCAGGTTTCACCCCAGCAAGCGTGTTTCACAGAGATGATATTTCCTCACTTGGGGAATAGCTCCCAGGAGCTTCGAGCATCAGTCTCTCTCTAATTACTGCATTTCACCCAAAGCAAACACAGCTCACATAGCGAGGGCTGCCAGGGCTGCTCATCCCTCCCTCGCCCAGCACTACGGGTTCACGGGTAGGCAGAAGGAAAGCTGAGCACATGTCCTGGCCCAAAAGGTTGGCATCAGTGTTCCTAAGTTTGGATTTGGAGCTGGACTGCCACAAAACTCCGAGAAGCTCAGGATACGGCCTGTGTCACGTCTATACACGTGCCCAGGCCTGAGCCAACTGCAAGTCCTGTGGCTGCATTAACTCAGCGTTAAGTCAGCGCTAAAGGATCCCACCTCTGCCCTGAGTTCACCACCGCTACAGGGTGCCACTTCAGACCTGGTTCACATCCAAATACCTCCGAATGCAGACAAAATGAACACGCACCTACCTGCAAAATACTGTGCAGAGGCGCCCAGAAGGAAACTGGCCGGTTCAAGGTAAAGTCAGGCTCTCCAGGGACACCATCTCTGTCTCCCAAAGGCTGGTTCTTCAATATCCTGGAGCAGGCTGCCAAGAGCTCAACAAACCACAAGCAGCAAGTTACCTAAATTCACAGGAGACACAAGAAAAACTCAGGTTTGCTAAGGCTCTGTGTCTGACCCAGAACACCGTTGGAATGACTGAAGTGCCTGACACCATAGTTAGTATCCCACAAAACACTCAGACACACCTCTAACTGATTTACTGCCTCTTTCTTAAAAATATCGAGAGAGGTTTAGGATGTTTCCCAAACCTTCCCACCAGACCTCATCTCTGCTCGCAGGCATGGGTGGTGCTGAGCATTGCTGCTGCTGGGAAGAATTGTTCAAACACACTTTGAACAGGATCCACAGAGAAGAGGTTTGTGTTTCCTGAATGGAAATGAAACCCCTTTATATAGGGCTGGATTGGAGATTCAATGGCCAAACTGTTCCCTTCAGACCTTATTTTCTTTGGACCTCCAGGATGCCCCACACAAGACATCTGGCACAGAGCTTACAGGACACAGTTTGCTTTGGCACCAGCCAGGGTTTGGAGCTCTCGGTGTTTAAATAGGATTTTATGAATTGAACAGTCTCGCTCTCTTCTGTAATGCCTCAAATTAAGGTTTCCACATGTGCCTTTAATAGAGATTCACTAAGACACTTATTGCATGTTAAATAAACATCGCTCAGTGAAATAGAACACCCTCACTGAGGATTAACAAACATACAACTCACTCAGGCTGCTGCAGCTGTTAAACCTCAAATACAACTTCAATGTCATAATCAGTCACTTTATTAAGATAATAATTGCCCTATTAATACTAATTAAACGACTAATGTCTTCACACTCCTGCAACACTGTCCACTGATAACCCCTAAAGGTTGGTTAGCAGAGAGCCAGGAGTCCCTCACTGTCTGCTACGCCAAACAAGCTTCCAGACAGAAGTTAGAGAAGTGTGATCTGTTTTTTTGGAAAATAAAAGGGGATATGCACAGAAAAAACACTCACCACACAAAAAAACCCCACCAGCATCTTCCTGAAAAATTATGGCCCTCACCAGGACCTTGTTTGGAGGGTTGGGGCAGCCCACCAGTCTGCTCTGAGGTACTCAAGCCACCCGGGAGGTAGAACAGAAATGGAGGAGGATGATGTGCAGCCTTCACCTCCCAAGCTGAGCTCTTCCTCCCACAGTAGTCAGGCCCAGACTCCATTGCCCGGCTTGTCCAGGCTGACCTTCCATCATGAGATGGACCAGATGTTCCTGAACCAAGGGGCTGAGCAGCATCCTCAGTCTCTGAGGCCAAAGATGTCGTAACACTTGGCTGCCCACGCAGAGAGATTCCCCTGCCCCTCATTCCCAGATTTTTGGTAATGATTATTACTTGAAAAAGTTTAAAGAAAGCAAAAGTGAATTCCTTGCAACCTCGTCATTTTAATGGGAAGAATATCTTCCCTAAATGGTAAACGTAATTGAGCTCATCTCAAAACAGGCAGGGAGGAGCAAGTCATCGCTCGCCATGTGATAGTAACCTTTATTGTAGCTCAGGGATTCGACTATTAGCACAGACAAGCTCCCATTTATTAGGCTATAAAATAACACATTGCTGAGCCCTATAATGGCCTGCAGATATTGATTAATTGTTAAACTATCTCCGCAATGTACTATGTTAAAAGGGAAATGACCTCACGGTTCCTTTGGGACTCTTCACCTTCCTCCTGCTCCAAGAATTTCTCCAGCACGGCTTGCTGCAGTTCCTGCCATCCCCTTGCTGCGGGGGACTCAAACAAGCCCTTTTTCAGACTTCATTCTGTAAAGCACACTCAGCTTGAAAAAAACTCCAAACAGGCTCCTTGTTAATCTGTTCACCTCTCACTCGGGCTTCTTCTGCTGACATTTAAAGAAAAAATGAAGAAAAAAGGGGGAAAAGTCAGTTTCAAGCCAAAGGTCCACAAACAATCACCCCGATGGTTCATTTTTAAACTAGACAGGCTGTGGTTTGAACACGTGAGGTTCAGAAAGGACCCCCTTGCTTTCTAAACTCCTTCTCAGAGAGGAGCCTCGGTGCGGCTGGATCCAGACTTAGCCTCAGACTTGGTCTACAGGATTATATATGTGCAACCAATCCTTTGTGTGACTTAGCAAAGGTTTTAGCAACCTCAAGAGGTGTCCCTACTCAAAGCTGACAGAATCCTTGCCACAACACATCCTTGGTAAATAACTAATAACATGCTAAACTTCACTATGTGTCTCCCCAAACCCACTTTAAGCACACCGATTCAGTAAAGAGATAAGGACACCAAAGGCTCTTGAGATACCCAAGCACATGTGTGTGTTAAACACCAGTTTACCAAAACATGCACATTTGAAATTCAAGGTGCCATCTCAACAAGAAACACCGAATCCTGCTCCAAACCCAAGGCTCCAGGGAAGACATTTGGCAAGCCCAGGAAGGGGAGGCCGGTAACCATGACAACTGCTCATTTCTCAGTATTAGACAACAAAAATCACTCCTGAAGACACAGGCCCCGCAACCACCGCTTCCATTTCCCTATCCTGGGAGGGCTCTCCATGAGTTGTGCTACACACAGGACTAAAATGCAGTAAAAGAGGCTCCCCTTTAATGGAAAAAAGCCCAATAACCTTACCTTCTCTCAGCACACACAGGGGAAGCTGCCAAATTTCATCCTTCTGGGTCACAATCTTCCCCATTTCAAAACCAATAAGGACAGATGCCAGGCAGTCACTTCCGAGCATTTGGCTTCAAAAGGCTGAGGAAAAAAAACACAAATGGGAAAGTCAGAGGAAAATTAACAACATGGATGCTAAGAGACAGACAAAAAATGGAAATCCACCATTTTGTAACATAGCTTCATTCATCTAGAACAGCAGAAACAATTCTGAAACATGCGACTTAATTCTCATTGTTATTCACCGTACATATCAGGTGAGCAGCTTTCATCTCCACTGAGCAGCCACATCACTGATTTTTATGATCTGTGCACGGTGCATAAAATTAGGAATAAAATTAAAACTGTTCAGACCTCAACACCAACGCAATTGTGGTGCAGGCAAAAGGCCCCGAACCAAGTGGCATCCTCACCCTCCCAGGCATCTTAAACAGCTCACACAGACGTAATTTCCAACCAAAATGATTCTATGATTTGAAGTTCTACCTCTTGCCTTTTGCTGCTTTTATGTCGGCTGCATCTTCCCAGCACTCAGGGCACCTTTTGATCCTGTTGTCCTCCCAGTGCGTTCAGCTGGATACAAAGCAGAGAGCTGCTCCAGAAAAAGCTTCAGTTCTTCAAGTTCTTCAAATAGCTACTCACTTTCCACCTTGGTTCTCCTGCATTTTCATCTCCTGGATCTGATACAGAGGAATTTCAGCCAACCTGAAAAACAAAACAACATAGAATCTTGTTGGAGCTCCTCTCCTTCAAGCTTCTCCTTCCCCAGGAAGCACCCCAGAAGCTCACCAAGCAGAGGGCAAGGCCAGACAGCTCTCCCTCTAACACCCAGCACAGTGTTTGTGTTGAGCCTAATTGGCAGATTTGAGCCAAGCTGCACCTGGCCCATCACAGACACAGCACCACAACACCCACTGGCCAAGCAGCATCCCCATGTGCTGGCTCCCTGCTGACCAGTTAACCTGTCAAACTGGGAGTCATGCAGTGTTTAGCGCCTGGTTTTGTGGGTGTCACACCACTTCTGATCCCAGGATTAAACGTCTGCTCTGGGGGGACCTTTGGGTGGCCGTGGACAAGGACATGCACCCTTCCTGTGTTAATTCAAAAGCTGGTGCAGGGCAGGTTCTCAGCCCTGGATAAGCTCCTGCCTTCCCATAAAACTGTCTCAGATGGCAGCGGTCGCTTATTCAGATAGGACAAGCCTAGATTTTCTGAGTTAAGGGTTCATCATCAAGCACCTGCTTTCCTGGCCTGTGTTCATCACGAGGCGCTGCGTGCAATGCACAAAGCCCCAAGAGAAACTCCGTGCCATAAAGAGAGCCAGGACTGTTTCAGATGTCAGCGTCTACAGCTGCTGTGTTGATTTTTTGAGGGAACAAATGTGCTTAGTGAAGCAGAGAGGTTAACATAACCCTGTCACTGCTCAGCGCTACAAAAAGCATTAAGGTTCAAGGAGTGAGTACAGAGATCAGCGGTGAGCACACAAAAACCTTATTTGGAAATGCGCTGATTTAAACACACAAAAGAGGAGGAATGGAAACGAAATGCGCAGAATTTCAAAACTGACATCAAATGAGCTCTGCAGAATGAGCATTTAATTAAATCATATTACAGACTCCTTTACCAGAAAAAGAAAAATGGCCAGAGGCTTAAAGCTGAAAGTTGTTCCTCTCACAAGGAGACGAAGAGGCTGGGGGATTGAATTTTGAGTTGAATTTTGACAGGTATCACCTTTAGGGGCTTTATATCTGGAGAGCAGATGCACACGTGTTGGGAAATGGGGAGGGAATAGGAAGAAAATATGGCAGGGACAGGAACAGTGAAAGGTAATCAGGGTCTATAACTCCACGCTGTATTTCAAGCCTGTGGCTGCAAGCTTCTTTATTTCCAAAATACTTCTTAGCCAGCTTTGCCAGGTCCTTCGCAACAGGGAAGAAGGTGCTACGTGAACACAGGGTGTTAATATTGCCTGGGAAACCTTCGGTTGTTGAAATAAAAATAAATGCAGAAAATACCATTTTAAAGGATCCCACAAACAAAAAAAAAAATCAGGAAAAAACTGGGCTGGACTAACTAAGGAAATGAATTCCCCTAATTACCACAAGATGCTCCCCAAGTCTGACGGTATCTCTTGGAGCAGATGTGTTCAAATAATGTTTCCTCAGCTTCCAGCCTGCGTGGGCAGATTCCAGCACCAACCACTAATGCTAAAAAGTACCTAATGAGCACTGACGTTAAGAAACTGCCTTGGCTTTTGGTGTCTGCATTCTTCCCATCCTCCAGGCCAAGCTGCAAACATTTTCTTGGTGTTATTCACATCAGAAAGTGCACTATTAAAAAAAAAAATATAAAAAAACCCAATAAACCACTAAAATCTGCATCCATGAAAGCAATTGCTAGAAAGGAAGGACTGGAGCCCTTGAAGTTCTTTATACAGCGTAAGTGCAAAGGGGCAGGTCTGAGGTTTCTCTCGCAGTGACAGCAAACTCTGCCTGCTGTGCCCAGAAGCCCCTGCAGACGTTATTTAGGGATGAAGAATTATACACACTCGCACATGCACCCCAAGCGGGTTTCGCTCACTAATCTCCCTCACAATGAGCTGTCTTTGCAACGCTGCACAGCGATGGAGGTTCTCAGAGGGATATCTTTGCAGATCAACAGGCAGGTTTGCTCCCCTTGCTGCCTGGGAAGGGACTGTCCGAAGAAATCAGAGATCTTGTTCAGATCAAATATTCTGAATTCTGCCATCTGTTGCCTCCTGTCTACCACTAGTATTACATAGCGGCTCTACAAATGTCTAACTGGAGATGATTATAACAACGTGTAAAAGATTACTTCTCTTTTCCACTTTCTTCTCCCCTCTCCCCATTCTGATGTTCAGAACAAGCTCGCTCTCCTCAGTAATCCACATTCACGCTCAGAAAGCAACTGCTTTAACTAGACAATGATTGCTTTAAGCAGAAAAAAATGCACTGGAACGAGGGGACTCTGGGAAACTTTGCCTTTAGCCTGTGGGAGCCACCTGACTTCTTATCAGCACGATGCTGTGTGCAGCTCCACGAGGACAGAGATAGGATTGCTTCTTGGAACAGCTGGAAATGAAGAAATGCTCCTTGAAACCTGGCCAGTTAATCCTTCAAAGGGTGCGGGACGGGTCCCTACAGCCCTACGCCGACAGCAGGTATCTCCCCTGCTTGTTCCGGGCTCTAGTTTCGGAATCCAAAATCTCGTCCTCCTCAGGGCCCCCCTCTCTACCCCCGCTCTCCATCCTCATTTCTGAACGAGCTCCAAGGTTGATTTCCTGCGTGTTTGAATAGGACCAGCTTGACACAGCCTGTCTTGGGATGAAATCACCAACTTGGCTTGCCTTCTGTCTGAAAAACAAATCCTTCTGCAGGGCTTTCATGTAGAAAAAGGACAAGGATTCTGAAACACAGGCAGGCCTCTGCCAAGTTCCTGTGAACTGCTGCCTGAGTACAGCTTATGTTTGCTGTGTATTCAGCTTGGCTTTAATAAAGATTACCTAGCTGAGATTTTATGCTACAAATAAGCAGTGAACCTCCTCCTGTTTGCTCCCGTAGTAGATCAAACTAAGGAAGTGCAAACACAGGTAAGTGAGATCCAGAGGGCTGGGAGGGAGGAGCTGTTTTCAAGGAAGGATGGGAAACCACGCGTGGGGAAATCTTGCACGCCGCTGTGGTTCCTGTGCTGGGTTTGGGACTGGGCTGCTTCTACAACAGCCTTCCAATTTGACAAGTAATTGCTGGGCTGTTCTAGCTAGGGATGGTAGGTAAATTTGCGTCCTAAATGAGTGAGATGCCAAAATTTTAATGTACCTATTGCACTTGGTTTGCCCGTAAAGCTTGAAAAAGTAGCCCAAGGCCCATCTCTGCCCTTCCCCAACCTCTCTAATTTTCTTTCCCAGAACAGAAAACACAGTTTCTGTGCTCACACTGCAGTGGAGATGAGTAGTACTATCCCCTCTCCCCAGCAAAGTGCTGGAGCAGAGGTTCTGTACCTGCTCTGCCGGAGCTTGCGCTGGTTTTTACAAACACTTCTCATCAGAGAGCTGGGGTCCGAAAGCCACCATATGGTTATCATTGGTACCGGAGAAGCGTGTGGCCAGGACATGTGTAACTCACATTTTCCTCTGGACCACACTCAGCCTGCACTTGTTTATTGTGGGGGATGGACTGGAAAAATCATTGACTCACCATCAGGAGCAAACATTTAAAATCTTGAATTCGAAATGCCTCTTTTTTTTCTAACAAAGCTTTTCTGTTGGTGCTGAGGAAGAGGAACAAGTATTGAGTGGGGAAGTTTTTGATCTGCACACTGTGGCTCCAGCCAATGTCACGTTTGTACTCTGGCCTTGCTTTACTCCGTACCTGGTTGAACCGTACAGAAAAACAAAGAGCCGCACTGCCTCTATTCCTCAAGCCATGTGTGGTTTAGGTATTGCCACACTTAGAAATGTCTCCATCAGAAATGAAACTCAGATGGGACCCCTGTATCTCAAACTACACACCCATCAGCTAGAATATGATGTGGCAGACAGATCACAACTGCAGTCTGCAAATGGCACGTGGTGCTAAAGTGCAGCGTACTGTGAGAAAAGGGGATTAAAGGTGCAATTTGGTGCATTTCAGGTACCATACACAGCTCTGCTAAATGTTTATTGGCAACTTTGCACATGTCATTTTGCAGCTTTGTGTCTCAGGTTATGTATATTAATGGGTCAAAGTCTGCAATGCATGTGTCTTGTATGATCTACAGCAAAAGAAGAAAATCAGCCTGTAGAAAAATCAAAGGCATAAAATGGCTGTGGGCAAAATGACCTCAAAATTGGGCAACACTACCCGCTGCCCTGTTCCACAGCTGAACCCAACAGCTGCACTTGTGTCTGGTTCAGTGAGGCTGGCTCAAACGCATTTGTCTACTCACAAAGCTCCTGCAGATATAAGGAGGCTCTGCTGGGTCTAAGATCTGAGCCAAGCTTAAGCCTGGATTCTGTTGCATCCAGCTCCATTTGCCACAACAGATTCTGCCAAGCTCGCCTGAGCACGGGAAAGGCTTCCAGTTCTAATTCTCAGCTCTGCTCTCCTGCCTCTTTCTGTTCTTCCTCTCTCGTTCTGCTGCCGGAAAACACATGAACAATGGAGATTAGCCAGAGCTCAAAGGCCTTTCAAGTGTTTTCCAAAAAGCACAAAACCTCTGCCTCTATTCCTTGCTGGAGTCACACGAAACCAATTCTTCCCCCCACCCCACACACTCTCCCGGACGTCTGAGAACAGTGAGTGCCTCACATAACTGAAGGGGGTTCCTGTCCTCAAATCTAACAAGCAACGAGATGACTGAACATCTGGAAGGAACAGTTGCTTCTCATATCCCCGAACAGCACATTTCAGTGTGTACTTTGTGCCACCCAGGGCTGCCTGCCCACGATGAAAGGGAATACGGGCTCCTTGGCGCCCATCAGCCATGAGTCAGAGAGCTGTTGGTTCACCCGTATGTAGATGCGCAGTTGGTGTTTCACTGCAAAGAGACTGAAAAGCACAGTTCACCTGGTGATCTCAGAACACACAGAAAAGACAGGCAGGTATTCACAGCACATATGGGTAGGATAGATCCAGGAATAACTGGGTGCAAGCTGCTGGCTGAAGATGGTGCAAAATTGGCAGGTTAGGCCCAGCTGCCCCATGGTCTCATTCTTTAGCAAATCTCTCTCAGCTCACAGCAGGGTGCGGAGGAGAACTGACTTGCTGGTTCAGCCTGTGGGGTCTGCAATCAGAAAGAGCGCTACACATTTGAACATCAATAACAGCAACCGAACCCACAACCACCGACTGCAAAAGAGCCAAAACCACTACTGGAGCAGGAGCTTCTCATCTCCTGTTGCAGATCAAGAACAAAATACACCTGTCCTTGAGCTGCGACATCTGAGCACCCTGCTCAGGTATCACATTTTCTCTGCCTAGCGCCCAAGAAAGTGGGAGCCGCTCACTTTATTTTCCAGAGAGCGAGTGGTAGCACAGACCCACTGAGGCTGCCAAGCCAAGGTTTTACGAGAAGGACACTCTGAAGGCTGATCCTGCACTATTTTCACTGTCCAACCCTTTGCGGTCTCACCTTTGGAGACAATGAGTGAGATCATACCTGCTGGGTGAGAACAGGGTGCTGAGAAGTCCCACCTACCAGCACCAGAAAAGGGAGATGAGGACGTTGCAAGTCCCGTAGCTCTAGTCTGCGCTCAGCTAAGCCAAGTCCCAGAACTCCAACCTTGTGGAAGTCTATAGTTTAAATCCACAAGGTATTAATCTAGTTCAGTCATTTCCAATGTGGTCACTAAGCTGCCAAGTAGCAGCGTTGGGAGTTACACTGAAATAATCCCAGCCCGAGCTTCTTGTGGCATCATAAATTGCCTGTGTCGTCAGTCAGCAGAAACCTGAGATGAAATTCTTTCCTTCGCAGTTAATTATTTCCAAGCCTTTGCAGCCTTGGTAGAACTGATGAAAGGTGCCGAACTGACAGCCCTGGAGAAACAGGCTTTCCATTTGTCTGCAGAGGTGGGCAGAAGTGAGCCAGCAGCGAGAACTTCAACCTGGTCTGCAAACCTTGTGCTTGAGCTGGACTATTCTTCTTTCCTACGAGTACACACTAAGCCGCTCTGCTTGCATGCCCCTGTAGAACCGCAGCCTCGGAATAATGCAACTTATTTGCAGGGCCAAACCCAATGTGGATTTTAGCCCATACGTCTGACAGCTCTCCTAGGGTGAAGCAGCCTCCTCCAGACCCGTTGCTGACGTTTATCATGGCCAGGTGCAAATCATCTTGTGCTGGCCCAGGGCCATGAGACCAGCATGTTTTTTAAGAATTTCACCCTCCTACCAGACAGTGTTTTTCAATATTTTGCATTAAATCTTCTGCTGTATTTGATTAGCCCACAGCAGCTGTTTTCCACTCTCACAACAAACCATAAATCTATAAGCTTATGTGTGAGAGCCTGTCTGTGCCCGAGAATGCTTGTGTCTGAGCAACCGGGTGGTTGCACAGCTGCGTACGAGCTGATACCTGAATACAGGCTCAAGTGAGATAGAGCAAATCAATAAACCCTCATATACCATCACCAGTGTGAGCCCATGTATGTGGGAAGGAAGGTGAGTTTCAGCACAAGCATATACAACGCACGAGCATGAGATTATCAAAGCACAGGTAAGAAAGAATTATGAAGCCCTGATGCAACCGTTCTGATGCACAGAAACATGAGCCTGTGTGCAATCAGGTTTGCGATTGTGTCTACTCAGTCAAGAACTGCTTGTTGTGAAGCCAAGATCTCCCGTGCCATGGCTGATTCAGATAAGGAGAGCAAATGGCTGAAAGAGAAAAGGGAGTGGAAACTGCTACATACATTTAAAAAAAAAGGCGTCATTCAAAGACTATAAAAGGCAAAAGTTTGGATGAAGGAGAAGAGAAAGGGTTGCCAAGACACTACAAAAAAAAAGAAGGAGCAAGCTGCTGCCAGGTCTTGGCACGTGTGCTTTTACTTGTATAAATCAGTCACTCTAGACCTATGGTAGTTCTTGCTGACAAGCTGTCAAGCTCCTTGGCTGGGGGAACAGGGCATGTGCTTTACATGCACTTACAGAATAGTAAACTGTTATTAAAAGTGGGGAAAAAAAACCCAGTCTGATTTACTTGTGGTTTTGCCTGCTCAGCTGTATTATCACAGAAGAAATTCACTTGTGCACAGAGTAGTCTGGGTGCATGGAAAACTCCAGGCCATCCTCCCTGTGGAAGCACTTGACCTCTGAAGGGGATGAGCAGAAACAAAACCTCTCCCAGAACAGAAAACATAAACTGGAGAAACAGGCTAAAGCCACAGAAATGCTGTGCAGGCTTCAAACGGCCCAAAGCACCATGGGACGTGGTTCATCCGCGCCTGGAACCGGACGGACACCTGCGAACATCTCAGTCTGGTTCAGGAGACGGGAAAAGCACCTCTAGGCAGGCTTAGGTCAGGGTTGGGATTGGGTCCATCACTACCTAAAAACCAGACACGTTAACTGGGACCAGAGCGGAGAAACGGCAGATCAGCCCTGGGCTGCTGGGACCGGTGGTCCGCAAAAGATATGAAGGATAGATGCTCAGCCTAGGGGAGGAAAGGAGAATTAAAAGCAGGAAAGCCAAAAAAAGGATTCAGAGAGATGTTACAGGAAGCGAATAAACAGATAATTGTCTGAGGAAAATCTGACCAGACTAGTTCTCTCTTTCCAGTTCAGCACAGCCTCATCACTGCCTGCCCACATTACAGAGATCCATCCTGTTTTATCGCTTAGCCAGCTGCACAAATGCACGCACGTATACGAACACAGGCACGTATATGAACACAGGCACGTATATGAACCAGTCAGGACGATGTGCCCGTGTTGCCCCAGCGAAACATCACGTCGGGTCTCATCCCGACTCCCATCCGAACCTGCCAGCCTTCCCAAGACAGACGCCTGAATTTCTACTCTATCCAACAGAAAACACTTGGAGCAGTAATACAGCAACCCCGGTGTCAGTCCACACACCAGGTTTTTAGGAAACTTACTGGAATAAAAAGTGAAACCCAACAAAGATATAAAATTTTATCGTGCCGTTTGCAGCAACACTTCCAAAACTAGGGTTGCCTGGAACGCAGAGTGCTGATCCAAGAACCACACACACGCTGAGCATCCTTATTGGAAGGGACTGAGCTCTTCTGTATGTTTTTTACTGTATTCTTCAGTTTATGGGGTGTAACCCCATAGCTCTGCTGTAACCTGTTCTGATTAGTCCCCAGGGCTGGTTTGTCCTTGACAGCACATTTATCCCACTCATTCTGAGTTTTAATGCTTATTTATTGCAGTCACGTTCGGAGGAAAATGCCTATAAGATAAAAACAGAACTATTTTAAAAACCAACTGTCTGCTAACACCACAAAACCCAACAACTACTGCAGTCTAAGTCTCAGCCCAGACCAAGAGCTCATTTGAGCACGCAAGCAGACGAAATTCCATTAATAATCCTACCACTAATTCACAGGGAGTACGAGTACTTCAGGACACGGACTGCGAACACAATGGAAAAAAAATCGAGAAAATGAGATGTTTGTGTGGATTTGCAATGCAAGGCTGTAGCCAAATCAATCACTCAGGGTTTCCCAACCACAGCTCCTGGCCCCAGCTGATGGAGTTCAAGACATGACCAGAACGGCGCGGAGGATGCTCTGTAATGGCTTAAGCTGCCAAGGTCTCGGGGGGGGATGGCGGGGAGAAGGTCAGACTTGTGCAAGACTCGGTGTGTTAAAGTAGGTCACTGATCCAACCCATCCATTTAGGGTTACGCGCCTTCCCGATGACTTCAGCATCTAACTGTCCTGACAACACCGGCGAGGAAGTGCTGCTGCCAAAACGTGAAGGGATCTAGGGCAAACCTCAGCCCCGAGCAGGAAGCCGCAGTAACACCCAGGCGCCTAAATCACCTTCCAAACAAAACTGAACCAGGATCTGAAGTTCACGTAAGCAAACCAAATCGCCAGCAAGCACCTTCACAACAACAGTGATGTCCTTGGGTGGTCTCTGTGGTTACACAGCAGTTGCATCCAACATATTCGACTATTCTACGTGTTACTGAGGATCGCCGTCTGCCTTTCATTTTATTTGCCTATATGGCAAATCCAGCGACAGACCCTGGCCCAAATGGTTGGTTGTGCTCGATGGACATCATCACAAAAAAAACACAGGCTCTTTTTGAACTATAACAGCAAAACCAAAACATCAATTACAAATACCTCAGTTGTTCAGTACTTAGTTATCTCAGGTCGTTTCCTTTGCTCTTCTTTTAAAGGTGTGGCTGTGAACAAGGCATGAGGCACAGGGGATTAAAGGAAGAGGGAGTAAGAGGTTAATTGGATTCTATACGGAGAGAGATTTAGGTTGGCTGAATTTCTTCAGTCAGCAGCACATAGTGGAACATGTCACTTGTAATTGAGCTAATGAAACACCTCTGGAGATAAAAAAACACGAGCTAAATTCAGACTTGGCTTAGAGACTTGAAGTTCATTCACCACAAGGTTACGCAGAGATGTGACTGCTTTGTTTAAGGACAGTGGGCTGGAAAGGTAACAGCGGAACTGGTTTTACTTTTGCAAAATCTGCTTTTTCTCACTCAAGGCTGCTGGACCTAGGGGTAATTAAGCAGATTGTTTCGTTATGGACACTATTCCAATATGCTAATGCAATTTACTAAGTCCAGCCTCTCTCCTGCTCTAGTGATATTATAGTTGTTTTCTATAAATAGAATAAAGACAACAAGCTGCTATGTTCCAGCACAATTCCTTTAGTTTTTTACAGGGAGAACTAAGGGTTTGTTTCCTTGTCTTCAAAGCCGTAACAAAACCCCCTCTGCCCCAAAGCCAAATTACCAAACATGACTTGAATGCAAGTAAGGGAGAGCTGGCTTCCTGAGGCTGCCAAAGGGCTATGCCAGAGTCCTACAGGGATCTGCATCCCCTCTGTGAAAAATGTTAATGATCTAAAATTACTGTGTCTTCCGAATCAAGAAGAAAACCTTTAATAGCAAGGTATGTCATGGAAAAAAAAAAAAAATCTGAGAGGTTTTCAGGAGGAAATTTCAAAATCGCAGAGGCATTTTGTCAAAAAAAGCCTGCTTTTTCAAAATGAACCACCAACTCAGATTGAAAGTTACTTTCTAAATTAAAAAGTTGTAGAGAAAATGAGTTTCCAATTTTGCAGGTTTTAGATTCTTGCTTTGGGGATAATTACAATAATCCAGTAATTTTCTTTCCAAGACACTTTTAGAAAACCAGAACTCCATGTCTTCATTCCCCCCATCTTCCTTCAGGAGTTTAGGAATAAAGTTAGCTTTAATGAGAAAAGAGGACGCATTTGACATCCTTGACTTTAAAAAAACCTACAGGAATGAATTTTATGCAGTTGCATAAAAATTATTATGGGCATGAGGATCTTTAGGCGCACTAGAACACTTCTGTGCAATCTCACAAGAAACCCTGAAATGATGTGGCTGTACCCTGTGTAAGACAAAGCCATAATTGCACACAGCATCACATAAAACACTACGTAATTGCATGAGGAGACGGAGTGTGGACTTACGCCTAAAAGATTGAGATGGCAAGGAGATCCAGGAGGTTGTGTTTTTATATCCTAGTAAGAGAGATGTTTGTTCAGCAGGAATTGCCTCTTCCTCTTTGATTCTTCCTGCTGTGGTTTGATTTTTCCCTCTTGCAGCTGAGCTTTGATTCTTCCTTCTCTGGCTTTAGGGAAGAAGATAGATAAGTAGCTGCCCGGTCTAGTAGGAGATATCTAGAAAATGGAATGTCTCAGGTTAATTAAAGGATCAAAATAGCACTGAAGGAGAGGAAAAAGTGCCATGATATGTCAAACTGTGCTGTCTCTCCCAACATCCAGTGCAGAGTCTCTGCGTTGGACAGCAAACAAAAAAACCCCACAACCAGGCTTTTTAGGAACACAGGTCCTGCAAACCCACTTTGAGATGGGAATTCAAGCTGCAGGCTTTCTGGCACCATCGCCAGCAATACAGACAAACACGCATCATGCCCAGCGACTGCTCTGCAGCTGATGCAGTGAATTTGCAGCAATGGCAGCCGATATGGAAAAGGCACCGTTGCCAACCAGAGTTCAGCTGACAGTGCAGCTGCCAGTTCTCCAAAGGAAGGAATCCAGCTCCCTCCCCCAAAGCTGTATTTATTGCTCCTACAATGCTGAGACAAAGAGGGGCAAAACCAGTAGCTATAAAACTACTTAAGACATCAGACAGCAAAAAGGATCATCTCCACGGAACAGCTTTATTGTACCAAGAGCTCTATAGCCACCTTTTTGGCAAGAGCCATACTTTAAAGGCAATCTGTCCTGGATTATAAACTACGTAATATTCGAGGAGCCAAGAGCTTGCTATTTCACATTAAGTGCTATTAATTGTTCTGGTTATCATGTTGTGCAGTTTGACCTCACCTACCGATTTCCACCCACTCCTGCTGCAAAAACATCCATCACTTTTTAAAGGGTTACACAAAGCTACAGGGAAAGGTTCTGGTTTGTGTTAGCTCGATTGCTATAGACTTTAATAAAGCACCCATCACAGCTGCCTAGCCACACTATAGATCAAACTCCTATAATTCTTTTCATGTCTCCAGAGGGGAAGGCTAAGCAAAATGTAAAATTTAACCTCCCAGGGCTTTATTTCTGGCTTGGAGAGAAGTCAGAGGCCAGGCAAGCTTTCCCTTTTTCCTTGCTCCCTTAGAATCCACAGCAACAGAAGGAAGGAGGAAAAGCACGGACAACGAGATGGCTACACAAACCACGCTGTTTGTCACCTAACAGCGCACCAAGGACAATACACACCACCAAATTATTTGCCCAGAAGGACAAGTGTAAAGAAGCGGTCTTTGGAAATGCAACAAGTGGCCTTTGGAAACGCAACAAGTGGCCTTTGGAAAGGCGATATTCCACAGGCTTTCTTTGGCACTTCTCTCACTGAACCTGTTGCGCACAGGGCAGTGAATTCCCCGGATGACTCACACTAGCACACATGTCAGTGGGATGTGTAGCAAACCCGTCTTGCGTAGGAGCCTCCAAAATCTGCTTTCTTCTCTCCCGGTGGATGCGACAAGCTGGAGGCTCCTCTGCCTCCTACCACCCAGGCCAGAAAAGGTGAGGAGGAACAAAGAAAAAACAGATTTCATTCCTGTTCCTCATCTCTTTCTGGGTGCGTTATTCCCTGAATCAAGAGGAGAAATCCTGTCTGTGATAAGAGATCCACCCTGGCATTGTTTTACACACCCATCTCACAACAGCAAATTAATTCCAAGAGGTTAGCTCATGTCTGCACAAATCCATTAACGGTACCAAACAGTAATTGCATCCTACCTCTGTCAGACAGATGGCAGAAAAGGAGCTGAACACAACTCCTGTACGATACAGACAGGACTCAGGCTTTGCTAGTACAGCCAGCTAGACTAAGAATTTCCTCGTGTTTTCTTTACGTGAACTCAAGCACTAGCAAATGTAAGGAAGTGTTCCGCTCTGAGATACCAGATGCTGCCCGTGCAACGCAGCCTCGTCACCTTCAGTTCCACTCCAAAACATCCGAACGCCTGCCAGATGGCAAGCGGAGGAAATACTGTGCACACACAAACACATACATGGGCCTTCTCATCTCATGGCGTCAATCGGTGACACTGGAATCACAATACCCAACGACACAATGTGTTAAACAGCTTTTAAAAACGAGTTCTGAAGTAGAAGGAACTCGAGCAAAATTACAATATTGAATTACCTCACTGTCAGATAAAAAAGGAAAAAAGAAACTGTAAGCCTTAGAAGATAAACAAAATTCTGCCTCTAAGACAAATAGAATTTTTAAGAGCAGTTCACTATGTTCTTCAAGGAGATTTTTCACCCTGGGCTTGCGCACACTTTTGAAAAAGAGCCTGACCTGAGCGTTTTAAAATTTATTTAAAACATAACGAGTCAACCCAAAGCCATTACTTTTTGTTTGGCTTTTTCTTTCCCTGTATTAATTTCAATTCAATCAACAAGGCAGTTGCGTAACTGTTGTTTATAATTGCTGTCACGTCAACCCTGAAAGTGATCACTGCAATGCTGAAGTTATATAAAAGGGTTTGTTAGGATTTTTGCTATTTTTCTCATTTAAATTGTGGGAAGACGATGTCCTACCCTGGTGAGATGTTTTGGTTTTCTGAGCTCTGTTGCCTATTAGTCCTGGGCTTTGGTGTCTTTTCTCTCCAGTTTGGTTTTACGCAGTGCAAGGGTCTGTTTATGCACATAAATAAACTCTCCAAAACCAGTTCTGTGCACCCCATTAATACACAGGCTATAAAACACACTGTGCTGAGTCAGAGAAGCAACTGGCAAAAGTGAAGTTCACTAATGGGTAAGCTCTTAAGGAGTGATTTAACCACTTTTCTGCAAAAGCAGACTATTTAAATGCTGAAGCGGACAGGGATTGTGATTCACCTCGCTCTTCCAAAGCCAGGGGACTGTTACCCTCCAGTGATACAGCATCAAACCCTGCGGGATCATTTCTCCTTGTGTGTTTGTGCGTCAAAATGTCCTTCACCTACACACACAATCCACAATTGAGTCACCTCCTCCACCAGCCCACAAACACATCACGCTCTCCTTGCTTATCTCCCAACACTCTGGTGATTCCCCTTTGAGCTGTACTCACCTGGCAGATTTCTCTGCTGCCTGCAAAGAATTCAGATGATCCATTTTACCATTAGATTTCTGTCTTTCAGAGGCACAAATGCCCAAGGTCTTTCGAAAGCTATACTGCACTGCAGACATCAATGCTTTAAGCCAACAAATAATTAAGGACCGTACTTTGTTTTGGCATAAATGAATACTGCCTATACTTATTCGATGCTACTTTATACTTAACAGCAATCTGTTTGTAGCTGACATTGTTCTTTCTTAGAAACAGTCTGGAAAATGTCAGTCTACAGAGAAAAATCTAAAGAGAAATATACACTGAAGTACCTCCCCCAAAAAAGCCTGTCAAGACCACGAAATATATCTCCTTCCCTACAACTAATATCTTATCCCTAAGTCCTGCCTCCCTGTGGAGGAGACGCTATTCAGAGATGAGCACGGGATTGCAGGAAGCTGAGGCAAACTCGAGAGGTTTGTAAGGGCTAACAGAAAAGGGAATCAAGGTTCTTGCTGCAGGTTTAAGCTAAAAGACAGTAGTACCAGGCGCTTCTACAAGGAAGCAGCAAGGAAAGAGTTGGTCTGTCGATGTTTTTGCGTGTTCGTTGTTCAAAATTCCTTCTGAATGAGCACATACAGATTGCGTGTGCGCGCGCGTGCATGTACAGGGGAACAAGCAGTACTTTGTGAGAAAAAACTCTTATCTTCCAAATGATAGGGGTATTACAAAACGCAGGGCCAGGGCATCTTGCTTTATGCAGGCATATGGAAGACTGAGAATGAAGTTTAGCCAGATGAAGTGGGTCTATTCTCAAAGATACTCCCACATAAAGCCAATCAGTGTATTTGAAATGGGGGGGTGGTATCTAAGAGTGATAGTGGCACAGCCACGCAAATTAACACGCAGTCGAGCAAAGCACCTAGGTCATTAACTTCAAAATTTGGACACAAGTTCAAATTTCAGCAATCAGAGGTGAAGATTCAAGTGAGAGACACAAACTGATGCCCCATGAGCTGCTTTCTCATCTTCACCGGAGACCTTGTGACTGACATGAAGGCAACTCGTGATCAAAGGCATTAACTCCAGCCTTCAGAATGATTTTCAAACACAGGGGGTTTCACTCTGGGTGTCTGTGGCCTATTTCTAAAGGATTTGTGAAAAGCAACTAGGAAAATCAGGCCTACTATCAGAAAGTGTAAATCTGCTATTCTAAGAGGGGATGTCTCCTCTGAAAAAAAGAGTTAACAGGTCCCAAAAACCAGAATGATTGCAAACCACATGTGTCTGAGCTGTAAGTGAGGCTCTAACACGTACACACTTACCCTGCTCTGCTTGCTCACGGTCACACAGCGAGCTCTGCTCTAAGAATGGTGAAGACAGAGTTACGCTCGGGACTCTGGAGATGCAGCGTGCACAAGCAGCTTGTGAAAAAGCGCTTTAGACATAATCCAAGCCAGGTTTCTCATAGCAGCTTCATTTTCACCAGGATATCATACGTAGGAATGGTGTGGTAAGCCCTGGGAGAACTCTGTTCCCTGCTCTACTACATTCTCAGGAGCTATGAGTTCAATCTCAGCCGCTCTCCTCTGTGCAAGAGAAATAGTATTTCATTATTGTCAGGAATAAAACGCTTATATGCTATAAGGAAGCTACAGGAAAAATCTCAATAGTGCTTTGTTAAGGACGTCTAAAAGATGTTTCATACTAAAACATGTGGTTGCGCTTTGGAAAAATCTGCTCGAGTCACTAGTCTGGACCTCACTATCCATCAAGAGTACGTATGGAGCAGCCTTGCCTTGGCTTTCTGATAGTATATGTTCATATACAGTCACAGAGGCTTTCGATTTGTAACGGTCTGCTAAGCATCACTGCACACTCCTAGCCGGGTCTGTCTGTCTTCAAAGCAGCAAAATTCTTGCTTTTGGGGGAGACCAGCAGAGTCAAAGCCTTTACATCTTAAACTTTGTCTCCAAAGCCCCCACCAGACATATTCCCTCGTCCAATTATGCTTTTGATAAAATACTTCTGTCCTTGCAGAAGGTCCGCAGGAAAACAAGAACTCAAGAATCTAGAAATTCTCAACCTTCCCCATCCAAGGTTCGTTGCGGCTGCTTAATCTGCACCATGGAATGCTTTTCCATTTTTGTTTTTGCTCCCAGGTCACAGGCTGAACACAAAAATTTGACTGCTAATGTATTCATCGTGTCAGCCTGCTTGTTACTCATACAGGTTACTGTGCAGAGTTATAATCATTTTGGCCAAGCAGTTGCAAAACTTCCATTTGCCTACCTGGGCCCTAGCTACGTGTTGATCCAGCCAGCGTTCCAGCTGAGTCCGTAGGAGGCAAATCAATTTAATTGCAAGGGCTGCCAGAAACAGCAGAGGTATATTTTAAGTCCCATGACTTTCTTGACTATTCTGAAGCTCCCAGCTGCAATCGCGATGACTCTGTCTACTGTCCTTTTTAAACATCTTCTAGCTTTGACTGATTTGATTAGGCTCATTCTTGGCTGGCTTTCCATCAATAAAACCCCGCTCAAAAGATGGCCCCACCGCTTTTGCAGAATACAGCCTAAAAGAGAACATTAACAAAAGGAAATGTAATATACAATGGAAAATTAAACAGCAACGTGTACTTTATTCTTAATACTCTTTACTCATGTAACTTCTCCAACCATTTATTAATGCTTATTTTGTTTTAAACTACCTTCCTCCCAATGACGGCTTCAGCAACAGCGAGTTCTCCTCATATTCAACTAGTTTGCGACTAATTATAAGCAAAAGCTGTAAGAGAATGTAGTTCCAGCAACAGAGTTGCACCTTCTTACGCAAGGTCAAAGCGAGACTTCGGTACTATAAGACAAACTCTGGCATAGTTAAATAACGACACAAAGCAAAGATATACTCCATAAAACATTAATATTTTAATGAAAAATCTTAGCTTCATGTTTCTATCCAAAGACACTCAAAACTAGTTTTTCTCCCCCCTTAATTTTGACCTATAATGGGACCAGTTTGGAGATTTTTTTTGTATTTTAGAACATTTTTTTTTAAAGATTAAACAACCAGGCTAGCAAAAAGGTACCCAATACATACTTTTCTTATATCAAACAAGCTAGTATTTCAATACAATGTAACTATACAGAATATATACATTACACATATGATCACAAAGCAAACACTACAGGCTCAGAACAGATTTGAAAAAACATGATATTCACATTGATTACAATAACTCTAAAAATGATTGTAACGTTGAAACGGCACTTAGTTTACAAAAAAAGTCACAAAAATATATATAGCCACCAAGAACTATGGTTCCTGAAAAATACTAATAGCCAGATAGTATTATATAAAATGTGAAGTGTATTTAAACATCGTATACATTAAAAAACAAAACCAAAAACCAAAAAACAATTCTGTTAAGTCAATAAACATGCCAAGTAATCTAGCTGTGGCCAGCGTCAACAAGAGAAGCTGTACTGTGGATGAGATGACGACTGGATATACGGCTGGTGACCGGAGACTGGCACAGTTAAGGGGGTTTCACTGTTACTAAAATGCACAAAGAAGCCCAACAATAATTTAATTCACATTTTTGTAACTCCAGCTTACTCTTTTCCCTCTCGGGGTTTTCACCGTAGGGCAGCACCTAGAACGAAGGCACTGCAGGAACAGGGGCAAAGAAGCTGTCCAACAACTTGGTGTAGCCAGGGCTAGAAGTCAGAATATCCAACGCATGCATCTGCTAAACGAATGGTTAAACAAAAATCACTCCTCTGGGCACCGCAGCAACCCTCAGGAAGACTGTAGGTCCAGTTGCCACACAGGCTGGCAGCACCAGACAATGATCCGGCTTTTTATTTTAGTGCAACCAGATTTGAGACCTGTGGGCCACTGAATTACTGTGATAGCACACATTGAGTTAACAAAAACCCAGAGCAGTACGTACTGTTGCATTAAAAGGAAAATAAAATCACATTTGTTTTCTTTTTTCTGGTACATTTCCTCAAATACTTTGAACCGACTCTATTTACTGGGGACCTCTGATGTGGCTGAGGCACCATCCGGCCTTGAACCCTATTAGCTGTCATCGAGATGCTGTGGAATTTATTATGTAGATGAGAACCCTGCAAAACTGGGTTTTCACCTTGTAAGCAAAACTCGAACGTAATCGATCTGAATGAAAATTAGCTATTTTCTGTATTCTGATGGTGTGGAAGTTGCAATGGATCTAGGAGCACCAGGTGCTCCCGCATCTGCATTTTCTCCATCCCTGCAGGGTGCGCAAAGCTCCCGTTCTATTTGCATATAAAATGCTTCATGGTTGGTCTCGGAGAGAGACCAGCAATATTCTCAGTGCTCTTCCATCCTGGGGCTGGAGGGGAAAGCCAGCGACCAAGAAGCGACTGAAGCCCTCATATAAAAACGTTAAACCGTAGCTTAAAAACAATAAAATTCCATCCCGTAAGGGACATATAGGGATCATAGTCTTATAAAATATATTTTACTGCACTGGCAGCTATTACTTTTTAAAAAAGTTTAAATTCACACCTTCTAGACTCAAGATACACGCGAACCCAGAACCATTTTCGATAGCCCAGTCTACTAATCTCTCAGTATGAGAGACACGACCGTAGTATCTGCGAGCCTGACAACCCAACTCAAACTGTATTAAGACAGACAAATCATCAGGAACACACATCTCTTTTTAACGTGGTGTAAGAACAGTGACAAGCAGTTCTGACAGAGAGCTTTAATTTGCTGAATGTGTAAGCATCCCCCCGGGTATCCAGGGGAGCTGTGCTATGTGCCTGCATCGAATAAAACTAAACAAACCCTTAGAACTTGGCCAAATTTCCCACACAGCTAAAACATCTTTTTCTTTTTCTTCCACTCCTGGTGGGGAAAGAGAAAGCCTCTGATTTTTTTTCCTCTCTCCCCAAATGCCACTTTAATTCAGGAAAAACCCTATCCCTTCCTTCGCTATTGTTCCCATCTGACGTACTGCTCTAAACAATAGGCAAGGAGTAAAAACCCTGCACAGATTCCGAGAACACGGGTCCCTGGCATAGGGCAGAACCTTGCTAGTTCTGTGGTGGTGAAGGCACTCTGCTTGCAAAATAAATGGGTGAGGAAAGGATTTCCCAAAGTCTGGTGCCATGGGGGAGGTGGTTATACAAAAGCAAGGCATAAATCGCTTTGTGAATTAATTTGGAGACGACTTGTTGACAAAGAAAGTGCTGCAATGGGTCACACGTGGCAATTTGGAAGAAATTCTGAATGACTTGTAAGGGCCACGAAGATGCCGAAAGGAGCAGAGCATCTGCACAAACTGAAATACAAGAAATCCCAGCTAAACACACTAAAACCTTTGATACAGGAGGGAGGTCACACACTGCAACAGGCTTCCCAGTGCACCCGGGGAGTCTCCAGCTTGGTAGATATTCAAGACCTGAGTGGAGTGAGCGAGCCACTCTGGCTGAGTCTGCTTTGAGCACGGGGGTTGAACTAGATCACCTGCAAACGTGCCTTCCAATCTCAACTCTGCTGTGATTCTGTGATCCTTGTCAAGCAGGAATACAGAAGTCCAGAACCCTCAGAGTTCAGAACCCTCTGATAACGTACTGAAAGAAATGTATGCATTAGGTTTAATCCCAAGTGTAGTTTAAGGCAAGTTTCTTCTAACTTAGATATCTGTCTCACTCAATTTGGAATCTTAGGGTACTGGCAATAGAGACTGTTTTAAGATGTCCTATGGTTTTACATCTCTGCTGTGAGGAACACCAGGATTTCAAAGAACTGAACACTTCCACCAAGTTAGGGAGGAGAAATAGAATTTGTATTTAATCTGTGTTCACTTCTATGGAGATAAGTGATATTAACAGGAAACACAAACAGGAAAATTAACAAGTAAACTCAACTCTAAACTAAACAAACACACAAAATCCTCTAAGAACTCTACTGTTCCTGCAGTTGAATCAGTCTGAAAAGGGAGAACTAAATTAAGATGTTACACTTAGATTACAGGGTTGAAAGGATAATGTGTATCGCAGCGCAGTGAACAATGAAACTCTTGTACCAAGGTGTTAACAGTTAATGATACTAATTTCTTTTCAAAAAAAGAACAGATTAGAGCTACAAAGTCTTTTTAACTTTTGTTTTCCCCTTCTCTTTGGTATTTAGAAAGCAGTTCGCCTTCTGACACAAAATTCTAAGTCTTAAAAATCCAGTATCCAGATATGTCCATTCTGTATTTGCACATCTCCTCACCGATAAACTGATTAGCAAAATATCTAATGGGTGAAAATTACCAGATTCTAACAGATTATGTCCATCTACACCTGAGCACCTTTGTTTAACACACCTGTACAGTCTGGAAATGTGTTTCTTTGTGAAGGGCTTTTCACTATATCAATCACAAAGGATCTTCATACACCTGCAAAGTCGAGTAATGCTTATCAGAAAAGAAGGAAAATCAGGTATTTGAGTTCAGTGTCACGGCCCTATAATTCAGGATAAGACTGCAAAAGGCATTGTCTTGTCTCACTGGCTTCTCAGCTACAGAAATCAGAGTGGAAGAGAACTGGTTGTTAAATTCAGCCCATCGATAGGCACTGGACTAATTCCAGTACAGTATCCCCAAAGAAAGAATTTTTCCTTCAAGCCCTTTTAAGACAGACAAGACTGGATTGTGGCAGAGAACTTCTTTGCAGTATGTTTCTAAAACACCCTTTGGATCTGGTGGAGAAACTTCATTCCAGTAACTTGGAAAGGCCTTAAATCCCAACTGTTTTCACTCTATTTAACTACCAAGTGTGGGTTTTACCTAAAACACAGCAGAGAAAAATTGTTAAAGTCACTGAAAGCTCTTTCCAAAGGGCTTTTCCTTACAAAAGTTGGCTATTACTAGTGGACCTAGCGAGTATCGGAGCTGCCTAAGCTAACTGAATACAAATTGATCTTGCAATATAATAAGACTTTTGTGTCTTCTGTTTCTTCGTGAGCAACCTTTCTCTATCGGTCGTATTTCCTCCTCATGTTCATGTAAAACGAAACCGGACAGAACAGAGCAATTTAAAAAAAGAAAAACCAAAACTAAGGGAGGAGACGATGCCTCTGGAATACTAAGATCAACGCCCACTCGCTCGGCACGTCATCTGCAGGCGATAGGCATTTGGCATCAAACACTGAGTTAATTTCAGAAGCAATAAGAAAAATCACAAAGCTCCTAATGTATTTCCTAATTTAGGTTTCAAAGCAGTGCCGTAGCCCAAACAGCCTCGACAAAACAAGACTTGCTGCGCTGAAAATCCCACACCCTGCATTTGCAGCTTTTTCTAAATATGGAAAAATGAAATTGCAAATCTTTCAATTTATTGCTTACTTGAGCTGTGTATGTAGCTGGAGTAATGGCCTTTAATAAACCGAGTTGGCAAGGATTTAAAATGTTCTGAAACAGGAATAATTCATCATTGCTATATAGGCTTTTTGTAAACAACCCCCTGTTGGGTTAGAAAGTTGGCCTCTAAAGAGAATAAATTGCTTATTTTGTCCAAAACAGACTAATAAAAATCTCAGAGACTATACATGCATATGTATAAACAAAAAAAAATGTGCAATAATGCACAAAAGAGCTCATTTTTCCCCATCTGTAAACTCCCTCTAGCTAGCTTTTGGAGATTAGTAAAAATACAGTATATGTGATAGGGGGAAGTGACCAGAACTGCAAGCAACCTGGCCGTGATTTAAGAATTTCAGCTTGGGAAAACCTTCATTTTCAGATGTGTTTCCCCTTCTACAGCAAGATACAGTCATGAGATATTTGTCAGGCTTGCACGGATATACACTTTTCTACCGTCCTCAATTCACTATGCACCAGCAGACTTTTCCTGACCGTAGCGTTTCCACGCTTAACCTTGGATGGGCAAATCAGTTATTGACCAAGCAGTTTCTAAAAGGACTGGAATATAAGAAGTAGGAATACGTGGCATGACATCACTTGGGTTTGTCGAAATGGACCCATCTGAGATGAAAAGGGACGATGTGTTTTTAAAAAGCGTGTGGCTGTTGGTTTCCAAAACGCTTACCGTTTCCAAGCAAAGAGTTGCAGTGAGCGTTCTGAAACAACAGCAGGCACCGAGATAGGAAGTGTCATTTTTTTATGCAGAAGATTAAAGCATCCACTCAAAACTAGTCAAAACTGCTCAACAATGATTTCCAATGCATCCTTTTGTTTGTCATTTTAAAAAGGTTTCCTCTGATTTCTTTCCCTTAACCAGAGGGCCTGCAGAAGCAAGAGAAACTTAATGAGCTGCTCTAACTGTGGAAGAAGAAATAGTTAAAGTGATCTGAATCGGCTGTTCTTCTTTAGAAGTGTATCACAGCTTCCATGATGTTCTGACAGGTTCTTTTTGTGCATTCAGTCTTAAATATTTTCACAGAAGTGATCATTCAGTCATGAAAAATAATGTAACATCTGTTGCAGTTTTCCGTTTAAACCATAGCTTACAAAGTAAAAAGGGAAAATCTCCCCACTTTCGTTTTAAAAAATTAAATTAAAATGTACAGGACCAAACACAGGCACTTTCCAAAGAACAAAAATGAAACCAAACCATGAATTATTCAATAGTGATCGCTGACAGCTCCGGTTTCGGAGGGTCACCTGCGGCTGCCTCAGCAGTGGCGTTAGTCTTTGGCTGCTCTGGCACATCTTCTTCCTTCTCTGCCAACCCACCCAGAGACCCCAAGGGGAAAGTGCTTTCACAATTCTGAGTTGACGACACCTGTGAAATGACAGGCATTTGGACAGAAGAGTTGCTTTCAAAGCCATGCTCCCCTAGCTCATACTGCCCGAGGGTCTCTTCTTGTTCCTGGTTTAAGTAGTCCGGTACTAGGAAGTCACTAGAAGAGGGGCAAAGGACAGAAGAGAAATGTCATTTCTCACACAAACATCAGCAATATCAGTTGTATCACACAAGCTACACACACTGCATTGCACAGAGAACAAAGGTATTCATTTCACATTGCTCTAAGATCATTGCAGTGACACACTTCACTAAGCACTATAACCTGGTCCTCATTTAAACATGCAGACCATTTATTCCAAGGCATCTATTTTGCATTGTTGTGCACCCGTATTTCCTACACAGCAACTTCTTACTATTTAGATTGTATCACCTTGACGAGAATGAAAGTTAATGTCTGGAACGTCGTATGGCACTGAAAACCTCATTGAAAAAAAAGGGAGCACACAACCTTTAAAAATAGACACAAGAATGGGTTCAGCGCTGGCACAGATGCGGGCAGCACTGCTCAGAGCGGACGGGCTGCGAACAGAAGCGTGAGGCGAGGAAGCAAAGGTTCTGCTGAAAGCACAAGGAAAAAAAGCCAAGTGCAGCAGCGTTCTGTGATGTGGACACGTATCACACCACCGGGAAAAGAAGAGAATTGCATTTCCTTCCCATTTCAGGCCTTTCTGGACAGTACTTCTTTAACTTAGTCTTACCAAGCATATCCCAAGAAAATCTACCAAGAGTATTTTCAGAGCAAGAGCACGTAGGCAAAACAAAATTTCTTAGCAAATTTTCAGCACCAGACACGTTTGTACTTGAGGTAAGTACATGCATTATACTTGTAATCAATTTAAAAGCAGCCGTTTTCTTCCACTACAGCAGCATTCACTGCTTCAACCCCAAATTCGCTATCAACTATGCTAAACCTAGTGTTTGCAAATTCAAAATAAAGGAAGGCCTATAGACAACTAAAGTCACATACTTTAATCTGATTTTAATTTGATATCAACGATAAAGTGCTTACCAGTCACAGCATCATCCCTTAGAGCTTTTGCTCTAGTTTTGGCACAAGCTCTAAGAACAAGAACTGCGTAAACCCACAGTTATGAAGCACTTATACTTTTAAACAATATTCTGTTGGAAAGACAGTGATTGGCTTTCCTGGTTTGTTTTGCAATTTTTTCAACCTACATCATTCTGAGATAACCAAATAGAACAAAATGCTGAAATGTTTTGCAGGAGAAAAAGCATAATGTCTAGAAATCACAAGGGATGGTTTGCAGAGGCCATAACATTTACAATACATTTCTTTTCCATTTCTGAAGAGAGGTGACTTACACACACCAAGCTGCACTCTCTCTATAGATTTAAGAGCTGTGAGATCTATCTTCCTCTAATTTACCTATCTCAAATTCCATCGGTTACAAATATTAATTTCAATAGGAGAATACAGTGTTGGTCTAATGCCTCAGAACACTTCAAATAGTCTTCAGCGAAGCGCATTTGTGAGATATGCCAAGTCTTTTCTGTCCTGATAAACAAGAAATGTCCAACTGGCCCTTACTAATTCAAACCCTGTTAGTCTGAGCATTTAGTAACATGTTACCTAGAAAATGGAAAAAGAGAAGGTATGGAGTCATGCAATCCTTCTGCAATATCCACCATCAAGCAAGTGCTTAAAATGAAGTAATAAGTCTAATTGTTATAGAAGTGAACAGGCTATGTACAAGATTTTGAATAGCAATCGTTCACAGAACTCCACAGGTAGTACTGTATATAGTGCTATGGTTTAACACCATTAGCCTGCCCGCAGATACTACTGAAAGGAGAAATTAAGTAGCCCAGAAGCAGCTTGCACATCTCACTCGATTCTTCAGTGCCCTCTTATATAGCTTTAATGCTGTAAGACAGATTAGATATAACAGACAGTGGCGCAAGAATGAATTTGACTGGAATTAGCTGGCAACCTGATGAGAGGCACAGCAGGCTGCCCTGAAAGCAGGAAAAGATGGTTTAGGGGGAAAAAAAAAAGGCAAAAACGAAAAAAAAAAGGCAAGTTTCCCTGTTAGGTTTTTGCTGTGCACCTCACCTGCTCTGGAAGTAGTTTGCTAGCTCTGACGCTTCATGGTTCAAGCTCCTCAGGTGAACGATTAAATTTCCAGAGTTGGTGAACATGGCGCCACATGTTTTGCACTCGTAAATCCGAGGCTTGCGGATAATATGCCGGGAAACCCGCATGTGGTGTTTATATTCCCCGAAGGAAGTGAAAGTGGCACTACATATCTGGCAGCGGAAACAGCGTTTACCTTCGTGCTTCAGGCGATGCATCTTTAGCGAGTAAGCTCGGGTGAACTTTTTCCCACAGCGGTCACACTGAAATGGTTTAATGCCTGCGGAAGAGAGAGCAAAAACAAAAAACGTTCACCTTTTGTAATGAGAGGTCACTGGCAAAACCCTTCCAGATTTCTAACAGCGAGGGGACAGCAGCTGTGGGCAGTCACAGCAAGGCGCTGGTTTAGGAAGAAATACTCTGGTTAGCTTTAGAATGGCAGAAGCGACTAGAACAGAACAACACTTTCTCAGAACCAACTGCCAATAGATATCATAGTAACGTGACCTGTCCTTAATGCTTACATGTCTTCTTCCCAGCAGTTTAAAATGAACATGAGCCTCTATGGATTATACTATGGTTATGATCTTGAGCCACAGCCAAAAAGCATCCGATGCAGCAGTCACCTCAAACCATCTTTGAACTCCTTTGATCTCGGGAGATTCTTGTGCCAGACTGGTTCCCAACAATGCAATTATCAGACTACCCTTAATTGCAATGTCTTTTTCTGGCTGCCTTTGGCCTCGGAGAAGTGTTCTGGCAGGGGGACTGCGCGCACAAGGACACCCCTGTAATGCAGCAGGAATGGTGATAAAAGGGTGAAGTTAACGGCCTTTATATTGCGTGGGAACCTTTCTATACCAGAATTTTCAGCAACTCTGCATGACAGACAGCTCTCTAAGACAGTTTAGGTTCATGCCTCTCATTTTTTTCTTGTATTAAGTTAGGAATTCTGTTACTCATTCACTTTTCATTTATTACAGGCACTAGGAAAACCCTAAAATGTAAGAGCTCTGCAACATGCAGTAGTGGCTGAGAGTATGTAATCACACCCAAACAGAACTATTGCAGCATAAAAGACTGAATCACCAAAAAGTGAGGGTTTAATAAAAAGCCTGAGCTCCAGAAAGTGTGGAATCCAAACATGAGGCTAAGAATCTGGAATATGGAGCTCTATTCATAACAGGGCTGTCAAGGAATAAAAAAGGTTTTTTCAAAAGGCTGAATGTGCATCAGTCCAGGCTGTTAATTCCACCAGCCTTTCACTCTGCTTTCCTTATGTTCAAAGCGGGAGCTGAACTTTTAATTGGGGCTTTTATACAGAGAAAGCTGTAGTTAAGGTTACACCAAAACTCCTCGTTAAGCACGTGAAAACAAGTTAATATATGAGAATATTGTCTTGCAGAGCTAAAACTTTTCATGCTTTCCTACTGTCCAAGGGCATCTATTTCCTCTGATAGCTTGAGGAAAATCTCTTCAGCCATTTTGCTTGTGTGAAAACACTTTCAACATTTACAAGTTGTGAGAGCTTCGTTTGCATGCTAATTACTCTAAAACAGCCACTTGAATCTCTCCCAACTTTGCCCAGGGGTTGCTAGTCGGTAGGTTGGCCAAAGATGCTTTGCTGAAGTCTGTCTGCCAGTTAAGACTTTCGGAGCTGGCTTGGGATAATCTTACACTCAATATGCCCATACAGTTTGCTTTTTTAAGTATTAAATACAGATTATTACATCATACGGTCATTTTTCCTTGAAGGGGTTTGACAACTAATGGCTGACAGTGAAAAAATGACACCTTGACAATTGTGGTTGCTCTGCCCAAAAATGGTACAGCATCTACGTGCAGGTAAGAGTGAAGCTCAAACCAGGAGGTGCTAAACCATGAGGCTTAGCACTCATGTGTAATAACCCTTCAATATCCTCTTCATTCATTAAAATATCAAGACTATTGCCAGATAATGCTGACAAGTCTTGAAAAACACTGATAGCAAATACATTAGGAGTTATCACGACCATTAGGGATATCACGACTCAGAGGAGGCATTCAACAAACCTTTTGCTACCTGTACTATGTGTAGTAGCTAAACTGATTATCAAACCAATTCAGTTGTCCTGCAATCCCTCCAAAAATTCTGAGATCCAAAGTCATACAACATTCTTCAATGCAAGGACATAAGATGGATAATATTCTTTTATGGATGCAAGTCTCTTCTAAAACACAGCAGACAATTACACATAAGAGGAAAAATTTCAATCCACAATAATCCATAATAAAAAAAAGCCAAGTACACTTTATTTCATCTCAAGTCTTTATCATGAAAATGGCTTACTCTGATGAGTTTCAGGCAATTAGAATTTTTTCAGTCCACACAAATGCTAATCATCCGCGAGCAGAGCTATCAGTCAGATTTGATGTATCAAAACAAGCATTCGATGAGACATACCTCTACCTAATCTTTCTGAAATAATTCTGAAGCACTTGGCAGGCGATGAAAAAAGAATCACATTACTATATTTGCTGCACAGTGAGCAAAACCTCTGTGAGTCTATAAATGAGTTTCTTACCTGAGTGGATGAGCATGTGTTGTTTTAAGTTCTGAATGCGAGTGAAGCGGACCCCGCAGGTTGGGCACTGAAAAGGTCTGTCCGGACCGTTGGGGCTGGGTCTCTCTGTGCTGCTGGTGGAAGGAGCAATGTAGAGTTGGTAGGGGTACTGAACGTTCTCCAAACTACAAAGAAAAAATTCACTGATTTACAAGCAAGCTAGAGGAAAAAAATAATTAAGAAGTCTCACCCATGGAAATCTGAATCTGGGATACATTTTTATGAGAAGAAGAAAAAAGAGCGGCCTTTCGCACTTCTGGTGAGATCTGTATTTATGCTGGAAATCTCTGGCTCCACAGCAATGTGTCTGACCTGCATCTGAACAAAACCTCCAGCTTCTGCTTCTTTAGGTAACAGGTCTGAGCACCAGCTGCAAACTTAACTTTATTTTCCAGGCATGGGCATTTTCTCAAGCATATCGATGACTTACAATCTGCAAACAGTCCCCAAGGGAGAATTTAAGGAACTGAGCAAATGAAAAAGCCAAGGAGTATTTTGCAGCTTCAGTGATATTTACAAATGAAATTAAAGCCAATTCATTTCCATTTCAATCCAAGTTCAATGAGAAAACATTAGTATTGACTTCTCCTTGGTGCCATCTCAAGGCATATCAGGGATAAGAGGGTCACTAGGGGCAGTCAACATGGCCTCACCAAGGGGAAGTCGTGCTTGACCACCCTCATTGACTTTTATGAGGACATAACAAAGTGGATGGATGATGGCAGAGCGGTGGACGTGATCCACCTTGGCTTGAGTAAGGCATTTGACACAGTCTCCCACAGCATCCTCACAGCTGAACTGAGGGAGTGCGGACTGGATGACCAGGTAGTGAGGTGACTGTGAACTGGCTGAAGGGAAGAAGCCAGAGAGTCGTGGTCAATGGGGCAGAGTCCAGTTGAGGCCTGGATCTAGTGTAGTGCCTCAGGGGCAGTGCTGGGGCCCATGTTAGCCAATATAATTATCAATTATTTGGACGAGGGAATAGAGTGACTGTCAGCAAGTTTGCTGATGACATCAAGCTGGGAGGAGTGGCTGACAATGGAAGCTGTGCTGCCATCAGAGACCTGAACAGGCTGGAGAGATGGGCAGGGAAAAATTTAATGAAATATAACAAGGGCAAGTGTAAAGTCTTGAATCTGGGCAGGAACAACCCCATGTTCCAGTATAAGTTAGGGAATGACCTATCAGAGAGCTCCGGCAGGGGGATTGGACTGGATGAGCTTTTGAGGTCCCTTCCAATCCCTTACATTTTGTGATTCTGTGTATCTACAATTATATATTTCTAAGTTTAAAATATTAATCTAATTAATCAAAACTTGCTCCTTGTCTGCTTCAATTGGCTCTACGAGAACACCTCAAACGCTGTATTTAAAAAACAGCACACAGATGATAATAAAGGAACAATTTAACTTTCAAAGTAATTTGTTTAAAACTGAGTAATTGCTCCTCCATAGCCTCTAGCTGCAAACTGTTTAAGGGAACTGCAGTGCTATAATCCAAGTCCTCTGGCAAGGAACTTGCTTTGCTAAAGGGCGTAGTGAAATAAAAACAAATTTGCTGGTACAAACATAAGAACAACAGGAGTTTGTACTTACCTGAGGTTTCCCTTTCCTGAGCATTTAGGTCTATATTTTTTGTTGAAATAGTCATTTCAGCTTGCTCGCAGCCTGATGGCAGATGAGATGTCACTGCTCTGACCCTGAACGCAATTTTAGTTTTAATAAACTGTAGCGTCTGAAATGTATTGAGAAATAGTACCAGGACGTCTCCTGTTGCACATGGTCAGAAGGTATTCTTAACTGAACAAACCCTTTTGCTGGTCTGCTTCCATCTTGAGCCCAGATTGTTGGCTTCAAGGTTAGGCTGAATTTATGGACTTCTAATGCTCACAGGGATGAAATGTGCAGTTTGCACAAATACATTTTCCTACACATCATACAAAAAAAATCCACAGACCGGATCAGTATAGCAGGACAAGAACTAGGATCATCTCTTTAAAACCAACACCTTAGCTGTCTCTGTTTACTCTGGAAATGGGTGTCAATACAGCTGCGAAAACTGGGTACCTGAATTCTGAGTCAATGATGGGTCTCGGTGGCAGAAGTTCCAATTGTAAAATTTATATGGAGAGAGAAAGCACCAGGCACCTCTTGATATAAACAAGATATAAGACTTTCCTGCAGGAATTTAGTATCAATCAGCCTGTAAAACCCAGAAGGATTTCTGGTCTCACATGGAACTGGAATAATTTGGAAGAAATTGTATTGTCCTTCACTTATTTTATATACAGTAGGGTCCTGGAGAGCTGTGAAAAGATACATGGCAAATACGTTCCTTGTGCTCTGCTCACTGGAGAATTCACAATTAAAATGTTCACAAGGTATGTGCAACAGAAGTAACAGCTGCAGGGCCCGGGTGATAAAGGGAGAAAGGAGAAGTGCTACGGGGACAACCTCCCTAGAAGAAATTTAAAATAAAGGGTTTTTTTCCTCCCTAAAAGCTTCATGATGAGACAGGCTGGTTAAAAGAGGTAAAATGGGGATGCAGAGGCTCTCTAGCTCCCAGTGACGGCATGCCTTGTTCCATCCTTACACTGCAAGCAGGCTGAAATACCTACTGGTGACATAACCGTGGACCGCAGCACAATGAAGAAATTACATTTGAAACACAATCATATTTTCTCTTCCCTGCTTCTTTTTCCCCAAATACACTCTGCTTTTTATGACTTGCAATTTGTGATAAATGTGGCATTTAACAGTTGAGATTCATCTAACATCTCAGAATTTCTGTAACAACTAGTTAAAGAGATAGGTTTAAAGTGTTTTCACTGTAAAATACTCTTCTCGCAATTTTTTCCACTTTTCACCAAGAGATGATACACATATTTAACTATGCAGAACTAAACTCTGACAAATGTGAAAGCCACAATGCTCAGTGAGCTACAAATGTTCTCCCTTTGTAAATACAATTACTTTAGAGAAGTGAAAGTTCTCATTATATTGGATCAGAGAGACCTTTTATAATTGAGCCTTTGCAACTCCCTTTCAAACGCAGCCACGAACTGTCACAGAGACGGTTAAACCAGCCAAGGCTGAATTACAGATCGATGTTAGAAAAGTGTATCACAACCCAAATGTGAAATATCAGAGAAAAAATTTATCAGACTTCACTGTGAAAGAGTAGGTTTAATACCAAACAGATTCCTGGGTGCCTCTTAAGCTGACAATTACATGTGACCTGCTGTTTATGAAATACTGATTATGGAGGAGGATCAACTAATTGTGTTAATTCTTTAACGCAGAAAATCAAGAGATAAGACATCGTAAATTCTGAAATATTTATGATTATTTCCACAGTGTGTTTAAAGGATTTTATATATTTTGAATTTTCTATGCAATTTGTGCTGGAGCTCTCCAATGTTATAGGAAATTTCTGAAATAATCCACTGCTGAAAATACGTATGCCACTTGACTCTAGAATTATAGCTTTAAAAACCTGGATTAGTTCTAATGTAATATGTGCTCCCACTATCAATTCAAACCCTATGTGCTGAGTATTATTTTCACACTGAGATTTGTTAGCAGATAGATAAAATCTCCTATGTCATACAAAATATCTTATCTAGGTGGTTATTTTCCCTTCAGATTTAATCCTACAATGGGAAAGGTTTTAGAAGGCAATGGCAGCAAAGATTTTATGAGCTATGAAAATGCCACTCTTGATAGTTATCTCTATAGGGAGTTTCACTTGACACAGTTTCTGGAACAACTCCCAAAGGTTCACACTCCTTCCTCAGACTCGCTTGTCTAACAAAACACTATGCAAAAGCCAGCTTGCCAATACTTCAAAAATTCTGCTTAGAAAGGGAATAGCTAGCTATACACCACACCGGGCACATATCACAAAAGCAGAGTAATAAAAGTCAAACCAGTTGTGGGTTTTTTTCTTTTTCTTTAACAGAACTATGATACATCTTTGACCAAACAGACCCATTTTAGTTGGGTTTTCTCTGCCAGCCTTCCCTTATAAGGGATTCCCTTAATAAATCGCTCATCTCGGCACAGCAAAAGACGGCTAAATATTTACAGTAAGTGATACACAGCATCTTGGTATGAAGCTACGCGCCCAAAGTTTGGAAGAAGAGATTTAAGGCTGCTCTGCCTGTTCTGTGGTTTATGGCAACGTCTGGTAAAGCCAAGACTAGGTTCTTGTTTTCATTTTGTTGCTTTTGTGGCTTTACGTCAGCTTTAGCACGCATACACCAACCACACCTGTTTCACAGTAAAGACTGAGGGGTTTTATTTATTAATCAAGAGCAGTGAGGGAGAAACAGCAAAAACATTAACATCTTTCTTCATCAGTGTTGCCTGGAAATAGACAGGAAATTAAAAGCGACAAGTAAGCAAATTCCAACTTTCATCACCTCCATTCTTCTAACGCATCTGAACCTTCAGGCACTGATCGTACTTTGAGCAACACAGAGAAGTAGATGTAGGAACAACTAAATGTTTTGGGATTAAGGCTGGGTGGGTTAATTACAGCACAGCACTTGCTGCAGAACAGTTTGCACATTACATTGGTACATACCGATCGTCGTCATCTGCATGAGCGTTAGTGCCAGAGGTACTTTGGAGTGTGGGCAATCCCTCCGTAACCCCCTCGTCTATTGAGCCTAGGCAAAGAAAAAAGGGCAATTTAATGCAAATAAGTGTTGAAAAAGGACTGGGGGGACAGGTGAATACACATGAAGCTTGCTTTCCCAGATCTCTGACAGACACTGCTTCCTGGGTGGTAAGATATTAAACTGTCTTGAGAAAACCATTTAGAAAACCCAGAAGCAACGCGTTCCAAATTGATCTCTCCTGTGCACAGATTATCCAGTAAATGGACCACTCAATAAAGGGTAAATATTTGGCACACCTAGAAAATAGAAACAGCCGATGTTCAACACAGAGTTTTCAAAACACATCCAGTACTAACACTGTAAAGCAAATGTTATCTTCACCTAAAGGGACTAGTTCATCAATTTTCAAGGCTTCTTGAGCAACAAAGAGTTCAATCCTGCTACACTACATTGCTTTTGTGTTCTAATCTTCCATACATTTATTCGCTGATAATGCCTTCGTTTATTAATAAGATGCTGAGACAGGAAGAGCCCTCTGAGAAATCAGAAATGCAACACAAGAGAGACCAAACATCTGTTTGGAAAAGAAATGTATACACAAAACCATTCCAGAGCTTTGTTCAGTGCACTGAAAAGTAGCTCAAGCAGGTTTTGGATACAGAATCTAAGGCAAATCCAGCACTAAAGCAGAACTACGACTACATTAACCTGATGTGTCTTGCTCAGATGGGCCTCCCTCATCTCCGCTTGAGTCTGGTGTTCAATCCCTGGTTAGATGTGTTAAGCAAGGTTATTTTGCCCTGATGTCACCATAACAGGGAGGAATGTTGGCAGTCCAGGACTAAAACAACTCGAAGAACTGGTACCTGCTCTCCACCAACCATACCCTTGTTAAAAACCTCCTCTGGTTTGGTTACACGTGACCATTCAGATAAACCATGTTTTGTTCCCTCTTTAAACTGAGTGTAGCGCAGACTGGATCTCCTCACACTCCTTTTCCTTGCAGTTTCAAAATACCACTGCTGGTACCAAAATTTATAATTTTGTTATGAGCTGACAAACTATGTTTGGGAAATTCAGCAACTCTGCAATCTATAAAGTTACAAAAGCTAATCCCATTTTGATTTATCCTTCTCATGAAACACTTAACCTAAAGACTACTGAAAAATAAGCTCTTAACGTTTAATTTTATGCCTTCATCTCTCAAATGGAAACAGTGTTAATGAGTTATGAAAATATCTTCTCAGACATGGCTACTGTTGTAACCATAATGACTTATTTATCAAGGCCCTGCTTCACGTCTCCTTCCGTATTACAAAGTGCTTCCAAATATAATAAATTGCAAATGAACAATTCTTGAAATGGCCCAAAGAGTGAATAAGAGCTTTTTGCAATATCAGAAAGAGAGGCAGGAATGCTTTTGTAAATGCACTATAAAACACTAAGATAAATATATGCAATTATACTAGGAAAATATGTTCAGGGAAGGGAAAGCTGTACTTTAACATATCTTGCTGTCTCCATTTACTATTCTTACATTACTGCACAAGGAAATACATCTTTGGGAGGGAAAAAGTGCTTTCTAGCTACCGAGCATGCCTTATCATATATTAGGTCCAGGGGAACTGTGCTAAAAAGCAAGAGCACTGTTTCTCTTCGTATCAAAATGTGAATAAAAACTATTCTGATGATAGTCAATAATGTTACGCAAAGACCACTAAATATTAAATCTAACACATTCAAGAAGAAATAACTGATCTGTACAAGGAGTAATGGGTTCAAACTGGAACACAGGAGGTTCCACTTAAATACGAGCAGAAACTTGTTGGGGTGAGGGTGGCAGAGCCTGGCCCAGGCTGCCCAGGGGGTTGTGGAGTCTCCTTCTCTGCAGACATTCCAACCTGCCTGGACACCTTCCTGTGTAACCTCATCTGGGTGTTCCTGCTCCATGCGGGGAGTGCACTGGATGAGCTTTCCAGGGCCCTTCAACTCCTGACATTCTGGGATTCTGTGGCAAGGCCTTTCCGAAGTTCCTACTTTAATGAGTTAAAAACTGAATCAAACTAAACACGGTCTTGAACAAGGACCCCTTTTCCTGGAGACTATCCAGCAAACACAGTTTTAGTTTTTAATCTATGCACTATTTTGGCCAAATACATTGAAAGGTTTATATTTAAACTGATATTAAGTCTGTTTCTCAGAAAAGGTAAACAGCCTTGTCTCCAGTAAATAAAACATTTTCATTTGGAAATCTAAAATATCAACATATGAGCTATACAAGTTGACGAATAAAAACAACAACATGAAGTCTTGAAGGATGGGATAAATGGAAAATATTTTTATTTCTTTTTAGTGAGTATTACCTGAATAGTTTAACAACACTGATTATATGTTGCAATCCTGGTATGGTCATACTGATCTAGCACTTTCTTCAGAGAAGTCACAGCGTTATGCTTACCAAACAAAACAAATAATGCAGGCTACTAGGCTACATTTATTTACTTTGCTCTACCTTATTTATTTAATTAACTGAAGCAGCCTTTCATGTATGCATCATTTGAATGAAGCAGACCAGTACACCTGCCATTCTTATGGCCTTCAAACCAAACAGGCCTTATTAAAAACCTTTCAGTAAACAAACTCTACAGAGCACAAGTCAAGCCACTTAAGTGGAAGAAAAATAGCTGACTTGGGTAAAACTTTGGTAATTAAACTAGAAATATTGCAAAACCTCTATCTTCTAACTTACTAAAAGCCATTCAATGCATTCTGTGCAGAGTGGAAAAAGGGACTGTTACAGTAACCTTTAAGTATTAGTTACTAACGAACAACAGCCTGCCAGAAGAACCCAAAACTGGCTTCAAATTGTCTTTCATGGAAAAAAGGTTTCTCTCAGCAATTGGCAGTACTCGAAGAAGCAACTTGAGAAGCAAATCCCACAAAAATGGAAAGATTCTCAATATTATGACTCTGTGGTTTTCTTTTCGTCTGGGGCATTAGGATGAGAGTGTTCCACCACTTATTTTGCAAATCTTCTTACAAAGGCTCTCTGTCATTATTATACAAGATTTTATTCCTGATACAAAGCACCATTCTGTCTGTCTGTGGCTACAGCCACAAGTCTTTCAGATTTGGTGCTGCAGCTCAGCTGAGATCATGCCTTTTGGCACTAATGAAAACAGAATTACTTCCCCCAATCAAGCAACTAGAGGTAAAAAGGCATTATCAATCTCTACTCAATAAGGAGGTCTACTAACAAGCTTTTAGCTGCCTTCTGCAAACTTCTTTAAAGAGCTCCACGTCCTGTCCCCCATCAGGGTTTATATGTAACATTTCATAAAACAGGCAAAAAAGGCAGTTTCACAAAAGTAAAGCATGAAGAAACATGAAGATTTTGTCCAATAAAATCCCAACTGCACACATGTCTATTTATACATATATCCTACCTATCGAGGATGACTGTGGGCTGATCAGGAGATCTTCCTGCACTTGCTCGCTGCCTGGGACCGTCTGCTGATCGCTCAGCGAGCTCTGGGATGCGCTAACAGGCTGCGATACTTCCTCGTGAACCTCCTCGTCGCTTAACCTTTCCACTTTGACACGCACATCTTCTTCGATCACAAGGGGGGAACTGGCTTTTGTGCTCTCGCACGTCACGTAATCCGCAATTCTTCTGTTGGACTCGGAGGGCCCAGGCATTTCCAAAGTCCTAGAGTTCTCCGCCTGCTTCACCTTCTCAGACTGAAGCCTTCGATCAATCCCAAAAGGAAAAGTCCACGGAAAAGCTAAGGACGAGTCCACGGGCTGATTTCTGGACTCTGGGTAAGAAGTTGAAGGATTCAGCACTTGGGGGGAACTTGTTTGTGTGTTACACTTAACAGGGCTCTCGGGAGACATAACTATGTAGCTTTTGCGCTTTCTTCGTGACTCTCGGCAAACGGGAATGGTTCTCTCCACCACGCTGCACTCGGAAGAGACTGGAGAAAGGCTGCCGTCTCGAGAAGTAAAATTGCAGTTTGCGCTGTTCTCCTGTCCCGCATCCAGCACCTTCTCTTGCTGGCTGTTGGGCGTATTCCACAAAATGCTGGACTTCATGAATTCTGAGCACGTGCTAGCAACGCTGAACATCTGCATGTAGCTGGCTGCAGCCAACACATCAATAATGTTTTCTGTGTTAATAGATAGTGTTGCTGTGTAAGCGTATTCCAGAAGAGGTATAAAACCCGTCACTGTCACATGGTGTAGGTCCAACACGCTCTTGCTCTCGTCTTCGGCTTGGCCAACAAGTTTGGAACGGAAGAAGTCGCTGCAGGCTGCCAAAACCACCTTGTGCGCCCTGAAGATTTTGTCCTGGACGCGGATGGTGATATCACAAAAATGTCCATCGTTGCGGAGCATGTTCAGCTTTCCCAGCATCTCCTGACTGTGCGCAGGGGAATTATGAGTGAATGTTTTAACACCCATCTTTTCACCTTTCTGCTAGCGTTCTTTCCACATACGAGAGATCACAGGTATCCTAAAACAAAGAGGAAAACTGTCATTTTCAGCTCTGAAAGCAAAAGTGAAGTCGCTTCATGATCGTAAGACTCTGTACGAAGAAAATTCAACCGAATTCCCTAGGGTCAGGTTTTTCTACGATGCAGACTGTGCAATGGACTAACTCTACAGAAATGCAATTACCTACTTGCAATTTTCAAAAACGCAGATCAAATTATTTAGAGTCTATCACTAGCATCATCTTCCACGTTTCTGCTGCTGCCCACTCAAAATGAATTCCTAACACAGTTTGGAGGAAAACAATACTAAAAAGAAAGCGCTTTTGAAACTATCATCTGTGTATGAAACCTGTGGTTTTATTTTCTGGGCTCAGGAAATCATCGCTCATGGTTCTTAAACCTGACAGCCTTTGTCAAATGTTTCTTTTAAGTGGAAAAGACATTAGCTTGGGTCCACTTACGAGAGTGCAGGCACAAGCAAATCTCCCAGAGAAGGTCTTTAATACCAGAAAAGCTTTAGAGAAAGTACGGCATGAATTTTCAGAGGACAGAGCTCAAGCTAGTAAACATAAAATAACAGTTGCCAATAGCTCTGCTTTGCTGCTGTACTGCAGGTACCGATTGCCTAAAGCTGCTTTTAATAAATACTTTTGGACTAGGATGAAGAGTTATTGAAAATTCCATCAAAAACACACTGCATTATAAACCTCAAAGGAAAGTTTAAATCAAATACACACAAATTGATTTTATAGCTGTGATAAATAATACAAGGAGGGTAACTTCTGAAAAATAAAAAACTGCCTTCTTGGGGACTAATTCTTTCCTATGTGTGGGAGCAATGCATGTTTTTTGTGCAAGCTTCCATGAAAAGTCTTCTGTGTTCCACATGACTCACACAATTAACATGATATAGAAATACCATCTCGGTAACGTTTGTGGTTCAACATTAACAACATAATTGGCTCTGATTATTTTCAGGAGTCAGTCCACTTCTTCACATCATCCTTCTCCTTTGCCTTACACGTATGCAAAAACACACCACGCTTGCAAATGGCTCATGTGGCGCTTCACAGATACAAAGAGCACCGCAAGTTTGGAACAACTTACCACAAATCTCACCAGCCTTAGCACATATTTCAATGGCAGCTGTCAGAGCCCACCTTGTTCTACAGACAATTTACACTTGGCTTCGTCTTGTTCCTACGATTTCACTTTTGATACTGCAAACCCTTTCAGACAGAGGAAAAATATCTATTTGAGAGAACGGATTAACTAACACTTAACAGTATATATAAAGTCTGAGTGAAACTATAAGGGCCATTTGGATTTAAAACGAAATTTCACGCTACTGCAGAGGAAGAACTTAAGCACAAGCAAAACATTCCCTTCAGTGAAAGAAAACATATCGACCTCAAGAGGCTTCTGAAGATCCCGACTGCTTGTTCTCTAGCATGAATCAAATGAAAAGCATATTTAATTGATCTCAGACCAAAATACTACAGCAAAATCTTGTAACAGCACTATTCTAAAATGGCCTTGGGATACCCTTCCCTCTCAATTCCCAGTTGCTGCAGCAATTCCTTGGCACATCAGAACTCCAGAAGTACTTCAGTTCAGCCACTGGCTACAAAAAGAATAATATATTTGCAAGGACTGTCAACAGTATATCTGGTATTTAGAACTAGTACCAATATATAATTGTAAACAGGGAGAAAAGTCTAAGCAAGCGATACTCCCAATTTTTCTATGCCCAGAAGACTAAGCCATTTTCCCTCTGTTCATCTGAAGGAGCAATGCTCAGCTCTCCAGTCTCCGAGAGCTGCTCAGCTCCTCCAAACCCTGCTCCGAACCGCCCCTCGTCCTGCTTCCCCCTTCCATCCGCCTCTCCCCTCTTCTGGCTTCCTTTCCCCTTCTCCTTTCATCTTTTGCTTCCTTGACCTTGATCCGGTTACAGAATGTAAAATAAAACAACGGAAGCTGGTGATGTGCAATAAATTGATTTACATTTATTACAGGAGCAGCATGCCTGCTGTGAATGTGGGATATTGCTCTGTTTAGTCACTTCTGTAAAATGATTTTCCCCCTCACTGCGCCAACACCACCATTCAAACAAGTGGTTCCTACACAGGCTTCAGCATGGACAAAGGATGTACACATATATATGCTATTTTCAGAAAAATCAAAAAGGGTCAGCTAAGGAGGGGGAACATTATCAGTTCTTTACAGTTAATGAGGTAGTAAAAACATAAAATATTTGTAGAAGGTAATTTAAACAATATGAAAATGCTTTCCACATGAAAAGAGGAGCACGCTAAAGCTCGGCCATCTTATAAAATGGTTCAATTCTCTTTGTTAATCTTTTAGTGGCATGGGGCACTTTTATGGTTTCACTAATCGCAGTGACAAAAGAGAGTAAAGGGCTGCAACGTTACAACTTCACCTCAAGTCATCACCATTTCAAAATGACACTTTGTCACGTCTTATTAGCGAGTATTAGATAGCCCATGACAGCAGTTTTTAGACCATAAGGTATAGAGTGCTGCTTTCAGGAATTATTCAAGACCATAAACTGAATGCATGTGAGGCCATGGTGTAAATCAGATTGCTACAGTTATCTTTAAGGAAATTTATTTTTAACCCACACCACTTTTTGGGCACCATCCCATGAACAGCAACAGCAGCCCAGACACAGAAAAATCTTCTGTGGGGAAAATTTGTGTGACCTGGAAAGTCCTCAAGTGACTAAGTAGGAATGATGTGCAGCTACACCCTTAGCAGAAATATTAGTCTGATAACTTTGACAACACACCTCATCTCTAACTGCTCCTTCGACAGATAATAACTGGCTGTTGTGAGATAAAGGAAAAAAAAACACCTTATCTCTATCAGCATCTCACTGTACTACACAGGTACCAGCATTCCCTGCTCCCTCAAACTAACTGGTTAGTATAATTAAGTTTATAATTGAATTACAACAACTACTCTTACTGTGTACTTAGCTGCAAGTTTGCTACTTCTATTTCAGACCCGAAACACTTGTGTATCTAAACACACATCTGTTTCCTCCAACACCAGCTGGCCTAATAAAAGGGACTATCTCCCACTATAAATCTTGACAAAACTGCTGGCTGGAACTGCCAAACACTTCTTGTCTCAAACGAATCAACAGCACTTTCTAAACTCGGTTTAAAACCGTATTTTAAGTCAGGTCAGTAAACCTAGTTTGAACTCAGCCCATCGCTGCCAAGCCTGAGGGTACATACGAAAAAGAGAAGGCAAACACAAGGTTTCTGTCCTCAAAATTGCGTCGCTGTGCAGTATTCACTTCGGTGTGCTGGAATTTGCGGAATGCAAACCTGTAACCTTTGGCTGCAGCGGGTGAGTGGAGCAGGGAAATGAACCATCCAGATACAAAACTTCGGTTCCCTCTAGGACAGCGGACTGCAAACTGCAAGTGCACAAAGGAGCCAGTGTTCAGTCAGCTACTTCACAAACACTGTTATGGTAAAACCTGAAATAGATGCCAGGCTGCCATCTATAAATGGAGACTGAGGCAATATTATACCCTGCAAAAAAACACATGAACATTCGGTTCTGGGGCTGACCTGAGCTTCTGTCTCTCAATTCGAGAATCAGACTTGTATTCTCCAAACCACTCCCCCAGGGAAACACCCCGAAACACTCAAATTGCTCCTATGTTCATTTCCTCCCAGCTCGACAGTAGAGGACAATTTTCAGGCATTTTCTGCTTAAAAGGGTTTATGGGAGGCTTTTGTTCTTGGACAGTTCTCTGGGGAAGCTTCTGTCTACGAGATAAGTAACTCTGGAGAAGTCCACTTGGGAGCTTTAATGTAGAACAATTTCACCCAGTAAGATGAATACTTGAAATACTATAACCCATCTATTTATTGTTAGCAGTAATATTCCCTCTCACAGTAGAAGGCATTTAAAAGAGTGTGTTGTGCTTTTCCTACGTACTCCAAGAGTACTGCAATTGAGAAGGCACTTTATTTTGTAAAACTTAGGGCTCTGGCACAACCACTTTAGACAAGTTCACATGCCGGAGCTTTTGAGGCCATTGACTCCATCTGCCATTACTGCTGCTCATGAGAAGAAATTTCTTAGCTTATTTGTATTCATGCACAAGCTTGTACCTATGTTCACCACTTAATTTTTCTTTTTGCAAGAGCACTTTCCAATGATGCTACAGTGGCAAACTGCTTCACAAGCAGCCAGTTCTTCATCTGAAAAATTCCTGGCAAAGAGACTTTCCAAGAGGATCTTCTACATTTTAGGTTCAAACCACCAGAAACTACTGCAGAAGGGTGGCAGGTAGTATTTCAGAACTGGAGTTGAGCTTCACAGAGGTGAATTCAAACACTACAGGAAGCAGCTATGGTTCAAATGTGTAAGTGCACACAAATAATGCTAATTGTTCCAGGCCTGTGCAAACAGCCTACATAATTTTCAGATGAAAGATGAACTCTGTGCACCCAGGCCTTTAAGTGTTTAGATTTTGTGACAATAAGCTCCCTTTAATCTTCGCTAAGTTCCTCTCCAGTGCTGAGGTTTACAAAACAAAAGCACCGAGGCTACAACTCTTCACAAAAGGCTGCTGAAAAGATGTGTACATTTGGAAATTCCGAGCTGTGCCAGGTCCACGATAACTTTCCTTGCTTGGTACCAACCAAGGTAAAGCTCTGCAGCACAGGGAAAAGAGGCAGGTGCAAAAACACACATTATTTCCACACTGGAAGTTCCCCAACAGACCAGGAATAGCATTTATATGCAAAGGAGAAAAGGCATCCAACAGTTCCTCCTCCAAAATAATTACTCAGCACCAAGGAAGGCCCAGTGTCCATGAAATACCCGTTTCGTATTCCTAACATATCTCGTTTCCCCAAAAGTAAACCCTATAATAATAGAAAAATTGTAACTGTAACATGCCATGAAAAAATACGTGTTAGGGCACAGTAAAGTCCTAGATAGCAGTTCCAGCACTGACTCACATTATCATTGCTATTGAAAACATTAATCTTTAACGTGGATAGGAAAAGAATGACTCAGATGATGGAAAAGTGAATTTGTGTGACGCAAATCTAGTACGTGCATTTTAATTCTCAAGAGCTGCCGAAAGCATTGAGACAAGTAGTGGGGTGCCAAAACCAGCAATTTATTCTACAAAATGGTTTTATTGTAAATTGAGATGGTAGGTCAGCTGCAACAGAATACTTCTGAAAGGATAAAATTAGAAAGCATTTACATATACATTTTAAGGGAAAGTTCAAGGTGCAATTTTTGCAGTAACAACAGATTTCTTTCCGCTCACAAAGAGTACTGACAATCTTAGACTGGTTTGCATGCCTGGAACTTCAACTGAGCGTTGAATTTAGAGGGAGCTGACACCTCTCCCAGCCACTTACCACCCCTGCAACTTATCATTTGAAACCCACTGTTTTTGGCAACTGTGCCTTACTTGTTGTCTTTTTTTTTAAAGTTAATTAGATTGACTTCTTGAAGTGTGTTCCCATACAACAGATAGCAAACGATTCACATATTCCGACTTTGAGTTTTAACTGTTATTAGCATCGAGGTGTAAACTTTGGTCAAATCAATATTTCTGCTGAATGCACCGAACTCAAGCTGTCCAGATGCTGGGACATGAGGTTCATTCAGTGGTGAGGAAACAGATAGGCACAAGGTATGAGGCTCATGAAGGAGCCCCCATTTCTGTGCAAATTCCTTAAAATAGTTACAAAAATTATCTTCTCTCTCCTCAACTTTTGTCAAAACAAGCCTGTGGCCTGCTCACCAAACTGGTTTTGTCATCCTCACTCATCACCTTGAAGTGGGTGAAATCTGGACCGCACAGAGCGTGCTCCTAGCCAGCACTCTCCGAAAACTCCAGCAGCGCATCCCTCGGCTGCCAGGGCCCTCCTGGCACGCTGGGCGAGAAACGCGTCCGCTTAGCACAGCTGTCTTGACTCAGAGCTGATCTGAACACAACTGAAGGGGCCTGTGAGAGAAGCCAAAGTATTTCGTTAAGAGAACTTGGTAACAGTGTATTACCAAATCTCTGCGGGGCTGATGGGGAAAGACACCGCTCTCGCAATCCACTTCTGCACACTCCTGTTACTTGATTTCGACTTCGTTCACCAGAAGACGGACTGTACCACAGCACAGGTTCTAGTTCCTCCTTGGGTTTGCAGAATTCTATTTTTTTTTACGGTGGTTATTAAACACAAACAGCACATTACCTGCTGTTAGAGCAATACAGACCAAGAACAACTAAGAAACATTTGCTTAGTTCTAAATGTCTTGTTGTACTCATTCTAAACTATAAAGTTTAAAAAGCGTACAGATTCCAGAGCAAGAAGACCCAAGTCTTCCTCATGCTCCAAGACTGCCTCAGCAGATAAAAGCAGGATGTTTGCTGGATACATGAAAAAAACAACATCTGCTGTAATGAAAAAGAGGGCAGCACGTCTACTACTTTTATTTTACAATATTAAAACCAACACAAAACATATAGAGCTGTTGTTCTTGGATCAGGAGGTCATAACAAAGAAAAAGCTGTAAACCATTAATTAAACAACCACTAATTTTCAGGAGTTGCTGTTCCTACACATAATGTGAAAAGCAACATGTCTTTGGGATTTTTGTTTTGTTTTCCCAATGAGTCATTTGCATGGAAATGAAGAAGCCGGATGTAAAAATGCAGCAGTCAGGTTCTGACAGCGTGGCAGGAGATATTAGATAAAGAGAGCCCGGGTGAGGGCTGATAGGAACAAGTATTATATTACAGCCCAGAGGAGCCCACATTTGAGCCCCGCACCCAGCAGAGGATGGAAACGCAAGCACCCAAACCAAGCCAGATCCATTGACAACAGTGCCTCCAAAAACCTTCAAAAACTTGCCCGTGATGGGACAGAACAAGACACAGAACTTACCACTTTGAGCCGACATATCTTCCAGCATGACCTTTGCACACTGTATCTGTTTGAAACCCCCAAGTATGTCCTGGAACTCAGAAAGGAACTTTTCCAACCCCAACATCTGGCAGAATTAAGAAGTCATCTGCCTGACCATAATAGATGACAGATGCCAAGGCCACATTCATTAACTTCAGCAGCCACACACTTGCAGCAAGCTCTTGTACAGCTCTGGTTTGTCATTTCCTCATGAAAGTGACACTTCTGGATTTATTCTTGTCCCTTATCCCATATTTGTGGCCTACAGGAAGTGGCCTCAAAGGCTTTCTTCTGACTGATCTCAGATTGGCAAGAGAATTTAATCCGACTGTAAACCTTTCTTTTCAATTTCTGTTGCAGGAACTGCACACCACTCATGTCTCAGGCAAATGAGAGACAAATCAGAGTTTTGGTCTCTGAAGCTGATGAATTCACAGCTGCCATAAGGCAGCTCTATAGCAAATAACCAATATATAGATATATCAGAAAATGATTAACTGAGGAAGTGTCACAGAGCTGGAACTCAAGTCATACATAGTGAAATTTAACCCATTCCCATTGGCTTCTGGGCAATGAAAATCAGTCTGCACAGCACTGTAAATAGCCATGAAGAAGCTGAGATGTGACAACGGCTTGTAACCAAAAAAGCTTGGGAAGCACTGACACCCAACGCAGAGCTCCGTACGTAGGCACTGAGTGTGCTGGATTAATACAGCAAGAAGATGAAAGCATAGCTACAACTCCTCCCCTAGATAAAACCTGGAGATTAAACATCACGTTGTAGGTGTGTAAAACATGTTACCACTCCTGTCATTAGAAGTCAATCAATCTAAAAATGTTTCCATTAGACACTGCCATGATTACAAACATGCAAACTGATATTTTAGTTCTCAAGGAAAAGCTGCTAGTATACCAGGAGAAGGGGCAGGACTGTTCAGAGATGGTCTCACTTTGTGGTACACACCTGCCAGAAAGCTTGGCAATATTAACACTCTGTTAGTTTTGTCTCTCAAATATTTAGTGCAGGAGCTCTGGTTATTTAAAAATATAGGGATGTTTTCATCTCACAAAGATACATGATTATAGGTGTTTGTATACAACTGCAGAAATCTGGCTATACAAAAACAATCTGAAGAAAATAACATGAAAGATTAAGAAAACAAACAGAAAATGGGATACCACCTGTGTTTACTGAAGCTAAAGTATGTCAAACTGACTTGATAATGTATTTTTCTGAAAAAAGGAAATGCCACATATGATGAGGACTTAATTAATATGTTTGACTAACTTGACCTATATGGTTACTGGTGAAAACAAGATGAACAGACAAAAGGAAGGTAAGGAGCCAGATGAAGAGAAGTATTTCATGTGCTTGAAATAACAGGTTAAAGAATTTACCTGTGCAGTGCCATAAGGGCTTGTTTTAGCAATGATCTTCTGAGTGTTTCCGTAGAGACACTGGCTCAAAAAATGCTGACGAAAAGGTTAAGATGTATCGTCAGCACTATGCAGAAAAACAAATGACTGAGAAGTGGAGTCCTAGGAACAGAACAAAATTCATGAGAAATCCAACAGTATGAAACTAAAACCTATTTATTATGTAATAGCGAGCTGGTAACACACTTGAGCTATAATCTGGAAGCTAATTAGTTAAAAGTGACTTTGGAGTAAGATCTCTATACTATTAAATTCAATTGAGCAGCTAACGGAAAGGTCCACAGAACAACCACACCATTTTAATCCTCGTTTTTTGGTCAGATGTTTGTCAATGTCTATTTTTTTGGTGTGTTTTTCTTCTCTGTGCATTTCTTCCTTAATGTGCCTGTAAAGTAAACTAGGCTTAGATCTTTTCAGAGCATCTGACTTACCCAGACAACGTTTCAGCTCGAAACATGCATCAGCTACAACAGATAGGGCACATATTAAGTGCAGCAAGACACCTTTTAATCTCAGGATCTAATTAAAAGAAGAGATTACGATAATCAGGGCAGTACAGTAGCGCGTGCTGTATGTAAATTGTTGATCTGACACTACTGCCTATTTTTACGCAAGAGCCAGAAGACAAGATGTTTCTTGAAACCATTTACAGATAGACAAAGAAGATAGATGCAATTTTCTTAAAAGACTCTGTACCTTTCTACATAACTGAGGTTCACTGGCTCCAACAAATTTGATGTTTGATGAACCAGCTGCACTCTTAAATAAGATTTATCTGGGGAGAATTTAACACAGTAACTTTGCCCCATTGTGGTGCACAGCAGGCAAAGATCTCCGGGATTGCAATCAGAATATTCTGGCTACTCTTTATTCCTTATGACACACAATAAACTCCACACATTTTTTTCATAGCCTTCCCTCCCCTTCAAGTCTTGTTTTTCCCTAACCATGACAGAGTTTTTCAAGTTTTGGTGTGATCATCTGAAGTCAGTTCTTTCAGAGAACAGAATGTTACCATTCACGACTTCAAAGGCCCCAGATTTAACTTGTTGCCTTTTTGAAGCTGCAGTGCAAAGTATAAACCTTATGTGCCAAATATAGCTTTTCACAGGGTTGAACAAGCAAACTAGATAAACGTCACTTTCCCCAGCCGCCAGCACTTTGAACTTCTCATTGTAGGAATCTTCACATCAGTGTTCCCTATAACACATAAATGCAAATTTCCTCAAAACTGAGGCTCACTTAACAACATGAGCAGTAACTGCTTATAAAAAGGTCTTGTTATATACTGAGTTACATTTATTTTCATGATAAAAATTAATGTGCAGACTTCACCATTGAGATATTTCACAACAGATTCGCTGCCCTACAATTTCTGTTTTCCACCAGTGCTCTGAAATAGCACAGGACCAAACCATAAGACAGCTGGTTTACCACTGGTTTGCCCTGAAAGCCCATGCTGGAGATGCCTATGCCATTCATACATGAGCAAATCTCTGGTTTGGGAGGTTTTTGGGGTTTGATTTTCTTCCTTTTTTTTTTTACTAAAGTAAAAGCAACAAGTGAGTTCATTTTGTCCTCTTCACATCCTCATGCAGGCAATCCCCACAGAGCGTAATTAGATTATACAGAATAGACTGATATGTTACATCCCCGAGGCGCACATTCAAATTTAACCACTCTTTCCATGACGGTGTTCATGCATAATTTTCAGGTGATCTTAATACGTTCTTTACACTTTTGGTCCATGCAAATTCACATTAAATTTTTTTCCCAAAGTTCTCAGCATAGACAAGCCATTACATGGCTGTTTCCCACTCTGCGTAATAAAAAGCAAGGCTTCGTTTTTAGAGTCTCTGGTATTTAACAGCAGTAAAAATGACCGACACAAAACAAACAAAAAAATACAAGTTGAACATTAAATTCTTCTAAGTACTGCAAATTTGCCAAAAAATATCCATAAAGTACTTCTACTTATCACACGACAGCAACCTTCTTGTTTCAACTAATTGCAGAGAGCTGTTTTTTCTCATTTTACCATGGCTACCCAAAACATTTCAGTCTTCACTTGCACAAGTCCTACAAGCCCATTGACATGAGCCTAAAAAAAAAATACATCAAAAAGACTACTCAAACTAACCTCACATATTAGTAACAAAACCAAAACTCTCCAAGCCCTTTTTGTGAAAGAAATGTCAAGAAAAATGGCATGGACTTTTGTATCTGCATACCAAAATAATTCTAGTAGAAATTCTTGGTAGCACTACTGTATTCAATTCATTAAAGAGTCAAAAGGCAAAACAAAACCAAAAACAAACTATCTGTGCTTCCTCACACACTATTTACAGAATAGTGCTAAGTCCTACTACATCTTTGAAGAGACAAAGGCACACACCGTGTGTTTTGGGGCAGAAAAGAGTCAATTTCAGAGATGACAGTAAGTGATGGCACAGTGAAAATGGTGCTTGGAAAACAAATTATTTCTTCATTTCCTCCAAGATTAAGAACCAGGGCCTAACAGGGTGTGTTACATCCCAGGAGTGACCCAAAGGGAAGAATCCCTCCCCTCCACTCTCACCCCAAGCTGTGCCTCCCATCTTACAGTGCACGAGGCTTTCATTTTTGTCACTTGGAAGTGACATACACGTCTCTTGATTTTACAGAAACAAATGACTGTAACTGCGTATCACAATCATCAGGTTTGTGACAGCCAAATTTGGCTAAGTACTGGCTTTTACTAGTTCTGAACAAAGCTCACCTGTCAGCCAGTTTGTTGTTTGAAGTATTCAGGTTTATCGCCCAAAAAAATGACAGCTTTCCTTGTCTCATCTTTATTCCAGATTAGCAAGGAAGCATTATACATTAGTGAAATCCATGTTAACTGCAATAAATGAATTTTTCTGAAGTGCAATACAAATCTTTAAAGCACACCAGCCCCATTAACACCCGAAGCACTGGAAGCCCGTACTGACAAGAAACACCATGGAAAAACCTGTGTAAAAGAGCAAAGGGGAGAGATCAAGGGAGAGTCACACATGGTGCGCAATCTGAAGAGGCAAGAAGGCTTTGCTAATCCAGACAGCGTGGACCCGGGCCAGCTAGTCAAGGTGTCACAGACACATAAACAAGCAGCCACCTTTCCAAAGGAAGCCGCTGTAAAGAATCCTGAACAAGTTGAAGCAAGGCAGGAATGTGGTTGTGTCATCACCCTTTTAGCACTATGTGTGCCCTTTATTTTCCTAATGACTCATTTATGCAGATAAATGCCTAAAAGGAGTTCTTCTTGGCCCCAAAAACTAAAAGTCCTTGTATTTACCCAAAAATCACATTATCAGGTGAGCAGCAACTATGCAGGCTTTCTAACTTTGTTCCATTGTATGGCCAAACCCCGACTGGCAGAACCACATCCATGGATGGGGCTAGGGATAAGGAGAGTTTTGTGGGTTTTTTTAAACCTTCAGCATCTGTACTAACATTTCACAGAAACTTCTCAGAGTAGGTCTTTCTTAATGGGGCTATTTATCCACTTTAAAACAAACAAACAAATAACAACAAAAAACCACAAGATGCTGAGAGAAAACTGCAGGAACTGTCAGACCTGCAGGGCCCAAACGCCACGGAAATTAGAACTAGTGGGTTAAGAGACAAGTAGGTCCCACGGTAGGGACAGCTATTTCCAAACCCACTAGTGATTTTTAGGGCTCTTGGGTCTCCATAGGACTCAGCATCTTCATGCTGCCAAAACCTTCCAGAAGACTTAACCTGGGCAAGTACTCACCGTAATTACAGTTTCTCCATAAAGTACTCTTGGTAACATTTAAATACAAAATGCCATCTGTGGCTACATTTATAAACTAAGATCTTTGTCAGTGTCTGTAACTGTATTTCCACTAAAATAGCTCTCCCTACAATTACAATGTTTATTTGTACTTCTGAATCTAAAACATTACACACAGTAAATGTTTATAATGTTATCACACATGAGCTACAAAGTATCCCTTTATTAGAAAGCATAAACTCTGTGGTCAAATCACCTCAAAACAATATAGCAGAACTCAAAGAAAAAAAAAGTGATGCAGAACAGCCCCTGCAAACAGATGTACTAAATAGACGGGGACAATATAGCGTGTAAAAGAAAAAATAAAATAAAATAAAATAAATGCACCAAGGAATGATCATTGCCCTGTCTATTCGTGCTCTTCCACCTTCCCCCTAATGATTTACCCCTGCCCACTCTTGCAGGCCACATGCTGAGCTCAACGCACATTTTGCAGCCCTTATTATCCCATCGTTCAACCTGTTCATGTCAAATAATTACTTCCCCAGCTCTAAATTGGAACATATTAAAAACAGGCTATCTACAAATAATGCACAGTAAAGTGACTTCCTTAACTTGATGAAATGGAATGTAAGAATTAAATGAAATGCCGCGTGGTTACAATTCCTCTCTTCCCATCCGTAAGCACAAATACCATTTTATTGGGTTTGCAGTTCATTCCCCACCACCACCATTTCATTTAGGCACCTTTTACAAAGCAGTACTAGACATTTGTTTTCATCCAGTGAAACCATTAGAAGAATCAATTTGATCTCCAAGGCAAGTTAAGAGTAATGGACTCCTATGTTTACTTAGCAATAAGTACACAATGATTTAATTAGATCTATATGCTCTAAACTGCATCTTTCAAGGCAACAGCAGCAGCCACGAAGAGAGTGAGGCATTTCAACTTACATAAATCAGTGTTTTCAGTATTTTTTTCTGCAAACCACCTACTTCCATATCAAAACACTATTGCAGGTAGAGGTGTATCTCCCACCCAGCTCTGCTCCTGCAACCTCACACTTTTTCAAAGAAACAAGCAGTTCAGTTGCTGCCCCTTTTCAGCCACACACGATTCCAAGATTGATGTCATATTTCAAGCGACAGACTGTGAACGCGCTCTGCAACCGTAGCATTTAATTTAGAAGGCAGCACTCGACACATTGAAGTATTTGGAATTTCTGAAGTCTGGCTGTCTCCACAGTTGCATAATTTGAGCAGGGATAACCTACTTATAATCAGGCGAGATAGAAGAATGTCAACAAACAATCCCTTCTACGTCAAGGGACATCTCCTTCCTTGTCACGTGCCAACAAGAGCATCACTGCTTTGTCACAGTTTGACTTTCTTCTTGTTTAAGCTAGTGGATTACAACACCTAAAAGGATTGAAGGTACACATATCGCCAGATCTTCCCACAAGAAGAAACTCAAACACTCTCAAAGCCATTGAAAAATAAGTTTACCAGATGTAATAGACAATACCAGTGAAATGCCAGATGTGAAGCAACCAATACAAGCACAAAGTACCGGAGACCACCTCCTTATCAGTGACAACTCACACAAACACCATTCACCTCACAGCATCACACATCCATTCACAAGAAGGAAATAAAAATAAAAAAGCCCCTTTCCACCAAGTCAGGGGATACAATAAAAAATAACGTTCGGACACTGGTGCAGTTTTACACAGAGGGGAAGAGCTGTATTTCCTTTTGATCCTCTTAGCAAGGAGCTGACCAGACCCTCTTAATAGCACACGCTTGCTACAGACACCAAAACACAAACCCACCTCTTTTAAAAGTTGTCAGAGTTTATGATTAACCTCCTGTTGCAATAACCATGGCAAGGATTCAGTTTCACTTGCTGACTACTTCTCCTACGTATTGCAGAAGAAGAAATACATAAGGACACTCCCCCACTTCCAAACCTCACAGTCACAAAAAGAGAAACTGTCTCATGCTGTAAACAAAAGTAGCGCAAAGCCTTCTGTGTGGGAAAGAGAGTGCAATCCCCCTCCTGACAAGCCAGCATCCGCGCAATGTCCACCTGGGGAGACTAAAGTAGGGCTGGAAATTCCCTTCCCCTGGAAAGGGACTGCTTAGAGTGTTCGCACCAATTAAAGTTTCGGATTAAAAACAGCTGTTTAAACAGAAGTAGTCCCTGGGGAGAGACACTTAGAGCATTGTAACTGGTTTCTGGTATAAACAGTTTTACAGCAATGGAGGAATTTAGACTGGTAGAGCTGTGTCTAAGCCAGCAGGTTCACACTTGTTCAGCTCCATCTCCTTAAATAGATGCACTTCAACTCAGGCAAGGTCTCCAGGTGCATCACACCTTGGATCTGCATTATATGTAGACGCCAAGGTGCCGTAAGATACCTCGCCAGCAGGAGAAAAGCACACTGCGCTTGGAACACCCTAAAAACCTCCTGGACACCTGTCTGTGACCCACTTGAACTGAAGCAGTTCCCACTCAGTGCCACCTCTCAAGGCCCACAGTGCAGAGCTGCGGGTGGGCCCCGCACACGATAAACAACACGTCACCTTGTCTAGAAAAAACACACAGCTAGAACCCGGGGATCAACTTTAGGTGGACTGGGTGACCTCCACTTAAATAACAGCTAAGTGTGCTAGACACCCCAAGGATAAATAAAACAAAAATTAGAAAAGGGGTAAAGGAAAAGCCTCATATCAGGCAGAAGCACAGAGAGAAAGCGGGGTGAACAGGTAACTGGGAAACCTGAGAAATTTGCCACGTGGGTATGGAAAACCCAGGACTTCACAAGGAAAATTATTAAAGCAAGAGACTTCTAGAAACCTGCAGAATAGATCCCAGGCTGGACAAATTACGTACAGGACCAGAAAAGAGAAAATGAATGTATTTCCGACCTGTGGTTTCCAGCTTGGGATCTGCAGAGACCTAGGAAGTACGCAGGCTACTTCTTTGTACTCTGGTGGGCTGTTCAGAACAGAAAAACCAAAAGTCAAAGCAAGAAACATGGTAGATTTAACCTGTATCGCACTGCAATATCAGCAGGGCACATGAAGAAAAAGGATTGAAAGTGTCTGTCATGGAAGATGTAACAGGCAGCAACGAAGCGCAGCTGAGAAGAGATAAGAAATGGGTAAGAAAGGGTGACCTCTCTGGCACGTGCAGCAGGGAAGCACCACAGTCTGGGGGCAGGCACCGAAACACCTGCCGCTGGGCATCTGTGGGAACGTGCAGGACACAAAAGGACAAACAGTGGAAACCTGTGCCCTGCAAGCGTGCAGGAAAAACACCTGTGTGCATCCCCAAGGCTGCGGGTGAAACGCTGCCTGTGCCTTCCCTGATGTGCGCAAACAAGCACAGTGCAGGACGCACCGCCATTGGGGAGGCAGTCAGGAGGAAAACCCGCGTGAGTGTAAATATATATATATATATATATACATATCTGTAGGATGCAACAGACCCCCCCTCATCAGTGGGCAGAACAAGCTCCACAGCACAAGCAGGGGATGGGCTGGAAGAGCTGTCCCTTAGGCTTTGGTGGATTGTATCTGCATGTCTATTTGGGTGGGAAAAGAAAAAAAACCACCAAACTTTGCAGCTTTAGGTGGAGAGGTAGAAGTCCTCTGGCTGTATGTATTTAACAAGCTGCGGTGTTCAAGCGCAGAGCACACCTGTGTGCAGAAAAAGAAGTCCAGCGGATTCTGGAAGGCAGCAGTACCCTTGTCTTGTGTGTATGAAGGGAGGCAACAGGCTCTTGGCAAGCAAGCTGCAGACTATACCCTCCTCAGCATCTGTCAGTGTTTATGTTTGTATATAGGAAAATAACCCCAAATACATGGAAGGGGAGCAGAGAAACAGATCTTGGCAGATGAGAACGAGGATCACGCGTGGACGTGGGTGCAGAGGCAGTGCAGCAGACCCTGGCAGATGGACGGTGACAAATACGCAGAAAGGGGTGTCGTAATAAAAAAAAAAATAGAAATAAAAATAACAACAAAGGGGCAGCCTGTGGGGATCCCTGTTTCCCTCCCGCCAGCCCTTAGCGGGAAAGGGAGGAAGCGGGAATCCCGCTGGGATGGAGAGACGATACAACCCCTGCCCCCCCCCCAAAGAAACTACACATTTGTCTGTGCAAACACCGCGCAAAACGGGGGGGGATGGAGAGAACAAACCCCCCGGAACGCGGAACCGCCCGGGGGTGACGCGGCCCCTCACGGAGGGACACACACGTGCGCGCGGAGGAAGTGCCACCCCTCACCCCCTGGGGACACCGGTCACACACACACACACACACACACCTCCCACGGGAAACACGCGTGCACGGCGCGGGGGGGCGGGCAGACGGAGACGGACCCGCCCCTGAGGGAACCAGCGGCCGCCCCCCCCCTCTCCCGCCCCAAGGCCCGGCCGCGCTCCCCCGTTACCTGCGGGTCGGTGGAGGCCCGGGCGCGCGCGGGGAGGCCGAGCCCCCCTATCTGTGGCCGCGCCGGGGCCCCGTCTGGGCCATGACGGTGAACCGGGATGCGGCGGAGGATGAGGGGAGGCAGGGGAGGCTGAGGAGGATGAAGAGGCCGCCGCCGCCTCCCCCTCAGGCGGCCGCGCGGGAGGGGGAGGGGGCGCGCGCGCGAGTGCACCCCCCCAGCGAGGTCGTGCGCGTGGGTGCGCGTGGACGCGGCGGCGCGCGCTGCGAACCGGGCGGGGACGGGGGCGGGGGGGGGGGGAGGGGGGAAGAGATCCCGGCGGGTCCGAGCTCCCGCGCGCCGCGCCGCCCGGGCACTTTGTTTGTGTCCCACAATGCACCGCGGCGGGGCGGCGGGGGCGGGCGGGCTGCGCGTGCGCAGGGCGGGAGCGGCCCGGGACCGGCACCCCGCGGCGGGCAGCGCTGCGAACGGGCGTTCCGGGCCGGGCACGGGCCCCCCGCCCGCCCCCAGCACCGGGCGTCCCAGCCGCATCGGTGCCTTGGTGTGTGCTCCCCCGGGGCCGGGACCGTGCATCTCACCGAACATGGGGTGCTCCGGTGCATGCACAGCACGGTGTGCATCGCCGCTCACTGACCACATTGCATGCACCCCCGGGGCTCAGAAACCGTGCACACCGTGCATTGCGTCGGGCACGGGGTGCTCCGGTGCATGCACAGCACCGTGCGCTGTGCACCCCTCACCGAGCACATTGCACGCAAGCCTGGGGCCCAGGACCGTGCACACCGTGCACCCCAACGCTCCCGGTGCTCCGGTATGTGCACCCCAGGGGCCAGCACCGCGCACCGCACCGAGCACGGGGTGCTCCTGTGCACGCACAAGACCGTGCACATTGTGCATAGCTCCTCACTGGGCACGTTGCATCGACCCCGGGGCTCAGGACCGTGCACACGGTGCGTGGCTCCGAGCAGCGGGTGCTCCGGTGCATGCACAGCGTGCATAGCGCCTCACCGAGCACATTGCATGCACCCCTGGAGCCCAGGACCGCGCACACCGTGCATCCGAACCCTCCCGGTGCTCCAGTGTGCGCCCTCGGGCCCAGGACCGTGCATCTCACTGAGCATGGGGTGCTCCAGTGCATGCACAGCACCCTACGCTGTGCACAGCTCCTCCCCGAGCACGTTGCACGCACCCCCTTGGCCAGAACGGTGCACACTGTGCACCCCAACTCTCCCAGTGCTCCGGTGTGTGCACCCCCCGGGCCCAAGACTCTGCAAACCGCCCTCCAGCTTGCATCCATCCCAATCAAATTTACAACTAACGAGTATTAAATTAATCCACCCTCATAATTTGGTCCAAATCTGCGCTAACTCGGGGTAAGCACAGCTTAATTTAGTGTGATCAGCGCAACCATTTGCTCCACGGCTTGTTTTACGATGGTTTTTGGTTGTTACTGGGGTTGGGTTTTTTCTTTTGTGATGAGCACTCAGTAAATCGAAGCAGGAAACAGATTGAAAGGCCGCGGTCCAAAAATGTTAATCAGCAGTAAAAAATTTAAAACCAACCACGCTGCTCCATTGGAAAACAAAAAATAGAGGCCCAATTCCCTACGCTGTAGTAAAAACCCCAGGACCGTTTTAGATGATTCCTTGCAAAACTGAGGAGAGAATCAGAATCCTGGTGCTTTGCAAGATTGGACTTAATTCTCCTTTTGCTTCCTCTTATATTGGTTTTATATTTGTGGGGAGCTGCATTACAACCCTGGTGCACAACAGCCATCCATTGCAACCTAATCCTGCGTGAAACAGGAGCAAAACAGCACCGATTTCAGCAGGTTGCACATGTGCACAGGTTGTTCCTGCTTTAATAAGACATAATTTGCAAGGGAAGGAAGAATCTGCTCCTGGCTATCCATGGTAACACTTGAATTGCAGAAGATAGATTAAAAGCAACTTGAGCTGCCATCCCTCACCTTCAAAATGCTGCTCAGGAAAGTGTGGAGCTGGGGGTGTTTGATGGTGGAACTGTTGTAGATCAAGTGATTTTAGTCAACCGATGGCCGTATCCCGCTTGAGACTTGTCCTGAGCATGTCGTGGGGCGAGAAATAGAGTCCAAACTACCCAAATTCATGCCTGGAAGATGATAAAATTCAATGTGGTTTAGATTCTCACCGTGTCTTCAGTGATTCAGACCCATCCCTGCTAAAAAAAAAATAAGCCTTTTATTTTATTTCTTCCTCTTTCTCGCTTCTCCTTACAATGTCTGCCTCCCAGCCACCATCTCCGCATGGGTCATTAGCTTTCCAATTAACAGCCTTTGGGTGGGGGAAGCTGGTAGGTTTGGGACACAACCCAACTCCAGGACGAATTTCTCCCCACTCCAGCCGAAAAGGCTGGTTTATTAATGCCAATTTATTATCCTTCGCTACCTGAAGAGGGTCTCCAGCCGCTCCCAGAGCCACGGCGTTTGCTGGAGTAAATTGGTATTGATTCACGCCTGCTCGGGTTTCCTAAGCTACCGGGTCGTTCTTTCATGCCATTCACTTTTGCTGCAGATTTGGGAGTTTCTCAGCCAGAGGCATCACAATGAATTGCTGAAAACCCCACTCCTGCCATTTTCCTGGCAGGGGGATTTGCTCTTATGGACATTTTACAGCATCATGGGTTCAATTCACGGACACAGGTGCCTTGCTCGCTGCCTTCAAGCAATCGGAACGCACAATTTCTGGCTGGAAGCTGTTTTACCCTCTTTTTGCAGCCTGTGGGATACGTTTTCCTTCGCTTCGGCGGCTCTTGGAGCCAATCCCGTGCTGCTAGGAGCCTATGTTCCTGCTCCTGGCAGCACACATCCATTAATACCGAAAGCAAATTACACCTGCCCTGCACAGCCTTCTTCCCCCCTCCCTGACCTTGGCACCTCCAGAGGGAAAGTCTCTTTACTCCCAGCTTTAAGAAAGCTCTTAAACTCAAGAACAGCATTAGCACAAGGACAAGGAGGAGCAAACATCCAGGAATAACTTGGGCTGGAGATTAGGAGAGTCCAGCCATTGGAGGGAGAAGATTTGGGAATGAAGGAGCAAACCAGCATTTCAACACGTACCTGGGGGAGCAGCTTGTGGCATCCTACATCATCCAAAAGTGCCTTATAAGAGGAAAAAAATGCAGATAAAATATAATTATACAAGGCTGGGGAGGAGCACTAGTCACGGCATGGAGTGGAGGATCCTGCCATGGGTTCATCCTAATAATTTCCCTCCAATGGGACAACACAAATCCGTCTCTCTGCCTGCTGGTCCCCGTTGTCTCTGGAGTACCATGGTAGACACGGTGACAGAGAAGCTCCCACAAGGTTGATTCTCTCATCCCACTATTCTTAAGTTGTGATGGTTGTGCAGCTATGATTAATTAGGGCTTACCGGGATATTACCCGGTAATATCCCAAAGCCTTTAGCATTGTTTGAAATTCCAATTATTCAACTCAAACCCAGCAGTGGCAACAAAATGACATAAAAGAAAGTTGCGGGGGAAAGCTGGGGCCTTGATGAGCCGAAACCCAGGACCCGGCTGTACCGATGCCAGGGGAAGTCATCTAAAATAAATGTCACACCTGGTTATAAATAGGGTGGCATGCATCGCTGTGCCCATTTATGTGGTGACACGTCCCATGGAGACACGTTAACTCTTTCCTTTCCCCTCCCATGGGCCTCTGCCCAGCCCCAGCATCATTTTCCAGCCCCATCGGTGGATGGAAATCACCAATATACAGAAAATAAACCACAGCTGCTATTCGACATCAGGCTGTGCCCCAGTTCCAACAGCAGATTGCATTTGACCCAAGCAAAGATATCCTAATTATCTTGTAATAAGCCCATGCTTATTCTAATGAGATAGCTCCAAAATCTGCGTTGCCATATGCTGGATTTCATCAGTCCTTTGTTTCAGAGGACAGCACCGAGTTCCCACTATCTGTGGTTATTATATAGTTAGGCAAAGGAGACAGCGTCACCTCTTTTAGCCCTGTTTAGGCTGTATTTCCTCCTGGTAGGCAGCAGAATTATCTATATATACATACGTATAGAGAGCAGGCAGATGCTCATAAGCAGTCTGCAAAACAGAGATGATTCCGAATTTCTAGGGAATAATTTTTGCTCCCTGGGTGTTGTCTATTCTGTCACGTAACAGTTTGGTTTAGCATCTTAAAAACCAATTAACCATTTTTTTAAGGCTGAATAAGCTACAGAAAAGAGAGAGATTTAACATACTGCTCTTGGGATAGAGATAAAATATATCCTGAGAAAAGTGCAAACAGAGACAAATGCAAAGAAGTAAGAGGCAGCAAATCCTTTATTGAAGGGGTAGAGGCAGAGTCACAAACAGACTGTTTTCAAAGTTAAAACCAAATACAAACAAAAGGCTAGAAACAAATACAAACAGACGGCTAAAAAACAGAAAATGGAATTTTCCCCCCTCCTAAAATAAAAGTCCAAAGCCTAATTTTGGCAGGATTTGTTACACAGCTCAGTTGGCAATCGCACCCTGATCTGGGGGCACCAGGGAGGGGGGAGACACCAGTCATGTACCAAAGTGGTTAAAAAATGAGCAGGGACGTCCCGTCTCCGACCCTGCTGCAGGTTTCGGAGTGGGGACGTGGGAGCAGCATGTTAAAACACAGTCAATCTTATTTCTTCCTCTCTCTCCTTTCCAGACAGCTACTGTACAAAACCAAACGGAAATTCATAATAAATACCTAACACAAGAGGCTCAGTACATTGCTACAATCCTTCACTGAAGGGAAACATATATATACACATATATATATATATCCTAGTATATAACCTCTTTGACTTAAATCGGTGTAAAGGCTACATGTTTCTATGGCAAGGCTAGGGCAGGAATCCCACTTAACGTCACTCAGATCCCCCACACCTCAACCGAGCATCTCCGCGGGATCCCCATCCTCCTCCTCGCTGGAAAAGCAGCAGGATTTGCCCACGATGGGGAGGTTTTGCATTTAGGAAGCTCCAGCTAAGCGACCGCGCAGTGAATATTAAAAGAGAAAACTGGAAGAGACCTTTGGCGTGCCCGACTCCTGTGTGATAAATACAGACGTTTTCCTTGGCGCTCTCCCAGGCTGAAATTTCGGACCCCTCCTAAATGCTGGAGAGGAAACACACGCTGGCCTTGGAGTTAAAACCCTTGCAGCCTCAAATGGGGGAAAAAAGGGAAAAAAATAATAACCCTGCAAGGCTACATGACTTTAGCATCCAGCTATTTGTTGTAGGGAGAGAGAGAGAGGGCTTAAATTCCTAGAGATTAATTAGCAGACACAGAACATTGCCCGAAGGTAGGACTGAACAACAGCCCAACAGCCCTGCATCCAAACTCTGCAGCTGGCCTTTATTTCTTTTCCCCCTACACCCAGTCCTTGGGTGTAGCCCCCGTGGTTTCAACAGGAATCATCTACAGAAGATAAAAGCCGAATATCTCGGGTTTTCAAATAAATCATGGGGCTTCTGGCACAGCTTTAATGTTTTGCTGCCAAAAAGGGGAGCCAGGGTACCACAGGGAAGTGACAAGGGACATCGAGAGAGGAGCCTGGAGATACCGAATTGCTTGTCCAGCCATGGCAAAACCTTCCCAAATTGCCTTCCTGCTTGCCCTCGCCAGGCTCTGTTTTAGACTGAGATTTGCTCAAGCAAGGCTGGAGTGCAGTGCCAGATCTGAGCATCTTCACGTATCCTGGGCAAGCGGAGGTGAAGAATATGGAGAATAAGGGAGAGGCTCAGCATCTAAAGATCCTGGGCTCATCCCTGCTGCGAGCCAGGTTAGCAAATTATCTCCCAAATTAAAGCAGAGCTGAGAAAATGAGCATGCAGGAGACCAGAAAAAACATGGGTGGGAAAGGAAACGCCGGCACGCACAAGTGTCTGCTCCAGCGGGGGGACAGGGTATTGCAATAGACATTTTACAGTCGAAGCACTGCAGAATTAGTAATTAATTAATCCTCACAGCGGCCCTGCAAGCCAGATCAGGTGTAACTAAGCCTTGGTTTTATAGCTGGGGAAATCAAGGCATGTGGGTTGCAGCTGTAGGAATAATTCTGCAGATGCTGGGGATGTTTGGAGACAGAAATTATATATAAATACAGTAGAAACTGCTGTGACCATCTCACCTGTCCCCCTGCTGAATGTGTGCCAGGGTCCAGCCCCCATTTCCAGCCAAGAACGCGAGTTATTATCTCCCAGGCTAAACCCACAGCCGATAAAATGCTCCTCATGCTCAAGGACACGCACGTAGGGAGGGGACGGCAACCCAAAACACAGCCTTTTGCAAAGAGAGCCTGATTTTATCACCACCCTGGACCTCCTTGACCCGCAGCTGGGACAGGATGATGGCAAAGCCAAGCTCTGCATTGTTTTTCCAGCACCAAACCCCAGCAAACCTTACAAACCATCTGCAACCATGTTTAACACCAGCTCTTTGGAAACACCTTATGGATATACTTATTTTTCCCACCTTAAATTACGACCAGTCAGAAAGAAAAGAAGAAAGCAAGAAGAAAAACCAAACAAGATTCCTCCCCATTTTGCCGCCGTTATTCCCCACTCTGAGGTAGACGTCGATGGGGTGGGGATGAACTGCTGGAGAGTGGTTATTTATCTGGCGAGCAAACCCGCGGCGTCCTCACTGTCCTGCCTGTCACTGTCCCATCCCAGCTCAGCATTCCCGCAGGACACAGGTGGTGGTGGCCGGTGGTGGCCCTGGTGAGCTGCATTTCTCCGGGGCGGTGATTTGCCCCGTGTAATCAATGCAAGAGGCGTTGCGGGTCCGCACGCCCCCACCGCAAGTTTGGGAACAAGGGGACCAAGGACCCAAGCGCCAGAGAGGGCAGGGGATATCTCCGCAGGGTTTGATGTCCTCGGGTTTGAGGGCTCTGTCGCAGGCAGAGGAGGTTTGTCCCTCCACGTCCCGGCAATCCACCGTCCGCCTCTGCCAGCCGGAGCCGCACGTCTTGGAGCACTCGGACCAGTCTCCCAGGACCCATTGGGATGTCAGCATCGGTCGGATGATGTTGGCCGACTTCTTCTCTTTGCCTTTCTGCTTGCTGAAAGGGACATCCTTGGGGATGAAGAAGGTGTACTTGACTTTGGGTGGGAAGATCTCGCTGGCGATGGTCAGCAGCTGGACGGTCAGGGGCTCCGGGAGCTGGCGGAAGCTTTGCAGCCTCTCCAGGGTCGTCATGGAGCCGCTGTATTTCAGGATTGTCCCCTTAATGATGATGTCCTGCTCCATGGCCGAGATGGCAAAGTCTCCGTTCAGCAGGTACTTGCCCTCGAGGGTCCTCAGGGCCAGGTAATTCCCATCATGACGGACCCCGCGGTGGCTGCGCTGCTTGATGTCGATGTTGGTCGCCCCAGCGGGGATGGTGACAATGTCGTTGTAGCCGTATCTGCAGGGGGCAAAGGGACACAATTAGTTCCCTGAGTTTATTAAGAGCAGGCCCACACAGGGGACAGAACTTGGCTCTGAAACCCAGCACATTCAGGAGCTGAAAGTATCGCAGTCGTGCCAGATGTGTGCTCGCCTGGAAGATTTTGCTGAATTCCATGCGAAAATGAGCGATGCCATCAAACGAACCACCCCGCAGTTACCTTGGTGAGAAATTCCCCTTATTCCCTGGTTTATTTTTGGTTTTTAGTGTGTGAAGTGTTTGGGACTAAAAGCCTGGCTCTTCCCAGCAATGCTGACACTGGTGATGCTGGGCAGGATGGTTGATGCTGCGGTCAGTAATTAGGTTTAGAGTAATTTGGGAAAAAAAAAAGCCTTTGGATCAAAATCTTCTCTCAGTCACCCTGGCTTCCCTACCCCTGATCTTAATGGGATCTCTTCTTGGCTGGAGCCACCACGTTAATCTCTCTTTAGTCAACCGCAAACAATTCATAGGAGAGTGGAAGCCCCATTTCAGCTGGTTCCCTGGAAGGAAACCATTTAGGAAATCTAATTTAACTGCGTGAGTCACCTCGCCGCATGGAATTGGACGTGTTGGGCTTTTGTTAGGATCCTTTCAACAAAAGCCTTAAATTCAGCACTTTGGCAAAAGCAACAGGGATCTTGGGTGAGAGAAGTGGTTGCTCCATGCCCACGTGCCAGGACTGAAATTCACCCCCCAAACCCGGGGAAGACTTATTGAACTATTTATATCCCGCATCAGCCCTTGAGTACGTGTCCAAAACTCACTGTATTGGGGCGAGATGCACATTGTAAACTCCTCAGGGCAGCAGATTTATTTGTAGCGGTGTACTAAGCCCACCACCAGTGTCAGCACCAGCTATTATTTTAGGAAATCAAACTCCGGCTTGCATAATACTGCCCCAAAATAAACAAGCGCCTTACTTGGATCGGTTGAGCGAGCCGGATATTTTCCGGCAAGTGGAGCCATTGCCACCGCACACCCCGCACTTGTCCAGCTTTTTGGAGGAGCCGACGATGTGGTCGCAGCCGGCCTTGATGCACTGGCCGTGGACGCAGATGGAGAGGGTATCCGGTCCACACAGCGTCCCGTCGATCACCTGGGGAAGCGGGGGATGCACAGCAGAAATTAGGGTGTTTGATGTAAAATAAGGTAAAGAGGGGCGATTGTCATCACCGGGTATCTTACTTTGGCCTCAAAGACTTTAAATTCGCTCCTCCCTCTGGCTCGGCAGAAGAGCTTGCATCGGTCTCGGGGTGACACTCCCGCGTATTTAGGGACCCACTCCAGGCGATTCCCTTCCAGATCTGTCAAGTTGTAGCTGTTGTACTTCTCGCACTGCTGCTCCCGAAAGCTTTTCCCTGGAAGGGAAGGCAAAACGTGACCCAAAAGCCATGGGAAGCAACAAAAGCCACATTGCTTGGTGGTTGTAGAGATGCAGGGGCGAACAGAAAGCTATAGCCCCCCAAAAATAAGAATATTCAAGGAAGAATGGAGCAATCCTTGGTGATTTCCTGGAGAAACGGGGATGGGAGGTGAGCATGCATGTGGGAATCAGACCCAGCTTTGCCAAGCTGGGCTTACCATCGGGTGGGCACTCGTCGGTGTGGCAGGACTGGTACTTGGCGCGCTGCCCCTCGCAGTAGCGGCCGCCGTGCTGGGGCTTGGGGCTGTCGCAGTGCCGGAAGGAGAACTGCACACCGCCACCGCAGCTTCGCGAGCAGGAGCCCCAGGGGCTCCACGGGCCCCAGCCGCCGTCCACCGCCGGCTGCAAGAAACCAGGAGAACCTTCTAGATCCATCCCCGAGCCCGTCCATCCCCTGTTTGCTGTTTGCTCCCAGGGCAAGCAAAGCTCTGAAACTGAGCTAAAATCTGCCTCCAGCTTCTCTCCCTGCATCACCACCCTGATCCAGCAAAGCGCTTCAGCACACATTATTACTGACTTCTACCTTTGCTTAAAGTTAAGCTTAGGTTTAATACAGGGTGTTTCAAAAAAGATGGACCCTATTCCAAACTGGGTCCATCTTTTTGAAACACCCTGTACTTTGCTGTCTGACTCAGAAATCACTGCTAATTGCCCCAGCAAGACAAAAAGTGATTATTTAATTGCAGAACTGTGGCTGCTTGCTCTGGTTCAGCCCACACCTTGACAAAAGGCATGGCAGCATTTATCTGCAAGCTGAGCTTGCCAGTAATAAAGATTAACAAGAGGTGATGTTGAAGGTGAGACATCCAGAAAACCAAACCTAATGCTAACCCAGGAGATGGCAGGACCAGGGCCAGAGGTTTGGGAAGCCTAAAGGGTCGAGCACCAGCACATTTGTCCCAAATTTCCCGTTACCTGGGTCTTCAGGGCATCCTGTGGCATGCACTGGCCGTCCCAGCATAGCCCCCCGGCTTTGCAGGGGGTGCCATCGGCCCAGGGCAAGCTGCCATTCTTGGTGTGGCACAGGGGCTCCCCGCTGCCCGTCCTGCACCAGAGCTGGGCGCAGATGTCCTCTTCGGTGGTGTTGGGGCAGTGCTGGAAGTCCTTGCCAAAGATTTGCTGGCATTGCTGGTCCAGGCTGTAGAGGGATCCTCGTCCGGGCAGCTCAGCAGGGAGGGAGAGAGGGTCAGCAGGGGCATCAAGCAAGCAGTCACCTGGGGAAGGCAGAGATGCATCAAGGCTTGACACCACGGGTTGCACCAAGGCTTGACACCACGGGTTGCACCAAGGCTTGACCCAATGGCGGCCCCAAGTCTTGACACCATGGGTTGCACCAAGGCTTGACCCAATGCGTCAAGCAGGGCATCCCAAATCTCTCTGGTCTTATTTCCCCCCTCCCCTTCATCCCACACATCCCTCCAGGAATTGCAAAGAGCCTGGGAAATTAAGGAAAAAGGATGTTTTGAATGCTGAGGCTCCTTACCGTGCCCTCCATCCAGGAACTCGGTGAGGTACATGGCGCTGCAAGGAGACCAGGGCTGGGTCTTGTTCAGGTGGATGAAGAGAGGGGCCATCATGTGGTGCTTGCCCAGGGGCCCGAAAAGCCGCTCACAGGTTTTGGAGTCGTCGTGGGGCATGCTGAGCACGTGGCCTGGGGAGCAGAGAGCATCCGTGAGCCACAGCCTCCTGCTAAGTTATCAAGCAATTCCTATTGCTGCAAAAGCTATTTGCTTCCATAAATCAGAAGCCATTAAAAAAACCATACCAAGTGCATACTTGCTCTGTCTCAAAGGTACAGCTTGCTGTATGCAGGGTGAGGAAGCCCAAATTAGGGCTTCAGAACCAACAATCATGAGAAATTGTCTAGGAAAGTGCATGAACTTGGCAATGAGCTGCTTCCCTTGTCATATGCAACAACAAGTGCTTCTCATAGTGGGAATAGAGGGAGTAACTACTCTAGGAGCAGCAAACCAAGGGGGAAAAGCACTTGATCCTATGCCTTAGCTCATCACATCAGACAAAGGCACCAAGTCACACCAACTCAGGGATCTCTAAAAACATTTTATGGTGCAAACCAGCTTCTGCTGGTGCCAGAAGCTCCTCAGTGCCGCCTAAGGCTTGGCGGGTGGTACCCAGCTGGGAGATGCTACATCCCTTCCCTTGCCAGACTGAAAAAAAGGCAGAAATTCCCTGGGGAAGGGATGCGTTACCCAGTTCGTGAGCCAGCGTGTAGGCTGCCTGCAGGCCCTCATCCTCGATCACCGAGCAGCTTTTGTTGCGGTCGCACATGGTGCCGATGTCCGCCACCCCCAGCGTGTCGCAGCTCTGGTGTCCGCAAAAATCCTGTTTGTGACCAGCACCAAGAAGGGTGAGTGACAAGGTCCCACATTTAGCAGCCCCAACATCTCTGAGCAGAGACGCACCCCAAATCCAACCACCTCCCCGCCTCTTTGCTCCAAGTTCCATTCTTTGCATAGTTGGGGCATCCCCCCTCTTTAGGAACATCTCCACCTCTTTTCACCACCCAGATCATCCCCTTCGGACCTGTCTGGTCAGCAGGATGGCAGTGTCATAGTGCTCGGGGTGCCGGTCGCTGGGGGGGTTGAACCTTTGCTGCCAGCTGCAGAAGTTGCGCAGGGTGAGCCCCCCGTTGTCAGACACCTCCGGCCCCGCTGCCGCCTCGTCCACCACCAGCACCTTCACCACCACCAGGTTGATGGAGTTCTTCAGGCTGGGGTGCTTGTAGATGCGAGCAGCCATGGACATCAGGGTCAGGACGTGGTTCTGAGAGGCAAAGCAAAGCCTGGGTAAAACCTTTGCTGTGAGGGTCTTTATTTTTTTGTTAGGAAAAGAGAAATCCACCTCATTTATGAAGCCTACCACATCCCGGTTGATGGGCTAAGCACTGATTTTGCTGTACTTGGTGGTTTACACCTTGTGCCAGCGGGAAGGACAGGCAGGGCATCCCAGCCCTGCATCCCCCTCTCCAGCCGCCACGTCTCACCTGCCACAAACCCTTTGCACCCAAAAACCCTTCGGGGAAAACCTCACGTGTCCAGGCGAGTGCTCCTGCATATTCCCAAAGCATTAACCCTGCCCTCGGGCAGGAACAGCCTCATGCGCGGTATCACAAAACCAGCCTCGCATCGCTGCAAAACTCCTGCTCAGCAGAGTTTGAACCCAAAGTCCCCGGTGACAAACCAGGACCAAAGCACTTTGACAGCCAAGACTTCATCCAGCAGCATCCCCAGCTCAGGCAACCGGGATGACCAGAGATTACTTAATATGTCAAACGCGCCAGCGATGTTTAGGCTGATGTAAACATCTTATCGCAGCACCGAAATTCCTCTTCTGCTTGGCACCCGTTCACGGCCCCGGAGTCAGGAGAAAAAAATGCAGCCATTACACAATATAGTATTGGGAAAGAGAAAGTGGCTTCTCCCCCCGCTGCCAGACAAATTATACCCCACAGTCTCTCTTTAATGCCACTATCTAATTAAGCTGGAAGGTGGAAACCCTCTCCTAGGGCTGAAATTCACCCAAAATACATGTGTGGAGCTGGCTCTGCACACTCATTCATCGCAATGCTGTGATAGTATGTACAAAATGCCATTTTCTTAGCGGACGAGGGAGATGTTTAGGGAGATACCTCCTAACAGCTACAAGAGCCGCTCACCCAGGGTGGCTGTGGCTATTTTAAGTTATTCTGCCACATTTCATCCCGTCGCTGGCAGCTCCCTGTAAACAGATGTTTCGCTTCAGCAAGACGGATCCCAAGTCCTCCCCAGCTCATTATCCAAGGGCAGGCCCCTGCAAGGGCGATGGGAGCGCTGAATAGACGGGTTTATTTAGACTGGCCAGATCTCTGCGACATGACTCACGCCCTAGCCCAAAGCATCCAACAAATATTACGGAGAAGTCACCACCAAGGCAAGAAACCTGGGCGAGATCCCCACGAGCGATTGCTCTTACCCCATGGGGAAAGTCCATTGGGAACCTTCCTAAAAAATACCACAAAGCCTTCCTAAAATTATACACGTCAAGATCTAGAAGGATGCTCTACGCTGGAGCTGCTGGTGATGGGATCATCCATCATTTCCAAGGGAGTAAATCCTGCTCCATCCTTTTCTAACCCATTACAGGTTTCTCTCCATCCTGGTAGTTAATTCGGAGGACCATCCCCCATCACAAACCCCCAGGACACCAACCCTCCCATCCTCAGGGTTACAACCAGCCAAGAAACTCTTTCAGCAGCAGGAACAGAGGGATTCGGAAAACATCCATCCGCCTTCCCTGTGTCTGGAAAGCAAAGACGGAAAGCGAACCGAACAAACAGCTATTTAGCAGAGATTAAAAGGTCAAATTCACTTGTTCCACCATCTGGTGTCTATTTATACCCAGCCCTGGAGCGTGCGGGAGTCAGTCGGGGTTTCGGATGGACCCTGACTGCTCCGGGGAGAGGAACGATCCACCTGCGCTGCTTTGGCTCGGCCAAGGGTTCAGAGATGGGGCCAAAAGCAAATTACAGGATCCCCAGGGCTCTTGAGAAGCTGGCTGAATGCTTTATGGCCAAAAAATAGCTGTGGATGGGTTGAATCCTGCTTGTCCCATCCTTCTAGCGCCTTTGCAACCAGGACAAGCCACCCAGGAGGGAACACCGGGTTTCCTTCCCGGCATCGAGGCTGGGGATGTGGGTATCGGGATGAGACGTGCCAGCAGCAAAAAGGAAAAAATAACTATAAATCAGAGCATGGGCAACCAAAGGGGTTGTTTTTAACCTGATAACGTTGAAGGATTTAGCTTTCTGATACAGGCTCTTGCAAAATCTCTGCTTACGCTCTCTGTCGTGGGAACCGCTTGGAAGTTGAAGTTTGCAGTGATTCCAACTTGTTTTTTTTTTTTAATTATTATTTTTAGAGGGAGAAACTGCTCTTACACAGACACTGCCTATTATTGTGGTATGCACATAATGATCTAATATCGCCAGACCCACCCAGTGCAGAAGGATGGCAGGGAGCGCCCGTGCAACACCCCGGCGCGACTCGCCTCCCTCTGACACACACACAAAAAGAAACGCCGAGATTTCTGGAGCGAGGACAGATGGAAGGAAGAAAACACGGGGTCAGATGCAAGGGCTGCCCAGCTTTGAAAAAACAACCACTAAAAACATATCCCAGCCTGTCTCTCTCTCCCCCAAAAGCGATGTCTGAGTGCTGGCCCCCCGGCTCAGACAGCCCCCACAGCCACCCTGCAGGTTGAAGCCTAAGCCAAGAATTCCCTTGCAAAATACATGGGTTTCAGGTGGGGGAAATGGGGGACAAGCCGGAGGAGAGGGGGACCCCGTGCCAGCCTGGCTGCCCTCCTGCCTTCCCAGGTCTCTGTCCCATCTCTCTTCTACTTGCCACACAATTTTTCCTCCCTCTCTTTGCTGGATTTTTGGGGCTGAGCCACAAAAGAAGCCACTACCCCTTTTCAAGGCAGGGGAAACTGAGGCACGTGTAGGACTGCCAGCACCTCTTGGCAGGCACAGACGGATATAAATCAAAACTCCATCCTGAAAGCATCCGGGGCAGCAGAGCTGCAGTTCACAGTTATCCTGGGCTGATTTGGTGGGATCCCCGCTCCCTTCACACTGCGCCTTTCATACCAAAGCCCTTTGGGATGCAATCAGGAGAGGCTGGCTCCTATTGTTGAGGGATTAAGCAAACTCACCCGCTTAGGCTGGAAAATACCCTAAAGCCAGCTGAGGAGCCAGATGCGAGGGGACCTGAGGCTCCAGGGTGGCTTTGGCTTTACCCCCAGTGTCACTTTGTGGTTGATCCTGGTGTTGGGGAGGTGGCCGGGGGACCCGGAGCCCCGTGCCACACACTCCAGCACCCATCTGGCCTTAGAGGAATGGGATAGCACTAACACTCCTTAAAACCTCATAAATCTGCCTGGAAAAACCGCGAGGAATCCCAGCTGAATCAGACCGATCTGATTTCACCCTGGTCCTCGGTCATTGCCAGCTCTTGGAGTCGGGGATTGCAGATTCCTCGCTTGCAAGAGGGAGAGAAAAGGGGATCGCAGCCATGGCGTTTGCAGAGGAAAGCTTGGAAACGCATCCCATCTGCGCCCAGGAGACCAGAGAAATCCCACCACAGGAATCCCGTTCTGCTGCCAACTGGCTGGGGACGCTGTGGCCGGTTTGTGCAACCGCCTGTTGCTTTAGGTGTCTGGGCAAACATCCCCGAAGACTCGCAGAGCATCTCTGCAAGTGCAGCTGCAGGTGCTCAGCCCAAACACCCTTTTCTTCTGCACAAGGGATGGATTAGCCCTTCTGCTGTCTCCTGCCTTAGTTTCCCATCCTCAAAACCCCCACTTAATTCTGTTAGCGATGCTCACCTTCCTTTTATTTTCAGGCATTTTGGGTTCTCTGCAGGAAAAATGCAAAGAATAACTTATGCATCCAGCCTGGGGCCTCACACCCATCCCTAAATAAGGGGGCTCCACCTAATCACTGCAGGTCTCATCCTGCCAAATCCTCCTCACAGGTCTTATTGCTCAGCACCTAATGCCACCCCAAAAACCCCAACTCCTGCAAGCATCAAGCCAGAAGAATGATTAAACCCCTAAATCTCAATGTCTGGTTCTGCTCTCGCTTCCTCCTTTCCTCCTGGTTTATGTGAGTATTGATGGAGGTGGAATTAAGCTCTTGTTATCTAAATTAGGCTAACAGCTGAGCTACAACAGCTGAGATTGATTAGAAATAAATCATTAATAGCATTTTCCTAATAACAGCATGACATCGATTATAACTAGCAATGCTCGAACACATCTTATGGTGACTATCTTCTACTGTTACAGCTTATGCAAGAAAATAACTGGGAAAACAAACAATGCTTGTGACCTTTAATAAATATTTGGTAATTAAAGTGTGGTTATTGGAAGAAAAGTCACTACGTAAATACAATTTTTTCTGACTCAACATTTCTGCTCCCTGGGCATCTCCGAGCCAGATCTCACCAGCACAGGCAAGCCATCAATATTATTTGGTATTTAGAAAGAAGTGATATGGCTATTTGGTCTCCAGAGTTAGCAGCAACCTTACTTCTCCCTGCTTTTTATTTGCTGAGAACAAAAGACAGAAACACAGCAGGTGGCTGCGTTTTTTTGTTGTGTTTTCTTTTTTACCGACACACTAGAGCTGGTTGGAGTGTTGTCCCAAACACTTAGATACACTAATGCTCTGTTCATCCAAAATGAGATCTTTAAAGGCTTCCTTCCCATCAAGAAATACCCCGAGAGGTAAGGCAAAGATACTTCTCTTGGGGACAAGGATGAGATGATGGTAAAACAGGAGCCAAGCAGACTGGAAACTCCCTGATAACTGAGGGAGCTGTCACAGACCCACTAGGCAGCATCACCCACCCCCAGGGCTGCACTAGCGAGTTTCAGCCCCTTGGGGAGAGCAATTCCCACCACCATTTATATGTCATTGCTCAAAAATTCAGGTTACCCCATTGCAAACTCTGAGCTCTCGGGGGGTTGTCTCCAAGTGCAGCATCCATCACTCCTTGACCCTCTGCTACCTGTTCCTGCCAACCTGGTTTGGTGACATGCAAGCAAAACCAAGCAAGGGATGAAACCCAAGTGATGCTGAGCAGCTGAGATCAGCTAAAGCTCCGAGGTTTGGTATTTTTCAAGGTCCAGCCCTGCCTGAGGAGGGCTGGAATTAAAACGCTGCTTTATTAGCAGTGGAGAAGCTGGATGAAGCCCCCAGGGAAGGCTAAAGCGGGCAGAAACGGCAAAGCCAGGCTGCCAAAGCGCAGCTCTTGCTTTCAGCTGCTCGACTGCTCCCTGCTAAGCTCCGGCTTCACGGATTCCTCGAACAGCCCCACAACAACTCACTGCAGAGGATGAGCAGCCCCGCTGCACTGTTGTCCCTTGCAAAGAGCTGAATATGTTGCAAACCATGCAAACCTGAATTTGGACCCCAGGACCCAAGCAACCCATCACTGTTGGGTGCATGGCGGTGCCTGCTTGGGTCGGGAGCTGAAAAATAACCCCGTGCCAATGAAAGCCGCTGGACAACAGCCCTGGAGATGGATGTGGGGGGCCGAGAGGCCAGGACCTTCCCCACTGGGGTCTCTGCAAAGCCTGGCCAAGGGCACGGTCTCTGCAGCCGGAGTGTATTGAAGGAAGAGGAAGAGTTTCTGGCGGTGGTGGCTGAGGGAAAGAGCTGCTTGTGCATCTGTTCGGCTGCTAACAGGTGGCTCAGGAGTGGGACTGCGCATTACTCAGCCCCCGCTTTATTTACTATCTGGCCCGAGCTCCTGTCCGGAAGGGAGTTAAGCCCATCGCTTTGCAGCACAGCTCTTTCCCTGTAGCAAGAAAGGCATTAACCCACTCTGTACTTCATCTCTGGGGATACTGGACTGATGTGACACCTTGGTGTCCAAACCTGTGCAGACACAGGCTCCCTGGGATGGATGCTGGGTCTGGGAATGGGTCCCCAAATGCTGCCCCAATGCCCAAAGATTAATCTTGCAGCCTTTTTCCCTGGGATTTACAGCCCCTACACAGCAAGGGACAGAGTTGAGGTTCCCCGCAATGTCCCCAGTTCTCTACTTGCGCACCCAAGGTGGTCTCTGCAGGGGACAGATGGCATGGGGGACCCCAGCAGTGGCAGAACCAGCGGTTTGGGGGTGCAAGGGGAAACAGGAGGAGGTAGAGATGGGGACAGGGGCAGATAGAGGGATGCTGGGTGGGCAGGGGATGGAAGGATGGGGGGGATGGAGGGGGATGGAGGGGGATGGAGGGGGATGGAGGGGGATGGAGGGGGATGGAGGGGGATGGAGGGGGATGGAGGGGGATGGAGGGGGATGGAGGGGGATGGAGGGAACCCTTACCTCCACGTCCTCCCCATAGAACCGCACCATGGAAGCATCAGCCACCAGCAGCGTCTCCACGTAGCGCGCCTGGGACACGAAACGCTTGGCCCTGCGGAGCGGCTCCCCGGGGCCGGTACCGGGCGCGGCGGGGGGGCCCGGCGGGGCGGCGCGGCGCCGGAGGCGGTGCGGGCGGCCCCAGGGCGGGCCGGGCCACGGGTGATGCCCGAGCGGCTGTAGCTCGTAAGCCGCCCCGTCGAGAAGAAAAGCGCCTCGGAAGCCGCTCCCCCCGCAGCGGCTGAGCACGGCGGGGGCATCGGGGATCCCCTCGACGGCTCCCGAATAGAAGCAACCCCGGCGGGCTGCGCTCCGTCCCGCTACCCGCCGACCCCCCAAGCGCTGGAAGCGGAGGCGAGGGGCCAGAAAAGCGTTGTCGGGGCGGAGGCGGAGGACCACGGCGCGGCCGAAGGCTGCCAGCCGCAGGGCCAGCTGCCCCGACGGGGCGGGCAGGCGGGCGGGCAGCACCGCTTGTGCCTCCGGTGGCGGCGGGAGAGCCCAGGCGTGGCAGAGCAGGAGCAGGTGGAGCGGAGCCCGGCCCCCCAGCAGCGCCCGCCGCCCCATCGCCCGGCCCCGCCGCCCCGCCGGGCTCCCGGCCGCTCCCCCGCAGCCTCCGCCGAACCCGCTGTATTTATACTTTCTTTCCCCCCCGGCTTTGACATAAGAGGTTTATTTTTGATCTCTTGCTGTTCCCCCACTCCCCTCCCCTGCCAAGCCAGAGCCTTGGGGGAGGAGGAGAAGTGAAAGAGAAAAAAAAAACACACACACACAAAAAAAGCAGCAGCAGCAAAGGGGAAAAAAAAAAAACACGCACACACACACACACTTAAAAAAAAAAAAATACACAACCAACCCACTTTTGGATGCGATTTGAGGCCAATCAGGCGCCGGGAGCCCCGCCTGCCTCCAAGTGTCAACTCCAGCCTGTGACTCTCGCAGCATTAACCCCTTCAGCACAGCCCCTGCGGGCCCGATCGTGCCCAGGCCAGCAGCTCGGGGAGATGGTCCTGCACCCACAGCCCTCCCCACCACGGGCGAAATCAGCCCGGGGAGCTGGTTCTTCTCCTATTCCCCCCCCCGGCATCTCTTGGCTGCTGGGAAGCCAGCTGGACAGCATCTCATTCCAGCCTGCGGGGCAGAAGGTGCCTCGGGGGGTTTTGCCCGCGGTTCCCATGTCCTTTGCTTTGCCAGGGACAGAAAGGGCTTTGGGTCCCAGGGAAAGCTCCAACAGTGACAAAGACAAGGAGGTTTCCATGCCCTGAACCAACAGCTGGGTCCACATGGAGTTTCCTCCAGCTGAAATAAGGCAACGAGCTAAATCAGACTTATGGAAAATACCTGGGAGAATAAAACAATGCAGCCAGCTCCTCCTGTTGCCCTTTTTTTGGGGGGGCTGGTGGGGGGTAGGGGTGTTGTGTGACTACATTTAAACCCCAGATCTCCCTCTTTCGGACTGAACTTTTCTTCCCACACCCATTCGCTTGCAGGGAGTGAAAATCATCCAGAAGTACAAAAGTCTCAGGCTGTAAAACCAGGTAGTTGCCACCATGTGCTCAGTGGTGGCAAACATCAGGAGATGCACAGAAACACGCTGTCCCTGGCTGGGAACCCGCTCAGCACCAGGGAACAACCAGCTGGAGTGGAGAAAGGGAAATTAATCCATATATATTACTCCTTCATTCCTCTTAAGGCCTTCCCTGTTAGTTCATGAGATTCCTGGCCTCTGGAGCACCCTTTGTGCAGCACTGAGATATCCCCAGATGTTCCTGCCGCAGTTTGGGGCTGGTGGGTCCTATTCTGCTCCTTGCCTTGATTTTCTAAACCTTTTTCAGGGAGTAACACATGCTCAGGACCAGGCTTGTGCTCTTTTAACCTTGCCGTGGACGCAAGCCCGAGGACCAGCTTCTCTACACCGTTTTTTTGTTGGTTTCTTTTTACCCTTAGTTTAATCCTAAAAAACATCTGAAAGGGTGAAGAATCTCAGGATTCCTGGGAAAACAGAGTCTGGCCACAGAACGTAGGGTTAAAAGCTGCTCTCCCTTTATGTGAGGATGTATTTACATCTGCCTCTCTATTATTATCTCCACTTAAAAGCCACATCCCTACCTATATAGTAAACACACAGCCCTGGCTCTAAATAGCAGCGCTGCCCCGGGGCCAAGGCTCTGATTACTTCTTCTTTTTAAAGTGTGGGGTTTGTGACCGTAGGAGTGGAAGAAATAATCATAATAATAAAAACTACAACCCCAGGAGTGGCATAGGACATCTCCCCAGGGCTGCGTGTGGAATGTGCTCCCTTGACACCCAGTACCTTGGCAGGAGAAGCCAAAGTGCCTCTAACTCTGCTCCCCACACCCCAAATCCCACCAAAAGTGTCAGCATAGGCTTGTATCTCACCAGGCTTTGCTTTATGGGCTTGATGGGCGAGGAGAGGCGGTGTCCCCGCTTTGAACCGGGACAGGTGAGGCTGCAGGCGACACGTCTCGCTGACAGGATGCAATTTATTCCCCGGCTTTCCTGCATCTTTGATCTCGGAGGACGTGCCCGCATCGTAGCTTGGAGGCACCGCTGGTTTTCATCAGCTCTGCAAACAGTAGCTGGAATTTCTTGTAGCCTCGCTGGGCTCGTTACAAACCGGCTCAAAACATGACAGGGGATGCAAAAACCTCACCTGGCTGCCCCTCTGCATCTCCTCTCAGCAGATGATCCACCCCAATAATTTTTTGGGGGGTTCCTGCTTCTTAAGTCCTTGCCACCGAGCCTTGCCTGCAGCTCCCATTTCTATGGGGCTGTCTGAGCATGTGAAAGCCATTAACTCCCAAGTCACTGTGATTTAAAGGCCCTTTTGATCAAATCTTCCGCAAGCCCCCAGCTCTGCAAAAACAGGCACTTCCCTCCTGCAGCCTTTTTCCTCCCCAGTTTGCACCAGGCTGGTGTTTTAGGTGTTACTCTGTTTGCTTTGCCCTCAGCCCAGTGAAAAAACAAAACAAAACACGTTTGTAAGAATTATTTCATCGATAAAACAGCTAAAAATCTCAAAAAAAAAGGTATCAACCACTAGATGTCAGTGCCGGCCTGTGCTGCATGGTGGGGAACGCCAAATCCATCCCTGCAGCAGCAAGAGGAGGGTGAAGGGGTCCTGCAGCCAGTGCAAAACCCATCTGATGTCAAGAAGAAGCAATTCCATTAGTTTTCCTTTTAAAGCGAGCAGGTGGGATGAAATATCTCCCAGAACAAAACCAACAGCTTTAATTCAAGGCTTTGGTCTTGTGTCAAATTATCCCCAATGAAACCATCTTAGCTGAGAGAGAGTAACAGAAATGTTGGTTTGATTTAAGGTTTGTGTGAGAAAGGGGGATTTGAGGTTGATTTGGAGTGAGAATTAAGCAGCAAAATGTGCCATCCTATATAAATCTGTAGTTGCTGCACAGCCACAGGAGGGCACCCCTGCCTTACGAGTGGTGGTTATTTTGTGTTTGGGACCTCATACCCCTCAGTACCCCGTAAAATAACATTGGGTTTGCCTTCCCCTTAGTGCAATTTTGGGCATTAGTGCAATATTCGATCGCAGCCCATCCATAAAGGCCGTGCACCAACAACGCAGGAGGTTTGGCAGCTGTGAAAGTGATGCTGGGGAAAGCCATAATTCCTACTGGGTCCTTTAAATGTAGGGAAATCAGATATCTCTATCTATATTTAGAATTTAGGAAAGGGTAGGGACAGCCAGGCTGGGTTTTGGTTTATCGGCTGATGATCCCACCTCCAAAAGCTCTTGGTGCCATAGATGTCCCATAAACTGGGTAAAGCGAGAGCACAGTGCAACAGCTGTGATTTGATTTGATTTAATTTGACTTGAAAGGATTCCAGCTCGGATTTCTAAACCGCCTTAAGGCACCTAAATATTTACTTTTGGTTGTTTGTTTGTTTTCCAATTGCGTTTTGATTTGCAATGCCATCCATCGCATTTAATGACATTTCATAGCTTGGAAGTGTCACCAGATGGCAACCTTGCTCCGGGTGGCTTTGGAGCTGCAGCTGCAGGTGTGCTGGAAGGGAAGCAGGTTTAGGGCTTTCCAAAACCCAAGAGCTATTAGAAATCCTATTTCCAGCACTTCAGCCTCTTCCCAGGCTTTGCTCTCCCTGGGGAGCCGCTTCTCCATTTCCCAGCTGGGTTTTTAGGCTTGCAAGGTGTCCTGAGCTTAGCACATCAGTAAAAAGAGCCTCCAAGGGTCACCTGGTTCTTCCACAAACCTCTTGCAAAGTTGTGTCTGACCTGGGGTTAAAAACCTCCACATTTAAGAGACCTCCAAGCTACCCTAGGGCTGCTTCTCCTATGAACCAGCCCATAAACAGCACTAAATAAATACAGCAAGTTATGATGAAAATACTCTTCTCTAGGAAAAGAAAAAAAAACCACATACAAATCCCCCTTTCTCCCTATTCCACTCTTGTGTGGTTTATGGGCTGACAAAAAGAAATGAACTTCATAACGATTTGCCTGAGTGACAAGCATCCTCGGCAGCTGCCTTGTGACTCTCCATCACCCAGGTTTATTCCAGATGTGCATCATTTTGACAACCTTTCAGGCTTACCCAGACCTGCAGCTTCACCCTATTGAGAGCTTGGTGTCCTTACACATCTTGGGTTTATGTATTTCTAACATGAGCATCGCATAAAGCTAATTAATCAAGGATGTGCCCTGTCTCAGGCAGGTGGGTGCAATAAAGAGCTGTGTAGTCCTGGGTCATTAATCTTCAGGCTGAAGGTGGGTGTCTGAACAATAAGAAACACATTTTGTGGGTATATGTGGGACCATCATCTATCTTCTCTAAATTTCCACTTACTGTTTTAGAGCATCTTGGAAAAAACCTGCTTCTATTTTCCTTTAAAGAGGAGAGAGCCTTAAATACCAAGCAGAATGTGGAGACAGAGGGAAATTTTGGATGTTTTCTGGGCATGTGAACTACCAGCAATGCCAGGACCTGCGAAACTGGCTGGAAAAAACAAGCTTTATGTATTTTTCAGCATACCTTGGTATTCCCATAGCGAAGCTTTGCCAGATGCCAGAGGTGACATTATGTGTTGGAACCATGCGGGAAGGCAGCAGAGACGCTCCTGCTCCAGGATGATTTGTTGTGTTGTACATAGATGTGTGCTCGAAGGTGTTTAGCCCCGTAAGAGAAGAGGTTTTCTGCTTTAAAGTGCTGCTGCCATCCCTGCTGCACAGAACTGCAAGAGCTGCATGGGAAACCCAAGGCAGAGCATCCTCCCCATCTCCCGCCGCTATTATCCGAGCCAGAATAAATCTAATTAAATTCAGCATCTCCCTGGACCGAGGATGGGGCAGGTTTTAGGTTACAAAGACCTCCACGTGCTCAGGTTTCTTGTGTATCTCTGCCTCAATGACCCTATCTAGACGCAGCCAGTTTTTCTTTTATTTTCTCCAAGCCTTTCTTTCCTGGAAAGCCGCCGAACGACTCGCTTTGACTCATCTTGGGTCCCTGGAGAGGATCCTCCTTCCTGCCCATGTGGTGGGGAACTGGGAGAGCACAGCCTGAACTTTTGGGTGCGAGCCCAGGCCTCTGATCTGCCAACCTCCCAGCCCAAGATAAGGCAAAGCCTCGCAATGCTGGCCTTTCCCTGCCCGCAACCTTCCCATTTCCACCTTTGACCTGGAGATCAGGATGGTTTATCTAAAATTATTTCTTTAGTGAACCGGAACATCCAGGAGACACAAGAAGGTTTTTCCTTAAAGTGTTTTCTAGGCAAAAATCAAAGCCGAATTGACCTTATATACCTTATTATCCGCAGCTGTTCGGTGAGGTCCAAAGGCATCTTCCATCTCCATTCCCTCTTTACCATCTGCTCACCTATATCCAGCTCATCTCCATTAAATCCAAGCAAACTACAGGGTGTGAGGAGCAGCCAGATTCAGCCCCCAGCACCTGGAAAGACGCTCAGAGACCAAGGTGTTATTTTCAACCAGCTTCTTCAAGCAAATATAAAGTGCTGTGGGGTGCAAACAACTGCTGGGAGGTCCCCAAAGAAGGGACCAGTTTTCCCTCCCATGGCCCTGGATGTCCCCTGCGGTGGCTGATCGCTATAACCTGTCCCTTTGTGTTGGCAGAAGACAAAACAGAGATAAATCCCCGTGCCCACCCTGCTTGGAGAGGGACGTGCTGCAAAGATAGAAGCGCCTCGAGCAGATGCCACAACCCCAGGGCTTTGTTTGGGTCCTCTCTGGTGACAGGGACTGGCAAAAATCACACCATGCCCTTGAGCTAAAGGGAAAATAAAACAAAGACATGCCTCCCTTCTTGTCTGGAGTGCTACGAGACGTGCCAGAGCTGCCTGTAAAGGGCAAGCCCTAAGGGCGATATATATTCCATGTACTCAGCAGCTTTTCTACTCACCCGCAGGCAGGAAAATGAAGGCAGGAGATGATTTGGCTTGCAAACAAAGCTCTGTCTTCGGATAGGTGACACCCACCTGTTCAGAGAGACAGTGAGAACAGGGGAGGCTGTGGGACCCTTCACTTCAACCCCAAAGATGCTGGCACACCATTAACATCATGGGATGGAGTGAGGCCAGCTAAAACCCCTTGTCTGGTGGGATGGAGCAGTTCTTGGCTCAGGCAGATCCAAAACACTCACATTTTCTGCCTGCCCTTCCCTGGCAGGAGGCAATCAGTTGTTCTCCAGGCTGAAGGTAAAGTACTGACACCTCAATTGGGCTCATCCCCTGCAGCTGGAGAAGATCTACCAGGTGGTAGGGCTGGAGTTCCTGAGGCAGCAATGACTAACCCTAGCTTGGTGACCTCGGGGCTGGGATACCTGGAACGGAGATGCTCTTATGGTGCACATAGGGACCTTCATTCTGCTCCCTTTCCCATCCAAAACCCAAACAGAGCAGAGGTGGGGATGGGAGGAAGCACAACAACCTCCCCATCTTGATCAGGAACCTGGCACAGCTTCAAAAATAAGCTCCACTCCCAAAACGTCCCCAGGAGCCACGGGCTGAGCTGGATGCTGGTGCTGTGCGGTGGCACCTCTGGGACCATGTGCCACCCTGGATGCTGCTGTGGCCTCTGGGATAAGCTCGTCCTGTTGAACACGGTGGTTCTGTGGGATGAAGTTCCCTCCCAGCACCTCGAGATACTCAAGGCTGTGTCCTTTTCCCCTCGTACCTCCACTCCCCATGCTGTCCGTTCTCTCTCTGTGGTCCTGTCGGCATCCCCAGACACATTGCACTTTGGCCCGCAGACAAAAATCCCTGATTCACTGAGCCCACAGCGCAGTCAGATGATTATTCTGGGTCACAAGTTCAGCTGCAAGGCACACGACTGAGCAAACCACGGCATGGGACGTGCTGGCACCGAAACCAACCAGGCTGCAGCCTGTGGGCTCTTAAGCAACAGTCTTGGCTTATATTTCGTATATGCACAATTTCTTAAGCTGTGCTTGCAGCTTTTATTGATGCTTGAAATCACATCAAAACCAGCCTGGCTATGAGAAGGCCTTAATTTTACCATTAAACCAAGTTGGAGAGCTGGGAAGGAGTGTGGGCTGTGAGGACACACGGCACTTGCGTGCTTGGTGGTAGCTGGGCATTGACTGAAACATCCACCCTTTTATCTGCAGGGGAAAAAGACCCATTTGGCACGTTCCTGGGCAGCCCATCCTGATGTCAAAGTGCTTATTGCTGTCAATAAATCTATTCCTCAGCCACAGATGGTTACTGAGGAGTCTTCATCGCTCTCCTTTTAGCTGTCCTGCTCTAAAAAAGATCACACCTATGATGAGATCCTTTGGCTTCCCAATGGTATCAGCTATCCCAGCATCTTCCCCCATCCCAAATACTGTTCTGTTTGGTGGGCATGAGGAGACACCTGTATATTCCATACAGTGTGTGCTGGGGTCTCAGAATATGGGACATGATGGGTATTAACCCTTACCCAATCTCCCTTTGGTGACCCTGGGGGTGCAGAGAAGCTGAGAAGTGGAAATGGCTCCTTTGCCCCTCGGTCAGAGCCACCGAACAGGGCTGGAGTTGGGTAGCGAGGAATGCACTGAGAACTGGTTCCCTGGGGGGAAAAGCACCAGGTAGCCCTGGTCTGGGGACAGAGATGCTGGGGCCGTTGGGGTGGTGGGTCTGGAGGGTCACAGCCCCGATCTCAGCACTGGACTCACCGGGGCAGTGACAAACAGAATAATATCTTCCTGGAGAACCAAACGCTCAGCTGCCAAACAGCAGGTCTGCTGAACTGTCCCCAAGACCAGCACGGAGCACAGGACCTTTCCTCCTCACTGCACATCCCTGCCACAAACAGAACCCACAGAGCTTCATCCTCCCCCTTCCCTTCCAGCGGGACCCCGGCAGCATCCCTGGGGGGCCGGAGCATCCCTGGCGGGCTGCAGCCTCCCTCTCCCCGCTGCAAGAATACAAGTGCAGAGCGTCCCCCCGCTGCCATCCCGCACCCCCCCACCGCGGTCCCGTCCCTCCCGGCCCGGGGAGGCGGCGGCAGCCCCGGGCGGAGCGCGGTTCTCCCGGCCCCGCTCCGCTCCACTCCCGGCCCCCCGCACCGGAGTGGCTGTTGCGGGGCCAAACCGCGCCCCGCTGCCCCCCCTTCCCGCTCCACACGCCCCCCCCCCCAACGCCGTATATAAACCCGAAGCGCCCCACAAGGCAGGTAGCGGCGGGGCAGGCGGCTCGCACGGCCGCTCCGCTCCCCTCCAGCCCCCGCCGGGTTTTGGGAAGAGGAGGAGGAGGGAGGGAGGGAGGGAGGGAGGGAGGAAGGGGGGGGCCGGCTGCTGCTTTTTCCCCCCCCTTCATCCCCCCCCACACCGATGCCGCCGGCGTGAGGCTGCCAGGACGATGCTGCCGCTGCTGCCGCTGCTGCTGCTGGGCGCCCCGGGGCTGAGCTTGCCCTCGGGGGGGGCCCCGGCGGACACCGACCTGGTCACCCCCCTCCGCCTGGACCCCGACATCAACGGGCGGCCTTACTACCGCCGAGGTCCCGCCGAGCCCCCCCGGGGAGAGCAAGCGGTGGTTTTCCAGCTCTCGGCTTTCGGGGAGGATTTTTACCTCCACCTCACCCCCGACGCCCATTTCATCGCCCCCGCCTTCGCCACGCAATACCTGGGGGTCGCTCCCGGGGCCGCCCGCTCCCTCCCTGGTCTCCGCCACTGTTTTTATTCCGGGGATGTCAACGGCGATCGGGAGTCCTTCGCCGCCCTCAGCCTTTGCGGGGGGCTCCGGGGGGCTTTTGGCTACCGGGGGGCTGAATATGTCATCAGCCCGTTGGCTGGGGGGGCCGGTGGAACCCATCGCCTGCAGCGCCGCAGCCCCGCTCACCCCGTGGGGACCGGAGCATCCCGCTGTGCCGTGGGCTCCGGGCTCACCCCCGGGGTGCTGCAGGCGCTGGACAAATATCGGGGACGCGGCGGGGGGAAAGGGGGTCGAGCCAAGCGCTTCGCCTCGGTGCCGCGTTACGTGGAGACCTTGGTGGTGGCCGACGAGTCAATGGTGAAGTTCCATGGGGACGACCTCCAGCATTACCTGCTCACCCTGATGGCCACGGCCGCCCGCCTCTACAAGCACCCCAGCATCCGTAACCCCATCCAGATCTCCGTGGTCAAGTTCCTCCTCATCGGGCAGGATGACAAAGGGCCCAAAGTCACCAGCAATGCCGCCCTCACCCTCCGCAACTTCTGCGCCTGGCAGAAGAAATGGAACAAGGTCAGCGACAAGCACCCCGAGTACTGGGACACCGCCATCCTCTTCACCAAGCAGGTGGGTGCTGGGGGGGTGACCCAGAGGGGCTGTCCCTAATTTCAAGGAGCCCTGCACTGTGCTCAGGTCTCTTGCCACCTGCACTCCACCTCTGGAGGGAGCTGGGGGGGTAGGTTTTGGCCAGCAGCTCAGCGGGTGGGTGAGCCAAGGCAGGTTGTCCCCGTGGTTAGAAATCTGCATCTCCATCCCCCGCCTGCTGGCAGGAGCCTCAGTGGCCAGTGCCTGGTGTTTCTGGCACCCCAAAACGTGGGGTCCAAGCCCAGAAGAGGAGGAGCATGGCCCCCGCTTCCCCCTCCCCGGCTGGGAACAGCTCACGGTACCACCTGCCAAGTGAAAACCTCTCCCTGTTTCCTCTGACTCATGGTCCTCCTGAGAACCTGGACCTCTCCTCCGTGCGCTGGCTGCTCTGCGTGGACCCGGTTCAGGGCTGGAAGAAAAGCACCGGAGATACAGCCAGCGCTTGCAGCTCTTATTTAGTGGGGGGAGGCCAGGGTCCCCCCCGCCACTGGCTGCATCCCTGCGGTGGGAGAGGAGCCGATTCCTGTGCCAGGATGAGCTCTGCACCCCCCACCCTGATAACCTGGGTGACATCGAAGTGGTGACACCGCTCCCAGAGCCTCCCCCCAAATGCTCCTCTTCCCCATCTGAGCGTTGGAGTGTCACAGCCTGCACTGCACCCCCAAATGGCTAATTTGGGAGGAGAAGGACCAGCCCAGCTCGAAGAGGACTGTCACGTTTTACCCACTTGTGTCTTTTCCTTCCCCCATCCCTGCCCAGATGTCTTTGCGTTAGGGACAGGTTGGGAACTCCCTTCAACAGCAGGGAGGCTGTTCCCAAAACGTCTTTCCAGGTCAGGCACTCGTGGGTGGGAAGGATAAAGCGTCCAGCTCACTTCAGCTGCCCCGAGCCTGGGGTCAGCGCTGGCTGATGTGTCCTGGAGCAGGAACGATGCTGTGCAGGACGTGTGAGACCTTGTCCCACCCATTGTCCTTGTCCCCCCTGCCCTGAGAAAGGGCTGTGTCCTAAATCCAGCTGTAAATCCTGCTGGAGCACAGGGAGGGTTGAACCCCAGCCGGCTGGAGCAGCTCGTGGCTGCAAAGAGGAGGAAACCTGTGGGGACGAGCCAGCTCCATCTCTGGTGGAAACCCGGTGAGGTCACCGGAGCCGCACGTGGGATGGATTCGGTCCCAGCGATTTGAAAGCTGTGGATCTCGGCTGGGCTGCGTTTTTTTAACACGTTGCTAAACCATCCATTCCTGAAATCCCCAGAGTGAGCTCGGTGCAAAGGCACACGATGGAGGAGACATCTGCCTGCCTTGAGTGCATCCATCTGTGGTCCCCTGACACCTTGGAGCTTATCCCCCTGCCAAAAAGCTGTTACATAAGCCCCCGACTTAAATTTCATCTCAAGCGCCGTTGATAGGCAGTTTCCAGTTGTGTCAAGGAGCTGCTGATGAACAGGGCTGTCCCCTCCCACTCGATTTTGCTCCCTCATGATACCGGTTGTGCTGGATTGCGGATTTGCCTTTGGAAAGCTCGGTCCCGCTCAGCCGGTGGGTGCAGATCTGCTGGGAACCTCAACCATGGGACCTTCACCTTCCTATCAGAGCCGGTGCTTGTCGGAGGGTCCTGCAGAGCATCCAGCCTCCAGCTGCGCTCTTGGAAGTCACGTCACACACCACGGCAAAGGGCTTGGCCAATCATCCCACCCATCCTGAACCTTGACATCCCACCAGCAAAGGTTTGCTGAACATCTTTGGCCTGCTGGAAAACCAAAGGGACGTCGCACCAAGGAACATCTGGCTGCAGCCTTGTGTGCAGCAGATGCCACGGGGGAATTGGGAAAGCCAAGGCTCAGCTTTTTGGAGTGGCTCTGGACACACGTGGGAAGCCTCCACAGTTGGGAGAGTGCGTCTGACCTGGCCCCTGAGTAGGTGAATTAATGCAATAGTCACAAGGATCCTCTCCAGCTGACCTTCAGAACATCTCAAGAAGTTCACGAGGGGTTGAAGAAGTGCCCGTGGATGAAGGTCAGGCTGGCAGGAGAGCCCCAATGGTGCATCAAGCAGGTTCCTTGGCATGATGTGAGGGGCACCGGGCATCCTCCCTTTATTTGGGCTGGCAGAGGGGACGTTGGTGACGGTGAGCACACTGTGCAAAGGCAGAGCTGGCCCTTTGCATGCTGCTTTCCCACCTTCAGCCCCTTGCACTTCTCTCTTCTCCCCTCCGTAGCTCCATCCTTGTGTTGCCTCCCCTCCTGAGCGGGCTGGACCCCTGGCAAAGCAGCAGGAGGTGGTTTTGCGGGGGTCAGGACCCCTCATTAGAGCCCAGGGATGCTGGGCTTAGGGAAAGACCTCGTTAAGAGCCGCTCGTTGGTGTATCCTCGCAGGCGAGGTTCAGAGCAAGAAGTGGGTCAGTGTGTCAGTGCAGGTGTTGGGCTGGGGGCCAAAAACTCGCCGCGCCAGTGAGGAAACTGTGTCTCTTCAAAGAGTGGGGAACTGCGGCCACCTCGTCCCAATGATGCTGTGTCATCCCCCCCTGCACCCCATCTTCACCCCCAAAACCCTGCGACTGCCACAGGGGAGAGCACGAGGCTTGGGCAAGCTGCATCCCTGGGTTAGCTCAGCGTGGCGATGGTGCTGGTGGCATTCTGGGACAGGGGACCCTGTGCCCGGGCTTGCCAGCCCCATTTAGTCACTCTATACTTGCCGGTGGTGGCCCTGCCACCACGGATGTGGGGTTGTCACCTACTTGTCCCTGCCAGCATCAATTGGATCAGGGATGTGGCAGCGTTCCAGCCGACAAGGAAAATCATTGCAGAGAGCTGAGCCCGGTTGTGTGACGAGGTTTTCCACCAGACCCAAGCATTTCTCTGCCTCATTTCTCCGGAGATCAAGGTCTTGTCTGTGTCTCCAGACTTTGTAGCAACAGGTCTCCTGTTAAAGCCATCTCAGCCCTGGCTGGGGCTCTCCGGAGTTGTCGGGACTGTTATTTACCCACGGCCGAACCTGCCTGAGCGGGAATGCCTTCATCTTGGAAACCTCGCTGGAAATGTTGGCAGAGCCGCTCGTACGAGATTTCGAGCAACCCAGGCGCTTTGGCCGGGTGAGCGCTGAGCATGAATCACGCTTATTTATAGCATGGGAGCACCCGGCGAGTCCCTTACGTCTTCTTTTCACGTGGAAAGCTGCTCTGTGCTCCCTGCATGGTCTCTCCTGCAGCTCCCGGCCCGGCTGGGATGGCACCGAGGGGTGGGGACGATGCTCCAGCCCTCCCAAGCCACTGAGACACCCCAAAAGGGGAAGGCGGCATCCGAGGACAAGGCTATCACCAGGCTGCAGTGGTGGTGCCTCTTCAAACAAGGACTTTTTATTTGCACGAGCACCTTTGGAACCCAAAGATGGGCAGATCCACCTACAAGATGACCTTTCATGTCCTCTGCCCTGGCTCCATCCACATGGGGTTCAGTAGTACTTGTGCTGGGGGTGGTTCCTCCTTCCATCAACTGGGCTTGGTTTCTCCTCAAGGGATGGCTGCAAAGTGTCTTGGAGAGACAGGAGCCTTGGGAACCTCTGGACCTGCTCCAGGGGCTTCTTGCTGCTAGGAAGGTGTTGAGAAACGAGGTTGAGAAATGGCTCAACTGTGAGCCCAAGGCTGGGTGCCTCCCAGTCCACCCATTAGGGTCTGGTCCTTGAGCTCACAGTCAAAAACGGAGCCAGATCTGACTCCTCTGGGCTGAAACGGTGGCTGGAGGAGACACCTGGGTGGGAAAGGCTGTTGCTGGAGGCACGGGAGGATGCTCTACACAAAAAGCATCCCTGGTGCCAGATGCAAACACATCTGCAGCCTGGTCCAGGTCAGGGTGAGGTTTCCTTACCCCAGCATCTCCCCATGGGGTACCAGGGTGGGAATGGGGAACCACGATGCCCAAGATGGTCCTAACCCCTTGTCCCCATGTCCTGCAGGACCTGTGCGGTGCCACCACCTGTGACACGCTGGGGATGGCGGACGTGGGCACCATGTGTGACCCCAAGCGCAGCTGCTCCGTCATCGAGGACGACGGGCTGCCCTCGGCTTTCACCACCGCCCATGAGCTGGGTAAGGCTCCCCATCCTCTCTGGAGGAAAACCAGGAGCTGTCTGTGTTCTTTTCCTTTGTCCTCCCTTTCCACCAATGGCCACGCATGAAGCAGCCAGAACAGGGATGCTGCTGGCAGGGTGGCTTGTGTGTGCTGGTCCTGCCAGCGTGTGGTCCGAGCACCGTCCTTCCCCTGAGCTGTACACAGCCATTGCAACCCTTGCAAGGGTCCCCCCTGCTCTGTGCCTCAGTTTCCCCCACTGCAATAAGCTGAGGTTATTCACACTGTTCCTTCTTCATCCCCCGCCGCCCAGGCCATGTTTTCAACATGCCCCACGACAACGTAAAGGCCTGTGAGGAGGTCTTCGGCCGGCTGAAGACCAACCACATGATGTCCCCTACCCTCATCCAGATTGACCGCGCCAACCCCTGGTCAGCCTGCAGTGCTGCCATCATCACCGACTTCCTCGACAGCGGCCACGGTGAGCCCTCCTGTACCCCCTGCCCTCTTACCTGCGGGAGCGGGATCCGTCCCCATGGTTGGGTACCTGGATGGGCTATAGAACAACTCTTCTCCCCACTCTGCAAACAAAAATTAGAAGGAAGCGGGGAGTTGGGCAGCTTTTCTGCATCAGGCAGGCTCCTGCTGGGGTGACATCTGCGGGGGACGGCTCCACCCCACATCACCAAGGGATGCAGTCACTTGGGTCGGGGATGCTCCAACCTCAAAGGCATCACTGGGTTGGTAGCACTGGGTCCCTCTGGGAGTGGGACAGCTTTGTCCAAATCACCACCCCTCACCTCCCCGCGGCGATGCCCTCCCTCCCCACGCTGGTCCCTACACCCCCAAGCGCCCCATTGACGCCCCCATCCCCATCCCCACAGGAGACTGCTTGCTGGACCAGCCAGCCAAACCCATCTCGCTGCCCGAAGACCTGCCGGGGAGCAGCTACAGCCTGAACCAGCAATGCGAGCTGGCTTTCGGGGTGGGCTCCAAGCCCTGCCCCTACATGCAGTACTGCGCCAAGCTCTGGTGCACCGGCAAAGCGCGCGGGCAGATTGTCTGCCAGACCCGGCACTTCCCTTGGGCCGACGGCACCGGCTGCGGCGACGGGCGCTTCTGCCTGAAGGGTTCCTGCGTGGAGAGGCATAACATCAGTAAGTACAGGGTGAGTACCTGCGCCGTCAGCCCCAAAACACCGTCCCGCGCGGGTCACAGCGAGGTTTTGGTATCAGTGCCAGCTGAGCTTCCCCATGTGAAAAGAGATGGAGACCCCTTGGGTATCAAATATTCCTCGAGGAGGGATGATGCTGCTCTGCTCCGTCAGCACCAGGCAGAGGTTTTGCTTGTGCAGAGGTGGCTTCGAGTCTGGAGTGTTATGGCAATAGTTTTGTTTTCACAGATGTAGTTGTGTAAAACTTCAGTTAGGAGATGAAAATAAAGTTAGTGCACTAAGAAAGCGAACTTTGGCGAAAAGCTGGAGGTGAAGGGGATGCAGCAGACAGACTTTTTAGGAAGGCCTGTGGCCATAGGACAAGGGGTGATGGTTTTAAAATAAAAGAGGGGAAATTCAGGCTGGACATGAGGAAGGAATTTTTACATGGAGGGTGGTGAGAGCCTGGCCCAGGTTGGCCAGAGAGGTGGTGGATGAACCATCCCTGAGACATCCCAGGCCAGGCTGGACGGGGCTCTGGGCAACCTGAGCTGGTGAAGATGTCCCTGCTCATGGCAGGGGGGGCACTGGGGAGCTGGGAAGGTCCCTTCAGCCCAAACCGTTTCATGATCCCATGCTCTCACCCCATCGCATCCCCGCAGGTGGACGGCGGCTGGGCCAAGTGGGCGCCCTACGGGCAGTGCTCGCGGAGCTGCGGCGGTGGCGTGCAGCTGGCCAAGCGGGAGTGCACCAACCCCGTCCCCGCCAACGGCGGCTCCTACTGCGAGGGCGTCCGCCTCAAGTACCGCTCCTGCAACCTGGAGCCCTGCTCTGCTGCAGGTGAGGTGCACGGACCTATAACAACCCTATAAAACCAGCACCGGGCTGGTCCCTAATCTCATGCACATCCTCATTTTCTATTTTATTTATACTTTTTTTCCAGTACCAGGGAAGAGCTTCCGCGAGGAGCAGTGTGAGGCTTTCAATGGCTACAGCCACAGCACCAACCGCCTCACCGCCTCCGTCTCCTGGGTCCCCAAGTACTCGGGTGTCTCGCCCCGGGATAAGTGCAAACTCATCTGCCGGGCCAACGGCACCGGCTACTTCTACGTGCTGGCACCCAAGGTGGGTGAGGGATCCTTAAGGTCAGCGTTCGGGCTCCTCAGGGTCAGCGTTCGGGCTCTAGGATGACTCCAGAGCACTTGGAAATTAATTCATTTTCCTTGCCTGGTGGGAGGTGAGGTTGTAGAGGACGGGAATCCACGAGGCTGGTGGCAATCAGCCTGTACGTGTCCACGTATTTACTCCAGGGCTGTGGAGGGTTTTCCTCCAGGTTTGTAAAGGGCCTGTGGGTTATTCCCATAGTCCTGGAATAGAGGATGATGATTATGGTGCTCACTGTTGTGCAGGTTGTGGACGGCACCCCTTGCTCCCCAGACTCCACCTCGGTCTGCGTCCAGGGCAAATGCATCAAGGCGGGCTGCGACGGGAAGCTGGGCTCCAAGAAGAAGTTCGACAAATGCAGCGTGTGTGGAGGAGACAACAAGAGCTGCAAGAAGGTCTCGGGCTTGTTCACCAAACCCATGTAAGTGTTGGGGGACCACGTGTGCTCCTCCATCTCCCAGCTCTGCTTTTTTGGGGTGGGTGCAGGAAGGCCGTGGAGATGGTGATGGGGCCAAATGAGCAAACTCTCCTGGTGCTGGTGTACATCACTGTCTGGAGACCTGGGCCAGCTCTGAAGGAGAAGCAGGACACAGTTAATGTTCTATCAGCTTCTGCTGATGGAATTATTTCTGGTACATCCATATCGCTGAGCCAGAGCTGAAGCTTCTTCTCAAAGCTGGTAGATGAAACTCAGTGTAGGGAGGAGACTCCAAACGATCTTCACGGGGAGGAAGGTGGGAAGATCTCAGGGCTGTAGCTGCAGAGCTGTGGGCTGAGGACACGTCGTAGTGGGATGTCCCCTTTCCTGATGGCCTCCCCTTGCCCACTCTTTTCTTCCAGGCACGGCTACAACTTTGTGGTGGTCATCCCCGCCGGCGCCTCCAACATTGACATCAGGCAGCGCGGCTACAAAGGGCTGATCAGCGACGACAACTACCTGGCGCTGAAGAACGGGCAGGGCAAGTACCTGCTGAACGGCCACTTCATCGTCTCGGCCGTGGAGAGGGACCTGATGGTGAAGGGCAGCGTCCTGCGCTACAGTGGCACCGGCACCGCCGTCGAGAGCCTCCAAGCCTTCAAACCCATCCAGGAACCCTTGACTTTGGAGGTGCTCTCCGTGGGGAAGATGACCCCTCCCCGCGTACGCTACTCCTTCTACCTCCCCAAGGAGAGCAAGGAGGACAAATCCTCCTACAAGAAGGAGGGCAAGACCCCACCGGACCTCAACAACAGCGTCCTCAGCCTGTCCAACCGCTTGGACGGCGGGCGGCCGAGCTACAAGCGTCCCTCCTACAAGTGGGCGGCGGGCGGCTGGGAGGCTTGTTCCGTCACCTGCGGGGACGGCTTGCAGAAGCGCTCGGTGGCTTGTCGCGACTCCCACGGCCACCCGGCCGCCGAGTGCGACGCCGCGCAGCGCCCGGCCGACGTGCGGCTGTGCGGGGAGCCCTGCCCGGCCTGGGAAGCCGGACCGTGGTCCCCGTGCTCCAAAAGCTGCGGCCGCGGTTTTAAGAGGCGGGCGCTGAAGTGCGCGGTGCCGGCCGGGCGCTCGCTGCCCCGGGAGAGTTGCAATTTTCGGAGGAAGCCGCAGGAGTTGGATTTTTGCACCTTGAGGCCGTGCTGAAGGGGTTTGGCGGTTCCTCTGGCTGGATGCAGGCAGGGGGTGGGAGAGGGGGAGATGTCCATAGCACATATCGAATGGGGAAAAAAAAATGAAAGAAAAAATAGGAAAAAATATTAAAAAAAGGGAGCTGGGTGTAGGGACGGAGCACGCACACCCCACTCACCCTGGAGAGAGGGATTTTATCGACCAGGTCGCTCGGAGACAGAGCGGGAACGAACGTCTACCTCGAAGCTGCCCAACGATGCAAAAACCCACTGGTGGAGGCTGGAAATGGATGGGGGACGGATGGGAACGAGGAGGATCGCTGGATGGATCCCAGGACAGGCGGGGAGATGCCCCAAAATTGCACAGTCGAAGCCTCTCCTGTCTTCCCAGGGCCAAACCTACCTCCTCCCATCCTGAACCCCCAAACTCGTGCAAAATGGGACCAAACAAAAGGATTTACCAATGCAAATGATACTGTCCATAGACCGGCGCGATGAGCTGTTGGTCCTGGTGCCTCCAGGACTCGCTGGCCGATGACTTTGCAGCCCGGAGAGCGCCAGCAGCATCACTAAACCGGGCTGGAGGGTGGCGGCTTTATTTTCATTTTCTCCTCATGTTTATGACCTGACCAGTGTAGATTGTTTTTTTATGGTGCTTAACTCTGTAATTGTTTTTAACCTCCTTCCTCCCCTGTGGATGTAAACCTTGTGTCGTGGGGATGGCGTTATTCCCAGCGGGCTCTCACCTGGCTGAGGTTTCCCTATGGTGCTTTGGGATGGGGCTGTGTGAGCATCCAAGATGCTCCTTTACTCCCCGGTGCAGGGCAGGTTGTAAACCCGCCTGACATTTTTCAGGGCTAAAAAGGGATTTCCAAAACCAAAAAGCAACAAGCAACTGTACTGTAGTACCACGGCGGGGTCAGGCGCAGCCCCGCCGGTCGCCGGTACATGAATTTGCTGTGGAAATGGTGCTCGCTGCTTAATGGGACCAGTATGGCATGCCCAGGCATCCCACCGCCCCCTGCCCTTCGATCTTTGGGCCATGTTGGGTTATTTTTGAGATATCCCGAGCTGAGCTCTTGCAGAGCTGGGGCGGCATCCCCAGCGTCGCTTTTGAGCTGCAGGAGCAGAAGATGAATTCGGGTCTGGGGTTTTCCCGGGCAAAGGGGCTCAGCAGGGTCAGGTGTGCACAGAAAAGACTGAGCCACTCGCTACCCAGAGCGTCTACAGCCAGTTTTCCCCCCGTGAGGTTCCATGCAAGGGTTTTTTTGGTACCTCAGATGGTTCTGTAGCATCGTTGTGGTCAGAGGCTGTTTTGCTCTTCCCAACGAGCCTTTAATGCATCATTTGAATCTCTTGCTCAGATCTTCCCATCAGGGACCACTTCACTTTGTTTTGCTTTTCCACTGACGAAGGTGCCTCTTAATCTATGAGCTGGGACCAGTTGGAAAAGACCTTTAAAATCATCAAGTCCAACCATTAACTCAGCGCTGCCAAGTCCACCACGTCCCAAGAACCTCATCTACAATGTAGATCCAACCTCCCTGGATTTATGTCATGCCTTTTCAAACACAGGAGTATTTTGGGTCTCCGCGCTGCTCGACAGAGCCAAGAGCAGATGTTGCGGTCGCTCTGCAGGGGACGGGATTTAATGTTCTTGGAAATCCCTTCCAGGTCTCCATTCCCATGAACGTATCACCCATTTTTGGAGGGTTTTTCCCTGCGTAGCCGAGCCCGCTGCGCTTTGGTTTGGGGACAGAGCTCCGAGGAGCTGCCCTTTTGTGTCTCACCATCCCAGAGATGGTTTTGAAGCCACCAAGAAATCGTCACCCTTGTTCACGGTGGGAGCGATTTCTTGCGTGCGGTTCTTTTGCCGAGTGTGCAGCAAAAGGACGGAGATGCCGATCGTACTGGCTGCTTTGTGTATACCATGTATACTAAATATCGATCTCTGCTGTTTGTGCGTCAATAGCAAACCTGAAATAAAACCGTATTTAAAGTCACACTTGGTTCCCAGCGGGGGACGCAGTCCTGGCTGTGTTATTTAGTTTGTGGTTGCAGACGGTTTCTTGTCTTATTGTGATCCCGGCTTAGCTTATAAATTCAAGGAAAAATCAAACTTTGAAAGCCTGACAGGTTTATTCTGACTCGCTTCTGCTACTGGATGTTATTGGCATAAAGACCAAAAGCAAACCCAAAAAAGCGTGGTGATGGATTAGTCCCTGCAAGCCCTGGGGCTCGCCAGCACCACCACATTAAATGCACAGGGCTGGTTTGGGAAATAAAGGATCGATTGCCTGTGTCTCTCCACACAAGAAAGTTCAGTTTCAGCATGAACATTTGCAGAGGGTGGGTGACACAGGTGATGTCCCACTGCGTCAACCTGGAGCCACAGGAACAGGCTTCCGGTGACAGAGAAATGATGCGGAGCATCGTTTGCTGCGGCCAAGAGGATGGGGTGGCTTGAGATGCTGTCACCGATGGTTCTCAGGCTTCCTAGTTTTCTGGTACTGAAAGGATTTGTGTTTTACTCCCCTTAACTGTGAACTCCTGTTCTTTGGATTCTCTGATGTCTGATAAAAGGCTGAACCAGCCGCTTTTTGCCTTCAGGGGCCACGGATGCATCTTCCCCTGCATCCTCCAGCTCCGTGAAATGTGGAGGACACATGTAGCTTTGTAAACTTGGCTTTGCTGTGATGAGGACGGGGTTAAAAACAGAGCGCGCTGTGGGGTTTTGTGGAAAGGAAAAGAGACAAGACAAGACAAGACAAGAACCTACAAAAAAGACCCTACCAAAACCCAAAAGACCTACCTGAGTCCTCTGCTAGAATAAGTGCATTTAATCCCTCTGGTTATTTTAGCACCCCATTCACTTTCTTTGCCCCTTTTTTGTGCATTTCTCCAGGTATTTCATTTTGGTCACCATCGGAAAAAGATGCTGGATTAGACAAACTTCTGCTGTGACCCAATACACCTTTTTTCCATCTTAAGCTGCTAAAATGACAGCTGAAACTCAAGAAGCTTGAAAAGAAAATGAAAAGGAAAAACAAAATAAAAGGGGTTATCTGAAGCGTAATGTCAAGAAGAGAAAACATGGAGGTTTGTGCTGGTGTTTTTCTGGTCCAGCGTGCTTTGACGTGGCTGTGGATCCTCTCCCTGAGGCTGGGATGCTGCCTTGCCATCACTATTGCTATTATTATTATTTATTATTATTGTTATTATCAGCTTTTGCCAAGAGACAAAAGCAAAACCAGACATAGGTTGACCCAATGCACCTAATTGATAACACATGTCTCGCACAGAACCTCTCCCAGGGAGGGGGGAATATTGGGCGAAGGGCTGGGGCGTGCACGGGGAACACGGGGACGTTCACGTGAGGACGGGGACGCGAAATCAAACTCTGATGGGGATGCGAAATCAAACTCTGATGTGCAGCGGGGATGGGAGACCCGGCCCCTTTCTCCATCACCTCTGCCGGCACTGAGGACAGACTGTGCTGGATGCAGCCGGCCCTCCCTGAATCTGGCTGGAAAAACCTGCTCTCCACACAGAAAGTGCTTTTTTTCCCCCATTTTTCCCAATACAGATGAGTTCAAGCATCTCGGTGCCAGGGGACCAGCCGGAGCGACGGAGCCCCCGGTGATGGGGACCCACACTGGCTCCTCGCACCAGACTAAACATCCCCCCATCATCCTCCCCAGCCAGCAAACTGACACGTTCCCACAAGCATTTCTGCTGGGTTTTATTTTATATATTTCTTTTTTCCTAATTATACCAGTGCCAAATTTGTCCAGCCAACTAATCTGGCAAGCAGACCTCGTGTATTTATGGCTCCCACCTCCTTATGGCACGAGCAATATATTATCTTTTTGGAGGTCTCCATCACATACTTTCGCTCCTATAAATGCAGAATCTGCGAAGAAGCGATGGCAGGAGGAGAGCAAGACGCTGTTGGGCATCCGAGGGCCGTGTCGGCATCTCCGAGGGAATGAGCTGAGTAAATCAGGCAGCTGTTAAAAATCATCATCCTTAACTAGGTAAAACCCCTTGGAAATCGCAGCCATGGGGCGAGCGGTGAGAGCTTTCCAGGCCACTCCTGGGGAAGGTGCTGCGTTTGGATTTAGCCTAATTAATATCAAGTTCAGCCAAGCAAGCTTGGGAGGCGGATGGGCTCCCAAACGGTTATTTAATGTGGCTTGATTATTTATTTTTTAAAGCTTTATTATTTTTTTTCCCTTGTAAATGAATTTAGTGCCGGTGAGAGGTGTTGGATTGGCAGCTCTGGAAATACAAGCCCTCAAGGAGAAATGTTTTGGAGGCGTGGAAGGAACAACACTGTACGTAATGCAGGCACAAGGGGAATTATTCGCAGCAATAGCTGCTTTTTGCCTCCAAAATTAAAAATAGACACCACGGGCACTCGACGGAGCATCTGAGACACTTTTAGGTGGTTGGAGCATTGGGCAAAGCCCCAAATACCCTCTGTCTTGAGCCACCCAGGGCCGCGTTTCCGTGCTTAATTGCTATTAATGCTTAAATGCCGCACATTTTTCCCAGCCTTTAAGCACATTCTTAATTCTGAGCAGGCGCTTCGGTGTCTCCCTGCATGCTGGAAGTTTACACTGAGCCTGAATCGAAGCCTTTGGGGTGCAGAGAGCTGAGAAAAATATCCTAAATATTTTTAATATAGGATCACACATCACGGAATCATTGCTAATATACTGCTTTGGTCTTTTCTGCAGCTCTATAACGTATATTTTCAAAGTGCACCGGCTCTGGGTATTTCAAAGCAAGAGCCCAGGCTCTGGAGAGCAGAACCACATGTTCCCAAAATCACGGTCACCGCGAGGACCCCATCGTCGTGACAGCGCTAATTAAGGCTCGCTGCGTTCTTAACGACATGTGTTGGCCAGAAAAAGCCCCGTTCACTACAAAAACACAGGCATGAGATGGAGGGGAAGGACATCTGGACAAGGGATGGAGGGGAAAGCGTAAGATGAGTAAGAGTGGACTGAGTCTACTTAAGCCTGGTCTATCTGGGCATCTTAAAAAAATCACGGGGACTTTGGGGAAAAAAAAACAATATCCCCATGCTAGATGTTAAGTGAAATTAGGGAGACTAAAGGCCACATCTTCATCCATCTTTAGGTACGTCTGGTATTTAAGGGGAGGCAAAAATCTGGGCTTAGGGGTCGTACAGGATCAGCGCTGCCTTGATCACAGGATTCCCCAGGTGCCCATTGACCCCCCGGCTCCAGCACTTACTTTGGAGATGAGGAGATATTGGGCGGAAAAACAAACAGGGAGGAAAACGGGCACTGAAAGACAAGGAGAACCTGGCCTGCCTTTTATTTTTATTCGATTTTTTTTCTAATCCCAAAGGCAGCAGAAAAAGGAGCGAGCGGAGAGAAAAGGAAACAAGGAGAAAGAAGCAAAACAAGGGAAACCTCAAGAGATATTTGTTAATGCAAAGCAGCTGTTACCCCACCTGAATCCTGGGTTTTCTGGCTTTTCCGCCACAGGGGTTTTTTTTGTGTGTAAAACCGTTTGAAATGTGTGTCTTTTTGAAGGAGAAAATCTTCAGCTCCTTCCCTTTTAAACTTACTTTAAACTGCTTTTGAGGAGGAGAATGGGAAGCAAATGATGACATGGATCCTCCTTATAGTCCTTAGGCCCAACATCATCTCGTGTTGCGGAGCGTAGGGGTTGAATATGTCAATAAAGCAAAGGACAGATGGGGGATGCAATTCAAGCCCTGGGAAAAGACCCTAAATTCCCCTTACTCTGCATAACGAGTCCACATTTTGGGGGGATAAATCCTTTCCATAGCAGCCATGAGATGTTTCAGTGCCGCTGTTTGCTGGTGTTAAGGTGAAGCTCCTCTCCTGAGCCTTTAGCCTGTTGTTTTACCTCTTTTCCTGGGATTATCTTCAATTTCTGCGGGTGCCTCCTAAAAACAAAGTAGGTCCTGATGCACAAAAAAATATCATTCTATTTTTCCTAAATGGCAAAATAAATCCTGTTTTGGTGCATCCCGAGACGCTGTGAAACTCTCACAGTCCTGAGGCACCAAATCTTCCCAACCAGGTCCTGGTTGTGCCTGCGGAAACACCGCTGCTTTATGTTATATATACAAAGATATTGTGCTTCTCCGAGGAGAAATATTTGTGCTTGGCTCAAAATATTGTGAAAAACAAGGCAAAGAATGTGGCAAAATGAGGGAAAGGGAGGAGCGGGGCAGTCACAGGTGGGGAGATGCTCCTTTCTCTGCCTTCTGCTGGATTTTCTTTGCTAAAGCGACACGGGCAGCTGCTCACAGCCCACATCTGTCGCGAGTTTGGGCTCCCCGAGCCCACATCTGGATGCAGCACTTATTCCTAAGGCATTTTCACATCTCGCCGATGAGATATCCCGTATTTTTGCTTCCCGGAGCAGTGGATTTGTGTGCTTTTCCCCCCTAATCTCTCATCTCTGAACTCTCGGGAGCCGATAATTAAAAACTTCCCTCTCTTTTCCAGATTACGGAGCGCTCCTCGAGGAAGCCGACGGCCGCAACGAAACCATTCACTAAGATAACATTATTTCAGGGTTGTGGCTTCTTTCCTACACGCTCCTTCCTCGGGGATGCTCCAGGCTGCAGCGCTGCCTCCTGCATCCTTCGCCTTCCCTTCCTCCTTGCTGTGGATTGAAGCCTCTTCCTTTTCACCCTCTTGGCACATCCCTGCCGGCTAAACACGAACATCTGCTGGGATTAAACGGGTTAGCCGGGAGTGTTTGCGATCTGCGCTTCCATGTTTACTCATATCGGGCTTGTTTAAAGCCCGTTTGACAGGAAAATAGATGCGCGCGGTTTGGTGATGACTCAGGGCGATCTGGCTTCTCCTCTCCCCCATCGCCCTGTTTCAGGACAGCAAACCTGTCCATAAATCCTCCTGGATGCCACTGTTCGCCTAAAAAGGTGAAAATGAGGGTGTGGGAGAGAAGCAGGAGGGGAAGAAATATTCACAGAGATCCGCTGGATGTGCAACCACAAATTGGGACGCTTTGAGCTTTCAGCAACTGCTGAAGGATTAGGGGAGCACAATAGATGCGCCTTATCCCAAATTGTGCAAATCACATCCCAACAAGCCCTACAAATGCCCAGGAAACATGACCTGCTTTCTTTGGAAATCCAAATATAACAAACAGCCTGAGAAAGGGGCCACTCGGCAGATGGGATTTGGACCTTTTTGGGAAGATTTCTGCTTCAGCCGCTGGGAATCCAGGCTGGGAAGCCAATCCCTGTGGCTGCAAAGCTGCAAACCCAGGAGGTTTGGGTAGCTTGGGAAACACAGAGTTACGCCTTGCCCGGGACCTTGGATGTGAGCCCAGCTCTCATCTCCCTTCATTTAAGCCGTGCCACTAAGCTCCTTCCCCAGCTTGTGCCTTTAGACCTTGCCCTGCTAAGCCCAGCTCTGCAAGGACAACCCAAGTCCCACAGATGGGAGCTGGACAGATTAAACAGCCCCAGCCATACAGAAAAAGGCACTTTCTGTCCCCAAGCCACGTCCTTTGGGCCTTTGCTCCTCCAAAGGACTCTTGCATCCAAGCCAATGTCGTATCTTCTCTCATCAAAAGCTTTTCCTGGCACTCGGTGGCTTCCTCCAGCCTTTTCTGGATGTCCCCGCTCCTGGGGACATCTTGCACTCATCAGCACAACCCCCGCCCTCCCATCGTTGCACAACGTGGGTCGAACGGCGGGACCTGGGAACGGGACGGCGTTTCGGGCCGATCTGTTCCGAATAATCCGCCCGGGCAACGTGTTTATCTCCTTTGCGGTCCCTTGTGTAATTTCTATAAAACCAGGGCAGCAAAGCGCAGAGAAATGCTGTGGCTGCTGGGATTTCCCCAAACGTCACAATCTTGACTAGGGACAAAAAGAAGGGGGTGAGTCTTACACCAATTTTAGGGAAATGTGATGAAGATGGCAGCAATCTGTGATCAAAGCTGGGTGGGATGGATTTTGGGCAGTGACAGCGGCAAACCCGATGGAGAGGGGTGAGGCTGAATCAAAGGTCTCTGCTGGGGTTTCAAACCACAGAACTTATACATCTTTATTTATTTTCCCCCTTCTGCTGTGTAAACCGACAGACCAGATTGAAGGAGGGAAGCAGGGGTTGCGTTGAGTGTCTAGTGGGTCCCAAACTCCCGCTGTGGGGTTGGATTGAGGTGCTAAAATAAAGGTGTAATTTTTGGTTGTGCTTTAAGCGTCTCTGGATGAGAAGGAACGCGGGTCGCCCCTGCGGCAGTGCCTCCCCAGGGCTTTGCTTTTCACTCTTGAGTGTTTAATGGCTTGTGTTTATGAGAGCTAAAAATATTTACTTGGGGAAGAAGGGGCAGGGGAGAGGGGACATCGCTTGAAGATTCTCCAGGCCCTGTTTGGAAAGAGGCTTCTTTAAAAATAATGTGGTATTAACGATCAAAATAAAGCGCAACCAAACAACAACCCAGCGCTGAGCGGAACGAAATCTCTGCACAACCCCGAGCTGGGTGATGGAGACCAGGTCCTTGGAGTCCCTGCCCATGTTTCATGGTTTATGTTGTTATTTGAGCTTTCCGCAGTGGTTCACTCAGCCTTTTATAAGCTCTGATTTGGGTGTTTTTACAGCCTTGCAGGTTTTACCCACAGCATCTTCTGGTTGGAGGGAGTTTTGGGGTGACCCCAGTGCAGCCAATGCTGGTAACTCTCCAGAGAAAAGGGCTCGGACCAAACCCAACTGGGGCTGCTGGAGAAAAGCAGGAGGGATTTCGGCACAGTCTGGGTGCTGGCTGGCTGGGTTCTTGCTCCCGACTTGCACATTAGAAATATGAAGTGCTAATTCTCCTCTCCTTGGGGTTATCTGCACGGGCAGGGCACCCTACAGAAAAGGGAGAGACCGAAAGCATGGCCAGTTCAACTCTTATTGCTTTATTTTTAAAGGGCATTTTGTTTCCAGCAAGAAAAGGGATCAAACCAATGACGTCCATCGCCCTGAGAAAGGAACGCCTGTACCCCACTACCATAAGACCCTTTTTGTGTGTCTGAGCATCAGCGACATCGTATGGGTGCCACAATGCGCTGACGTACACAATCTGTGCATTGTGCGAGGCATTTCCAAGGGCGGGTCGGGGCCCGGTGGCAGCGCGACCCTCTCCATTGGCATCAGCTCCTCGGGGCGATCAATGGGGTATTGTCTGCCGGGAGCACCAGGCGACATATAGCAGCTCGGAGAGACGACGGAGAGGTCAAGAATGTAAAGATGACCTACAAGTCGTTCACTTGTGCTTTTTTACATTGTGTGTTTTGCTTCAAGCCCAGTACACCTTGCATTTAGGAGCTGCTAAGCAGCAATATTCAACAGCAAAACCTGACATGAGGTAATGAAGGAGCTCAGCGTGCAAGAGATGGCAACAAGGACAGAGAGATGCCCCTTTTTTTACAGCCAGAACCAGGAGAAATCGCTCCTGAAGTCCCACCTGAAAGCCAAACCTGCGACATGCCAAATGACTCCCTAAATGTCAGTGTTCATTCCCCAGTGATGCTGGGATTTGCTGTCGTGTGTTCACAGGCAAGCAGATATAAGAAGAGGTCCTTGCACAGGGTACAGCGGTGTTTGGGGGGGACAGGCTCCCTGGTGCCAGCAGGTTTCAGGGTAAGCAGTGACAGCAGCTGTGTTTGTTGAATCTGGAGGTGTTTTGCAAGCCAGGAGCACTGCACACTCAACGGGAACCTCCTGCGAGGTTTAACAGGGACGGGGTTGGGTCCGGAAGGAATCCAAACGCCCACAGAGCCTGTGAACATCTGGATGCAGACCTGAACTCCTCCTCGGTCCTCAGCCGTGGCTGTGATCACATATTCTGGGAGAAATAAGCCTCAGATATCCTCGTGGCAGCTGAGGAATGGGCAGCTTGCACCTCCCATTGCATCTGGTCATGTGGGGAGGTGACGGCACCACCGAGAAGTACAACTTGATGCTTTGCTTGGCCTCCAAAAGAAGACAACCTGGGTTGCTGAGGTTGATGAGATCCCCAGGACACTCACCACTGACTCTGGGGGGAGTCTGATCAAAGGACGGGCTTTTCAGTAGATAAGCAGGAGAAGAAGGAGGCAGCGTGGGTGCGGAGCGGCTCTCTGCTCCAATTCCTGCTTCGTCCACCCGGTGTGGTTTTCCCCCGCTTGAATTCCTCACATCTATTCGAGCCACATCTGACTTCTATCCCCGGCACATCTGGACGACTGGCTAGAGAAAACAAAAGTTGGGAGGACGGAGATAAGGTTTGTGATGTTGGAAATCTGCTTATCCCCTCGGTCCTGGGGGCTACCTGCAGCACAGGAGAAAACATCCATGAAAATCACCGGTTTCTCCAATACGCCCAGGAAAACCCTGCTTTCCTGCCTATCTCACAGCACACCGATGTTTGCAGACAAAATTTCCCTCCGTGCCCAGCACGGCCGATTGTCTTTGTGCGTCTTGGGTGGTGAAACCCTGCCATAAACAATGAGTCAGCTAATCCAAACCACACGGCCGCAAAACGCCCGAGGTCAACCCAGTGCACGGTCCCGATCTTGAAAAGCAGCATCGCATCTCGAGCAAAACCAAGAATAATCAGACACGAGCGGTCTCCGCTCCTTTGCCGCTCTATCCTTCTTCCTTTGGGGGTTATTTCTCTCGTCATTTCACCAGGTTCCCATTTCTTTTGTTTCCCTATTCCTCACCTTTCTCCCTTCGAAAGATCTGGCTGGGATGTGCTTGCATGGATTAAAAACCCGAGCTCAGCCCGCTGCCAGCTCTGCCTTTGGCCTTATTGCTCCGGTTTCATGTTTGACTCGAATCCCACAATTTATCCGGCCAAACCGAATGGCTCAGCAACCTGCCAGAAACCTCAGCTTTTCCTAAGCCCTATTAAAGCGTTTCCTGCCTCCATCCCTGCACCTGCTGCCCATGGGGATGCTGGTCCCCCCCGGGGGAGGACGGGATGTCCCTGGGGTGTCCCATGCCACCCTATCCCCAGGTTTAACTTTAAAGGAGGACTTATTATTAACAATCTTTTCCTGCAACACCTGAGAGCTGAGAGATGCTCGCTCGAGGTTTAGTGATTCCAGTGGAATATCCAAGCCAGAAAAAGCAAATTAGATGATGAGTTTTATCTTCCTGGGGTACTGAGAAATGTTATTTCCCCCACCCTGTATATTTTCTGAATAAATAAAACCCCAGGGATGCAAACAAGCAGCAAAATCAGGGTCCGAGGTGCTTGTGCTCCAGTGCAATAAAAAGCTGCTTTCTTCATTAATGCCGCGATGTGTTTGAAATAAAGTTACCACGATGCAATAAACTGTGCCTCAGCTTGCTCTATTTGCAGTAGTACTATTATTATTATTATTATTATTATTATTATTATTATTATTATTATTTAAAAATCGTCTTTCTGAAGACCCTTTTGCAGGGGATGGACCACTTCATCCCTGCGAGGATGCCGCAAATTATTGAGCACCATCTGCTGGCACCTTATTTATTAACTCACTCATGTATTAACTCACCAATTCCGTGTATGCGACATGGGATGTCCTTTTCCTAATCAACTCAGCTCTACTTTGGGGAATTCAGAGCCTAAATTCATTAAATCGGTGGCGTCCTTCCCGAGCACAAGATGAAAACCAAGCGAGATTCTGCAGGATTCAGGACCCCAGTGGAAAAGGACATGAAGCCATTTCCTCCTGTATAAATCACGTCAATATTTCAGCTCGCTCCGAGGCCTAAACCGATGATTTCAGACTCAGATCTGCTGCTTGGTAATTCCTCCTGGCAACTGGCTCCATCAATCTCCGGCACAGGCACGTAACTCAAGCCTCTGACAAGTGCTGATTTACGGCTCGGGGTAGTAAATCAGCAGAAAATCATCGCAGTATTTGCTTATTTTTTTCCAAGCGGAGCCTGGAAAGGTCCTGGGAGCCAGAGCAACAGTGTTCATGCTTATTTTGGTGAGACAAAACGTGGAACGGGTATAAGGGAGGTGGTGGGAGCACAGAGTGGACATGTACAGTGTTATTATAGGGATTTACACATGGGGTCTGTGGTCACGGCTCCCTCAAATCCAGGAGCTGGTTCTCCAGAGGATGTGTAAACCCACGTGAGATCCAGCTCTTATTGCAGAGGAAGCGGAGGGCAACGATGCCCTTCGGATGAATTAATTGTATAATGTCTAATGATGACGCCGGAGCAGCGTCAATGAGCCAGGGTCTGTGTTTCCCAGCATGTATGTCTGTCCCGCGCACTGTTCTGCTGGCAGGAAGGGAATGTGACATTTTCATGACATCAAAGCCCCTCTTCCCAGCCTGGGCTGTGTGATCCGAGCCGAAGCGCAGCCTTAATCCATCATCCAAAAAAAGGGATGTTTGTATATTTGTATAAAATGACAGACTGGAGAGACCCAGAGCTGGAAACCAGATGCTTTCCCAAGAAATTCAAAGGGCTAAAGGTTTAGAAACACAGGAATGCAAGAAAGACCCTGTGAAGAAAACATCATTGCGGCCACGGTCTTTAAAAACATCGCTCCTTGGCTTTCTGTGGGGCTGCGAATGGCAGCGTCTCCCTGAGCATCTTTTGCGGAGGAGACACGAGGAGGCGAGATGACATGACCAAGGTCACACAGTAAGTCAGTGTCAGAGTGGGAAGCAGCAACTTGTGGCCCCTCTGGACTAAAGGACGTTCTTCCTTTTCAGTTCCCAACTGTTTCACTGTAAATAAGTCCTTAACGCAGCCAGTTAAAGCAGCGAGTCCAAAGAAAGTGCAGAAATCAACATCCGCCACCACTGAGAGCTCATTCGCTTTCCAAACAAAGATCCGTCAAGAAGGGGAGACATCGGAGGAAAAGGTTTGTTCCTGTAAACAGCCTCTTCATCGCACTGTCCCACCAGTTCCTCCCCGGGCGAAAGTAAAAGGCAAAGGCTCAAGGGCTGAAACCCGTCCCAAAGCTCTACCAAACTACGAAAGCACACGGTGATTTCGTTCCTGGCTTGGATTTCTGTGTTTTTTTAAATTTAATTGTTTGGATTTGCTTATAAGCAGGAAAAGCTGATCTCACTATAGCTGAAAATTCCCCCGGGAGAGCCGGTGCCATGAATCTGACGTCTAAAAAAGATGGGCAGCGTCTGCGGTTCTCCCGCATCCTGCGGGCACGAGCCAAAGACCTTCGCACCCTCTGCTAGAAATCACCCGAGGTGGATTAAAATCCATCTGTGTGTTCCTGCAGGGCCTTAAGAGACCTCAAAGAGCCCCTGGGAGGAGAGGGGTGTCCCCATTTCCACCCCCGATTTCCATCCAAAGCCCACGCAAAGAATCCTGTTTCATTGATGACACCGTGATTAGCCACGTGTACAACGGGGTTGACCACTGGTATGTGTGGCAGTGCCAGAAGTAAATGAAACTCTTCCCTTAGGGGGGGAAAAAAGAGTCAGTTGCTTTTGGCTGCAAAATTTGCCCATTTTTCATGATTTTTTTTTGCTTTTTACCCAAAATGCCTCCTTGGAAAACGCCTCCGCGTTTTGATTCAAAGCGAAATTAAGCCCACGCTTTTTGATTGTGCAAGGAGAAAAGAATACATTAAAAAATCATTTATATTTTTGAAAGCTGCATCATTTTAGCCAAAGATGGGGAACGGAATTTGAACAGGATCCACGACCATTGGAAAGCCTTGAGAGGATTTCGAAGAGTCTGCTGACAAGGGAGTATTCGGCTGTTGACACCTTGGAGATGCAACAAGTTGAGCTCACAGCTCCAACACGAATAAGCAGCGGGGAGGACAACAGGCAGCGATAGGTGCTGGAAAAGCACAGATCCAGAACATAATCCTGGTGTGCTGGGATCTGGGGGGTTTCTGCCTTATCCTGAGCTTGCGGGCTGCCGAAAATAAAGGTTGGAAGGGATGGTGGGGGGAAAAAGAGCATAGAAGATAAAAGGATAGAAAGAAACACTGTTTTTTACAATTTAATTTCCTTCTTTGAGTAGGAGCTGCTCTAATAATACGCACAAGGAGTGAATAATACTTTCAAATATTCCCAGAGAATGAATAATATGTAATAATATCCACAGAGCATTTATTTGACTAATTTCCCCCAGTGTTTTTGGACCAAGATCTAACAGCCATGGGTCTTGAAGGGGAGATTTTCCTTTGACTTCCTTGGGTTTGGATCAGGCCCCAAAACCCAGCGAACCCGTGTTCAAGGCGGCATCACCAAAGGGTCACCCAATATACCTCCCGTAAATGCTTGGGTCACTTTTCCCTGCCGATCCGCAAATCAATTATCTGCCAATAAACTCAAACAGAAGTGGTTTGGCCAGATGTTCCACAAGGGCCTCAGGGAGTTGTGGCGCAAAAAGGGTAAATTGGGGGGGCAGGAAGGGAAAAAATAAAGTATATTAACATCCCAACCTTGTTTGCCTACGTCAGGCTCCGCTCAGTGGCCACAGCAGCTGTGCCCGTGTTACAGAGCGAGGTGCAGCGCCAGAAGCGGGATATGGGAAAAGACTGTTTGCAAACACAGCTGGATTAAACGTTTATTCCTTTTAAAATTACATTTTAATGGCTTGGCTGCTCTGGAAATGTCAGCAGGATGCGCTGGGGCTCAACAGGTTTGGGGTGAGTGTCCCCAGGGCATCTTGTCAACCCCGTCCAGAGTGGTGAGGGTGACCTTGGGACATCTCTGTCCTCCCCAGCCCACCCGTCCCCATCCCCCTGTTATTTCCAAGCCACTTTTGGCAGCACCCAGTTACCTCTGACTCCTGCAGCTCCCCATTCTGGTGCTGTTGGGGGTCACCAAAGGGTTTGCTCCTCTTCCAAAAACATGCAGCCACCTCTCGGAGCGTTTGGTGTCCTCGGGGCTTCCCGAGTTGAAGAATCGCCGTGGATTAACTATAAATTAAACGATTTGGTTACTTTGACAGCATAAATTAGGGTGAAACGCGTGCGATTCACGCTGCCACCCCGGAGCCAGGAGGTGACACATTGGTCCACGATGCCACCCAGACCCACTAACCTCAGCGTGTGTCTCAGAGGGGACACAGGTAACCCCGCAGAAAGTGGAGATTTACAGATAAAGCAGAAGGACCTTTTGTTTAGTTTTGTTTTCTCAGCTGGAAAGAGAAAGAGAAGAGGACGTTCCTGCAGAGGAAACACCGTATTTACTTTTTTTCTGTTGTTTTTCCTCTTTTATTGTGGTTGAGCTGAACTGCACCGAGTCACTTGGGCTCTCTCGAACGCAGGATTTTCTCACTTTCCGGTAAACTGCGGTTACCATGGAGAGCGCTGGGACAAGCCAAATGCAAAACATTGGAAACTACACCCAAACTCACCGCAGCCATATCAAACAGTTAATTAGAAAGACCGTCCATGTGTTTCCCATTCCCTGGAACGGTTTGAATCAATCGCCCCATGATTTATCACCTGTTTTCTGTGCGAATGGTTCAGCTCTGCTCTCGTGCATGTGTTGGGAAGGGGATTTGTGCTGTGCAGTGAAGGAGGGATGGGAGATATTAAGGACTTTTGTTTAAAAAAAACCCCAACGTAATCATCAAATAACCAATTCTGCCCCTTCCCCCAGTATAAATCTCCCACTGGAATGATACGCTTTGGATCTTAAGATTTCTAGCCCTTGGCAAGCGGGGGAAAAGGAGAGATGGCGTTTGCCTTGCTTTGATTTTGGAGAGTTTCGGATCACAGCGTGCCTGGCCCTTCCCGGGCCGTGTCCGATGGAAACTCAGCCCAGTGCGTTTCCCCACGGCTTTGTCCTTTCCCACGTGAAGTCGGGAGGGTCGGTGGGAAACAAGGAAAGGAGGAGAGAGGGAGAAGAAGAAATCCAAACTGCCCATGAGCTTTCCTCTTGCTGTGTGAGGTTGTCCCTCCCCTAAGTGATAACACAGCGTCGGTGACACGTTTTGCGGCTGGAAAGTCACTTGGAGCTGGTCCTGGCTTCCAGGCGAGGGGCAGAGTCTGTTTGTCTGTCCAGAGACACGGCTCTTCTCCAGCTGATGGCTTTGAATCCTCCTCCGCAGGTTCGCATCTCCTCTGGGTGATGCCCCTTTGCTGGCCGGGTGTCCCATCGCCACCACGGCAAGTGGGTGAGAGCAACAGGTTGATGGGAAAACACCTGGAAAATTCATTCCTGAGCTTGCTGCTTTCGCTAAAAAACATCACACCTCACTCTCGGCGCTGCAAAGCTGGGCTGGTTCCATCCAAAAACCGCCCAAGATGTCTTTTGAAGGAGATCTTCCTGTGTTCTCGCTCTTTCCTAAGCAAATCGAGCTGGTTTTATCTCTGCCATCTCCCAAGAGGCGTCTTCGCGGTGGATCCGCGAGCCGGGATCATCCCAGATGGACACGGCGTTATCAGAGTCGACTCTTCTCCCGCACCCGCGCTCCGGTGGAGCCTCCTGGCCAGGATGTGTGGGGCCGATTGGAAATCCTGCACATTTATCTAACCCATCCCCCGAAGCAGCTGTTGGCCTGAAAGGTGGCTGCTCCTCGCACGAGCCGCATTCCACCTTTCCTGCCAAGACCAGGGAGGGGAAAAGAAAAAGGGAATAAAAACTTGCTTTCCTATCATTAGCAGATGATTGAAAAACCTTGCGGCTCCCCCGGCCAAGTAGGAGAGAGACAAGCACCTTCTTGAGAGACCCAAAAGGGTTTGACTGGGGGGCTCGGGTCGCACCTAAGGTGACTGGGATTAGAGATTTGTGGGGGATTTTACAGAGGAGAATGAGACAGAGAAAATCTCCATTTGAGGGGAAACTGAGGCAGTGCCAAGCAAATAGAAACAGAGCAGAAGCGCATCAAAATTGTCGTTTATCCGCACTGTTCCCACATTGAACATATAATGGGTGTACTGGCTCAGCTTGAACTAAATTTACCTCCTAATTGCTCCTGTTGCAGCCAAGTCTCACTTCTGCCCTGCCCTTGGCCATGTAAATGCTGCGAAATCCCTGTCTGGCACACGGGCGTGTTTGCCCCATCCCTTCAGATCCTGCAGAATTCTTGAGATCGTCTTCTTGGAAATAAAAGGGCAGGTCTGTGCCTCAGTTTCCCCACAAAGGAAACAGCTGGTGGCAGGGGATGTGCGGAAGGTGTGAAGCAATGACCCCCGTACCATGAAAAGGCTGAAAGACCTGGAGGGACAGTTGCTGGCAAGTTGCTGTTTTTATCACAATCTGCAGGAAGGAAACTGGCCTCAAGCTGTAGGAAAATAAGACAAATTTCCCAGGGATTTCCCCAGTGTGACAGCCCCGCACCGGGGCTGAGATCCTGCTTGCAGACGGGATGTTTTTGGTACAAACCTGCCATATTTCGCTAATGCTTCTGGAGCTGGAGGTACTTCTTGACGCCCCGCTTCCAGCTTTGCTCTCCCTGGGAAGCTTTTTGTGCTGGATTTTGTCTCAGCTTTGCAGCAGCGACCCTGCGAAACCGCAAAGAAACCACCGACGCCTCATTTTGGGGCTGTGGGATGCTCCCCCAGCCTCAGGCTGTCAGCAAGAGCCAGCTCCACTCTCCTTACAATGAAAATGTACCTGGTTTTTACAGCTGCTCGTGGGAAGTTTCTCAGCAAAGCTGAGCAAAGAGCAGGTGGTTCCGTCGGGGAAAAGGAGGAGAGGGGCTCTGCTGAAGGGCCCAAAACCTCCCAGCAGGAGGGAAGAAAAGGTTTGCAAGGCGAGAAGGGAACGAAGCTTAAAAAGTGGAGTGACCTCTGCAAAGCACTCCGAGGAGAAGCAGCTTGGAAAGGAGAGTCCACAGCTACAGATGCGCGAGCGGCGGCTCCAAGAGAACTCAGCTGGGATCAGGCTCAAATGGGCGGCTTTTCATCGGTGCCTACGCTCCCCTTCCACGACAGCTCCAATTCAAACGCTCTGCTCGGACACATTAAAAACCATCCCTCTTCTCTTTTGTTTTCCAAATCCAGAATCACCATTTGGGTAGTTTTCCTTTCAAAAACGTGGCCGCGAAGCACTTCAACATTTAGAGGACTCTTTCCCCAAACTGGGGAGGGATGAAATTTTGCATCAGGCTGCATTAAATTCCTTTGGTCTTACCCATTTTGGTGAGCAGGTCTCGTAGGACTCTGCCAGCGCCACATAAATCAAAGACAAATTGGAGCTGCCAAAACAAGAAGCCTACACACATCCCAAGGGCTTGCAGGGTTTGGGAATGGGGTGTTTGTCACCCCTGCAACCTGCACGAAATAATGAATATAGAGGAGTAAAGCCAGAATTCGCTTTGCCTTATACAAGGGCAAAAAACCCCCTTGTTTAGAAACCTTCTGGCCTAAACCAGCTTGATGTGCAGGTCCCGCTGTGACACACGGATGCTCTGCACAGATAGGAGGGATGGCAGTGGGTGTTACTGCCCAAAATGTGTGCGGTGGGAGATCCTTGTGGTCTCAGGCTCTGAAATAAGGATAACAATCTGAAACAAGGATAATCAGCCAGGTAAGTGCAGGGCAGGCGACATCCCTGCACAATCTGGCCCTGGGCAAAAGGCAGGACGCAAATTTCTGTGTCCAGAGCCTCGCTTAAGCTGCCTTTTCATTTATCAGGGAGACACTGTGGTTTTTGCATTTTATTATATTTAATGGGGTATTATTTTTTGCCTCGCTGGCTGTTTGTTTGAGAAATTTCTCCCTGGGGAGTTTCTTTTGATCGCTCGGTTGCCAGACAGAATGACATCAGACAGACGCTCCGAGGAATGATAAAAAGGCAGAGCCTTATTTCTTCATAACAGTCTCTGGCAAAACACAGAGCGAAGTTAAACACGCTGGAGAGCACCAGGCCCTGATTTTACTGATTTTACAGCAGCCACTGGGACCGACCCTCCCAAAATGGTACCGGTTTAAGAAGATCTGAGCTGTTATTTACAGAGGGGAAATCCTGTGCCTTGAGCATCCTTCAGCCTCATTTTTCCAGCCTGGTTCACGCCAGCGTACGAGTCTGTATTGAGGTATAACACACAAGACACTGCTTACCTGTCTCTGCGCTGCTTGGGGTGTCTCGTACCTCCCAAGCCCAGGATTTCACAGCATTTCTGCCAATTCCTGCCATTCTCTTCCTCACACCACCATCTGAAAACAAGAGTTTAATGAAATGGTCAGATACTCCCTTTTGGAGATGGGCAGAAGAGCAGGAAACAAGTGATTAAAAGTTCACTGTTGCCTGAATACCCAGTTACAGACATTGCAAAAATCTTGAGGTTCCCAGTTAGAGCCCCTGCAAAATTTGAAACTAAACTAAAAGCCATCGAAAGCTGTAGTTACATCTGGCTTTCAGTTTCTTCTCGCTGCTTTCTCTTTTCAAGTTGCTCATAAATTCTTTGGATAAAATTCCTTTTGGGCTAAAGTTTCTATGTTTGGACATTCCTCAAAAGTACATTGCAAAGAAAAAAAAAGAGACAAAAAGGGGTCTGGCAATTCACATATTTTGTCATGCACAAATCCTGTCCTCCTAATTTTCCCAAATCCCACCGCGCTGGCCTGGGGATGTGGATGAGAACTCGAATCTCCTCCATCCCAGCCCCTTCCCCCTGGCACTTTTGCAGAGAAACAGGCCAGATTATTTTCTTTGCAGCTCCTCTCCCACGGTCGTTCCCGCTTTGCTCCTCCTCGGGCTGCACTGCAGGGCCAGGCAGACACAGGGCAACAGTTTTGTGAGAGCAACAGCTGGGAACAAACCTCAACCTGAGCTCCCGTAATCATACACAGTCCCTAATAACCATGTATTCCCCAATTAACACCCTGCTTATTGACAACACGCAAAAGGTGGCACGTGAAAGTGCTAAAACTCACTGTCCGCTATGCGTTGAGGGGGGATTTGTGCTCTCACCATGTAAGACGAGGCTGAGATGGTTTCAGGTAACAATGAGTCTTGTGCGAGCATCACCTGGGTACATCACAGATCTTCCCCCTCTCCGCTTCCTTGCTGTGCTCTTATCGACATGGGGGACTCCTGAAAATAACCAGAAAATAATTAACTCAGATATACACAGCGGGGTTCATAGGACTCTTCTGTTTTCTGCTTTTATTTGTGTTGATGCTTTTCTCCAGGCTGAATTCCCACTTTCCTAGTCAAGCCTGCAGAACATGGACACCCCAGCTTTATGTCTAACACACAAATCCACAACTTGAATAAGAAAATCTACCAAAAACTTAGTCCTTGTGCATTTATTTGATCAAATTGATCTTGCAGTTTCTTCGAGGGCACCTGTTAGAATTCAAGACCAGTGATATGAATCAGGATTTCTCCAGCTGACAGCAAGTCTGGGAAGGGTTTTGCTTCACTTCAATGACTTTTCCTCACCTGCAGACGCCTTAAAGAAGCTTAAAAATTGCGGATTTGTCTCCAAGCTTTGGAGACAGGGCAGGAACCTCTTTAACCTCCCAAAGATGCTCTCAGAGGAGGGACCCACATCCAGAACTGTCCTTAATACAGCACTTGTCTGGCTTGGCCCCTTCCAAGCCTTTCAAATTGAACACAAACACAGTTTTAACGCCACCCACGAGCACATGGAGATGTCTTGACCCTGCAGGGTTAATAAATCTGACCAAAAAAAACACAAAGGGGGGAAAAAAATCACGACGACACCTCAGTCCCAATGCCCAGTATCACATCCCCTGCTGCTCAGAACCATCCGGCTCCAGCAGAGATGGACCCTGATCTACAGGCGACTGTGAAACAGATGATCTGGAGAGATCCTGGAAGAGCTGGTGGGGCTGGAGATGTCCCTGGAAGAAGCGGTTTGGGGTGGGGAAGGGCAGGGGGAGGGTGGGACGGCAAAGGCTCCTTCCAGGGAAGAGCCAGATGAGATTATGACACGCAGCTCGTTGTAATTTCCGAAGAAAAGGGGCCTGCGGAGGCTGGGTGAGAAACGGACCTTGCTGGATGGCTGTAATCCAGACAACACATGGACACTCTCCTTGCCTGTGCGAATCCCCTCTGCTTTCTCCCCTCCTGCTCCTGGTTTTCCAAAAAGGTGGAAAATACCCAGCTCTGCCTGCTCTGGTGCTCGACACCTCGTGAGAATGGAGTCGCTGGCCATCAGCTGGAAGAAACAGCCTCCCGAGAGCCGGCCTCGCATCCCCCAGCCCCAAAGAGCCGGGCGAGCAAACACGTGCCCCTGAAATCCTCAATTCCTGGAGCCGGCGTTGCCCGGAAACATTGCCCAAGAGTTTGGCTATTAATAACTGCAGCAATAATGCTTAACACATGGACGGTGCCTTTTGCCGTCCAGCTGCCTTTCCTGCATTAACCACCTAATCAACTGATAAGGGAAGAAAGCGGGGAACAGCTTTTCCAGTCGAAGCCACAAAGCCAGACAAAGGACGCAGGATCCGTTTCCCCAAAACTTCACACTGGCTCTTTTTCCTCTTGCCAAAACAAGCAAACAAACAAAAACCATTTGAAAGTTCAGCGTGGCTTTTTTGTGGGACTAGAAGCCATGGGGACGATGCTAATTTTACAAGCCATCTGCGGGATCGCTTTGCTGCAGCGTTGGCTCTGACAGAGAACCACTGGGGACAACACGGGTGACAGGACACAGAACAATGGCCTGGGACGGAGCTCCAGGGTTTTGATAGCGGCTGAAATCGGGAATCAGCAACGCTCTTTCCCCTGGAGGTTACTGTGGCACAGATTAAAGGAGGACTAAAGTTCGCAGGAAATAATGAGCCAGCATTGCACAATGCTGGCAAAAGGTCTCCTTTCGTGGAGAACGCTTTGAGGACGTGTTTTAAATTCTATTTTCCTCCTGCCGTGCCACCCTGATGGCCTCCAGCAGGCCCAGGTGGATCTGCTGACCGTCCCGACAGCAGCCCTGCAGTTTGTAACTGCGAAGGGACGAGGCGATAGAAGGATTTGCTTCTCCAACAGCTCTCGTTGTCATAACCTGCCCTGGGGACAGGCACTCATGGACCTAATGACCCATGAGTGCTTGGCCCTGAGTCCCCGTCCTGGACTCATCCCACTTTTCCAAAGACCATGGTATCTATTTGCTGAGCCAAAACCATCTCAAATCCATCCTGTTGCTGCTAAGGAGGATTTAGGCTTCAGCTACCAGAGAGAACACTGAGCATCCTCTGAGCTGCTGGTGCCGTCCAGCCCCTTGCAGGGGGATGTAGAGCCGGTGGTTCCGCACTGAGAACCTCCTGATTTGTGGTGGGTCACTAGACCGTGCAAAACAAAGCCCTGAGAGAGCACGGGGCCCTGGGTGGCTTAGAAGAAGAAGGACCTGGGCTTTACAGTTTTTTCTCCTTTACAGTTTCTTCTCTATCCTGCCCTCAAATCTGTGCAGGTCCCCAAAACCGTCCCACACTGCCACATGTGCCTCTGGGAGCTGCTGGCTCCACGTGAGATGTGCAACCACAGCTGGATGGATGCTTGTGTCTGGGCATTGCACGCGATCCAAGCCGCAATGCCGAAGCGCCCGGCATAGCTGGAATTAAGAAATCCCCTTTTTTTCCCCACAGACACAAGCCTCTGACATGCCAGACCACTTGCTTGTGCCTGCAGTTTCACCACGGTCAGATGAAATCTAGGAGATAGGGGAGGAAAGCGGAGGCCTGGCTTTGATGTGCAACCACCGCCCGTCTCTGTTATTCCTCCTCCCTCATGCCAAGCCACTATAATAGATGCTTCCCCTCTGCCCCCATGATTCGGGGGTCCCTGTGCAGACGAATTCATCACTCAAATAACTCTCCAGCAGCCACGAAGGTGGGGAAAGCCAAGGTAAACAGGCATCCATCCATCAGATGTGTGACGAAGCTCTCCCCCTCGTCCAGGGATTCACCCTGGGAGTTCAATTGTGAAGCGATTGTAGAGAGGTGGAGTGGAAGCCAGAACTCACCCATCGGATCAGCCCTGCAAATCCTGCTGAGCCACAGAGGATGCTGGAGCGTCCAGGATTCATCGGGGAGGAGCACAACCCACCTCTGAGGTGGTTCTGGCCAAACCGATTTTCAGCAAAAGCCGAGGAGAAGGTGTTGGTGCGTGTGCTGGTACCTTTGGTAAGGAGGCAGCAAGGGCACGGCCATCAGCTCTGTAGAAAAACATAAATGTGATTTAAAATATGCCTCCAAAAGGAAAATGAGACAAATTCCCACGAAGACAGGAAAGCCCCGAGCGTGCCTGCACCGTGTCTTCCCGTTTCGCCTTCCCACGGCGGCACGGATGGACCTTGGCTCATCTCCAAAGCCCAGCTGGGCAACATTTCCAAGGGAACAACGTGGCCGATCCGTGGGACACGGGGAGCTGCCCCAAGCACAGGGGCATGGAGCAACATGTTCCCTCCCTACTGCGAAGGACCAGGAATTTGTGGCCTGCTGGGCCAAAGCCAGATAAAAGATGTGCCGGGACCATCCGGCACCAAGGGGCTTCTCCAGGGGATGCTGAGATGGAAGGGGTGGGGGTTTTCTTTGGCTAACGCTGGGAGGATGAGTCAGATTGGGGTGGAGGAAGCTGGGCTGCCCAGTACCAGGTGTTAGCTGAGGGGGAGCGGGGCTGGTAACCACAACCTCATGCCTGTGTCTCCCCACTGCTCACATCAGGACTACATTTAATCTTGATAAATCCATTTGTCAGTGCATGACGTGCCTCAGGGAGGGCTCCCCCGCCTCCCAGCTCACACCAGTAAAACCCCCAGAGAGCTGCTCTACCTAAAGCTGGGTTGGTCCCTCTTCTGGTGACCAACACCGAGCGCTACGTCGGTCTTCGGTGGGTTAATTCTACGGGGACACAACTTTGAGACTTTTGTCGATGTGATGGGAGCTGGTCTGGGCTCTGAGGAGGAGGAGGAGGGTTGAGCAGACACAGCCATGGGAGCAGTTGGCCAAAGTTAACAGCGATACTGCGAGAACAAGGATCAGACCGTGATGGATCTGAAAACGTAATTGTGTTTGCCTGGAGCTGTCAAGGAAAAGTAATTTATGTGCTGACAGGGTGGGGGTAAAGAAGAACAAGAGAAAGAAACAACAAGAGGGTGTAGCAGGTTCTCTCCATGCTTTGGTCCACCCTTGGGTGGATTTGGGTCTCTTTGGACTGAACAAGAGTAGAAATTTGGAGTGAAGTCAGGATCAAAGACTTAAGAAGTTGTTTGCACTGATACAGCATAAGAAATAGGCGCCTACTACAACGTTTTCCTGCCACTGGAGTCCGTTTTCCCCTTACCCTGTGCACGTAACTGAGAACTCTGCCCTGTGATCCTGTTGAGTTGGCTCCGATAATAAACCTAATTTATATCTGGTGGGAGCCCTGACTCTTCCCTCCCAGCAACTCTGCGAAATAGCCTGTAAATGCTGATATAAGGGAAACGCGCTGCTCACAGGGAGCACTCAATGCTGCTCCTATTGGCATGTGATATATCATGATTAACAGTCTCTCCTTCACTATATTACCAGCCCCAACTCGTGATCCTGGGAAGAATTCAAAGTCTGGCTTATCAGCAAAAAAATAAGCTAGTTAAACTTAAAACAGCAAGACTCAGCTCAGGCTAGAGGATGATTTATTGAGAATCATGGACTTTGGAGACGGAGAGAGGGAAAGGAAGCCACAAACCCCACATACAGCCTGTTAAAGTTCCAGTTTATAATCTAACACGAGTGACTGTGCAGCCCAGGCTGAGAAATCATCTGGGATCCATCACAAGGGAGAGACAAGCAGCTGCAATGGGTTCACGGATGGGAATGTCGCTCCTGTGGGCACGATGCAGAATCCAGCTCCCTCCTGTCAAGATTTGGGGATCCGAGGGGGACATGCTGAACACCCAAGGGTGCTCACCCAGTTCAGCTCTAATAGAAGTTCACAGAATCATCCGTTTTGGTTACAAGCAGCTGCAGTGCCCTGTTTGGGCAGCACCCTTATCGTTCCCTCTTACCCAGGCAGAAGTATTTCCTTTCAGAATCTAATAATTTGTTAAAAGTAGGACTCTCTACTATAAATACTCATCTAAAACTAAAATCTCACCTAAACCAAGGCAAACGACCTGCAACAATACTCTACACCAGCAGGATTTTTACAAAAGCAAAACAAAGCGAAAGGAAGGTATGAGAAACAAGGTGCCGCTTTTGCAAAGCCCTTTCATTTCCACTGGGAAGCTGTTGCATCCCAAACCTTTGGCAATGATCACCAAAAATCTTGAGGACCAAAGCATCCAAGCTGACACCTTTTCTGCAAAAGGATTACATTCATTCATAAAACAGGAAAAGAATTGGTAATCTGATATCATCAGCTGGGATGAAAATCATTTGGGAAACAGAGCAGCGAGGCTGGATTTCTTAGCTTCAGCTGGATCGTTCTCATTAAGGCCTCACATTTTAATGTAGTCCATGAAAACAGGTTAAAACCTGAGGTTCCCTCAAGGGCAAAATCCCAGCTTGGCTTTCTGATGGGTCCCGGTGAGAAGGGGACAGGTTAAAACGTATTAATCACGCCAGAAATTATTACGGGAGCATTGATCAGGGGGAAACTTTCCCTTCCAACTGCCCAAAAGGTGTTTTGCTGTAAAGCAGGTTACAGGTGAGCAGTTATGTGTGGATGGGAATGTGCTCGGTGGGGTTGTTAGAGGCAGGGTTTTAATTCCTACTGGGGCCAAAAGCTGGGGAGAACAGCTGAGCACGGCTGCTGGCATTTAACCCCCATCATCTGCGTCCTTACCGCTGTGGGACGGAGGGGGACGCGGGTGGCAGCGGGTCCCACCAAAAAACCTCCCGCGTGTTGCTCTTGGAGGAGGCAGCTGCTTTTTGCACGGGGCTCCCGGGACTTGTTGCACTATTTTTTGGCAGCCGAGCGCCGATCTGGGGGGGTTCTTCTGTGCTCTGCAACCCAAAGCTTGGAAAGCAGATATTGCAGATGTTCTACCTGTGGGATAACCCAAACCTGAGCTTAATGGGGATAGGGAGCACATTGTACGTTTGGAGGAAGGGGGCAAGATATGGGGCTGTCGCCCAGGAAGGGAACAGGGACATTTAGACAAATTCCTCTCTCCTCCTCCTTAGGCGACAGTGACAGCATCTCGTGTCTGCCTTGTGCCTCAGTTTCCCCATCTCTAAAGCAGCGATGGAGCAAATCCTCCTGCCAAAGGGCTGATGAGGTTTGACCTCAAAAACCTGCAAGGGTTGTTCCCCTCCACCCCCTCCAACCTTCACACGAGCCTGTGTTTGGGCATTCTTGCTTTATAGGGAGCTAAAAACCCAGTAAATACAAACTGAGCGAGCAGGGGAGGTGCCGAGCTGCTCCCAGGCACTGCTGCCCGTAAAAATGGAGCTGGAAAAGGCAGAGTTAGCCAAGGGCAAAGGAATTCACTACCCAGGGCCACTGCACTGAGCTCAAGGGATGCCAGACCCAGAGTCTGGTCCCTGAAAGCCTAAGGTCTAAGGTGAGCCCTAGGTGGCTGCCAGCCCCACCGAGAGCTTCATTTCCAAATTATCCCCCACGGTTTGTGTAATTTCACTTTGTGTGAAGTGGATCTGCTCCCTTCGCTCCTAAGGAAGAGATAAACAGCGAGGACCAAGCAGCTGCCGAGCAGCACACGGCTAAACCCAGCTTAAACCCAGCCTAAACCTCTGGGAACTTGTCCTAAACCCCACGACCCTCTTTGGACATTTAGGACAGCCCTAGGTTTTAGTCCAAGTCCTCATCTACCCTCAAGAAACACGTTTGCATTGCTCTGATCCAGCCGCCGTCCAGCGTAGTCAAGTAAATAACTGACCAAAGCTAAGTAAACCTGCTGAACAGGAGTTCAGCAAACAGAGATCAAAAATCAAATTATTTTTTTGCCTTCTACTGTTTTAAAACTGGTGAGAGGACGTTGGCAAACGCTCTCACCGTGGCCTAAGAGCCGGACGACGTTTCTCTGGGACTTTCCTAAGAGGAAGCAGAGAACAGGCTCCACTCCCTGTCACCGGGTACTTTAACTCAAGTGGTTTGCACGAGGAATCACTTACACCCCAGAGAAAATATTCCAACATCAGCCTGACAGATCCTGAGCCACAACCTGACCTGAGGACGTTAGTCCCCGCTCTTGGAATGACTCAGATCTGAAGGAGATCAGCATGGTAATGAGAAATGGAAAAAACCTGTATTGATTCCCACTAATCCCAGCTGATGTTGCTCTTCTTGTTCTTATCAGGTCAGGAAATCCAAGCTGAGTCTTGATAAAATTCTAGATAAATAAGAAAAAGCATCCCTGGGTTTTTACCTTATGACTCAGCGACAAGCAAAATACGCTCCCTCCTTAGAGCTGGGCCTCTTCCATCCCAAAACAGTGATCTGGGATCCCTCCTCACCCCCTTCGATACTATTTTTTGCTTTTTTTTGGTGATTATTCATCTCATGTTCATAAAACACCCGCCTGGGCTCACGCAGGATTTGCATTTGTCGGGGAGGGATTCAGGTCAGCTGAAAGCACTGAGAAACACAACAAAAAAGGCCACCCAGCCCCAAAATGTCTTGCTTTTTCCTTCCCAAATCCAGGAGACCACCAAGCCCAGGGGCTCAGGAGAGGGCAGAGCCCCTGGTCCCCACGTCCCGCACGGAGCTGACATCAGTTCCTCTCGGTTTTATTGACATGGTCCCAACTCTGGCCTGATTTGTTTTAATTGCCTCGTAATTCCTGCAGCACTTCAAGTCTTTACAAGCCTCCTGCTCTCCCCGAGCTCAAGAATAAGTGCCCTCAGCTCCCCCGTTTTCTTAATCACCAAAATAGCGAGCGAGCAGTAAAAGAGGAACGTGGATGCCATTTCCGTGCTCTGATGGGGTACGCGTGCTGTGCGGGGCTCTGAGATTTAAAGAGGAAAAATTACTCATAATTTAAGTAGCTTTGTGGCCTCTCTTGCCCCCTCCATCTCCTGCTGGCAGAAGGTACCCAGAAAGGTGGAGAAGATGCTAGAAAACAATAGGCATCCTACATGCTCAAGTTCCCCACTTTGGGGAGGTTTTTAAGCATTATTGTATGAGATGCTTTGGAAATGTCTTACAGGAGACGGCAGCAATAAGAGGTGAGTTTAAACCTGCACAGTTCCCTGGGAGAAGGGGCCTGGTGGGTGGTAGGACACAGGTGGGCTTTTGGCTTGCTGTAGGGCAATTAGGAGCAGATCGAAGCTATACGAGACTCTCTTAAGCGCGGTCTAAGGGCTGGTTTGAGTCGCAGCCAGGCGGGGTTTTCTAGGGGAAGGTTTTTCATTAAAACAGCCACCATATAACAGACCGGAGCACTGCCAGTATTGATGGAAACAATCTCATCTCATGCTGGTGATGTTCACATCACACATGAAGCAGCAAAAGTCTCTGCTCTGTTATCTGGCCAAAACATAAGATATTTTCCTCCCCAAACAACCAGGAGAATCCCCGGGGGCTGGAGCCACCCCCTGCTCAGGGCACACAAATTCCTCTCCAGCAGGCAGCAGCCCCGGGGCGTGCATTTGTGAACAGCAGAGATGATATAAAATATGTGAGCGGGTCACCGGGTCCTGTTTGGGTTGGCTGGGTGATGTGGAGCCAGGATCGCCCGGCTCGGCCACGCTCCGCAGCCCCGGGAAAAGCCGCGTCCTCCCTCCAGAGCCACAGGTTTATCTGCTGCGAGCAGCAAGAAGCTATTTTCTCTATTTTGCAACGCAAAGATGACACGTACCACGTTGCATCCCCCACCTGAGGCTGTACAGAACAGCTCCCATAGGCAGGATGCGAGCTGGTTTTCGGTGGCACATAGAAAAGAGCTAAAAGTGGCAGTGTTTGGAGAGAAGAATACACCAGAGGTTCTTACCTGGTGGGAGCTCGGTGGGGTGTAGCTGGCTCTGCAAGACACCGTCCATCAGCAGTCAAAACATGAGCCTGTATAGAGAAAGACATGGATTAATCCGACATGAAGCCAACATAGCAAACCGCTGCAAATGGGTGTAAAAAGCAAAGAAAGCTTGTGCTGGTTGCAGCATTTTCACTCCAGCCCTGATGTGTCACCTCCTCCTGCTTTGAGCTCCTGTTCTCCCATCATCTGGGTAAATACAACCCCTCTTGAAGATACCTGCCCTGTCTCAGAGGCAAGAAGGGCAACGCTCGAGGGTGCCTGGAGGGAGGATGAGCATCCTCAGCCTTGAAAATGCGCAGTGTGGAATCCCACAGCCTTCAGCGCACTGCTGGACCCCCCTCTAACGATCCCCCTATTCTGACCCATCACCGTGGTACCCGAGGCCATGAGGAGTTGGACTCGATGCTCCTTGCGACTCGGGAGGTTCTCTGAGATCGCACATGCACAAACACGCACGGACAGGGGGTAGTTTGGAGGTCCGAGCCTGTTTGGAGGGGCCAAGTCCGCTCTTCCCGTGAGAAAGTCAGTCTGGAGCTTCCAAGGCGCCCAGTTCTGTTCCGAAATACCTCTTCATCCCTTGGCGAGCCGTCTGGTGACACTGGAAAGGGACAGGGCTTTCTCCTGACCCCTGCTTTCCCTGGCTACCAGCATGAACAGAAATAGCACAGGAGACAGGGACAGGGGCAGAAAGGTCCCAAATGTCAACCCCTTTGTCCCCAGACAGGAGGCAGGGAGCTGATTCCCTGCATGTGACCATCTCCATCCTTTTACATCCCCATCACAGAGCTGATAAATTCAAATATATGCTTGATTTCATATGCTGGGGCTGAATAATTCCATTAGCCTCTTAAGTGTCAAACAGAAAGAAAACACGTTTCCAGCTCTGAGACTCACTGAGCAGCTCAGACATACCCAAGAGTGAATCAAGCTGCAGAAGGAACAAAAATGGAATTAAAAAGAAAGTCCTTTATGGTTTTTTCAGCCAGGCCCTGATGCTAGAGAGGCAAATCATGATTTGTGGACGCCTAGAGATGGAGAAGTAGAGACCATCTGAAACGGGAGTGAATAAATAAAGACTTTGTATGAGATCTAGAGAGATAACTTGAAGGCAGAGTGAGCTAGACAGTGTTTTTCCAGCTGAATAGAATTTTGCCAGACAGCATTTTGCAGGCATGTTTCAATTTGATGAAAACACCTATTCAGGAGTATGAAAGCGTCGCGTTTCGGGAGGGTTAGTGCCTTGTGTTGCACCCTAATTCCTCTCTCCTATTCAGAATTATTTGTAGAGACAAAGGGAGATATTTCTTCTTGCCACTATTTCTTTTTAGGTGAAATTCCAAACTTCTAAATTTAAAGATGAGAGACACCGACGGTGGGAAATTTTGGAATTTCTGACAGGATGGAAATTCCTTCTTTCATTAAAACCCTTCTGCTGGTGGGCAGCCCTTGAGGAGGCTGAAAGGGTTGTGGCGCATGGGCTCTGGGACCGTCCTGCCTCAGTTTCCCCACACACAAAGCAAGGATGATGCTACACATTGGGAAGGGGAAAACTCATCTCTGGCATGTGCGTTGCATTGGGGCTGCTGACATGGGCATCCAGACGGAGCCTCGGGCTGCTCGCTCCTGGATGTGTGATACTGGCCAGAGGCTCAACGGAGCAGAGAGGGTCGGTGGAGAGATTCTTCTTCCCCTCGGCGCCCGCAGACGGGCTCTTCCTTCCCACCAGACGTCTTGGCCGACGCCTCGACGCTTCGCTGGTGGGAGAAGCGCCAGCTTTGTCTCCTGGCACATGCCGGAGACGGTGATGGAGGCCGAGAGACACAGCAATGGGAGAAGGGAAGCTCAGCCTCCCCTAAGTGCGTCTCCAGCATGTGGCCGCCTCTGCCGACAGCTTTATAGCCGCTGCGGGCTGGGAGAGGTCCGGGGGGTGAACCTGCACCGTCCCTGCTCCGACAGGGAGAAGAGTTTTGGAGAAATAGGGAAGAAATCCCCTGGAAAGCAGCTGTGGAACATGGGCTGCCCTCCGGGAAGTTTTTGTTCAGCCTTCCTGTAGAGCAGAGGAAGGCTGGCAGGAAAAACGGCCCAGATGAGCTTTTTGCCACAGGAAAGAAGGAAAAAGAATAAAGGCAGAGGTTACCCAGGACCTCCCACAGAAGGGAGCCTGCCCTCTCCCTCACAGCAGAGCCCAGCACTAGCCCAAAGGCAGCTTTTGGTAGCCCCAGGGAACTGGAGGGCCATTAACCCCCCAGTCTGGAGCTACCAGCACAACCCTGCTCAGTTCCCCTCTTCCCCCAGACCGTGCTCCTTCTGGGATTTCAGCCACGCAAAATGCACATTTTCATGTATTTTTTTAAAAGCAAAGATAATATATCACAAGGGAAAAGGTCCACGCAATCCCTCGTTGCCCTTAGCCAAAGCTCTGAGTTTTTTCCCCTCTTTTCTTTCCACGTTGCCCATAGCACCTCTTGAGCATCCTCACTCCTTCCTGCATCCTCCCCAAGCTCCTGGTACCCACCGCACTCTGGGGAGCATTTCAGAGCCCATCACCTTGCAGCAAATACATAAAACAATGCAGGGAAAGACCTCACAGAAAGAGAGAGTTGAAGCGTTGGCATCACAGGAAGATGGGATGGAGGTGGCAGATCTCTCCAGCCCCACGAGCATCTCACCCACACACCATCATCTGCCATCACGGGGGGCTCAGACACCGAAATAGCACCTGGAGATGAAAATATTTGGCCATGCTGGCAACGCAGGTAGCTGCTGGGTGTGATGAGAGCCGGGGATGGGGAAGTTTACAAGGTGGGCTGCGGAAAACTCGCCGTCGGCTCTGCAGACAAAGCCCGTCTGCTTCCAAAACAAACAGCGAGGGCTCCAAGCACCGGCACACGGGGCCGGGGAGCTCCCGGCTTCCGCAGGCTGTGAGGGGGACACTGCAAACGGAGCTGGAAACAACCCTGTCCTTAACCCCGGCTGCTTCTGGGCTTGCTGTGCTGCTGGAGAAGGGGACAGTGGGATGTTTCATTCGCCCTGTCCCCCTGTAGAAACATGGAAATGAACCAGGTTTAGGAAAACGTGTTAAAATCTTCCTAGCAGATGTGGGTTGTGCTCAAGCGCTGAGCCCAGGACCCTCTGCAGACCTGGGGCCACCTCCCCGAGCGCTGACCCCGTCTCTCCATCCTCTCCCTGTGTGTAATTCACTCGTGGTGCCCGATGCACCCCGTCCCAGTAAATGCCAGTGCCCAGACGTGACCGAGGTGTGGAGGACGGTGGTGGCCAAGGGCCATCGTTATGAGATCCCCCACTGTTCTCCGCAAAGAAAAGCCCCTTGTCCAACGGGTAGCGGGGCAGCGTGGTGTCGGGGACAAAAAGCGTTAGTTTGGAGACACAAAAAGCCACAAAAGGGGGTCATGGAGCAGCCTGGATGGGAGCGAGTCCTCCCGCTCCACAGCAGCATCTCTTGTGAAGCAGGGGAGGCAGCAGGGTTTATTTTTCCAGCTAAAATAATGCAATTTAGTTGAAACTATTCCCCTTCTCAACCTGTCTTCTCCTGGGGAACGGCTGATCAGCTGGATGGCACGTCAAGTCAGAAAGCACCTGAAATGCCAGCCCAAGTTATGTCATTTATTTTCCGAGTGAGGGTAGCTGGGGGGGGCTTGTTTTCTTCTCACTGCTAGAGATGTAAGGCCCAAAATGTCATTGCTGATGGCATTTACTGTTCCTGATGTCATAGGGACATATGGGAGGAGTGTGCGCTGTGCTACGAGCTATGCAAGATGCACTAAATAACACTAAAAATAAGGAGGTAACAGGTCTATGGCCAGAGGAAAAAACCCAAACTCACCTGCCAGGGTGTCAGGAAACCCCTCTCCGCGTGAAGGTCCTCGTACAACATCTCATGTTGAACCATCCACTTGTGGTGTTGGTAATATCTCCTCAGTACCAGAAGTTAATGAGCCTATAGGAAAAAAAAAACATATATAGTTTGCAATTCTTTATAAAAAGGTTGCTAGCTATACATTACATTTAATAGGACAGTTATCATATGTTAAATACTGGGATGATTAAAAACATATTTATAAAAGATTAACAGCTCTGTAATGGCTACATGTCTGCTCCGAGGCTGTGAAATCTCCCAGAATATGTTTCTAATCATCTATACAATAACCATCTTAATAAATCAGAATTAAAGGCATATTTGGGTGAGCAGGGATTCCAGACTGCACCTGGTGGCTTTTTGCAGAGGGGAAGCAGGGAAAAAAAAACCCACGGCAAGTATAAGAGGTTTGAAGAAAAAACAAGTGGTGTTTGTGGAAACGCAGCAGCGCGTGAACACGGAGAGCACCGATGGATTGAACTGATTGAACCTGCAAGTGCCACGTCCCTGCATCACCGCTGACCGCAGGGTCGTGGGACAAGGCGAGGAGGAGCATCCTGCCCGCAATCCCATCCATGCCACCCAATTACCCACTAAACAACCAAGAAACCCTTGAGGTTGGAGCTGAGGCATAAAAGCACCCAGGGCAGACTCCGACATTTTTGGGGGGGGATGGATTTGGGGTGAGCGCACCCCCCCGCCAGCAGAATGCCCAGGCACAGCGAAGGCATTTAGCAAAAATAAACGCCACGGCAGAGCTTGAAATGTTTATTTTCCAAGTCCAGGCCATTCATCCAGCGACACCGCTCTGTTCCAGCGAGTCTCCCTCTGTTTATATCGGATGATTAATGAGACACAGATTGTCTTCAGCACTGACGGATGCTGCAGTCACCAGGGGTAAGTACGAATTTGGGCTTGATCTCCCCTCTTCTCCTCCCACCACGCCATCCTGATTGGCCTGGAGAACAGATTTGCTTCCCTTTTCATGCAATCAAACCCAAGATTTTATGACTTTGGGGTTTTTTTATGGCCCCTCCATCTACCCCTCTGCCATCAGCTCTCTCAACCAACATCTTTCCCATGCAGCACCCATTAATGCATCTCCCATTTTCCTGCAGAGGAAAGATTTATAAAGCAGCTCAACTTTTCCCCCGTCACGAAACTCCTGTAAAACATCCCCAAGAGTTTATTTCTAATGGGGGAGATTGGTGACCTATGGCTGAAGCCAGGGGTGCGGTGGCTAATTAGCCCCACTAATCAAACATCACAGGGGAATAGAGACAGAAAAGCTGTAAAAAAGCCCAGAACAGAAATTAATGAGCCCAATTAATAACAATAATAGGAAATACATCTTTGCAAGGGCTAAATGGATTGAAACCAGCTTGGACGTGTCACTGCAACAATGCTTTCGCATCCCCCCAGAATATGGCTCAGGGCAGGAGCACTTGACACATTTCGCCAGCACTCGAAGCTCAAATTGAAAAGCTGCCATTAACATTAAAAGGAAAAAATAGCTTTTTAAAAACTCCATACGCTTCTATTTCTTTTCCCCGCCTTCCTTTCCTGCTTTCTGATTCACCCTTCTGATATTTTGCTTGGACTCCAATCCTAATGCATTTGTCCTTCTTAGCACATTTTTGGGCTGCTTCCACCATTGTTCTTGGAAATAATGTTCTTTTTTTTTTTTAAGGACATATATTTAGATATACAACCTGGGCTCTCATGTTAGAGAAAAACTCCTACCTCGAGTTGGAAAGGGAAGAGCATCTAGAGAAAGGGAATCAGGCCCCAGGCTGGTGCATGTGGCAAGAGGATGGTGATGCAGGGCTGGGCGAGATGTGCACACAGAGGGACACGAGCACATCCTTAAATCGTGCAAAACACACAAATAAACAGGCAGCAACCTTTTGGGGAATGGTTAAGGGCTGCAGACACCCCACACTGGTCCCCGGTTGCTGCCATTGTCACCCTTTGCCAATGGAGCTGGAAGGGTGGGTTTGGACAGGCTGGTTTTAATAAGCCCGCACCCAAACATCCCATTTTGAAAAAGGCAGGTTGGAGTCCAAGAAGCACTCGTAGGCTTTTCATAAACACACTTTAATAATCTTCATCAAGAATTTTAATACAGAGCGAGCTGCGTGCCAGGAAATGCATTTACACTGTCAGCTGCCGAGAGAAATGGCCCAGCACCGCTGCTCAGTACCAGAAACACCCTCCATCCCTCCCTCCCAGCCTTTCCTCTCTTCCCCTTCATATGAAATGTGGTCCTTAAGAAAGTAAAGGGGCTAAAAACCCTGGTGAGGAGCCAGGCAGCTCCAGCGAGCGTTCCCCAAATTGGGGTGCAGCCCCTTGGCTCTGACCCCCATGTGCCCCAAGTCATCCTGCTTCCGTCTCTTGCCAGGCTGGACCTCACGCTTCACCCCATTTTTTATTTTCAGGGGGGTTTAAAGGCTGCACAGAGCATCTTCTCTTCTGCCCCGTTAACCTATTGCAGGCTCTGTACCCGGCCATGGCTAGAGAAAGGCTGCATATTTATTTATGGGAAAAAAACAGGGGAATTTGCTCGCTACGGATACAGTTACAGAAGTTTTTCTTTCACTGCGAAGATTAACGGGATCAGAAAACATTTCCTTGCTGGCTGTGGTATTAAACAATTACAGGGATTAGTTCAGGGCTTTACCATCCTCCGGCGCATCAGGTTTTGGTTTCTGCCAGCGGCAAAATACCCAATTTGATGTACTCCGAACTCAACGGCTGCCTATGGTGGGAATCGCGTTTTACAGCCTTTTTCCCAACAGCTGAAAACGCTCCGGCTGTAACCGCCCTCCATATGCTGCTCCGAGACACACACACACCCAGCTGAGCCGGGGTATGGGGTTGTCACCCCCTGTGTCCCCACAAAAACCACCCCAAAGCAAAGTGTCACCTGCATGGAAGAGCTCAGGGACTGGAGGGGGGACAGTGAGGTGTTGGAGAGATACCCTGGGGTGACTCCAGCATCAGCAACTCCTTGCACACGCTTCTTATCTAACGTTATATTTCTTGCGGGGAGGGTTTTCAAACACCAATTCTTGTTCCCAAGTGAGTGGCAAAAAGAAAGAATAAAAAAACCCCACCCGATGCAGTGAAATAAAACGATGAGATCAGAAATACACGTACCAGATGGCCCCTCTGAACCTCATTTAGCAGAGGTGGGGAATGCCAGCTTTCCAACAGGAACGGCACCGCCACCTCTGCCGCTTTTCCTTGTCCTTGTGAAGTTCTTGCCTTATTTATTTGCTTGAGATCAGACAAGCTGAGGGCAGCGGCTCGGCACAAATACCAACCTTCTGCCAAGCGTTTGGAAGTTTCGGCACGAATCGCCTTTTACAGGCAAGGGCATGGGAGGGAAGAAGTACAGAGAAGGTAATTTGGCCTTGAGGAAATGCCCCAAAATTCTTCGGAGAGCTGAAGGGGCCTTTTCATGGTGTGCTGGATGGGTTTGGGGAAGCGGCGTTGGGAAGGATGGGTGGGAGGAAAGTGCCTGTGTGATTATGGGTCTGTTAGTGCCAGGGCAATACAGCCAGTAAGACACCTTAATAATAAATAAATCTTAAAATCAGTAAGAACTTAAAAGATGCTTTGACCAAAAACCTCTCCAGAGCAGATGGGAATGTCCCATTGACTTTCCGAGCCTGCAACCAGCACAGTGTTTGTTTGCCGAGCGCATCCTTGCAGTGACTTCTCCCATCCTATAAAAACCAAGCCCTGGAGCAAAGCACAAGCCACAATAATGCACTGAGTGGCCACAGAGAAAATCCAGGTATCCCGGTGCCTCCCATGGAGCTTGAAGCAGCGGCTGCACCGCCACGGAGCCGCTGCTCCCCGGGGAATCCGCTTTCCACCGGCCGGGAGAGCAAGATGTTGTACCTTGTTTGTGTTTCTATGGTACTACCCAGCCTGCTGGCTCCCATCCTGCAGCCCCCACCGGCTACGTCGCCGCGAGGTTAATTTCTAACATGAAAAACGGCCTCCCAAGAGCAACTGCGGTCGATTTAAAATAATAAAAATGGAAATCTCAGATTTGATGACTAATCCCGGGAGAGCGGCTTAAATTAGTGCTCACCAGTCGGTCGCACAAGACCAGAGGAAAATTCCTGCTGGACTCCTCTCCTCGGTCCACTCCCTGGCTTCATTTTCCATCCCCAGATCCTTCCAGGCTGCAAACATATACAGTGTTGCCCCGGCAACTCGCAGACGAGATATATGTACATGAAAAAATGAGACAATCTCTTTCCTCGGTGATTGCCTGGAAGGTGGAAAATGTAAACCTGTTCTAGTCTTATAGCAATGTCAGCTTGTGCCAGACACACACCCCAAATGTGTGAACAGACATAACCATCCCCTCACAGGCACCCGTTCCCAAACCCACCTGCTCTCTCATCCCAAGGGAGGATGCTCAGGACACGCAGACTCACCAAAACACTTTGCCAAAGGCCTTTTCACTCTTGCACACACACAAACCAGCTTATTCCTTCATCTTCCGTGACATTGCGAGCTCCAATTTAAGAAGTCAACCTTGGTCTTTGAAAAGTTCCCGTGCCTCAGGGCTTGTGTGTGTGTGTGTGTGAAAAATAATCAGGCAACCGCACTGTCACAGGTTATTCCCCCTTCGCCTTGTGCCAAATGAATCCCGATACTGGAATTTTCATCTGCATTATCAGCATTTTTTCCTCTCCAGCCCCATACCCTAAGGGACCTGCCTGACCTGCAAGCAATTAAAACACCGCGTCTCGTGAACTCCCCGCGATGTCTTGGCTGCAAAAGGACACGATGAAAAGACCAATTCCCCCCGCTCCGCCTCGGCCTCCGCTTCCCCCTGAGTTTTGCTGTGAACGATCGGAACGTTCCTGACTCAGACGTTTCCCATCTGGAGTCAATCGCTCCATGGGTCCCCTCGGCCAGACAGAATCCTGGGGCATGTGCCTGATTGATTAAAACATGAACAACTGATTACAAATAACAGGAGGGCTCCAAACCCAAGGAAAATAGCTGGGCAAAGAGGGATGCTTGGGCATGTCATGGACACAAGTGCCTGCCATCCATTTACAGCATCCTTCCCCAGGTCTGGGTCCATGCAGAGCTATTTATTTTCTGCACAGCCATCCAGCACTTGTACCGGTGTAATTCAGCGACAGTGGTGGTTTTGGTGATGCTCCAGCTGCAAAATAGTTCATGAGTTGGTACCCAGGAGAAATCCTTCCACAGGGGTATGAGGTGGATGGGAAATACCTTCATCTTGCAAGTGAGAAGCAAGAGGAATATGAATTCAGGAGCTGCCATCATGATGGGGCAACAAAGATAAAATGCCCTTCACTAACCTACGTGAGCATGTGTTGAGTTGGAGGCTTTTATGGAACCATTGCTTCGGCTCAGACACTAAGTCCTATGCCCACGGTGCTGTGAAAAGCTTTAAAATGAAATCCTGACTTTCTCAAAAGCAGCACAGGCTTTGCCAGAGGTCTCAGCAAAGCCCAGAACTCACCCCTTGCTTCCAGACCCACCACCTTTTCCAATCAAGTTCCTCTTCTGACATTTGCCCCATCAAACAAAGGTTAAAACCCACCAAGCCCTGTGTCAAGGACAAAACCAGATCCCCAGCTGCTCCATCATGGCACAACCTGCTATTAAATAATCTCATCTCACACGGAGATTGTCATCCGCAAAGCCGGGGCGGCAGCATCACCACCCGCTGCTCCAGTTTCCTTCGGGGGTGACTTTGAAATGCAAAACAGGGATAGCGGAGGACGGCACATCGTTACTCATAGAGACAAGGCAACATATGCTTTGCCAAAGTGTGAAAGTATTTATATCCAAACCCGCAGTTCCCCGCACGCCCAGGAACCCGAGCTGGGTTTGTGGACCAGGCGGCGAGGGGAAGCTGATCTCTGCCGTTCAAATGGGCCAGTGCTGGGGTGCAGAGGAGATGAAGTGGGAAAAAAAGGGGTGGGAAAATGTGATTTGATCTGCTTTTTAAAGCACTAACAGCTTCACCGAAAAGCCTCACAAACTGTAATGTGTAGGGTGGAGTGGGATTAAGATCATAAATAACTCCCAGAGAAGAAAAATGATGTCTTTTCACATGCTGGTAATGTGTTATCTTTAAAGCCGAGGAAAGATAAAATAACTGTCTTCAAATATCACCACCTTTCATCCAGAAGGATTGTTTTTAACTTTGTTTTACAGGGATTGTACTTTTTCTATGGGAGCAGCATGGTCACCTCTGGGTGGGTATACAGCAGCGGCTTTGGCACCCAGGAGCGGATGGATATTCATCCCATTAAAATGATGAGCTGGCATTGCCGCAAAATTTGATAACTAAACGTCCTGGGTTTCCACCACAGGACCGAATCAGCCACATCGCTAAAGCCGGAGCTGTTTTCTCACCCGAAGCACTGATGAAGGGCGGAGGTTTTGTTCAGGCCTGGTTGGGAAGCCAGACCTAGCACCAAGTCAAAATGCAGGTGGAATTTTAGGTAGTTGGGATGCGTTTCCTTAAACTGGAATTTAGGCAGGAGTCCAAGACTAACACCCCCTCCGCCTCCCCTCTCGCAAACAGTGCTGAGGGCTCTTTAACAACCACGAGTGGTCTAGGCCCGGGTTAATGTCTTATCCATAAGTTATTCAGTATTTCCTTTTAAAGACAAAAATACTTGGAATACCTCTCTTTCCCTCTTCAAATTGCAGTGGTGGCGGCTGCAAAAACGCAGCCTCTGCACTATTTCCAGATGCGGCACCGACGCTGGGAAGCGGCCGGTCCATGGGAGTCCCCTCTCTTGAATTTTTATGGGAGCTCCAGTGTTATTGAGTTCATAGCGGCACTAATACCCGCAGAGATAAAAGCAGCCTCCTTGTCAGCATCAGAGCTTGGTGGGGCTGGGAAATGAGGCTCCCCGGATCGATGGTCACGTCTTGGTGTATTCCGGGGTGGTTTTCAGGGTACATGCGTCTCCTGGTCCTTCCACCGAGGTGACATCAACGGGATGATGTCCAGGGACTAGATCCTGGTCCTGAACACCTTGGAGAACTGGGTAAGACTAACCAGAGATCTGGATTCATCCAGCATATCCAGCCTGCACAGGAAATTGCGACCAAGTTTGATTAACGTTTTTTTCCCCTCCCTTCAAGTTTTTCAGACCTTTGGTGAAAAAAAACCAAAACCACGACACAGAAAAGCCAAAACCACTTGTTTTCTGGCACCAGAACTCCTCTTGGAGGCTAATTTCTATATAACGGATCCCATTACGGGGAAATGCAGCTTTAGGTACAGACAAATGGAACAGGCAATGCCCTGTGCTGCTCAGAGCAGTCGGGGTTTGGCCGGGATGATGATGATGATGAAGGGAATCCTTTGCTAAAGTTGAGGACGAAGCATCAAGTCATGGCTCTTTTTGGCTCCCAAAGGGTAACATTCTCCCAAACACCAAAGAGCCTTTAATCCTAACGGGATTTAGGGCTTAAGTTTCTTAAGCAATTTGGAAGCGTGTCCCAGGAACGATTCCCACATCTCTGCACAGACCCGTGTGGGTTTATTGAACACCACTGACCGTTTCCTTTTCTCTTGCAAGAGTTATTTCACAGGTAATGGGGCTTGGATCTTGGTTTAGATGGTCCCAGTGCTCCAGGGTCCCCCTCTTTGATACGAGCTGCTAACAGCTACTGTAATGTTACAGCAGCTACTGAGGAGCTGGAAAGGCCATTGACAGGAGAAGCTTTCCATCCATCCCGAGCACAGACACCAGCCACATTTTTGGAATAGCTCGAGCAATTGGGACTCCAGAGATATATCATTAGGAGGGGGAATAAATGACATGGGGTTTGATGTCCTGCGCTGCACTCAATGCTATAAAAATTATATATATCCATACATGTGCATACATATATATATATATATACATATACACGTAAAGTGCTTAAGATTCCATACTCCTGGAAAAAGTGCCCAGTAAGCTCAGTTCCCCTTTAAGCACTTGGTAAAAACATTAGGGACAAGGGCAGGGAAATCAAATGAGACTTCACAGAAATTCCTGACAGCGGCTTTTCCCCACAGCGCCTAAAAAGGACCCATTTTCTGGTCTTTCTGAGCAAAAAGGCATCTAAAAGCAACAATGCTCAAGTCACGGCAAAAATCTTCACCACCACGAGCCCTGTCGTTTTAGCTGGCAAATACACTCAGGATGGGGGATGCCAAATAGCTCTTTGAAAGCACCAGCATCAAAAACATGCACAAGAAGGTATTTTCCCTGCCCTGTTTTCACATTTGTGGACAGGAACAGCAGCAGCTGCGGTGAAATTGGAAAGGAAAGGCCTGGCCTAGAGCTCTTTGATATGTTGGGAAGTTCTCCTAAGCGCCCGTTGGCATTTGGATCGAGGATCTGGGGCACTTCTGTGCCTGTCAAGAAATATATTTTGGTTTTGTGAAAAAAATGCTTCCTTTGATATTTCTCTTTAAAAGGTTTCCGGTTTCCTTTGAAAAGAATATGCCAGAACCTTGCAAGAGGAGAAATACCCAGCTCTGACATTTCTAACAGGAGGCTTATATTTGAAAATAATATTTCCCCCCACCCCCTAACCTTATTTCAGCAATTACAATGAATAATTATTGCTGTTACTGGTATGTAACAACAACATATCGGCGTATAATAACTTCTCTAACCACCACGATGCCTCTAAAGCTTGGATCACAGAATCCCAGAGTGTCAGGGGTTGGAAGGGACCTCTAAAGCTCATTCAGTGCAATCCCCCCATGGAGCAGGAACACCCAGATGAGGTTACACAGGAAGGTGTCCAGGCGGGTTGGAATGTCTGCACAGAAGGAGACTCCACAACCCCCTGGGCAGCCTGGGCCAGGCTCTGCCACCCTCACCATGAAGAAGTTTCTTCTCATCTTTGAGCGGAACCTCTTGTGTTCCGGTTTGAACTCATTGCCCCTTGTCCTACTGTTGGTTGTCACCGAGAAGAGCCTGGCTCCATCCTCCTGACACTGCCCCTTTCCATGTTGAACCCCATGAATGAGTCCCTCCTCAGTGTCCTCTTGTCCAGCTCCAGAGCCCCAGCTGCCTCAGCCTTTCCTCACACGGGAGATGCTCCACTCCCTGCAGCATCTTGGTGGCTGCGCTGGACTCTCTCCAGCAGTTCCCTGTCCTGCTGGAACTGAGGGGATGCTTAAAACCAAAGCAAGATATGGCCCAATTTACCCACATCCCAGCTGCTCCAGCAGGCGAGTGGAGAGGATGGAGGTAAAGGAGAGGATGGAGATAAAGGAGAAGGACCAGGGGACAGAGGCTGCTCCTTGACTGTGTCACCTCTCCTTGTCCCCAGGTGAATGGGACCATTGAGACGCCCGTTACTAAACACATCTCAGGCTCCAAATCGCTCCACAAATGATTTTTTTTGGATGCCTTGAGCAGCCAGTAAAAGTTTCCCTTGTTTTCATTGTCCGAGCCACAGCAGAACGCTCCTCTCCTGCCAGGCTGGCCAGAAAAACAGGAAAGGGCAGAAAAGTGGCCCAAAAAATAAGTGTTGCGTTGCACACACCCAGCACCCACTGGTTATCCCGCAGGCAAATTGCTGATATTTGGCGACTGAAAAAGAGAAATAAAGGCAGGGGAAAGGCTGGAATTACCATTTTAGGGACACCTCTATGTCCTTTTTTTCCCCTGAAATCCTTTCAGAGATCTGCAAATAGCACGGCGCACCATGAGTTCATGCTGGTTTTCCAAAGCGTTCCGAAAGGAAACAATTTTGGGAGTAAAAATAGTTCCCCCTGGCCTTTTTCAGACAAGCCAGGCGCGGGTTTGGTTCCTCTCACGCCTGTGATTTTCTGATTCAAAGGAGACTGCGGCTTCTAAATTTTCACCTTTTAAATTTAGTTGGAAGCATCATAGTGGAAATGAAAAATTCCCTACAGACCAAAGCAAGTGTTGGTTCGATAAGAGACACTTCAGGGTTTTTAATAGCTGAGAAAAATCAACAGAATTATTTGGGCTGAGCCACAAGCATTTTCTTAATTATTAAGCTTTTAGGAACTGCCCGTAAACCACAAAACCCATTATTCACACAGGTCAGGCTTTGTGTACCTGACCCGGGAAACCTCGCAGGAGGAAGAATTTAAGACTTCCAGAAAATTATGGCAAGTTGAGCTTTTCGGATGAGTCTTCGCGGTCACCGGGCACTTGGGAAAAAGCTTTAACCTCGGCTTAAAATGCCGGAGCCGCCACGAGGGGGTTTGGTCTGGGGTTTGGTTGATGTTTAATGAGACGCCAGCATTAGCTCAAGTTCATAAGGCAGTTTTTTCAGCTGTTTTCACGTCAAGTTTGCAAATTCGGAAAGAACTGGGCTGGGGACAGGGGTTGGGTCATCCTTGCAATGAGTGGATGCGGGCAATGAGATCCAAGCCCCAGGGGGTGGGAATTTGGCAGCTCCCGAGGTCGAGAGGGGAAATTTGGGCTGACATCAGCCCCGCTTAGGTGGGTTGGGGATGATTGAAAGCAGGCGTGGGCCTGGGTGCTGAGCCGGTGGGCTGCTGCCTAGAATAACCCACCCAAAACTACGCTCGGAGGTTCGGGACCAAAATATCACAGCAGCCTCCAAAACAGCCAAAAAAGGCTCTTCCCAAATACTCAGGGAAAAATCTGCCACTCCGATAACTTAAAGTAGAGCCCATAAGTAGAAGTTATTCTTCTTCATCATAATGATATTTTTTAAGGGTTAATGCCCTCTAAACGGGTTTGTCCGACCAGAAAAGAAGCAAAACCACGTGGGTGTGATCAAACTGGTTTCTCATGGAGAAATACAAGAGCAAACGCAGAGCCTATCATTCCAAAGTGGCTTTTTTGCTGAACATAATGGGTTTGTGGCCTCAGTGGTTAAAATAAGGGAAGGATTAAAAAGATATAAAGCAGGAGAAACATGTAGTTTGGGTCAAAAGTATCTGACTCTTCAGAAAAAAAGCCAAATAAAAAGCAAATAAATGCTTTGGGTCGACGTGGTGTTTTTTTGTTTTAAAACAGTACTTTGTTTCATGTTGCTTCCTTCTTTTATTTTAATAGTTTATTCTTTGAGTTGAGTCAAACATTTTATTCTCATAGTTTGGTCGATTTTTTAACATCCCCTATGCAGAAAGAAGGGGCAAAAGGGCTTCTTGTGAAAAATGTCAAAGCAAAACATTTCTACATCAAAAAAAATGAGCCCTTTCTGGCCAAAATGTCGTTGCCAAATGAGACTGGTATTTGTGAGTCATTTCTCCGCCACATTTTTTAGTGAATTTACTATTTATCACAAATAGTTAACCTTAAGTCTAATGAGAGCACATATACATTGGGTTCACATAAACATCCTCGGGGAAGAAAACGTATTGGAAAGATCTTCCGCTTACTTTGCAGTTGTTTGGGCATCTGTCCCTGCACAAATTGGGTGTAAAATAGACGCTCGGAGATAAAATAAGACACAAACACCCCCCTGCCTCCCTTCCCGGACATAGTTATCCAGCAAAGAGCAGGGAACCACACGCCAGCCCCATGGAACAAAGCAACGTGGCTGAAATAGTGCAGCAAAGACGCTTTTTAGGGTTATTTAAACTTCTAAGTGGGGTACGGTGAATGGGATTTTGTTCAGGAGGAAAAACCACGGGTGGAGAAACCGAAGGTCAAAGCAACAACAGGGGTCCACTTAACAGCATTAAAAATCATTACAAATCAAAGCATCTCAAGCTTCCAGACTTAATAAACAGCAACTTTGCACGCTTGTCATCTCCAAATGAGGGTGAGCTCACCAAAGTGATACCCATGGAAGGTGTTAAATGCAAAAGTTGTAATTACAGCCTCTGATAACGTCCCACTGTCCTGGAGTCCCCAAGATCCTTGTTTCTTCTATGGAGTTTCCTCTCTTCAGGATAAACTACAGAAATCCCTGCTTGAAAAATGGCCATTGAATCATTTTTCACCCCAAGGGAGGATTGTGCTTTCATTTAGATGGAGAAAAGCTCACAGAAAGTATCTGATTTCCTTGAAAGTGTTCGACTTGTTTTATGGAAAGAAAATCCAGAAACACCATAGAAAATTAGCAAGCTTTGGTCACTGATATATTATTCCTTTAAATTCAGCTGTTCTGAGAACAAATTTCCATCTCCCCCACCCCTGAAGCTCCCTCAGCACTTTGGTCCCCCCTGAATAATTCATGTTGTTTCCTAAGGTGGTTGTTTTTCTTCTTTCCACCAAGGCAGCCCATGAATACACCTGCTTGCTCTTCATTTTGTTCATGAATAATCCTGAATTACCCACAAAATGCTAAATGGCACCGTGACCTCATCGGGCACTAACCACACACGAGACGAGCTTAGCAACCAAACATAGCGCCCAATCTGGAGACCACGTCACGCAAAGACGGACTTGGCGAGGATTTAGCCAGGCAGGAAAGAAAAATGTCTTTGTTGGTGATAAGGACATCAGCACCAGCATGTGTAGCACATAGGGATTTCCCTCCCACCCTGAGAACCTTCAGAACCGGTTAAATCCCATTCTTCTCTTCCCTTCCTCTTCCCTTCTTCCCTTCCTCTTCCCTTCTTCCCTTCCTCTTCTCCTCTTCCCTTCTCTTCTCCTCTTCCCTTCTCTTCTCCTCTTCCCTTCTCTTCTCCTCTTCCCTTCCTCTTCCCTTCTTCTCTTCTCCTCTTCCCTTCCTCTCTTCTCCTCTTCCCTTCCTCTTCCCTTCTTCTCTTCTCCTCTTCCCTTCCTCTTCCCTTCTTCTCTTCTCCTCTTCCCTTCCTCTTCCCTTCTTCTCTTCTCCTCTTCCCTTCCTCTTCCCTTCTTCTCTTCTCCTCTTCCCTTCCTCTTCCCTTCTTCTCTTCTCCTCTTCCCTTCCTCTTCCCTTCTTCTCTTCTCCTCTTCCCTTCCTCTTCCCTTCCTCTCTTCTCCTCTTCCCTTCCTCTTCCCTTCCTCTCTTCTCCTCTTCCCTTCCTCTTCCCTTCCTCTCTTCTCCTCTTCCCTTCCTCTTCCCTTCCTCTCTTCTCCTCTTCCCTTCCTCTCTTCTCCTCTTCCCTTCCTCTCTTCTCCTCTTCCCTTCCTCTCTTCTCCTCTTCCCTTCCTCTCTTCTCCTCTTCCCTTCCTCTTCCCTTTTTCTCTTCTCCTCTTCCCTTCTTCTCTTCTCCTCTTCCCTTCCTCTCTTCTCCTCTTCCCTTCCTCTTCCCTTCCTCTCTTCTCCTCTTCCCTTCCTCTCTTCTCCTCTTCCCTTCCTCTCTTCTCCTCTTCCCTTCCTCTTCCCTTCTTCTCTTCTCCTCTTCCCTTCCTCTCTTCTCCTCTTCCCTTCCTCTTCCCTTCTTCTCTTCTCCCCTTCCCTTCCTCTTCCCTTCTTCTCTTCTCCCCTTCCCTTCCTCTTCCCTTCTTCTCTTCTCCCCTTCCCTTCCTCTTCCCTTCTTCTCTTCTCCCCTTCCCTTCCTCTTCCCTTCTTCTCTTCTCCCCTTCCCTTCCTCTTCTCTTCTTCTCTTCCCTTCCTCTTCCCTTCTTCTCTTCCCTTCCTCTTCCCTTCTTCTCTTCCCTTCCTCTCCTCTTCCCTTCTTCCCTTCTCTTCTCCTCTTCCCTTCTTCTCTTCCCTTCTTCTCTTCCTCTTCCGTTCCCTTCTTCTCCTCTCCCTTGCTCTCTCTTCCTCTCCTCTCCTCTCCTCCTTCTCCTTCTCCTTTCCTTCCCATCTTCCCCATTTCTGGGCTGCCTGCTGCAGGAAAAGCATCTGCAGGGCAAGACTAACATACTCAGTCAAATGTTTTTCATGCAACATGCTCGTTGCCACAATTTCATGTACATTTCAAACTACTCTTTGCACTGATGCACCGCAGCAGCGGGGAAACTGAGGCACCGATGAGCCGAGACTCAGCCAAGGCCAGAAGCAAACCCTGCAGCAGGGTCAGGCGCTTCAGTCTCCATAATCTGAGGCTTGGTTTAATCACAGAACCATTTCTCCCCTCGGCCCCAGGAGCCTGCTGTGCTTCGTTCCCATTCCCATCAAAGCCCGCGCGAGCTGTAAAATAAGGATGGGTTTACAGTTATCTAATCATCAGCTTCTCAGTCCCTAGACACGCTGGAGCCAAAGGTTTCAGTCCCACCAGGCTGCACAACACTGTTTTTCCTTCTGGTGAGAGCTTTAAACTGCAGCTCTGTACCAGGGAGATGTTTCAGAGGGAAGAGACGAGCAGGTAATTGCAACCCAGCCCCAAACTGTGTCTTTTTCTGCTCTGTTTTAAGCTCTGTGATCTCCATGCTCTGCGCAGACATCTCTACGCTCCAGGTACAGACTCTGCGAAGCACTTTGGCACGTTGACATGGGAAGAGGCCGCTAATTTCATATTTAAACAGGCCACAATAATCCCGATATCCCATGCCCCGCACGCTGACCTAAGGGCTTGCACAACACTCCTTCATCTGGAGGAAACGGTGATTAATGCAAAGCAAAACACTTCTGCGAGCTGCCATGAGAAAGCGACTGTGTGAAGGGCTCAGCTAGGAACTTATAAAGCTCAGCCTTACTCAAATTAACCCCGCTCTACCAGTAAACCTGGGAACACAAGCTGCTCTTGCTAGGCTAGGCTAGCAAAGCTCAAGCACAAAGCCGGAGCGGCTCGTCCTACAAGCATGCACGTGGGTGCACAAAAAGACATATTTGCAACCCAAATATCATCCTCTGTATATTATTTGGGTGCCTGGGCTTATTGAGATACCTAAAGATGGGCTCTGGGAGCGTTTTGAGACCCCAGGACTGTGTCACAAGGCATCTCTGGTGACATCCACCCCAGCCCCTGCAACTCTCTGCACAGACCCAAGACTAAAACAGGATTTCCAGACTTGGGATGGAATGAGAAAGTGGTTGTAAAAGGCCCTTCTTCTCTTACTTTCCCTCTCTTCAGTGCAGGGAGAAGGGTTTTATTGTATTTGCACAGGCGGCTTTGATCTCTTTGAAGCCTCCAGCTGATATTTTAGAGCCTCATTGATCAAGAAAACAATCGGAAGGAAGAAAAAAAACCCAAACCACAAACCACCCCAGCTCTCAGGATGTTGTTTTACAAAATATTTTGTTATCCCGTTGCTTTTCTCTTGAGCTCCGAAGAGCAGGAGCGAGATCAGAGCCTAATGCCAGGTCTATTTAGCAAAGCCGTCCTGCTTGCTATTTCGAGATGCCATTCCACGCTTCGGCTTTTCTGCCGGAGCCAAATATTTATCGTGTCTGGAATAATTACCTTGTAAAATACAGAGGGGGGGAGTTTGTTTTGCTTGTGGAATAGGCTTTGAAGCAAATGGCATTCGCCTGCGTTGCGTGCAGGGGTCTAGAAGTCGGTGAGAGGTGTCGGTGCTTACAGCAGGATCTAAAAACATCCACGTTTTAGCCAGTTTTGAGGAGGGAAATGTACAGCCCCAACGCTTCTTAGACTACAGCAAAGCTTAGGCTCAGGTTCAAGCACAGGAACTCATGCAAATAAACTCTAACTCATTATAACGCTACGAATATCCTCAAAGTCCAGCCCAAAGGAGCAATAGAAATAGCGTCAGCCAAAAATCATGTTTTCTTTGTTGTTGTTTTCAGCCCCCTCCCAGATCAAAAAGCCCCACAGCTGATTGTTTTTTCCGTTGAACACTGAAATGATCTGCAGAAACATCTCACATTTTCCAGCCAATTCAGAGCACCACTTGGTGCTAAAACATACACAACCCATTTCACCATAAAGCGGAATATTCAGGGAGCCAATTCTGCAAAGCGCTTATTGCTGGATCCTGTTCGTCCCTGGCAAGAAGCCGATGAATTCTGGGAGGAATCTGGTTCATCTTGTCCAGTTCAATACAGACGTCAGCAAGCACAGCCACTTCCAGCCCAATTCTCATCTCACAGCATCATCTCACTGATTTCAAAGTGTCCTCTGAGATCGCAGAGAAACGGGAATGAGATCTGTGCTTGTACATGTTTGTGCGCCACACGTTGCGACGACTTAGCTCAAGACATTTCTTGAAAATTACATTTTTAATTACATTTTTAAGTACAATCTGTATTTAAAACACTGCAAGGACAATAGGTACAATCCAGATACCTATTTATGGGCTGGGTATTCCCAGGAAGGACTGGAGCTGATCCTTAGAGGCTGGAAAGCCAGTTTGCAAGAGCAAACTGTGTCAGGAGCACAACGTAAAGTGGAAAATAAACCATTTAAGAAAGTGAATTGCAGAGCTGGGAAACCAGGAGAATGCAAGGGTGGTAAACCAGCAGTGGGACAGGTTATATTAGTATATAGTTATATTAGTAATTAGGATTTTGTTGTAGGTTGTCCTGAGATTCTTCCAGCCTAAGCTATGTGCTTAATGTACTCCAGATATTTGTGCCCAGTTGTTATTATTATTTTACCATGGTTTTATCATTGTTTAATAAAGAGTTGGGTTCCTTTTTGGCATCCTTGGCTCCTGCCTGCTCGCCTGAGTCCCAAAGCGACGCGTCCCCAACTCGCTCTATTCTGCTTACTGAAAACAAGGACAACAGAGAGGAACTTGACACCGCAGCCTCTCCCTTCTCCCAAATTACTATCGCAAGCAAGTTTTGGACAATACTGCAGCCACCTCAGCCAGTTTTCTTCCTTACCCCACACCAGCTATCCTCACCATCAAACAGTGGCTGCTGCTGCATCCCTCCTCCCAAGGATGCTCGAGCGCCCCAGCCCTGAAATCGGCTTCAAACACAAGCAGACCCCAGGTAGGATCAGACCTTCAGCGAATGCATCTTTACCCCCACACAGCTTGCAAACATTGGCTTGCAAGAAGTCTTAAAAAATAAATAAAGCTGAATTCCAGTATATTCCATTACACCATACACTCTCAGATTAAGGTTCCCACGCATGCCTTTAATTTACGCTCTATAAAGCTGTTATTGTCCACTCATTAATGACTGCTTATTAAAAACATATTTATTGCGTAGGGTGCTGAGAGATCTCACAGAGAGAGCCCGAGGCAACGACCCTTACCTCCACCCCACAGCATTTAATGAGAGATACATGTGTATGGGGCCGTTAATTCACAGCAAGGTGGTTCTAATAAGCACAGGTACCTGTATGTGCACCAACACAAGACACAAACGAAATGCGGCTTTAGGAACCGCGTTTTGACAGCATTAGTTGCTTTGGGATGGGATGGAAACACATTACGGCGCAACACCTCGCAAAAGTCAGGGTTTGCCCCAGATTAATAACGCTGCCTCCTCCCTGCTGCCCAGCATTGCCCCCTAATTAGACACCGAGATCACAGGCCTGATAATGAATTTTATCCCAAGACTCGTTGAGATCCAGTGGTAGTATCAATATCAGGAAGAGGCCCTGTGTGAACACCAGGCTTTTTGCTTTGCATAGACCAAGGATACGAAATAATCTGCTATCAACATAAGGCAAGCTGGCATTGCTGAATTTCATGGATAGGACTTGCAGAAAGCAAAAGCCTTCTGCATCCCAGAAGCTGCATTTTCAATTCCACGTCTATCAATAATCTCAGTTATTCAAATATCAAGATCCTTAGCCACGTAGCAGATAAAAGGACATGAAGATAGGGGTGAGGTCACAAGCAATGTGCTGGGAATGGCACCTCAACTCAGTGCCCACCCCCTGCTCCGTGTGCCCAAAATACCACGGAAAACCCAGAAGGAAACCAGTCCACAGCGAGAACTGCTTGGGATGGGTGTTTACAGGGCATTTTCTGGGTGCTCTGTGCCCCAGGGGCTGCTGAACACCTTAGGATCTGCCACCCAGGCTGACCACCAGCTTATTTTGCAAGGGGAACATTTATGCACCTTTGGGACCATGTGCATACCAAACAATGATGTATCGGATGCAGAGACATCAACCCCTATCTGCCCCACTTCACCCACCTCCCCAGAGCCACCCAGCCCACTTGCCCGGGTTTATTTGCTCAGCAAAATGAGCCCTGCTCTGTCTGTCAGTGGTGTTTTCTTTTTTCCTTGAGGGCTGATTTTCTGAGCATTCAAAACCACTCTCCCCCCTCTTTTTCCCCTTCTGTTTTCCCTCGAAGCAGCTCAGCCAGAGGTTGGGGGTAGGAGGGGAAACGCTGCCAGAAAAGCTCCTAACAACCCTCTTTGGAGACAGGGTTTATACACTCAGCTGTCCCTTGTAAACTAAGCCCTGGATGAGATTTTTTTTCCCCTCAAACCTTTCAAATCCCAGCCCCCCTTCCCTGCCCTCACCCCTCCTGCTTCGCTCATGCTGCAAATATGCAGAAAAAAATAGTTTGGTACAAGAATGTCCTTTTGTGCTGCAGGAGAGAGGGGGCAAGAGGAAAATAAAACAACTAGGGTTGCGAAGAGGTGGGGGGAACATCAATATTGCCTCAGCCAAAACCCTAGAGGCTTTTGCTGGACAGAAAAAGGTCCCTCTTGAGACTCAGGTCCTTCAGACCACAACGTGGCCAAAAACACTGTTGGTCACCACCGCAGCAATGTCACCACCATCGGCTGTAAGTGGAAGTGACAGCACTGGTGGGTTCTGCTGGGATCGTTTTCTTGCAGCCTGTGCACTGGGGGGGTCAAACAACACCCGAGCATGGCCAAGGTCAAGGTCTACAAAAGGAGCAGCGCTTGGGGGGCACCACTCATCCTGAGATGAAGCAGGAAAGGGAATTTGGGGAAGAATGGGGAGATGTTGCTTCCTCCTGGAAGCAGGGATGCTTCGTTAGTGTTAATTGGTGTGGTCTCACTTATTTTAGCTACAGAGGAGACCTGTCCCGCTTGTATCCCTCTGCAAGGCTCTTAGTGCACATGAAGAGAAGTCAGTCACCATCCCCACAGGACTTGACGTGGCCCAAATCCCTTGGGGAAAACAAAAAAGAGAAACACTAAGCACTTTCTGGCTTGGAGCGGGATAAAGAAATAGCAGAATTCGCTCTGTTGTGGCCAGAGCGGATGTGTCAGCACAGCAAGTCTCCAGGGCGAAGGATTTCTGGCTCCAGCTGGGACAGACTCACGGCGCAGAGAAAGAGGGTCCCGGAAACATGTGTCCCTGCTGAGCAGATGTGTGCTGTCCGCACGCCGGGGGGAAGAAACTCCAGCTGATTCAGCTGAGCTGGGGAGCTGCTGTCACCTCCCAGCCCTGGGGACAAAAGCCCAGGGGACCACAGGGCTGTGCCGGGATGCTGGCAGCACCAAGCATCACTCAGAGCATCCTTAGCACGACCCATGTCCCTCTGCCCCACCACAAGCTCAGGACCAGCTGATGCTGTCCCAGGAGCCGTCACATCACGCCAAAGCCACTACCAAAGCAGGTGCGAGTCTCCACGCTGGGGTCTCGCTGACATCTGGGTGATAGACGAGCTGAATTACTCCAGCTCCGCTGTCGCTCCTGGGCCCCGAGCCTGAGAGTTTCACTCCCTGAGTTAATGGAAATATTATACACATGGAGCTGGCCCCTGCCCAAAGACACTCCTGCCTCGCAGAGGGCTCTCTGCTCCGCAGATGGAGGCATCAGAAGGAAGAAGGAGCCACGAGCCATTCGAAAAGCAGCAGGACAAGGTGAGGAGCACTTTTCCATCCTCCTCAGTGCAGGTTGTGCCTGGAAAATAGGGCAGGAAAACAACCGGCCACATCCTGCATCCCAGGAAGGATTTTCCCAACTCCCAGGGCTCACCCATCACTTCAGGCGTGAGGTGCAAAAGGAACAGGACTCATCCCTTCCAAGTTGTCCCGTGCCAACCGAGGGAGGTAAATCCACTGAACATCTCACTAATCCGAGCTTTACGTGGTACATGAGAGGTCAGAAAGAGATTTCTGCCATCAGAGCATCCCCAACAGCTCCGGGATGCCCTGCGGCCGTTGTTTAAACACGTGCGATGCACCAGCCGTCCATCCCAGCTCCGGAGGCCAAACCTGAGGAGGGTCTTGTTTTTATTAAAATGTTTTACATCTCTTGCAACCTCCCTGCCAGCTGGACAGCCGCACTCTCCGGGCAATTATCCGCATCATCTAAACATCATCTAAAATGAAAGGGTTTCGTTTAATTAGGTTATTCAGATGACACATTCGATGGAAAAAGTCAAGCAGACTTAACAGGATATTTAACACTCCCGTTAGTTCGCATGCACACAAAATATTGTCTGAAAGCCTCGGAAATGAATGGCAAAACCTCTGTTGGCTTTGGAGGCTGGGGACCAGATGTTGGCAAAGAAACTATCAGAGGGGTGACACAGGGAGCTGCCACCTGGGGAGCGCGGCCACCACATGGGAGGTGACCAAAGGGGAATCTTCACTTTGGTCAGAAGTCTGTGGTTTTCCTCCCCTACAGAAATAGCGCCGCCACTGTTTTTCCCTCCTGCTTTTCTCTCCATTTCCTCTATGCAGAAAAGAAAACCAAAAGATGTTTTAAAGAGGGAAAGTTCCTTCCCCCCAGCGCGCCTGTTGTTGAAAAATCCGGTATTTGTAGCAAAAGAAACAGAGGTGCAGGTCCAATACTTCCAGCTCCTTACTCCCAAATTTGAAACGCCTAAACCAAAGTGCAGATTTCGAGCTTGTTTTAGAAGCGTCATAGAAAACACTCCCAATTTCACTGCCCTCTAGAAACGCAGGTGCAAAACGACAATGATGTGCAGGGCATCCACAGATGGGAAGGTACAATCTCAGGCATCACATCAACAAGCACAGCTTTAAAAAACAAAACCAAACCCACTTTGCACAGATAAGCCGCGTTTAACCTTTTTGGATGGTATTATATCCATCCTGCTGGAATACAGCTTGCCAAAACAGCTTCTTTCTGCATATGCAAATGTAATCAATGCTAAAAGCCAATTCCTATGTGCCATCTTCAATATTTTCCCCACTAAAACACAGAACAGCAACTGCAACAGAGAAACAAAGAGTACAAACATAAGATTGCCCTTGAGAAACAGATAGGAAAGACACATCTGTAATGCTTAAATGGGAAATTACTGGGAAATTTTCAGATTTCACTAATTGCACAAAGTGTTTTGAAACACCCTTTTTCTTTTTTTATTAATCTTTTTCCCTAGTGAATGCTGCTTCTAACCATTCCCAGGTTCTCATAGAGGATGAGAAATGGATCTGTCATCTTTTTCCTAGACACAATCTGAAGTTATCACCATCGGGAAAGCAGCACCTAGAAGTTGTAGAACTGGACCAACACCAGGCAGAGCATCCCCTGTGACGTGATGCTCCTGCATCCCCCGTGACGTGATGCTCCTGCATCCCCCGTGACGTGATGCTCCTGCATCCCCCGTGACGTGATGCTCCTGCATCCCCCGTGACGTGATGCTCCTGCATCCCCCGTGACGTGATGCTCCTGCATCCCCCGTGACGTGATGCTCCTGCATCCCCCGTGACGTGATGCTCCTGCATCCCCCGTGACGTGATGCTCCTGCATCCCTCGGACCAGGGCATCGACCTCCACACTACAAGCAGCTCCTTTGCTTTTCTCTTGGCCCCTTCCAGCCCAGGAGGGCGGCCAAAAAGTGTCAGCAAGTGAGTCACCAGCAATGGAAAGACTTGTGCCGCTAAGCCCAGCTCCTGGCCCTGCTTCTTGCAAGTGACACCATCATTTTGGCGCCTGGCCCTTGCTCTCTCTTTAATCTATAGATCTATAGCCCCCGTTGCTTTGCTCCGGAGGTCTCAATGTCATATACACAGACAGACACTCCTTGTTTCCCTTCTCTCCCCAGCGTTGTAGGATAAAATCACCTATGGGGCAAAAGGAAGAAAAACAGAGGTGCCTCTTGAAGCTGCAGGAGCTGGTCTTAAATCTTGACGCTTTTTGGACATGAAAAGCTTTGTGGGGAAGAAGCGAGCTAAGGAAAGCACTAAAAGCTCGTCGGGAAGGTGATGCCAGCCTAGAGCTGTGGGACTGCCCTTTAAAATAGGGACAGAAAGCAGTTTGCTGGAGGCAGCCGAGAGCAAGTGAAATGGGAAATATTACCCACTCGTCGTTAGCAGGTGATCTGTGCACACACGGTTTCCTGCAGTTTATAACCCCTCCCTGTTGGGACAACTATTCCCAAACTCTGGTTGCGCTGGCTTTAGCTTCCACAACTTGCTCTTCCTAGTCTATCTAGTCAAAGCTCAGCCTAATCTGTAAGGCTGAGGTTTAAGCAAGGGGAAAGCGTTTCCAGCAGATTCGGGGGAGTTCAACGTGCCATTTCTAAACTCAGCAGAATCCGAGGAAAAAAACCTGCCTGTGTCATTTTGGGAGCTCTGTGGGGAGGAAAACAGCCCTGGAAAAAAGAAAAGGCTGAGAAATTTACTGAGCTTGGCTTGGTACACGGTTGTGCATCAGAGACGGGTAAATGAAGATCTCAGGAAAAAGGTCGGTTTGGCTCAAGCCAAACCAAACTTTTTCCAAAACTGAATAAAGAAACTGAAAGCCAGATACACGAATGGCCTCAATCCCTTCCCTGCTGCTTCCAAAACTCCACTTCTTTTGGTGAATTAGCTTCTTGGAGCTCCTACAAGGAAAGAGTCACGGCCTGATATGAACAGAACACATTCAAACAAACACTCTCCTTGTGTGTATTCGAATCTTTCATCATGTACTAAGTTTCTGGGTAGGACTTCTATTTGTATTTGTAAACTTTGAGATAAAGGCACTCAGAGTTTACTTCTTTGGAACAAAACATATCTAAATAACCAAGGAGCACAAATCCCATACAGACCTGTTTACCTTTTCCCCATATTTCTCCTCCTTCATGTCCTCCAGCCCAAAACCAACGACAACGCAGCAAACGAAGGAAATGAACACAACCAACCTTGTTAGCCACAACCACCAGAAATGACTGTGGGATTGGCAGCAACGAGAGATTAATCATTTCCAATGATACTGTATTCCCCCCGCAAATTAATTTAGGTCCTCACAAACCATTTGATTTCAAAATGGGTGACGAAAACTGGCAGCAAGGTCCCCCACAAAAATGGGGTTGTTGGGTTCAATGTCCTTGAGTGTTAAATCACTGTTTCCTCCCATGGTACAAAACACACCGGCAGCCTAATGGGCTGTGGTTTTGGGAGAGAAGAAACCCCAAATAATCACCAAATAGAGAAGAGATAAGGGCAAGTGTCTGTCTGTCTTTGGTCTGTAAAATGCAGACTCAGAGGAGACAATCTGGAGATGCACTAAGAAGAAAGCACATCAATGGTTCCCAGTTTTTCAGTCCAGTATCCCCTGAAAATGCAGCCTTCACCAAAAGCATCCCAAGAATTGTACCCAGTTATAATTTCACCTATCAGCCACAAAACAGAGCACTTGTATTTATTGTCTTGACAAACACTTAGTGTAGGGAAAGCCTGACAACTGGCCCAAAATGCAGGATATATGCAGACAAAAGTGTTTCTCACCAGGGCAAAGTGATTTCTACTATTTACACCTTACCCAGGCTTATATCAGGTTTTGTTTAGGGGTAAGCTATGGGGTGCAGGCAATGGGGGTGCTCCACCCAGAGCAAAGGGAATGCCGAAGCTCCTCCTGCGATCAACTCCTCCTCTGTTTAATAATAGAACAAGCAAAAAGAACACAGGAAAAAATAATAACTGCATTCCTTCAAAAAACTCCTCAAAGAGTTTCCTTGGGAATTATATGCACAGAAAATCATTTGTGTGGGCTCTCATTTTATCAAAACCATCCCACTTCCTATGTCAATAAAGGGCCATTACCGGTTACATGATATTTCTGGCTTGTAACTTGATGTCTTGCCCATATTTCTTTGCACTGGAATCAAAAATGTCTTGTCTGTAAAGCACAGGTCAAATAATCTGGGTTTCAGAGTTGCTGGCAGCTCAGGGTTTGTCTTTGTTTCTTTCCCTTCACAATTGCTCACTTTCTTAAACCAGTCAACATCTCTGCCCTCAGTTGTCTCTTCTCTCCAGCAAAATGAACCCCCTTTATAAAACCCCGACATTACACATCACACACCCAGGACAAGCGTCCATTGAATGCAGCAGGAGCCCCATGCATGGAAACCCACCCAGCCCTAAGAACTTGAAGGTATTTGGGGGATTGTCACCAAGGAATATAACCAGGGATGTAGCAGATTCCAAGTGGTTTGCAAACACCTCATATTGGGTTGAATTCAGGGTCTGATCCTTCCTGGATACACAAACTGAGAGCAATTTCCCCCAAACTGATGGTGTTACACTAGCGTGGGACCAAAGGAGAAGGGGACGCGATGCCCTGGCTGCATCCCTGGCTCTGGGATTAATCTTTGGACCCCTTCAGCTTTGCCATAGCTTCATCTCCTGGATGGCAGCTCTACAATAGCCATCACGTTTTATTAATTGCACTGTAACTACCTCTGCATTGATGTTTCTCTTTCCAGTGATTGCTTGGTCTCTAGGAGCTGCTGATATCGCATCCCTCCTCTCGGGCTATTTGATATCATAATATATCTGATTTTCCTCAGTGCCTTCCGCACTGATTGCCGTCCCTCCCACGGCCTTTGTAATTCTTTACCTCCGTGCATCAGCAGCGCAGAGGCGTCCTCTGGCTTTCAACTCCAGCCAGAATCGTCCTTGTCCAGCTGGGTCTGTCATTAGTTTTATTTCAGTTTCACGCCCGTCTCAATGACGGGGACAAGGCAGATGCTTTGCCGTGGGGCAGTAGGCAGGCTCCTCTCCTTACCTTAAGAAGAGAGAGTAGCTGTGATCCCAGCTTTGCTGCATCAGTTTGCAGTTTAAGGGAGAAATAAGGGCCCTTGTTTTGATTTCACAGCTCCCCGGGGCTCTTCCAACGCTACATTAAATGAAAACAGATGAGCTGAGTACACCAACCTTTGTCTCTCTTGGGGACACTGTCTCCAAACCTCTTGGAAGTCAATGTCCTTGAAGGAGCATCCCATTCCCCAAGAGATGAGGTTATTCCTAAGGAACCTCTCCAGGCGAGCAAGAAAACAGAGGTGGAATTCTTGCACATGCAACTGAAACAAATCCTGGAGATGGCTTTTGGCTGAGCTGCCCTAATAAATAAGGTCTAATTTCTGCGAGCATAACTCATGCTGGTGGGAGATAAGGAAGGAATGCAGGATCCCTCCAAGATCGGCCTAGGAGAGTTATCCTCTGAGATCAGAGCAGAAATCATCGAGGCAGCAGCCGAGGCCAGTCACCAAGAATAAATCCAACCTCGGCGGCGCAGACCCCAAATCAGCCGAGCGAGGCACCAGCGAAGCAGGACAAATGCCAAACTCTTGTCCCGGAGCAAGAATTTGGTGTTTGCAACACAAGCTCCATTTAAACAGCAGGCTGTTTATCTTGGTTGCGATGCTGATGTACAATCTGTGCTCCCTCCATCACTCAGTTGTTCAGAAACCCTGGATAATGTGAATTAAGCTTCTTGCCCTTCCCTTCATGCTCTGGTTGCCTAAATCTTCCCCTCCAACCTTCACCAGAAGGTTTTCACTACTACTTGTCTTAAATGATACCACAGTTGTGGTATCATGGCTAGTTTGTCTTATGGTATATATGATTAACAAGGTGATTTTCAAATATTTGAGCTAAAATATGTCCTGACTTTCTTGCTCCACACAAAGTATTTTTCTCAATTAAGATCCTAATAAGGGCTCGTTGACACAGGACGCTAATGAACAGTCATCTGAAATATTTGTTTGCTGCACCTGCTCTGTATTTATAATCACTCCAGTAGGAAAAATAAGAAAAATCAAGGCAATGGGACTGTGGAGAAAACAGGGTGGGAAAATCAGATGTCAGCTACACAGCAGTGCATTTTTCTATGGGAATATGAACTAATATCTTCTATATTAAACCAAAGGCACATTGTTGGAATCCTAAGGGGCTAACGCAGCTTCCCATCCAATCCTGCATCTCCGAGATGTGCTCTAATAGAAAAACAACAACAACAAAAATCACAGCAATTCTTTAGCTCACGTGGCTTAAAAACTACAAAAGAAAGCTTCCTTGACAGGGAGATATTTGGGGCTTTGCTATGGCCTTTTACACACCCAAACCCATGCTGTTGTAAGACAGTTACCCAGCACATTGTCAAATTGGTGAAGACAAGTGATTCTGCCATGGTGGACACTGAATTCTGTTTGTGGAATAGGGATGCACGTATTGATTCAAGTCACAGCACCTACGAGGCTAACAAACCGAGTTTCAGCATTGGTTTTCTTGTTTACTAGCAACCACGTACCCTCTGCTCAACACACAGTGATTGCTATTGGTTCCATAATGACACATCTCAGTACAATTTCCAATTTCAGAGCCGTTGGGTCTTCTGGGGAGCTCAGCTCCCAGAGTGACTCTATCCAGACCTCACCAGGCAGCAACCAGCACATCCCAAATGACAGGAAAACCACCTGCATCTTGTACTGAGACAGATGAGTCTCTCAATAAGACAAAATAAGAACAATAACCCCATGCCGGAAGGGAAGGACTTTTTGGGGTACACATCAAGCATACCTTGGGCTGAATGAACTGTCTTCCCAGTTTCAAATCCACCTTCTTAATTCCAGTGGGACCGTGCCAATGCGACTGAGGACACAACTCGGGCCGTTACCTGGACTCCAATGCCTCCAAAGTCACTTTTTCCAAAGCCCGTTTTCCCCATTCACCACCCTGCCATAAAAAAACCTCCAAACCTGCAAACACCCAACATTAACAACCTGCTGGGAACGCACTGGGATTTACAGCAGCAAACACCGGCCAACGTGACAGAGACATCACCAAATAACTATGCAAAGAGCTCTATTTTTAAACCTTCGCCTTGGCTACCAATTAACTCCTTTTCACCGGGGACGAGGCGCAGAGATTCCTTTAAGTTTGCAGAACGCAACAGCCTCAATTCCTGCCTTTTAACCTTTATGATTTGTTTGCATCTCCAGGAGGGAGAACTGCACCCCCAGGACTCGGTTTGGAGACCCGGCTGTGTTAGTTTTGGACGGGCCCTGAGCCGTTTCATACTTCGCACTGGCACAAATTTGTTATGCCAGCTGCTTAATAACAACACACCTGTACGCAAGCTGGGGCTGGGGGCTGCAGAGGAACCAGGCGGCCGTCTTAATTATCGCGGGGTGACACGGTGATGTTGGCATGACCTCATGGTTTACTTTAGCCGGATGATCTGACGCGATGAAGAGCACGTGTTTTCTCAGCTGTCCATGGCCTCACCAAGAGACTGGGCTGACCTGGGGGCTGAACCTCTGGTTTGGAGGTGGGCACCTGTACGGAGGCAATTCACCCATCCCTAATGAAGTTCTATCTCTTCCCTGTTGATGTACCATCAATTTTCCTCTTAGAAAGATTTATTGGAAGTGGTTTTGGGTTTGGTTTGGCTTTCCAAACTGATGAAAAGACTCTAATTCTCTCTTTTGGAAATCTGTGCCTTGCTACGGCCGTCTACAACAGGCCAGGAAGCTACAAACCCAATGGCATCCACATAAAGACTGGGAAAACATCTCTGCGGCGAGCTGAAGGCTTGTGCAGGAAAATATGAGACACATTGACGTAATAATTATAACTCACACTTGCACAGAACCTTTCAGCAGGGGATTAAAAAGCACTTTGCAAACATTATCGACCACAACTCTTCTATGAGGTAGGTATGACTCCCCTCTTCTCTGCAGGAGAAGCCAAGGCAGAGAGAGGTGTTTTTCCAGCCCATATTTTCAGAAAGCTGCCTGCACGTTTGGAGGCTCAAAAATGAAATCACAGGAGGCTCGACCTCCCCCTTGGATTCAGCGCCTGCGTTTCATAGAAGTGGCAGCTCAGGTTGTGATGATGAACCAGCTCAGAGACGTTTTGAGATGGCAACGAAGTGGGGGTTATTGCACCAAAAAGCAGCGGTCGCTTTTACAAATAAGAACCTTTAAATTTAAGGCTAGAGTCCTGGAGTTGTAATTACTAAAGCTTGGGTATAAATGCATTATTACAGCATTGTTATTGTGCTAGCTAGGAGAAAAACTTCTGAAAAGGTCCAATAGGGCTATTTACAGACTGCTCGTGGACACCATGAAAGGCCATGGGAAGTCTGACATGTGGATGTGGCACAAGCAAGAGGAAAGGTGGCCAAGAGCTGGCTGCAAGGGTTAATCCACCAGCCCCGCTCCTAATACAAACACATACAGACCTCAATTATACTACCCACGTTTTAAGAGGGCTGTAAAACGTATATTGCATTGGCGAGATGGTCAAAAGCACCCCCGGGACTTGTGCTCTGAACTCCTTAAAGAGGTTTGGCTTGATTTCATTTTTTATTTTTAGCTTGGTTTGCGGTTTTGGTTTGTTGTTTTGGTTTGTTTTTACGCTTCTCCAATACATCTGCAACATTGCGAGGTATGTGCATAAGAACTCCTATCTGTAAGTCCTCTGCCTATATAAATAGATCACACTGGACCAGAGATATCATTTTTTAAATAGCCCAGTATCTGTCATCTACCGCCCACCAAGTGCCAGCACGGCATGTGCCGCCCCAAATCCCTAAAGCCGCGCTTAAATCTAAGCCTGGGCTCCCAATTCACCCAGTGCTTTTCAAACTTTGCTCTAGACCACTCTGGTCTCCGAGTTTTCCCCCAATTTCAGTGCAAGCACTCCTCAGGCATGCAAAGTAGCCTGAAAATGTGGCCGCGTTCAGAAAAGTAACTGCATAAAAATGACACCTCGTTACCGCAAACATCTGCCCCGCGTGTTTCTGGTGAGTCAGATCTGCTCCGTTTACAGAGCAGAAACACAAACACATGGTTTTGCTCCTCAGAGCGAGCCGGTGCCAGCGCAAGGCGGGAAGAGCCCACGAGGGTCCTCGCTGCGTTGTCATCACAAACCAGCCGGGTCCACATGGTAACAAAACAGCCTCTTTCCCCACACAACAGCCCTCGCTCTAACAAAGGCTCTTATTTCTTTGACAGGGAGGGAGACAGAGGCACTTGGGGTCCAAAAGGATTTTCTGAAGATTATGAAAGAGCTTTTTGTAATATTCAAATGGCCACATGTGCAGCAATAGGGGTTGCAAAAGTCCAGGTACATGTAACCATCCCCTTTGTTAATTTGCAGCCTCAAGGTAGCACTGCTCTAGGCTTAAGAGTGTGTAATTGCATTAGGCAAAGCATGAAAAATACACAATGAGATCTGCTAATTAGCATGGGGAGCGGCTATTAGTATTGGCATCTACTGAGTGGGGAAACTGAGGCACACTGATGAGCGCAGGCTTACAAGTTCAGAGCTCAGTACATAGAAGTGTTAAGTCATGTTAAAGTACAGAATGAAACATGTACACAGGTTTTTCTGCTTGAGCAGAACATTTGACCTTTTCCATTGAGGTGAAATAGAAACACAAGGAGTTTTATCATCCAAGCTGCCTGACTAAACCACGTTATCCTGCACTGTGACACCAAACAAGTTCTGACGCTTTCCCAAGCTGTTAATCTGTTAATAGAACATAAAGGCCCCTCCAGTGCCCCCAAACACTCCAGTGCAAGTCCAGCCTTCCAGCCGCAATCACAGCTTCACCAAAGGGCCAGTCAGAGCCAGGAAAAAGCAAATTTTAAGCTGAAAAGGACTATAATTGAAACCTCAGAGGTTCTTCAGACCTGCACTTCATCACACAGGTCTCCTTTTGACCCTTCCTGGTTTTGTACCCCTGTGATAACACAACCTCTGAGCTTTGATGGTGTCCAGAGCCCAGCCGAAATCACCATTTGGCATCTACGTACAGGTGATTCCAGCCAAAAATGGCACATGGGGCACAAGCTCTGATGGGGAAAAGCTGTTTCACAATGAAATGCTATTGCAGGACAACTGGTGGGTTTTGCCAGAAAGAGTTTCCTTTTTTTTTTTTCCCTTCAACAAAACTAAAGCAGAAAAAATGTGTGATTTTTATTGTTGGTGAAAGGTGCTGGATTTGCACTCACAAAGGAAGCACGGGATGGCGAAATGAGCTGGGGAGAGCTGATTTCCCTATCTGATCAAGTTCTGCAGCATCCTGAATTTCTTCACTTCCACATCACAGGGACAAAAACCTCAATTACCTCTATTTTGTTAAGGATTTTACATTAGCTTTGGCACCAAAGTTATCGGCTTCTGACTAAATCACAATATCCAACTTAAGAATTGTGAAAATAAAAGAATAAGGAAGCCAACTTCTGCTTATAAGAAGTAAAAGAAGGACATTTCTGCACACGGTGCTGGTGAGGACTTAAAGATGTGGTAAAGAACCCAATTCCCCTTTAGCATCACTGACTTCAGCCTCAGAATCTGCAAGAGCAGCTTCAGGCGACAGCTCTAAAATCATAGTACACGCAGATTTTAACCTGCTCATCCATTAATGGGGCAAAAGAGTATACAAGCAAATTCTGTTCTAGGGGAAAGAACACAAGAAATGCTCTGCTGGGCTTTCAACACAAGTTCTGCAAGCCAGGGAAGCGTTTCCATCACAGGTTCTCCAACACCCATTGTGCGGGTCAACACGTAAGCACAGAGCGAGCGCTGGGATCTGCAGCTGCAAAGCAAACACACAAAGCTGGAGTCGCTTTACACCATCAAACAATGTTCTCTCCATCGTTTGTCTTGGCCGGTGAAGAACTTGCACTCTCGACTGATTTTGTTTAGGGGAGCAGCAGTGAGTTCCAGGCCAGGCGGATGGGAACCATCCTCGCTGAGCACGCAAGCGCTGCTAAAAACTCTTCTTCAGAGAGTCCCCCCGAACTGCTGAACCTTCCCAGGGCACAGCAGGTTCCACCAGAGCTCCAGCATCACCCAACATTGCACCCGTGCTGCAATGAATACGGCTGGGAAAGAGTTTAGGTGGTGCCAGGATCCCATAGTTCCAAAGAACTCAGAAACCACAACATAACTTCCCCAGTCATGTAGAAAAACAATCATTTTGGAAGAGCCTCCTGTGAGTACATATACTCATTTACACTCTGTTGTTATTATTATACATGTTATTCTCCGCTGGTGATGAAATCCATATGTCTGCTTGTCCCCTCGTTCTTTCTACATTACTATCTGAGGCTTTGATTTATTTCCTGGCCTTCTAAATTGATTATTCAGAGCCGTATAGGAGGGAAAACATGATACTAGAGACAAAGTCATAAGCAAAAACAAAGGGAAAGAGAAAAAAGCCCCAGTGCCAAGTAACACACATCTGTAGTGACAGAGGTGGGGGAAAAACATCGAGCCGTTCTCTGAAATGCAACAGACAGGGATTTATTGCAAAAATGATGGTAAACTAAACTTATTGGGCAAGGGTTAAGAAACTACAGACCCAATCTTATTAACACTAAAGCACATACTTAACTTGATTTTGACATCAAAGGCCACTCACGTGAGTGAAGTTATTGAGCATGTGTTTGCAGGGCAGGAGAGGTTAGCGTCACAGTCATAAAAGCCTGAAAAGGCTGGGACAGAGAACGCAAATAAGCAAGGATTAAAAATAACCAAAATAGAGAAAGCTGGCAAGGAAGTCTTGGCAGCTAAAATAATAATAGTAAAAACCCCACATAAATTAAAACATTGCTAACATTGTATATGCAAGGGATCCTCAATCCATTTGTTTGCCAGACTGAGCAATGAGACGGTCTTGCCGTTGGGACTTTTGTTCTTTATCATCCCTCTTCCTGCACGTCTAATATTGGAGCCTTGTACACGAGAAAACAGCTTTATTTGCTTAAAACTTCTCACCCAAAGCCGACGGCCTCCAGAGCACGAGCAGCACTGGTGGTTCAATCTTCCCAGTACAACCTTCTCTTCCTTGACGTTTTGTTTCTGTCTGATCACAGTACGTAGATGAAGCAAAAGCTAAAGAAAATAGCTAAAGACGACTTATCTATGTGGCAAAAACCAAGCTGACCACCGATTTTGTTAATTTTGCATTGCTTGTTGAGCACCGGCAAGTTCTCATTGTAGATGAGGACCACACATCAGCCCAGTAACATCAGCCTCACTGTAATAATAACTGTACTGACGTAACTGAGCAAGCTGAGAACGTCCCTGCAGGTACAACACAGTCACCTTATCCTCTGAGAAACAAATTCTCCTCTTAGGGAAAACCTCAGAAAAAGAATATCTTGCAGAAAGTGTATTAGGGTCCTAAAAAAATGCACTTTCAAATGGTGGATTCCTGCCTCTCTCCATCCATCGCTGCCCTTGTCTGGCTCCTGCCAGCTCAGAATAAGAGCAACGCTTCCAAACGCCAAGCGTGAGCTGGAAAAAGAGACAGCAACAAAGTGAGGAAAAACCCACTTACCCACATCTTGCAAGTTTCCTGTGGGAAAATGAGCATTTCTTTGGTGGAAGGCTGTCAAAAAAGGGATTTTTCCCATAACTTACTTTCTTTCAGGGGAAATGCTGGACTTGCAGCCAGCTCTATTCTAAAGCTCTTTGATTTCCAGTATTAGGCTGGGAATATAATAAAAATAAGCTTCTTTGGAAGAGTGCTGGTATTTCCAACTCCTAACAGAGCTGATTTTAGGACCAGCATGAAGAGTGATTAGTTTTTAGAAAACTGTCAATAGAGCAGCGCAGATGAAAAATGTCACGAGGCGCTTTGGAGGACAATTTAGCTCCCGTTCCTTTCTCCAAGCTGCTTCCTCTACTGCATTTCTCAGCCATGCAGAGACAAGTTATTATATTCAAAGAGATGAGAAAGCTTGTGTAGGTGTCTGTCTGCTGTATAATGTCAGCTTAAAGCGTGGTCTACCCAAATTGGGCTGAGGAGCTTGATCCCTTTGCTTCTTCAGCCACCTATTCCTCCTCATCGCTGCCTTTGCTTGGCTATAAACACCTACCCCTAAACACTCAGCAGCCAGATGTCCAAAAAGACAATCCCAACATACAAGGCTCCCACCGAAAACAAGCAGCACACTGGAATAGGGGTTAAGAGATCCCCATTTCTTATATTTTAAGGAAAGTCACATCACTGTGCTAGGAATTTAATAGAGGAACTTGTTTAGAGGTTCTTTCCCATATTGATTCACTGGAAAAAGATAACAAAAAATAAGTGGAAGAAAGCAAAGCTGGCCACAAAAAGAAATTAGGGTTTGTTCAAGGCAAAACCTTGCATTCCACAATAGCTGAGATGACAATTCCATAGCTATACACTCCAAGGCACGTTTGCTAGCGCGGTCCATCTCCGACAGTCCGTATCTAGCAACTAGATCAGTACAAACTACATGCAACAAGGAATGTGGTGCATTTTCATCCCCTGCTTCTTCCAGAAACCATTAACTTCCTTCCTCTGCTCTTGAACCGTCTGAGTTTTCAGCATTTGGTACCATATCCCATAGCCAGAATTGGCAGGGAGATTAAAGACGTCTGCAGCTCTTGTCTTCACAAAGCATTGCAAAGGGATCGTGTCACGGCTAATCCCTCCCCCACCACCTATCACTTATTATTACAAGAAAACTAAATTGCCTTGGAACCAGGAAAAGTCCTTGTTTTTCATCTTAAGATTGTCTCCACTTACAATCTACGGCGTAACGTTAAACCTCTCTCTGGTAACTTTAACCTCACTGGGCGTCTGATCTCACCAGTCAAGAGCCATCCCACCCGAACCACGGAAACGCCAGCAGACAGAAACGCAGGATCCGTGGGACACGGAGACTACCTTGTGCTCTGATAAGACACAGCAGAAGGAAGAAAGAGCCTCTGGGGATTTTGCAGGAGTCGGTGAAGCCTCACAGCTGGATGAGAGCGAGCACAAGGCTCGCTAGAAGAGACATTGCAAAAGAATACATCCCTTTGCCTTGGAGATACCATCTGGGCCAATAACCAGTAACCCGAGAGGGGCTGTGGTTGCTGGACTATGGTAGATAACACCCTGTACTGTCACCAAGGCCCAGACCCACCCTTCTCCAGTCACTTTCCCAGAAGTTTAATCTTTTTCTGAGCATTATTTTAATTGCAGCACTTGCCATTGCCCTGCAGGCATTTTGTTGCAGTACACTTTGGTACCTGCACCGGTGAGGATATCCTTTCTGCTCCTTAATTAGCCACAGTCATTTGCAGACATCCTTAATGAAGCCCTGCAGCATCCCCAGGCTTCTTCTCTCAAGTAAGAAGTGACAGGATAAAAGGAAATGGCCTCAAGTTGTGCCAGGGGAGGTTTAGATTGGATATTAGGAAAAAGCTCTTCATGGAAAGGGTTGTCAGGCATTGGAACAGGTTGCCCAGGTCAGTGGTGAAGTCACGAGCCCTGGAGAGGTTTAAAAGGTGTTTAGATGATGTTCTTAGGGACATGGTTTAGTGCTAGAGTTCGGTTTGGTTATGGCTGGACTTTATGTTCCTGAGGGTCTCTTCCAACTGGAATGACTCTATGATTCTCTAACCACTATGGGTATAAAGCAGATGGTACCAGCAGTGTTCATGTTCAACGCTTTCCAAAGGAAGAATCATGATTAGATACAAGTTTGGGATAAAGACCCCCCCCCCCCACGACTCCATTTCAATGCAGACACCAGAGGACTCAACAACTGTGAACACTGGTAATTTTGCCTGTTCCATGGCTTCTTGCCACAAATAAAAAGCAATCATGCTTCAGGGGCTGTGCTCTCCTCTTCCCATCGTCGAGCTGCCTCTGCACATTCCCAAACAAAGCATTACGCTATGTGAAAAGCAGGCGCGAGCCCTGCAAAGCCCATCCCGCTGGCTAAGGCAGGAAATATCTCCCATCATCTTGGCTAATCCTCCACCGATACAATGAGAAACGACGTCCAACAGCCGCCAAAAGATTATTAGGAACAAAAAAAATATACTGCACCGCCCATTGCGACGGAGCCAAAGGCAATAAAAGGGGGAATACAAAGTGCAGGCAATGGCTGGAAGGAGGAGGGGGGTGAGGAGGAGCAGCAAAGAGCAGGCGATGCCTTCAGCAAAGCCCTTGTGTTGGATACAGGTGGTTCAAGGACAAAACAGCTCAACCCCAGCTCCCCAGGAGGCCACATCATCCTTTTCGCTGGAAATGCAGGAAAACAGGCTTATATTCCTGAGATCTTGACAAATACACAGGAGAAGGCAAGAAGACCAGTACACTGATGTTAAAACGGGAGCAGATTCAAGCATGCTGAGCTGCCTGATACAAGCCCGGTAAGCAGAAAGGCCTCCCTGGCCACACAAGTTCAGGTAACACCACGTTCCACAGCTTGTCCTTGCACTTTCTGTACACTCAACAGCTTTTTCCCCTTAGGTTTGGCTATAAAGAAAGGACACAGGGCATGGCTTGAGTCTATGGTACATCCCAAGACGTGCCTCCAGCTAACACAGAGCAACAGGAGAGACCTCCAGCAGGGTCCTGCCACAGAAACACCATTTCCACCCTTTTTCTCACCACATTCAACTCATACATTACCTTTAGCTGCAAAGATGCAACTAGAAGAGCCATTTGCAAGTACTTTGCTACCTGCATTCAGCAAGGTGATGCTGCTCATGTATTTCAGCACCAGGATATTAAGAGTTCGGGATACCTGGGGTAATGATGCTCAGCATTACACCACCAGCTGCTTTTGCGGGTACGGCATTTGGATGCTCAGGACAAAATTCTTGCAATGTCTCCCTCCTCCTCTCCCTGGTGATCCAGAAAGCCTGTGAAATTAAACACGCCATTTGGACAGACAGCACCGAGGGAAACTTGGCGTCTGCTTCAATACCAGCCTCCAAAAAGCATCTCCCAGTTTGAATAACTTGTTTTTAAAGGCAGCATGCCTCCAGATCTTTGTTTTCTAACAAGTGCATTGAGGGCAAACAGGTTTAACTCTTGCAGAAGCAGCGTAGAGAAGCCTCCTTCCTTTTGCATACTCTTGGGGAAAATCTTCCGCTTGTAGCGTTTTCACAGAGTTCACATAGGCATTCCCATCACAGGCAATCTTACTTTGGGGAATTTACCAGGAAAAAGTTATTCCAAAGAACTTCAGACTTGATTTTTTTTTTCCATGTGACAAGGAAAATAACCATCTAAGTTTATGCTTTAATTAACATCTGCACTGAAAAGCAGTGTTTTGAAGTTTCATGTTTTATCTTGGTAAAACACACATATATCGTAAAGCTCACACTGACCATTCACATCTTCCATTTGACCTTCTCAACATACCCAAACCCTCCTCCCACCCCAAACCCTCCCCAGCACCCACTGCTGTGCCAGCCCCACACCACAGACACTCATTGTGGGACAATGCCAAGAGATGCCGGATCACAAGGCTGCTAAGCCCCAATCGCCTGCGTAGATCTTAGTGACAGAGCATAGCAAAACCCCTTTTTTTCCCCATCTACAGCTTGCAGACACCCTTGCACACCTAATACTGCATTAGCTCTTCTGTATCTATGCTGGTTGACACTTCTGTCCCTTTAGCTGGCAACTCCTCCACCACCACAGAGCAGAGTTGGGCCGCTGAGCTGAGCTCTGCAGTGATTTGTGGTGACAGAGCAGTGCCTTTGCCAGCCCCCAACAGCTGAAGCCAGACTTAATCCCCCGTATAGACAAAGGCCTGGGAAACAAACATCAACGCTTTTAATTTGTTGTTTGCTTACATTTTTGATAACGAACACTGAGATCTTGGCACCCTGCAGAGCACAAGCTCTCCTCGCTGAGGTTTTCATTGCTGTCTCTCATTTCCATGCACCGATATTCACTGATCCCCTTGTTTCAGGGAAACATTGCTTTCCTGTGCTTTAGAGCACGCTGCACAACACCACCAAGCACTCCTGTTCCTCCAAAACATTCAGAAACACCTATGGATAAGTTTGGACTCAGACGCAGCACAAGATAGCATTGAGATATTAAGGCTGATGGAGTCGTCACAAACCCCCCACACCAGCCCTAAAGTAACACTGAGATCTCAACTGACTCCCCAGGCAACTTTAACCCGTTCAGATTTGAAGGCAAACAAGCCCACGCCATTCAGTTTTGCAGCCAGATGCTTGCAGAAGCATTTGGGGAGACCCAGGGACCAACTGGCTTGGGAAGCACCATAAACACCTGGGTCTCATTTTCAGCAAGGCTGAGCTCCCACCGCTTCTGCTGAGAGATGCACATTTACTGAAAATTAGGCCATTTCATTGCAGTTCAGCAAAATACATTAAAATGTGATAAAGTCTGCGACCAGGCCCCCTCGGTGGCACCACAATTATGCTAATAATGATAACGAAAAGAAGGATGTTCCCTCCCAGCAAGTTTTTAGTCTGAAGACAGCGCCAGACAAGACCGGAGCGAAGGATTATCATTATCACTGGTTGCTGTGACTCAGAGGTGCTTACCCAGAAGTCACACACAGAGGACAACAGTGCTGGGAAGGAGTTTAGGATCCTAATTCCCACACGCCATGGTCAGCAGCCCTTCTCCCTCCACCTTCCCCACCAGCGGGACCATCCAGGTTTAGAGCCTAAAACTATATTAGAGAGGAAAAAGTCCTGCTGCTACCCAAGTTATTATAAAATCCTCCAGTTTAATAAGTACCTTAGACACTGACATCAAAATCTGATTTATGACAACTCCCATCTCCAGCATCTTAATTTCTGCACACAGGATGCTGCAAATTGTTCACTAACACATCGTTAAAATCCTATGGGAAACACTAAAGTGATTACACAACAACTGAAACACCCAACACCTTCCAGGAAATCTTAAAAGGTGTTTTCCTTAAACATACTCAACAAATCCTTTGCAACACAGAGTGATCTATTCCAGTGTTTGGGTATTCTATTCCCACTGTGGACCCACGGCCAAATTTTCCACATGAGTAATACTGAGTAGGTGGCACAGAAGGAAGGCACATCCTCACTTCTCATCAGGCTCAAGATCTGCTCCAAACTGGCATCCTTGAAGTTACATGCTCTCCAACAAGATGCTGAGCAGACTGTGTGCTGGTCCTCACGCTTTGGGTGCTACTGGGTGACTCCACTGCTTGGGATGGGTCTGAATTCAAACCCTACATAACTCCATCCTCACCCAAAAACTGCTGTTACTGTTAAGCAGGATCATTTTCTCCTGGCGGTCTTAAAAAGAGGGTGGTTTCCAGCTGTGGTTGCTCCTATTAAACTGTCAGAGTGGTTCCAGGGCTCGCAGCAGTGAAATTGAGTTTGTTACATGGAGATGGCTTTTATTCAAAAGCCTGATGACTGGACTCCTCATGCAGACGCTTCACCAGCTCAAAGCTCCCAGAGTCAATGGAGAGAGGTAAAGTGCCACCAGTGTCACCTTTGATATTCTCCATTGGTCCAGAAGGTGCTTTCAAGTCTAGAGAGAGCCCAAGATGCACATATTCCTGACTTCAACACCTAAAAGTGTGTGTACATGTGGCACACAAAGATAACCCCCCCACCACTGGCAGCTCCTCCAAGTGAGAGTTGACAGCACACTAACAGAGTTTTAAGGCTTGCAAGAGCCCTGCTTATCCATCTCAGCACAATACTTGTTTTATTTGCAATACAAAACCACAAGTGACCCAAGTCCAAGTCCACTCCAAACCCTCCCAGGCAGAGCTGTTTGCTGGCCGGTCTTTCTTCCTCCTCTATTTATGCACCTGGTGATTTACGTGCAAACCTCGTCCATGACAAATTATATCCAGGCCTTGTTCCCCACCCAGAAGGGAGGGTGTTTCTCTCCTCAAATGCTAAGCTCATCCTCAGGCAGGCTCGCAGCACCTCCCCGACTGGCAGCACTGACACACGTATTCCCTCTTCCATCATCCAGAACCTCGGGGATTATGAAACACTTTGGGTTTGAGTGGTAATTTTTTTTTTGTTTAGGTTTTTTTTCAGGCCTGGCAAAGTCTCACTTAATAAAGCTTGCTGTTTTGGCAGCGAACCATTAACAACTGTTCCGTGTCTGGTTTTCTCCTGCTTACATCTACCTTTTCGCAGCAGCCTCCAGCCCGTGTTTCCCAAGGTACAGAAAGGTCCACGACGTAGTGCCAACAGCCTTCAAGTTGAAGATATAGGAGTTTATTCTTTCCTGTCCTCATATCTGGTTACCCACCAGGAAAGGCAATTAAATCACCTGGTTGAGAATAAATCACCATCATATAGCCATTATTGCTTGACATTTACTTGTTTTCTTCTATGTGACAGCAAGTACTTCAGTAAATATCAGGCAAACAACTACATAACTCAAGTGTTTGATTTCAAAAGAGTTTCTGGAGGCATCATGAGTAACACAGGTCACAGGGGTAGAGTTTCAGTGCGTTGATCCTGTCACATGTTGAGTTGAAATCTGCTCTGTGACCACGTTGATGTGAAATGGGCTTTATGTTATACTTGCCCCAGATTTCTAACTCTGGATCTAACAAACAGGTTAAGCCCTGAGGCAGCAGGTATTCAATTAATGTGCAATCAGAAAAGCCAACAGAAGCATGCACAGAAGCTCTGGGTGTTGTTTTTTATGCCCAAACCCAAGCAGCTCACCTGTTGCATTATAAAGCTGGTTCTCCCTGCAGGAACATGGAAGTGATTGGCACAGAGGCAACTTTTCATTATGGGAACCTAGAATCCACCTCTGCTTATTACTGAGCAGTTATCGAGCTCCCATTCTGCACAGAGTTGCTTTTCACCTACTGAGACTGGCAAAAAAACATCTCCCACATGGGACAGAGTAAGCTACTTCAAGAGGTTCAGAAAATAACTGTGATAAAGCAGAAGGAGCAGCAACAGAAGTGATGCAGCTGATATTTCTTTATTATACTCTTCCAAAATGACGTTTGTCCTTGAAACAACCACCTAACACTAAGCACAGAGTCACCCTTCTCACCAGTTTGGCTGCACAGACAGCATTGCACACCAGTTCATATCCTACTTCCCATTTCATGCAAGAATCGCTGAAGTTTTCCATGATTAAAGACCTAAACACCCACATCTCAGAGGCTTCCTGAGCCTGGAAATGAAATGCATCCTCTCTCCATCCTCCCACTATGCACCATTCTTCACTGCAGAACAGTTTTCTTGTCCCTCTTGCTTTTCCCTCCGCTCCTGGCTGGATGCTCTGGGATATACACAGTGGCTCAACTCCTGGTGATGATTTCCCTGCCTGGAAACAAGGAAAATTTCTGCATCATTCTCTTTGAGACAGATACATTGAGTAACTCAAAAGGAACAAACCTCCCTAACAACAGCATAGACCCAAAGCAATAAGTACAACCACAATTAGCCAAGCAGCAAAAGAGGCATATCCACAGCTCCAAGGTATTGTAACTGTGTGAGCAACCATCCTGTATTTGACAGAAAGCCACAGGAATTATTTGTATCATGCAATGATGAAATATCTTCTAATCCAACAGTAACTAAGGAGGATGTTAAGCCACAGCTAGTAAATGAGGTATTTTGAAATCGGCAAGCCCAGAGAACTTGTATTAGAGATTTAAGAGGGACCTGGCCAAAAAGTGCTGGGGATCATTAATGTTGACTTTTAATAAGGCTTTGGAACAGCGAGGGCTGGAAGAAAGATTATGTTGTGCCAGAGTTTTAAGAGGATAGAAACAGGATGACCCACGGAATTATCCACCTGTGACCCTGACTCCTGCCCCAGGTGAAATAATGGAACAGCTGTAAAAGAACTTCATTAATAAAGCATTAAAGGAGGGTAACAGCAAATGCCAACAGCTTGGGTTTATAGGAAGCAGATTTGTCACTAAGTTGAGAAATTTTTTTGGAGTTGAATATGTTCCTTAAACTTGCAGGCTGGATGTAAAATGAGTACAAAGTTTATACAGTTTAAAGCCAACTGAGGCCTTACAAAAACCTCAGCCTTCCTATCCCCATAGAAGGGCTACCAAAACAGTCACAGAAACCCCGATGCGAGCCAGGAAATTGTGGGGCAAGATGGGCAAGCGATCCTTGAGTCACCATCGCATGAGCAAAGGGAAAGGAGCTGCCACCACAGGGATTTCCCCAGTTGAAACCAAACCTATAAAATGAAGCACAAGTACGAATACCAGAGATGCTTCCCGGTACGCACCGAAAGATGTGAATCCCATGCTCCAAAACTGCAGAGAGAGCCAGAAAAGAACAACATCCTGCTGGTAAGGGACCAGTAAAGTCATGACACATCATGATGGCTTTGGGTCCTTGCCCGAGGGTAAGAAATGTGAGGGGAGCAGAGAAATTAAAATGAAATTAAAAATTGCTGTCCATGTTATCTTCCTGTATGAAGCAACAGGTGATGAGCAGCCAAAGCTCCTAGTGCTTTTGCCCTGATGTTACACAAAGGATGCGCTTCATCTCCAACATCTCTGCGAGCTCAGCTACAGTGGCACCTTAGCAAAAAAGCCAGTTTTCCAACCCCAGGTCCAAAAAAACACCAAAACCCCACCAGAATTCAAAAAATCTTGAGCCACAACTCTGTCATCTTCCCCCTGATTTATTCCTATGTGGGAGTCCCTGGCAGCTCCAGGTGGAGCAGCGGTGAGTTGGGTAGAAAAGTCCTTTTGTGCTCTAAAATCATTAGCACACAACTATTTACATTGGGTATCACCCCTGCTGGGCTGCTCTGGGCATCTCAGGGATAGACAGGGGGTCTGTGAACAATTTCCAAATCCCCCTGATGGTCATTGCTGAGCCCACATGACTTCATCACGGTTACCGTTATGGTTTTTTGAGAGTCAAGAACAACATTAATTTTCCATATTTTGTGGTTTTTGGAGGGTGTGAACAAATTCTCTTGTTGTGAGTTATTTAGGTATCAGTAAACCCAGCCCAGCCGTGGTGAAGCCATTGAGCAATACAGACAGCCCACGGTGGAGATGTGGCCGGCAAAGACTCAGAGTGACACATCATGAGGTCCTAAATGTCAAGTCAGAACCTTCAGGAATTGTAGATACTCCCTATGGTCATGATAGGTCTACTCTGAATGGTTACCTACCTTCAAAACTTGCGCAAAATGAATTTATCTTCCTTTTTATGGCTGGTTTCATACCTTACACACATGCATGAAGACAATGCCAAAAGAGAGACCCACGTCACTTCAGACCACCAGCAATCAAGTTAAACCCCAAAATCCTTCAGTAAAACCAGCTTGTTGGCACATCAAGAAGCAAAGCTAAAGGCCAGTACTACCTGTTGAGGCCGCGTCAGTCAGAGGACACAAAACACCCCCTGGAGAGCCAAAATAATCAAAGCTGGTTTGGGTCTCAGGTTTCATTCAGCTCATATCCATGGTGGTCAGCACTATTTCCATCTTCACCTCCAAGCTTTCCTTCCTTCAAAACCATCTATTTTTTGAAGCGTGCTCCTCAGCACACAAAAACACACCAAAAGCTTCCATTTTATTTAATAGGGAGTGGAAGGGACCTCAAAATCAAACACTCTGTGATTGTGTGAATCCAGCTCAAGAGGAACAAGCCTCCTACACGAACAAGTGCAGGAAGAACAGGAGGAGGAGGAGAGACCTCATTTAAAACCATACAACGGGAAATTGCAAAAAAATTACCTAAACCTTTAGGAACATATTTATATTTTGATTTCATGTAATATTACTTCCTGGTTTCCAGCACGTATTCCCTGGGCGTCCCCTATCAAATATCAGGCAGTATTAAATCACTGATCCCTGATCCCCGTAGCTCTCAGAAAAACATCTGTACTAATTTGTTGGTTTTCCTTAACACGCGGGCCAGATGAACTCCTCCAGGGCTCAGCCAAGCGAGATCGCTGACAGATGCAGAATAGAAGTGCAAAGATTTTATTTTTCCCCTTTATTAAAAATAAGGCTCCGCACTCCAAGCCCTGAGCTCGCCGTTGGCCGGAGTGATGAAATGACACGCGGCAACCTTGATCCAACACTGTTGTGGATACAAAAACAGCCTTATTTTTTAACCTAACGCCGCTCCACCGGCGAATGGTTTTTGACAGCTCATCCAAATTGGCACAGGCCAACAAGGTGAGGGGTCTGGCAACTGGATACGGCCCTCTTTTTACTAGGGGTCTCTGAAATGTCTCAAAGGCTTACAGTTATTTCTGCTCACTGACTGCAAATGCAGCAAATCCGGCACCTCGCTCACCACTTTTAAGGGCTGTGTCTCCATTTCTGATCAACTTTGCTGCAGCGGTTCAACATTTGCTCCTGTTGCATTCACCGTGATGTTTTGCACCCCAGCGAGGTGTTTGCACAGGCTTTATTAATTACCACGCAGATGTTCATCTCAGCCACTTCAGTTTTAAACCATCACAACAAGCACATCTAACCACACTATTTTGCAGATGAAGCTGCGATCCTCTTCTACTCTTGCCCCGGCTTGAGGAAGGCACTGAACTCTTAAAAAAATGCAACTCATTCCCTTGAAATGAACAGTAATTTTCATAGAAAACCTCCCAAGTTCAGAAGAGTCCCAAGGGAAGGTGCTGTCTGCACACAATAGTATGAGACCTTAGTTTTCTCCCTATCTGGCGGGCTTTGTGATATGGATGATGCTCTTTTTATACTTGCAGAATTTACACTCTTCATATGGGTTGTTGAAGGGGTGTCAGGCTGGTTTGCACTAACAGAAGTATTAATTTAAGCCCTAGCTAGCTGCCAGAGAAAGACCCACATGTACATATAATCTCAGGCCTGTGTTCAGCCCCAAAACTCACCACAAAACTTGTCGGCACCAGGAATCTCCGCACAGGAATGACGGACACCCCTGTGCCAACGTGGTTCAGGGTGGGCTCTCCCCTGCAGGAAACCCTCCCTGGTGATGGATGGATGACCCAGTGAAAACACAGGAATACCCCACAAAAACACACATCTCTCCACCAGAAGCCTGAGGACACATCCCAGCCAGGGGCATTGGTCAGCCCACTGACAGGCTGGATCTGGTTTCAATAAACTTTTATAGCCTGTCAATGCGCTGAATCCTACGCAATAAAATCTGTGCCATAAAAAAAAGAGAAAGGTCTTGCAGTGCCAGTGTGTCTTTTTTTCCTCTTTTTAATTCGAGGACAGCTGGGAGGGACTGGTTCAGGGGCCAAGTTCATGAGATGTTTTTCTGAAAAAATAAAACTAGAAATCACTTAAAATTACAATGGGAATTTTCAGAGCCTCCTTGTGGGGAGAGCAGCCATTTTCAAAAGTGACTTCATTTCCAGAGCTGGCTTACCTCCCAGTATTTGAACAAGCAAGGAAAGACAAGTTCAGAAAGTAGATAGGTTTCAACTTTGGCTTGGTTGGTTTCAAGTTTAACAGCAATAAACCAGCCTTTATAGTTCCAGGTGAATTCTAGGATGGTTCTGCTCATCAAGCCGCACAGCTTTGCCCTCTCCATGTACAAACCTGGCACAAATAAGGAACCTGAAAACCCTCCGCTGACCAATCTGTAGATTTAACCCTGCCAGGCTTTTGCATGGACTTGCACAAGGGGCCAAGGGCTGAAACCCTCAGTTTGCACCCCTACCCTTGGATGTGCTTTGGTGCCAGTTGTTAAGGGCCATATTTAACCAGCTTAAATCCCTTCCAAGTCCCTACACCCAATGAAACAGGGAGCAAGGGATACTTAAGAGCAATTCAGAGACTCCCTTAAAGCACCAACTGGAGACAGGGGGACCAAGGAGACTTGAGGGCAGCTAACAGTCATTTTAATCCCTACCTTTAAGATGCAGATAACATTGTTTTCTTAACGAGCATGTTAAGAAGATAAATATGCTGCCAGTGGGAACAGGCTCCATGGCTCTCAGCTCAATTCCCAGTCCCGTTGATGGCTGTTTGGGGCAGTTTTCACTCCAGCTGATGGTTGTTTGCAATGCCTGGTTATCAGGCAGAGTTTTCCCTGGGAGGAGCAGCGCTTTGATAAAGCTGTGAGTAAGCAGGAGGAATTTTCCCTGCGCTCATTGTTTGGGCTGTCAGTCACCCCTGGCTTTGCGAAGGGTAATCCATGAGCCTGGGAGCTGGAAATACTGTGTCCCAGCATGTGGCTGAGGGAGGGGGACTCACCATGTAGGGTGCAAACAGCTGGAGCTACAGACAGATGTTCTCCACTGCCGCACGGTGACTGATGGGGTCTCTCGCCGAGACGTCAGCTTTCGCTAGTGTTTTAGGGAAGATAAGTCACTAATGACAGCTGTTTAAATGATTCTTGGCAGGAAGAAAAACACAGAGGTCCTTTATGAAGAGTTGCTCTTTATCTGTCAGAATAACAGCGCCACTTTTTTGTTTCCATGCTATATGTTGTCTCTGGGGGATGCACATGGGGGAAGAATTGCTTTCCAAGTCTTCTAGACTAGATGTTAAGGTCTAAGACATGACGGATTGCCTGCTGGAGTCCCACAGTTCTATCTCTTAATATCACCTCCTCAATTTTTAGGCCCTTTTGTTTCTGGTGAAAGGTGGGGGATTGACAGGAATCAGTTTGAACAGCCACAGGAGAGGCGAGGAAAGCTGCTCCGCTCTGCCCCGACACGGAGGGACCAGCTCGGGCTGACAACACTTGGCCATCCACCCCAGAAGGGTGATTTATACTGGTGGGTCACACTTGTTTCCCACAGCAGCTCTTTGGAGAGTTCTGCTCAGTCCTGGGCTGACCAGAAAGCAAATTAAGTAACATCATCAACGCCTGTTTTCCAGGTGGCATCACACAAAGAAGCAGCCAAGACAACAAGCCGTACCCTGATGACAGAAATCCTACTCCAAACGACTTCAGAAGTCACTCCGTTTTGCTTTCTTATTTACGCTGTAGGTCTCCTACCTCTTTGGACTCCAGCCTCCACAGAGCATGAGCTTTTGCATGGCAACAAACCCCAGTTGTGTGCCTCTTGATCCAAAATAAGCATATGTAAAATAGCATTTGCCAGCATAAAGAGCAGGGGAGGTTCCTATGAGGCTGGTGGCATAGTAGTCACAAACAGGGCACCATGTAACTGCAATGGGGAGAAGTCTGGTCTAATCCTCTCCTGTGTAACCTCAAGAAGGTCATGCTTCTCCTTCTCTGTCTCCCCATCTGCATGGAGATAGACAGCCAGACTGTCCTACCAAGCGGTGAGAATTCACTAGTGCCTGCAAAGCACGTTGAGAGACTCAAATGACAGGTACTATATAACCACAAACTCTCTTCTATCATCCCACTCGCCCTTCTGCCAAAAATCTGCCTTTGCGGAAAAGATCCAGACACCAAATACATTATTAAGTGAAGATGTCTGACAGTAGTTCAGCTACATGGGGATGTTAAATGGTAATAATAATGAAACAATACTCGGCGTTTGAGGATGCTGTACATCTTCAAAGCACTTCACCAAAACATTAACTGATTATTCCCAAAATAAATTGCTCGCAGCTGTTAGAGATCCATAAGGCATTTGAAAGAAATGGATGGAACATCATCCATCCTGGATTATACAGCGGGTGCATGTGCTGTAGCGTAATCAAGAGCTCAAAGGAAACAACTTACGGGGAGTTCAAATTTTAGTGCTCGTCTGCTGTGCACCTCAAAGCCTGGTTTATTATTAGAAAAAGCAGCACAGAGGCTGGAGCTACCTCCTCTCGACCACAGAAGAAAGTTGTGACAGAGCCAAAGCCTTATTCAAAGTTCAATGTCATACCATTAAAACTCTTATTTTAACTTAATCTTTGCAGAAATAGCTGCATGCCAGACAGCTTAAGGCATCTGCAGTGTTTCTAGCCACAACCTGGAGAAAATAGATCTGGTCCTCTTGTAGTAAACACAGCAAGCTCATCCAACAACCCCTTTTGCATTCATCTGTCTTAATTTAAGCGTAGATCTCACTACCGCAGTTCCACATTATGTTGAAGAATTAAGACCAGCCAGTTCATATCCATGGTTTATAAAAGCATCAGATCCCTCTCTCCTACCCCCAAATCAAGCAGCTGGGAAAAAACAGTGTCAGGTACATACCAAAAAATGTTGTTGCTGCAACTGCATGGGAGCACACATGCACTCAAAAGAGCACTGGGGCACTCATGTAAATAAACCCAGGAGAAGTATTTCCACATACAATTATTGGCTGGCTTTCCAAGGCCGGAGCTGATTCCTGGCCTCTCCCTTGCCAGAGCACAGCATCTGTCCGGCAAGACGCAAGCGGGGACCTGGCATCTGCAATAACCATTAAGGTATAAAAGGTTGTTTGTGCACAGAGCTGCAGAATTGCTCATTTACAGCACCATGGCCCCACATTTGCCACTGCCCCGCTCTGTGGTTTGACAACATTCACTCATGGTCCTGAAGGACAGAGCTCAGTAGAAAACGAGCCCTGAGAAGCCCCAAACCAACCACCAATTGAACACCACTTTAACACAGCATTAAGCTTGGCTTGTTTAAGTCTATCCCTTCCAAAAGCACAGACACCTGATCTCAGCTCACATCAGGGCAGATGTGCTGGAGCACAGGGGTAGGGTGGAGGTCCAAAGGCTGGAGCGCACAGAGAACATGACCCCTGGTAAAACCTGCACCAACCAGCACAAAACAAAACAGAGGCCCAACAAGGCTCTATTTTGGCAAAGGACAGAAGAGAAATGTTCCTATGGAAAGAACAGGTAAAATGCAAGTTGGGATTAACAAACCCCACAGAGGTCCAAGGCAGGAGCTTTCCAGATGCCAAGGGCCCAGATGAGGGCAGAGCAGCCAATCTTGCAACTACACAGGATTACAGCACCATACAAGGAGCTTGAATCAAAAATCAGAGACATCAAAGCTTGCTAGGAAAGGGGAACACCAAGATCCATGGACACAGCCCATATCTAGAGGAAAGAAGAGCAACCCCTCATTTTCTTGAGCATTAAATCTCACGCAGTCTCACAGGAGTTTTTGCTACAGCCTTGTCTACTGTTTGCATGCCCTGTACTGGAGATTGTCCTGACACACATCATCAACATTTCCAAAGAATCCCAAGGTGACTGCATTGAAAATGAAACTTCCATTGCCCTTCATGAAAGCCAACATGCCCTCGATAGCGGAGACAGTCATCTATTTAAAGATGAGCTATTCAAAACAGTAGCCTGGGGTACTCTGCCAAACTCTTTGCACTTTAGGACAAAGCCATAACACAATTCTCCACTTTGTTCACAACTCTGAAGCAGCAGGGGGGTTTGTTTTGTAAACAACATTCTAGTGGGAGTCACAATATCTATTGGGTGCTTTAGGTCCTCCAAGACACAAGTCACATCCTTACACTGAGTCTATATAGATTATTTTAATGCACACCGTATGCCACATCAGCTTGCAATACACACTTGAGGACACGAGCACGGAATAGGGGCTGAAAAGCTCACCCCTAAGCTGTACACAATAGAAAATTATCCTCATAAGATCACACATCACACCAGCTCAAGATATCAGCTATGGTCTGGTATCAAGGGGTAGCGCTGTGCTGGACAGAAGGATGCTGCAAGAGGGGCTGCGGATCTCAGACAACAAAAACATCTAGATGCAGCTCTGTCTTTTCGGTAGCATAAAACACAAGGCAGGCTGTCAGCAGGTGGCATGGCTAAGTCTGAAAGAGATTAAATATATATATATGTATCAGTGCAAGGCATCAGAGCAGAAAGAGCCAAGACCTGCTGCAAATCAGCCCTGGAGATGGAGCTGTGCCCAGAGCCAAATACTGCAGCAACGGGTCAGATTGAGACATGTCTTGTGACCATCCCTCACCTCGAATGCTGCAGGAGGTCAAGGGTGAAGAAATACGAAAGGGCAAAGCACACACAGCACCTGCTTGGGCTGTGCCTGGATCCAGTCAATGCTGTCAGCCTCTCACTTGAGGAAAAAAACCCACTGCAAATACAGTTTCTCCCATCCAAGCCGCTCTCCTTCCCGCTCTGAGCTCATTCGTGGCTCAGGCTCTGGGACAGCTGCCGGGCTGCCAAGTCCCCTCAGCTCACTGAGCAACACGATCGGGATGATAGCTGGGCCAGCTGTTAGAAATCACTGCAGGACTCAAAACAACGGCAGAAAAGACAAAAAAATAAACCAACTGAAAGCCCTTCACTCCTTTCCCTCTGCCTGGACATCGTGCTCTCATCATTACCACCATCCTTAAATCACCATGTGAGCCCTGGCCAACATGACAGCTCATTAAGGATATTTAAAATATACACTAGGTGGGGACTAAGTAGTCCAGGGACCAGGCAGTGGATTTGTCACACCTAAGTGATTGGTTTTGAATGCAGGTCAATATAAGTGACCTTGATCTGGACTGGGACCAGTGCCAGTGGAGTCGGGTGTGAAAATTGCACCGGCAGTCACACTGAGGTTCTGTGGGAAGATGAGCTGTGTGCTGCAGGAACCACTGCTACCCGAGGGCTCCTATACATTCTATAGAGGCTCTGCTTGTAGGACTCACCCAGCTCAGCAACCTGCAAGCCCAACTTAAAGCCAAAATCCCCTCTCTACAAAAAAACAACAACAAAACACACCACCCATACCCCTTTTTAACTACAGGGAGTTACTGTTTCCTGCAGGAAAACACCATTTTGTTTAAATTAGAGGACATTAGAGCAGACAACAACGCCCTTGTTTATGTTTGTGGGAAGCAGGTTGTCTACCCATGGTGACTTGCACAGCAGTGCAAACATCCTCAACTGACACTAAACATCAGCAAAGGGACATAGAGGATGGAGAAGAGCAGTATGTCTTCTCCTGAAGGAGACCACCATCACAAGGTACATCCTGAGCACCAGGATTATCAAGGAATGTCTCCAGACCTCCTGCATGCTGTGCTAGCTCAGTAGAAACAGCAGAGCCCCAATCTGTCAGCTCTGGTTAGCTTTGCTGAAAGCACATCTGATGAAGCAAAGCCAGAGGTTACGCTCCCCATTAGAAAGCTGGAAATAAGGTTGCAAGTTAAAAAAAACCACACAAAACACAGAGCGGACACAGTTCTAGGCTGTGCCTGTCATCAAGACGCCTTCTGAGCTGTTCCCACCACCACCTCCCTAATGCAGAGCAGTGTTTTAATACAAAGCGTTTCTCCAGCAGTGAAGCCTCCTCATCTTTAACTCTCCTCTTCAGATCAGCACCTCGACTCTGGTGTGTGGTCACCCAAAACCCCAGGGCTGTAAGTTCAGTACCATGTTTCACAGGGGAGAGGAAAGGGACTTCACCTCCGCTGTTGAAGAGACTCTTGGCTCTTCAGAAGGCGCAATCACTGCACGCGTACATCACAGCAAACCCATGGGCTCCCACGTCCTCTCAGCACATAAAGAAACAGCTGACTCGTTAGTTATTAGAGACTCTGGTCCAGATGAACTCCTCCCTTCCTGTGCTCTGCCTTCCAGAAAGCTGGGGAGAATTCTCTCACCTACAGCAAAGGCTCTGGTTAGAGAACCTGAGGGTTTGTCCTTTTTGGTGAGAACAGGAGCAACAACAACCCCTCTCCTGCGGTTGCTTTTCTTCAGCAAGCCTCCAGCAGCAGCATCCCAACAGCTTGTTTCAGCCCCAGCTCCCTGCACCGCTTCTTCCCATCCCACAAGCTCGACACCACTGTTTCCAGGTGCACAAAACAAGCATTTTTCTGCCTAAATGCTACTCCTGGGCAACTGGCTTCTTCCTCATCCATTCCTTTATCCTCTGAGGCTTTGCTACGTGCACAGAAGACAAGACAGATGTACGCACTGCTGCAGGCCGGGGTGCCCTGTGGGACAGTAATTGCAGGATGAGGTAAGGCAGAAGGAAGTGGGTGCTCCAAGGCTGAAGGGGAGGACAGCTGTGGCTGTTCCCAGGATCTGGAGCGAGTTAATTAACAAATACCAGAGTTGGACCTGCAGGAAAGCTGGGCACGCACAGCCAAGAAAGCCGAACTGCTCTGGAACAAGCCCGGGCCTTTGTTGCACAATCTCTATGCGAGGCACTCGCTGTACTCCGAGAGCAAGAGGCAAGCTAGGGATAAGCAAATGCACACCCCCCACTCGGTCTTGCCCAGCCCAAAACACAGCTCTGCACAAGCCTCCAGCTTCCCATCTACCAAAAAGCACAGCCTCCAAAAGCCGGTGCTGCAGCTTATCCTGGGCAGCTGCCCCAGGGAATCCTGCAAGATTTCAGCCACCCTCAGGGCTCAGAAAAGTCAGAGACACACACCAACCTGTACAGCCAGTTTCTGTAACTCTCAGTGCTTGATAGACTTTGAAACCCCAGATAAGAGTCAACAACAAGAACCTCAAGTACCATTTCCAAAACAACATTAAATACACAACAAATTGCTAGGTAAATAAATGCAAACCCTTTTGTTTGAAGCTTCACAAGATTCAGCAACACATCCTTCTGCTTCTCTGGACACTTGCAGTTGACAATTCATTAAAAACACCCTCTGGTTGGTCCCCACCATCCCTTAAGTTCACCCAAGTCCTACCTTATCATACAAGCAAAGACTCAGATCCAGACACGACTTTCTCTGCTGCGCTGAACTGCCACATGGTAGCTCAGGATGATACAACTGTTACAGTAAAGACCTGGAAATAAGAAGAAAGGCGTAAGTCTCAGAAAAATCCGGGCATAACACACATCTTCCTTGCTGCTCCTGAAATCTTTAATCTTCTAGGTCACTGCAAGCTTCTTACCACAAAAAGAGACATCAAACATACCAGGAGAGCTACTACTTCTTCTATCCCTTCCCTGAGAAACTCTACCTCAGCTGAGCTTGATTTATATGAACTCCTTGCCCTCACCCCCTGCAGGGACAGGTTAATTGGAGCCACAAGGCTGATCTCTTTCTTTTCTGCAGGTGGGACAGTTTACTTTGTAAGCTCTCTGCCTCCTTGTTTCCCAAACACTTGTATTATAGATGCCCCAGAGAACTGCTTTTTAGATACACTTTAAAGCTTCTGCGAGTAACTGATACTGGGAGACTTGGGAAAGCCTGTATTTTTCTGTTTTATGTAAAACGCACATAGATTGCTGTGCAAGAGATCTTATCTGAGTCACAGTCATGCACCTGCAAGCACACACCTAAAACACCTGTACAACACATGGGCATGAGCTTTCTCATCTTGTGTGTGCCAACACATCCACAAAATGACACATGAATTTCAAACAAAAATCACTGCTGTGCACTTCCAGCCATAGCAGCGGGACATAAACAAAGCCTGCGTGTATATGCACACACCTATGTACGCACACACGCACAAAATACACGTGCACACCCCCTTATGTGCAAATTATCTGTCTTCCGCTTCTATTTGGCTTGGCTGCACAGCCTGCTCTCCATGGGCTCGGCGAGCAGATATCCAGGCTCAGATAAACACCAGACAGCTGCTGGGAGCCAGAGATATTTTGGTGATTAACAGCTGTACAACAGAGACCCCCCCGACCCCCACCATCCCTCCAGAACACGCTGTTTCATTTCAGATTCCTGTTTGTCAGGCAGAGGCTGGAAGAGATCAGAGGAGATTCTCTGCAAAAGGCGCAGGTGGGAAACCCGGTGAGGAGGAACTGTTGCCCAAAATCCCATCCCTTCAGCAGCACTTGCACCCACAACTGCAAAAATGCGATTGTTTGGTTCAAGGTTTCTTGAATCCATGAAGAAATAGTAAAAACCTGACAGTGAAGCCTGTTCTCATGGTATTTATGTTTTAACACAGCTGAATACTTCAGGAAAAGGTCTTGCAAGTGTCTCTTTGCAAATGGGCTCTTCTCCTCTAGTATGCACCAAGCGGTGGTCTTGTCCTGGAGAATTTGGAAGAGGAGACAGACCTTTGCAATAAGAATGGGGCCAATACACATGGAAGACAAAAGAAATATTATTACCGCTTCTTATAAAGAGGGAACGGGATGCAGAATGACTATAGCTGATCCTTTCCAAAGAGCAGAAGGAAATTCCCAGTCTGACTTTCCCAGTTAGAAAGGGGAGTGGGACTGCCGAGTGGAAATCCATCCCGAGCAGCAGCAGCCGAGGATGTCTCACGAACTGCGGAGCCAGAGGCGTTTTGATGGAGGAAAGGGGCGAAAAGTGGGAAGTTGCTCACAACGCGACTATAAAAACAAAGTCTGGGGATTAGTTAATAATGTGTGGTCTGAGAAAACAAACACATCTCCCCATAAAGACCCTAGTTCAAATAAACTGGTGCTGTTGTCATTAAACCCCACCATCTGCGTGTCTGTTTTCCACTGGGTCTAGTGTGAAATTTAAAGGGAGCACTGCGTGGAGAAATACTCCCCCAACGCCATCCTTTGGGACACTTCAAAATCCAGATGTGGCTCAAAGACACCATGACTTGGACTCATCCCTGCAGAGCATGTGCCTTGAAACTTAATGTATAGAGCTGCAAGTCCTTAAGCTTTCACACAGGAAGCCTAAGTTGAAGGCAATGGCTTCTTGTCTTGAAAATGATGAAGCCTGCAAACCCTAAAAAGGCAGAAAATGCAGGTATGTGGAAGGATGGCTGTGTTTAAGGTGATTGCATGCCCCGTGGAGCTCTCCTCCTCCTCCTGTCACTCTCTGCTCCCAGCTCCCTCCCTGCAGTGCAATAAGTAAAGCCTATTGGTAAAACCAGGTCTAGTCCTAAAGTCCCCCAAGCTCGGCATGGGAGCGGAGACCTCCCTGGCTCTGCTCAGGTCACACTTTCATGCCTGATTGCAGCTCATCAAGGCCCAAAGTCTAATAATGAAACAACCAAGGCTGAGAGCTCCCTCTGACAGCTTAACTGATGGTTGTAATTAGGGACTGGCCCACACAGCTTTTCATTAGTGTGCCGTGCAGCACAAGACTTATTATGAGTGTTGCAGAGAAACGGTGCTTGATGGTCGGGAAAAAGGCATCGACCTTCAGGAGAAAGGGGAGTAGAAGGGCTGAGTGCAAAGAGGGAGCTCTCTGTGCCCTTACGGATTCGTAAGTGGCCATCAGAGACGTGAGGCAGGCACATCATCACCGTTACGGTGATACATGAGCTCTTGCGGGGGACATATAGAGTGTGTAAATGGATGTATACACACCCAGGATGGGTGTGTGCATTCAGATAGGGAGGGCTACATGCGCTTCATAGGCCAACCCGCGTGTGCTCTTCAGCATGCATTTTCAGCGCAGAACTTGGAGTTTGCATTCTGGGTACATCCAGGTACATTTTCATTCCATTGCACATGGCATATTCACAATTTTTTAAACTTGTGTGGCAGCCTGGTTATCCCCCAGGTGTTGGTGACTGCAGGCAGCCCCTGAGTTTCTCCTTCGTTCTCTCCAGACAACCCATGTATCCCTGGATGAGCCTCAACACCTCTTTCCTCAGTCCACGGGTCACTGGTTTTGGCTGCGATTCACTTACCAGCCTTGTTGGAGTGCTGGCCCAGATCTCCCGCTGCACTTGTGGTGACGCTGGGTAGCTCGGGTGTCTAAATCATTTCCTCTGTTTTGCTCCCTGAAAAATGAAAAATATTTTCTTACATAGCAAAAGACCAACCATACTAAGAAACACGCTCATTTTCTAAGTGACAGGTAGAAGAGAGTCCTCTGGCGTCCCTACTGGCGTCCCTCTGGCGTCCCCTTTCCAAGCAGAACCCGCTTTTCTCTTCTACATGGCAAACAAGATTCGGGTGGGGTTTTTTTCAGGTTGATTTTGCAGCTTTGAGTTTTCCCGTTCCTGGGCAATGTCTGCTCTTCTCATAGCTGTTTTATAGAAGAACTTGTGATGGTAAATGGCAAAGTGAAGGAAAAGGAAGTAAACTGGCTATTATGCCAGAATCACTCCTGGCACTCCTCCCATTTCTATTTTCTCTTACATTATAAAGCTGGAATAAATCAGAAGTGAGCAGTACACTGGCAAACTGATGAAAGGGGAGCAGAATCAGCACTCGGGTCTCTCGCACTGGTATAAAAAGGTGTAGTCCCATGCAGGCAACAGTTATCATGAATTACAAGTGGTGGGGAAGGAGAATAGACTCGGAGTGTTTATTAGCAGTCATAACCTTAATCAAATAACACTCAGGGATATGTAAAGAAATCCGTTCCACTGCAGCCTCCCAAGCCAAATAAAGGAGTAAATGGGACTTCTATCAAAAAATCCCTTTTAAAACTCATGCATGTTGGGTTCTAAAAAAATATAAAATCTCAGTTAACTGGGGAACAGCCAAAGCTCTAGAAGAGCCGCCCCAGATTAAACCTCCCACTGTAACCAGCTCCAGGGCCCCAGGCTGAACCTGGCAGCTGGGGACACCATGGCCATGAATGGAGGGATGAGGATGCTCTGTCCAAAGCATCATCCCTCCAGGCAGCTCCCAGCTCAGAAATCTCCATCTCCCCATTTCAATTTGCACAGCAGGAGCCTCACTCGCTCCCTCTTCCCCCATCCGTGGGACTGCTTTAGCCAACTTTTACATATTATGTAGAATTTCATGGGGAAAAAAAAAAAAAGGAAAGAAACAGGCTCTGTGTAATAGAGGTGCATGTAAATAATCACCGACATAATCCCCTTTGACAATAAAAGATATGCAACCAGAAAATGTTCACGACTGTAACTCAACCTGAAATTTAAGCACGAGGAAGTAGTGTCAAAAGGGGACTCGGGTTCCCATAAAAGCCTCTCTACTTCCAGACCCTGGGCCCCCTCGCCAAAAAAACAGAGCAAACTTCCAGACATAACATCTGAGAAGCTCAGGCCTCACAAAGGGACTTGCTAACCCCTGCCAGAGAGACAACCACCAGGAAAAGACGCAGAGCGAGGGAAGCCTGCGAGCCCAGATGAAGAACCTGCCATGGAGAAGAAGCACGTTGTCCATCAGAGGCACCATCCCACGAGGGCTGGTGTCAGGAGTCCTTTGAAACCAGACGGGACACAGTCCTGAAGATTTGTGGCTGGTCTGTTCTCAGCTCTTGTGCAACAACCCTGAAGCTGATGCAGAAGAATCCAGCTCGGTGTACGACGAGGAGCCCCTGGGCAGAAAGAGGCAAATTAAATTACCTAATTGTGCTTTGAAGTCTTATGCTTGATCACTTCTATCCCACTAAAGATACACAAGGTGTGAGACCCACCAGCATCGCATGGACAGGACTGAATATCTTCCTGAAAGCATCACATACATCGGCAGGTCTGAGGGAGCGGGTCCTCACCTCCGTGCCAGGATGACTGAGGTTAATGCCACCTTTGCAGGCAGCGAGGATATTAAAGAAGAAAAGCAGTAAGAGCCACATGTTGGGCTACTTTTAAGAATAGAAGACCTGGCTTCTGTTTTTTCACGAAGGAAGAGAACCCCTAAGATGGTACCATCTTTTCCAGGGGTAGCAGCTCGTCTCCTTTAGCTCAAGACCCCCACCACTGGCAGGGTGAACGATTGGAGCATCAGTTTGTGCTCGCACATCCCTAAAAAGTTCATCTTTTGGTGTGTAACACTTGCACGCTGCACCCTCTGCCTGCACAGAGAGCACCGACACCCTGATGAAAGAGAAATATTAGAAGCGTTGGGAAAATGGGCAGTGAAGCTGCTTGACTGCAGGACTTCACGGTTTCCCCTCTTGCCATGAGCGGTGCTGGCTGTATTTTGTTTCTCTTTACCCAGGCACAAGGCTCCACTGGTATTAAATTCCCCGCGTGCGTGATGGTATCCCTCCCGATACACTGGGGAGTTTCTCTTTGCTGGTTGGGAATTTTCCAACGACATGGTTTCTCATTGGAAAATGCCGATACACTGAAATCAAAGCCCTTTGTGGGAACGTACCAGTTTCAGGGAATCTTGCATGGGAAAATTTTCTCCAAAGCCCAGGATGGAGCTTTCCACCCAAGAGGTGTGAGGAAGGGCATCCAACACCCTCATCACCTGGCAGAGCTGCTGTCCCCTCGGGATAGGGACACCAACACCCATCTCTGTATTTTCTTATCCACATCTCTCCACCCCTGGGACCTTGCACCATGAGATTCCTGTCTCTGCAGATTATTTTACCCCTTATCAATGTAACCCTCAGAGACGCAGACCCTTCAGCCGGGGGGACAGGTATCTCAGCCCACAAGGCTGATGTGCTTCTGGATCTGGATGTGGATGTGCTTCTCTAGAACTACCTGAAGGGAAGTTATAGCCAGGTGGGGACTGGTCTCTTCTCCCAGGCAGTCAGCAATAGGACAAGGGGGCATGGGCTTAAACTCTGCCAGGGGAAATTTAGGCTGGATATTAGAAAGAAACTCTTTACAGAGAGAGTGGTCAGGCATTGGAATGGCTGCCCAGGGAGGTGCTGGACTCGCCGTCCCTGGAGGTTTTTAAAGTGAGGTTGGACATGGCACTTAGTGCCATGATCTAGTAAACAGACTAGAGTTGGACCGAGGGTTGGACTCGATGATCTCTGAGGTCTTTTCCAACCCAGTCGATTCTGTGATTCTGTGATTCTTCTTGTCCACCAGCTTTTCCTGAGAAAAAAACAGGTAGAGTTTTGGAATCGCCCTAAAGCAGGGCTGGAAATGGGCTGAAATCTGGGAAAAACTGCCATCTGAAAGCTGGGCCGTGTCCTGTAGAGAGTTCCAGCTTGTGGGGTGGGGTGGTGCCATGGTGGGGTTCACCAGTGTCCCCCTGCCCAGGGTGGCTTTGCCGTGTCCTCCACAGGCTCTGCGATGGCTGAGACAACAGCACCATCTTCTGCCTCAGCTTGGCCTGGGGAATAAATTAAGGGACAGCCCCGAAGCTCCCTCTTGCGGCTCCTGCACCGAGCAGGTCACTCCGGCCAGGAGGAGAAGACAGAACCATAGGATCACAGAACCCAGCCTGGAAGGGACCACAAGGATCATCTGGTCCAACTGCTGCTGCAGTGCTGGGGCCCCTAAGCACTAAATTTACAGGCAGTATAGCTTAAACTGTCAACTTCTTTGGCAATTCAAGGTTATTTCAGGAGGATGCTCGCCGCAAACGTGCTGGCGCAACACTGACGGCATCTGCAAGGCTTTCAACACCTACGGTTTCAAAGCTGGCACTTTTAACTGATTCGGGGCAGAGCTGGGGGGGATTTGCTCAGATGAAATTGTCCCTGTTCTTTCCCAAGTGATTCCTTTCCCCTGCTGCAACCACTTTCTAATTTCGCACCGTGATGAAATCGGGTCCCTCTGAAGTTTTCCCCTGGAATGATCCAGAGGGCTGAGAGATTGCAAAACCTCTTAGCGCCGTCTTATCTGCCAGCGCTTGTGCCGCACTCCAGGCTAAATACAGCTGCTGCCAAGCAGAAAAGATCAACTTTTTCTTAAGGACAACACAATCTACAGACCAAGCTTTTAAAAGGGTATTAGTAGCTTTAGATGTAGCTTTAGGTCCCTGTTTGTCACCTGAGAAAAGTAATGACAGTTGTACCATTCCCTCATGCTAATCTCATACCTGGATGGTTCGGGGTACCTGATCTGCGTTCCTCTCTCTAGCCCACACAATTTTCCTCTCAAGCCATAGAGAAAAGCAGTTCTCAGTCCCATTCCCTTTCTGCCCTCCACGCAACCTCACTTTTTCATTCCTAACCATCGCGCTGCAGAACCATCCTCAGCGCTTCCGCATCCTCTGATTCCCACAAGCATGGGGATGCTCCTCCGACTCGACAGAGATGCTTGGCCGGGACGGCCAGCCAGGATCTTACCACGCTCGACTAGCGCGAGCTTAGCATTGCGAGTTAAGCCTGCCTTCCCCTGTCCCTCGCCGCGCACGCTCAACTTTCCAGGGAATATCGCGCCGGACGGCGTGCCAGCCTTGTTGTTCGCTATCGATGAGATAATGTCTCTTAAATCTGGATCGCTGACACGAGTGCGTCCAAACCTCCTTTTCCCCGCGGCTTCGTTCCAATTTCAGGACAGAAATGACCAGGAGAAATATGAGAGGTTAGTGACATTCTTGGCTTGGAAATCGTCAGCCTGTCGTGGAAAGGAATGTGATCAAAAGAGACATTGCTGGTGTTTACTTTCAAGCCCTTGATGTGCGGTGCACTTTAATACACTGTCCTAATGCAGCTTTCGGGCTTCAGGTGAACCTTGCTGAACGGGGTGGAACAGGTTATTTTTGTTGGTGGATCACATTGGGTCAAGAACAGCCCATAAAAAGGATTGCGGTGCATCCTGCCTATTTATACCCTAGATGCTGTTTTCCTCAAGAGAGGAGAGCCAAGGGAACGAGCCCTGCATCCCGCTTCGCCATGCAGGTGGTGGCAGGAACGTCGCCAAATGCCATTTTGAGCACCTGCCTTGAGGGATGGAGGGATTTTTCAGACGGTCCATAGACCATGCAAGGATGTGTTTGTGCTGGAAATGACAGCCACCAGCTAGTTTGTTAGAATTTGCTTGCACGGACAAAAGCAAAAGCTTAATAGAGCTTGATGGAGCCCAGAGCAGACTCGTTCAATAAAAGCACACTGCTTTTTGAGATGGTGATGAAGCACAGTGCTGGGAAGGCTCTTTACCAGTCGGTCGCACTGGGAAAGCTCCAGTGGCTTTGTCTTCATCACTTTGTCACAAAAGGAGCAACAAGAAGCAATCAGAGTCATTCAGTTGTGCCAGCAGCCCTTTTCCTAGAGGAGCAGCTTCCTCTCCCAAGGGTTGTAACCCGGGTGAGAAATAAAGCGCTATGTTGGTGTGCCGGTGTGTGCAGCACGTGCGTGATGGAGGCGAGGGAGGAATTAAAGGATTTTTATTAGCTTAATGAGACAAAAATGTTGACGAGATCTGTAGTGGCGCAGGAGCAGGCTCCTGTCGTACAAACGAATTCCTCCCGTGGCCCCGACTGTACAGGCGGCAGATAGTATCAGAGTGTTTATTGAGGAGATTACGGAGTGTTAATGCTTTAAAAGGCCTCAGTTCCCGCTGCAAACATGAGCAAACTTGAGAATATGTTGCAGATGAACCCTCCAGCAGCATTTTTGCAATAAACAAGTCACAAGCGCTCTCGGATGGAGGGAAAGGATGAGCCGCCAACCTGATTTTAAGTAACACGAGCTCAGCTCACATGGCTCTTGGTCACCATCCTAGATTGCAATAGCTCCCGAGGCACCCAGAAATGGCATCATTTCTCCGAGGGACACGGCTCATAGCTGCCCTTACAGTGCTGGGCACATCGCTGCCTCGCAGCCATCAAATGGAGCTATTAAATATCAAGTACTTCCCATGAAGTTGACATTTCTAATCCCTGCGCTGCCTTCCCTTTTCACACACCGGTGGCTGGGGCTTTTTCCCCCCGTCCTGAACCATTTCTCCAGCCCTTATTGCTCCCTCCCACTCACAGCTGAGAATTAAAAGACATAATAAAAAGCCCTTGAACCGGAGCGGGGGGGGGAAAAATAGAAAGCAGGTTGTTTGTTTGAGCCCAGGATTCATCTGCTTCTCCCCGCGGAGATAAAGAGGCCCTTTCACCCCAGCAACCAGAAGGTTGAAGCTGGATATGTGCTCACCAGCGCGGCCGAGGCTGGGAGCTGCCAGCCTGGGGTCTGACGCCGGCGACATTTCTCCCTCAGATTAGACGGCACGGCGCAAAAAAAGAAGGCATTAAGAGTTGCTGGGGGATACTGTCCCTTCATAAGGCCGCACGCTTGGGAGTGAGCTGCTTGTAGCTATGAGACGGGTCCCGGCGTGGCTTCGGCCCTTTGCTGCAGATTAAGGTCAATCAGAGCCTCCCCAGCCCGCCGTGCCCACCGCCGGGTCCCAGCGGAGAGCAGACCGGCCGGAGCTGGGAGCCCAGCGCCTCTAATATCCCCACCCGGGAGCGCGCTGTGCCCCCGCTTTTGTTCTGTGCTTCTGCCCGGTGATTTTCATTACAAATATCCTCTTATCATGCGCGCGCGGGGGGAGAGAAGCAGTGGGACTGGGCCCACACAAAGAGAAAGAAAAGGCTGCTTGCTAGAAAACCAGTAATTACCAGGCTTGGGCTTTCCTCGGCGAGGATTCATATGGATTCGACATGGCAGAGTTTCACACGTACGGCCCCTCTGGGGGTAAGCTCCTGTTTCCATTTCATTATGGGCAAGCTGGGCTGCCAGGGGGAACTTTTGCCCCCAAACGAGTTCGCAAAAGGGGACAGTTGCACTTCTTTTATTATTTGCTTCGAAAGCAATTTCGCCGCTGCCCCCCAGAAGCCTCCGTGTTCGCTCGGTCGCGCGATGGGAAAGCGCAAATGCCGTGAGTTATGGCCAGTAAGTATGGGAAATCTTCCTCTATATGGTTACCACCTATCGTAGCGAAATCTGAAGGCATCGAACCAAACATCTCCTAACCCCACGCATGACTTGTGGACGTTGGGGTCTCTTGGTGCTTATAAAGCTAAGGAAATTCTCTGTTCGTCCTTTCACAAGGGAGGTAAAACATAACCTGTGTCTAAACAGATGCAAGTAAAGCCTTGTGGGTTAAAACCTCAGCCTTCTGTGCTCATTTTCCATCAGTATCGCATGATTTTCTTTAGCTCAAGCTGGAAGGGTTAGCACAAGATGCAGTGTTAGGATGTTTGCACAGCTCTAGGTCAGGATATCTACCTGATTTTACACCTGGGTGGAACGATGGCTCAGAACAATCTGGCCACGTCCAAGTAAGCCAAATTGCATCCTCCCTGCTGAAAAAGCATGTCAGCAACAGACACCTCTCCTACTTGCTAATGCATGCTTGTATTTTGTACACAAACCTGAAAGGGTGTCTGTTTTGGGGTAATTTTACACCATTTCTCTAGGGAATGTTTCTTGGGGCCAGTTTTTCACCTTCCTTGGTGCTTTGCCAGAAACTGCGGGACGTTTGTAGGACACCTCGCGGTGGCAGGACTGATGACGAGAGCCAGAAAACTCTGCAGGAAAGATGTTTCTGCCATTAACATGCGCTCTTTTAGGCAAGCAACCCTGATTCTTTGCATTTTTATGATGTGTACAAGACAAGGACCAGCACGTCGACCCGCTGAGCAATCTCAGAGGTGAGGTACAATCATCTGATGGCAAACACTAAGAGATCCCCTGTTGTGGACAGAGTCCTGTAGAACTACAAGTCACTCCTGCCTCCGAAAGCTCACAAACTCAACATCTACTTGTATGCTTCTGGGTGCCTGGATCCGCTATTCTTGGGCCAAATGCGAAGTGCAGACTTGGACTGGAGCTTAGGTTTCAGGTAACCCCGATCTGCTACTAAAACCAGCCCCAGGTTTTTGTGCTCCTCATAAAAACAGGAGCATTGGCAAAACTCAGACTCGACCCCTGCGTTCGGTTTCCAAACAGGCTGGATTTTGCTTCAGTTGTGGCTCTTAATTCCCACCGTCTTTTCTTTGTCTCCTTATTTACTTGTTCATTTCCATGAGGCTTAATTTCCTGCACCCCGAGCCCCGCTGAGCTCCGGCTCTGCCGACATGGGATTGCGGGCTGCAGCCCTTCGCTCTCGAGGGAAAGGTCAGGAGCGGAGGTTTAGTGCACCGAGAAGAAAGGCAGCAGCAGCAGACAGACAGAGAGCACTCATAAAGATCTGGCTGTGAGCCTCTCTGAGAAAATGTCAGGTTGGGGAGGCTATAATAGCTTTAATCTGCAGTACAAGGGGATTAAAAGACTCGTTTCTCACAGGACAAAAAAGAAAGGAGCGGAGCGGAAGGAGCGGAACAAGGGGAGAATGAAGGCTGCGAGGGGAGGAAGGGAGAAAGTTAAAGAGCTCAACTATAAAGAGCATCGGGATTTAAAGAGCTCCGTCTTCCAGCGTAATAAATGTGAAGTGGCCTGCAAGGAAAAGGGGCTTTAGCCAGTGGCTTTGCTTTTGCTTTTTCACACTAAGCACACCCACTTCAGCCTTCTTCAATCAAGGCAACTTGTTATGTTTGGCTTTGTTGATTTTCAAGGGCAAAGGAGTAGGAGGGGGAAACAGAAGGTTAATGAGGCTCTGCCAGATGTGGTATTCCAGAGAAGCGGTGGGCATTATATTTTCTAAACAGTGGTTTACAGCCTTTGATCCTCACCCCTGCTGTCCCTCCTCCAGCACGTCCCTCACCCCCCTCCTTGTCCTCAAGGGCGGTGGAGGAGCGGAGGGGCCTGGGAACAGGAAGGATGCACGCCGGATTGCGGGACGCTCTCCTCAAGTACCGCTTGGGCAACCTTTTCAGGCGCTCAGTGAGGCCAGGAGATGAAGAGAGCGTAATTGAAAGGGGAAGGAAAGAAGGCGACTTTAAATACCTTTCAAAAGGAAAAAGAAAAACCAACAAGCCTCCTTGTAATATCAGGTAGATATCCTGGCCTAGAGCTGTGCAAACATCCTAACACTGCATCTTGTGCTAACCCATCCAGCCTGAACTAAAGAAAATCATGCGATACTGATGGAAAATGAGCACAGAAGGCTGAGGTTTTAACCCACAAGGCTTTACTTGCATCTGTTTAGACATAGGTTATGTTTTACCTCCCTTGTGAAAGGACGAACAGAGTTTCCTTATTTCCTTAGCTTTATAAGCACCAAGAGACCCCAATGTCCACAAGTCATGCGTGGGGTTAGGAGATGTTTGGTTCGATGCCTTCAGATTTCACTAAAATAGGTGGTAACTATATAGAGGAAGATCAATTGCAGGAGATGTAAAGGCCAACGAGCCACCAAAACACAGACAAGCAAAAGGGAAACCGGGTACTCAAAGCCAGCTTTTAGCATTGCTCAGGTGCTGCAGGAAAGAGGGTTTAACCCTCTGAGGAAAGAAAACCAGGTTTCTAACAGGCCACTGTGTTCAAGAGGATTGCCACAGTTGTTCTGATCTTGTTTGCCATCCACCTTCCCAGCTCCGCAGGGCAGGAGATGCTCCAGGACACCAGCAGGCACAGCCGAATGTCTAAGGCAGGATCTGTCGAGTATTTAGCAGCTCGGCACAGTGCTGGGGCTGGTTAGTGCTCTGGGCGCCAGTTGTACTCAGAGGGAAAAGAAAATTACCAAAAAAAAAGACTTTGTAACATAATAAGCAAGTTCCAGACAGGAATTAGAGTATAGCGTATCCAGTGGAGACAGGGGGCTGGAGTGGCATTAAGGTAGGAAGAATATAATTACCTGAGCTGGACTGCAGCCAGGATAATGGTATTAATTTATTTCAAGCAAGCCAGAAGTGCCAAAACCTGGATTTTACATTTAAATCCAGAAGATGGCAAATCGCAGCATCCCCATTCCATTCCTGCAGCGCTCGGCTGGAAGGAAAGGTCTCCCGATGGGTTCACACCCCTAATACCTACTGTGGTTGTGACGGGAGAGCCCGATGCCATCCCAGCGCAAAGTTCCGCAGCTACCGATGCTCTGCTACGAGCAACATATTGCCAAGGCAATGACTGAACCGTGTGGCACAGATAAAACCTCAACCCACAGGCACTAAAGCCACACTCGGTCACAAACACAGTCACTAGTTCGATCTGGTATTAATTATCCCCTGTTCTGCAGAGATAAATGCTTAATCCTCCGGCTGTTGACACTGGAAAGGGACCAATCTACCCTAGGGTGGATATTAGACGGGGGAACTTGGCTTGGGTTGTGAGCCCCACATCATGTGCTGTACAAATGTTCACTGGCTTGGAGGTAATGGATTTCATAGGGTGGACGGGATCTTTCCGTGGCAGAACTAATCCAGAATAATACATGACCCAAGCAGTCATTGTATCAGGTTTTTCTTCCTCCCTCTATTTTTTTTTTTTACTTCGATGTAATATTTCATATTTCATGTGGAATTTCGCATTTTCAGACATTCTATTTCCTTACAGCTTACCAGCTTTCCTCCTCCAGGCCTGATACTGAGGTGAACTTCCTAAGCAGCAGTGCCCAAGGGACGTGGAGATGGGTCTGCACAACCCTTGCATCTCCGGGTGTCTTTTCACTTGTTCCTCTGGTTTCACACCCACTGGAAAGCCTAAATCAAGAAGTTTGCTTGTCAGGAAGAAAGAAGCAATGCTGATGCTACTGGAGATGGGAAAACTGCCTATTTCCAACCAAGGAAGTTGCACTGATGCCACTGTGTGCCAGGAGGACAAACCACCATCCCAGCCCCATTGGCGCCAGCCCCCAGGTGTGTTGGGACACTTGGGGAGACACTGTTGCACACGCAGTTTCTTGGTAAAGGTGAATTTTAAAAGCAAATGCAGAAACAAGTTTAAAACAGAGTATTATTGCACACAGAGCCCGAACATAAGTCACAGGTACTTGGGAGCAGCAGTTTGCTGCCCATTTACAAACAGAACAGGTTCTCAGGACAGCGCTTGTCTACACAGACTTGAACGGCTGCACCCACCAAAAGCTGATACAAAGGTTTGAATACAGGAAATAAAACAGAGAGGTCAGCACATGGTGGCACTCCTTTTTTCCCCAAACCACACTCAAAAAAGAAACTCTAGCTCAACACAACAACTACCATTTAGCTTATGGTGGCTCCATGAAGCTCTGGAGCTTTTCCTGAAGATGCAATCTGGCTGCTCTCACCACCTTTTCTTTAGGAAGAGGTGGCTGAAGCCTTCCCCACAGATTCCTGCAGAAAAAGGGAGCTTTTGCTGGGAGTATCCCAGACACAGAACGAGTTTAAAGGTTTTTTTGTTAGCTTTAGTTGTTTTACCAAAGCAGAACTTCTATCCTAGTCCAATGGAAATAGACTTTCAGTCCACCTGAATGCAGCAGTTGGCCTTTGCCACCGTCATGCTCAATTTAATCTGAAAATTAATAGTGAGGCAAAGAACCGGCATTCGAAAAAAAAAGATGAATTTTTTATTGGATTTTGCATTCCTTAACAAGAAGATAGAGAGAGGGGCTACTCGTTCCTATGCTGCTCCTGGGCAGCTTCACCTCGGCTTTGAGATTAGACTAAGATCTCTGAAGGAGAGAAGAGGAGTTTGAAGCTCAGCCAGCAAGAACATGAGACAGGGCTCAGCAAGCCTGGTTTCTGTTTTCCTCACCCTAAGAAAGTGGGTTTTGGAGATGAAAACAAAGATTCTTGCAATCCAGACTCACGGGGTCTGGTCCCAACTCTGCTGCTGATTCAAGAGTGCATCAAATAAACCTACTTCAGATCGTCCCTGGCTGATGGCTCCTCCTTCTACTCCTCAAGACAGGTGATGTTGTAAATGGAAGTCATAGGACACAGAAGGGAAATGGAGCCTGGCAGTGAAGGAGAGGGTGAAAGGGTTGCTCCAAGCAGATATTGTGCTTAAGGATATACAGGAGTCCTGCTGCTTGGCCATTCGGGATTATCCCACATGGAGTGTTCTCCAACACTCGGCCTAATCTAAAAATACACTTGCCAGCAGCAAGTTAATCCCTCCCTGTATTTTCACACAACACACACACAACATGAACATGAAGTGGACATTGTCCTGTGCCCATTATTGAGCAGCTGGCTCTGGAAAGAGCGGAATTTGCTTCCAGTAGTACGCACATCAGAGTTACATCACCTTCTTCTCAACAAACACATCACAGAGTATCCAGCTCCAAGAAACAGCTTTCTCAGATGAGCTGGAAACGCGGCTGTCAGAGGGACATGTCATTCTGTGCTTTTGGGACTAAAATGTGACTCAGCAGGCAAAATACACGGTAATCCTAAAGTCCAGCTAAGCCACCATTCCTCTTTAGCCTGGTGACAGCTGTCTTTGCTGGGATCACAGTCTAACCTACTTGCATCGTACTGCTCAGGCAGCAAAAGACACCAGAACAAGAGCACGTCAGAGCAGCGGCAGCGGGAGGCAGCTTATCTTTGTCCCTAAGGCAGGACAGCAGCTTTGATTTCTCAGTTATCTGAGGAGTGTGGATGTGTCCCTGATGATGACTTCACAGCTGTCACCACATCTCCGTGCTCCATTCTCTCCCCATTTTCCTTCTGGTAAAATGGATGGTACTTAGAGATCAGGGAAAGCATTTGGTCCTCCCTTCACCTGTCCTGGAGAAACATCTATCGACCAGATACCATTACATCAAGTCTCTGCATGCCAGTGCCAGCTGGAGCCTGAGGTCACAAAAACCTTTAGATGTTAGAGATGTTCAGAAATGTGGGGCAAGACAACAGGGTTTGTGGCCATCCTGCATTTCCCTCTCAGACTGTCCAGCTCAGCAGAGGTCAGGCATCTTTATTCCATCGGGTCAGCAATGGAAGAGACACCACACGACAGAAAAGCATCTTCAGCCCCTGGCGCTGGGTTCAATCCATCACCCAGCTGAAAAAGAGAAGCCTGGAGGCAGCCTCGTTCAGCACTGGCTGGTAAAACTCTTTACAAGAAGCTCCCAGACATGTTCAGTAAACACTGAAAATCAAATCATCCCATGCCTGTGGCTGCTTCTCCACTGCCGGCTACGCCAGCCTTGCTTAATGTGCTGAAACGCCTGTTCTGTCCAGGCCACGAGAGGCAGACGGCACCACAGCTGCGGTCTCGAGCTCAGGGCTGGAGCCCTTCAGCACCAAGAACTCCAGCAGAATGTCCAAGAGGCAGAAAACCAGGTGCCTGAAACGGAGAGAAGACAAAGCTTAGGCTGGTCAGGGCACAGCGGAGCTGGGAGATCAGCTCCAGACACACAGAAGCCAAAGCTCGTGCAAGGAAGAAGTGTTTTGACTGCCATCAGGGGAAAGACAAGAGATCTTGCACCCTAGAAGAAATGTTCTAAGGGATGATTTAGGGTTTTTTTTTCCACCCCCTAAAAGCCAGCGGGTGTTTGAAGCTGCTGAGCGGCACAGAAAACACAAACGCATCTCGTAGAGTGAGGTGGCACATGCATTTCTCTGCAGCTAATCACAAAAACGTTGCTTTCCAAATGCACAGTGACGGGTATATGAAAAACACTGTCTACACAGAGATGTAGCTCCCTACATTGTTCTAAAACCAGCAAACTAAACCACAACTTGGTTTTAATTCATCTGACATTTACAAACTAAGCAGGCCCAACAACATAATTAACAAGACTGGCTCAATCATCTCCAGCCAGACCAAGGTCCTAGACATGCACCTTCCTAATAAACAAGCCAGATGCCTTTTGATAGTGTAAAACTAGGAAAATTAGCCATATATGTTCTGTGCCAACAAGGCGGCAGCGTGAATCTCCTGGCAAAGCCCTGAGCGTAGCTACAGGCCCCATGGCAATGGTTATCAGGGTAAAGAGACGATAATCCAGGTACCTGTTTATCGCTGGATGGCCCAGGGACTCCAGCACCAGGTTCCAGCTCATCTGACATTGGCTGGTTCCCAGGATTTCTTGGATCACATCTGTCAACAGCAGAGACAAAGCGTTAGGAACTGCAGTAAAACAGTCAGTCTTCTGCTGGTGGGTACTAAATCAAAGTCTGTGATGGTGCTCTGAGCCTGAGACATGTCATACCCAAAATTACCACAACAGAAAACAGCCAGGGACTGGACCAAACATCAGAAAAGCATTCCAGCTTGGGAGGGCATATACTGGTAGCACTTTTTTATCCCCAGAGGCCAGTAAGGGCCCCTTACACTGCAGCGAGGAGTTAAAAGTTCAGACTGGACTCACAGGGCTTAGGCAGCAGCTGCTTTAATGCCAAAGGTCCCCACATCAGACTTCAAGAGAGGGAAATCCAGTGCAGCTGGGCTCAGGAGTCCAGGCCAGGGGAAAAGCCATTCTTTAGGCTTCACCTTATGACTCTTCTCAGCAACCGTACCTTTTGGCAGCAGGTGGGAGCACAGAGTGGCACTGGCACTAAGCACAAATATGTGGCCAGTCTGCATCTGGGAATCACCAAGACATGTGTCCTTTCTCTCTGAGCTGTGCTGCTCATGCAAACTCATCTAGAAGTGGGAAACTGTGGGGTTTGCTTGCAGGAAACCATTGAAACCTCAAAGTTCATGAATGTTTCCCACTGCTCTGGCACGAACAGGTTGCACCGCTGTTTGCAACCGTGTTTTGAGAGATGCCAATGCACTGCAAAGTTCCTCAATCTCCCCACGTTCACGGGGCACACTTACTAGGCAAGATCCCCATCAGGCTCTGCAGGGCCTGCTCTGCTGTTGCTTTCTTCTGTTCCTCTGTCCTGGCTGGTTTAGGCGCTGCTGGTAAAACTCCTCCTGGCCAGATGGATTCCTGCAGCAACTGGAGGTACTGGACCCAGCGCTGGGTGCAGGTCAGGTTAACCACCTGGACTTCCAGCCACCTGGGAGAGAGAGAAAGGTCAGGAGAAGTCAGGCTGGGTACCAACTCAGGAGCTTTCTGCCAATCAGAGGCCCTGGAGGGGAAGATCAGCTTGTTGGGTAAATCAATACACAGTTTCCAAGTCCATAGCTTAAATATTTTCAATTAGCTGACTTTCCCCATGCAGCAGAAATAGGTATATGTTCCCTATCTTATAGACAGAAACATATGTGTAAAGCCACAGGGGAAAAGCAAAAGTCATGAAAAGTCCCATCACCCTGCTGTGCACAGGAAACCAAAGGAGTTCAGGACTCTAAAAGGAGTGCAGCTAAGGGATAACACCGGCCTCAACCTCCTAAGTTATGTCCATGCACAAGCTGAAATAGAGCTGGAAGAATTACCAAAACTGATGTTTTAAAACAACCCCCGTGACTGACTGGAAGGACAAGAGCATGTCCTGGCAATCCCTGCTGCTCTCATCAGTCCCTCTGCTGTCAAGAGAGGCAAAGGTATCTTGCCTAGAGACCAAAAAACACACTTCAAGGATGGAAAGGCATGAAAATCCTGCTTATATGCGCTCCTATCACTCCCCCTGCTTCCCAGCCCCGCTCCGTCCACCGGTGACGGGCAATGATATCATCGCTGCTCCCATCCAAAACTCCGCGCTGCACATCTATTAAAAGGAAAGTTAGGTACCTGCCAACAAAACTGCTGGTCAGCCCTCCCGCTGGGTCACGACTGTGCCCTTTATACGGTAACAACCTGCAAATCCCGAGGCCGCAGGAATGCTGCTCCTGCACGGGGGAGATGTGTCCGCACCACCCCAGTTTCTACATCAATCATGCAGACCTGCTTTCCCAGACGTGAAATCACTTGCCCGTGTAACAGCAAAGCCGCGGCTGTCACTCAAAACTCGTCTAAAATCTCTCCCTTCCTCAGAATAAGGAGAAGCCAGCGGATGAATTCCTGATGCCACGGAGGCCAACAGGAGGGTCCCCGTCGATTTGGGAAGCGCGGGACTCGGTGCAGCAGGACAGCGATGGCCTGATGCCGCCGTCCTCATCAGCGGGAGGCTCCGGAGGAGCTCGGGGCAGGGAGAAAGCTTGTGATTTTGCCAGTACTTCAAGAGTCCCCGAGGAGAAGAGACCACAAGCAGGGCCATGAGACCCGTTCCTCTTGGCAGCCGGTGCTCGTGCTTGCAATTCCGTCACCACTACGCCCCGGCAGCTCACAGTACATCCAAGAGCACGGGCCCTGCCAAGGCAAACTTTATTTAACCTGCGCTCTGCCAGACTGTCTGCATTCTTCTCAGGCGAGGCATTCGCGCCAAGGGCGTCTTTCCCTGCACAACCAGGACAAGGCGAGTGCAGAGAGTCAGGAACAGCAACACCTAAAGGCAACCAAGGGCAGAGGAATGGCAGGAAACCATCATCGGGGCCAGGACTGCGTGATGCTCCCTTCTTCAGCACAAAATGAGGTGCCCTGAAGGTTGCGCACCTAGGAAATGGCAACTGCAAAAGCAAAGGCCCTTCAAAAACTGGAAATGAGCTGCGGTGCAGTGGTAAGGCCTGCGATATTGCAGAGAAAGGTCTTACTGGAGCAGGGGGAACGCTCCCAGTGATCCCAGTAACAGCACTGGAAATGGGCAGACACGGCCTTCACACTCAGCCTCACCAGGGACTCGGAGTACTGATGTTGCTACAAGACAGTTCCAGAAATCTAAAGCGTAGTTTCTACCTAACTTAGAGGACAAAATGTCACAGCACAGCCTTGCCTGGGAAAAGGCTGTGTTTGAAATCCATTTGCTTAAAAGGGTTTTTATCTTCAGCCATCAGCAGAGATTAACACCCTGGATCATGTTGAACCCTCCAGCCATCTCCAACCAAATTAAAGCGTTAAGCTGTGGCTGCTCTAGGGGCAGGAGCTTTCATTAACATGGTTTTTCATTAACATGTTTTCTTATTACTACCTGCTTTCCTAACAGTGAAAACATTTGATGAACAACAGAAGTTCAGAGGCTTGGGGACAGAGCTGCCAGCAGCACAGCCCTGCACCCAGGGAGATCAGATTGAACGTCAACCTGATATTCATCTCAGCAATAGTCGCTTACCATCCTTTTAAAGGTTGTAGAAAGCAAAGAACAAGCTTTCTTTTTCTTATGAATGTTCCTAAAACAACAACAATCAAGCAAATAGTGGGCAGAGTGAAAGCTCAACTGGGAGAACACAGCACATGTTTCCTGACAGCTCAAGAGCAGCCCGAGAACTGACGAACGCTGGAAGGCCCAGTACAAACAACCTCTCATTTCGAGCTCATTTATTTCCAGAAAGCCACCAGAACTAGGTAACGAGGCCCAGAAGCAACACCTATAAATCTGATTGCATGTGCACGCACTGCGATTATGCAAGTGCTTACCGGTCTTGATTCCCACAGTTGCAAAACACAGTTGAGGGGTTTTTCTTTTTACTTAATCTGGCCGCTCACCGCGTTCTGCTTTGGGAAGCAAAGGGCAGGATCTGAGAAGGGTTTTGCCCCACTTGCACTAGTGTTTCCTACAGCTCCATGAGAAAAGCCAACGTGCTTCATCGCACGGTGCTCAGACAGGAGGAAAGGGGGAAAAGGCACCCAAAGCCACAGAGCATAAAAAAAAGGAAGAAACTAAACAAGAAAGAACCCAAAGCTGGGTGCAAATGGAAGGACGACTAATGCCACGGTGCTCTGGCTTCCATTTTGCTGGTCTATCAGCGTGTGGAGCCAAAACAAAAGCACTGGGGACAGAGGAACTGTCAAGACCGGTCCATCTGTCCCAGCATCCTCCCTGGGTGAGCAGCTGATGCTCTCAGATGCTTCAAAAGAGAATCTCAAAACAGAATAACCTGCCACGAAGACTAAGAGCTCACACTTCTCACACAGGAACTCCAGATATGTGCTGGTCCAAAGCTGACCTTTGCCAGCAGATCACAGATGATTTTTTGTACTATTAAAGGACGAAGCATTTGAGATCCGTGCACCACATCAAAAGCACACACACGCCTTCTTCCAGGTAGAAATAAATCCAGCAAGAAACACAAATAGATCTATATTTTTTTTCGAATGGCTGATGAGTTACTATTTCCATTCTGCTATTTCATGAAGAAATAGCCTTAATAAGAAAGAAAAACAAACCCACCACTGAACCATCTCCTTACACTTTCAGCTGAGACCAGAAATAGAGAGCAAGTGACCTCCTGGGCTCAGACGTTCAAATGCTTCGATAATGCCCAATGCAAAGAGACAGACCGCAAGGGCCTGGACGTTAGTCTGGAGGTGCATAACTTGCCCATGCTGTAAGGGTCCTCTGTTCGAAATAGCTGCTGATGGAGGAATGAAATGGCTGCTAAAAAAGAGCCCATTTAATGCTATGGCTTAAGCTGGAACTCCAAGGTCAGCTGAAGGGGCCCATTAAGATGGGAACGGCAGAAATGCCCTAGAAATGAGAAACAAGGCCTGGGGGGTACATACCTTGGCTCTGCTCCTGCACCTAGAAGCAAGAAGGGCTGCTAAGACAGAGCAGCCTATGGTAAAGACAGGTTGAGAGTCAGGAACAGGCAAAACATGGTGTATGGACTTGGTTTTACCTGTCTATGGACTCGGTTTTACTTGGTCCTGCGAGCTTGATGCGATCACTTCAGCAGACTACCCAGAGAGTTCATTTGTAGACAGAAACAGCTCAGCGAGAAAAGGCTGGATGGGTTGGATTTGCTTAGTCTGGAAAATAAAGATGACCCAGGAACGGACAAAAAGGTGTGGAACTACCCTTAAATTTACAAAAGGCTCCTAGAAGCTGGTAAATCTCTGCTTTTCTCCTCCATCAAGGTTAGAAGAACTGCTGAGTTCACTTGAGCTGAGGAATGGTTGAGATTAATATGCTGACTGCCATCAGAATCTGAGGCCACAGCAATGATGATTCCCTCAAAACGGGGGATTTTAAAGATTGAGACAAACACAAACTGGAGGCCACGTTAGGAAGAAGAGACAAGAAAGTCTCTCCTGGTCTGCTTTAGCTTTATAAATACAAATAGCTCCATAAATATACATGAACTGTACATAACAGTAGCAAGTTCAGCTCAACATCTACTTTCAACCCCAGAACACGGCCTCTATTTCCCCAAGGTCAGTTAATACAGAGTGGCTAACCAGAAGCTCAAAAAAGGCCCGTGAGACCGAGGTAGTCAAAAAGATTTAAGAAAAAGGCAACATCTGGAAACACACAAGGCATTCGAGCATCTGATTCTTATGAAATCAAAAAAGGCTGGTACTTAAATCACCAGCCCATCCCTCCCTCCGCAGTACTTGTCCCCCAAATTCCTCCTCAAATTGTGCCTCAAACCACAAGAATCTCCTCGACTCAAGGGCTCAGAAAGAGCAACATTTCAAGGCTTTGACTGTAAAACATTTTTGAGCAAAGCTTGTAAAACCAAAGAAACAGCTGCAGCGGGCACTGTTAGAAGAATGGAAAAAACACAAGTGGAGAGTTTGTGCCCCCAGGCTGGGCTTTTAGCACCTGCTACTTGAGCCCACGTCCACTTTGCAGCAGAAACATGTGCACCCTCAGCTCAAACGCCTTCCGAGCAAACCCACACTTGTCCAGGCCATCAGTAAACCCTCTGCACAGGAAGGAAACAGGAAAAAAAACCCCACAAACCCTCCATAAATCAAAGAATATAAAGCATCCTGAGTCCTTTTAAACTTCTGGCCAAAGACACACACGCAAAAAGTAAACTATCCTTCTTGCCTTACTGGAAATGTTCCTCTCCTGCTGCCCTATAAAACATTTACAATTGTATACGCCGTGAACAATACGTCCTGTGCCCCGGCCTGAGCAGATGGTAATGAAGTGTTTGAGCAGTGAGGCAGCGGCCCCATCGCATCTTGCCAGGCTTGCACCTCCCGATCACATCGAGGGCACCCGCACCAAAGGGAGAGAGAAAAGAGATCAAGCTCCAAGTTCCCGTCGGTAGGATTTGCATCCACTGGGCCTTGATTAGACTTACTCCCAAACTAAATATTGTAAACCACAAAGCTGGAACGTCTTCCCCCCACCCCGGGGAATTAATCGAGCTGCTCTGCTGTGGTTTCTGCTTTCCTCAAGTTATATCTCCCTGCGATGCCATGGGGGTTTAGAAAAGTGGGAGAAAGCTATGGGATTAAAAGAAACTAACCCCAAGCCCCCTTGATTTTTAACAAAGCGTCCCGGCTTTCGATAACGTCTTCATCAAGTATTTATTGAGCCAATTAAGCTCTCGGTGGTGCCCCAGGGAGAGGCTAGGCTGGCTCAGCCAGGCCCTGCTCACAGCACATTGCTTCATTAGCCCACTTTGGAATCAAAATACATAAATACACCATTAACCCTTCACAAGCCAGAAAAAGCTAAAACCAACAAGGAGACATTATCCTCTCTGAATACTTCTCTTCTTTGTCTCCTCTATTTGAAATAGGAAGTTGTTGTGGGTTTTTTTTTTAAATCCAGAAAAAAAGTTGGCATGTATCTAATTGCTGAAATGGAGTCAAAAGAGAAAAAAAGAGAGATGCAGTTAAAATAATGTTGCAATTGTTATTAAAGCACAGAGTGCTTGCTTCGTTCTAGCGGCTGTTTTTGGAAGAATGCTGCTTCTAGAAGAGGAACAAAAAAATTGTTTGGGACAGAGATTCAAAGGCAGATCCAAAATTTCCAGGTGCTTGGAGACAACTGAATCGAGGCCCATTTCCAAGTTGGTTTTTATTTACTTTACATACACACACAAAGACACACACAGTCCCGCAGATCGCTTTGCTGACATACCACAGGCCTGCGATTTCTCCTGCTCAATACAAACAGCCAAACCCCGAGATGAAGAGGAAGATGCCATAAGGTTGGCTCCCCTGCATACACACTCAGTGCTGGTTTTGAGGCTGGGGTTCACATTTCCATCACCACAGAGAGACAAAACCTTTGCTGCTGCGTACCCGGGTCTGCCAGCACAGCCCCTCGACGCATGGTTGCAAAGTCCTTACTAAACATGCCCTAATCAACTCCTGAGGTAACGAGCCAGAAAAGTAAATGGATTTAGTTGCTCCAGCTGCACTGAGATTGCAGTTTTGGCAGCTCATTTCTGCCAGAACTCAGAGGTGCTGCCCAAGCCCGGAGCGTTAAGCTACCTGCCAGCTATGAAGCCAAAGGAACGTGGGACCAGCCGTGCTGGGAACAGCATAAACCTTCTTGGCTTCCCCTGGTGCCTGAAGAGCATGAGCCGACCCTTGGTTTTAATATATTTTTCAAGAGATAATGCAGAGGTGGAACAGGGAGCCTCTGCAGTGAACAGCCACGTCCCACCCCAGGATACCCCCGACGCCGGGTGACACAGGGACAGCACAGCTTTGTGCCAAGCCCTGGTGCACGCTGGGCTCTGGCTCAGCCTCTCGGCTGTCAGACACAGGCAGGGCTGGGCAAAACCGCTCACCCATGTGCAGAACATTCCCAGCACCGCTCCCAGCAGGCAGGTTTGCTCAGGGACATTGAAGAGGGTCAGGCGACACCACGTGCCAATGGCACTTTCAAGTCAAGAGGAACAAGGAGGCTGCCAAGGGTCTTTGTTTTCATAACTTCTGTTGGCACGGAGATCAAGGAAGAAAGAAGAGAAAAACCAGAAAAAATAATACCCAGCAAGCAACGCCCTGAAGCTCCTTGACTCACACCAGTGCTTGCACAAGTGACACCTGCGCTGACATTGTCAATTCGGGCACCCTTTAGAGCGGCATAGATGTTGGACTACTAAGGGACCCCAAGAACTGCAGGAACCCCTTACGGCCCCATTAATTGACAACTCAGGTGCTTTGTCAATCACAGGCCATGGATATCAGCCTGAGAAGTTTTCACTTGGTGGGGCTGACCCCTACCGACTTGAAGCCCTGGCCAAAATTTAGGCTGCGACAAGAATTTGGATGCTCCAGGCCTACTGCTAATAGGATGAAGGCTACGATGCCACCGTGGCCTTGCCCAGCTCTTCACCCCCAGCAATGCTTGACGCAATCTAGCACCTCAAATCAAAAACAACCCCCTGCTGCTACAGCTTTCCTAGGACCATCCAGTCCTATTTTAGTGCACATATTCAAAACCTGTTCCGTGTACTGTCCAAGCTCAGATGGACTTTCCTTTCTGATGGTAATTCAGCAATGGCTGAAACCTTGGAAGAACCAGCTCAAGAGAGGAATCCCTACAAGGAAAAGAAGTCCAAGCTAGCCAGACTCGAAAGGAACCAGAGCTAGAAGAATATGCAAGAAACTGCCCTCCAAAAAGCCTAATGGTCAGCTGTGATCAGTCTCAAGGCATCCCCAGCTCTCCCTCTACATCTCAGATGAAAATATCACTTCCCCAAACCCACCTGCTTTGCTGAGGAATGACAGGACAGGGGACAAAGCCTGGAGGAACAACCGAGTGACACAAAGCAAACAGCAAGCAAAGCCATGCTGAGCTCTTGGGTGAGGCAGGGATGCTTTGTATGTTTTTTAACTTGTGCTTGGTGGAACACGACACCATCAAAGCTGCCTGCATAGGACCACACACTCCCCTATTCACACAGAGCTGCTTCTGAGCCCCGTGCTTGGGTTATAGGGTGCAGAGAGCCAGCATGTGCCGAGACATCTTCCCTCTGCTCCGTGGCTTGCATCACCACGGCTTTCTGTTGGGGTGCAGGGGAAGGAGCTGGGAGAAGCATATAGACTTAGATCTGCACCTAAAATCCTCCCAGGTCCACTCTGCTGGGGCTCCTCTGCGGAACAGGACGTAGATGTGGTCCTGGTAGTGCCCCGGTACGGTGAGCTGGTACCCAGCAGCTGCCCCTGGCTCATCGCAGCACTGGCAGAGCCCTGACCTAGTGACCACTGTGCTGTCGAGGACAGAGCGAGGGCAGGCGACGGGGTCACAGCCAAGGCGTGCTTCGCGTGCTTGACGTGTATTTTTAACTTCGCTTTGACTCACACGGCTCTAAAAAGTGCACGGATTCTCCAAATGCTTTTTAGCTCTTCCACCAAACGCCTCCAGGGCCCAGAATAGCCCCAGCTACTCCCCTTTGCAAACAGGTTGCAGCCTCCCCACCAAAGAGAGGAGAAAACTGAACTGTAATTCTGTACGTTTCCAGCCTGTGGGAGGGAAGCAGGAGCCGCACAGAGGAGGGTGTGGAGCCGGAATGGGGCCGTGGGTTTGTTTACAGGCACAGACCCAGCTCGCAGAGGCTGCTGGAAGCTCTACGCAGCCCCCGGGGTCGTCCCCGCTTCCCAGCGAGCCTCCCGGCGCCTCCGCCTCTCCTTTCGGCTCCAAAAAAGGATCACTCCCTGTTACATAATGGCATGAGCGCCGCAGGGATGTGGGTTTGCGCACCCTTTTACTTAACAATACCTTTTTCGGTCATACAGCCTTCCTCTCCTCGGTTGCCATCAAACTGACAGGCAGGGGAGACGCAGAGCACCCGACTCCAGCTATTCCGGCTATGGAGAAGAGGGGAAAGGGGAGCGTGGTGGGATGCTCCACACAGAGAATGGGAACAGAGCAGGGTAGGGAGGTCCCGTAATCAGCAGAGTGGTCACTCCTCACCAAATCCAAGCTGGCAGGGGAAAATTCAGCAGCAACCCCCTTCCTAACACCTAAAACACTGCTAGGATATCTCCTTTCCACCACCCACCACCTAACCCAGAAGAACCTCATCCTGTGGAGGGATGATTCCTACTTGTACTGTGTGAGCAGTAACAGTTAGAGATAGGATACGCGCCCACATGCTGCCCGGTGTTTGAGCAATGATGCTTTGAACAGCATATGCCCCCAGAAACAGCTTCTGGTATGTTCTCCACCTGTAAAGGGCAGTCAGACACAATGGCAACTCCTTCTCTGTCCCCTCCACACCAGACCCCAGGACTCCCAAAAGTCCCAGAACAAGAGCAGAGCCAGGGTCAACGTGGGGATTTCGGCACAGACACAGGCAGGAACACGGGGTTAATTAACAGGGCTGTATTTACACCCTGTCGACACCAAGGAAACACCCACCATTGCACGTGGGTTCACCCAGACCTGTTGAACCTACAGGCATTTTTCACCGTCACGCTGCTCCGCTCGCACAATTTGTGGAGCTCCTCCGCCTTCCCGAGCCAGACGTGCTGTGTGTGTGACAGCTTCTCTAGTGGAAAATACCAAGGCCACGTGTCAGTGCCGCAGGCTCCTCGGGTGACCTGGACGCAGCATATTAGGAGGTGATGACGTGCCTATTCAAGCTCTCATACCTCCAGTTTACACACGAGGATTGGGTTCCAGCTCATTCCCCAAGAGACCAGAGCCCATTTTGGAGAAATGGGAGCAACACCCACCTCTTCCCACCCGAGGAAGCAGACTCAGGAGCGATGGTGAGCAGCCCCTGACCTCAAAACACTTCAGCAACCTCTGCTCAGGGCAGCTTAAATTACCAGCTCGGTTATAACATGCTCCCCTGCACACTGTGACACCAGCTTTGAATGCCTGCAGGAGAAGAAACGGCGCAGGAGTGGGATAAGCACCGCTCCGAGGCTCCCCCTAGCCAAAGTCCTTCTGGGAAGGCTTTTCTTTTGCTCTAAAGGACCATCTCCTCAGCTGGCGATAGTCACTGACCCATACAAGCAAACAGAAATGCTCTCTGTTTGTGTGTCTTGGCCTAGCGCCTCGCCACGCAGAGGCACTGGCCCTAGCAAAGCTTGGCAAGTACATACCAGCTGGAAAGGAAGTTTTTCCTCGTACATCTGGGGGTCACTGCCCAAAACACAGGCACTCCTGGCCCACCACAGAGCAGAAAGGGGTCCCTCAGCGACAGCCGTGCTCTGAGCTGTTACTGTACAAGTCGCTGTTCCCTCTGCCTGTTTGTTCTCCTTTTTGTAGAAAGAACAAGCTGAGCCCTTGGGCAGTGAGAGAACAGGAGGTCAACAGCATCCAGTCTCTCACTGGAGGTCCAAGGAGCATTTCTGCCCCTTCAGGAGGCCAGAAGCCTCCTGTTCCCATGGCTGGATCCTTCCTTTCCCGTGTTGTTCAAGGACAGGAGGCTGCCCGCTGGAGTAACATTGCTGCACACAGGGAAAACAAGCCCTAGGGCAAATCTCCAAGATGTTGACTCTACACACACGACGTATTTACAGAACCTTGTTGTATGATGCGACAGAAACCATTTACAAACAAGAGCTCTGTTTTAGACCCTAACTCCAAAGGCAATGGCACCTCACAGAGCTGCGAGGTTGGTCACTGAGGTCTTACCTTTGAATGAGGGTCCCAAAGAGCAGGTGAAAGATCTTCTGGATGTTCTCCGTGCACAACCAGCCCCAGTGGTCCATCAGCAACAGGCGAAGCACGTCCAGGGCCAAGTCAGCCAAAGCTGTCTCGGAGTCTGCAGGAGGGAGAGGATGGTCAGATGAAGAAGCCAGCTCAGTGCCTAATTAAACCTGGTACAAAGCACCAGCTGAAACTCACTCTTTTCCCCCACAGCCTGCTTGATGCTCTTCTCCCAGCTTAGCACCTTGTGCCACACTCAGATGACCTGCCTGTCCCCCCAGGCTCCTGCCCCCACCACTCTCTGTCATTTCCACTTTCATCTGAGTGGCCCCAACCTCTCTATCAAAGAGTCCACCAGACCAGAACGCGGCCGCTCCGAGTGCTCAGTTCCTTCTCAGCTAAGCTGAGGGATTATCAAATCCCAGTCCACACACAGGGATGGCAAAAAGCTCAAAACAGGTGAGAAAGAAGGCATGGACTGTAGCCAGGAGAAAGGTGCATTGCTGAGGATTATTTTCCTAGTTTTCGCCAACGCTTTCCCCTCTTTCAACGTGCAGTTTTCCAGGCACAAGGCTCCAATCAGTGTCTTCAGGCTGCCATCGTGTGGCAGCTCCAAGTTGCAGCAGGAAGATGGATGAACCACATCTGGATAAATCAGATGGATCAGTTAAAACAAAAACCCACACACATGCCCACATCTCCCTGGTGACACAGACTTGGGAGAGCAAAACCTCTCTGTGATGCTCAGGAGGATCTTAAAGCCTACAGCATAAACACATTCCACTTGCTAGGGAATTACTTTTATGCTTATTAACGTACCACAAACCTGCCCGAGACAACCACTCCTAAGCCAGTGCCCCAACCTGGAGCTACTCATGGGCTCTGTGGGCAGAGTGAGCTTCCGTACAGCAGCTTCTGATCTTTCAACCACTCTCTGCCCACAGAGAGACAACTATTTAGATAAAGGGGAGTGGGATTCTGGACCCCAGTAGGTCTCCTTTCCTCCTCTTCCTCTCTCTGCTGCTGATGAGTTGGGCTAATTAACTCCAGGCTGTGTTACTTGGCAAAGACAGGGCATTTGTGTGTTTGACACCTCGTGCTCTGGGCCATGCCTAAGTTACTCCTCGCTCACTTTGCCCTTTGGAACTTGACTTCTCTGTGCAAAAACTGGAACAGGCAGTTCGGCTTCACCATAACCCTGTATAAAAAGCATCAGCAACAAGCTCTGTTTATTCCCGTAGCATCCAGATCCCCTTCGTCCGTGAGCTGCTGGCCAACCTCTTCTGAGAAGTCACCCAGTGAGCAGATGCGGACACTGGTTGGCTTTGTAGCCAGCTGCTCCCCAGACATCCATTCCCTTCGCCCTGCCAGACCAGCCCACCCTGTCTCGGCGCTGAAGCATCACAGATCTGCAGGCATTTGACATCATTTACATTAAATTCCCTTCAGAGTTCAGCTAACTTGGCCTGCCTGTATCTCTTGTGTTCTGCGCAGAGCACTGGCCTCAAATTCCTGTCCTGCTCCCTGGCAGCCCCAAAACAACCGCGGGTGCGTGTTCAATGATAGGCAAAGCTGGTAGCACAGGCGAAGCTTTAGAAAACCAGACCTATCCTGTCACAAGCACATGCTTTCAGTCAGAGCTTGCCAAACTTGAACCACTGCAGTGAAATTTTTGGAAAGTTCCAGCTTGATACAGCTCAGCTTTTCCAAGAAAAAGATTAGAGAACATATTTTTGCTCATGTTCAGGATAATCTTGTAGCTGCTGTGAGAGGCTGTAGCAGCCCTGTGCTTCAGAGGAGAGATTGATAACCAGAAAGGGAACATCATTCCTTGAACTGGGATTGCGTGTTTTGTACTCCCATCAAATCTATCCAAACTTAACTGAAGCTCAAAGGGTCCTTTTACAGTGCACGGACATATCAAGGCTAACTTCAGACTACCAAGAAACCATAATCTGGCCATTTTTCAGTTTCTAAGAGCTTGATTTTACAATCATTGGCAGTTTAAGCAGCGTGTCCTTAAGAAACTTACTTGTGCAGTAACTGTACTGCACTAACAGAGAGGCTGAGCTCACCAGAGTCCGCGTCCGGATGCGTCTCCTGCTCCGACCTGTCCAGCCCGTCCATATCCTCCTGCACGGAGCTTTCTCTGCTTCCCCCACCCTCGGGAGCTTTGCTGGTGAGCGATTCCAGCAGCTTCTCCTGTTTCTGGATGAAGGACTCCATAGCGGCCAGTGACAGGGTGCCAGACACCTGGAAAAGCACCAGTAAGTTAGTGCCACAGCAGAGAGCTGCAAACAGCCAGAACTGAACAAAAATACAAGGTCTCCACTGCCCAGACAGCCTGGTCTGCACCTTCCTCTACCCAACAGCACAACGTGGGCTGCTTATTTCCTTTCTGCAAAAACCTGGCACATGGGAACAAGCCACGACCCTTGTGTACACGGATTATTCCAAACCAGCACACAAACAGGGCAATGATGAGGATTGTGAAAGAATTGTGAAAGGATTGTGAAGGATCTGGACTTACGGCGCTGCTCTCTCTGACAGAGTAGACGATCCTGTCATGTGCTTCACTCACACTCAGCACTGGAGCAATTTTACTGGATGAGAACCTCAGCCTGGACCTGAAGAGCAGAGACACATCACAGTCAGGGTCTTCTCTGCGAGCTGCAAGCCATGAGTTTCTCAGCCTCAGCTAAGAACCTGGACCTTTGTCCAGCATCACCCCCAAGCTAAGTCATCTGATTAAACCTAAAGTGGTTCAAAAAAGCATCTGTTCCAAGGGATAACTGAGCGGTGGCAGTGAAACCATGCAACAAAAGCATTAAAGGGCTTTTCCCCAACTCCACGTGGGCCTAGCCAAGGCTTTCCAACACCCATCGCACACGTACACCTTCCTCGGCAGGTACGTTAGATAAAAGCTCACACGTATTTCTGTTCAGAAAGGTGTGAGCATTGCAGCCTACAAAGGAGAGTGTTCAGAAAAGCTTCTGAGATGGAACATACTCAGCAGGATTGTGAAATCCGATTATAAACACACACGCACACAGAAGGCAGGATAGGAAAGAGCATTTGAGATTGGGGGATAAATTGTAAAATAGCCTGTTTATCGTTAAGGAATGTACTTTTCAGCCAAGATGCTTCAAAACTTGTACTTTTTTGGTTTGCCTTTTTGTCCAAAGCAGCTTTTTCTAACAAAACATCTCCTTTCCAGGAAAAAAAGGCCATACTTGTGCAGAAACCTTCCCTTCTTCTGTACGGGAAGACTCACTGATGAGCATAACGGGGCTCATGACCGCCAGCAACACCATATAAACACTTAGTGAGCAACTTACAACCTTGAACACTGCTCCTAAATAAATATTTGCTGGGCAAGGTGCCAGGCCACTGTGTGAAACCTTCAGGTAGACAACTTACAGCTGTATTTTGCAGTGACTCACTACACATATAGGCTGTGCACGTGTTTAAGGGTAAAAAGCGATTCTCCAGGCGCATCAATATCTTTGCTGGCAAATGCCATCACCTCAGGAGGAAACGCATCTTCAGTGAAAACCTGAGCACTCCTGGAAAATCCTTGATCCAAAGAGAACTCAAATACCTTCACTCAGCGTGTGAAAAGCAATTCAGCTACACTATGATAGCCCGTATTATCCACAACAGGTAAAGAACCAAGTCAGTATTTTCCCACAAGGGAGTTGGTTTCTGTACGAAATCTGTGTTCTGCATAAAGCACAGGGGAAGCTTAAAGAGCCCTTACTTGTTGGACCTCTTCCCATCTGTCTGAGGTTTCCCATCCACTTCAGACTCGCTGAGATCCTCCGTGGGGCTCTGGGGCTCTGATCTGGGAAATGCCGTCTTCAGGGTGTCCACGATGGCATTGACAACGATCTGCAAAAGCCAAAAGTGCTGTCAGTTATTGAATATATTCCTTGAAAATGCATTAAGAGTTTTCACATTTGTGCTCTGTCTTCTATTAAAAACCCCAAGTTCTTTGAGACAGGTTCTGACTCGTCCTTGCTTAATGGCTTTTTGGGCAAGGTGAGCCCAGCTACACAGAGAGTGAACTAGTTTTTTGGCTGCTACCACAAGTTTAGGTGCAGTTGTCACTGGTTCAGATAAACAGATTCCCACTTGTCTACCTTGTCTATCCTGGACACAATGAAGGGCTTCTTGACGAACGCAATCCTGGCGTCAGTGTTCAGGGCGAGGAACTCCTGCATCTCCTCACTGTTTGCAATCTCGGGGACCGCACACAATTGCTGCAAGGGAAGATGGAGCTTTAGGTCTTTTTTTGAGTGAAATTCCCAACTCCATGATGCAAAGTGCAGGTGGAACAGATGTGATGTGCTCCACCGTGGGTACAGAGCTGCCCTGAGTGCTGTTTTCTATCTCACAGGGACATCCATGCGAGTATCTCACCTTCAAGAAAGATTCCAGCAGACTTTTTCTGGCTTCCACTTTATCGCTGTCCATGTTTCCAAATGGGAGGTCAGGGAACAGTTTCTTTGGGCCTTTGATATCTACAAAAGAAATAAACCCATTAGCAAGGCTGAGAAAATTGCAACAGCTGTATTAAAATCTTAATGCTTTCATGCATCTTCATACACACCGCCCAGCATCAGCCCAAGATAATAACACCCCTCAAACCAGGGTGGCCAAATTGGACCTTAAATCCACACAGAACTTGTGGTCAGCTGGATTTCCTATCATCCCTGCATTTCATGTTAAAGAAGTAAGAATACCAGCTTTGCACAGGGGCTCTAAACCACTCCAAGAGCCCACAAATTCTCACAATTGTCACAACCAAAGGGTTATGTACGAACATGCTAAATTCAATGAAGCTTTACACATAAGTAGCATTAAAATAAATAGTGTTTTCTTTATTAAAAAAGCTTAAGTACAAGACATATTACTCTACTTTCTTGCATGCAAGCAAGATGCTTGCAGATACCATTGTTTCTTTTCACTGTTAAGGTGCAAAACTACAAAAATCAAGCTTTGTGATCCGAAAAAGAACCAGCATGTTTTGAAACACTGGAATCTGCTGCCAAAATAAAACAATTTCTCCTCTAGCCAGCTCTGCTCAGAACAAGGACAAGGGTATCACAAAAAGCCCAGCATCCAGAGCAGAGGAACAGGGACCAGGGTGAGAGGGAAACGCATTTTCTCAGAAAACTAACGCAGACACTGACTTTTCAGGAACTTGCGGAGCTCTGGTTTCTCCTCCAGCCTGGTCTGGAGGTTGAGGAACTCCCGGTAGCGGCGGTTCACAGTGTGGTAAGCCATTTGCTGAAGGCTGCCTGCACTCTCGCTCTCCAGGGCTGTCTCGTACTGAGGACAAAAATAATAGTTGATAATCCTTCCAGACCTCAAAACAACCCCCACCACCTCCAGACATTCCTCAGACTGTCCTTTCCCTCAAGAACAGCAGCTACACAGCACATGAACCCCTCGCAATAAAGGGAATGGTGAAAACAGGATACAAACGCCTCAAAACAGCCCCACAAGATGCTTGGTCAAGAGTGGGAACCCCATCCTGCACCCAAACAGCCACTGGAAAAGCCAGTGTGCCCGATGTTCTCCTACCAGCAGGCAAAATTTGTTGTCCAACCACACACAGCACAAATTCTCATCTCCAAACACCACGCGTGCTCCCCTGGCAGGGATCTCAGAAAAGGGATGAGTGCAGGGGAAGCCTTTACCTTGACTGTGTATAGAGTGTAGGGGTGGAAGCCGGTCCCGCTGTGCTCTCGAGCAGTGATGGTCCCAGTTATCCGCAGGTTCTGGATGACGACCGGCCCGTCAGGGCTGCTGAGGGGCTCAAAGCTGAAGGTGCTGATGGAAGCCGTCGGGGAAGATGAGAGCAGAGTCTGCCCCTGGTCTGGGGGGCTTTGTGGGGGACCCTCTGCTGCCCCCAGATCTTTCCCCAAACTGGAGGGCCTCTGCGAAGAGGATTTTTTGGGGAGAGTCGGGCTTTCCTCTTCCTTCTCCACTGCTGGGTCGATCTGGATGTCAGGGCAGGAGCTCAGCACCGATGTGGGAAGCAGGCCAGTGTCCGAGCTGGTGGCAGTGCGCTCCTCCAGGTCTCCTGCGCCGTCCTCCGAGGCAGCCGGTCCTTCCAGCGCAGCAGAGGTGTCCTGGAGGGGTTCATCGAGGAACTCTCCTGCGGGCGATGGTGCCAGCAGGTCCGTGTCCTGGCCCACGTCAGGCATGGGGGACTCCAGCTCCAAACCCTCGCAGGGGAATAGGGAGCCCAGGGCTTGTGGGCGGATAACGGGCTCCTCTGTGCGGCACAGTCCGCTTGCTGGCTCCTCTCCTCTGTCACCAGCAGATGCTGCCTCTCTCCCAGACACCTCTGCAGCCCTCGGGGAGGGGGACAGCCCAGCAGGGCTGGCATCTGTTTGCACCAAGGGCAAGAAATCAGGTACTGGGCTCACAGAGGGTGGCTCTTCCTCCCAGGGCTTTTTGGAGAAAGCCCCAATGAGCAACAGATTGATCCAGTCAGGATCGGCCATCTTCCTGATGGCCGGTAGCAACACGTTGCAGGTGACCAGCTCCACCACCACGAAACGGCCCGTCCGCGTCTCCAGGTGGGGCCGGGGCACCAGCGCCTGCAGCAGCTCCTCCACAGCGGCCCGGGCGTAGCTCACCTCTGCTGCAGGACTGTGCAGCGCAGGGTGTGGCCCCGTCAGCCGGCTGTACTCCTGCCACAGAGTCCGGCTGCCGTTCGGGTTGGCCCCCAGGGCCTCACGCGCCTGCAGGTAGCTCTGCAAATGATGGCCGCAGAGGAGGAGGAGGCGACGGGCCAGAGCTTGGCGGTCCACCCGCCCCATACGCCGCCTCAGCTCGGCGGCCAGGCCCATCATCGCCTTCTCCACCTCGGCCTCGAACGCCGGCTCGCTGCTGACCGTGCGGTACCAAGAGGCGACGAAGTCCCGCACCACTTTGCGGACAGTGCTGGTGATCTCCCTCTCCAGCCGCCCCTCGGCCCCTGGGCAGGGAGGCGGGGGGTGCAGGGAGCTGACAAAACGCTCCATCCTCAGCCGCCGGCCGGGGGGGCTGAGCGCCCGGGGGCCTAGCCAGCCCCCCAGCACCGCCAGCGTCCCGAAGAGCAGCCCCAGCACCCTCAGATCGAGCAGCAACTGCAGGGCCAGCAGCCAGGCCAGCGCGGCCACCAGCGCCAGCAGGGCCCGGCGGAGCCCTGAGGGCCCCTGGGCGGGCATGGCGGGGCTGGGCAGGGGGCTGCCCCGGGGAGGGGTGTCAAGGCTCAACCGAACAAGCTCCTCACCGGGCACTGAGGCTTGTCAGGGCTCAACCGACCAGGAGCACCAGAGTGCAACACACCGGGCTCCTCAGCAGGCGCTGGAGCTCGTCAGTGCCCAACAAACCGGGCCCCTTCACCGGGGCCCAACCGACCAGGCCCCTCACTGGCCACTGAGGCTCGTCAGGGTCCAACCAACCACAGTCCCACACCGGGGCCAGCCCGACCGCAGCAGGGCGGCTCTACAGCCCCCAAACCTCACGCTGCCGCGGGACACCGGGACCATAAGCAGCCAGTACCGTTACAACGAGACCCGCCCGAGCGGACTCACCGCTGCCGAGCCGCCATAGCACCGCCCACCACTTCCGGCACCACTTCCTGTCACCCCCCCCTCCCGTCCCTCCCCACAGCGCCCCCTCGCGGCCGGGAGGGCTCGCGCCGCGCTCGCGGAGTTGCCGTTGAAGATTCAAAAGTTGCGAGATCTATTTGTGGTGATGGTTGTGTTATAAATTGCGTAACTAAAGTAAACTTGCTAATCAAACCAGGAGTATGTTGGTGGTTAACGATTGACTGGGTTACGTAGGTGTTGAACCGCCGTAGTTGGTCACATTCTGTTGCTGCGAGTTTTGGCGGGAAAGGTGCCGTGTGCTCAGGGGGAGGGGACGTGCCTGGCTGGGCGAGGGCAGCACGGATCCCAGCGGGCCCATCAGGAGGGAGATCGGGGGTGTGTACTTACAGACGGCATAAAAACACGTTTTGTTCCCGTCTGGGGTTTTGCTGCTTTCCCTTTGTTTGCGGTTCTTGGGGCTCTTGTGAAGAGCAAAGTCAAAACCCAGCCAGGAGGCAGAAGGTGCGTTTGGGAACGTGGAGCTGGGTGGGATTTGGGTGCTGAGGATCGGCTGGATGGGTGAAATCCATTGTTTGTGGATGGAGGATCTTCTAATGTTGTCTTTTTAAAAGTTTTGAGAAGATTTTTTTGGCTATTTCTCATGCAAATATCCCCAAACCGTGAGCTTTTTTGCTAGGGGTGGTAGCTCTGGTGTGCGTGGTTGATTTAGCAGGGAGAAAAAGGGGGTGAAAGAGACATGAATCCTGTGTTGGGGAGATGGGAAGGGGCAGGATGAAGGGTCTTTGGGTATGATCCAGCCTTTAAAGGGTTTCTGATTGAGGTTTGGTTTTATGGGAATGGGTCACCATCGTACCCAAGTGTGTCTGCTGGACCACGGCTTGGAAGGACCAAAATCTACGTTATTTATCCCTTAAACCCTCCATCCCAACTGAACCCCGCGCTCGTGTTGATGAACATACTCCCGGCTCATAAATCTAAGAAAGTGGATTTGGGGAAGAACTTCACTCCCTCTGGTAAAACTCGCCTTTAAATTATTTAACAAGCTCCTTAAGCATCTCAGCTGTTTTTTTGCATGGAATTTGTCAAGGCTCCATCAGCTCCACACTGCGCAATGTGACAGCCATACTTTTATTACGAGCGGCGTATTAATCTTGGAATAGTGCTATTTGTTTTCCTCTCTTGCTTTTATGGTGCTTAAAAGCATGTATCTTCTCCTGAAAATCAATAACTAAAGCTATGAATAATAAAAAACACTGCAGCGAATGGCTCATAGCGATCCTATGGCTGTAAGTTGGCAGCGGTAATGACTCTGTTTGCTATCCATTAAGTATGTGAACTCAGAAGAATTATGCAGATTATAATAGCTGTATCAACATAAGTATGTTTTGCTGATAGACTTTCCTGATTGGATCTGCGGGATATAAAGCCTGCTAATCCCCTGTGCAGAGGACCTGATTATATTAGAGTGCTCTGCAGATAGAAAGTTAAGAAACAATTAAAAAAAGAGCCAAAAACACTGGCCAGTTTGTGGGGTTTCTCAAAAGCGTTTGGATTGCGGCTGTATTTGGAATTTTCTTGACGCAAATGTGCGTTTTCTCTTTATCTTTGGTGGATGCCAAGAGCCCAACAACTCCAAGCCCTTGATGAAAATGCAGACGTGGACGGTTTATATAGAATAAGTGAAATTTGCCCCGCGCTGAGCCTTAAATGTCAAAGCAGCTTCGTGCGCAGCCTGAGGCTTGAGCAGCGATTTGGTGCTGGGAGGGAACCTCAATCAGTGTATATAAGCTGGAGCTTTGGTAATTGCTCATCTAAGGGGCCAACTACTGTTAATTGCACACGAATATTCCCTGCGTGCCCATGGACCCTTTTTCACTCCCCTCCTCACCTGCACTTTCCAGTGATTTGTTGGCTGAAGCCAATGATGGAGCTGCAACAGAAACCAAAAAAGAACCCCGACTACCGTGTGATTAAAATCAACTCGCTGTGCACTTGACGCAAGGTTGAACGTCATGCAATTTTGTATGTAAAATTTTGTACGTAAGAAATGCTTATTAATACCACCGTGCGTGTCACCTCAGTAGATGACACTGTGCTCTACACATTCTGCTATGCTTTTTATTTTTAATTCTTTATCATGCTTCAACTTTCTTAAAGTTGGGGAAACCGAGGCTGTGCGCAGGGAAGCGATGCGTCCTGCTCATCCTTCTCAGCTATGCTGCTTTCCTGGTGCTGTATAATTATCTAAACCAACTGAAATATTTCCATGGTATAACAGATATAAAATGTTATATAATATGTCTAAATCCCCCGTCCACACATCCCTGAAGTCTCCGTGGTCCTGTCATTTGTGCTGTTGTGGGTTGTTTGCTCGCAAGCTCCTGGTGCTTGATAAACACGTTGGTTCCCCTCTGCATTTTGCAGCGATGTTTGGAGAGACCCTGGAAGCTGCTGAAAGGAGGTTGCTATGTATAAAGAATCAGCAGAAGAAGATCCCCTCAGCCAGCAGAGGCGCATACAAAATTTGAAGCATGCTTTGTAACGTGTTTTGTTGTTTTTTTGAGGAAAGATGAAAGGAGAGCAGCATCACGGACTGGTTTGCTCGGTGAACTGAATGTTTGCGATCCAACTCCTTTGGTTTTTGGGTGAAATCAGACCCGGGATGGACGGTTTCAGCCATCCCTCCGTGTGGGTGGTGCTTGCAGATAGCACAAGTAATAACTGGAGGGAGATGTTTGTCCTTGCATCTGTCTTCTGGCCAGCACTTGGCTTGAAATTCTTCCTAAAATATGGCCAGAAAAGGAGGTTTAGGGCTCAATGGTGTCTCAGAATCCATAGGACAAACATTTATAGCTTGAAATCCCATCTGGGATGCGAATGCGCTTAATTTTGGTTTGCAGGCTGTTGGGGGAACTGCAGTAAAGATATTGTATCTATATTGTAATATCAGCCATAGTGTTGGCCTCAGCTTCTTCATCTAGAGAAACTGGAAGGGCCAGGCTATGATTTGGGTTAGCATGAGGAATTTATCATTAATCCTGGTTATTCTGGGATGGGGAACCCATGTCCAGACCACAAAACCATCGCCTTGTGCAGCCCCTGCCTACCCTATACCCAGTAGCATCCCATTAGCAAATAAAACTGTTATTTTCGGGATAATGCTGCCGGTTAATGTGATGTGCGCATCACGAAACTCCAAATGTGCCGCACGCGGAATGGGGCGAGTTGCAGTGATGAATGTCATGCAAAACTCCGAGGCACTAATTGAAGGTGGTTTCAACAGAATATTCAATTAATGCTCTCTGCGTCGCAGACAGTCTGGAAAAGGCGCTGTTTTCTCCCGAGGATCTGTGTTACTGTGCAACAAACAGATGAAAATGAACCGTTTTACGGCCTTCTAATTGAAAGTCGATGCACTGGTTTTATTAAAATTTTCATGGTGGGGGGAACCGAATGCCTCAAGGGCCCAGTAATGGGATGAATAAGCTCCCTCTTCTCCGCTGCCTCACATCCAGCCCCAGGCAGGAACGACTGAAAAGAAAAGCCTGAGCCATCCCTGGTGGGATCTGTGTCCTTGGCATCACCACTTGTGTGCACAAATCCATTTTATCTGCATCCACGGCGCCTTCAGCACACCCTCGAGGAGCGAGCGTCCCCGGGGAGAATCGCTTTTATGGAACCAAGTGGGGGTCTGTTGGGTGGGGAGAGTAGAAATGGTTTTTCCCCATCCCTTTTTGTGGGCGGAAGGTTAGATTTCTTCTGGCTTTGAGGGTTTGTTGACCTCTTTCTTGGTGCCATCATGCCATGCCCTAGGGAGCTAAAGCTTATTAATAGGATAGAGCAGAAGGAGCTTCTCTGTTTTGCCTCGTCACCTCTCCAGGGCACGTTGTCCCTTAATAATAAAAAAATTTCATTTAATTATTTCTATTTTTTTCCCTTGTCTGGCCTCCTGTCATCCTGCAGCAAACGCTGCTTCTCTGCTTTTTCCAGCCAGGGTATCTGCATCTCTTCCCCATTGTGACTGGCAGTGATTTGTTTCCTCCCTCCACCCTTTCACCAGCTCCTCTGGTGCCTGATCTATTGATTCCCAAAGGTTATTGGCATTACGTTTATATATTATATATATATAAAGCAGAATGCCCAGACTGATGCAGTGGTTGTTTCTAGTGCTGTCTGGGTGCCAGGAAGCAGCCAAAGGAAGATGCTTTCCATGGAAAAATCTGTATATTTTCTGGCTGATGCACCGAAGCTGTTAGTTGAAGCTTTCCGTGGCGTTGCACATGGATACTAATTTATGCTCTTGCATCCAATGATGATTTAGCTATTTTAAAGCATTATTTATGATGAGTTCCCATCCCCACTTTGCCATGGCGATAGTGTTGCGATGATGAGGATTTACAGTTCTTTCCGACAAGAGACCGTAAACCAACCGGCTGGATATTTTTTTGTATTCCTCCAGGCCTAATTTGTAACATAAAGCACTTAATAATTGTTATTAATGAACCTGCTGTGGTCGGTCTATAGACCCAGCTGGAAATCACATCTGCTATCGGGTTTGCAGCAAACTCATGTGAGTAGAGGGAGCTTCAGCTGCCCAAAAGAAGTGCCCATGGATCAATGGGAGCAGCGCACTTTTTGGGGAGGATCGTGGAAATCTTCAATTCTGAACGGCTGCTGATAGAGGCAGGAGCATCATAATAAAGAGGGGAAAAAGAAGAAACTGCTGGTTTCTTAGGGACAGGGTATTTGGGCCAATTAAATGCATGTTGATAAACAATTGCCAGGGACTTTAGTGAACATCCTTAGGGATTTTCAGTCACATTCCTCATTTTAAAGGGCAAGCAGCCAAGGTTTTTACAGCCAGCGAGTGAGTTCTGACGGGTTCCAGTTTCGGATATCCAGCCTGGGATGGAAAGATAACAAATGCTTCTCATTTTTCCCCACCTCTCCCACCGGGTTGTGTGTGACCTTGAGGAAGGTGTTTAATCTTCCCGTGCTTCGGTTCTGGGCTGAAATAATCTTGTAGTCCTCTGGGTTGCAGCCAAAATGGTGTAAAAAATAAAAATACAGGCGGCGCAAGCTTTATTGGCAATATCTTTTATTAAACCTTGCAAATCTTGCTCTAGATAGTCCCTCCTGTTTATTTAGTTTTCGGGATATTCACCGACTTGGGTTACAGGGCTTGGATCTGGGTGGAGGCGTCTTCATTACCGGCCTAGACGCGACAAATTAGAATATGTTGTTTTTTTGGAAGGTGTACAGATGCTTTCAAGCCGTGATGCCAGTAATTAGATGACTTCAGAGGGTTTAATCATGCGAGCATCCCCCAGCTGAAGGCCTCATCTCCCGATTCCCAGCCCGGTACATCGTCCAGGGCTGGTTGAAATGAGGTAATGCTTTCAACTATCAGCAGCGCATCTTTGCAAGGAGGATATTTTGCATAATTGGTTTCTGACAAGGCCTAAAATACTATTTAGAGTTACACGGCTGAGCGTTAATTTATGCCTGTACTCCTAAGCGTAACTTCGTTACATGAAAGCGTTATTTATGATGCGAGCTCGGATCTATTGTGTGTTGGTGATAGTGCTGTGATAATGGAGATATATGGCTCGTTGTGGCAAGAAGCTATAAAAGAAATGGGGAGATGTTTCTCTGCAGTTATGGACTTAATTTTTTAATGTGAGATATGGTAGCGGTTGTAAGTGATGTGATCTGATAGTCAATAAGAAGCAGGATGGTAAAGGGTTGTTTGTTTTGGGGTTTTTTTTTGAGAAATAACTTTCTTCTGGAAGATGCTTTTTAGCTCCTGCTGAGTCTGGTCGCTCCTACCAGCATTTTAAGTGGCTCGAAATCAAAATAGTGGGTAGTGTCTTGTCTCTTCCCTTTGTTTCTCTTAAATATAATTCTCACATTTAATTAAAACTTAAATCATATAAAAGATTCATCCTGCATATTTAATATGCTAAAACGTAGCCTGGGAGAGGTGAAAAAAAACCTGTGTTTTGCTGTAGTCGTTTTGATGCTTGATGCTATTTTTGAGCATTTCGAGTCATTTTGAAGCTATTTCAGGCTTTTCCACTTGGTATCAAGGGTGACTCTCTATCCTCAGCCAAGGTGTGAATTTTGAAATACACAGATATTTTTAATGTCCTTGTGCCAGCAAAATTCTGTCTTCAGCTGTGAATCTTGGTGGCGGTGGGTTTGTTTTGAAGGGGAGTGCAATGCTGCATTTCCAAACTCCTTCACAACCTTACAGGCAGAAACAGGTCTTGTTTTTGCCTCAGCTTATCTGTGTCTTACTCGACAAAGCACAACGGGGAAACAATTGGGGGAAAACAAGTCTCAGGTTAAAGTTGTTTCACAACAAAGAATGCAAATACCAGATTTTGAGGAGTATCAAAGCCATATGATTCAAAGTCGTCAGATGTTATTTCCCCCCTCTTCCGTGAAATGAATTTTCTGCAGAAAAAGACCTGACTCCGCAGAGTTGCTTCACTTCCAACAAATCTCATTTCTCTTGATGGAAAGCGGTTCCATCCCAGCTCTTTTTCCAGCCAGACCTGCAACTTACCCTTTCCTAGGCTGGGTTTATTCCTTCACTCGACGTGTTTCCTTGTCATCGAGACGGCCCCAAAGCTCAGGGAAAGGAATCAAAACAGCACCGGGCGCTTCAAAGGGCAGAAGCCGCTCCGGCGCGTCGCGTTAGATGTCTGGTGACAACTAATCCAGCGGGTGATGTGACCCCTTTCCAGGTGTCCCTGCCTCTCTCAAAGACCTTGAAAAGAGCCCCTGATAGACTGAAACTCGACTTCGGCTTAAATCACCCGCCTGCGAGGCTTTCCCTGTGAAAATGCAGGGGACCGGGGAATATTAAAGACACGTGAGATGAAATGAGGAGCGAGGGGAGAGCGAGGAACACGCACGGGCAGGCAAGGTGTTAGCGAGATGGAAAGAGTAAAAGGCTTTACTGCAAAACAGTAAAAGCCAATATGGAGCTATCAGGCTGGACATAAAGCTCACGATTTACCAACAGCCTCGCGGCCGTAAATCACGGTTGAGCTCCGTATGAATATAAGGAGCGCTGATCTGTGGGCTGCATAGGGGATGGAGGAGGAAGGTGTTTGCATGAGCACAAAGGTCTGTGTGTTGTGAGAGGTGGGAATACGGGCTAAAAATATGCAAAATTGAGGCTCATCTTGGCTGGGTTTGTAAAATTCTTCATGGGACAGCTTGGCGAATGCAGCGAAACTGCTTGTTCTTGGCTTCCCCACAGGCTTTCCTGCAAATTCATAATTTCTTGGGAGTTACTCATGGGAGTCAAACTACCTCTGAGCCTCAGTGTGTTGAGGGTTGGAGTAATGCCCATAAGAAATGGAAGAAATCTATTGTTTAGTCTTGAGATCTCATCCCCAAGCGATGCAGAGGATGCTCATTAATAGTCTCTCTGAAGGCCGTTCGTGATGATTCTTCACTTTGTTGCATTTAAAAAAAAAATGTCTTTAAACTGCTATCACTTAAAATCTTCTTAGCAATTATGGTTGTTTTAAAAAAAAAAACTTAAAGAAAATCCCCAAGGTCAAAGCAGTCTCATCTTTATATGGATAGCAATAAATTACTTCGAGCCTATTCATAGCATAGGGAAGACCTTTTTATGTAGAAAGGATCATTATAGAGTTGCCAGGTCGTTAATTACATTGGGTTCTTCCACTTGCTACGTGAGTCATTTCCATGGAGCAGCCAAGATCATGGTGAGAGATAATGCAGTAAAAAGTGCATTAAAACGCTTCAAATGTCCTTTTGCTCATATCTGTGCATCGGTCTGAGCGACAACTGATTCAGAAAGGGCACTGCCAATTTAAATCAATAAATTTTTACCGGTGTGGCTGTAGCCTGGATGGATATTTCGAGGTGAGACGGGGGGCTGGTGGTTGATGCTCAGAAGTATTAAAGTTTAATAGACTCTCCGGTCCCATTCTGGCTGGCTGTCACGTTGGTGCAAATCCAGAGTCGCTCCATCGCAATCCATGGAGGGATGCAGGTGTGGGAGCAGAATCCGGCCCTTTCTGCCTTATTTACCGCTCCAGCCACCTGCTTTTGGAGATAAAGCAGCTGCTATCTTCCTGGCTTCAAATGTGACATTCAGCCAGTTATACGCCTGGTCCCCTCATCACTTTAGATGCTTGTTGATTTTTTTCTTAAATGTCAGAAGAGTTTTTAAACTGCATTTGAATTCGGCTGCCAAGCTCCGGTGGCAGAGCTGTCACCTCCCGTGCAGCTCTCCAGCGAGGTTTGTCTGCTGGGCGCTTGTCTATTAAATAAATATTGAGGTGTGGGGGGAAATTACCTTCAGGGAGAGATTTTTTCCTGCAATTTATCTCCCGTAACGCTATTGCTTTTTGTAAGCGTTGGTGTGGGGCTGGGGATGGGCAGTTTTCACTCCTTTTGTTCCAGAGAGGGGACCAGTAGACAAGTGCATCTTGGCTTTTTCTTAAATTGATTGCAAAAGACTATTTAATTCTGGTTGGTACGAGAGAGAACCAGCAGCCTGTCCCAGCAGATCCAAAGGGTAGCATTGGACCGTGGAGGCTGCAAGACGAATCCATTCTGGGTTTGGCCCCCATGGGAAGGGTTTGTGAGGTGGATTCACCCCAAGCCAGGCGGATCTTCTGCCCCCAGCAACCCTCAGCAAGGTGGGTTGTGGCTGGGAAGGCAACTTGTCCCAAGGTCTCTAAACTCCATTGCCTTGCCCAGCGCTCATTAGTAGCCCAGTGAACCTAGAGAAGTCTCCTCTGCGTGGAAAGGACCATCATCATCATCAACGTGGTGCTCTAGAATTATCTGAGATTATTGAGGTCTTCAAAACATGGAGCTGATCAGCAGCTGCTCTGATCATTGCTTTGTGGGCTTAAGGCTTTCTGTCAGCTGGAGATCATCTCAGAGCTGGAAAATGGTGGTTTTTTTAGGGCTGTGGTGACATACGTGTGGCTTGTGAGTAAAGAGAGGAGGAAGAGGAGCAGCATGTGGCCACAGCGTGCTGCACGTGTGCAGGTCGAGCAGCATTTGCAGCAGCACCCAAGTGCCTGAGCCGAGCTTTACTGAGCCCCACTCGCTGTTCTGCGAAGGGGCAGGGTGGCCGTGGGGCAGGCGCAAACGTGCCATGTCTCATCACGAGCTCAAAGCCTTGGCTGCCAAACCTTCAGCTCTTCACAGTCTAATTACGACTTGCCTGCTGCATTGGTTACGATGAGCAATGAAGATATAATCACTGCTGTTATTTGTCCTTCCTGGCTCCAGCTGTTAAAACAATTCCTCCTTCATAGCCCAGCCAATTTCATGGCTTTAATGTGTCCCCACCACTCCCGAATCCCGTGAGCAAGGAGCAATGCACCAGAATCTCCATGAAAAGCAGCCTATTTCCTGCGTGAAGCCCGTGAAATTGGGGAAGATAATATTTTCAGAGCTGCTGGTACCCTGATTGCATGTTTGTTTGAAATGACAGTTTATGTTGTCTCTCTCTTTCATTAGGGAGGTTCAGCGATCGCGATGTTATTAACTAACAACAGCACTCGCTGCATATAAACATGATTCCGCAGAGACACTCCAAGGAGCACTTGAAGGCAGAGGGGAGGGAGACGGAGAAGCAAGAGCGATGCGGTGTTTCTTGCCTCTTTTTAATTCTTGTTTCCAGAAGAGGGAAGGTTTGCAAGAGATTTTTAACTAGATTAGAAGCTCAGAAGAGTGTCGTGTTGCACCGAATCCCCTGAGAGCAAACAGGAAGCCGTGTTCTGTAGGATGTCTTTGGGATGGCTCTAGCACAAAACCTGACCTTGGATGCTGAGTTGCTGGAGTTTTCTTGGGCAGAGGCTTCTACATCTGAAGTACCCCACTCAAAATATTAACACTAGCAACATCTGGGAGCTGTGGCTTTTTGGTGTGCCTGAAAGGCTCCTTCCCCCCAGCTCTTGCTGTCCAACCTAGAGGCAATTGTGCTGCAAAAAGAGCATCTTTGCAGGGTCTGCTGGCACTGTGGGTTCTGTGCTAATAAATATCGGTGTTCTGGGACTGGATAGTGAGGGTGAAATAAAGGTATTCAGCTCTGGCAATCGCCTTGGCAAATACCCAAAAGGCAGCCCTAACAGTGGTGGCAGCGTGTGCTACATCCCTTGCGTTGTTGAGAAAATCAAGGAGATGTCTCTGCTGTCAGGACTGGGGCTCGTTGGAGGGTTCTGCCCTTCTACCGCTCCTATCTGAGTGATGGAGGAATCAGATGAATCGGGTTGGCGTGTGTGTCAGCACCCAACCTGCATCGCAGATGTGCTGCTGATTTCCCGTGCTGCTGATTTCCTGTGCAGCCTCTTATTAAACACAAATAGCTGTGAAATGGGCTGCGGGGAGGGTTATCTATCTCGAAATGTGGAGCTTGCTTTAAATGGAGTCAGCAAAGTTGCTTATAGCCAAGACTGCCCATTATAAGATCCTGTTTGCAGTGAGTTAACTCGCTGCCAAGCGATAATTGTTCAGGCTAAAAATTTCTGTGCTGTAAGTTTGCCTCGGGCTATATGAGATTGGGGGAGAGGGAGTGGGGTTTTTTTGGTCTGGTTTAAAAAAAAGACAAGTAAATTCACAACGGAGCTGAAGAGATCCCGTCTCTCCATGAGATGGAGGCAGAGACTTGGAGTTTGGCAGGGGGATGCGCAGGCTGTGCAGAAGCCGAGATTCGGCAGTGGTAGCAGCAGGGAGAGGAGCGATGGGTCTAACGAGAGATAACTGTCTATTTTCATTACTACCAGCTCGTAAACACGAGACTCTGCTGTGGCTCTAATAGCTACCGCCTTGTTCATCCCCGTTTGGGCCGGTTGGTTAATGTGATTCTCTTGGCTAGATGGAGAAAATGTGCACGATAGAGATTGTTAAAGGAGCTTGATTAAAGGTATAGCAATTTAGGAAATAGCAGAAGGCTTCTCGTTCAGCCTTAATTTGGCCATTTGCATGGGTTTGTTCACCGTGATTGTTTTGAATGATGTAATTGGGTGTTATTTTCTCTGTGGGAGCACTTTATCTGTTGCGAGGAAGTGCTAGCTACAGCGCAAACATCCCTCCCTGGGTTCTGGTTTGTCTCCGTCCTGCCTGCAGGAACAACCATCAACAACAAAAAGACAAGAGGAGCTGGAGACATCCTCAGATGCTGGTTTCCAGCAATCTACAGGTTAGAAACTCCCTGAGCTAGATGTGAGATTCAGCTCCCATTCCAAACCCATTTCCTCCCTGTATTTGATCTCTTACTGACCTTGCCCACACTTGTGCCTTTCCCAGCACCTTGTTAGATCAAGTTTGACAAGCTAATTGTGTCCGTGCGTGCAGAGAGAACTCTCGCTTCGGTTTTTGCACCGAAGCCTGCAAAAAACGGTGTCTGAACTTCAGACCTGAAGAGATGGTGGAGAGAGCCAGCGAGCTGCATCCCTTCCCCGCTGCCCCGCAGGGATGCTGGGCCGCGGTGGTACCCAAGACCCCCTCCCCAAAGAGAGGCGATGGGCTGGAACCACTGCAGCGGTGCGAATGCCTCCCTGCATGTGCCAGCTGATTAGAAAGCAGAAGAATGGCGAGAGAAAATGAAAATGGGAAGGAGCTTGACAGCCCATGGAGAGGTATTTCAGCTGCAACACAAAACATTTGGTGGTAATTATAGAATAACCTTCATTTAAATGCAAATAAGCCTGTAATTAAGATAAGGGCTCTGTCATTTGCCAGTATTCCTCCTTCCCTCCCTTGCCAGCCATGGTTTTTGAGATGCTCCTCATCTCATCGTGGTGCTGCCTGTTGGTCTGAGGGCTCCTACAACCAGGGACTGTGAGATGAGCAATCAAGAAAACAACTTTTGCTGCACTTTGAGCCCATCCCGTCCAAGCAGCAGAGTCTGAGATGGGACCGCATGTCCTGCTTGGACCCTGTGGCTGACAGCTTCAGCTTAAACCTTTCCTCCAAGGCTTAAAAGCTGGATTTGGGCTGTGCTTGGCTGTTGCTGAGATGCAGATCTTCGCCCCGGGCCGTGCTGGAGGCTGCACTGGGGCTGTGATGCTCGGCTGTGGGAGCAGAGCTCCTCTGCCATGTCCTGTGTCCAGGAAGAGCTTGGGGGATGAGCTTGAAGCCTGGTTTAAATCAAGGCCAGGATGGTCCAACAGTCCCCATAGCAAAGTTGCAGATGATGGCTTGTAATGCTTGGAAAGATCAGTATAGAGAGGCAGCACTGTGCGATTGCTTGTTGGAAGCATTTTCGTGGGCAGCAGCTGGGTTTACACCCAGTTTTCTTGCTGGGGAGGGAAACGGGAGCGCTGGAAACAGCCATTGCTGGAAAGGTTAGCTAGCAACCTTTGCTTAAACTGTCTCAATCTGTATGAAATGTTATCTCTCTGCCTGACTAAAGATATGTGAGCCGAGGGAGCGAAGATGCTCCCAGATTGTATTTATCTAGCCCTTTGAAAGGGCATTTGAGGAATTAACTCGGCAGCTTAGGAGAACTTTAATGTTCCGATAAGTGGCTGGTGCCGCGGCGTGACATCTGCGATGGAGCATCTCGGTAGCAGATGTGGCCTGGTTAAGAGGAGGCAAACTCCTTATCCCAGTTGTGCAAAAGCTGAACTGGTGCCACTGGTGCTCCGGGATCTCCCCAACCCATCCCTCAGAGCTGGGAGCGCGTGATGCTTTGGCCAAACCAGCTTCCCCGAGCCCATCTGCATTGCAGATTGCCAGAAAAGTGATGCTTGCTATATCCACCTATTTCCTTTCTTCTTCTCCGGAGGCTTCTGCAGGTGTCGGGGGAGGAGGAAAAGCAGTTTTGACCCCATTGTGGTGGAAGTGGAGGTGACTCCAGGCTGCTCCAGGATATGGGGCTTTCTGATGGGATGATGCTGGGTTCTGGGCGTTACGGAGCTGAGATCTTGCAGCAGCAGCGAGGTCCTGTTCAGAGGCAGAAAGGGAGGCAACCAGAAGCATCTGGAATAGATGGTGGTGTAGATGTTTTCCTCTGCACTTCTCCAGTAACATATATATATATACACATAGGGGAGAGCAGAGGACCTTGTCATCTCTAAGATGCAATGCTAAAAAGGCCACGGTTCTCTTAAATCCTGCGGGATTTGCTCCTGAGGCTGCTGATGTGAGCAAGGGAGGCAGGAGAAGCTGGAGCACGCGTTTTCATGGCTGGAGAGGACCAGAAATGTAGAGTCTTCTGGCCTGGATCATTTCTGTGCTCCCAGCAAGGTTCAACCGGCTTCCATCCAGCGAGAGAGCGTGGAGGAGTGTAAAGGTGCAATTAAACAGCAAGACTTTATCAGCAGGCCCTCGGGCTGCTCAGGAAACCGTCCAAAGGAGAGAAAAGCAAAGAGCAATTTACCAGTGAAAGTGTTCTTGAATATACAAAGAATATGTCAGTATAACTCTGCTTTTAATATTTGATACCGTCCTATGAATAATTCACCTAAATGTACAGCTGACGTGGTGACCTCTGGAGTGATGCTGCGTGCGCTGGGGGAGCAGAGCGCACGTGGACTTGGGATTAAATGCTTTGTCATGGGGAAAGGGGACAGCGAAGCCCTGGGGGTGGTGGTGCTGACACCTCACCTTGGTCCAGGATGCCTGACCTGCAAAAAAACTAAGCACTCGGGCTCTTTTAACACGCCTCAAATCTTGCGTTGCTGTCGCATCCCAAAAGGTGTGAGACTCTGGAGAAGCTCAACACTTTGGTCCCTTGTAGATGGGAGGGAAGGGACGGGATTTCTTCTAGACATGCTGCTTGACGAGGCTTGGGGTCCTTGCAGAGACAGAAAGGACCCTCCACTGGTGTATTTTCTGGAAGATGGAGCTAATGCTCACTGTAGGCTGACAAATGGACCTGCTCACGGGTGCTAATGAGGAGCCTTTACATGGTGATGGCCATGGGAGGGGAGCGTTGTTCCCCTGGGGGTGCCCCGCCAGTGATGCCAGGGGTTTTCCCATCATTAGCCATCTAATTGCACTCCCAGGCTGAGCAGAGGTCTCGCTGTTGGGCTCCTGATGCTTTATTGATTACCACCACTTGTAACACTTCATTTTCTCCATTTCCTCCAAATCCCAGCAGCTGCTGACAGATTTCTTCTTCCCCCCTTCTCCTGTCCCCTCTGGAATCACTCTGAAGGTTTATTTGTGATTTCCTATGCGTTAAATCTGTATTGAAGTTGGAAGAGAGAGCCGCGGAAGGACTCAACCTGGTACCTGCCTGCAGAGGGGGGGCTCGCAGCTGCCTCCCTGGGGGTGGGTTAGTGCTCCCTGTTACTGCATCAGGGATGCAACCCCATCCCCACCTCTGTTATCCATCCCAAAATTAGCAGAGGAGGCCACTGTCTGCAGCACAGCAGATGGCAGCAATCCCCTGCTAAGCCAGCCCGTCCCTGTGTGCCCCCCCCCGCATTGCCCCTGTTGCTACGATGGTTCATGAGCTACGAACAGTCCCAATTATGGTATTGATCTCCTGCACGCTGGGAGCTGGTGGTCGGTCCCTCCCCAGCCGGCTGGGTAAACAGCGCTCTCCATCAGCAGGCACTTCATGAATGTCACAGAGCAACTTTCTCATCATCCCCCCGCGGCTGTGCGGGCTGAGTGTTGTAAGGAGAAGGAAAACCATCTTGTGAGGAGCAGGAAGAAATTGGGCCACCTTTTCCCCACCTTCCAGGCATTTTCTGTCATCCTAAAACTGGCTTTGTTTGCTAGAAGAATGCTACAAGGCAGCAGGTGGATGAACATGTCCCATTGGTGACTTGTTGGTGGTACTTTGTGGTGCTTCTTGTTTTCCGTGGGTTACTTAAATGTGTTGATAAGAAAAGTAAGTGCTGCCTGCCACATAAACCCTTCCCAGAGAGGTAGGACAGCTCGTCATTGCTCTGGTTTAGGGGGAAACATTCTCAGGTTGTCCTGTAATGTGGTCAGCATAGCTTGCTGAGGGTTCAAAAACGGGTTGTGGTCCACGGTCCAAGTTGGGAAATCCAGCTTCTTTTTGCCTCAGATCACGCACCCAAAAATGAAATGACTTGTTCTGGCCTGAAAGGGTTTAGTCGCCATGAAACTCGTGTTTGGTTTTGTTTTGGTGAGGAAGGGGAGATGCCGAAAGTCGGTTTGGTGTGTGCAGCCTTTATTTCTTTAATGGCTGAGCCAAAATAATCCATGACTTGGGAAGCCCTGGCTGCAGGGCAGGTCCTCGAGGATGGGGAGTTGAATTATCCCTTCTGGAGTGCTCCAAGTTGGGAGTAGATGTCACAAGTGTGATGGATAATGGTGGGTCATGAGTGGATGAGACCTGCAGGCTTTTTTTGTCCTAGCTGGTAATGCAATGAACTGCATAGAACACCTTTACTATGCAGAATCCCTGCAGTGTATGGAGCATATTAATTTGCCAAGCCTATAACTGTTCATGTCTGATGGGTAATGAGCTCCTGCTCGAGCTGCTTTGGGACAGGATGATGCTGGCAGTTTTACTTAAAACATGTAATTTGCCACCTACCATGGGGTACAGAAGACTGCTCTGGCTTTGCAGGCTTCTTGAGTAACAATAATAAGAGATAGCCAATGGGCCATCGCTTTGTGGGCAAATTTGCCAGGAAGGCTAGCGAGCAAGATGGATTTAAACCACAATTTGTATTCGTCCAGCGTTGCAATTCGCAGCCAAATCGTGAGAGTTGGGTGCCGAGAGAAATCCGTAGTTGCCATAACAACCAACAAACTATAATTAGTCAAAGAGTTGAGGAGAAGGGGCCCAAAGAACAAATGGAAAAAGGAGCTGCTCTTTGAGGGGTGCCGATAGGGATCAGAAATCCTGGTCGCAAGCGTGTTACGGGAGAACTAATCTCTCCAGAAGCTGCTCAGTCTTCAGGCCCCCAGTGGAGTTGTTTGAAGCCGTATAAACTCTGGATTTTCTGATATTTCTCACTTCTCAAGGACAGAAGGATTAGAAACACCCCATGCGTTGAGGCTGTTGCTTTTGAGGTGTGATTGGGTTGTGCTGGCGGAGCCATGGACGCTGATAAAGGGATTGCTGAGGTTTTTCTTGACCTGGAGAGCTGGAGTGTAGGATTTGAGAGAGAACAGAGCTCGAGGAACGGGGCTGAGCTGCAGAAAGGACTCCTTTGGCTTGGCAGACAGATGAAGAGCAAAGGTTTGACCCTGCTTGGCACTTGGCTTTGGTGTTACCTACTTGGAGACTTCATTTGGTCCTCCCACTGTGTTCGGGTTTATCTAAGGATGCAACCGAGGTCTGGCAGGGCTGGCACTACAGCCTCCCAGAGCCTAAAGTAGGTGCTTTTTTGCCCTAAAACCTGCTGCTTCTCTTCAGCCGTGCTCACTTCAGACTTTGCCGTTGTGAAGTCTGGAAATTGTTACCAAAGTTACGCGGAGAAGCGGCAGAAATTGCTCTTAGCAGCAGAAAACAATCCCGTGGCAATTTAGGTCAGGATTAGCAGAAAAGTCCTTTCACGGGCCCTGGGACAGAAATTCCTGGTTGCTTTTATTTGTTTTAAATTTGTTATATTATAGGTCTTTTTGCAGCCTGGCCTGGGACAAGCCACTGTGCTGTTTGGTGTCCCAGTTCTGCAAAGGGAGAGCTGGCAATAAAGCCACAAATAATGTGGGGAAAGGTAATTAGTTTAATGAGAGCCCTGAGCAGGTCCCTGCCCTCCTACCCCTTTGCTTGCTGGTTTGAGGAGCCGGTTCACATGCACATAGGGGCAAGAGCAAGGCAGACAGCATCCACGTGGAAAAAGTCATGCTAGCATGAAAAAATACCCCTGGAACACCTGACAGACAATATAGAACAAAAAAAAAAAGAAAAAGAAAAAATTATAATATGTCTAGAATACAATAGAAGCAAAATCTCCTGGCAGCAAACATTCATGCACTTGACTGCCAAGAAAAAAGGACCTTACAGAAGATGAGACATGAAAGGGATCCCTGCACAAAAACTAAAAGTCGCAACACAATAGTATATATTTCAGGCATATGAAAAGGAAGTGCGACAGTAATACTAAGGAGACAAGATACTCTAACAGAACCGGGAGCTGAGGAGAGGAGAAACTCAATCAGCAGTGACACAGGAGGCTTGGAGAAGGCAGCTCTTTGAATGGATCCAAGTCCTTTTTTTATTTTTATTTAAAAAATAAAAGGCAATCCTACTTATTTATTTTTTTTCTTTTCCCTGGGAATTAATCTTTCTCCATTTTTCTCAGCTCGTGCAGGAAAAGGGGAGCACATGAATAATACATTGCCAAGACCAAAGAGATACATGTGGCTGCGTGCACGGGGACTCGTGGCATCCATCACAATATTGCAGTGTACGAGGACGGTGCTGTTGGCGTTGGGCACCGGCGAGGGCTGTGCGGGAGGATTTTTTGTTGCTGTGCATATATTTAACAAAGGAAATTATTTCAGTCCTGCTAGATCGACTTGAGCTGGTGCTTCAAGGGGAAGGACCTACCACTGAGCTAAAGCTGCAGGAGTTGTCAATGCTTTGACTCTCCCAGTCAAATGAGTTGGTACAAGAGCTGATTTTATGAAAAAATAAGTATTCTAATACGGTGGAAGGGCTTAAGCCTGGGGTTTTTCTGTCCTTGAAAGGTACAAGAGTCCGGAGGCAGGGAGCGGGGCTTTCCAGTGGTTTGATGGCTCTATATGAGAAGCTAAATTCCTCTTTAATAGGTTGTTCTCTCTATCCAAGATCAGAGAGCTCGCCTCTCCCCTCGCTTGTCCCCGGCAAGGCCCTGCTGACTGTGGTTCAAGCACACACATTATTTTTAATGATGTCCTGTAACAAGAAGCCACCTGCAATCATCCCGTTTAGATCTGGAGCCTCGCTAAAGGATGGCTCGGAAAATCTAAAGTGCCCAAGCGCCTTGGGAAGAAACAAAAACCTCTGTCAAGCATTTCCACGCTATGGCAGGGCCCTGGGATCGCAGCCCTGATGCCACAGCTGAAGGATGGACTGATTGCCCAGTCAAGCGTCACTTTGAAGCCCGGAGGGTGGCAAGAGAAACTTTTGGTCTGGCCCAGCATGTCTGCTGATGCCGCTTGCCCTAAAGCAGGCGTTTGGCTGCGGTCTTGTGGGCTGACCGGCCTTCAGAAACAAAATACTCACTTTAGGGTAGCCTTTTATTATTATTTTTTGCTTGCTTTGCAAGGGGCGAGTTTTCAAAAAGAAAACCCAGGTGTCATTTTAATCGAATTTACCCCACAGGGCAGGAGGGAGGATAGGTTAAGCATGAAAGGATCCCATTCCCGGGCCAGAAATTCCTGATATCTAGAGCTGAATTCAGCTTGTCTGTCCAGCGAGGGGCTGACTGAGGTATAATCTTACGCGGCTCACGCTGAAGATGAGTCTGCAGAAATGTGAGAGGCCGGTAGAGGTGAGCGCAGCTTCGTACGAGCATCCCGAGCATCCCCGTGTGCCAGCTGGTACCCGGCTCTTCCCAGCCGGAGGGGCCGGGACCTTGCTGATTTCCCTGCCTTGTTATTTTGTTTACCTGTCCTTATGCTTTTTATGAGGCTGCCATAAAAAAAAAACCTACACACGCCGCTCATTAGACAGTGTTGATTTTCATTAATGTTGATTCACCAAAAGCTTAATCAATCTTCTGTGACCAACGACCCCGTTCCCGAGGGAGAACAAAGCTGTTGAACAAATTAGCCTCACAGATTGGAGGCAGAGCTTGCAGATGCGACATCCTGGGTACCAAAGCGGGCGGTGTGTGGATTCGTGTAACATGCCCAGGAACAATGGCACTTGGCTGCCTATTTTTGTTGTTTTTCCTCTCTTTTTTTTTAAGCTTTTTTCCTATTTACACCTTGACTGAAGCGTGCTGGCACGGCGGCTCTTCCCTTCTCTTGTTTCACCTTCCCAGCCGTATGCAGGCACAGGGGGACGGAGCAAGGAGGAGAGTTAATGGACTTGGCTGAAATGCAGATGCTCTCTGTTTGCTACTCAGCTCTGCCACGAAGTCCCTGGTCCCTCGGTGTCTTGCCCTTAATGATGAGTGCGATGCTTTTTCCACCTCCCTGGGGACTATGAAGTTCTAACATCAGTCAGAGAGGGGTTGATTTTGCAGCTGTTAAAAACAGACGGCATCTAAGTGCGCTCTTATTCTCTGCTAGACCAAACTTGTGGGGAGAGGAGCATAAATGCTTTGGGTGTTTCTGCAAACAGGAGGGGAAGTTGACAAGCTGTATCCAGGGATGCTGCTAAGGAGGAGGACTGATCTGGACCCCATGCTCGGGAACTGAGGGTCTGCAGCATCCCTCTTGGCACAAGGTGATGGGACTTGGTAGTGGAGAGCTGGAAGTGCTCTGTCCCGCTCCCTTTGACTTGGTGACACCAAAGTGGTGCTGTTTGTAGCCTCTGCGACCTGTTCCTCGTGTTCCTCGGGGCTTGCAGACCCACCGACTCATTTCATACCAGCTGCTGCCTGGCTGTCAGGCTGGTAATGACTTTCCTTCTCCCTCCTGGACTGGGATTTGAATGGCTGGTCCAGAGGTGAAAGGCCCCCGTTCCCATTACCGATCCAATTTCCTGGACTTTTACCGGGTAGATAGGAATTGCCAGAGCGGAACAGCCTGATGGGCCATCGAGCCCGCTGTTTCCTCTCTGACAGTAGCTTGTGTTTGGTGTGTAATTAAAAGCCTTTGTACTATTTGACTTGTAATTTAATATCATGGTGCCGTGTACGTATCTCATTCAAGAAAGAATAGGCTCTGATGTTTGCAAAGATGGAGACAAGCCCTTTTCCTTGTGTGCTGCATCTGCGGGGTCAGCTCCGCATCTATGTGCATCACTCGCTGTGCAGGAGCAGGGACTCTGTGCCCTGAGCGGGTGTTTCGTGTGTGGTTCAGCACTCTAGTGGGGATGGAGAAAAAATGTGGGGAGAGTGGAGTTTGCAGGGAGCAGAGTCGTGGCTGCTGATGGGGAAGTTGCTCTGTGATTTATGGGGTTCTGCTGCAAACGCTGAGATTAAGGGAAGCGCATTAAATGGTCCTTAAAAGCTGGCTTTGGTAGGAGAGATGAGCCCATATGATTACACCCTGTCTGCCTCGGCACGGGCTCTCTTGAGTCTTTCTGGGCTGGCATTGCTGCCTGCCTTTGCGCTGGAGCAGATAAGGAGGGTGCAGAGCCCTGTCCATCAGCTCAGAGGGTTTGCAGGCACGTGAATCCTTGAGCATTAACAAAGGGCTTGGGGTTCTCTGCCCTGCAGCGATAACCATGCAGGAGGTTGCAATCTGCTACTCCCATGGTTGCTTCTCCCTGTCCTGGGTAATACAAAGCAATGTTGCTCCATATGCATGTGCTTTGCGTAGTGCTTGTCCTCCCTGGAGGTGCACATACAGAAATATATGGGGTTATGGGCAGAGGGGGGACCTCTTGAGTCAGAATGAGACAACTTGGGTGCAGAGGGATGGATGCAAAAGCCTTGAATCACTCTGCTTATGATCAGAAGCAGCAAGAACTTCTGAAACTCAGTTGCAGTGCGACTGAGACGATGCTGCCAATGTTACGCTGGCCTTTTTTTGCAAGGATAAAGCTCAGCTCAGTGGGGAACAGCACCAGGGCTTTCCAAGCCCCTCTCTGTAGGGGACTCTACTTAAGACTGATTAATTTGCCCACCTGAGTGCTCTTCCCTCTAATTGACTGAAGCTACAAGAAAACAAAACCTGGGCTGATCAATAGAGAAATAATTTTGCAAATTGTGAGCATAAATCATTCCCGATTGGCGTGTGCTCGCATTTGTTAATGAACGCACCAAACTAAATCAATTTTCTTTATTAAAACGCAATTGTTTCATCTATTATTACTTTAAGCAGTATGTGAGAAGAAGGGACGCTGGCTGCTCACCTCCCTTCTTGGCCTGTGAGTTTTGGTGGTGTTAGAGCTCTGTCCTTGGGCTTTTCCCATCATCAAAGAGTAGTGATTTCCCCCATAAAGCACTTTCAAGTCCATAGGGGCTCTGATCTGCATCTGGGCACCCAAACCGCTGCCCTATACAGAGGTGAAAAGCAGTTTTCTATTCCCTCAAGAGCAGGAGAAGGATCAGGGTTGCTTTGTGTCCTGATTTACAGCCTTTCTGGCCAGGAGGAGAGTTGCTCCAGGTCGTTTGCCTCCTTCTATACGTGATAACTGCCTTGGAGAGACGTGAGTGCCCTAAGTTTAGGGAGCCCCATCTTTTCATTGATTTTTGAGTAGTACAAATGAACAAATAACGGTGCAAACAGTAAAAACAGGGATAAATAATCTAGTATTTGGCATGCTCAGCTGAACGGGGCTGAGCAAAATGCAACGCAGGCACACGCTCAGAGAAGGTCAAGTTTTTAAATCTAGACTGGAGCTAAGTAAAATATTGGCTAACTAGCTGGATTCCAAAGCTCATAAAATGTTGATAGTGCTGAATGTCGGCTGGAATAAATCTTCTCGTCTTTTTGACATGGAGATGGTGCTTTCCTTGATCTTCCCTCCCCAGGGAAATGTTCCTTGGGAGCAGAAAGGAGCCTGTCAAGTGGCTTGTTTTCCTCTGTGTTGGCAGGGCAGAGCTGGAAAGGTCACTCAGGTTAAGAGCAGCAGCAAAAGCTAAGCTCCAAGTGATGCTTCAAGCTGCCGTGCTTTGCTTTCTTAAGCCAAGCCCTGGGTTGGGATGGTTGTGGAGGATGCTTGGGAGAGGAGCTCTGGACTCAGGATCTGGCTGATGCAGGAGAGCATCTTTGTAGTTCACGTCTCAGATTTTGTCTGGCTTGGACTTACCCTGAGGATGGATGTTGTTCCAGTTCAGATCTTCACTATATCGCTTATAATAGCTTAATAAATCTGAGGGTTCAGGTTGATGAGGAAATTACTTGTGCGGCCCCTTTACTACCCTGACAGAGCCCACCAGCTCCTGGGCCAGGACAGGTTGGTACCCAGGGAGCTGCTGAAGCAGCGTTGGATGCAGAAGCTTCAAACCTCAGAGCCTGCAAAGCTTCAGGCTGGGACCTGAACCGCACTGCTCCTGCGGCACAGAAAATAATAGTCCCTACCACAAAGAGGTATTGGGAAGACAAGTCAGTTAATGTTCGTGCAACGCTTTGAAACGGGGAGGCTTTTGAAGTCGGGATTCGGTTCTTTGCTTTTCTTTCTTCCTTTGTTCCCTTCAGTGCTCTGGAAGGAGTGTGGCTCAGTGTGTGCCGGCATCGAGGTTTGATGGCCTCTTGCTCCCCGGGAGAATTACGTTCTCCCTCGATGGCTTCACTTCAAGGTGGCGTGTTCAATTGGTATTCTCTGTATGGCATTTGCTCTTGCACATAGTGCATTTTTATTCAAATAACTGTATCGATCGCTGAAAATGTAATGGAGAAAATAAATGAAAACAAATAAACACAGAAGATTTGTACTAAACTTTTTCAAGGTCTGGTTCTGAAAGTCAAGGAACCGTCTGTGTCCTCTGTAGGAGCAGAGACTGATGTGGTTGGTATCTCCATCATTAGCATGTGGTTCCAGGATGCCTATGGCAGCAAAAGGGATATAAATATGACAATGGTTGCACCTACTTGTAAATACTGATCACAGCCACATGTGGTCTACCCCCTTATGGAAGTCTTCTGGCAAAAATATCTGGATAATAGTGTATTGCACCAGCTTAGCCCTTGGGAGAGGAGATGGAACGCTGCATCTCCGTGCCAGGGTACTTGGCTGGGCCAGGCTTTTAGCTTGCGAGAGCCTTGAAAGATCTAGGCTTATGTTCTGGGTCATGGTCCATCTTCTGTCATTTATTGACAGCATAACAGCCTTGCTTTTGCTTGCGATGCCAGAAATATCATCAATAGTTTGAAGCATCATACCCATCTCGTGCCGCTCGAATAAGATGACTTGAGCATAGAGCAAAACTACGGCTTCCAAAATGACTCTTTCCTCCCTAGAACGAACATTTCACTGATATTTCTTGCTCCTTTGAGTGTTTTGTGGCAGGGAGAGGCTCTTGGTTTTTGTTAGAAATACTTCCAGGCCTTGTGGTTGATATGAAGGCAAAAGGCATTGCCTGAAACAGTTGGAAGGACTGTAATTTAAAACTTGCTTGTGGTTTTGGTGTGTTTTGTGTTGGGTTTGGTTTTTTTGCTTGTTTTTCAGAGTAGCTCATGGTAGGGAGGGTGTTTACAGGTGCGTTGCTTCAGCAATACTATATTTTTGCACCCAAATAATAGGGCTTCCATTTTCATTTGTGTCGGACTAAATATTTCTAGATAAAAATGCAACCAAAAAAATAAAAGCGCCGTCTCAAAAGAACCAGCTGGGCTTAGGGATGCTCTTTTTTAACTTGGTGCAGAGATGGGACAGCACGGCCAGCAAGGAGCAAGTGCCCCAAAACTGTGCTCCAGCCCTTCCAAACTGTGCTCCAGCCCTTCCTCGGACCTGTGCCCCAGCCACAGGGCTCTGTCCTCTCCCAGGTCAAACGTGTCCTTCGTGTGGGTGTTTTTTACCTGGGTTTTGTGCGTGGGTTTGCGTGGCAGCATCAAGTGATGGAGCGTGCCAGGGAAGCTGCCCGGCTCCAGCTGACAAGACAATGGGCTGCCAAATCACAGGAGAAAGGGAAATCCATGATAAATCCAGCTCTTGGGAACTGCAGAGGAGACGGATAAACTCCCCTTCTCCTCCTGACAGCGGGATTTTTCTTTCCCATGCCCGCGGCGAGGATGCCGCTCCCCTTGCTGCCCTTGTGCTTGACCAGTGACAATTAATTTTGAGGCCATCGGACTGTTGTTTCTCTTTTTTGGGGTGAGAGGATCCTTTTCCCATCCCCTCTCTATGTGGTGGCTGAAGCTGCTTCTCCAGCTACATGCAAATCTAATCCCAGCTCCCGAATCCAGACCTTCTGCTCCTCCTTCTTCTGTCACTCTCTTCATGGGGATGTGATATCCTCTTAAATTCGCTCCTGGCTCTCCTTGGCTTTGCCCAGCAGCTCGGCAGCGGGTCAGCCTCTTTATTTCCAGCACACTTGCTCTCCCAACTCCTTTTTCCATGTCTGATTAATAAATCATGAAGCTTGCCCAAGACTCCCTCTGTCCCCACCCAAATACAAACATTCCCCATCATCGCCACCTTGCAACTAGCAAAGCTGCTCCCTCTGACAATCAGTTACCCTCCGGAGATGAAATTATTGTTTAATGGCTTTTGGAACAGGCTCCTGCTCTGACATTCATCACAATCAATAATGCATCAGCGGGGACAAAAGAAATTACCTGCCTCCTGCTAAGTGAACAGGTCTATTTGTATTCGGCGTGGCCCCTTCGCGCCCACTGAGCCCGCAGCCGTGGGGAGATCGTGCAGCGGCACCCAGGGCGGCTGGTTCCCGGCTCAGCTCCAGAAAAACTTCACTAAAACTTCATTATCAGTGCTTATATTAGCAAAGCCAGGTGTGACAGCCAGGATTTAGGTGATGGAGGATGCGTTAGGGATGGGAGTGGAGGTGAGGGGATGGTTTGGGAGAGGCTTTCCTTTAGGATGAGATGAAGATTTAGGCTGTGGCTTGCTGAAAATACAGCAGGGATGGAAAGGCTCATGAGAGCATTCATGGTGCAGAGTTAATGGGTGCTGGGACCACGGTAGGGAGGTGAGGAAGCAGCAGGTATCCCTGAGCACATCTGAAGCAATATTAAGCCTGGCTTAGCTTGCTTTGCAGGGCTCACTGCTCTCCATGGCTGCAGCCTGGTCCTTATCTCCAATAAGGCTGGGGGCTGCTTTGGCTTTTGCTCAAAGCCGAGAGGGCGAAGCGTCCTCCGAGGGTGAGCTCTGATGTGTCTCACTCACCTCCCGAGATGTGGTATGATATCAGCGTGTCCCTGCGAGAGGGATCGGCGTGATCGATGCATCTGCAATGTGAGCAGCTTGGCTCTTAATGTGTCTGCAACACGGTGTGTCTGCAACACAGTGTGTCTGCAGCCGGGTTATTCAAGGTCCTCGGCGGGGGGACCGCCGGGTCCAGCGTGTGTTGCTGCGGCATCAGGGAGCAGCGCTGCATCCCAATAATCCCAAAGAAACTGGTTGTTAACAGCAGCAGGGAGAATTTTGGCTTTTCTACCTTTAAATCCTGAGATGAAAAGCCAAAACACTCAATAGAGGGTGATCTAGGTGCTGCTTCCTTTAATGTGACTTTTAAGGTACCAGGTCTCCGGCAGCATCACTTTTGGCGTATGCCACAGTCCCTGGCCTGTGTCTTGGAGGGTCTCATGATAATTAAGTAATTAAGTATTTTATTTTAAGCAGCCGCCCCAATTAGTGATCAAGTGGGGAGCCTCAAACACCCCTTGCATTACAGACGCTTGATTACTGGTCTATTTTCCCACCTTGGCTGTGTTACCCTGATATTAACTGAGGGAAGATGGATCAGGTGGTGATGGATCAGGTGGGATCAAGTGCTCCCCGTTTTTGTGGTGCTCTGGGCAAGGCGAGTCTCTGCTGTTGGAGTCTGGAGGGGAGAAAAGCCTCAAATTCCCTAATTCTTTCTTTTATTGCTTGAAAAAGGACAAAAGAGTTTGGGAATTTGGCAGCTTGTAGGATGCAATCTGGCTCCCATTGGGAAACGGTGTATGACCAAAACCACTTAAATTCTCCGTTTCCCCACCCTGGCACTTGTGTTGGATCATTGTGTGGCCCTTTACTGCTGGTTTCAGCATCTTTTCTTGCAATAAGCCCTGAAAAGCCTCCTGTGCAGCATCAGTGCTGTGTGGTCCTCAGTAAACCTCTGCAAAGGGAGGATTGCACAGCAAATTGGGCTAAAGAGAAGCCTCTGTTGGATTTTTTTGGGCACCTAGAGGTGTTTTCTTGCTGGAGGTGGGTTGATCAAAGGGCTTTGCTTCTCTATTCAGCTCCAAATGCGTTGCTTTGGGGGACTGGACTAGCTGATCTTCTGAGGTCCCTTCCAATCCCAAACATACTGTGATACTGTCTCTCATGGTTTTGGTGCTTGCTGGTGAACAGTGATTGCACTGAGCTTCCCGGGTAGCAGCAAAATGATGTCAAGAGAGGCAAACAGCATTCGCACCGGCGCCGTGTTTAGCTGTAATCTAACATGACTTTCCCCTCTGTCGGCGAAGGGGCGCACATGATGTTAACATTCATTATCATGTCATATTCGATTGACTGCCAGAACGCATTACGCTCGCTCCCGTGACGCGCCGAACCGCTGACAAACCCCCGTTCGCTCGCCACGCAAAGGTTTGCGTGCCGGGGAGGCAAAGGCCATCGGTACGGACATAATGAGGGTTGTGCCGGGGTGCAAGGCTCTTCCCTGCTGCTGCAGCTGCACGGGATGGCTCCTTTGCAAAAAGAAATCCATAATATGTGGGAAACTGCAGCGGGTCTGTGGAATCCTTGACAGAAAATGTGGGAGTAGAGGTCAGCCTTGAGATATTAAGATTTACCCTTGAGAAGGATGGGAGTAAAGGAGTATCTGGAGAGAGGAGAGATGTACCCGTGAGAGAGAAGGGGATAGAAGAATAACATGGATGATAGAAAAATTAACCAGTGAGATGTTAGTGCTGTAACTTGTAACCAATAGTGAAAAGACACGTGAACTGGTAGAATTGTATAAAAATGCACTTGTAGCAATAAATGGCACCTATTACTTTCATCTTGAAAGAATTTGGTCCATGTCATTTGTCCATCTCAACCACGACAGTAATAATAAAAATAATATCATTTTTTGCCAGTATTAATTAATATGATTATAATAATATATTTATTATTAATAATACTAGTAATGACAATAAAATATAATAGATAAGCAGGGTGCAGCAGGAGAGATAAAGCTTTGGGGATGCGCATGCGTGAGTGCGGAGTGAAACAGGAGGGTGATGCAGCGGTTTGGATCCCCAAGCTCAGGAATGGGGGATGTCAAGGCTGTAAGATGCTGCCTGCGATCCCATAGGAGACCCTGCATTTCGGAGCCCTGTGCTCCTGTGCTGTCGCTTCTCTGCCCAGAGGGGACAACAGGTGCTTGCAAAGGGAGGAAAAATATCCCATTTGCTCCCTGTGCAATTGGCAGTGAAAGTCCTTTTCTTCCCCCGAGTCAAATTCAAACCCGGCAAAGGGGAGCACGTCCCCAGAGTTTACTGTAGAAATCACAGTATCACAGTATGTTTGGGATTGGAAGGGACCTCAAAAGATCATCTATTCCAATCCACCTGCTGGAGCAGGAACGCCCAGGTGAGGTTGCACAGGAACATGTCCAGGTGGGTCTTGAATGTCTGCAGAGAAGGAGACTCCACAACCCCCCTGGGCAGCCTGTTCCAGTGTCTGTCACCCTTACTGAGAAGTTTCTTCTCAAATTTAAGTGGAACCTCTTGTGTTCCAGCTTGATCCCATTGCCCCTTGTCCTATCATTGTTTGCCAGCGAGAAGAGCCTGGCTCCATCCTCGTGGCACTCCCCTTTTATATGTTTATAAACATTAATAAGGTCACCCCTCAGTCTCCTCCAAACTAAAGAGCCCCAGCTCCCTCAGCCTTTCCTCACACGGGAGATGCTTCACTCCCTTCAGCATCTTGGTGGCTGCGCTGGACCCTCTCCAGCAGTTCCCTGTCCTGCTGGAACTGAGGGGCCCAGAACTGGACACAATATTCCAGATGTGGTCTCACCAGGGTGGAGTAGAGGGGAAGGAGAACCTCTCTTGATCTACTAACCACCCCCCTTCTAATACACCCCAGGATGCCATTGGCCTTCCTGACCACAAGGGCCCAGCTTTTTAACGTGGATATACACATTTGTGCAAACACCTAGTGACTTGTTCCGCAGCCTGATGCTTTTCCCACCACCTCTTCCTTCAACCCATGGCACCTCCAGACTTGGGTTTGGTCTCCAGATGGTCCATGCAGTGGATATTCAGAAAGCTAAAACCTCCAAAATCCTCTCTGCTGTCCCCCCAGGTACATCCCTGTGCAATAAAACACCTTCACCCTGTTTCCCCCCGGGCTGGGCTTTCTGCGACTCCACAAACTTTGCCCAAACTCCTATTGATTGAGTGGGTGATGAAGCTGTTGAAGCAGCGCTGCCATATTTGTAGTGTCGACCTGTCATTTTTCTCCCAACATCTTAAAAGGATTTTTAACTGTCAGCTATATCCTGCATATTTGCTCATAATAATCAATATTGATTTTCGCGTAATGCCGTCCATCTAGATGCCATGCCTTATTTGTTGGAAGATTAGAATCTCGATGAGCTTATAAAATAAAGCACATATTTTCCTCATGCATCTGCATGCGTGCGTATGCAGAAATACCCTGTTAAGATAATTATTTTGCTTGTGCTGGAAAAAAACAATTGAGTCATGCTATGCAGCTGCAAAAAAATATCCAGCTTTGGCCACTTGGACATTGAATCCTGCTGGGAATTAGTGTCTCTAAGTGTGGGGTGTTTTTTGACGTTGTTTTGGGTTCTTTTTTGCAATGGGCACTGTTGTTAGAAACCACAGAATTGGGTTTACCGGTTGTGTTTAATCCCCTTGGGCTGGCCAAGAATCCAACTGTTCTACTGAGCAATGAATACAAGACATAAAGGCTGTCCTAAATATGCGACTAATATGTTCTGCATGGCACTACTTGCCTAAGCAATACATTGTGTTCTTATGTTGGGTGGGTGTTTTGTTCAGGAATCTTAAAGCCTATTAGTGGTTTTGGTCAGAATATGGTAGGATTTGGCTGGAAACAAACTCCCCTTTCCTAAGCGGGAAAAGATGTTTCTATAAAGAAATAACACTTAGAACAAAAGGTGATTGAATGTGACTAAATACGTGCCTAAGAAAATACAGGGGTTTACCCAAACTGTTGGAAGAAAAAGTCGATTTTTCCCAATTTTTTTACAGAGGACGGCCAGATAAGATGCTTCAAATCGGCTTATTGAATTGTAAAACGCCGACATTTCGAAGCAGAACTCTCTGCTTTGAAGTGAAATGCTGAGATTTTTCATTCTGACATTTCCCGATTGATATTTTTTTCCGTAACTTTCTGCACACCTGGTAAAAGTGAGACTAAGGGGAAGAAATGTAAGGCATTAAAATAACCAAACTGCTGAGCGGGTAAAAAAATGCCATTTTCTAGATAATTCTCATTAAAACCAAGCTGTTCGGTTTTTGCTTCCCCTCTCCATCACTGTTCATAATCATGGTCCAAAGTTCCCGTCGGCCTGATATACGTATATATATATTTTTAACCAAGTGTGGCAAAGGTCCCATGGAGTTTTGCATCTCTGAACCACTGGAGGGACTTCGTTGAATATGAAGATTTGATTTTCTTTTCTACTTAAAAATTTCTGATGATCAAACTTCTGGGGGCAGGTGGGGAATCTCTTCTGCTTTGCATTGGTTTCATGTTCCAGTTTTTCAGTTGGTATGAAAATATTTGCCTCCCTTTGGCTTTGCTGTAAGGGGGATTTCTTGGCAAATACTCGATAAATTATTTTCTAGTCTGCACAATTTAGTGTTAAGCAGGATAATAAAGTTGCTGCTCTTGCCAGAAATAGCTGCTGCAGATGAGATGGGTTTGAATTGCTTTGGTTCATTTTGGGTTTTTCCAGTTCTCTGATGTTCATCCAGGATGGAGGGAGCACAAAATGGGGGTCACCACAGAGCCTGGGGAGTATTTTGGGGAGGAAAACAGATTGGAGATCTCTGATTCCACCAAATAGTCCATTTATATGTGGTGGTTTCAAAATCTCTTCTGGGAGAGGTTGTGCAGCTGTTTCCCATCGGGCATGGTTGGACTTGGGCTTTCCCTGATGTTTGCTCATCATCGTCGTCCTCCTCTCTATGGGCTCTTGGCCATGGGATGGGGTTTGTCTCCTCCCTTTCTGAAACAGGGATGGCTTTTGTAGCAACTTAGAAGATAATGTGCATAGAGAGAAGGCTGAAGGGCTGTAAAATGCACCAAAAAGTGCCTTTTAAGAGGGAAGAAAAGAAAAAGAGATGGGGATGCCGAACATCTCCCAAGCCCAGTGCCTGCAGGGAGAGGACGCGTGTTTGGGTTAGTTTTGGGTAAAGCTTCAGCTTAGCGGCGTGTGCTCAATAAAGCTTTTAGTTCAATACCTCTTAACGCTAAGCCTGAGTGTATTAACTCCAGACTTCCCCGTGGTCGGGGCATAAACATACACGAGCTCTTATTGCAAAGAAAACATTAGCTGCTTCTCTCAATATAAGTTAAAAGCAAGAGATATCTTCTCCTCTCCTGTATATTGTCATATAGTCGAAGCTGCCCATTAGCTCTGACTCATCTGGACCATTTTTTGGTCCCCATAGGACCAGCATCATCCTGGGTGATAAGGAGGGGGATATCCCCGTGTCCTCGGGGTCTGTTGGCAGATGCTGAGCCAGGCGCTCGGATCCGCATGACAAATATCTCAGGCAAGTGTTGCTCTCGCCTCGTGTACATTTGCAAAGGAGCAATTTATCAGAGCGATTTTTATCCTCATTAAGGCAAATTAAGCCCACAAAGCTGGCAACGGACGGGGAGAGGAAAAGAACGGAAAAAAAAAAAAAGCGGTGTTCATGAAATATTTATTAAAAACAGCCATTGTAATAAATATTTGAAACCCGGTTATTAACGTTAAATCATATCGATGTCAAGTGCATGTTTCACATGGTCTCTCCCGCTAATTGGGTGCAGGGGTTGGCAGCCCCGTCGTGCCGCGGGGTCGGCTGGCTCTGGGTGCTTGGTGGCGATGGCGATGCTTTGCTTTCGGAGGGTGAAACCTAAAACGCAGTAAATTATGGAAATAAGAGGGCTTGCCGCAAGCAGCGGGCTCGTCTGCGCCCGCGTCCCCACATACGCGCCCCGATCGGAACCCAAATGCCTCCACGAAGAGCTGATAATTATTTTCTGATAGGGCGTAAGCACCGCGACTCGTCAGTGGGATGAGATGATTATCCCCAGGAGGCATAAAAATAAGGGTTTGTGCCGCAAACCACCCGTCTGCGCGCGATGCGAAACGAGAGGATAAACCTCCGAACTGGGGTAATAACCCAGGCAGTGAAATCAATATTGATTATTATGAGAAGGGGGCAGGAGGCGGTGAGGCAAGGTGAGGTGATGAGCTGTGTAGGGGATGAGGGACTTTCCTGGGGGATATATGTGAGGTTTGGCTCTTTATTGGGGTCCTTGTCTTGATGCAGGAGCCTGTGAAGGATGCTGGGCTGGGAGAAGGGGCTTGTGTGTGTCCCAGGAGCCCCACGGGGGGTTTTGGGGTGTCCCCCCCTCAGGTGGGCCTGGTAGGAACCTGGGGGGACTGGTCAGAGGGAGCCCTGCAGAGGGAAAACCCCAAATATTAGTCCATTTTGTGTCTTTTTCCCCAAGCTATCCCTGTCTAAGAAAAAGTAATTTAAAGAAACGCATAGAAGTGTCAATTACTAACAGAAGCAGTCAACTGATGTTTTATTTGAAACATCCTTTATATTTCTTAGAAAACCCAAAAGCAGCAAAAGCAAAACACTTGGTTAAATCCCAAACCTGATTCCTGTTTTTCATGGTTTTTTTCCCCTTTCTTCCAATAGCTGCTGGAGATTGAGGTGCCTCTAACAGATAGGGCAGAGCCAAGGGCATCCTTTGCTATTCTTGCAAACTTGCCTTTGGCAAGTTACGCCTCTCCGTGACTCAGTTTCCCTGCCTCGGAGGTAGCTATTTAATGCATAATAATTCAGAGACTGGTGGTAGTGATTTAATTCATGATTATTCAGTGATTAGTGAGAGCATAAAGCATTCTAGGCAGCTCGGTGAGCACCCGGGAGCTGCGGGTATGAGGTTCCCGACTCCACATCAGCTCATTTCTCTGCATCCCTCTTGGGTACCAGCTCAAGGAATAAAGATTCTGCTGCTGTATCATCTCCCTCAGGCTCTTCCCAGCGCAGATGGACCCGTGGTTGCTCTGCTCCATCCAGGCCCCTTTGCAAAACACATTTTTAGCGATGCCAGCCCTCCAATTTTGAGCAGTAGTGGGTATTGTTAAAAAATATTTGAAGCGAGCAAATAAATAAATGGTAATTTAGTCGTGGACCCAACCCAGCCTCCCATAAAAGCTGATGTAGACCAGATTTACAGCGCCGTGCTGAGATGCTTTTATGTGAAACAGAGCTTCAGAGGGGAAGCCATCTATCAGGAGAGGAGCCGGAGTGGATGAGATTTAAAAGGCAGCCTCCTTTTGTTCCCTAATAGGTTGGACACTTTGGTGTGAAAGTAGGGGTGGCGGGAAGGGGGAAATCAGAAGGTGTTAGGGATGATATTTATAACGGCAACACCGCACACCTGTTTTGGTAATAGGCTTTAAACATTTAAGAAGGTGAATCCTCTTATTTCCTGTGTTTATTTTCTCCATCGCTGTAAATTTATCCATCGGGGTCGACTCTGCTGTGAGGAGCCTGATGTGAAACCAGAGACCTCAAGTCCTTGTTAGTGTGGGGAAACCTGTAATTTCCCAGGCTGCGAATCTCCCATATTAATCTGAGTTTGCGTTTTTAAACCTAAGTGCTGGGTGCTGGTGGCCGTGGGCGGCTTGTCACCTCTGCAGCATCCCTGCTGTCCCCTCGGGATTTGCCAGGGGCTGGGGGATGCGGTCCCTTGTCACCTTGCAGCACTGCTGATGCTCTCGCTGTCTCTATATCTGGCTGGTGGCCACCTCCCTCACCTCTCTGGTAGCCAACCTTGAGCTGAAAGCCCCGTGCTGGTGAGCTGAGGCTGGGCTGGACGTTCCCCAACCCCTAAATTTACCAGTAAAGCTCCTTCTCTTGCCTTTACCTGGAAATTAGGGACTTATAGCCTCATTTAGCCAAAAACCTAACTTTCCCTGGGAGAAAACAGGCTGTTGCCCTGTTTTGTTTTTGGACTGAGGTCTGGACAATGCTTAGTTTGAATCTTTGTGAAGGGAAGAGCTGGTGAGGGAACAAAGAAATGGGAAAGCAGAAAATCAAGGGCATGGCCGTGAGGAAGAGGATGGAGGGCTGAGGGGTGCGGGAGCCCCCCAGGAGCTCTCTTCTTGGGGAGCTCAATGCCACGTCCTCACCGGGTCCAACCCTGGCTCCTTCTCCCCTGTCTGTTCACACGTGTCCCCTCCTGGGTGGCTCGGTGGTGAGGACAGCATCCCCCTCCTCTTCCTCGCCCATGGGCAGCCCTTGCTCCACGTCCCCCCTGGCTCCTTCCCAGCACCGACAGGATCCAAACCCGGCGGTCATGGGCATCACCGGTGACTCAGACCTGTTATAAAGCTGTCCGTGGGCTGTAATTCTCTAAAAAGCCTGGGCTTAAGCTGAGGCTATTTATCTTTCATCCCCTTGTAGAGCCAGAGGTTGGGGAGTTAAAAAAGGAGCAGGAGTTGCGGGAAACTGGGATCCTGCAGAAATGGGAGGTTGCAGCTGTTGCTGATGGGGCTTTGTGTGTTTTCCCAGCAGTGATACGCTGCAAATGGAGCATTTTGCTTCGCTGTTGGCTCTTGGGATGTCTTAAACAGAGCCAGGTCCCTCCGGTCCTTCCATCCGTAGATGCAAAAGCGAAGTTCGCTTAAGCACGAGCATCATCTCTTTGTGCTTCTCTCCGGGGAAGGGATGGGAAAACTCACATTTCTATGGGCTGTTGTTCAACGTCTCGGGCACAGACGGAGGGTGCTCGGTGTTCAGGGGTAAGGATGTTACATGGGACTCGATTGAGGGGAAAGGTGTACAAGATCTGCTGGGAAAATAAGTTGTCCCCACAGTGCGATATCCAGGTGATTCAGATTGACACAAATCAGCCCCCTGAATGAGAAAACACTTTCTAAAAAGAAAAGAGACAAAATGCATTGGCTTTTTAATTTAGGTTTGAAACAGCTTGGCGGCGCAGGTGGCTGGTTCTTCCGTGCTGGTGAATGGATAAAACAAAAAGGTGGTGGAAGTGCAGTGATTTGGAGCAATGAGAGGCTGGTCCCTGCTGCCCTTTGCTTTCCTCTTTCTCCCTGCTTGAACACAGGCCAGAACATGTTATTTTTGCAGGAGTTGTTTGGTTTGGGGCATCTCTGCCCTGGGATCAGGGTTTCTGGGGAAGCAATTCCCCATTCAGCTCAGATTTACCAACGTCTGGAACCAGCACTGGCTGAACATTTATAGGATATGATTTCAACTATTATTATAACTATCCTGTATTGCATCGTCTAATAAAGACATCAATTTAAACCCCTTACAAGTGGCAATTACCTAATAAAATGCAGTAAGGATCTTCCAACTTGGCAGTAAAATTAGCATTACCGGGTTTTAATTAATAGCCCAAGCCTGAATGGCTCTTCTATGTCCTGCGCAAGAGGAGCGGCTGCATGATTGTGCATGCAGAAGGGACAAGATTAGGCAAAAGGAGTCAATTAGCCCCGAAACGGCTCCGTGCCTGGCAGACAGGTGGGGGCTGGAGTTGTGGGCTGGGCAGCAGCATCCCCGGCATCGCATGAGGAACCCATGTGAGAACCCCAAAATTCCGTGCAGCTGAGCTCAGGGCTCTTTGCAAAACGCTTGTTTGAAGAGCCGCAGGACTTTGCCATCACACTCTAAGACTGGTGATGTGCTTTTCCCAGTGATTTTCCCCAGATTTGCCCGCTGTTGTGCAGTTGCGTGCTGGCTGCCAGCAGGGTCCCTTCCCTGAGCGACGCTATCCCCGGGGAGCCGGGCGAGCTCTCCCTTGCCGCTATAGCAGCGACAACATCTGATCCAGCGCAAAACGGGGCTGCTACAAAGTCAACCTGTCAAGAAACCGCTGAACAGATTTGAAATGGCAGGGTGACTTTATACCTCGCTGGCGCTTTGCATCGTATAACCGCAGGATTTTTTTCTTTTTTGATGTGCTACAAGAAGCCCTAGAGCTAGGCTGACTTGTGCTGTCAAAGCACCATCCTCCCCATGCTTTTTCCTCCCTCCTCGTCTCTTTTCCTCCCTCCCCGTCCTGTTTTCCTCTACAAATCGGTAGCCGGTGGCTAAGCTGGCGAGCTGCCCGGGGGAATAAATGGTGTGGGACGCCGTGCTGATGGAGGGAAGGACCCCCCGTGCGTTTCGCAGGAGGGTGGCTCCATCAGACGGAGAAATCGCGATGCTCCGGCAAGATTGCTTTTGTGGGGTGGGGGGAGAAGGAGCGTGCGATCTGCCTGCAAATGTGCACGTTGGAAAAGGGGAAGAAATATCAAAGTGCTGTGTTTTAGCAAAGCAAATTTCCTCTCGGACCGGGAGGCAGTGGGGCGAGGGAAGCAATAGCTTGGGTTGGTGCTTCCTGAGCTAATTATATTGACAAAATAATGGAAGTATTTGTATGCGCTTGTTCTTGTTTGTATATAAACTGTAGCAAATAGAAATCCACAGGATTGTGGGTTTTTTTGGTATTGCTATTCTCAGGCAATTTAGAACTGGGAAATGATGGGGATTCACTGCACTGGCGGTCAGCAAGAGCGTTTATCTCCCACCTCTGTGCGCAGGGATGAGGTTTAGTCCCGGCTTTGCCACCGACGCTCCTTGTGGCTCTGCAAAAATCACGCACCATCTGTTATCTCCCCCGATGCTCCTTAATTTCAAGGGTGGCCTTTGATTAAGGAGCAGGAGTTGGGTTGATGCGTTGGCTTCCGAGCCCTCTGGATCTCTGCGACCTGATTTTTAGCAGAGCTGAACCAAATGCCGTCCCAAAACACAAGGTTCTTGTGCCCACAGCAGCTGTGAGTTGATTCTTTTGGGGGGCAAATCTGCTCCTTTAGCCTGTTTCTAGTGCCGTGTGGGAATCCCTTTGGCTTTCCCTGTTTTATGGGGTGGTTTGTCACATGCTTGTGCGTGAGTGTGATGTGTTACTGGAGTTGCAGGCTTGGTGTCTTCTGCTTATTTAGGGCTGTGGAGCTCAGACCTGGCACTTTTTGGGGTGCTGTTGTGAGAGAGAGGAGGGATCTGCTCCTGGGAAGCCTTGGAGCTGCTTGAACAAAGGGGTCACTGTGAGCACCTCTGCTTTGCATATATAGGGATGCAGAATAGGAGCTAAATGACCTGTGCTGCTCCACTCCAGGCACCTTTATGGTCTTTTTTTGCAAGTTTTCAGCTCCCTGGTCCTCTGCCAGCACTGTACAGGAGGGATCTGTGCTGCTCAACAGCCCTTGGGGCACTTCCAGCCGCCCTCCCTGCCTGGCTTATCCAGGGCAGTGCTGGCACAGGAGGGACCCATAACTTTGGAGCCCTTCATAAAGTGTCACTGATGTGGAAATACAGGATCAAATGAGTAGCAATTCGTGTGTCACCGCATGACAGAACAAAACCCCTCTGCCGAGGAATTAAAGCCATAAATATCCTACCGGGCCCCTTCCTGCTAACATGTTCCTGACATCTGGAGTGGCAGCCCACTGGAACCTATCTGCTGTCAAAGAGCTCTTGCAATTAAGCCGTGAATGCAGAGGGGAGAAGGGGGGAAAACAATTTTTTAAATGACTTGGCAGGTGATGGAAAACCAAAATACCCTTTTCCATTAACGTGAGCAAATTTACCTTAAAAGGAACTGGGTTAGAGACTAAAGAAGTTAATTGCCGGAGTCATTCAGTCAGTTGTCGGGCTCCTTGGGGCCGGCGCGGGAGCGATGGAGGGTCCATGGTTGGGTTCCCACCTGGGTCTGCGCTGCCGCAATATTTAACGCTTGCCACCCCGCAGAGCATCACGAATGCAATCTACTGCCAGGCTGTCCAGCCTGTCCGTCTGTCCTCGCTGCGGTGATGGTGTCTGCAAGCCCTCATTGGAATTCCGTGCGGCTGCCGGGTGCCATCCGCTCCCTCGCCGTTCGGTGGGACTGCGCTCGATGCCATTTGCATTTCTGGAGTTTACAGGAGGTGTCAGGGAGCAGATATACTGGCAAGCTGTGTCTCGCGGAGAATTTATTTCCTTGGGGTTTCGCTCCCTCCTTTCCAATCTGGCAGGCTTGGTTTCGATTAAAGCATGTTGGTGCTCAGCTAGATTGTAAGACGCCAAACCCAACAACAGGCTTTGTGTCAGGTTCCTTTTTTCCCCCCTTTAGTTCATCCCACCATTTGGCTCATCTCCAAAGGGCCAGCCGTTGTGAGACGGCCTGATGTGTCTGCAGCACAAATTCTTCTCGCTGGCCATCTCAATATCAGGCAGCAGAAGTTGGGTGACCAGGCTGAACTCAGAAATAATGAATCGCAGTTAATCAGACGCTCAAAAGTGGCTTTTCCCTCTCCATCTTATTTAAGGTACCTGTGAATGGACCCAGTTTTCAGAAGGGACGTGCCCAGCCCTGTCTGAACGTTGGTCCTTTTAAGGTACCAAAAAAGCTGTTTGAAAATTGCCCATCGCTTTTGTCTGCCGTTTGCTAAACATGAAATCTTTCCACCCACAGCGCCGTCTCGATCACACTGTTTTCTGTTATATTTTCCCTCCATAATTTGCATGAGTAGAGGCAGAGAAAGAAGACCTAAGCTGAATAACCTGTGGCAAACTGTCCAAGCTGTTCTTCACCACATACACCTGACCGCAGGGTCCGATTTTTAGCTCAAAACACCCACCAAAATCAGGCAGGTCGCTGCTTCTCCTTCCATCCTCACCTTGCAGAGCCTGGGCTGGAGCATCACCCAGATTGCCCAGGCTGCACATCCATCCTCTTGTATTATTTCAGGTAAATAATATGTATTTTCCCCCACTTTGAGTCCACGTGGTGATTTCGGGCCAGCTCGCCGTGTCTGCGAGTGAGAAGTCTCCAATTTGGCCTGCGGCAGCGCTGGGCAAATTGCAGCAACTAGTTTATTCACCCCCAAATGTGGTTTTTCTGCTGACCCAAGCGGTCTACGCAGCACATGTTTGCAGCCAGGAGAAAAGAAATTAAACAAAAAAAAAGAGGCAAATTGTTTCCAAATGCTGTTTTCTGTCAAGCCAGCTATACAGCATTTTTTTAAAGGGGTGGTGAAGGAAAGAAGCCATCTGAAAGTAGTGTATTTCAGCCGGTTCAACTGTTCCGGTCATGTTTTCAGCCCTAGAAACACATGTACATGTTTTTAATTGACCGGTTATGTATGCGACTTGTTCTTTTGAGTTTTATCAGGAGGCCAAACATCCTGTGTGGGGAAAATCAGGGGGGGAAAGTGCTAATGGGAACGATCTCATTTTGCACGTGCTATCAGAGATTTATAGAGATTGCACATGTAGACCTGGATGACACGGGGTCCCTAAGCATCACCGTGATGCTTTTTATTTCAAAGTGAAGAAGCGCTGGATTTTAAGGAACGATTCAACCTTTTCCTTCAGCCCCAAAGACTGGAATCTGTCCCATGCCAAAATACATACTGAAAGCATACTGGGCATTGTTTTCCATCCTAGGGCTGTGATTTGGCTTCAAACACCATGAATTTATCTATGGGAGCCTGAGCCTCGGGGCTGCCTGAGCACCATTTGCATCCGCTCCCAAAATTTTATGGGTGTCTTATAGCAAATGGGCTCCCCGGGGAGAGGCGGCTGCACAAATGAGGCAATTAGTTTGAAATGAGTGACAGCAACAACAGTTCTGATTAAAAAAAGGAGAGCGTTGTTGATGGTTTTGTCTTATTTAATGCTGACATCCCGAGGTCAAACCGTTCCTCTCCGAGGAAAGCGCAGCAACATTAGTCAAACACAGAAATCTCTTGCTCTGTAGTTTTGCTGCATGATTTATAAGCCACGGGGGTAAAAAGTTTTTGCTCTGAAAATACAAGGGAATGTTTCAATCCTTTAGTTTTCTGGTTGCGTTCCCTTCCTCATTTCAACTTGAGTTTTACGACGTGGAAGCGCCGGAGTTCAGCTCTCCCGGTACCCGTTTGCAGGATTCGGTGTCCGGCTGCCAATTGTACAACAGAAATACACACACGGGCACCATCCTGCATCCCCCTAGGTTTCTTTAAATGAGCACCTCCTGTTCAAAATAGATGGTAAAATACTACTGATGTATATAATGTGTTATGTCGTCTGGCACAGGAGCAAGAAATCCATCTTTGAGCCGCTCGGTAATGAGTGGCATGAGCTTTGTTGGTGCTCAGAGCGTGAGTAGCTGAAATCCAGCATCAGGACAGAGGATTAATTTTCCACTCCTGAACCCCTCTGTGTTATTAAGGTAACGCCAGGTTTCCCTTGCCCTCAATATGATGATAAAATGGGTGTTTAAGGGACTGGGTGGTTATTGCTCTCAATTAGCCCTCGCGTTTTGGCTGGGAGTTCCAAGCGGCACCGCGTGAACTGCTGCTCAGGTCAAAAAGTAAAACTCCCTTTTAGCGAAGGTTTCAAACTGCTGAAGGGCTTTGTTTGACTTCGCATTTGCAACTCTAATGTATTCTTCCCCTGCGCTCCCACCCACTCCTCACACTCAACCCCAGACTTTCTACTCACATGGCTATCAGTGTCACTTCTGAAACATGTCTTTCCTTGAAAACCCAGCTTTTCATCAATTAAACATTTTTTTGACAGCTTTTCTGAAACAAATTCTCTTTTTAAAGAAGTACTCTTTGCTTTCCTATAAATTTTTAGTGGTTTTACCTTAAAAGACTCCAGACTATTGCAAAGGGGGCTGGGTGATCCCCACTTGGACAGCAAGATTTTGAGGCTGCTCCCATGGGTTCCCTGACTGCTTTTTGCAGTGATTTCCAAGCACAGACAGATAAAACATGATAATATCATTTATAGAGGGGCACATTTCTGGACCCAGGCTCCCAAGGCACGAATCCTGTGCAGTGTGAGGTTTGCACGACGTGTCCCCTGCCTTGGCTTTCGGCAACCGCTGAGCTGTTTTTCTTGGAAGAGTAGCTAAACCTCTTGCTTACTTCATCACTTTTATCCTCTTCTGCTGCCTGACTTGAGTCCTTCAATGTGACAAAGGAGTTTATGATGGGAAATCAGTCTCTCTTAAGTACGTCCCCTCCAGTGGTTCCCCTTCTCGCTAATATTTGCAGCATCCTCTATAATATTTAGGGATCAGGGGGAGAGTATTGCAACCTAAACACACCAACTGCCTTATAAACCTTATACAACAATTGCATCCTTTTGGTAAAAAGCAGAAAAGCCAGCAAGAGATTTGCAAATCTAACCCCTGCGGCCAACTTTACCCAGACCTTGCTCTTTTTGCCTCAGAATAGGTCCCGTAGGTTATATCTGCTCTAAATGCAGTTCAATGCATTTCCTGAAAACACTTGTATTTTTCATACATCCATCTCCTTTCTGAATCAGATTTAATTTTCTTGCCTAGTGGCACTTTGAAGCCCCTAATGAACAGAAGGTCCCATCCCTTAGTGCCAGTCATACAAAATTGGTTTTGTGAGCGCACAAATGCTTAAATGATAAGACTAAACTGGCAGGACATGATGGCTTCGCAATGGCTTGCAGACTCCTTTAATTAAGGTAAACATGTTTAGCTGCAAAAAAAAGCAGAGTCCATGAAAGTATGCTAAGCATGTTGATTTAATTGGCAATTACTGAATTTAAAGCGAGCGCTCAAGTGTAGCCAAACCCCTTGGAAGACAAAGTCTAAGCCCAAAGTGCTCCAAGGCGAGCAGCAAGAGAAGGGGGCAGAGAAGGATGAAATGTCTTGCCCAAGGTGATGGAAAGAGGTGGGAACCGAGCTGGTTTTTGTGGAGCAGTCCTGTGTCTGTCCATCCTCCGCAGCATCACTCGTGTCTGGGGATATTCCTCCTCTCCCCATCAAACCCCACGGCATCGTACAGCTCGAGGAGGCTTCGTTAACATAATCTTCTAAGCTGGCTTAAATGACTTGGTGTTATTCCCTTCCCCTTTTTCCGGTGGCGTTGGGAACACCATTGAGCAGCTGGTGTGAGGCTTGTGGTCAGTCTGAATCTTTTGTTTGTGATACTGGCCCAAAATGATAATCCTGGCCCTTTTAACCTTAGAGGAGCTTTGAGATAGATATTTTTTGTTTTTCTATCATTAGCATGTGTGCAGAATTCTAATTACGCTCACTAGGGGTGTTGACGCTCCCCTCTATTTTCAAGCATCCTTCTGCATCAGCCATCCCTCACAAAGCGGGTTTGGGGAGCTGGCGATCGCTTCCATTCCCTATAACATAATAATCTGCCGTAGATGCGATGTCATGCAAAGGCAGAAACTCCCTCCTGCAACAGGTGCCCTTTACTCCTAACCACAGCGATGCTTCCTGGGGATGCCTTAATGCTTTTGCTAAAGTAGATGCAAAGCTTTGCCAAGGTGCTGAGGTGCGGATCCTCGTGCATTTTTGCATTTCTGACCTTCCCCATTGAACTTCCATCGAGAAAACACAGAAAAATCAATTAAAATCCAGCACCGGACCTCCAAACAGCAATAAGTCACAGCACAGCTGGGGAAAGCTTTTTGCATTTTATTTTTTAAGCTTTGCATCCTGTATCTGGACAGAGTTAGAGTTGCGGATAGTAGAAAGCAATGTGTGTATATATATATATTTATGTGTGTGTTGCAGAGGTGGACCAGGCTTATGCAGGGGCAGAGATGATGGAAAAGGCTGTTACTTCTGCAGTTGGGCAGTCGGAACCTAAAGGAGTGAGGGATTTCAGTACAAAGTTGTAACCTATACCTGGCTGGAAAGCGGGCGGGCGTGCAAGGAGGGACAAGGGCTTTGGGTAGAGATGGGGGCACTTCCAGCCCGGCCAGGAGCTGTGCCAGGGAATGGGGCCAACAACCCAGGGAACGGGGCCAGCGCAGGGTTATTATAATTCCTCGGAGGATGGATTTGCCAGCTACTAAAGCAGAAAGAAAAGCAGCGCCCTGAAATGGAGACGAGCTATTTTGCAGCAATTAGCTGTCGCTGCCGGCTGCTGCTTTTGGAGGGGAGCCGAGGGGCGGGGAGTGCCTGTGATATTTTGGGGTGGGCTGCTCATACCCCTTGCCGACACCTTGGCATCCATCAGACATAGATGCGTGTATCATTTGGAGGAACGGGAGTTGTTGCCGCCCTCTGAAGAGCGTCGTGGCCGGGAGCTGCCCTGGGGATGCTGAATGACATGATGTTTAGGTCTACAGAGGTACAATAGTTATGGGGGTTCTGAAATTAATAACTCAGGCCCTGGGCATCATGATGTGGGACGGGACGCTGCACCCTGCAAGGGCTCAGCCCTCTCCAAAGCCCCTAAAAAGAGGAGCTCCAGCAAGCGAGGGGTTAAATGGACACAAGCATTGCTATAAGTGCCTGTACCACTACATGCCATATTTTTATATGTGCCATTTATGTTTTTACGTGACGTCTGTGCGCGCATCCTATGCAGGAAGGTGTATGCGCCGTGCAAGTACCTGCGTGAATGCTGCGGGAGAGGGAGCTGATGGGGCAGGAGGATGATGGCAGGAGCCTCTTCTTTTTACAGAAAGTGAGAAATCAATCCTTGACCTTTAAAGGAGTTTATGAATTCCTGGCTTAGGGATCGATGCGCATCGATTTTTGCGCGTCTGCGTGGGCTCGCCGTGTGCGCTCGCAGGTGATGGAAGCTGAGTTTTGCTGAGTCTGGAGCGGGCAGATGCAGGTGCTGTCTCCTCCGAGCTGCCAGCAGTGAAAACATTATCTTTCCTCTTTCCTCCCTGCCTTTTCTCTATGGCAGCTACGAGTCCTGGGGTCGGGGGTCGCTTTGGAGAATACTGCATTTGGTATTTCGGTGACATAACGCGGAGCTTCGCCATCACCCTGCAGAGCACCCAAGAAGATGCTCCTGCCACCTCCTGTGTCCCAAGGATGTTGCAGGTTGTTTCGCCTCATTATTTAAAGGATCTGCAAAAGGAGAAGCTGCTGGCTTGACTTGGGGGGCAGCACCACTGATCCCCCCACATCATTCAGGATGGGGCCACGTCTTCTTGCTCAGGGGGGCGGATTTTTGGCAGCGTGTGGGCAAAATGTATTGTGGTGGAGGAGCGGAGAGGAAGGTCCTGTGGGTGCATTGACATTGCAGACACCTGGTGGCGTTTCAGGTTATCACCCTTGAATCAAGCCCTGCTGGTGGGATCCCAAATTCTGATACTGACCACCTGGGCGTAGCAGCAAGCAAGGCTTTCCCGTTCCTACCCCATAAAATAGCAGTTTTCTCCCAGACTGCAGACTCAGCCAAGCACTGAAGTTAGCTTAATGAATTAAATCTCAGCTTGGCTCAACCTCGGAGGTGTGACGTTCCTCCTTGTGAATGAGGATTTAAGGGAGGAGATGTGCTGGCAACCCGCTTCCCGACCTGCTCCCACGAGACGTGCGAGCAGAAGCAAAGCCCTCCTGTGCACGTTTCTATATATATTTAGTGTATATTCACGTCCGCCCACTGATCTCCCGAGATGAAGCCCTGCGAGCTGACAGCTGCAAGAGGAGCCGAGAGGTGCTGGGGGTGGGATGGGAACAGACGGCTCCGAAGCCTGTTCAGCTGCTCCGGGCTGGGGAAAGGAGCAAGGAAAACAGCAAGGCTGACGTGTCTCAACTCACAAATGTTGAAGAAGCTGCGTGGCTTGAAATATTGGCACCCAACAGCACGGGCTTGAGTCGAGTCTCCGGCGTAGCGTAAGGATAATCGCTGTTTTCTGTAGCAAGTCCCTGTTCTTTATGGGCTGAAAGCACTGGGTGATATTTGAAGGGACTGTAGTTGGGCACAGATGGGTTTGAAGAGCTGGTTCTCCATCCTGTAAAGTGTGGGAAAGCACGATGATGAGGAATGTACTGGGGAAACTGAGGCGTGCAGACAGATGTCACCCAGGGAGTCTGCAGCAGAGCCAGGAAGCAAATCCAAGGCATTTTTCAGAATATCCAGCTTTTCCCCTTGCATCATCTCCCTCAGGGTATTTTCCAAATCTTAGATCCACAGTGATATTTGGTAGGAAGTATCCTCACCTCTGCCGTCGTAAAATCTACTTCTATTAATTAGCAGCATAAGAAGGTGTCAGAAACGTCCGGAAATGTTGCGGCGTTGCTCATTTTTAGCCATCTTTGATACCTGTGGTGGATCCGCAGTGAAATGCAGAGGTTCCCCAACCTCATCTCGGACCATTGTGTGTGTAACGAGAGCATCCCGTGTTCTGGTGTTTTTTCTCACCGCATCCGCTGATCTGGGCTAATTCAAGCTCTGGGACTTGTTAGGCGGGGTTTTGGGGTCTGCAGGGTGGGAGAAAATAACCCACCTGGGTCGGTGGAGATTCTACCGCCGCTTTTATTTAATCCGACAATTTCTCCGGCTTCTCCTCCTGTCTCTTCTAATGTATTCGTATTTGTTTGATCTCCTACAAACTTCCCCTCTCTGATCTTCTGATGAAATAATAAATCCAGGGCCCTTGAAGACACTTCGCGGCAGGAGAGTCTAAACGAAAACCCTTTTAAGCATTTAGAGGTTTTTAATGTGACAATCCCCTCCTGCAAGGGTGCTGTGTACACTGGATTGCTCGTGGCCGCTCCTGGCGAAATACAGGGCCATAAAACCTTATTTCCAAGGCTGGATCGGCTTCCCTGTTGGTGGAATCACCACGATGCGGAATATCCTTCTTGCCACATGGCGTAACAGCTGATGAGCAGATGCAGAGGATACTTGTACTTTTGGAAAGATGCTCGTTTGTATCCAGGGGGTGACAGGTACAAGACAGACTCGCTGTACATACAGCGCGATGTGCAGGAAAGAGGAGTTTGAGGGAAGGTATTGCTTATTTTTTGTTCTTTCAACTGCTTTAAAAGATTTTTAAGAAATGGATAAGAATAGCTTTTCTGATACCTGGCTGGCGAATGAAAGGAATAGGGTTAATTATGGGCAGCTCTACTCATTATAAATAGTGATAACCTTTGTACGAGCCGTGGTCTGACCTGTTTGCAATCCTTGCGACTCCCATTATAAGGCAGGAATTGATTAAAACCAAAGGCCTGGGAACTGCAGACAACTTGGATTCGGGTCCTGAGTTTTGCTGGGAGCTTCTTAATGATGTAAAAGCTCTCGAAGTACCCACAGGTGACACCAAAGCCTCCTTTTATTTGAGCTGGGAGATAAGAAAATTGCAAAGCCTGCAGTGATTTTGGGGTCTCTGCCACTTTCCTGCAAAACCTGAGCTTTTCCTTCCAGCTTTTAGAGGCACAACCTTGGAACAGCTGCCGTTTGGTTCAGTATTAATTTTTCGGGAGCGTTGTGCTTTGTTGTCCTTGTGGTTTCCTCCTCATAGAGAAGCCAACCAGCTATTGCGAAGGTAAATGCTGCGTTGGGTCTTGCAGGGAAAAACGCAGTGCCATCCTGTGGCTTCGCTCCCATGGCAGAGGCTTTGTGTCCCCACACAGCTCTGCAGAGCTGGCCCGGGGATGTTTTTGTGGTCTCTTATTCCTTTACGGCGTGTAATAACGTTTTGGCCGGTTAGCGGTGTCGGCTGCTGCTGCTTTTCATTGCGTTGAATGCCTCAGTCTGTAGCGTCTGATCACATCAGCGTCTAGGAGCCCCCTAATCGCGTTTGCTGGCTTGTGTGGAGGAGGAGGGCAGGTTTGGGGAAGCCAATAGCAAAAAAACCCCATCATCTAGAGCTGGGAAATGAAGCAGCTCTGATTTGAGTTGTGGGTTTTTTGGGTAAAGCCACACTTAGGGAGTCTCTAGAGTAGAAAACTGCGTGCAATGGGAGGTCCTGGATCTGTGATGCTCCAGGGTTTTGAGCTGCTGGTGGACTTTCAGAGCACATCCTAGCTCTGAAATAGTCATTTTGCCATGTATGGAGCTGTTAATGTTGGGTAACTGACCCACCAGCTCTGCATCCAGAAGCCGTGCCCCAAATTATCTTCATTGAAATAAACCCGGTGTGATGACTTGTGGAGTGATAACGTGATGCAAAAGCATCCCTAAAGCTGCAGGGAGGTGTTCTGCTCTCCTCTCCGCTGTCAAGGGAGGGGAGCAGCTCTGTCTGTCCCAGTGATGTGGTCATGCAGAAGCCAAATGCAAAGCCACCAAATGGCTTTGGGAAATCTGTCGTGTGCCGGCTCCAAACCGTGAGCCACACTGTGCCCATGCAAACCTCTCCAAGCCCCTGTGAGGGGCCATCCTCTTGCTGGAAGGTGGTACAGACCAAATCTATCATTTCTAGCCAAGGGGAGGTACCTTTTTCTCCTCCTGCCTTGGGACGGAGATGATAATTCCCTTTCCCCTGCGCTAATGGATGCCACTAAGTGCTCTGCAAAAGCACGCGTGGCTGCGGAAGCGCTGAGCGCTGTCATTATTCGCGTCCCAGTGGCATTGCAAAACTTGGGTCAAGAGCAAGACCAGCGCTTTGAGCCACGTTTGGCACATGGGCTGGGCTGCAGCTCTGCATAGAGAAAAAGGGGGAGGCAACAGAGACGGAGAAAATTCCTCATCCAAGGTCACTAAAGGAGAGAACAGTCCAGGTATTTTATTTTCAGAACCAATAGCCTTTCCTCGTGCTTCTTTTTATCGTCGTAGTTCTCCTTTTCCTTCCTTTTCCAGTGCTGGCACCTGCTGTTTCGATCCCATCCGTTGTGTTTGTGCAGTCAGACACCCCGACTGGCTAAACATCCTTAAGTGATTTTTAAAACGAGGGGAAAAAAACACGAGCTAGGAAGAAAATAATGAAGTCGGTGGCTCTGAATCTTAAGCAGTAGCTTTGGTCGGGGCTGCGCGGTGCACACGGATGAACTCACCCCTTTGCAAAGCTCACCAGCCAATTGGCGGTTCCCTCAAGCCAAGCTGCTTTATAATTAAGTGATAATTGTTTTTGCTGGGGAAGCACACAAGAAAGATAAACAGCTTGAGGAATCAATAAGCATCAAGGTCATAGGCTGAGTTATTTACTGAATCATCTGCAATTTATCTCCCAACTTTTCTGTACAAAAGAAAGCGGTGACTGTTCCACAGAGGCTTTAGAAGTGCTTTGGTGAGCGCTATTACTTTAAAACAAAAGGAAAAATTTGCAAATGTGGTGGCTTTATTTGAAATACCTTCAGAATTAACCAGGGAAGGTTTGGGAACAAACTGCCAAGGCGCAATAGAGTTATCAGTGCACATGCATACGCACGTCCACACGTGCACTTGCTCTCTTGCGTTGGTTTAACCAAATCGATGTAAATCCCTGCCTCGACACTTACTTCTCATTAGCTTAAATTTATCCTTAATTGACGCAGACCAAACCATGTTGAGATCGGTTTAAGCCGAGCTATGAGCAGCCCCTCAATTATGGAGCACTTTCCACTGATGGACCTCAAACCTGGTTTACTCAGGGAGGACCCAACAGGGGATTTAAGCTGCTCGGGGTTATTTACTGAGCCAGGAGTAGAGCGGGGACCCCAGGTCCCAGCCTGGAACGTTATCCATGGGGTACCATCCCCTTGCACTGTGGTTTAAAAGGCTTGTTCCATTTATACAGCCTCAAGCGAAGCACGGGGAAGACTTCTCCCTGGGTAACAACATGCATTATCCTCATTACCTTACATGAAATCCAAATAACAGCGAGCCGCAGGACTGATAAATGAATAAATAGCCCAGACGCAGGACCCGCATTTCCACCTCTCCAGTGCCTGGAGTGCTCGGGGTGGGAGAACATCTCTATTTAAAATATTTCCCTTTTGTTGAGGGTTCGGAGGAAGGTGTCACATGCTGCTTCACCCGCGGCATCACCGCGCTGCCAGCTGACCCCAGAACAGATTAATTAGATCAAAATCAACCTGGCAGCTCGCTTGCTGGCGCGGGAGGGCTTTTGCCAGTGCCGTGCCTGCGAGCATCCCTCCTGCCGCGGTAATCTCTTCGTGCCGGGTTCCACCTCCCTGTATTGATTAAGTAATGTCAGTGCTGGCCTTGTTTTAGATAAAGTAGCTTTGTGGACAGCAAAGGATGCAGGTGCATAAAAACATCCCTCCCCTTTACTGCTCTCCTGCTTTGTAACGCCCTGATGATCTCCGTCGCTTTGCTCTCCCTCCAACCTGCCGAAGCATCCTCCTGTTTTTCTGTCCTGTTTTTCTGTGAGCAAAAGCACCGGAGCAGGTACCCTCAGCCTGCCGTGCTTGTGGCACTGGAGCTGAATTCTAACCAGGGCTGGGCGAGCTACCCCATCCCCAGCGCTCGAGGATGGAAGTGGCAGGAGCTGGCACGTCACCAGGGGTGACACAGCCCGTAGCCGTGTCACTGCTCACTGTCCGGTCCCCCGCATCAAACCCGGGCAGCGCAGCGGACTTCTGGCATCAATTTTTGATGTCTCAACTAGCTGCCTCGTGTAGTGGCGTTTCTGACAACTTCTGCTGTCCCCTTGGGTTTAAGGGAATGATATTTCATTTTTCCCATGGTCGGTGTTTCAAGATGCTCCCCGCGTTACGGAGTTCACGGGTTCAAGTAGCCATCAGAATTATGTTATGCGGCTATCTCTGATGGGAAAAAGCCAGGATGCTTGACCCAGAGGTCCCTTCCACTCCCCCATACAACTCCCTTTTGTTCAGCTCTTTAACGCAAACCCAGCGAGCCCCAGCCCCCTTTCCTGTGCATCTGCACCTTGTGCCACCAGATGCTTCCTAAATGCCGCTCCCGTTATCTCGGGTCCCTTCATCTAATGAATTTATCACATCGAAGAAGCGATTCGCACACCTCCTTTGCTCCCAGCAAAGACGGCAGCGCATTACCGGTCATGCTAGCGTCCAAAATTACAACTTGGCGTAGATCAATCCCGGCTTTTGAAACCCATTTAAATGGATGTAGCGATCTCCAGCGAGTGTGGCTGGAGAGAAGAGATGCTGTGTTAATCTGTAATGAAACAAGAACTAACCCTGGAGGGAAAGACAAGCGAGGGTGAATGGGGCTCTTGTTGGAATGCGCATTTCCCGTGATGTTCTCATTCTCTTTCCATTTTTGCTATATACCCTCTATTTTCTCCATCCTTTCTCTCTATGCGTCGCTTTTTTCCTTTGGAGATGCTCTATATAATGATCCCATCACTCGAGTTTTCCCGAACAGAAACGAGCTCTTTCTTTTATTTCATTTGCTCACGACCCTAAGAAATTTTAAATGGAGATGGTGTTAGCGAAATACAAGCTGCAAGCGTTGAGATGACAACCTTATATTATATTTATAAAGTCTGCCTTTAGATGAGTTTGAATATACTTTCTGTACTTCGGGAAAGAAACTTTTGAAATTACTCTCCCACATGATGATTAATTTAATTCCTTAAAGTTTAAGTGTTTGCAAAGTCAAAAAGTGCTTCCATTTGCTGTATCTCTGTCATAAACTTCTCTGCTTTACAACAGAAATTGAGTTGTTTTGAAGCTCGAGACTGAAATTTTCAAAAATGCCTAAAGCGCTTTGATTAGAGCTGGTTGAAAAAATTTCCTAATGAATCGGTTTTCAAAATGAAAACGCGGATTCACCAAAATCAAATCATTTTGTGAGGCCGTCACCTTTTTCTCATTTGAAATTTCATCAAAATGCTTTAATTTCAACGAAGCCAAATCCCCTTGGTTCAGCGGATCATTTCGCACCTGGGCTATATTGCAGTTTGTAGTAGGAAATGGCATTACAAGAGGAAAACAAGCCTTGGAGTTTGTGATGTTGCTGAGGTCAACTTTTGCTTTTAAAAATAATTGTTTTGGGGAGGTGGAGAAACTTGTTTTTTCTGGTTAATGAAGAAAACAAGGTGGGAGTTTCCCAGGGACAAAAACGTGGTGGTCCGGGCGCTGATTTCTGTTGAGGTTTCTTCCAATAGCAGTTCCATCCACCCAGTGCTTTCCCACCTCCCGTGTCCGGGGAGCTCGGCTGCTGCCACAACTCATCAATCAAAGTTTTGTCTGCTGTGTGATTGCTTTGAGAATTAATTCCTTCTGAAAGATTAGGGCTGAGGGCAAGACGGGGACCTTTCTCACCCCTTGAAATGGCAGCGGTGATGTGAAATGTCTCAAGGTCTGAAGGAAATGGCAGGGCTGGGGGTTGCAGACATGGTTGTGGTTGGAGGGGGCATGGAGTGATGGGGTGGTGGGTCACCATAAGCCATGGACGTGCATCTCCAGCATCCTGGGCTCCATTTGCTCTTGGGGACCATGTTTCCACTGGAAATTTGGGAATTGTATCCTGGAGGCCATGGTTCTCCAAATCCTAACTCAGTACTGAGCTATGGGGTCTTGCTCTTCTCAACCTGGTCATGCACATCCCTGTGGTGCTTCTCCAAGTCTTCGTCATGCCTTGGTTGAAGTCCATAAATGCGGTGCCATTGTGCACCACGGTCTCTCCACATGCAGTGCCAATCTCTAATACTTTTTAAACAGGGATTATTATCTCTTGGGTTATGGTCTGTATGATAGGATTCCATCTGAGGCCAAGCCCTCCTGTACTAGGTGTTGAAAAAATGAAGGAATCCTCCACGTCTTGAGGAGTTTCTTGTCTAGAAGGGAGAATGGAAAGCGTTGCAATCCCATATCATACAGCATGAAACTTCAGAGCTCAGCCTTGCTGCCAAGCTCCCAGTTCTCATACATCCCTTATGCCTGTGCTATGGATATTTACTAGTTTTCCCCATTTTTTTTGCATGATACGGAGGTAGAAGAGTTGAGGTGAAAGCCCCATCACTAAGGTCCTTTTCTGGTACTGCTTCCAGTGCATTTTTCCACCCCTGTGCTGCAAAATCCCCTGAGCACACTTGGCTTTTCCATTTCCCGGTGCTGGCAGGTGTAGCACGAGGGTTGGGATTTAGGGCTTGGCCCGACCATTTCTCCTGCCTGCTCGCCAATTAATACCCTGCCAAATAAATACGTTCCCTGCGCTTTATCATCCCGCAAAGAGTCTTAAAGACAAACAGAAAAGCAAGAAGGAAACAAAAAAAGCCACCGGCCAATAAATTAAATGCACCAAGGAAAACGCAGAAAAGACCAAGCAGCCCCTTCCTCTGAGTTAATTAATTGGAGCCCTGTTTGAGGACAAGCACCCTCTTAAATCCCCCAGTGCTGAATGCAATTTTCTCAGCACAATCGCTCAGTGTCCCTGACGGACGGGAGCCCAATCGCTTCTCAACAGAAGGTGAACACTGCTGCGGCGCCCCAGGGAAAATAATAGATTTTTAACACGTCTGCAAGGCTTGTAAAGGGCAAAGGAGAAGCAATTCCCCCACCGATCACCTCTGAGGAGGCCACCACTGCCAGGAGATGTTGCTGGGCTTCAGCTGGTTTTTCCTACAACAGGAGACAAGGTGGTGGTTGACTTCTCCCACCGGTGTTAGCGATGGGTGCGGGAACCTGCGAACGTGTAGATTTAGAGGGAGAAAGCCTGGACGGGAGCTGTGGATGTGCAAGTAAATGGCTGGGGTAAAACTCAGGCTGCATTTCGCGTTGCTCCGAGCAGCTTTTAGCTGTTAAATTGCCGGTTGCGTCCTTGACGATGAAGCAGCCGTGAAGACGCTGGTGGCTGGATGCGTGGCCAGCGTGGGTTGCGGAGGTCAGTGCTGTTGAAGGCCTAATTCTTGGGCACAAGGCTAACGACTTAACTATGTTGATAATATCAGTGAGAACTCATGTCAAATCCATTGTTGCGTGATGTGACCAATTCCATTACTGCTCACATGGAAATCAATTACTGCACATTAGGGAACATTTAACACTTGAGCCTTTGCCGCCGTGTTGTTTGCACGGCGTGGACTGGAGGAATCGTTATCTGCAACTCTGGAAATGGATTTTCTTCTGTTTTTTTAAACATCTGTGACATGCGTACAGGTATGAAGCGAAAGATAAGTGCAGAAGTGCTTGGGTAATGGTGAGGGGCTAGAGCAGAGCTGATGCGGGACGGGGGCGATGGGCAATGCACAAACCGGTGTTACTACTGATGGCTTTTACCCCAACTGCGTAGGAATAGATGTTTTCCTCTCCCATGTTCACACATATCTGATGTTTCTGTCTCTCCCATGTAGCCAGCAGACGTCCCCACATTCCTTGGCCCACGCTTCACAAACCCGCAGACGAAACAAGAAGAGGGTACGCTGGGCTGTGTTTTGGTGGCGGTAGGAGCTGCTGCAAGGGGACAGTGTGAGGATGGGCTTGTCCCCATGGCCACACTGGGGAGCTTTGGCTTAACCCCCCTCCTTAAACCCCCTCACCTCCTGATGTTTGCAAGGGCTCCCACAATAGTGGGAAAGGGCAATCCCTGCCCTGCGTAACGCGATTGACCGGAGCTCCTTCCCACACTAGAGCATCCCTTCCCATCTCAGGGGGACCTGATGCATCTCTCCTTTTGCAGCACCCATCTCCTTGCATCCTCTCCCAAATCCTCAGCCCCAAATCAGGCTTCTCCCTCATCTACCCGCTGGCACATCCCACCTTTCCCCCGGCGCTAATGCGCTCACTTAACGGCCGCTCGCCACCTTCCTTCTCCCTCGCACAGCGATGAAGGAAATGGATGAAGGTTAATTTTTTTGATCCCTCTCATAATGACTCATCCATAACGGTTTCTATTGGTTATATTTCCTTGTGTGACAGAAACAATTTACTGCATTCCTGCAAAGCCTATTTTCTCTGCATGATCTGCTTGTGTGGAGGCTTGGGGAAGTAATTTACAGATATTTTGCCTCAAAATAGCTTACAAAGACAAAAGGGTCCTGTTGACACCAAGGTGCGCTCCTCGTGAGCTAGGAAAAGGGAATAAAACAGCTTAAAAATAAAAACACTTTATTATAGTCACTCAAAGTCAAATTCTACATTGCATACCACGGTCAAAAGCTCCTTTTGCTGCTGGGGACTCGGGGGGATGTGGAGCTTCTCTGAGGATTGTTGGAGGGTTCTCAGTGACATAAATCAGCAGGAGCATCAGGATGCTCCCTATGGATCTAGTGCTGTATGTTCTGCTATAGGGGATGGCTGCCCAAGCTCGTGTGAGCAGCGCAGTTTTGCTGGGTGCAGTTTTGGTGTAGGATCAGCAGGCAGGGAGGGCGCAGGGGGTTGTGAAACGGCGCGTTTTGGCAGACCCCAGGGTTTCCTTGCTGTGTTTGTGCCTCCCAGCCCCGCCGTAGCCTGCCCGGCCAGGCTGCTGCCGCTCTCCCCTCGCTCCACGAGCAGCGAGCTCGGAGATAATGACTGTTCAAGGTAATTTGCTCAGGCAAACGCTTCTGCTAATGCGCTCGATGCTCTGTGATGGATAACTCCCTTATTTCTTGGGTGTCCACCACTCCAGGACCAAATCCCCCCTCCCTGCTTGTTTCCATCACCCCACCAGCTCAGCATCACTTGTGGCCGATTGAAACAGAAGCAGCAGGAGGGAATTTCACGTTTCCTTCTCCATCTGCTGCTGCTCCTGGCCTCGAATTTAGTCAGCGGGCTCGGTGGCAAAGAGGTGAGCGTTGCCATCGGCTCGGAAAGCAGCCAGGGTTGTGCCTTCTCCCATTGTGGATAACGACCCCCAAAGGCTGGGAGCAAAGGCCACTGTCACACCAGAAGCTGCACGGAGGTGGATGTGCCAGGATAAATTAGAGAGGGGAAAGGTTTGTGTGCTGCAGAGCTGGGACGCGCTGACAGTCGCGGCTGCAATCAAAAGGATGTGGTGGCGCACAAGATGCGTTTGGAACCTGGGAACAAGAGTGAGAGCATTTGGTGTGAGCCTGTGCTGGTTTAGCTGGAGACAGGAGAACAAAAAGGTACCAACTAACCTAAAAAAACGTGCCTTGCACCCCAGACTGAATCCGATGCGGGTGCCGCAGTGCTACCTGCCTCCTAATTGTTAGGGATTTACTGGCAACTCTTCACTGCCTTTTTGCTTTCCCTTATTTCCATGCTCTGTTGGTTTTCTGGGGAAAGAAAAGGCTCCTTTTGTGACTTGGTGCTATGAAACCTAAACAGACTGGAAATTTCTCAGCGCACGCTGCTTTAACACATGATGCTCTTAGGAGAACTGCAAGCTAATTGCAGGTGTCAGGGTCAGGACGGAGCATTGGCCGTGTCTCTACATGCTGCTTTAAATGATCTGCCACTGCAGCCTAACCCAAGGGTGAATTTTGGAGGCAGAAGGATGAAGGGGCTGGGTGTCAGCGAGGTGGTGGGGGCTGGCACAGGATCCCACTGAACCCCGCAGGACTTCCCCATCGAATACTGTGTTTGGACGTGGATGAAAATAAAAGTTTGGCTCCTGCTTGGAGCTGCCCCGTGTTTTTGCATGAGCTGTTAGTGTTGTACTCCAAAAATAAGGGATGAAAGTGAGTGGGCAGAGCTGTGATGCTGCAGGGAAGCGCTTGTGCTGCTGCACGCCCTGCACCCCAGAGAGCCTGAGTTGGGGGCTTGTGCACGGTGCAGGCACCCAAGTGTCCCTCGCTGTCCCCTCGCAGGGGGTCAGGACAGTCTCGGATCCCTGCGTGGGGGAGAGGCAGGCGCTCAGTGACAGGCTGGGGTCAGGCGGTGACGCCGGCAGCAGCAAACACAGGCTCTTTATCCGCCTCCCGCCCTGCAAACACAAGCCCCGTTGTTGCTGCGCGTCGTGCCCGAGGAGCGGGCTGGAGAGCGGCTGTGGGCTCGGGCCAAAGGCTATTGCTCGCCGAGCCGTCAACAAGCCCTTTGTGCCGGGGAGCAGAGCCAGATGCCCGCGGTGCAAAGCCCCTTTGCATGCTGTGGGTGACCAGATATGATATGGCTTTGTCACATCGGTCCCTGGCTCAGTGCAAGGTCTGCAGGGACTTGGTGCCTGCACCCCAGGTTGTGTTTGGTGCTGAGCAGAGCCAGGAAAAGCAAGAAGCAGCATCCTCATTCTCCATCTCTCCCCAGCTCCACGTTTCTTCTCCTTTTCTTGCTTGCACGGTCGCGGGAAGGTACTTGGAGTGCTCTGCTGCTCAGGAGCATCTGTGGATGTTGTTCTGCCTACCTGAAGGCTGCAGAGCTGGGTTTGAGCATCTCCAAGATCCTTCTGGAGGTGGGAAAAGGTGGTGCTGCTCCTCCTGAGAGCTGTGGAGGAGACTGCATCAAGGTTCTGATCCCTCCGTGGCGAAAGGCGTGTTAATGGACAAACACCAGTCCACGCAAGTGACAACAGGAGAGGGTGCCTGATGCAGCCTTCCTCCCCTAAAATGCCATAAATTCTAGAAAGTCATTTATCAGAGCTATTTAAACCCAAATTTCCTTGTGAAATATCAGGAGGTGATTGCCCACAACTTCACAGATTGAGAATTTTTGGACCACCCGTCCAGCACTGATGCAGAATTATTACCTGAGGTTTTAAGCTGTGGAAAATTCCCCTTTTGAAAATGCGAAGCAAGTTCCCTGGGTGCAAATGAGGTTCAAGCACATTTTTATTCAGGGCCCTTTTAAAAAAAACCCCAAACAAATGCACATGAATCTGGAGGATCTCTTCTTCCTTGACCCAATGTGAATATTCAGTTTAGTCCCAAATGACATGAAACTTGCAGCAGGTATAAACTTCACCTCCGCACGTAGAGTTTCTCTTGTGCTCATTCCCTTGAAGCCTTCGGGGAAGGATTTAAGGGATCTACGCACCTTTTGCGGGTTCGTTGGCAAAGGGCTGAGTTTCTCCCCAATTTAGGCAGCTTTAACGGGGTTCAAGGAGCTGCATTTAATCTCCTTTTTTACCCTGTGCCCGTTTCACCAGGGCAAAACCTCCACCCACCGGCGTGCAGAGCAGGTAGCGGGATCTTGCATAACCGAGCCCCAAAAGAGCATCCTCGGCTGGCGAGGCTTCTTTCTGTGCTAATTTGAAATGAGGTGAGCGATGGCAAATTGAGTTTCAAGGGCAGCAGAGACAACTTGTCAATTTAGCCTCGGCTCCTCTCTGCCGGTGCGATCCTTAGGAGCTGGATCTGAAGCTTGTTTACGGCACTGGATGTAATAGCTGCAATCCCCCAGGTAGATTAAGCAATTTCTTCATTTAGGACTCTCAAAACTCTATGACATTTTGAGGGATTTTTCTTGACCTTGCGAAGGGTGAGCGCTGCCTTCCCCCACTGCCCTCCTGGCTTTTTTCTAATGATTCCAAGGGGGAAAAATAGAGCTTGTGAGGGTGGAAATTGCCATGGGGTTGTGTTTATTGGGGTCGTGTGGGTCTGAGGGTGGTGAAGCGTTCCCATCACCATCTCTGTTGGGTTTTAGTTGTTGTAACTCCATGTGGGGATGAATGTTGTTTTTTGGGTGAGCAAGCCCTGTCCTCTGTGTGTACCTCAGTTTCCCTGTCTGAAACCACCCTTCGTTTAAAAAAGAAACGGAAATAAAACCGTGTTGAGATTTACTGGCAACATATGTTGGGCGAAAGAAAGGGAAGATTATTTATTCCCGCAGTAGCATCTGAAATCAAACATGTGCTTTGTGAATACAAGAGTAGCCCCCGTCTTAGCGGCGAAGCACTTAAAATAAAACATCAGACGGTGAAGCACCAGGGGAGGAATCGAGGCAGCGGTGGGAAGAAAAGGTGTGAGCTGCAAAAGAACATTCTCCCCAGGTGCGTTTTGGAAAGCACCCAACCTGTGACTTGAGTCTAAAGCCTGAGCTTGTACTTGTTGAGCAAGGTCTTACCTGCCCACCCCGGTGCTAAAGCCCGGCCCATGGGGGTGGATAAGCAGCTAAAGCTGGACACATCTGCTCATAGACTTATTTCTTACAAGGTCTACGTGCTGTCGAGGGCTGGAGTGTAGTTGCAATATGACCCGTGAATGGTGCTGTCTGGGCGAAGAGGCAGCTGAGCGCCACGGGGGGGTTTTGCAGCACAGAAATCTCAGCAATGTTTGAATGGGAGGGATCACCGGGGAACAGGCACCTCTGGTTTGTGCCGTGCAAGAATCCCACCAATCTGCAGATCTGGAGGTCGGGGTAAGGCGTGAATCACCGTGGGCATTAGTGGGGTAAACAGGCAATGACAAGTCTCTGCTTGGATGCTAAAACTCCTCGAGCAGAAAAAAAGCAAATAGAACTTACAAATTGCAAGGAAACAAAATGAAAAAATAGCAACCTGAAAGGTTTGAAGGCAGAGGAGCGGTTGTGACATCCCTGCTTACCTCCCCGCTCCACTTGCGGCTGATCCGCTGTCTGATTAAGTCTGGCTGGCGTGAATGTTCACAGCTGCATGTAGGACATGGGAAGTGCCTAATGACTGCTGGAGCTGGCGTAATTCCTAAGCAGGGATGGCATGTGGCTGCTCTGTAAAGGATTTCGGGGCTGACAGTCTGTGAAAAGTGATAGAGAAGAGAAACGCCAGAGCGGGGAATTAAACACATGCACAGATTAAATGAACTCGGTACTGACAAAGCGGGGCTGCTCTGGGATTGCCTGAGCCAGGCATAGGCCTGGGTAGCTGTGAGTGTTTAGGGGTGAAAGCAGGTGAGGGAGGGGATGTGCAGAGTGACCTCGGGGTCCACCTAATCTGCATCTTTTCGTGGTCCTTCCTGAGGTTTCTTGGATGCTCTAAACATTTTAACATGGAACAGGGACCCACCGCTTGGCTTTTTCCAGCTTTCTGAGCCCAAATTTGGGCAGAAGGGTGCAGGATCCATCCCTCAGGGCTGTCTTGCTGTACAAACTCTTTTATCATGGGAATTGTGCCTTATAAATCCCCTTCCCAGCCCATCTTTGCCTCTAGTGTCCCACCAGCCCTGCCTCCCTTCCACACGCACATCCTCTCCCCGGCTTTTCGTTACGATAATTAGGGAATTAAAAGAATTTTCAATATTTTCAGACCAAATGATGAACTTGCGGGCTGCTTTCACTACTGCCGTATTGCTAAGTGTCTTAATAGGCCTATTTCCTATTTAAATACGCTAAATATGTCAGTGCTCAGATGGTCAATGTGCAACAGCCCCTATAACTGTTCCTAGTTATACAGTGAGAGTAAGTGACCACTTTGTGGAAGCCTAATAAAAGAAATCATCAGCATTTTGGAAGAGAAATAAACACCTGGTGAGGGCCACGTAGTTTAGGAGGACGGTATACAGACGTGGTGTTATTTTAGCACTAGGATCAATAGTCCAGGGGAAAAAAAAAAGACCCCAAAAGAAGTCAAAAGTATCACAATAAAGTGTAAAGTGTTGGAATAAATATTATTAGAGCATCTTCGGCAGCAATAAAAAGATTAATTTGCTATTGCAGGAGAGAGAAAAAAAACCCCACAATGTGTTTATGCTAGAAATTACTGCCAAGAATTGCTTTTCATCTAGTGCATTCTGTTTTATTGGGCTTTTGCCTTTGTGCCCTCCCCTCTTTCCCCCTTCTCTCCGAGTTATCTGTGTTGCTGTCGGTGATTGCAAAGGGCTGATCTATTGGTAGCATATCCCTCAAACGTCTCACACTTATCTCCCCAGGGCTCTGCGACTCGGGATTTTACTGTTTGCCTGTTTTTTCCCCTTTTTTTTCCTCTTTCCCTCGATCCTGAAGAAACTGATTAGCCGCCGGCTGCTCCAAGAGGGTTATGCAGACCAGACTGGCAACATCTGATGTATGGCCACATTTGGAGCCACAAGACTACACCAGCCTTAATAACATTCTTCTTTACAAAGTGCTTACTGTTAAATATTTATGAGGCGATGCAAGAACAGCCGCTGCCATCGTCCACGAGCATCCCTCCTCCCTGCGCTTTGATGGGCCCGTGTTTTGGAAGACGAGTGCGCAGCGTCCCCTTTGTTATTCCTCTATAGCCTTGACCTGCCCTTACTAATCAGGTTTTTGGTTGGAGTGAGATGAGGTCTTGTCACAAGATGCCTTTTCCTCCTCCCCTTTTTAATATATATTCTCAACTTAGTGTCAAACTCTTCCTCTTCCCTTAGCCCCCACCAGCCCTGGGAGGTGTTTTTATCCTTTTACACCTCAAATTTGGCTCTTGTCCCACTCATAAAGGTCTGAGCACCAGTTAGGTGCTGCCAAAGAGTGGCTGAAGGGACAGAGGTGGCTTTTTTCCACCCACGGGGAGGATAAAAGCTCCTCTGCCGCTGGCTAACGATGCCTTTCCTTTGGTTTAGGAGGGTTTATTTTGACAGTCGCAGCTCCCAGCTCTGTTCTCTGCGGTGGGAATGTATCACTGCTGGCAATTCTAGCGTTACTTACACACGGCATCATTAAAGAATGTATTCTATCCCAAGGGAAGGTGATCTAAACTCAACATTTCCAATTGTTTTAAAGTTATCTGATTTTATCTGAGCGATAACGATCTACAAATTGCGCTAGTCATCTCCAAAAGCCGGCTTTCCTGTAATGTCCTCTTTGCCTCGGCTGCTGGGGAATTGCTTTAATAAGCATAACTGGCTCTTATTAGCATTTCCACCCGGAGGTTTGGAGTTGTTTCTTTAACAGAGGAGGTGGCATCACCCATGGCCTTGCAAAGAGGGAAGGGAGGTAGAGCTGGTGCAGCCCGTGGTCCAGGATGTTCTTGGAGCGTTGGGATGCAGCCGAAGCATCGGGATGCCCTGGGTGCATCGGGATGCTATTGGAGCATTGGGATGCTTATTGGAGCATCGGGATGCTTATTGGAGCATCGGGATGCCTCCAGGCGCTTTGGCACTTCTGCTGGAGGTGCCAGCCGAGCTCCCGAAAACCCGCACCAGCTGGTGAAAACGCACAGAGGGCGGCTTTAACTCCTTCAAACGTCGCCTGTTTAATTTTGTAGCCTCGGGAAGGGGGTTTTGCTTCAGCGCCAGGCTGGGTTTCCAGTTGACGCTGCTGGTTTTTGTATGTATTTATTTTATTTATTATCTGAATGCCGAGGGGATAGCAAACATGTTTGTAGCCTCCAATTCAGCGTAAAGTGATAACGCAGAAATGCTCTTGACTCCAGTAACTTCCACTTGACGATAGGGAAGGAGCTCTAAACCTGGTCGCGGTGGCAGAGCGGTGTTTCTGTGCAGCCTGGCACTGCAAGCAGAGGCGCCTTTATTAATAAATGACTTTACGGGAAGAAAGCTTTTAGGGCAGACAAATTGGGGCAATTCTCGAGCTTGCTGCTCGCTCTGTGTTTATTCAGGCAATGGGCTGGGTCATAACAATTCGCAGGGATGCTGGATGTGCGTATCTCTCCCTCGTGGCGAGCAGAAGTGGTCCCTTAGGATTGCCCTGTGCTTGGAGAAAGTGCACAAATACAGTCAGGGCTGTGCAGTCCCAGCTCCTGGACTATTTAATGTGAAATCATGGCTTTAATCTTCCCAGAGGAAGTTTTTTTTAACCCTTATAAGAGAGAATAAGGCAGCTGCTGTCACACAAGTACCGTGTGTTTATGTGCACTCATGATTTTTATGGTTACCTGAAGACGTTTGGGACATGAAAGACTTAATGCATGTATATTTATTTCTTTCCTTGGTGGATCTGTCTGGGTGGCACATACACATGTACGTGATATATAGAAAACTCAGTGTCATGGGGTTTATTGTGCTAGAAGCCTCCTTCGCCTCGCAATATTTATATCACTGCACCAGGGGCGCAGTGAGTGACAACCAGGGGACATCTGAGTGAGTGAAGAGGGGGAAAGGGATGAAGGCCAAGCCTTGAGCTTGAATGGTTTGGCAGGACACTGGTGCTGGAAATGTCATCTGGTTTGAAGCCATCCCAGCCATTAGATTGCTTGTGACTGCCGGGTGAGCCCCCAGGACGTGTGTGTTGAGCTGCAAATGGGACACATAATATTACTAATAATTTCACAGACAGCTCTGTTCATTTCTGAAGTGAGAGGAGACACTTGTGTTATTCCGCCCGGCTCTCTTTATGGTATAATCTCCCATTGAGATTCAAGGCACAGCTCCGCTAATTAAAATGATGAATGCCGGAGGAAGGCTTTGGGTTTGGGTCTGGATTATTTTTTAGTTCTATTTCTTTTTTCCTTCATCTGGTAGGTCTAGCTGGTATCTGCACACACAGAGACCGCTCCAGGCAGAGGATATTTGCTTGCTGGCTGAGTACCCAGGACAGATAGAAACGCTCCCGTACCCACACACAAATACCGGCTGCGAGACGCCGAAGCCCCGCGGAAAGCTCGGGCGAGCTCGTGTTTCGTGTCGGTGCACACGGCATCTTTGCGAGCCAGCCTTGTGCGACCCGATTGCTGCCATCCTGCAGCCACAACCTGCGAGGAAAGTGCTGAGATTTGGGGCTTTGTGGGTTCGAGCATCCTTCCCAGGGCGGGATGCAGCTCTTTTGGGGACACCGGCGGGGTTTGGGGACATTGCTGAGCTGTAGGGCTGCTGGCAGAGATGGGGACACTTGCTCCCTATAGGTAGCCACACATTTATTATATGACTTTTCTTTTTTGTCGTTGTCATTGCAAATAAAACTAGAGCTCTAACTTCCCTCATCCCAGCCCCTGGGGCAGAAATGAAGGAACATGAGCTTGTGCACCACTTACCTTCCCAAAGCACCACTGGGGGCTTCACTTTCAGTTGCCCACCAGCACTTTTCTACTTTAAATGTCTTGTGTTTTAATTAATAAAACGACAAGCTAAATTAAGAGATCTGATGGGCTCTCTTATGCTGTAATTAACGTCTTTTTTTGAACTACAGGCATGGAGGCACTCGAGAACGGTGTTTCCATGCGGTGGGAAGGTCTGGGAGCAGATGTGTTCTCCGGCGGCTTGTGAGCAAAGGGAATGAATGAGCAGAAACGCGTCGGGATGGATCGTGTGGGGCGATTAAATATCTGTGTCACGTGCTGTCACTGAAGAAGGGCTTTAAATAGGAGCTTTCTCTAAGGTGCTTGCATAACCAGTGTGCTCACATAGCTCCTGCGTGGGGCAGGGATGCTATATGGGGGAGAGGTGCTAATCCAGAGAAAGCAGGGTTATTTTTCTTGGTGGGGGGGGATATTCTTTCCCTTATTACATCCTCCTTTCCCTCCCTGCATTTGTGAACCAGAGGATGGAAGTGATGTGATCTGAGCCGGAGCATCCTGTATCCCAGCCCTGAGGGGTGGACAGAGGTTTACACTCAGCTCCTCGCTTCCCCAGGGCTCTAAGTATTTGCTGATTTAAGAGTAAAGAGCAAAAAAAGAACCCCCAAAAAACCTGAGCCAAGATCCTAAGTGACTTGAGCAATGCATCCGAGCAGGTACGAACTCTGCATATGCTTTTCTGCTTGGCTTCTCTTTAAATTCTGCCAAACCCTGGAAACAGTGAAAGGTGGGTCCTCGGTGTGCTGTCCCCTTGGGGGCTGAGATCTCATCCCTGCGCGCTTGGGAAGGTGCAAGCAGATAGTTCCCCAGCTCTTGTCTCATTCCCATCAATCTTTGGCTGGCAGTTTTGCAGCTCCGATCCAAACAGCTGTGCTCGTGGGGACATGGGAAGGCAGGAAGATCTTCAGGCAGATGCTCTGACTCCAACTGCTCTTTAATTCGGATGATTTAAATGGAAATCATGAGTGCTTACTGCAGGACGAGTCCAGCCGCTCCGCAGCAGTTGAGCGTCGTGCGTTTTACGATCTGAGCTTTCGCAGGGACCGGATTAGTTTGTTTTCATTTCTCCTCTTGCCTGCTGATCGTCCAACTGTCTCAGCGCTTGGGTGAGATGCGAAGATGCTTAGAAATACCAATAATAATTAAAAATAACAGGCGGCGCAACCAAAACTGCAGCCTGCGGTTTGGCTGGCGGCTGTTGGGAACAGCTCGCTCCTGAGGCACATGAAAACCCATGTCCTGGAGGCTCTGGGGGTTGGCAGGGGAGGTTTTGATGGTAAGCAGCCCCCAACCCCTTCTCTAACTCTCCTCAGTGTGTTTTAAGATGTGCAAGATGTATTTTCTACCTACGTCGAGTCGCTGAACTCCGGCGTCCCACCCTCCGAATCCATCTGGCTTTCTGCCCACAAGATTATGTTTTATAAACCAGCCCTAAATGCAGTGTCTGGGAAAAGTGCCTTTATGTTTTAATTTCCAAATAGGCAGGCAAAATTGAGTGCTCTGATTGGCATCTGCAATCAGAGCCCCATTCAGCGGGAGCTGTGAAGGGAGCTGATTGCAACGAGGGCTGCAATGACCTTCTGGGGCCTCGGCTGCTGCCTGTGCTTCATTAACAGGATAAATATTTTTCCAGAAACAACATTTCCGAGCTGCCAGAAGTCATGACTGGGATGGGGACTGTGCTGTGGCACGGTGTGCACCGAAGCAGCGCTCTCATGTATTCTACGGCTTAAGATTTGGGGGATAAACAGGTGTTTTTAGCAGGCTGGTGATGCTGCCGGGGACATGGCTGGGGACACCTGGGCTCTATTCTCGCAGTGCCACCGAGTGGCACAGCGTGGTGATCCTCCCTCCTTCCACATTTTCCTTTCCTCAGCAGCTTTCCTCTTTATTTTTCCGCTGATCTTACAAGCGATGCAGAGCAAGGACCCTATTTTGGGGTGTTTTGTCTAATGGAGCCCCCGTGCCTTGGGATAATGTCAATTACAGTAATGGGAGAATAAAGAGCAACTGGAGATGAGTGTCCCAGGAGCACATCGGGGATGTGGATGGTGACCCTTAATCCTGCGTTGTGCCCGTGCTGCAGTGCCCACGTGTCGCTACAGCATCCAACACCCGAGCCGGGTGGCGGGATAACCGCATCTGCGGCATCAGCTGAGCCCCTCCAGTGAGTTACAGCCCGCGCTCCGCTCCAGGGGCCTCTTAGCATCCTGCAGCCGGTAATAGATGTTTTTAATTCTCAGGGAATTATCGAACAAACATCAGGGAAATATGTTTTACAGCCCGGAGTCGGCTCTGAGCATCGTTAACATTGTTATTGGAGACGAGGCGGATGATTTAAGCGGGGGACCTTCTGACAAAGACACACACCTGTCCATGAATAAAAGGCTGCAATTCAATACCCGCGCTGTTAATTAAGTAGAGAATGAGGGTCAAGTGTAGGGCCTGTTTCAAAGGTCTCTCGAGCCTGGCAAGCAAGGTGATGGGGCTAATGCCTCCTCCACTGCTTCTCGATATCGGCTGTGATGGGAGGTCTCGTAAGGGCATGCGAGTGTCAGGCACCTCGTGTTGGCTGTGATCTGCTCCTACATAATCTCAGTGCCGAGCCAGGTGTCGTGGCGATGGAAACGAGCAGATGCTGCCAGTTTAAGGAGCCGGGAGCGTGTCCGTCTCCTATCAGAGCAGAGCAAACCGTGCTCCCGGCCGGGCGCTGACAGCCGGCAGCATCGCAGCTGCAGCGGCTCCTGCATCCCTTCATTGCATGCCAGCGGCCGTAAGAGTACAGAGATTTGCTCCCCTGTGGTCAGGATTCATCGATGAATCCCATCTGGTTTTTGTTTTCAAGGTTGACCATCAGGAAACGTATGTATTGTGTTTAAAATTGGTGCAGTTGAGTTGCCTTGTTAGTGTCATTTCAAGGTTCTTAGGGACGTGGTTTAGTGATGTGCTTGGCAGTGTTGGGTTAGCAGTTTGACTTGATGATCTTAAAGGTCTTTTCCACCCCAAACAATTCTATTAATTTAAGTGCAAATGCAGCCAGCTCTGCCTCAGGCACTCATGTCTCCACGCAGAGATCCTAAACCTCGGTGGCTGCATCTCTATGGGCAATGCAGCATGATGCACCAATGCTCAGGCTTGCTGCATCTTTGGGGTGTTAAGATGATGCTTTTTATTTTAACGGTGGCATTGCATGGTTGCGCATCACTGCTCCTTGCTCTGGAGCTGGTCAGGGCTTTTCCACTTGTCCCTACACCTCCCGAGTTAACATCTCTGCTGGCGACTGGAAATGTTGATTAAAAAGCCCGTACTAGAAACATGATAATCCTAGGAGGGAAATCTTGTGTTTTGGCTGTCAGGGAGCTCCAGAACTGCTGGTAAACACTGATTTGCTTCATTGGGATGCAGAGATGAGCCTATGGGAGGTTTTGGGGAAGCAGAGCTTGTTTGCATGCGTGTTTGGGCGCGCAGGCGGTGGCATACACGTGTTGGCATACAGTTGGGTTCACTTCACTCGCATCCCGCGTAGGCAGCCATGCAAGGAAATTACTTCTGCATCAGTTGTGTTCCTCTGTTCTAATAAAGGACCGGCAGCTGGTGAGCTCCTACCGCTCCTTGTCTGCCTCCCCTCGGACCAAACGACGTCTTTTCTCCGGTGTAACTCATCTCTTCTCCACCCACACATCTCGAATCGCTTGCTGTGTCCTACTCCACAGCTTTCCCACTGCCTGTGGCTTTTAGGAGAGAAGGAGGGTGATGCAAAGGCTTTGTCCACCGTGGTGGAATGCTCGTTTTTGATTAGAAGGTCTCTGTCCTGCTGCCTGCAACATCTGCCTTCCCTTTTCTGCCATCGGCATGAGTGCCCATCTTGCAGATAGCAGCGCAGGTTGGGAAGTCTCTGGCAAGCTCTTTACAGCTGGATTTCTGGGGAAGCAGCTCCTGTGGGGCTCTGCATGAGGCTTGTGATATTTCGGAGCCTTTTCCAACCAAATTGCACCCAAAGGCGGTGGGTTTGGTGTAGGCGGCTCGGTGGGGAGGGGAGAAACCACCCGGTGGAAGCTGCCAAGGGAGGAGAGGCAGCAGCATGAGCTCATCCCTTCTTGGAGGATCCCCAGATGAGTGCATTGTTATTAATTCCCCGGTGGTGGGGAAAAAACTTTGATCAGAGCTTGCACCTCATTAGACATCAGAGAATTGAGCCGTGAGACACCGATCCATAGGCAGCCAGGCCTCATTAGTTGTGCCGCTCATGGGACTGGCTGTTTAAGGAACACGTAGATGCTACAAAATTGACTTTTGTTTTTAATTATTTTTATGAGCGCTTGGGTCCCCCCCCATGTTATTTTGCTCAGGGGGACTCTAGCGAGATGTTTGCAGCGGGCTTTGGGCAGCTGAAATTGGTATGTTCTGTTTATTCAAAGCAAGCCTGAAGTTTTCTTTTAGTCGAATATCAGTGTGTGTATCCATCTGCCCTGCCCAAGGGATCATATTTGGGATCGTGGGCCCCACAGGCCAGGTTTCCAGCTCAGGTTCCTCATCCCCTTCCACATGTCCATGCTTCTCTTGATGCGGCACTGCAGAAGCTGAATCCTGACCTGATCGAGCCCAAAAAGCCCAAATTAAACATCACAGTTCAAGAACACCAGGCAGCAAAAGCATCAAAAAAGAAACATTTCGACATTTCCCAACCGAACCTTTTCAGAAATAAAAGAGATGAAGGCGGAGGGACTTGTCAGCTGTTGTTTGGAGGCAAGCAGGGAGATTTCAGAGCATGGAAATCTGGGCTGGCTTTAGCCATAAGGCTCCAGTTTAGGGCTGGGTTTGGAGAGCTTTGTGTGCTGGTGTTGCACAAACTGAGCTGTCGGTTTTCCAGGCTCAGATCTACCTGTGAATTTGGGGGAGCATCCGCCTGAGCATCCCTTCCCGCAACACATCCGTAAGCGTAATACCTGTAAAACTCCTCGGCTGAAAGATGCAGAGAGCAATAAATGGGGCTCTGAAAAGCCCGATTTGAGCCATTCTCCTTCTCAGCTGTGCTCCGAGAAGAGAAGCGGCAAAACACAGAAGCCCCACGTGCTACAGACGGACCCCACAGCTGAAGGAAAGGAATTACTCACTCACGGACCGCGTTCCAGTCGAGATCACAGCTCGACGAGAAAATAGCAGCAGACAAGGTAGTCCTGCTATTGCCTCCAACCTACTTGGTACAGAAATGGAGAAGAAAAGCCGAGTGCAGAGCAGATGAGAGAGACATTTGCCTCCTCGTGTGCAGGCTGACAAGAACCGGGGATGGACGAATTCATCGCAGGTTCTCTGCAGAGTGGATGGGGGGAATAGGAAGCCATCCAAGCTGATTAGTGAGAGGTCTCTCAAAGAGACAGCCTGGCTGGATTTAATTCCCTAGTCAGCATTCCCAGTACATTGATCTCCTCCTAAGTAGGAGGGAGGGGGAGCGGAGAGAGAGGGATGGTGGGGAGGGGGAGAGGAGAGAAAAATAGGTTGGGAGGTGGTGAGAGAAAGAAGGCAGAGGGAGAAAAATGGAGAGGAAGAGGGAGGCAGCGGGGATGCGGAGGTGGCGGGATGCAGGAGCAGCCGTGGTGATGCTCTGGCTGCGCCATCAGCCAGCGCCAGTTCTGCCACGTGTGGTGGAGGCTTTAATGGTGTAAAACGAGGGAATCCAGCATGGTAGTCCTCTGCTAGGTCCTCTGTGCCCGTGGCAGGGATGGAGCAGCCCTCCATCGCACTGCCAGCTGTGACCGTGGAGAAAACACAGGTATCTTCATCCTCTGATACCTCCTGCAACACCAGGGCTGGAGATGGGAGAGATTAAGCCTTTGCAAGACAGGATCCCCCACTTACAATGAGGATGAAGCTTTAATTTCTAGCCCCAGCTGGTTGTGAGATATTGGGCATTAAAAGCACATTATTCTGATTACTGTCTTACTTCTTTTTCCACTTTTATTCCTCACTTGGATTCCAGCTTGATTTTAGTGCATACTCCCTCCAGATCCGCCAGTGCCAGAAGTCAGTGCCGTATACCATTGGAAAGCTCAGCCTCCCAGCTTTCAGCTGGTATAATTAAAGCATTAATCTCTTACTCCAGCAGTCTGTAAGACAGCAGCTGTTAAAATAGCATGGTAGAACTGCTACAAAAAGGTGCTTTGCTTCCCAGATCACTGCAACAACTTTTGGGGTTAGCGAAGATCCTCTTGGACTTGGGAGGGTCCAGGGGCAAGAACAGTTCTGGCCTTTGAAACTAGAGGCTGCTGTTGAGTCTCTAATCTGCTCCTCCCTAAGCATTTGCAACCTGGAATAGGGGAAAACGTATTTGAATCTCTTCATGCTTTGAGCTTGGGTTGGGCTGGTGGCTTCTCGAGTCCCAACCTGCTTTGTTGTACTTGAAAGAACTTTGGGAAGTGCGAATTTGGGCTTGGTGCTGCTGGGAGAGAGCACGATGTGCAAGGTGATGATCCATAGTGATGCTGTTGGGTGCAGTCTCAAAAGTTGTTGGGCTTTTTCTTGATGAGAGAACATTGATTATTATACCTGTAAGGCTAGGGGAGTTTGCTGCCGCTTGACAGAAGGGTGATAGTGAGTGTTTAGCCTTGATTAAACACAGCATATTGGCTTCAGAACTTCCTCACCCCCACAAGATCCCCAACGGAGCCTGAATCCCTTCTCTCATGTCCCTTTGGCATCCAGTTGTACAGGATAAAACATCTGCAGGGTTCAAGGGGAGGTTTGGAATCTTGACTCACATTTGCGAAGGTCCAAGTGGGGTTTCTCTTCATGAAGGCATGAGCTGCCAGTCGTTTTCATAGCTTGATTAACGCTCTTCAAGCTGAGCAGAAGATGATGGATGTTTTCCATTACTTGATGGAACGACTGTGCAGCAGCCTAATGAAACCTTTACAGCCAAAGGTTGCAGAGAGCCCACAAACACTGATCAATAGCCAAGCTGAACCGCAGATTAGTGGGGTCACACTGCAGGAGACCCGTGGGGAGACATGGCAGATGGAGTTGGGAGCACTAGAGCAGGGAAGGGATGGGGAAGGAGTGATGCTTTGAGAGCAAGATGGGATATGCAAGGAGGGGAGGTAGAACTTAGCGGTTTTTGTTGCTCCCACAGCTCTAGCCCTGATCCAAGCTGCTCCATGGCTTGGATGAGCTATTTCACCGGTCTCCTCTATGTACTGATACTGCCAAGTGAAAAATCACCGCAGCGCAGCCGGTTTTAATTGTCTGGCCTGCTGGTAGATGGACAACAGCCCTGGGAAAGTGATCTAAGGGTGCGCTTAGGGCCATCTCTGCATGCATGGCTGCAACGCGATGCTGGAAACCTGCTTTATAGACCTGGACTTGATTACACGGAGAGCAGGGAAGTGTGTTTCCAGCCGAAGAGAGGTTAGTGTGTAATTTTCAGGTGAGCGAGCAGGGCGGGCAGGGTGTCAGCAGGAGAGCATCTGTGTTAAGCAGGAGATGGCCCCGGCTTTTACTTGTTGCAGGAAACAACTTGTTTGGGCTCCCACCTCCTCCCACCTGCAGAAGTATTGGGAGGATGGGGATGTGGTACCTTTAGCATCGCCCAGTGCAGGCAGGGATGGGATCCACCTGCCAGCACGTAGCACTGGAGAAATAAAAAATGCTCCATTGTGCCTCTGGAATAGCTGTAATTCACAAAAACTGAGCTGGATTCATCTCACAGAAGCCATGGGAGGCAGCTCGGGATGTACCCACATGCAGACCATGGGCACTGTTGTTTAACACCAGCCAAGGCTGTGGATGCAGATGTGGCACAGCTGGAGCCAGGCAGGGCCTTTTCCTCCTGGGCAGCGGTGCTGATGTCAGGCAGAGCCCCTGGGGCTGTTCCCAGGAACGCTGCAGGATATATATGTGTTTCGTAGGGACACAGCAGTAGATTATGGCTCCGGACCTGTGTTTTATTCATGACTCAGCCGTTTCCCTGTCTAGAAAATGAGGATAATGATACATTCTTCCTTTAGAAAGAGCTTGTCGTCTCCAAGTGTGTTAAAAACTCTGGCAACAATGCACGTTAATTGAACATTTTCACTTTTTCGAGTTCCGAGAGAAAGTTTTCGGAGAGGATAATTCTTATTTTTATCTGTATTTAATACTGTGAGGTGTGTGGCAGAGCTAAGACAGCCACGTCCAAGGCAGGAGGAGAAGGGAAGGGGAGAAAGGACTCTGTGGGTCCACTCTCCATTGTGGCATTGGGGCTCTATGTGCTGAGCAAGCACTTGTAAATCAAGCCAGCACCAATTAAAGGCCTCAGTAATGGGTTAGATTAATCTGCTCTGACTCCCATGTCTAAAAGTTAGATGTCAACGTCGGGGCTGGTCGCTTCGGGCTCTCTCCTAGTCGATGGAGAGAAATGGGCATCTCCAGAGGCCATTTATCTCCTGCCGGACAGGCTGGTGGGATGAATCGTCCTCTGGAGGTGCTGGTCTCTCTCCATTGACAAAGGGAGCTCTGGGTATGTCTGAGATATTCATATTAAAAATATATAGGGTTGGGATGAAGGTGAATCCCGCCTGTTGGGATTAAAAGAGGCAGGAGCACGGGGGTTTGGGTGCGGAGCTGCAGGGATGCTCTCGGGAGCCGCTGCAAGGCTGTACCTAAAGCCAGGGATAACCAGATTCTTAGGAATTCCTCCCTTCTGTGCCTTTTGCATCCCAAGGAGTGTTTCCCCACCGAGTCTCCCAATCGAAGCTGGAGTTTCCTTTGGCATAACAGTCCCACAAACTTCATGGTTTGGTTTAAAAACCAAGCAGATGACCTGCAAACATTTGCTGTGTAGCCGGACCCTTAAACTACTGACCTTCATGAATACCAGCGAGCAAATAACACAGACTCAACTGGCAAAGACTTACATGGAGACACCAGAGCGATGGACAACATTATCAAATCATAATATTGAGGAAATTGAAATACTGGGTTCCTAACTACTAAACCCTGTGGTAGCTCCATGCATTTTTCTGTCTTCCTAAAAACTATTCCAGAGATGTCAGAAACAAACTATGCGCTTCCACAGCCCCTCGTGTCCTCCTTCTGGGTTTCAAATGAATAATAGATAAAGGAATCATTTTATTTAAATAGAATGAGCTGAATGGAGTTTGCTTTTAAAAGAAAAACCAAAATCCACACAAAAAAGCGCCGTGGCACTTGTCCCTGATTGCTGTTAGAAAAGAAATCTTCCCTTTTTTCATTTATTATTGAAGTAAATTAGGTTGATTGTCAGAAACTTGCGTGCGGGGTAAAAACGTTGCCAATGTGAGTTGCGGTGAGATGAATGCATTTAATTTACCCCTTTCCGGTGCGTTCAGCAGGCGGGCGGCGAGCGGCTCCCCTGCCAGCTCTGACTTTCATCCTGGGTTTTGGTGGGGGGATTTTTGTTCCTTTGCAGGGGCATCTCATCCCCTGCCCTACGGCTGGGAAGGGAAAAAGAGGATGAGAACACGTATTGGTTTTTTTGCCTTCTGACTTTGCGTTTCCCTCGGACTGTGCTGGAGAAGCCAAGTCCTCCCCTGTTTGTTTGGGTTTTTGTTGTTTTGGAGCCAGAAAATTGCGTGAAAGCCGCTCAAAACAGGCAGGAGTCAGGTGTTGCTTCCAGATTGCCTTGGCCTGCAGTTTGCTCCATCGATGGGGGACCAGGGCTGCATCCCCGGGCAAAGGACAAGTTGGCAGCCCAAGGGGGATGCTGGTTTTTGGGAGGCTTGCTGAGGCTTTACCGGGTACTGAGGATGCATAACAGCGTCACATCCAAAAAAGACAAGTATTTTGGTGCCGCTGCGGGCGTCCTGTGACTTCGCTGGGAGTCCAAAAGCACCGTTTCTGATTGCGCTCTGATCAGAGGGATGCTGCTGACTTCAGGCTCGCATCCAGCTCTGCCGCGGGTAAACGCGGCCCCCTTCGAGCTCGCCATGGAGAAGACATCGCTCCCTTTGTCCTCCGGTGCTGCCAAGAACAAGCAGAGGGAGTATTTGCTTCTTGGAATTGAGATCCTATTAAATGTGTTGCAGGAGCACAGGGGGCGCGAGCGGAGCTTCGGGCAGGGGCAGCGCGAGGAGGAATGCACCCAAGGCAGGGAAAGGTGTTCGCCAGGGCTAATAGGACTGGTGGAAAGATGCTGCCGTTGAGATTTCAGCCCCGGTGCGTGGTGAAGGAGCCGTTGAATTACAGGTTATTGCTCGTTTGCTGCTCACGCGGTGCAGACCAGCCAGGCAAAGGCTCGATCTCCGCGTTTCCACTCGCTGGGAAATCCTTTGCTGGAAAAGCAAATGAACCCAGAGCAAATGAAGGGCAACATCTTGGAGCTGAAAGGGAGGGAGCTGGGGGAGTTTGCAACCAGGTCTGCACTAGAAACGCTGATATAAAAGAGCAGCAATGAGAAATATTAAAAGGAGAGTGATGCAGTCACTTAATGTGCAGGTAAGAACCACACACCATTCCTGCACATTTGTGCTTAATTTGAGGGTTTGAAACCAGCATCTCCCAGTGCAATGTGTCCTGGGCACCATCTTCCACACCATAGTCATGTTTATAGGCGGTTCAATAGCCCTGGGTGTTTCTTCAGACGGTGCACAGCAACCACGAGGTGAAATGCTCAAAGCTCCGGTGCCTTTTGGTAATCACAGAGCGTGATTGCTCAGGGCAAGAGCAAATGAAGGACATCATCTTGGAGAGGAAAAGGCAGAGAGAAGGAGCCACAGCAGCCCTTGGCACTCAAAATGTTTGCCACTATGATATTGCTGGCTGGGAGCATGATTTCTCCCTCTACGTACACAAAACTTCCACCGCGGTTGCAATTACGCCGCTCTAAAGTGTTTTTGTCGTTGCTTGTGCTGCCCAAGGAGCAGGATAACCTGTCCTGGTGACCCATCCACGCTGTAGAGCACAGACCTGCTCGTGTACAAACAGAATTTGGGTGCTTGGCAAAGCCAGAACAGCCGCTTGGGTCGATTTGTTTCTTGGCTGGAATTGCAAAATTGGAGCCAGAAGCGACTTGTTGAGAACAATCTCTCCAACCGCCCTTTCTGTGCTTTATTCTCACCAAAAGTCAACTGCAAACGGGCAGGAGGAGAAGGGATAAAGGGAGATGGTTTGGTTGAAACTTGCCCCCATTTCGTCGTGTTTGGTTTAGCTTGAATTTTGGGCAGGAGGTTGCGATAGCAGAAACACAGTGAGCAGCTTCCATGACAGACTTTGGGGTTTGATTCAGGGTTGGCTGTACAGGATTATGCTTCCCAAGATCAATTGAGGATCAGCTGCAACAGCGCAATGAATTTAGGGCCAGAAGGGACTTTTAGATCATGTAAACAGGCCCCAGAAAGTCATTAGATACCTCTTCTCTGAGCCCAGGATTTTGTGTTTGTCAAACATAAATCTTCCAAAAAGGTGTTCAGGGTTGATTTAAGGATCTCGGGAGATGCTGAATCCAAGGACTGCCATTGGTAGTGGATTTTAAAGGTTAATCACCTTTGCTGCTAAACATTTAGGCTGTATTTAATTTGTCTGTCTTTAACTTTTGGCGGTTGGTTATTGCTGTGTCTTTCCCCTGTTAGGAGAAATCACCTGGCATTTTCTCCTTTGATCAAACGTCACTTTACCCCAAGACTAAAGAGTTTCTCAGTGTCCCTTGGCTGAGCTGGTTTTTATCACTCAGTCCATCCTTGTGACTTTTCCTTTCTCGTTTTCTCCAACTACGCCTTTTTAAAGTTACTTTTTAGCATGAATATTAGAATAAACATTTAAAAGACCTCAGCAAAACCGAGATAATTAAAAAGCCAACAGGACTAAGGGGATGGGAAAAGGAAGGGTCTGTGTTAAGCTTTTCCACAGCAAAAAGAGCCCCGGTAAGCACAGGGAGAGCCTGGCTACTGCTGGGCTTGGGCCAGCAATGGGGCGGTGGGAAAGCTTTGTGTGTTAAAGCTATAATAGATTTTAAATTGCGTTTCCTTTAATGAATGAGTCACCCAATTACCACGGCCCGAACACCTGTGCCCAAGATCTGAGGTCCCCAGGGAGACTTTCACTTTTCACAATATTTATTACGATGAGCGTTATCGCATTAGAGGAGGTGGAGGAGGTGGCTGCGGTCCTGGGCAGCGGTGGCTTTTCCTCCCCACAGATGCTCCTACATGATGCCATTGCCACGTGTGACATGAATTTCCAAGTGTGCATCCCCCACGATGTCCCCAATGCTCTTGTCCATCTCTTAAAGGAGGAGAGGAGCACAATTTGCCCAAAACTCTGCATTTTGTGGGTGGGCTGATTCCCCAGGTGGGAAGAATTTGCATTAAGCTTCTACCTGGAGACACAAAGGTCTTTTTTAATTATTATTACTTATCTATTATATTTTATTATCATTACTAGTATTATTAATAATATATATTATTATAATCATATTAATTAATAGTGGCAAAAAATGATATTATTTTTATTATTATTGTTGTGGTTGAGACGGACAAACCACATGGACCAAATTCTTTCAAGATGAAAGTAATAGGTGCCATTTATTGCTACAAGAGCATTTTTATACAATTCTACCAGTTCACGTGTCTTTTCACTATTGGTTACAAGTTACAGCACTAACATCTCACTGGTTAATTTTTCTATCATCCATGTTATTCTTCTATCCCCTTCTCTCTCACGGGTACATCTCTCCTCTCTCCGGATACTCCTTTACTCCCATCCTTCTCAAGGGTAAATCTTAATATCTTCAAGGCTGATCTTTACTCCCATATTTTCTGTCAAGGATTCCACAGACCCGCTGCAGTTTCCCACATATTACTGTTATTATTTTCCGTCTTAACAAGTGGGGATAACTTAAGGAGCAGCCGCCACGCAGCTCCAGCTGCTGTAATGCCTGCAAAGTTGTGCAGTCACCAGGGAAAGGAGCTGAAGGAACCTGTATCTGCAGCAGAAACACAGAGAAAACAGGGGCTTGTCTGCTTGGCAGCCGGAGCTGCTGCTCCCTCCTTGCTGGAAAAGAAAGCCTGTGGAGTTTATCAATAACCACCAACTACCTGAGCGCGACGTGGCTCCTTGTGCCAGGAGCTGCAATGCCCAGGATGCTGCTCAGAGGCTTGGCTGTGCCATTTGGGGGGAAAATGGCATAAATCTGGCACACGGGAAGAAAAACTGCATTCCTGATGTGTTTGCTACCGTTGTTTGCAATCTGCACACCGTGCAGGCAAACCTTCCCCGGGGAAAATTCATATTGCATCCCTTAAGAGAGCAGGAAAGGGGCTACGATGGTACCACCCTCTGCCCTGTGATCCCCCCCAACCTTAGACAGCAAAATGAATCAAAGACCAGTCCCAGCTGGAAATATTGGATATATTAGATATTGGAAATATTGGAAATAATAGATATAAATAATATTGGAATATAAATATGAATAATATTGGAAATAATATTCCAATATAAATAATATTGGAAATATTAGATATAAAACTTCTAGGGGTGGCGGTGGGGAAAGATGTGTTTTTGCAGCAGCCGGGTTAGAAAACCCACACCTGGGAGGTTTGACCCCTCTTGCCAACCAGCGGATAATTGGAGAAGGGAATTAGATTGCGTGTTGCCCGGTAGTTTTGCGTCCCCCGGGTCGGGGCCAAAAGCCCGTTGTGTGGGGCCGGGCAAGCTGCAGCAGAACATAACCCGGCCGTGGGCTGTGGTTTACCAGAGGTATAATTATCCCCGCTCCTGTCGCTTTTTTGTGCGCTGCCAACGCTTCCACAGGCCAGAGGGGCCGAGCTGATGTATTTATGCACCTTCTCCTGTCTGTGTTTAAACAGCACCTTGGAAAACGCAGTAAAAGAAGCCACAGCTCATCTCAGTGTCCTCTAGGGGTTTTAATTTATTTTTATTGTGCTGGATGCTTGCTTCATTGTGGGGTTTTTCTTTTTAGTTCTTTTTTTTTTCAATGCTGGAAGTTGGCTTTGCTGCAGAGCAGAGGTGGTACAAAGAAAGCGGCCGCTGAATAGCAGAGTGTTAATAGGGATAAGTCAGTTTAGCATGGAGGGTTGTAGCAGAGCTGTCGAGAAACTGCGTGTTACTTCAGCTCCATGTTTAATAGCGAGTCTGTGTTTTTCCCCATAGCTTTTATGGGTTTGTGTCCCTGTTTTCAGTGGGGCAGAGCCTGAATCCCCTGCTCTGTTAGTTTGCACAGCCCAGCACATCTCCTGCATCCTTGCCCACAGATCCCGGTGCGGGCTGAGGATGCTCGGTGTTTGAAGACCGTGTGCTCCCCAGAAATAATCAACCCAAAGCATCGCTGTGTTCTCTTTTGCATTTTCTAGGACTGGGTTGTGCGATGGGGAAGGTCTCTGTGCATCTCCTTAGGCCTTTTCATTCTGCTCATAAAACATTGCTAGAAATTGCTGTATTTTCTACCCCCAGTAACTAAACCCGCAAGAAACAGTTGAATTCTCTGCGTCTGGACTGAGTGAGCATCCTCTTCTCATTGCAGGACTGGCTTGCGGATGCATTGATTCACCGATGGCTGCATGGTCTCGAGGAGAAGACATCTCTGAGGTAGGGCAGACTCTTTTTGGTGTTTGGTTGATTTTTTCCTTCTGATTATGAGATGATTTGTGTGTGAACGTTGTGCATCTGTTTCCAAAGCACTGAAGGTGGTTTATTCTGTGCCTGAGACACAAAGTTGCCTGCATGGTTGGTTTTTGGGAGCGTGGTTTCATCCGTCTGGCATTAGGTAACGCGGCTTAATCCGGAACTGGAAGCCTTTTGAAAGCGGTTTTGCAAACTTGGAGATGTTTCAAGCTTACGAGGCTCCTGACCTGTCTCATTTGTGCTCACCTCTTGCGTCGTGAAGGGAGAAGCTTAGAAACGTGAATTATGTGAAATACAGTCTGGAAATCTTTTGAGATATCTAAATCATGTGCATATACACATCTCCTTAAAACTTCATCTCTCCTTCCTTTGGTTACATTATGTTCTGGCACAGCGGGTCGGAGCAGGTGAAGAATATGGGGATTTACATTCACCATCTTGTATTCTGCCCCCTTTTCCCACTTTTTTCTCCACACTCCACCATGATCCAAATCCAAATCTTCCAGACCCTGACTCAAATATGAGGGTGTTGGGAACAATCTCTGGCTGTACATTTCTGAGTGTTATGGGGGTATTTTGCACATTTTTTTTAATGTCCTATTTTGCAAAGCTGAGAACCGTGTCAGAAAACGTCTATTAGGCTGAGAGATTAATACTTATTCCGAAACACAAGCTTCCAGAATCTACCTGTTTTTCAAATATGGTTTGTGTGCTCTTCCAGACTTCAAAGCTTTGGCAAGTCACAACTGATAGAGGGTGACCCCCTAGTCGTTGTCTCTCCAAGTCCCAGCCCAAATCAGGGTCTATAATCCCAACTGACATCCCCAGGGTCAATGGTTTGGTGCTGAGATCTGAGGGCTGACACCGTTTTTCTTCCTCCTGTGGCATCAGAATTACGTGAGAGCCCCTTCCCGAGGCTGCCACAGCTGGAAGGGAATGGATGGAGGAAGAAAACAGCCAGGAAAAGCAGAAAAAAGGGGAAAAAAGACGGGGGGAATGAGCAAGGCGGCTCGAACAACCGCAATGTTACCAGGCTTTTCCAATCACGCTGTGTATTTGCCACCTAATTTCATCCCAAACACCCTAAACCGAAAATAAAGCGCTGTTTAATAAACAGCAGTAGGCATTTCATTTCCTTGAATGTTCTGGTAGCAACTGCTAATTATTCCAATGATTCCTCCCCACTGTAATTATTCGGAACTGACTATTCAGAGATGCTTCCATTGACTTATATATCTGTACATGCGCGTGCTGAAACACGTATATATTTTGGTGTCCTATTGAAAATTCAATAGGATCCAATTTCAATCGCTATTGCCTTCCCCCCCTGCGCCTCCCCTCTCCAATCTACCGATGCTACAGCTGCACGATGGAGAAGAAAGGACTCAGCGTCTAGCGCGGACATAAACACCAACGTCCAACTGAAACGGGGAGAGAAAAATTACTTCCTTGTACTACCACACTCCTGACAAGAGCTGGCTCCTTTTCTTTCTTTTTCTACTATGTTCAATTTTCTGACTTGGCTGGGCAGGTTACAGAACTAATCTTAAATGTGCTTTGAGCCTACTGTATAACACCACGAGCTTTAACAGGCTGGGGTGGGGGGAGAAGGAAAAGGAGCATGCGGGGAATGCAATGAGGTTGGGGCAGGAGGATGAGCAGGAGAGGCTAAAATTGCAAATTTGGGTTAAAATAAATCTTGTTCCTCCCAGGGCTGGCTTACCTGGGCTTCTTTTTTGGAGAGTGGGAGACATGAGTTAGATGGAAATTACCTTAGACAGTCTGCGGGATCTCAAACGGCACTTCCATCACAGAGGGTGTTTTGTAACATGCAAAACTCCGGAGTATAAAGGCTCTCGTGTTTGATCCTGCCAAGGATCGACTGGTATTAATAATTAGAGGTTGGGCTGGATTCGGAGGTGTCACAAGGGCTCTGGAAAGTCAAATAGTTTGACCACTGCAGAAAAGGCATCGCCTCTGCTGCAATGAGGGTGGTTCTTCCAGAATTAAGAATATTGGTCAATAAAGAGCATCTGGTGGCTTCCCACGTGTTCCCAGCTCCTGGTGAGTTTGCTCGAGGTAGGCAGGTGTTTTAATACCGGTGTGTCTTGCAACACCATCCACACCAGACCCGGGCAGCTGGCTGAGGCTTTGTCTTCACTCTCCAAGTCCCGGAGAGGGTGGGAAAGAGCTTGATGAGTTAAACAAAATGAAAATAAACATGGGGATGTGCCAGGGCTGTGTCACCCTCAAGCCCAGAAGCACGCACAAGGTGGTAAACATCCACTATCTCCTCGAGCCATCTGTTTGCAGAGTCTTTGCCCGTGCAATGGTGCCTCTTCCCTGGGGGGGACTTGTTGCCTCCTTGTAATCCGTAGGCAAATAGACATTTAATCAACTGTAGTGCAGGGGAGCGGAGGCGCCGAGCCGCGATAAGAACCCGGTTGGGACGGGGACGCACGGCAGCGTGTGGGTGCTGGAAAACATCCCTGCAAAGTCTTCGGAATAAGGAGGAATCTGTCTTGTTTGGGGAAATGTATAAATTAAGGGGGATAGTGAGATGAAGCAGATTGTGGCCATTGAGCATCTCTCCAGAGGCTCTCACCACCTTGCCTGGTCAAACCCTGCTGTTTCACCTGTGTTGCAACATGCTTGAAATGAGGAAAATGTAGTTTTCTAGGTAATGCAGATGGATGGGTCCTTGTGCGCTGGGCGAGGACGTGGTTTCCAAGCACGGCGCTGTGTGCATCCCATCCCCGCCGGGATGCCGGTCACTGTGCGGCTTTGGGGAGGAATTCAGGGAATTTGGGGCTCACGGGATGCATCTTACTTGGGCAGGGGTTTTGCGAGCCTGAGACAGCCCTTTCTTTATCCACCATTTTTTTAGTGCTGCTTCTACTATGAAGATCACGTTCCCTTTTTGGGAATGGCTGTTACGGGGTGTTGGGAGCCGGGGTGGTGATCCAGCGCCCTTTAGTTCGCGGCATTACCCTGTTTAATGTACTCGGCGCTAATCTTTCTCTAAACAGAAGCGATCTTGCTGAGTTCAGCACTAGAGGAGCAATAACCAATGAAGGAGATGAGATTAAGAAAACTCACAAGAATCGAATGTGCTAGGAAGGGCTGGGGAGGTGCCAGGGGCACTGCGGTAAATGACCTCCCTGGGAATCGAGGACAAATAAAATCCGCGCCCTGTCTCCCTCCTCGCGGGTGCCTCACGCCGATGCCTTCGCCCTCCCCTCCCTGGTGTGACCGTAGATGTTGCTCTCGGGGTTATTTCTGCACTGGAGTACAACAAATCCTCTGTGCCGTGGGGCCGAGACGAGGATCCGTGTCGTTGCATTCAGCAAAACTAACCTCTCGAGCTCAAGGAGAGCCGCTTCAGTTGGCAGTAGCATTAGGTGCTTTATTCTGTCTGGAACAGCCTTGAGAGGGCAAACAAAACCGCTGTGCTGTGGCTCTTGTTTCCAAAGGCTCTCTGCAGGCAAGGCTGCCGGCGATTGTGGCTTTTCTTATTTTTCTGCAAGCCAGAAACAGGGCCCAAAATTTGCCCCCAAATGCCATGAGGTTGGGGTGAAAACGGGGTGCAGTGACCCAAGGGAATGGGCCGTCCTGGTCTGGGCTCAGTGGGGATGTAGGCAAGCCTTGTGCTAAAAAGGGATGGGGGCTTTCATCCAAAATGATGTGGAGGTGACGTGGTAAGGCTTGATTTTTATCACCTAGAAGCGCTGGGGGTGAATGACTCGGTGATGCAGGATGGAGGCTCTTCCCCCAGCGCCTCCGCATCCCCAGGGCAGTGTGAGGATTGTCCTTCACGGAGCCTGGGCACCCCAAACGTCTGGGGAGCGGCCGCTGCCTCGCATCCCTACCCCAGCGCCGTGCGCCATGACTTGGCAGTGATGTATTTACTACAATTACCATCTCTCTTCCCAGAGGAGGAGAAAATAGATGAATAATATGTTTTGAAGGTGTCATGGAGTGAAAGCAAGAGAGGAGCTTGAGCCTGAACTTATGAATAACTTATAGGCTTCCTCCCTTCATGAAGTCACTGCACTTGGGCTTATCTTTCTCACCCGTAGGAGGTGTAATTAAAGGAGCAAAGCCTGTGGGCACTCGTCTGTCTGGCTCCGTGTGTCCTGTGCACGCAAGGGCATGGGAGTTCTGAGATGCTTTTGTGCGCAGACGTGGGCTGGGGCATCGAGCTGCAGCTTGGCAAATTCCCCCTTCCCTAATTAAGAAAAAGGGTATTTTGCACAGAAATGATTTTTGATAATTCGATAAAGCCGGTAGAAGCGTTCGCTTAACTCTTCCCTTGCACTGGTGGAACTCAGAGCAGAAGTAACATAGGACAGGGAAACACTGCGAGAGGGAGCAGGCGGGTCCTGCAGCCCTTCAGATTTGGGACGTTTTTGTGCAGAAATTCCCTCCCTGACCTCATGCAATGACTGAACCTTTCTAAGTCTTATTTTTTCCCTAGCCATAAAATGAGAAGTAATTTGCTCTTGTCTCAACACCTTCTTTTTCTTCTCTGTTTTGACTTCAAGAGCTCAAGGGAGGGACTGTTTTGCACCGGGTGTACATACAGAGTCTAACAGAATGGCACCAGGATCTTATCAAAGGCTCATGAATCCTATTGTAATGCATTTAGTAATTATAGGGGTGTGTGTATATATAGGGATGATGAAAAAAAATCCAATGAAACATGGCATTTCCCTCTGGAAAAATGTTAGTGGAATAAAACCACACCTGGGAGTATGTCAGTTCCAGCCAAAAACGTCTATTAAAAATTATGCAGTGCTGTTCAGCAAGGTCACAACGCTTCCCTTAGAGCCAGTTAGAGGTTTCGTTTCAAAGCATCATGTCACCTTTTTTTCTTAGTTTCCCCTGCAGACTCCTAGCTAAGGTGTTGTATTATGTTCTAGTCAGATATGGGGCGGGGGGAACATATATTTTAAATTTTTTGCAGAAATTTCTGCCAAAAATGGCCTTCCACAACTCGACGTGCATCGAGACATGGTGTCCCTCTTCGACACCGTAGATATGTGCGATTTCCAATGAATAACTTCTTCCCCCCGTCCCCTATCTCGGGAGCACAGCCCTGCTATCTGCGCGTTCACATCAGCCCGGCACACAGATACGTACGAGCGTAATGGATATTAGGCATTTATTGCAAAGTATTTTGTTGAACATCACCTGCTGTTCAACATGAAAAGTTGATGTTCCACAAAGCCACGAGCCGAAGGCTCCTTAAGAGCTGTTCTGGTGCATCGGGTAAATATACGTGCTCAGAACAAGCGCTGTGTGAATTAATAATGCATAGAGCAAATCCGTAGGAAAAGCAGCTACTGCAGAAGGCCTCCTTGCAAACTGTTCTCTCTGCTTAGGCAAATAGACAGGGAAGTTGTGTTTTTTGAAGCATAATGGGTGGGCAATAAACCAAACTAACCTAATCAACCACTTGCAGCTGCTCCAAGCGCAGTAGCTGGCTCGGCAACCGGGGTCAAACTCAGAAGCGTTGTGGAAGGTGGGAAAAATCGCTACGTGGCATCTCACGCCGTCCTGAGCCCCTCGTGTTGATGGGGATGCAGTGGAGAGGATGAGATGATGCGATGCTGGTAGGAATCCAGACCCCTTTCCAAGGGTTCCTCCATCCAAAATGCATCAGCTGGAGGTCGCCGGGGCAGTGATGGGTTTGGGCATCACCAGGCCTATCAGTGGGACTTTGGGAGGGGGACGGGCGCGTGTGGTTTGTCAGCTCTCCTCAGCAGAACGGGTGGCCCGGATCTCAGAGTCTCTCTGGGCGGCAGCGACAGAGAGAGAAACGCAGCTGGATTTTCCAAGGGTTTGCAGCCAAATCTTCCTCTGAATTACAAAGTGAACAGCACAGATTTTGGAAGCCTCTGAGGAGGAGTATATACAAAAAGCCAAGATATCTTTTTTTTTTTTTATTTTGCTTTGTCATTTTTCTGCCTATAATGTTGTTTTAAAGGGCTGTGAGTCACCTCAAGTAACATAATGAGATATACTCACCACTAATGAAAATAATGAATATTTAACAAGATATTATTTATTTAGGTTGTGTCAAATAGGAGTCTCGGGGTTCAGTGCCTCTAATATTCTCTGTGTTGGACAAAGGCTGAAAAAAATGTTAAGGTTTTAGTCTAGAGGACCTTTTCTGTGTGGGCATGTTGGTGTCATGCTCTTGATGTTGGTTTGCGCTATGGACAGATGTGGTGGTTTTAGGTATCCTGGGTTGGAAGAAAGGTCTGTCTGTCTTTGGTTGTTGTGAAATAGGCACTAGAAATTGGCACGGGGGAAGAAGTTTAATTAACGGGAGAATGTACAAATCTAAGCAGGGTGCAAAGGTTTCTGCTACAAATTGAAGAATTATTCGCTATTAAATCTACTTTTAGAACAATTCCCATATGGGAATTAGCCCAGTAGGAGGATGATGTTTGTTTGGACAGCACTGGGGTGCTCTCCCCACAGACACCAGCCCCCCAGAAGCAGGGGATGGGGGTGCACCCCTTCATTTCAGTGGACAATACGGGGAAGGGGGTGTCCCTCCCATCATTGCGCAGGTGGTGAAACTGAGTCACGGCACCGCTGCGGTCACCCCGGGGAGGGTGGGGGTCACCTCGGGGAGTAGTGTCACCCCATTTCCCTGGTGGGGAAGGGCAGTGCTGAGGGGATGCCGGGCGGGGGGCGATTAGAATGCCAGGGGTTTTGCGATGCTGAGGGGCGTCAGGATGCTGAGAGGGTATTGGGATGCTGGGGGTGTTGGGATGCCAAGGGTGTCAGGATGCCGGGGGGGTGTTGGGGTGGTGAAGGGGGGTCGGGATGCCGGGGAGGGTCGGGATGCCGAGTAGGGCTCGGGATGCTGAGTAGCGGCCGGGATGCCGAGTAGGGCTCGGGATGGCGGGGGTGTCGGGCTGCCGGGGGGGGGGGTGTGATGCCGGGGGGGACACCCCCGCAGCCAATGAGCGGTTGCGGGGGAGGGCTGCGCTGCCTGCGCGGCCGGCGGCGTGTTGCAGCCGGGCGGCGTGTGCGGGCCGGAGCGGCGGGCACGGCAGCGCCTGTCCCTCGCACCTTGCAACCCCTTCCGACCCCCCTTTCCCCCCCTTCCCCCCTTTTTTTTTTTATTTTTGGGTTTTTTTCCCCTCCCCCACCCTGCGGTACATTTTTTTTTTCCTTCCTTTTCCTCCCCCCCCCTCTCCCTTCTTCCTGCGCTTTGCTCCGGGAAACGCTGGATTTTAAAGCTCTCCCCACCAGGCAGTGAGCGGGGAAGGAGGGGGAGAGAGAGAAACGCAGCCCGCGGTAGAAACATGGCCCAGGCGAAAATGCAGCACCCCGTCTCTTGGGCGATCTTCGCCGGGATGGCCGCTCTCCTCCTCTTCCAAGGTAGGGGATGCTGCGGGGGATGCAACCGGGGCGTGCGGGGGGTGCTCGGCCCCACGGCATCACCCTCCGGGGGGGGGGTTCAGGGGATGCGGAGCACCCCCAGAACGGGAGCAGCGCTGGGAGAGGGTCCCCAGCCCGTTGCGAAGTTGCGGGGGGTGCGGGTTGCGGGTACCAGACGGCGGCATCTCCCGATTCGTGCTCCCTCCCCCGGGGCACCGCGTTGGGGAGGGGAACTTCTCCCGTGGCGCAGCACCCATTGTGGTGATTGTTTTTTTGGGGAGGGGAAGCGGTGCCGAACGACTCCGTCATGTCAACTTAGTTCCCGCAGGAGCGATGCATCCAACAGGCTGGGGGGTCGAGGTCCCTCTTTGCATTTGCCGGACCCGTCTGCAAGGTCGTCCCAAAAACTCGGTGCATCCCCGGCTCCTGCCCGCCCCCGCCGGGCTGGGGAGTTGGGAAGTCCTTGTCCCAGGCGAGCATGGGGGGTGGTGCTTCTGGAGGGGGGGAGTTGTACAAGGAAATTAGAAAAATAGAGCAAAAAGCAAGGGGAAAAAGGGGGGGAAAGGAGGAGGCAGGAGCCAGCCCCATCTGGCCGGGAGCGCCGAGCCTGTCAGGTCGCGTTAGTCTCCTCGCAGCCATCTGGAGGGGCTGTGGGAGCGGGGTTACCTCTCGGGGGGGGGACATGGGGCCGCATCCTGCACCGGGCTGGGCAGGGAAGGTGCGCCCGGGGGCTGCATTGCGCCGTTCCCGGGATGCGCCCAGCGCCGGTGGTACCCGGGGCTTGGTGGGGAATGCAGGCACCCCTGGGGGGGTGGATGCACCCCCGTTCTGGTGAGTGGGAGAGCAGCCAGCAGCTGCAGCCAGCTACCTCTGCACTGCCCCGGTGCCCACCGAGGGTTGGGGACAGCGTTTGGGGGACGCAAACCAGCCCTGCCTGCTCCCCTCTCCAGCCGAGATGCTCTGCAGCAGGGCTCGGGGGGGTGCGGGACCCCTGTTTGTGTGGGGCAGGGGGCTGCCGAGCCAGGTGAGGGGGGTGCTGTGCACCGACGGAGTGGGGTGAGATGGCCCGGCCCCTCAAACTTCATTCTTCTGAGCAGACTGGGCCCCCGCTTTTGCGGAGAGCCACCCTTGCCATATCGACCGGCGCGGGCTGCTTAGCATGCACATCACACGCCGAGGCATCGCTCCTCTTCGCCTTCCTCCCGCTCGCCTTCTCCCTGGGTCGCTGCTTCCCGCTCGCGCTGCTCGGGATGGAGCATCCCTGCATCCCTGCATCCCGCGGGGTCCCCTGGGGATGGGAGCCCCAGCCCCCTTGGCTGCTGCCTCTGTGGGGTGTTGGAGGGCCGAGGATCCCCAAGAGGGGGGCACAGCTGCCCTTGCTTTTCTCATTTCTCCCGCCTAGAATTTGTGCTTTATTAAAAATTATTAATTGTTTTATTTAACGCTTGCTTTTGGCTCCTGACTTGGCTTCCTTGCAGTCTTATTCCCTGCCTCCGGTCTTCTCTTATACTTCCTCTCCCTGCTCCCATCAAAGCTTACACATCAGAAAACAGTTTTTTATTGTTATTTTAGTATTTTTTTCATTCTCCTTGGTAGCAGAGCGGTGGGGAAGGATGCGCTGCTTCCCCAAGCTAGAATCCCTTCAACCCAATGCCTTGTTAAAGGCCGATGTGGGTGTCAGAAGTCCCTGAGTCACTGCTTGGGGTGGGGGGAGCAAGGAGCTACATTGCACCCTCATCTGGGGCACCAGGGCAGAGCCATGGGCTGCTGGGCAAAGTATTGCACAGGGCAGCATTCAGCACCAGAAACTTTGGGCTTTTTGGGGGTGCTGGGAGATATTTACTATACTGGGTTTTTGGAGGGAACGATTCCCCCCCGGGAGGGTTTTTTTTGCATAATTGTATTTAAAAGAGTCATTAAAAATACATTGGAAAAAAACCCCAAACCACGCAGCAAAAATAATCTTGCTTTTCAGCAAAAACTTTCTAAAAGGGTTTTGAGAAATTTGGGGTCATTCAGCCCCAAAGGTAATACATAGGTTTTCGTGCATTGCAAATGCGAAGCAGTAGCACCACACTGCTGATAAACCCTTTTGATACTCACAGTATTTTTCTTTAATTTCCAACTTTTCTCGCTCACTCGGTGCACAGATGCGGAGCTGGCTCGTGTTTGAAAACGCGAGAATTATTGTCATGCAGGAAAACTGTGTTTTGCACAAATCTACTACAAATGGCTCAAGAGATCTGTGCTGCCCTCTGCAGCAGTTTATCAATACTCCAGGTCATTTACCTATTTATAGCCAAACAAACAATAAGAAAAAGTGGTTTGTGAGGATGCTCGAGAGTAAAGTGGAGCGTGAAGTGGGATAATTCGTAGGTGCTTGACCATCTGCATTTGTGCAAACATCCATAGGTCCTCTACGTCCTGCAGATTCGCTGTTGGGTTTTTTTGGGAATGTGGCCCCGAAATGGGAGCTGTTGGGTGTCATGTCCATGAGGAGGAAGCCCTCTGAGCCCCGAAATGCCCATCGTGGTTTTGTGCACGGTGATGGTGCCGTTCCCCGGGCTCCTGGGTGTTGGTACTAGAGAGCAAGGTCGGGGCATTTGCTTGGATGCTTGTGTTTGCTCTATCTCTTCTGTATGATATTTTTTATAAATAGCAGCATATTTAAGCACCCAGCAATATTTTCTCTTCCCTCTTTCCATATTTCAAAGTCTTGGCGTGTGCTTGGTCTCATTGACTCGCACCCCCCTGGATTTATGGAGGAAGAGGAGGAACTTGTGCAAAAATCCCACCCCAGCTCTTGGGAGTGGGAGAGAGAAGAAAACACTTCACTCAGCCATGTGTGAAGGGATTAACCAGGCTAAAAGGTCATAGAAGATTTAGCTGGGCCTTTAGCATCAGTAAGCCAAGAATTATGGGAATTTGATTTACAAATTAGCATAAAGACCTTATTCTAATAAGCACACAAGCTGAAATAGGTATGTAAAATAATAGCATGTGTCAACATCATACGCGGGAGCGTTCCTCATTGGAATTATTCACTCAGTCGATGTGGCTGGGTTGAAAATAAATCCTAAACGTGGGCTATAGGCTCGTGTGTGATGAAAAGGCTGGATCTGGCCTTGGAGACACATCGATAGGGAAGAGCAACCGGCTCCTTCCCATCGGGAAGGGCAGGATTTGGGAACAGGGGTCGGGGTTGTGCATCCCAGGAGGACTTTTCCTCAGCAGAGGTGGGAGGGAAACCTTCTGGCAGTTCCTGCAAGAAGGTAATTGCGCTAATGAATGTGTATAAGTAAAATTATGTGTATCGACGTCTTTCTGTGAATACCCAGATTTATTGTTCCCTGGGGGAAATATTAGACGTGGCTTCGTGGTGGTTAATAGTTACTGTGCAGGTCAATAAAATGTGATATTCACCCCAACAGCAGAAAATAGCTATTTAATAGGTAATAACAGTAATAATCAATACCTACATGATTAGATAACCCAGTTATATGTAGTACATAAAAGGAGGGGAATGCGCTCTGGTTACTCAATGGCCTGATTTGCAGCGTTGCTGAACATCTGTCATTCTTGTTGATTTTAAGCGAAGCTGTAAGCAGGTACCCAGCACCTCTGGAGAAATCAGGCCACTGCCTGGGATTAATTGGCACATTTTTAAGACTCAGCAGAGCAAGCAGGAACCCGGGTGGACCTTTGCCACCATTAAGATGCTTTTGGAAGCATTGTGCAAAACTGTGGGCCGGCACCCGAAATGCTGGGTTGAGATGGTGGTTTGGTGGGTGGCTTTGCTGCGGGTGCTCTGTGCAGCGTTGCACGTGGGGTTTTTTGTGCGTGGGGTGTTGCTGCTTCATCGGGAGCGTGTTTTAGGGCGTGCATCTGCTTACTGTCCTTAAAATGCAGGAATTAAGAAGGTGGCTGTGGTTATCTGCAGTGGGATGCTTGAGGAGGCAGCAGAGCAGAATTGGGCTGCATGGCCAAGGGCTCATGCCTGCATTTGGGATGGGACTCGTTGCTTGGCCAAGAGGAGACAAACGTGAGGGTGACAAGTAGAGATCTGGTGGCAGCTGTGAGCTTGGCAAAATACTATTCTGGTTCAACTACATTTCTGAAGCATCACAGGGACCATCTCTGTTTATATGACTTGGTGGTGCTGGGTGCTCTGGAGGCCGCAGTCAGTTTGGGGATGTCCTAGTGCTCAGCAAAAACTAGTTTTTCCTTACCCATGTAGGCATTTTGGCCATCATAGTAAGCCTGGTTTATGGCTTTTCTGTCTTCCTCTTGTGCCAACCCCAACTTGTGCTTTGAGACAATATTGGAAATGTCTGCTTGATGCATTTTTCTTGCTGCTTTTGCTTAAAAATATCCATATTTGTGATTCCCTACCCCATTTTATTTTACCTCTATGGGGAAAAGAATTGATCAGTTGACAGATCTGGGTTAAGTTAAAAAGCAGGGCTTGCTGTTTGCTGTGATAAACCATGGTGGAGGTGGAGGGGAGAGCTCCCCAGGCAGTCGCAGTCAGACAGTGGAGGTGGGCGCCAAGCACTATGTGGAGAGCATCTTTCTGGACATGGGGATGAGAAAAACACCCTCTTTTGCATCTGTGTTTCCTTCCCCAACTTCAGTAGTGGCAGGAAAAGACAAAATTTTCTTAGCTTGTTCCCTACTCGAAGGGATGCCTTATTAAGCAAAGCTTTAAAGGGGTACATGTGATGGTTTTGTCAGTGTTGCTGGTTGTGCTCCTTTGATGCGCAGTGGCAAATCTCCCATTAGACTCAGCGGGACCCAAACATGACCAACCTCAGATGTTCACAGCAAAGGCTTGGAGCTGCAGCTTGGACTTGGACTGGAGCTCTTGGTTCCGAACAGGAGCCAAAATGCGCAAAGCGCCAGGTTTTGGGGATTCTGTAGTAGAAATCCAAGCCGTACTGCTGCCTCCCATCTTCAGCCAGCATCCCGCACCTCTGCACGTGGGTCTTTCCATGCCTTTAGTAGCTTTTGTAGGCACAATGAAAAATTTGCAGAGGATGAGCTCTCTGTCACTGCATCCCCTGGGCTCTGGAGCCCTTTTGTAGGTGCTGGTGCACCTCCCAATGCTTTTGGAGGCACCAACCACCTTCCTCCTTCCCGAAGCACATACCTTGCTCTCGGTTAATAATAAATCAGAGGTGCCACCTTCGCCGTGCTCCTTTATCTCCCGCCAAGGAGGATATCATGGATTTTTTTATGCTCTCACAGTTAATATGTCCAATGCTGCAAGCAGTTGTAAATTAATTGACCCTTTGACCCCCTTGTCCCGTTGACTGTTCCAACTAAAGGCAACGTTGGGTTCTTGGCATCCTCTCCTCTGCCTTTTTTTCCTTCCTCCTCCTCCCACGTGCTTTGCTTACTGATCAGGGGCAGCAAAGAGAGATCCTGGGAACCCAACCTGTGTATATTGCTGGTGTGGTTGGATTTACTCCCTGAGCTCACATCCTTTGCTCATCCTGCAGCCTCGTTGCGTGGTCCTTGCCCTTCCTGGCTTGGCCATAAGGACACCGGCCGTGTTTCTTCTTGTGTCTGGTCTATCTAACCTGGGTTTGCCTTGAAAACGGGGTCTTGCTATGGAATTGCACATCGCCGAGCGTGGGGAAACCCTGATGTTAGGAGCTGGTAACGCTACAAGTGCTCAGCCCACGTGGCCGCTTCGCATCCTCCCCTGACTCGCGGTGGGAGACAACAGCTGCTCAGAAATAAGAAATGCCACAGGAAATTGTGTAATATTAGAAATGAAGCAGAGTGGGGGTTTTATTTTTTCATTTATTCCGAAGTGGAATAGAACAGAACAGTCTCAAATTCCCAGGGAAAGTAAATTCTGAGAAAAACAGGGATTGATTTTTTGGAAACATTTCCGTTGCGATTCTGAGCTTGCAGAAGCTTTATGTACAAAGTTGTGAAGCGATTTCAAACAAAAAGAAAGAAATCCGAAGGCTGCATTCCAGCGGTATCAAAAGAGCCTGGAGTCTCGAGCCTTGTTACATTTTTCACTGTTATTTCTTCAAACCAGATCCTCTGCTAATGTTTTGATTTTGCCAGAAACAGCATTCTTGATTTAAAGAACTGGTTTGAAAGCCAAATCTGACCCGCCTCGTTGGAAGCGTGACAAGCACTTGAAGCGAAGCAAGGTTCATTAATACTGTAATATTCTCTCACCATTTAGGTTTTTTCTTTTCCATTGTCTGGTAGGAGTTCTGTGGTGAATAGCACTAAGTTCCTGGGTTGGTTCGGTTGTTTTCTAGCTTTATTCCATTTTTTGCAGGACAGATGGTATTTATAGATCAGAGAGTGCCTGCATTAGGCTTTTTTTGTGTTGTAAAGTCAATTCCTAAAGGCAGCACCGGGGTTTTTGATAGCGGGCCAAGGCTCGGCAGAGCGGCCGGGCTGGTTGGCAAGAGGTGAGTTTGGATTTAGCGTGAGTGACATCTCTCTTAATGAAGCCCTTTCTGGACCAAGGCTGGCGAGGAGCAAGATCCATTGGAGAGCGGGGTGGTGGCGAAGCCAAAACCGCCTTGTCATTGAAGACAAACATTCAAACGTTTGTATTATTTATTGTTTACCTTCCGTACTGCTTTTCCGCACATCAACATTTCCCATTGTGCGTTTGGGGCTTCAAAACCTGACATCACATTAGCGACCGGCTCCAAAGCTCCCAAATAATGCATAAACTATGATTATTCCTTCTGATCCACTTGTGTTTATGTAAATGGCTAGAAAAGCGGTTTTCAGCTTATTTCAGAAGCTTAAGGGATTCATACCAAGCCTATTATTGAAAAAAATCAGAAAGTGCAAAGCAACTTCTGAGGCAAGGAATTAGCAACTCAATGGCAGCACGCATCGCCATACGGGATCCGGCTGTTTTACGGACGGGAATTCCCTCGGGATTTAAAATATATATATATATATACACCTATATATATATATATATATAAAACACATGGCAACAGGTTGTCGGGCTCTGTGGGGAAGGATGGGGTGACTCGAGGGAGGTTGGTAATGAATCTGGAGGGCTGAGGGTCTAGGCTGGGAGGGTTTTGGCTGGTGATGCTCAGGAGCGCCCACATGTCCCCAGCGCCACCATCCCCACCATGTGCAAGTGTTTGCCTGGGAGAGATGGGGATGCCAATCGCCTCGGGACACCCCAGCCAGCCCTGCAGCCTCTCAGCCCTCTACTCCTGCTGCAATTCCATTTCTTTTTGGTTTATTTTCCCCTCAATTCGGTCGCTTTTCCCCCCTTCCTTATGTTAATTTCCCACCTGAGCACCAAGTACTTTATAAATAGCAAATCTGAAATGAATTTCCTAGCAGCAATCATTATCTCCCTCGACAGCCATTAAACATTCACACAAGCAGAGCAAAATGACAAAGGGGATTGATTTTTACAGTATGTTGGGGGGGTGTAGGAGAAAGGAAATATGTTGACAAGGCGCTTTTTTCTTATTATTATTATTCTTCCCCCCATCTCCACTCTCCCCTCCCTTCCAGATTCTGTCTCGAGGAATTTAAAATCACCCGACGACTCCTTTTTGAGATCAGGTTGGGAGAGCCAAGTTAGAGATAAATACAAATACATTTTAAATAATAAAAGAAGCCCCGTTCCCTCCTCCCTCAGCCCCTGCAAGCCGCTCTCCCATTGCGTGCGCCTGCTGAACATGAAGTTACTTCTGCGGCTGTTGAGATGAATATATCAGAGTTAATGCCTCTGAAGATGGAGGGGTGGGCTGGAGGGGGTGAGGGGGCCCAATCTCCGCAGCCTTCTCAGCACAATAAATGTGTTGATGCAATAGTTGGGAGCCGGCGAGCTGCTGCCGTATGAGGCACTGTAGCTGAAAATTTAACTTTGATTTCAATTTTCATATTTGTCAGCAATAATTAGATTCAAGAAATGTTTTCGCCGCTGTTCTAAAATACTAATAAGTAGGAGCCTTTGTACTATGCCTAATGGAGTCTTTTTTTTCCTAGTGGGCTAGAAAAATTCCATTAAAGGGAGAAGTCATACTGTATTACCGTGCTTCGATATGCATTGACTTTGCTGCCACAGGAATATCGGTGCTGGGAGACGGCGGTTCTTGCTTCGAACCATGGGGATGATGGCCGGGAATGGGGCTGGTGTCCCACAGTTGTCACCTCATGAGGCTTCCTGGGAACAGGGGTGGCTGGAAGGGACCCCCCTGTGCTTGCTTTGGGGGGGAATTAAGCTTTTTGGGGAGTCTGGAGGCTTTCAAAGCACCGGTGAGATGATATTGCAGTGCAGCCTGGCTCTCGTCCAGCCTGCTGCTTTGGCGCTTGGTTGTTTTGATATTGCAAGTTCCCGGGGGGTTTAAAGCCTCAAATTAATCCAGAGCCCCCCCTTGCTGGCCCTGCAAAGGCAAAAAGCCCCTTTTCCCCCTCCCCACCCCGCTGCGTGGATTTCTCCGATGGGATGCGCCAGGTTTGATCCCACAGCAGTGCCAGAAAGGAAAGTGCTATTAAATCCGCTGTCGATGTGCACAGCAAATGGGGGAAGCTCTAAGTTGTGTCATTCTCAAGTTACTTCAGCCTATTAAGCAAACAAAAGCACTTGTGGAGTGAGAAATGGAAATGGCCAACGTGGCCCGATTAATCCTGGATGTACAATTCCATTAATAAGCCAGCTTTTAATAGGTGGCTTTTTCCAGGAGCTGCTGGGACTAAGAATTGATGTATTCACTGTAATTGTATTGCAGCTAATAGGATATGAAGAAAATTGCGTGGAGAACCTGTTCCTTCTCCACCTTTTTCCAATCAGTCGAAATAATTCTTCCCCTTGGAAGAGCCCGGTGAGGTCATGTAAATAGAAACAGGAATACTTTTAATTTGGGTGGAGGTGATTTTAGCCCATGCTTTTGCTTCCCCATCGAGCGGGCAGAAGCCGAACCAGCAGTTTGCAGATGTGCCGGGGGAAATTTGGATCCCGATCCCAATGGAAATGCACTGTAGCTGGATACTGGGACTTTGTGGCTGCACCTCTGGGTCCCTGTGCTTTTCAGAGCAAGATTTGGGCTTTTATCCACGAGTATGTCCCCAAGGGCTCTTACTGGAGCAGCACTTGGATGCTGCAAAGCCCAGGCTGGCTGGCTGGATCAGCACATCCGAGGTAATGCAGAGCAGCGCCCCGGGATGCAGATCTCCATCATATCAACGCAAATGTGGAATAATGCACATTAAAGCAAGGGAAACATTAGCGCTAAGAGCTGACTGATTCAAAATCCAGGCGGCCCCTGATTATTGCAGCTATTTCTTTGCTAATGGGCTGGGGAATTCGCAGAAGTTTGCAGCCACTTCTTTTCTGTTCGTCACCGCTGGCCACTGGTTCGGGGTTGTTTGTTTTTCAGTCCTCCTCCCTATTTGTATGCATGCTCTGACCCTTCTTTGGTAGCAGGCGAGAGAGTAAATATAAAGGGAAGGGAAAAAAAAGGGAAAAGAAAAAAAAAGCCAAGGCACAGTTCAGCTCAAATCCCCAAGGAAACAGATGTGATTGCCTTACAGAAATGGCCCCAATAAGGCAAGAAAGGAATATTGCTTTTATAGCTTTTGGGATATAAAACATTTAGAAAATGTGATTGACTGGCAGGGCCTAATTCATCATTTACCCATTTCTTGCTCTTTCTCCATCCTTCTATCCACCCAAACGCAGAAGCGTGCTCAGACAAGGCTCATTTGCACTTTTTCCTTTGCTTTCTGTCTCTTTTCTGCACGTAACACCCGTATTTCCTTGCAAGCTGAGCCATGTGCGTGCACACGCAGGCACATGTTCCCTTCTGCTCCTGACTCCTTGTCCCCCCGCCTGTGTCATGGATTTATCATCATTCTGCTAAGCACTCGAACTCCTGTGGCTATTTATAATTAATGCTCAGAAACCTGCCAATCCATTTAATGACACTAGGAGGTCATGGCCTCCCTTATAGCTTCCCATTAATCATCATTAGAACAGTTCTGGGTTTTTTACATTCTTTTAAAATGTTAATTCACCTTTATAATGCTCCTTTCAGCTCTGACTGTAAAGGGAGACTCTGTAGTGACTCCAGACTGTCTTGCAAGTGTGTGCAGGTGAAAGGCGCAGTGGGACAATTGCGCTCGATAAAGTCTCTTGGATGTCTCCCGCTGGAATGAATTAGGCTCACAAAGTCTCTGAGATGGGATTTCTTCACTGCCCTCTGCTGCCTGCTCCTCGCAGTGATGCCGGCACAATTCCCTCCCTCCCGGCTCCATCTCTTGGGTAGGAACCGCGCAGCAACAGTTCCCGGAGGTGAATAAGCCCATGGATGCTGGTGCGGAGCTCAAGAGGGCCACGCGTGCTCTGCCAGGTTGTGTTTGGCATGTCCGTGTTGGGCACGTTTGCTTTGGCTCGTGCGTAGCTCAGTTTTACGGGGTTGTGGTTGTGGCGTCCCCTCGGCGTCTTGGTTTGGATGGAGCATCAGGCTCATCCCTGGTGAATGTTAACAAAAATCTCCGTTCACAGAGAGTGGAGCTGCTCACGGGGTGAGTCCATCTCTTTCTCCTTCCTGCTGCAGCCTCTGCCCAAACCTCCACCCTTTTCCCTGTGTCCCAAAGCATCCATTGTCACCGTCACAGCCCCAGACCCTCGAGGGCCTATGCAATGGTAGAGGGGTCTTAGCAGAGATGTCGGGTGGCAGCTTGGGGGAAGCAAAGCTTTGGGTGCCATCTGGTAGCTTTTGGCAACCAACAGCTCTTCTTAAATAGCCTTTTGGCTTGTGTCGGGAGCAGTTGTCCCCTTTCTCAAGTCAATCTGTGCTTGCCATTAATAGTAACATGTCCAAAGTGATGTGTATCCCATCCAGATTCTGACTTTTTGATCATTTTTGGAGGGGTGCGCAGCTCTGCAGAAGTTTGCTGCAATGCACGGAGCTTCTGGAGACTTTCCACAGCCCTGGGGAATAAACCTGTAGAACATCCCGTGATTCTTGCCTTATGGTCGTGAATTGCTCAGCAAGACGGGGTGAGGCAGCCCCAGCATCCAGCGCCTTCCATTGGGAGACACCCGCAGCCCCCGTGGGTTTGGGGTGGGCGCAGGTTCATGCTGATCTCTCTGTTTTTGGGTGAAACAGGTTCACTTCTGCTCCTTTGGGGAGTTCTGGCCTTGGTGAGAGCCGAGCCCAGCCCCGTTTTTCTGAGTAAATACGCCAGCAGCATTTGGCTTAATGAACTGTGGCTTTTAATAAATGGCTCTTATCTTGCTGAAGTGCTGCTAAATTGTCAGGATTTAAAATTAGCCTAATAGATTTGCGGGCGATGTTTTATTCACTGGTTAGTTGGAAAGAGACAGAGAGGGGGAGAGATGGCTCCACCCAGTTCTCCCTAAATTATACAAGAGTTATTTATTTGTTTGGGCCGAAGGGGAAATGCTCTGGATTAATGTGCGATGCCTCAGCACCTGACTTAATGAGAATTTAGAGACCTATCCCAAACTGATAGTCTCCAATTAATCACTCAGTGGCCCCTTTGCTTTGCTGTCCCTGGAATATATTTTTCAAAGTGCTGGTTGGGTTGTGGGAGCAGGGGGGTCAGGGATGGACTGAGGAAGTTTTTAGGTGCTGTGGTGACTTATAAGACCACTCCTTGCAGCTTTGGTTTACATTGGTGTTGAAGCAGAACCCATATATCTCTACTTATACCATATATATACCTGCGCAACTTGTATTCTTGAGCACAAAGTCAAGCAGGTCCTTGCTCAGCTTCTGATACATCTTGCATGAGCCACTTGTGCCTTTATTCCTTTTGGCAGCACAGAGCCAGTTATGATCCTGTTGACAGTTTGGAGACATATGGAGAATCAAGGCAGAACAGTGTTTTATAATAGAGTAATACGGGATCTGGTTGGGATGGAAGATGCCAGGGAAGTGTCAATCACTATCATTACCCTAAAAAACTGCTGTACCTGCAGAGATAATAATAATATTTAGCAGTTATGTAGCACCTAACAAGCTCAAACAGCACAGACGGTAGCTAATTAAATCTCCCAAGACCTCCTTTGGGTGGGTGTTTGCCTAAAAGCGTGGACCAACTTCTGCCCGGGGTGTTTTGTGGGAAGTTAAATGCATTTCTCCCCCATTTCCCAGGTAAGGAAAGGTAGCGATCCTGCTGAAAATCCTCCCTGAGGGTGAACCTGAGCTCAGGATCAGGCTTGCAGTGAGGTGGTAGGCAATCTTGGTGTTGCCTTGTGCTGTTGGCTCCGTTTGTGAGTGTCGTGTGGCCTTGAATGGGTTATGCAGATGGCCAGAGGTGCTTGGATGCTCCATGCATCGGTGTGCTTGCTGCTTGTCCTTTCTGAAGTTGGAGAGTTTGGGTGCTGGGCACCCAAATGAGGACCCTGGCGGCATCCCTCAGTGAGGCAGATGGTGGTGCAGATGGTTTACATGGCTGGATGAGCAGTAGTGTGGTTGTCTCCCTTGTCTTTCTGGTTGGCTTTGCTGCTGCTGTTTTCCCCGCTTGGTTCATCCTTCCCCTGCCCAACCTGCATCTCTCTTGACTGAGCAGCATCCTGAAGAAGTGAGGCTGATACTTCTCAAGCAACATCCCAGGCTTGGCCAGGGCATCCAAGATCACAGCGATTGAAAGCCAGGCTTTCAACTTGTCCCCATTTGGCTTCTTCTCACCTTGCCCTTTCTGGAAAGCCGCAGGTGACACAATATGTGGGATCCAGCCGTGATCCTCACCCCCTGCCCAGCGGTGTCACCGCTCCAGCCTGTGACTTTGTGAAGGTTAGTGTTTGTGTCGGGGAGTAGCAATGCATGATGCACAGTGTCAGCCATAAAGGAAATATTGTATATAAAAGATAAGTTTTTTTCCCTTTCTTGTGGCAGGGGAACAAGGCGCCGGGTTCATTTAGCATTCATAAAGTCTTGCTTTGGAAACGCCTTTAAGTACTGCTGAGGGAGACTTGAAGGAGCGTGTTTGAGAGTCAAATGCACATCTCCTTGGGCTCTCCTTTCATCTGCTCTAAAAAAACACAATCTTTTTTTCTTAATCTTTTTTTCCCCCTCTGTAAAAATACTAATCTTCTCCAACAGCAGCAGACACCCAGGGTGCAGGCGCTCAGCAATTAGTTCAGTGAACAGAATAAGTGAGGAGCAGAGGGAAGGGGAGACTCAGCCAAATACTGGGAGGATGGCAAAATGCATGTTGCTAATTAGGAGGCAGCTCAGCATGGCGGGGGGGATGGCACCTGGTTAATTCGGGTGCAAAGTCACAATACGTGTCGTCTGCCCGGCTGGCAATGCTCTTTTTGGGATGCCCGAGTCCTTGGGGATGCTTGACATGAGGAGCACCCAGCAGGGAATTTGGGTCTTGGTCTGGATCTGAAAGCAAGTGGTGAAGGAGCCGAGGGAGGATGAGGTGGGGATGAAGCACGAGGTTGGGCGAGATGTACAACCAAGCACACGTATTCGCGACTTGGAGCTGGCTGCGGGTCTCTGTTGGGAGAACACCGTGGAGATTTTGGCTTGAGTCCTCTCTGGACTCTTGGCCGATGTGGGGAAGGAGTGGCCATCCTCCAGGGGCTGGGCTTTCCTGGCAGGGACTCATTTTGGACTCTGCATTGGTGTGGAAATTCAACGCGTGATTCCAATTACCATCACAGGAGCTGAGGCAGAGGGAGCAAGTGTGGAGAGAGAGAAGAAAGCAACAAGTGTGGTCGTCATCCAACCTTCTTCAGATTGTCAAGAGCCAACTTCTTGGAGTGTCAAATGGGCAGAAGTTCAGCTCAGCCCCTTCTTTTGGCTGAAACTTTTCTTGTCCTTGAAATCTCTCTCCTCCGCTCTTCACTTGAGGGAAGGGAATTTATTGCAATGAAGTATGTTTGTCTTGTGGCTTTTTATGAAAACAGCACATGTCACTGCCCCGATTTCCTGGAGCCAAAGGATGTGGCTGGATTTCAAAAAGAAAAAAGACTGGATGATTTCATTATTGCTAACAACTGTTCCCACCAAGATAAGGACAGTCTAATCACATTCCCCGTGCAGAAGTACCAAGGGATCCAAAAGGGAACGTTTCCTTTTGATTTTTCTGCATTGTCTTCTGTGGTTTGGTCGTGTTCGGTGCTGTGCGGTGCCAGAAGCAGGCTGTGAGGCTGAATGGGCTTGGGGAGAATGTCATGGTTATCAGGGCACTGGTGTCCCAGGTTGGAGATGCTGTGCCAGCAGCAGCCTCCATCCAACCTCATGCGTGGATTTGTTTCCATTGACCGCCTGCGGTCAGGACTTGAGCTCTGCTGTCCCAGACTCCTTCAGCCTGAGCCAGTGAGCCAATTCAGCTCATAACACCCTGCCCGGGAGGAGGTGAGGACTGGGGGACAGTAGAGCCAAGGGCTGGACAATTTTTTGGCTGTGCCCTCTAACATGCTCTTCTTCTGGCTCTATGGAGTCAAACTGCCACGCGTCCCCGTTAAAAAGCTTCAAGTCACAAGGAAGGAACTCTCTAGGCTTTGATTTGCCTTGTAGCAAGAGATAACATTATCATCTCGTCCTTTAATGATTTGAGGACGGAATATTTTTTTCACATCAATTTATCCATCTGGGTAGCCCCGATTCTGCTCTCACGCTGCTGGCGGGTGGATGGTGTAAAAGTTGGTGCAAGCAAAGGGGATGAAGTAACTCAGCCTTCCTCCTCGCCCTCTCCCTGTTTGCATGCCCTTGGCACTTGGGAGCTCCGTAAAGGCACTAATTGATCGGTCTCGTTAGCACAGAGTTGTCATTTGGCGAGCAAAGTGAGGTGCGCTCTTCTGGAGCACAGGGTCACCGATTCAGGTCCCAGCAGCGACCACCCAAAGAGAAAAGATGACTTATAATTACATTCATAATTGAAAGTGATTAATGGTAGTAAAAGAACTTGGAGCGATTTCTTGTAATTAAATACTAATTTTAATTCCTTTGCAGTGCCGAGCACCATATTTGCTTTACTGGTGATATTTATGGCTGCGCCTTAGCACAGTTTAATATCTTAAAAATACATACTAAGTGATTAACGTTTTTTTTGTAAACGGGTAAACAAGTAAATATCAGTTCATTTGTTTACTTTGCCTCTGTAATGAGCGATTATTATTTCATATTTGTGAGGATCTATGGCTTTGAGTGGAAGCAGAGGGATCCTTGATTGCTCCCAAGCTGGAGGAGTCCTGGTTTCTTCTCCAGGCTGCCCTAACTGCAGGAAAACGTTAAAAAATAACTTTAAAAAGCCAGGAGAAGGAGGCAGGGATCACATCTGCAATGGTTTAGACTCAGAGGACATGGTGGGCGAGTTTTGAGGCTGCTGACAGCAGCGAAGCCTCTTGTGAGGGCTTGGTGCAAGAGAACGGGAGTCATCTGCGCGCGGCAGATGCTCGCTGGCTGCTGCTCGGTCTTGGAGAACAGAAGTGTCACGAAATGAGCCGCTTTCTGCCAGGTTTTGGCTGTCTGGAAGTGACACCTTTCAAACCCAGCTGCCGCTCGCCATGCTGCGCGTCGGGGGCTGCTCGGGGCGTCCCTCCCCGCGGTCCAGCGCCAACATCATCCCCTCCCCACCGCTCCTTGGAGAAGGCGTCCCCCCTGCCTTCACCCTTGGGCTTTTGGGGATGTATTTCCAGGATTTAATACTTCATCCTTCATACTATCATCATATTGATTTGTTTTGTTAATCTTGACATATCATGCCAGCGTGGTTTGGGTTGTGGCTGTGGACAGCTTGCTGATGGATGCTGTTATATATAGCGCTGTAGGATGAGTGTTGTGTGCCTGGATGTGCTCGTGTCCTTCCTGTGCCTTGACAAAGTTGTTTTCGGATGAGCCAGGCTGGGAATCTGTTTCCTGAAAACTTGGTCCCGCTCACATAGCAACACACCGGGCCAGAAAGCACTTGATGGAAATCATGTCTCTTCCTCACCAGTTCCTTGATTCCTTGCTAATGCTTTTCATTCCCTCTTGCTGCTTGAGAAAGCTGATCGTCTGATTAAATTAAGACAGACACAAAAGCAGCTGGCCTGCCAAAGCTTGGGATTTTATTAAAAATAATATTGTTTACAGAGTTCTCTCCTTTTATGGCGCATATAAAACAGTGTGTTCCACCCGAGCAGCCGGCAGGCTCGCTGCAATTTACCCGGGAAGAGGGAAGAGATGGGAAGACATTAAACCTTGTCTTGATGGGGAGTAGGGAGGGCATGGAGGAGGGGGAGGTTGGGGATAAGAGACAGAGCGTGGCTGTGAGAGCGAATGAGAGAGAAGGAAACGCGAGGAATAAAATGGAAAAAAAGGAAGGATAGTTCCCTGTTCCGCATCTCCCCTTCTCCCCTCGCATACCTGTGCTGAAATGAAGCGTTGAAAAAGGAGAGAGATGGTGGAAAAGAGATAAATTAGGCCAAAGAGCTTCGGCTGGGGACCCAGAGCTGCTTGCCCTCCTTGCAATATTCAGGAGCCTTTCCCGGGCTGTCCATGCATTGGAAAGGCTCCTCGGCTCTGTTCTTGGCTGAGATCTTGCAGATGCTTTTTGTGGGGCAAGTCAGTGCTGGGAGCTCTGCCTCCTGTCCACTCAAATGCCCCCAGCCTACCAAGACCTCACCCAAGAGCCGTCGCAGTTTGTAAATGATTTATATGGAGTTTATTCGAGCTCCAGGGGTCAGCTGGGAGCAAAGGGAGGATGCGCTGGGCACGGTGCGTGGCCACGGGTCGTGGCGTGAGGGGCTGCCAGTGAAGCAAGGAGGGACAAAGAGGTTTTGCCAAGGTCACAGAAGCATCTTGAGATAATATCCAAGCTTAAACCAGGGCCCCCACCTCCAGTACACCCCTGTGCTGGCTTAAACGGCTTCGTGGCTTGTTTTGGGAGGCACAGAGGAGCTTTGCTAATGCCCTCCCTCTGCTTTGCTTTCTCTCTTCTTTCTGTGTCGTCTTCTGTTTGTTTGTTTGATTTGGTTCCAAATAATTAATTGTAAAAACCCATGCCTAATGGTTTGAATGAAGGATGGATGGGTACTTTAATTAACTTGTGAAAGGATTATACACTTATGTTTTCAGTCTCCCTGACCCCAGCCGAAGTAACAGGGCTTGAGCATCCTTGCGTTCGGAGGGAGCCAAGCGATGCCTGAACATGAAAGAGCGATGGGGAGACGGGGGATCAGCTGGAGATCCCCCAGGAAAAACCATTCAGCCTGAGCTGGGAAAAAGCAATTGGGATCCTGGTTGTTGTTAGCACGGGGGGGGTCATTCTTCTCCTCTTTGTATATGGGACCCTGGGGGAAACACCTCCCACCCATCTCCTTGGACTGCTGAGCCCCGGTGTGCTGGTTATGGTGAGAACCTCATGGATGTTCACACACTGGTTTTGACACCTTAAAGGGATTTGGTGATGGATGCATCCCATGAGTTGTACAGAGACTTGAGGGACTGCATGACGCTGAGCCATATTTTGACCTTATACATATGAAATTTGGACCGAACATAAGCCATCTACCCTTTCTTTATAAGACGGTTATCATGCAAGCTTCTGAGGTCTAGCACGAGAAGAGATGCCATCTTACTTTCTACCCTAAACCAGGCAAAATTCAGTCATAGTTCAGAAAGTTTGGGGACCAGGCTGGGTCAAATAATTTTCTGAATGAGTCAAAAGCACTTTGAGTATCGGTGAGAAGGATGGGGCTGTCGCTCCCATCGTGCTACTGAGTCACCGGGCAATTTCCCGTCCTTCCCTGTGCAAAACACTCCAGGTGGGAGCTGCAGCATTTCTGCTTAAAACAAGGCTGATTTGGCTTGTTCTCTCATGGAAAATGCATGAGAAAAAACACCACATTTCCATGCTGTATTTTGGATCAGAAGTCGTTTTTTACACCAAACAAGGCCTTTCTGGCCTTCTTTCAGTAGTGGTATCCGTCCCTGGAATCCTCTGCACTTATCTGGCCCCCGGCAAGCCATTCTGTTTGATTGCTAATCTGCCTTATTATGTTTTTTAAATGCACTTTAATATTTTAGTTTTAGTGATTTATTTTTTTTTCTTCTTTTTTTTTTTTTGGAGGCCGAATCGCAGCTTCTGAAGCGCGTACCTCTCTTTTACTTCAATGCCAACCTTTCACGTTTATCCCAAGGCATAACATGATCCTTACACCGTTTGAAATTAGATACGCTGATTAGAGCATCTCTCAGCCCCTGCTGCTGTTCTGCACCTCAAAGGACGGCTCAGAGAAGAGGCTGGAGGTTGGAGCTGGGAGTATTTATGCGCTCAGCATGTGATTTCTTGGGACTTTACGCTTGTTTTAACTCTCTTTTCAAGTGACCTGGAAATCAAGTGTCTGCTTGTAGGTCACGAAATGCCTTGGTGGTGGTGTTGATGTGTTTGGTAGGTGTTCTGTGATGTGCACGGGTCGTGTCTGTGAGGATGCGTGTGGTTAAGCCAGAGAGGCGAGATAGACACGCAGGGTCAATTGCACTTGGTGCTTTTGCCTTATTTATTTTTAAGAACAATGCTGAAATACTGAAGAAGCCGCTAAAAACTGTTGCATCTGGTATTTTATACTGAGAGTGCTTCTGGCTCAGGTGTTTAGTATTCTCAGTTCTTATTGAAGAAAGCAGCAACCTAAAATCTGCCGTGTGTGCTTGGAGGTGCTCAGCACCCCTTGCAATAGGGTGCAAACCTCACAGAGTGCGGTCTGACAGCCCAAAATGTACACCTGAGTGCTGTCTGGAGCCTGGTTAGGCTGCTGCACCGCTTGTAATCGCTCCCTGGAGACCCCTCCTTTTGCTTAACAAGAGTTAAAGCATTTCGTTAAGGGAATTAGTTTGTTTTGAGAGGTTTTTTTAACCTTTTCTTTCCCCTTTCACCTCGGTGTGGTCTTGGGGAAATTGCATATTCCATAGGGGGGAGGTGTGATGGAGAGGACAGATGTTGCAGATGTGGGTTTCAGCTGATGATGATGGGACCTGGAGGTGCCAGATCCTCGCGGGGCTTGGCAGAGGAGCAAGCACAACTTCTGCCAATGACGTGTTTTGCTCTTAGAAAAACTTTTCCTTCTCTGAACGCTTTCTTGAATATGTCAGCGCTTCTAATAGGGAGGCTGAGCTCCCCAGGGGAAGGAGAACGTGTTTCACGGATCTGGTTGGCTTCAGGAGCAATTGATCCTGTTCATCTTGGGTGATGGGGGCTTGTCTGGGAGGTGGGACTGTGTCCAAAGCTCTGACCCGGGGTCTCGCTCACCTTGGGGCAAATGGTGTGATCTAAGTCAGCTTGGAGACAGGTACTTACCCATCACGATAACCTTTCGGCCTTCAAATCTTTGTAAAATGGATAAAAGTCCATCTGCGCTCCAAGGCGCAGCCTTGGAAATGAGGTTGGTTGAAACACCGTGGTGCTGGGAGGTATGGAAATATTAATATGTTGGATTTCTCTGTTGAATTCAAGCCAGCAGCCACGCAGCTCTTAATGACCGGCCCTTGCTGTCTCTCCAGGTAGGAGTGATGTTTGTCTGAATTGGTTTAGCTTCAGTTTCTAAAGATGGCCAGAAAACCTGGTCTAATTGAGTTGCCTCGGGAAATTCTCAGTGCTTCTGTCAGTCGGTGTGAGACTGAGCTGTCATTTTTGGCTGAGCCTTTTCAGTCCTCCCCTTGTTAAAACTCTTGAGTGGTGCGAGAGAGGGGACAAACAAGTAGCAGGATGGTCACCCTTGATGGGCTGAGATGGATGGGATGCCTCTCCAGTCAAAGCCATGACTTTTTTTTTACATGAACTGCGGTAATACTGTGTCCAAATACCATGTAAAGGGGAACAGGAGCTGGGGGTGAGCAGAGAGGAGAGACTGTGATAACTCTATCCAGCGAAGCGAGTTGTCCCTGGAAATAGAACATGAATAAGTAATCTGGATAAATAATGGAGCTGTCTGAACTGCGACAATAAAGAATAAAAGTGCTGAGTGTGGTTCGCTGTGATTTGTGGGGTCACGCCGTCTCGGACAGTGGAGCCCTTGTTCCCACTGGTGAGCAGGTGCTCGCAGACGGATCTCATTGACGTTGCAGAGATTACTTGTACAGAGGTCATTTAACAGCGATTTTGTGGTCTGGGCTGTTGTTACACTGCTGCGACATGTTTGTGAAACCTGAAAGCTCGCTGTGTCTTAGTCTGCTGCTGAATAACCTCAGCAGGATTACAAAACAGCAGGAATGGGTGGGATCCCGACTCATGTAGCCTTGGGATGGAGTTGGGCACACATGGGGCATCCTTCATGGGTAGCCGAGCTGCTCATTGGTGATGGACATGATATAGTGACCTTCTGCAATGGTTTAATGAGCCTGAGTGAAGCTTGTTCCAAGTACCAAGAAAGGGTGGACCAGATGATCCTTGTGGTCTCATCCAACTTGGTATTCTATGATACCAAACCAAAATTTTCCCTGCAGCTAATTAGGCTGTTTTCTTCTCCCTCTTGGAAGGGATGTGACAAATAATTATTCACCACTTCCTTCATATGGTATTTATGTATGGGAAGAGTGCTGTCATGTCTTTTCTTTTAGTGACAAAGTAAACCCCAGCGTCTTTCATCTTTCTCTAGAGTTGTCTGCATCTCTCACCAATTTCATTGCTATTCCATGGACTCACCTGCCCTTGTCCATGGCTTGGATGTGCAATTAATTGCATCGCATCAGTTGGAGAGGTGTGTCCCACGCGGTGGCAAATGCCATTCAGATTGGTCTGAAAAGAAAGGGAACCTCCAGCTGCAGGTTGGCTGGAGCCAGATGTGCTGTGGAGGAAAGTGATGGGGTTAGCACAGGTCAGCGGGTCAGTCCTAACATGTTAAGCAACAGTGACTTAAGCAACAATGACTTAAGCTTTACCTTTCTGAAAGCGTGATGTCCAGATTAGGATGAAGTACTGCAGCTGAGACCTTGAATTAAACCAAGTGGAGCAAAATAGTTCTCCTTTATGCTCATGTTAACTCATGTTTTGTAGCCTGGTATGTTCCTTCATAGTTTGTGGTCTACTCTAACACCCAACCCTCTTCTGAGTGTGGTTCCCTAATTGTTTTTCCTCCTTTTTATACATGCATTTGATTTCTTTTTTCCTAAGTGTATCACATCATGCTTGTTCATATTGGATTTTCTATTGCTCGGTTCCAGAGGCCATTTGAGATTCTGGTCCTTACCCTCGGAACCCATCCAACCACTCTCCTCCTAGCTGGCCATCTTCTCCAAATTCTAATAAGCATGTTGCTGGATCCATCGTGCAAGCTGTGAAATGCAAATGTTGGAGAGAGCGGGGCTGGGGACGGGCCCCGGAGGAATCCCGCTGTAGGTTGCCCTCCTAGCTCCGTTGTAAATAATAGATAAGCGCTCTTTGAGAGCGCTTTGTCAACAGGCTGTTCTCCCTCCTCCCCTCTGCCCCAGCGATTACAGCCAGACCCTGTTTCCGCAACTTCCCTCCGAGGTGCCGCGTGGGACCCGCATCAGAAAGCCTTATTAAAGTCAAGGTATATCATGTCTACAGCTTTCCTCTTATCCACCGAGCCTAGTTATCCTGTCAAGGTGGAAATTAGGTTGGTTTGACATGATCTGTTCTTGACAAACTCATGTTGGTGGTGGTTGTGGGGTGGGTGGTTTTTTTTTCCCTCACTTTATTAAATTCCTGGGACTTACAAGCTGTGATAGTTTCATCGTTTGTTTTAGTATCTTCCCGGTGATTGAAGTTGAACTGATTGCCTACAGCTCCTGGCTGTTTTTTTCTTAAAGATATGAAGATTTCTTGCCCTATCTGTTGGCCTCCACGAGCTCCCGAGGAGCAGCGCTGGTGGCTCAGGGATGATTCTGCTCGGATTTCCAGCACTCTCAGGAGACCTTTCTTCAGTCTCTGCCAGCTTATATATATATTTTTAACCCTCTTTCCTCCCATCTCCGCGTTAACATGTATTTTGGAGCTGTCTGCTCGCCATATACCTGCCTTTATACAGATACAATCAAGCTTTCTGCCACATGCTTTCCTCTCGTGCTTGGTGACGGACATAACCTTCCTTTTCCCCTTCTCTTGAATGCATCCAAGAGCCTTTTTGTCTTCTTTTCATGTCCCTCGCTAATTGAAACTTGTTTTGCATGTTACTGCTGCTGACTTTATCCCTGTATGCTATTGCCGTTCTGTTAAACCCATCCCTAATTATGAGCCCTTGCTTCCCTATTTTTTTTTCTATGGTTCCATCTTTATTTCTAGGTCATTGAATGGCTCCTGATTCAGCCATAGCAGCCTCTTACTACACTTCCTATCTTCCCTTTGCAGGGGATAGCCCGCTATTATGCATGTAATTCAGTCTCTTTCAGTAACTGCCAGCTCTCCCCTTCTTTGTACCTTCCATTATTTTCCCCGGAGACCCCATCTACCAGCTCCCTGAATTTGTTCAAATCTGGCTTTTGAAGTCCGTTATCCTTATTCCGCGGCTTTCTTACCATCAGATTGTGAATTCTATCATTTCATCGCCACTCTCGCCCAAATTACCTTCCCCCTTAAAGCCTGCAGTCTATCTTTACTAGGCAGATCCCAGTCTCGGGCTTTTTCCTGCACCTTCCCAAGCTCTGAGCTTTAAGGCAGCAGACTTGGGAGAAGAGAATCCCATCCTCCGTAATAAAGATATGTGGGGCTGCGTTGGCCAAGACCTTTAAATGTCAATAAAGCAAATCTGCGCAGCCCACAAATTTTGGTGGGGAGCTGACAGGGACCAAACTGACTTTGGAACAACGGGTCTGTCTTGGAGCAGCTTCAGGCAGAGACGAGACCTGCAAAACGGACGTGATTTCAAACCAAGGGGTTGCATCATGGTGGTTGCTGGAGCAGATCTGTCTGCTCCAGTGGTTTCGGTGGAGATAGCGGGATGGAGCCCTCTTCCCCTTGGGTTTTGTGGTAGCTTTTTTAGAGCAGGCAGCGCCAGGCTGTGGCAGCTCAAGCGTGGTTCGTGCGGGGCTTGGATGCGCACAGGGAGACGGTGCAGAGTGGCTGGAAGGTGTCAAGAGACACCCAGCAAACTGCAGCATTGCAGATCCTGGTTTGGGATATTTTAGGAAAACAGCTCTACTGCCTTCAAGTCTAGGGTGAGAACTAGGGTGGGATTTGCCCCTCCAGCAGTGCCTGAGAAATCACAACCGTGGATGCTTTGCTTGTGCAAAATGCTGACGCCAGCCAGGCAGAGTTAAACCCTGCAGCAACCTCCAGCTGGCTCGTGTCTTGGGTTGGTGTTAAACACGGGGATTTTGGGGCTGAGCCTCCCCGCAGCTGCTCCGTGTCCGGATGGAGCCCGGGAGGCGAACACTCGGGTACCCGCACACAAAAGATGCGATTTGGCATCTCCGGAGGCGGCGGCGGGGCCGTGCGTGCCGCAGCAGCGCACCGACACGGTGGCAGGGACGCCTGAGGTCTCCTTGACAGACGTCTTCCCAAAACAGGCTGTTGTGTCCTCGGGGACGTGTCACCGGCGCCCGGCTGCTGTCAGCTGGATGTGCCGCTGCAGAGGAGGCGCAAACAGAGAGACCTGGAGCTGCGCTGTGGTGGAAAATACATCTCCCGCGTGCACAAAAGCTCGGGCAGATGTGCCACGGGGTGGGTTGGTGGTGCCGGGACCTCTTTCCTCCATGCACAGAGTCGAGAGATGCGGTCCTTCTCAACAGCACACAAGGATATTGAATTTAATGTGTTGATGTCCAGAGATTATCATATTTGAGAAACACTCATTAATCTCTGTCTGCCTCCCTGGGTTTTATTGTCTTCCCTTCTTCCGACCCCTCCTCTGCCGCGACTCTTGCTCTCAATTCATGTCATATTCTTTCCACCCGAGTTTTGTCTCCCAGCCCTTCTCCAGCTCTGCACCCAGGAAAGCTCTTTGCAAACTCTGTGTCCCAGAGCACATCAACTGCAAACTGAGAGGTAGCGGGAGACCTTTTTAAATACATCTCCATTTTATTTGTGGTGTCTTTATTGCATTGTAAGGTTGCAAAAGCAGAAGGAGAGACAGTTGATAGCTTGCTGGTTCTGGTGATGGACATGGAGCTGGTGAGCACCTCTACCCTGATCCCCAGCATCACCTGCTAGTTTTTGGTGTGGGGATGCTCTTCCACACCACTGTGCACCATTGATGGCACCTTGTCCCCAATCTAAATGACAGGGACGTGTCCCTCCTTGATGCTGCTGCTCAGCTGCTAAACCTGCAGCCTTTCACTGCAACCGCGCTGGCCGTATCCCTTCCCTGGAAGTTTCCTGGCTGCTAAGCGCTCTAATTTGTAGAAGTCAAGCGAAATAGGCTTCTTAACTTAATGAGTAAACTAATTTGTCAGGCGGGCGCTGTTCGGTTTCCCTCCGCAGTGCAGGTCCTCTCTGCCAGCACCGCACATCTTGACGCGCCGGTTACGGTCGGGTTGGGAATAGCTCGGCCCCAGCAGCAGGGCTGTGGTTTGGCACCGAGGCTCTTTCCACATGGAGATTTTTTTGTTGTTGTTGTTTAATAAAGCATAAGACCGAACAGTTTGCTCTTACTCGTAGGTTCTGAAATATGCATTTAATTTAGGCTTAATGAGGAAATTATCGTATATAAAATGAAATGCCTTTGCGACGGCTCTGCAGGACGGAGCTGAGAGCTGCTCAGCTTGGAAGATCTTGGGGATGCTGAGGGCTAAACGTGGAGTGATGGGGCTGGACCTGCAAGGCAGGAGGGAAAGATGCTTGTGCTGAAACCCTGGGATGGGAGCGACTGCAGCGAAGGAAAGCAAAGAGCTGTGCAGACAAATTACTTGAATTTTCCAAGTGCTTTGGCACCCAGGCAAGTGAATGAGCCTCATCACCAGTGGAGCTATTGCACGAGCATGGGTCTGTCTAGAATGGATGGTCCGTGGGTTGCAGAGGAGGAGGTCTGGACTGAGCTACATCGGAGAAGCTCTGATGGTGTTTAGATGTGCAGAACTGGGATAGAGAGTCCACGCAGGGCTGTGTGGTGCGGGACTGAAACGTCTATTTTCAGGTGTGTACGGGACAAATAGCGGGCAAAGAATTAGGAGATGTTCAGCTGGCGGTGAGCATGGTGTTCTGTACTTTATACCTTTGGAAAGGCACACGAGATCTCATGGCTGCTTGTGTTTCTAAGCAGGACCGGATTATTTCAACTATTTTAAGTATTACTTTAGATAATTCAGCAAATACGGCGACACGTGCAGGGTTGTGATGGTCTGTAAGGAAAGGCTCTGCCTAGTTGAGGAATAGCTTTCAATGAAAGGGCCTAAAGATGCCAGCTCCATCCATCCCCTCCCGTGACACGTTTGGAGCAGTGGGGACGAGTTCAAAGCCACTGCACAAATAAACTCTAATAGCTTTCCTCTTGCATTTATGTTATTAGGGGGTTCGTTTGACTGGCATTATGATGATAAATGAAAAATGCTTTGCACCATTACGTTGGGCGCTAATGCGTAGTGGGAAGAATTTCTGCTCGTTTAAAAAAAAAGGTGGCGGCGGCAGAGGGGAATGTGATGGGTTTGTGCAGCGGCACTAGAGCTATTTGCTGGCGGAAAGAACCTTGTGTGTGTGTGTCCCTTGCTCTTGCCTGCGTTGGGGCAAGCAGGGGCTGCAGTCCTCTGTAGGGTTGCTACCAGCTTGTAGTGATTAAATAGATATATCCACACCCCAGGGCTCCTCTTGGGTAGGTTGAACCCCCTTTTGCACCACATCCCACCTCACCTCATCCGTGCCAGGTTTGGGATGCCACCTCCATCCCTAAGCCTGACCCCATAGCAAGAGGGCGCCGGGCGCCCCGAAAGCTCGTGCTGGAGGTTGCAGCCGCCCTCAGAAGCCAAAGGAGGAGTTTGACAGTCCAAAGGCTTCCCTTGGTTTTAAAGCTGTGGAGCAAATTGAGTTCAGAGGGTCACTGTTACTCCCAGCTGCCGCGACAGAAATCCCTAATGCACCGTATGCCAGCTTTCTCCAAAGCTGCGGCTGCTTTTTTATGAGGCACTGTCACTCTATTATCTGTCTCTGAGTTGGTCTTTAGCTCTTTAACCTCATGAGAAGGGAGGGAAAAGGAACCTTGAAAAGCGGAAGAAAAGAAAGAGAGAGAGAGAAAACAGGGATGCTCTTGAGAGCGGCTTTTCATCCTTGGCCACAGAGCTGTAATTGGGTGTTTGGCGAGAGACTGGCTTGAAATGGTCCCGATGTGGGGGGAGCAGGGGCTCAATGTGCCCATTCTGGGAGTGGGAGGTGGATGCAGGAGGCTGAGCTGATCAGAGGCACCCGCATCGAACGGGGACCGGCTGCTCTTGGTGGCAACACATTGGTGTCCCCTCCATTGTGGCCTTGGAGGGACAAGGTGGGGACGCTGGGGGCAGGTAAGGCTGGGAGGGGACGAGCCCCAGTTTGGGGAGAGCTCAGGGCTGGACTGGGGGCTGTGGCAGGGCCAGGATGTGTCACCCATGGGTGCTTTTGCTGTCATTAGGGGTTGTGGGTCCTGTACACAAGCCGGCAGAAGCTGCTAAGAGGCAGGAAAGGATGGAGCAAAGAGATGGGCACCCTGATGCTCCTGCTTGGAGTTTTGGCGCTGTGGCAAATGAGACGGTGGGATCCCAGCATTGCGCTGCCGCTTTGCAGAGGGAAACTGAGGCAGAGAGCGAGCTTAGGCGCCAAAGCAAAGCCCTGCTTTGCAGAAGGAGGGAAGAACAGGGGGAGCAGCAACAGGGCTACAAATCCACCCGCCCTCCTGCTCCTTCCAGCAGTGTTTTGCTGCTCCTGGCCATGCACCGTGGCACGAGACGGGGCTTTTGCTTGGTGCTCTCTCCTGCATGCTAAACACGCTGGCTCCCCGCAGGATCCTGCAGCCTTCTGCACCGCGCTGCTGCAGAGGGGGTGGGGAACCAGCTTTTCGGCTCCCAGACCGCGGCGGGGAGGTGGGAAAGCAGAGGGATGGAGCCTTGCTCCTTCGGACACATTACGGGGGCTCTGTTCTCCCCCGAAAACAACCCCGGCTCGTGCACAGCGAGAGCTGCTGCGTGCACGTGAGCTGCTGCAGTGTGTTAGCAGCAGCTGCTTTGCCTCTTGCAGGGATGTGCAAGCCCAGGCATCATTTTCTGCCCACCCCATGGGTTTCTGTCTGCCTTTATTTCTCCTCCCTGTCTGTGAGCGATGTTGTCCTGGGTTGGGGTTTACAGATGCCGGTTCCTTGCTTGACCTAGAGCAGCAAATTCTGGGCAATGAGATGGTGCTGCTGTTGCACCCTGGGCAAGGTGCTGAGGCCACTGGTGGCATCTCACCATGGGTCTGTGGGGTCTTCTCTGCACCCCCAATATGCAAGTTGGTCCTACATCCATACAGAGACTTCGCAGAAGTTTGGAACAACACTAAGTTGCTCCTGCATTCCTTCAGGGGCACGTTTTTATTCATTAAGTTGGGTGAGATCTTCTGCTGAGCTTGTTGGGAATCCGTTGAGTTTGGCATCGTGTCTGGAGGTCTGTGGGCACCCTTGGGCCATGGGACAGGCTGGTGTCCCCTCGGGAGGATCTGCGCATCCCCAGATAAACTCCCACACCACAGCCATTGCCTCTGTGTAGGTTATCAGCAAAGGCAGCGTCGCATAGGGGTTTGCAGGGCAGAGCACACGAGGCACCTTGGGGTCTCAGAACAGTCCCAGCTATTTCCAAAATGCTCCATCTTTTTAAGCAAGATCCAGAAAATGTGTAATTGTACCTTTTTTTCCCCTCATTTCTAATAATTCCTCCTTTTCAGAGCTAAAATAAAGCGCTGGAAGAGAGGGTGAGAACACCGAAAATGGAATTTTTTTTTTGGAAAAGTTTTTATTCGTGCCTAACAAAGAAACCACAAAACCACAAAAATACGTCTATATTTTTTGGGGAAAAAAAGACATTTTGAATGGGGTGAGGGTAGAGAAGGAAAGAGAGATCACATTGAAAACTTCTACCAGCTCCAGTGATGAGATTAAGGGAGCTGCCAGATGAAACCATCTGCCTAATCTTTTACCCAGAGCCGCTCTGTTCCCAGTTTCCATCCAGGGATGGGACCAGAGCCACCGTCTGCCATGGACTGGCCTGGCAGAAGATGCTCTGGTAGTGGGGAGGTGCTGCTGTCCATGCACACACAGCTCATCCATCGCTGGGCATCCCAGGAGGGGGAAAGAAGAAGGGGGAAAAAAAGGAGGGGAAAAAAAAAAGGCACTCATAAAAAAGACAGTTTGACATTTTCTTGACTGTTTTGAAATTTTCCTAGCACAACAAGCTGTTTATCCGCCACTCCAGCTCTTATTGAATTAAAGTGTGGAGGGGGTGTTAGGAAGAAATCAATTCGTGCTCCATATGCTGCTCTGCTGAGGAACGCGGCTCTCTGCACACTATGGAATATGTAGGGAAGGGTGGGGGAAGGAAAGATAAATCCATCAGCTAACAAGATAAGTGCCTTGTTCCTCCATCTGTTACTGCTGTGTCCTTATCTGGGATTGCAGCGTGGCAGCAGCGATACATCTTGTGTCAGGTATTATATTCCAAATTCATATGAATGAATTTTCATGCTCGCAACAATCCATGATCCAGCCCCGAGCCCTGGTGGCGACGGGTTTGCTGCCGAGCGCCCGTGTCCTGCAGGCTCGTCCTCGTTTGCCGCTGTCATTTGTGACTTGAGAAGGGATCAAAGAGGCTCAGCATGGGCTCAGTGTGGGGATGGAGCAGCCGGAGGCAGGACCTGGAGGTGGTCCAGCTTTGGGATGCTGACAGCATAGCCATGCGCTCTACAGACGGGAAAATCAACCTGGGGATCAAGTGCATGGGTAGAGGTGGCAGGAGGAATGAGAACTTTGCAGGTCTTTGCTTTCCAAGTCTCTTTATTTAGGTGGAGTATCATAATGAGCTACAGGAGCTCTGGGGCATGGAGGCTGTGGTCCAGCCCAGGGTGGTTAGCAGTGCCAAAATTCATTTTATATCATCCTTAAATAGGTGCTTTTTGTTTTTTTAGAAGCATCAACCTCTGCTCCTGATGGAGGAGCCAGATTTCTGCATTGTGCCAGACAGCCGAATTTTTGGGAGCTGGATGAGATGAATCCTCATCTTGCTGAGCAACCTTGAGGAGCTCATTTGTCTGCACACGCTGAACTCCTGATGGAAAAAACCAACCAAACCAGCTCCAAATGCAGCTGGCTGTGAAAGCACCCAGTTTCTAGATGGTGCCTGTGTTTAAAATCAATTTAGGTCTGGACTGGCCTCAAGGCCTGCACTGGATTCAGTGGCTCAATACACAATGAGCCAGGCTCTTCAGAGCTGCTCTCAAAGCCTGGTCTTAAGGCTAATCCAAAGCTGTCCTTGCCGGATTGCTGGTGCACAATTGAGTGTACAAACGAAAGCTACAGCGGAATTTTATGGGTGGTCTTCAAAACTCCGGTCTCCGTATAACCAGATCACCCCCTGAAATGGTGGTTACAACCGTCGAGTCAGCTCGGTGTCTGCAAAGCTTTCTGCAGCTTGAGGGGATAAATCAAAGTCTGGCCGGGATGCAGGGAGGCTTGTAAAACCCACAGCACCACCGTGCAGCGATGCAGCCGGGGCGAACAGCGGTGTCGGTGTTTGCTGCTTTGTCTTTCTAAATGCACTCGTGTTTGCTGCTGTGCTGGCTTTTCCCGGAGACGGCACTGTGGAGATGCCGAAAATTTAGGCGGGGAATAGGAATGTGTCTAAGTCATCTCTGCTCGGCCATACTCCGCTGAGTCTCTCTTGACCTGCAGCCTCTTGGGTTGCCCTGCAGGACCCGCCGCTGCCGAGCAGATGAATTAAGTCTGCACAGGCTTGCAGAGGGTTTTCCCTTTGCCTCTCAGCTCTGGAAATGTGATTTGATTTCCTGGCCGGGCTTTTTGCACAGCTCAGCCATGGACAGAGGAGGCTGGAGGTGGGGGAAGCTTGGGTGAGGTTGGCAAAGGTCAGAGCCAAATCCCAACCATGACTTGGGACCAGGAGTGTTTGGAGCTGTCTGTTAATTTTTAGGCTGTTTTTAGTCTAGGTTCATATTTGCTAACGGAAGGCACAGATTGTGGTACTGTTCCAAAGCCAAGAATTAAGAAACCTGTTTTTAGAAGCAAAGTCTAATTCGGAATTAAAGCGCAGCAATTGCTAATAGGCTCATGGGACTAAACAGTGGCTGGATCCCGTTTTCTGCTTCTTGTGTGTGCGAGACTCACTTGAGTAACATCCATGGGAAGGGATCATTCGGGGTGATGCTTAGAGATGGGAGAGAGAAGGTGAGAGGAGTCAGTTCATCACCGAGACCTTTGGGAAGAGAGAAAGTTGAGATGTTGCCATTAAGTCCTTGGCTCCAAAGCATCACTTGTGCCTGGGACCGCGATTTAGGAAGAATTCAGCCCTTCTGAGGCCATTTCTCAAATACACTGAGCTCCAGGGCTGCTGGTTGGGGGCAACCTGAAGATGAAGTTGTGTTTCTGCTGCTTAGGATATCGGTCCCAGGGCGCAGGGGAGTTGAAGCAGCAATAAAAGCAGGAGTTGTGCCTTTTTTCTGGTGCTCTGTCCCTCACCTTCCGTGCCCACATGCCTCGGCTGTCGAATAAAAGGAATAAAAGCAAAGGCACTTATCTTGGCTGGTGTGAGCATCAGGGTAAAGAGCACGTTTCACTTGTGGAGCGGTAAGAACTCTGAGGAAAGGGACCAGGACCCCGAGCTCAGCTCACCCCGGGTTTCATCGGGGCACGGTTTGATCTCGAAATATCCTTTTCGAACCCGCACCGGAGCTCAAAGGCAGAGAGATGCCTGCGTGAGGAGCGGGCGCTGGGACAAAACCCAGCCTCAAAAATAAAAGAGAGAGAAAACCAGGTGTGCCGAAGCCAGAGAGGATCTTTTTTTTCCCTCATTGCTCACCTTCTTGTTCCCGAATAAAGATGCTATTTTTATTTTCCCTTTTGTTTAGCCCCGATGGGCTTAACCCGTCTCTGCAGAGGCGCAGAAATCCCAGCTCTAATTTCAATTAAGAGCGCTCCTTTTGATTGCAGCCCAGGCTGGGGTTTGGGATCTATTCCTAATCCCTATATTAGCACTGATTCATCTCTTCCATGAGTATTATCATCAGCGGCCCTTAGGGAAGGGAGGGGAGGGATCTTTGGGGAGGATAAATACCATTTGTTTGTGTTTGTATTAGCTTCCACGCCGCATCCTGATTACATCCCGCATTTTGACACAACAATTATTATTAATTTCCCGGCGTCTGCGTTTGGATTCTCGCCGACACAAAGGGAAGATGACGGATAATGTCAGGCTTGGTAATTGGGTGGGGGAGGGATGGAGAAGGGGGGGGTGCACATGGGATATTATTAGGTTGCAGTTCTCAGTGTGGAGCAAGGGAAAGGTATTTCTCAACACTTGCCGGCACCGGCTATTTATCCGCACGTTCGTGTTGGCGGAGCGATCGTCTGGAACGCACTCGGTTCTCTCACCCCTGCCCCTTTCTGCCTCTTTCCACATTGAAATCCCATCAGCTTTTTATGGTTGGAATTGGCTTTTCTGGAGAGCCCCGCTCAGGCGCTGCCGTCTTTGCAAAATTCCCTTTGCAGGGGTGAGGCCTGGCAGGGGAATAAGCGGGTTGTGATGCTGCAGGAGGGTTTTCTTGGCAGTTTTGGGGAAGGTCCTACTTGGTCTGTGTCTCTTTGATGCGCAGGAGCTCCTGTGACTTGCCCAAAGTCACTGCGGGCAGAGCCAGGACGGGAACCTTTCAAAGACGTGGTCCTTGACCCAAAGCGTCGGATGCTTAGCTGGGGCAAAGGCGGCAGTTTAATGCATGGAAAGGTTGATGGAGAGACATCCTCGGTGAAGGAATCAGAGCAGGACACATGCCCCGGTGCCCCTCTGTCCTTGCTGCCGGGGATTATTTGATAATCACCTGCTTTTTTCCTTTAACCGGTCATCACAGGAGACGTACAGCAGTGCCGGTGCATCGAGCGCAGCCCGAGAGATGCACAAACTGGAAAAAATAGCCAAGAAATCCCCTGTTCAACAGAGGCCCCCTTCTCCCATATCTTGTATCCATTGCCCGATTGCTCACCCGAAGCAACATGTCAAGGTCTCCTGTCCTTGACATGTCCTGACGTTGTCCCACCCTCCCTGCAGGTGTTTTGCCTGCGAAACGCTGGGTGGTTCTTCCCCCGCTCTCCCTGGGTGGAAGGAGGTTTGGAGTTCAAGCTGGGAAAATAATAAATAAACCAAAGGAACTAACTGTGATTCAGCGAGCATTGATTTCTGAGGTTGCTCGTGAAACACGGAGCGATGCTGGCGACGGAGGAGAGGAGGAACGGACGGGTCTTTGAACCTTCAGGGGCCCTTCCTCCTCTTCATTATAAATCTGTGCAGGGTGGATGGTCAGCTGGAATATCTTTTCCTCCTCAGCACAGGTATGGAAGGTGGTGATGCTCTGGTGGCTCGTGCATGGGGTTGGGAGGGCAGGGGGCAGGAGTGATGCTCTTCTTCTTGGATTTGTGGTCCTTTTGCTAACTGTGCCCTCCTTGGAGAGAGATTGAGGGGGGAGACCCTGGTCCTGGCTCCAAGTTGGACTCCTGTCCGTAGAAAGGCACTTTTGAAAGCTCTTTATTGAAATGGAGCAGTTTTCCCCTCCGTGTGGCGGCTGCTTTGGCCGATGCACAAAGCTGGGCTTGCCAGAGCCGCCGGCGTTGTCTCCACCAGCGATGCAGAAGGTGCTTTGTGATGGGCTGAGCAGCTGGGCTTGGCTTGCAGAGGCAGGACAAAGCTGTGCCTGGAAAAAGAGGTAGGAGATTTTGGTTGGGTTTTGCCCCTTCTGGCAGCTTGTGAGAGGGGCTGGAAGCAGCTCTTGGGAGTATTAATAAGTCATCTTCTGGGGGTTGGAATGGGCTTGGTGTGACATTGCCAGAGAAAGTGATCAGTTTGATGCTTTGCTTTGAAACCGGGCCAAATATCAATATCTAGAACTAGCTGTTGAAATTAAAGAACATGTATACGTAATTATATTTAGTCTTTTTGGAAGCTTGGTAAGCTGGAAGGGCAAGAAACCCATTCTTGTTTTCCCTCTCCAACTTTTGATCTTTTTTCTTCAGCCTTTAAGCGCTTCCAGCTGTGGATTTGTATGTTCAATACCCAGCACAACTCCTGTGGTGTTGCGAGAGGGTAGCATAATGGCAATAGTAACGGGGGGAATTATCAGAGACGTTATCAGCGCAGTCAAACCCTAAACTTTGCAGCTTTTTTCCATTCACCCCTAAAGGAAAACCAACTTTCTGTGCGGTGTAACCTGTAGGTGCTGGAGCCAGGCCATCGGGTCACCTCACCTAATAGCAAATCCTTTGTCCTTAGAACAATCAATCCCGGCGTTTCATTCCCCCTCTTGCATCTTTTTATGTCCATTTGCACATTGAAATCTCTTCAGCTGACTCCTGCCAGTCTTTACAAAAAGCTTTTGCTGCTTCAGATGTTTCAAAGATTGAAAGGTTGCCCATCAACTGGAGAGCTTTCCTTGTAAGCAGCAATGGCTCTGCACAAGGCAGTGGGAGGGAGCTGAACGTATTTGGAAGAAATGGGGAATGGAGGCAAAAAGAGAAGGGGTTTTGTACCCTGTTCTCTTGGGAGAAGCATTTTTTTATCTCTAAATCTGTGTAATTGATGCCTAGATACTCTGGTGATGAGTGCCTTAGAAATGCATCTGCAGTAATAATCTAATATCCGTTTGTTAGGGCTCCAAGGAAATCTAATAATACTGATGCTTTGCCTAATAGAGCTCCTTTCATCCCAGGATAAAATGCACAAAGTTTGAGATGGAAAAGACCAATTTTAGGTCGTGCGGTTCATCTCCCTTCCAATGCAGAGTCTTGAGGTATTTTAGAGACATCAAATAATTAAAGAGCAGTTGTGGTCAGGGAAGCAACACGGAGAAGAAAGCAGCAGCTGGTGAGCTGGGAGCTCACGGGGATGGCACATTCAACCCCGCTCCCACAGCGAGGTGGGAGCACTGGGTTATACTGGGACAGCTTGGTGGGTATAGAAGCGACATCTAATTGCCCATGTGGATGCGTGGGATGTGGTCCATGGGGCTCCCCTTGTCCTGGGGGGACAATCTGGAGGAGACGGGGACTGTGGCTGCTGTTAAGTTTAGCGCATTTGTTTCCATCTTCCCCAGGACGAGGGGTGGCAGGAGGGTGGGATTTGGGGATTTGCAGAATTAATGATATCTGCAGCGAGGTATCCGGCTCCTGCGCTCTGTGCCGGCAGCGAGGGGAAATCGCCTGTGACCGGTTCCTCGGATCTGCCCTCCTGTAAATAACCGTAGATGGAAAATGTCAAACCCAGAGCTCCTAAAGGAGGGGATAAGCAGAGGGAAATGTGTGTGTTGGCGTGGGAGGGTGAGAGAGTTATGGAAGGAGACGGTCTGTGCGTGATGGAGATGCAAACCCTGGGTAGGGAGGGCTGGAGACGACCTCATCTGCTGGCATCAGGCTGGGGGAGATCCCGGAGAAAGATGCCAGTGGTCCCAGGGAAAGATGCTGGTGATCCAGGGAAAGATGCTGGTGATCCCAGGGAAAGATGCTGGTGGTCCCAGGGAAAGATGCTGGTGATCCAGGGAAAGGTGTTGGTGATCCAGGGAAAGATGCTGGTGGTCCCTGGGAAAGATGCTGGTGATCCAAGGGAAAGATGTGGTTGGTCCCAGGAAGATGCTTGTGCGGTACCTCTGCCTGAGGATGCCCTCCTTGGGGCTGTGGTCGCAGCCTCAGGCCAACTCCTGCTCCCAAAAATTGGTCTCAGGGAGGGGATTTTTCAGAATTAAACGTGCAGATGTTCCCTTTAACCCACGCAGAAACACACAGCGTGGAGGGACGGCTGCTCTTCTTCCCCCGACCATGGCTTTGCTGCCTCCTCTGAAAAGATAGCCTCCTCCTGGTCCTTTCCTTCTCTGCCGAGAGTGCTAATTAGAGGGCCAATTAGTGTTCAAGGTCAATTTGATTTGCACACCGGCTCCGGTAGGAATTGGAGGGAGCCTGTTCTCCTCATTTTGCGGAGCAGACGCTGGGGTGACTGGGGGTCACTGGAGCAGGGGAGCTGGAGGCGAGAGAACGGCTGCTCCCTCTCCCTCGCCAGCCGCGCACATCTGGGCTGCTGCTGCGCACATCTGTGCGGCGCTGGGGTGGCTGATGGGAAGCGGCAGGTAATGAAGTGCTGCAAGGGGCAAGGGGAGAACCTCAGCCGGGTTCATCATCCTTGTCCTCGGTTCCCCATGCTAATCCTCCTCCAGCTCTCCGGACAGGAGCGCTTTGCATTGTCCGGGGTTGTGGTGGCACTCAGGAGGGATGCAGCAGCCCCCCCAGCAATTTCTGTGTGTAGAAATAGACCGTGCAGCACAGCTGGGTGTTGGGTCCTTTGCACTGTCCCAGCTGGCTTGGAAATTTGGTAAATTTGGCTTGACTGGGTATGGGACGATAGAGATGCTTTCTGTGGCTGCCCCAAGTGCAAGGGCATAGCAAAGGCATCACAAAACAGCTCGATGGGGTTTTTTTATATCCCTGGACTCGAGTTTTCTGACTGGGTTCTATGGCAGATAAGGTGCGTTAGACACCGATCTCAGTGCATGGAAGATGCACCCGAGATGGGGTTTGTTGTCCCCCTGCGCAGCCTGTGTGCCCTGGCCCTGCTGTCAGCATTTCTGGGCACAGAACAAGGCGCAGACGGAGCAGGAACCTGCACAGCAGCCGCTGGCAGCACCCAGCTGCCCCATCACACCCCCACAACCTCCTGGGTGCAGAAATACCCATCTGGGGTGCAGGTAGGGCTGGGGACGTGCCCTAAAAGCTGCAGGCACGTCTGCCGTCCCCTCCAGCAGCTCCTGCCTTCCCCGCAGCCCGAGCTGGCGGCGTCAAATCTGCGCTGGGGGCATCCGCTTGATACCAGCTCCAGTCCAAAGCCGATGAGAAATGCAGAGACTGGCGGTGCCGGACTGCATACTAATGGCGTGAGAGCTCGCAGGGAGCAGGGAAGAGAAAGGGAAGGAGCCAGACTGCAGCTCCTGGCTACCCGCGATTGATTTATTACCAGGTTCGCTGATGAATGTGTGAGAAACGCTATTGGTGATAAAGCAGAAAGACCGTAATTAAAGTAACAGCTTTCAGTTTTTAAGCACCGCTTGTGTGTTTTCTCTCCTCTCTGGAAGATTTTGTGTCTCGGTGCCGCTCGTGAACATCATCCCCCCTCCCCACCACCATCCTGTGCTGAGGCTGCTGGTTGGGAAGGGGCAGGTTATGGCATTAAGAAGGGTTTCGGTGGCTGCTTTGGGGAGAGGATGTGGGATTTTGGAGATTTGCCACAGCCCTGCAAAGAGGTGGGCAGGATGCTCAGGTGGCACTGATGCGCTTCCCCTGCATGAGGATCAGGATTTGACTTGAAATCCTTGCTGCGCACTGGCAGAAGATGCTCAGCACCTCGGTTACAAGTGGTTGTCTGTGTTTTACATGGGTTGCTTTTGCTCATATCAGGCACTCTTTCCTTTCTCCAGCCTGTGCGTGTCCCCTCCAGAGCTACCAGGGCACGGGAGAAGGGGACCCATTGCTCAATAGGGTACAGATCTGATGCTCCATGGCAAAATATCTGGTGTCTTCAGGCAATAAATGGAGCAGAGAGGCAAACCTCAGCCCCTGTGAGCGAGCGGCTGTGATGGATGGGCCGGCAGATAGAAGGATACGTGCGGTGAGGGATAAGGGTTTGGAAGGGGAAAGGAGGTGTGAACACTCTGCTGATGACGGATAGACAGACGGGGAGATGTGTCTGTAGATATATATGTGTATATATATGAAGGTAGGTAGGGAAAGGGTCTCTCTGATGAGAGATAGATTGGGAGAGATGGATGGATGGGATATTTATAGTGATGACTGGGTAGATAGAGCTGGATGTGTGTTGATGAATAGGTGGATGATGGATAGAGGGCAGAGATTGTGAGAGCTGGCGAGCTAAAGGGTATATACGGTGCTAGATAGATAAGATAGAAGGATATATGTGATGATAGTGAGATAGTATAAGCAGCAGCCTCTGCATCCCCAGCAATGCTGCTGCTCTTAGCTACTCCGTGCTCCGGTGTAATCTCATGTTGCCCCAGTAAATTCCTTATCAACGCAGCTTTTTTTTTTAATTATTTAAAATTAAACCCACTTAAAAGAAATGAAGAAAAAACAGAAAAGGAAAAGAATGAACAGATCCCAACCAGCAGCGCTCCCCGGCTCCCCCGCCAACAGCCGCTGACCCGGGCTGCCCGTTTCCATGATGACAAATTAACTGATGCTCCAAGTTTCTCCCGGGTGCCGGCAGGGACACGCGGTCTCTCGGCTGTCACCTCCCTCCCCGCTCTTGGGGAAGCCCTTTCTGTCCTCGAGCAACCTCGCCGCGTGTCCCCACGCTGTCATAGGCACCTAAGGCACCGGTGTGTGATGGCTCCAGCGCCGGCTTGTGCAGAACGTGGGTTCCTCCACGGCACTTGTATATTTTGGCAAGCGCCGGCGCGATTCCCGGTATTGGCTCCGTTCCCTCTCCCTGTCTCCTCCTGTAAAAACAGCTGAGGAGCCCCGGGGACAGATTGTGCACGGAGGAGACTGAACTTCCAGCCTGCAGGATTTGGGGCTGCATGCCGGTGGTTTTTCCTCCTCCCCGAGCAGGCAGACGCACTCGGCAGACGTGCAAAAAGTCTGTCGTTCCCCCGCGCCGACAGCAATTAAGATGTGCTGACGAGTTCAGACGAGCCCCTGAAAAATATGGATGTTGTGCTCAAGCCTTCTGGAAGCTTTCGCTCATCTGCAAACATTCCTGCTGGTGGGAAACGAAGGGTTTCTGTGGCAAGTCCTAGCGCAAATCACGCCTTTTGCGGCAGCATCTGGAGTGACCTTCATCCCATGGCAGGTCAGGGAGCCCTTGAGATGTTTTCTGAGCATCCACATGCAGTTTTGGCCTCACCTCGTCTCTGAGGGCTGTTGGATGCTGTTTTACCCGTCACTCTGTGTCTGTGTTGGGTTTTCTGCTGGACAAGGACACGGGAGAGAGACAGGAGTCCTTCTTTTCCTCTCTGGGAGAATTCAGTGTTATTGATGGGCAGCTGGGCTGTGTAGCATCACCCGCAGCCCCTTGCTGGGCTGTTATTGGCTTTGGGTGCTCCATGCAGGGGTTTTGGGCTGGAATGGTGGTTTCTGCACAAAGACTTGCTGGTAGCCAAAGAAATGAATCTAAACTCACTGCGCCTTGATGGAAATGGTTTTGGGGGTGCTGGCCCAAGTCCAGCCCCTCTCCCAGAGCGAGTGACGCTCATCCATGTGCCTTCATCCTCGTACGTGGTGATGATGCTTGAAAGGCAGCGCCAAGGAGGTGGGATTGGGTGGGAATGTGGATCCAACCAGCCCAGAGCTCCATTGATTGAGCAGGGGAGGCTTGAAGAACTCGATGGGAGGCAAATTTCAGGTGGAAAGAGGCAGGATTGCTGAGGAGGAGAGACTTTCTGCGCCGGCGGGTGGGTGGCATGACATCCTTTGTGCTAAGTTTTCAGCCCCTGGCAGTAAACACTTAGCTAACCTTATTATTATTTTTACATGCCTATAGTTTGCTTCAGTGATCTGAAACAAAGCTGTGGTTTTCAACTACATTTAATGGGATCTATTTGAATTTCTTTGAATTTTTTTTTCCCTCCTTCTGCTTTGCAAAATGTTAATGCTCCTTATTGAGGTGTGGGCTCTGCTCCAGGCAGCCCCCTCCATGGATGCTGTCTGCATCCCTGCATCCCTGCCCGCATCCTTGCCCACATCCCTGCATCCCAGCCTGCATCCCTGCCCTCATCGCAGCATCCCAGCCTGCATCCCTGCATCCTTGCCCTCATCCCAGCATCCCAGCCTGCATCCCTGCATCCCAGCCTGCATCCCTGCTCTCATCCCAGCATCCCAGCATCCCAGCCTGCATCCCTGCCCTCATCCCAGCCTGCATCCCTGCATCCCAGCCTGCATCCCTGCTCTCATCCCAGCATCCCAGCCTGCATCCCTGCATCCCAGCCTGCATCCCAGCCTGCATCCCTGCCCTCATCCCTGCATCCCAGCCTGCATCCCTGCCTGCGTCCCAGCATCCTTGCCTGCATCCCAACATCCCTGCTTGCATCCCTGCATCCCTGCCTGCATCCCTGCATCCCTGCCCGCATCCCTGCCCTCATCCCAGCATCCCAGCCTGCATCCCTGCCTGCATCTCTACATCCCTGCCCACATCCCAGCATCCCAGCCCGCATCCCAGACCACATCCCAGTCCGCATCCCTGCCTGCATCTCTACATCCCAACCTGCATCCCTGCCTGCATCCCAGCATCCCTGCCTGCATCCCTGCATCCCTGCCCACGTCTCAGCATCCCAGCATCCCTGCCCGCCACAGCGTGTCCCTTTCCAACCAGCTCCTTCCTTCCTTTTGATTGATTGATCGGCGTGGCAGCCTAATAAGCGATAACAGCACATATGACAAACTAAACAACCGTCTAATGAATTGATTGACATCCGAAGGATTTGACTTGATGCACAACCCCAGTCACAGATAAGGTTAATGAGGGAGAAATTAAAATGTAGCTCAATGGGTAATGAATACAGCATGTGCCTTGTTGTAACACATGCCAGATCCATCACTCTGAATCAAGCGATGGTAGCAATTTCTAAATTATTTATTGCACCCCTCATCCTCCTGTCTCAAGGGAAGAGGCACTCGGACTGGCTTTTGTATTTTTTTCTATATATATATAGCTGTATCTATCTCTCTGTGCATTGTGAGGATCCATAGCCAAAGAAAATTGCTTTGAATTTTGCAATTTTCATGTTGCCTTTTTTGTAAATTCAATAGCAAAAAATACAACAATCCAGAACCTGTCATGCCATTTGAATCATAATAGCTACAAATTCACTCCCCTGAATAAATGGAGAGGCTTATTTATCAAATATATACAAGATGTCTGTCTAGTTGTTAACACACAGAGGTATGAGTAGGCAGAGGAAATCGAGAAAGTTTACATATTCACTGCTATCTCCAGGGACCTTTCCTTTCCTCCTACTTCTTATTCCCTCTCCCCTCCCCAGTCTCATCTCCAACTTGCTTTGCCTTGCTCCGCTTTTCTTATTTTATTTTATTTTTTTTCCTTTAAATGCGTCTGGCTGACAAAACTTGGGCTGTCAGAAATGATCAAGAGATGAAGTTGCCAAGGAAGGGGAGAGAGATTTGCACGGCGCTGGCGTCTCGCTGCCTGCATGGGGAGGGTGTCCCCTCCGCCAGCCAGGACGGGCACGGGGACCGTCATTCTGCTCCCGATTATCACCTGGGTTTGTTTCCACTATAGGAAGGAGGAAGCCAGATTCACCAGAAATGGCTCTGTATGGTTTTCAAGGGTCGTCCTCAGGACCAGATGGAGAGAGGAGAAGCCAACGATCATCCTATGGGCTCCCTATATTATATTATTTAGAGCTAGGACTAGGTGATGTGCTGCCCCCAAGGGGGTTGAGGAGTAGACAGGGGCTGGGCAAATGCTTGTTTGGGTTTGTGCTCTCTTGAGAAGCTGCTGTTGGTGGTCGCGGGTTTGCTGCCCAAGCTGGCGGCGTTGGGAAATGATCCCCGCTGTGCCGTGATCCGGGTGAGATGCGAAATCCTTGGCACTAAGCTGAGCCTGGCAAAGCCTGTCCTGCTCCAGGAGGACAAAGCCACTTCTCCTCCTGCTTTGTGCCCCGGCAGCAGCTAATGAGTTCATTTTCAACCTAATAATCCTTTCCCTAACAGCGAGGCAGGGGCAGAAAGAGCTGGGGTGGCATGACTCCATCACAGATGGAGTGAAAGGGGTGGGAAAAATAACATTAATCCCTGCTTGTAAAGTGTAGCTGGGTCTGAAACCATTCAGAGGGTACAACCGTGGATCCCCATCATGCTGTTCTTCAAAACTAGAGCCATTCTCCTGCAAGCACTCATCCAGGATTCATTTGAAACCCCCCGTTATGTCTCGTTGGCTGGTTGGTTTGGAGCACAGGAGTCAGTGGTTATTCACAGGTCTGCTCCTGCCACTGGTGACATTTGGGGACAGTGACACTGTGTGACGGTGCAGCAGGTAGACGACACCACCCGGTGTTGGGGATGCCAGGAGATGCAATCTTAGCACCGGTGTTTCAATTAACCAGCCAACATTTCAGCATGTGGACATCTCTCTCCCTAGCAGGATGTATTGTATTATAAATAACAATAAGCAGGCCCAGTCAAAGGCTGTAATTGAATCTCTTCATTTTGCTGACTTGAGTGAAAAAGCCCCTTTGAGTGAATTACAATGTGTACGTGTATAATTTGGACGACGCACAAAGGTAACGCGCTGGCTGTAATTAAATCGAGCATCCCTCCCGGTCTGTGTCGCTGCCCTTGGGGTGCCCAGGAGCTGCTTTGATGGGGAGAACCCACTGCAGGAGTGGGGAGCATCACTCAGCTCTCCAAAACTTTCCTTTCCCCTGGTCATTGAGCTTTAGATACCTGTTGAAGAGGAAAAGCACATTCCTCCTCCTTTTTGCAGCCTGGGAGGTGCCCATCACACACACCCCAGCTGCGAGCCCGGCGTTAAGCGAGGTTTATGGATTTAGGCGGATACTAGAGTCCTTTTGCAGCTGAAATCAAGTCGTGTAGATGATGTTGCTGTACAGGAATGAGCAGTTCAGTCATCCTTCGCTTTGAGTAGCAGCCAAGGATGTCTTTGGGCTAATAAAGGGAGCCAGAAGTTGATACCTTCCAGATTTTTTCAGTTCCCTTCCATCTCTTGAGCCCAAATGCAACTCAGCCTCCTCCTCTCGGCCCTCCAATCCAATCCAGACATCCCCTGAAGGACAGCACATTTTTCAGCCCAAATTTTGCACTGACACAATATATTACAGCTGCATTCAGGCAGAATATCAAGCGAAGAGGAGCTGGGAGGGGGTGCAGGAAAATCAGGTTTGCTCTGCGACAAGAGAGGGTTAAACCGGCAGCTGCAGCCTGTGGTTGTTGGTCCCAGCTCGCTCCCTCTGTGCTGTTTTAGATTTTCTTGGAGGTTCATGTTGAGAACACACTCCACTTCCCCCCCACCTGGCCCCTGGAATCCACTTTGTATGTCACTTGCTTTTTTTTTTTTATTTTATTATTATTATCTTAAACATCCATTATTTAGAAACTGCTGGAGCCTGGAAAGCAATTTCCGTGCTTATTTCAAAGAGTTTGCAGCATTTAGGCGGTTATGTACAGGCTATTACATGAACTGACCATGGGCAAACAGCGCCTGGCAGTGGCGGGTGCCCCATGGGGAGGGGGTGACAGAGCCCAGCGTGCAGACGTGGGGGTAAATACAGGATAATTCCTGCCCCATGGACACCAGTACCTTGGGCAAACTGGAGGGTGACAATCAATATTGCCTTTAGTAGAAGGTCCTGTGCCTCGGGGAAGGATGTGAGCCCTAAAGATGGGGTTTATGATGGGCAGCGATGCCTCTGGGCATCTTCACTCATGGGGTGTGGATGCAGCGAGTGTCCTTGGCTGTTCTTGGCTTTGCAGGGCTCAGCGTGTAAAGCAGAGGATCCCTGAGGATGCTTTAAGCTACTCAAGGGATTAGGCAGGGCTCTGAGCAAGCCCAGGACGCAGGAAATGTCGAGACGGCTTGTAGCCAACCTCCTCCTCTTCCCCGGCCAAACACAGGAGTGGAGGGACCTTTTCCTCTTGGTTTTGCCATTTGTGGGTGGGTGGATGGATGGCTGAGGGGTGCACAAGGACTCTGTCTTCCCACCAAACCAATGCTTCGTCATATTTTAGGGCCAGGGGAGGTGGTGGGAGGGAAATCCAAGATTGAGGGATTGAGTTCATCCCTCTTGTAAGCCCGTCAAAGTCAGCGCAGTCAAGGCAAGAGCAGGGCTGGCCCGAGAGCAATCCCTAAATGCTCTTGACTTGGTGTAACCCTCTGCCGAGCTGGCTGGCGGTCACTCCGAGTCACAAACACCTGCACGGGCCTGGGACCCCTTGAGTGACTTCGGTGCCCTGGTTGGGACATCCCCATGAGATGCCAGTTGAGCATCCCCACCCCAAATTTGATGAGCAGCTCAATGTGAGAGTGTGGGGTCGGTTTGGCTTTGCAAGACATGTGCTGCAGCCCCAAACCCTGGAGGCTCTTGGAGCTGCTGCCATCCTCATCCTCACAAAATGAAGTAGAAGCTGTAATCTGAACCTTGCTATCGATGGGTGCTGCTGGTGGGAGGCAGGCGGCAGCGGCATTGGAATTTTCCCTGCGTCGCGGCGAGTTAATTCATTCCAGTAAATCATCCAAAATAATTTACAGCGAATATCAATTTTCTGTGTGAACTTCTCGCTGGCTGCACAGAAGTATCTTCTGCCGAGGCAGCTCCCTAATTCTGCTGATCTGAGACAACAAAGCAGCTGGGGAATAAACAGGAGTCAAGCTAAAGTCCCCAGGGCTGCTGGCACGATGGAGGAGCTGGGGCTGAAACGCGCTCGCAGATAAAACCCGCCGAACTCAGGCGATGATTAAAGGCTAATTTGCTATCTGTATAGTGTTAAGTACTCCCCTTTCCTAATGAGCAGAAGGCACGGCCACGCTCATTCTCCTTTGCCACCTCACTTTTATTTACTTTTTCAATTATTTTAATGTTTTCCCGGTCTTCGATAAGGAGCGCATCTCCTGCACTGGGGCTGCCGACCTCACCTGTGCCGGGCCGGTGGCAGAGGATATGTTTTCTGTGCTAGGAAAGACTTTTAATGTCTTGAAAAGAAAAAAGCCCAGGCTGCTCCACCTGTCTGGCGATGGATTTGAGCCGGCGCTGGCTGTCGCCTGCTCGACCTTGCCTCCCCACCAGCTGGTGGAGCAGAGCTGTCCCCGAGCCAAAGGCACGGCGGAGCGGGAGCCGTGTCACCCGGGGGGACGGCTGCGGGGCGAGGGAGACCACCCGCCAGCATCTGAACCACCATCTGCCCCTCTGAAAAATCTTAGAGGAGAGTTTTGCGTTGGTTTGGTTGTTTTTAAGGATGATATTTCATGGGGCATGCAGATACAGGGGGGTTTGTTGTCATTGAATTGGGAGCGGGCTTGCGGAGAGCTCAGGAGCCCCTTCTCCCGTCTGTTATCACAGAGAGGATTTGCCAGGTGGGGCTTTACCAAGAGGAGCTGGAAAGGTGAGAAAGGAGGAGTCGTTTCCCCACTCTAGCAGGGTCTGATGCAACTTATCTCCATGATACATATTGCAGATGTCTTCGGCATCACTCTCCAGCCCGGGTTTATCTGCTTAAGGACACATGTGCAGAAACCAGCAGAATTGCAGTTTCCATCCCAGGGGGAAGGAAAATCGCTCCACGTTGATGCTCCTCATGGATCAGGCTACTGGAGCATCCTCTCCCACCCCAACCCAGGGACCATGGGGAGGAGTGATGGGGACCTGCCCTCCAGGGAGCTCTTCCCCCCAGCACAGCCCTAAAATAGATCTGGGACACCCATTTGCAACCAGTGTGAGGATTGCACACAGGCTCCCGCTGGGGGAAGCGGCCCTGATTAAAAGAACTATTTATAAAGAACCTGGATGTGGGAGAGGAAGAGGTGATAATTAGCTGCAAACTGGGGCTGGGGATGGATACCTGCACACAGGCAGAGCTGTATTCCCGGGATGGGGAGAGGAATAACTCCCTTCTCCTTCGCCTCTCTCCGAGAAGCTCTTCTGATTAATGCTCTTACTTTATTATCGCTGGTTTATTTTAATAGTTGTATTATCTGCTCTTCATTCCCAGCAGTGGGGGCAGTGAGGGCTGGTGGAAATGCTGTCTGTGTGGTGAGGAGGATTCATCAGCAATGGTGATGTTTTCCACCAAGAAAAGGTTTATTTGTTTGCTTATTTTCTCTTCAGATGGCTGTGAGACAGAATGAATTTTTCATGCAGAAAAAATTCAGCAGTGTTTTATTGCTTGAAAAATTGGCTTTAAGTACATATGTGCATATAGAGGGGAAAAAAAAGTGGAGCTCCTCAGTCATCTCCACTTACTTATTTCTTTGATGCATTGTGCAGATTTATTTAATTGATGGCAGCCCCTAGAGTGTGTTAGGCACTTCCTAAGCTCTCCCAAAGGCCGGGCTTTGGGTTTGCTTCAGCGATGCGCGGCCTAAGGACAGACAGACGCGGTGGTAGAGGTCAGCAGAAGGGGAAGAGCCGCAGACAGTTTATATACAAGCTAAATCTCTTCCCTTTGAGCCACCGAGAGCCAATACCTGCAGCCTCTCGGGGGGCTGGATTAGCTCCCCGTCACCTCCCCAGAGTGGATTTGGTTGATATGTATGTGTGTTGTGTATTTCTCTTTCATTTGGCTGGGATAAAAATTGCTGAGTCAAAGATTCATTTTCTTACCGAGCCCCTTGGAAGGCAGATAAAGGGGGAACGGCGGCGCTAGGCAGGGCTATAAATAATGCATAGAGCACAGGAGCAGCCCTCTGCTTACAAATAGAGGATTTCTCAATAACATATCACCCTGTCCTCATCCCCAGTACCGACACTTCTTCGCTCACCTGAGGCTAACACCTACAGCTTATCAAAATAAATTAATAAATGAGTCTAATGAAGCCTATAGTTATCACTGGTCCTGCCCGATCCTGTAGTTGCAGCCCTCGTAACGCCCTGCTTAGCAGAGCATCCCGGGTTGAATGCTTGTGAAAGTCACTGTGCTCAAGGTAATGTGAGGATGGGGGGAACACAGGCCTGGTTATCCTTCTGTCTGCCCTCCAAGGCTCGAAACCATGCCTTCCCACCATCTCCCTTTGCATTAAGTCCATCTAAATACAAAATATTCCCCTGTGCATGTGCGATTGGCCAAGCGGGATTGCCAAATCTTGGGTAATTGAGGACATGGAGGACGTTAAGATAGAGCTGAGGTTGGGTCTTCACCCACAAGAGTTGTGAATGCACAGAAATGCATCTTAGGATTCACTCTTGCTCTGTGTCATTAATCAAATTCCTTCCAACCACTCATTTCAAGGTCCAGCTGCTGGTGCCCCGAGCTGCTCTGATGTTGGAGATGGAGTTGGACTTGATCCTTGTGGGTCCTTTCCAACGTTCTAAGATGACTTTGAAGGACTCGTTGGTGGGGAGGCTGGAAGCCCAAGGCTTCTCGGTGGCTCAGCATAGCTCAGTCTTGGCTGCTCTACATGAAGCACTCGCTTGCTCGGGGTTGTAACTGGCTCCAGCAACCCCATGGAGCAGCGAGGTTGTGTAGGTTGAGTCCCATACTCTCGGCGATGCTCCACAGAGGTGCGAGCGAGCCCCGGCACAAAGGGAATGAGGGTGTTCTCAACCTGCCGAGGGCTCACGGGGGCTTTTTGATGCAGTCCCAAGCTGCAGGGGGGGCTTCAAAGGGCCTTTCCCTTCCCTTTGAGCCGCTCGTTCAAACGAGCCGCGGCTCTCAAAGCGAAACGCCGAGCAAAACTGTCGCGTTTCATCCGATTCCCATCGAGTCCCAGTGCAGAGACATAAATCAGTCCCAGCTTGGCACAGGGAGAAAAAACAGGGCTGCTGGTCCCCCCATCTCCTGGTGATGCTTCCAAGCAAAACCGCAAAGCAGCAAATGTCAAACCAATGAAAGAAAAGGTTTTTTTCCCCTTTTTTCTGCCGTCTCACAAAATGTGCTGTCACTCCTTTTTGCTTTTTTCCTCTTTTTTTTCCTTGCTCTTTGGCCTCAAATCCATTGTCGTGAGCCAAGCATAGAGGGGATGACATACTTCATGGCCAACCTGGACAACCTTGGAGGATCTCGGAATCCTCCTGATTTGGGGCGCTGGGCAGCGTCTCATCAGGGAGGGTCAGGGAGGGAGGTTGGCTTGGGAAGGGCAGCCCATGAGTGCCATCTTCAGGACTGTCCTTTCCTTCTTGCTGAAGTTACGATGAGCAGGTTGGGTGCTGCTACCACAGGTCAGAGCATGCTAACAATCCACTGTGGCCAAATTCTCTGTGTTTTACCCCAGCTGTGGCCGCGTGTCCTCTGGGCGCCATCTCTTCGGTGACATTTCTTTGGGTGGCTTTGCCCTGGATTGCCCGATTCGACGTTTTCAAGGGTATTTGGAGGAAATGTGGATGGTTCATTGACTGGTATTTGAAGGAAGCGGAGGATTTAATTAAAAAACATGAGGGAAAATTAGTAGTAAAGGAGGCTGATTGCAGAGCTTGAGGTAGGGAGGATTTGGGTACGGTAATCCGGCTGGTGCAGGCAAAGGGACGGGGAAATGCTGGTTCCCTACTCCATCCCATTCCTCTGCCCTTGGGAAAGGAATAACAAGGGGAAGCAGAGATGAAAAAAAAAGAAAAGATAGCTGTTTTTTATTGTTGTTTGCGATTTTTACATAAATTTTGCAGATTGCACAGCCTGTTATTCTTTTTTTTTCCCCCTTCCTTCCCTTGTCTGCTCTGTTTAATGCAAACGGCACCTTCCTGCTGATTGCAATCACACACTGATTGAGAGAGGCTCTGCCTGGGCTGGGGAGGGAAGGAAGGAGCCTTAACCCTTCTTGCTCTCACCTCCCCTCTTCCCTTTTCGCTCTGCGACTCCAAACCCCGCTCCCAAAAGGCCGCCTGCTTATATATGTGCGAGGCAGCCTGCGGCTCCAATAGTGAATTTATTTTAATAAGCAGAGGCTTTGAAATAGATACAAACCCGCTCCAGGGCATGGGCCCGGCGCTTGCTAATGTGATTAGGAGGAAACTTTACTTGCCGAGGAATTGTCGCGTATCTGGCTGCTGCAGCCGGGCACACGGAGCAGCGGTCACCGCGGGACGTGGACGCGGCTGCTCGGTGCATCGTTGTCTATTCTGTGCCGGTTCTTGTAGCCTCCTCATCAGCTTGGCACGGCGGTTCTGTCCTGTGGTGCATTAAACAACACCCACACGGTGCGGTTTCATCGCTCCTACGCTCGCAGGTGGATTGATGGGCGCTGCGGGATGGTGCCTTGTAACTAATGCAAGTGCAACCTTAATGCTTGGGGACCAGGACTGGATCCAGAAACTGGGGTTATATATATAAAGAGCATCATGGAGAGCAGCCGTTGCGGCGGTGGCTTTGCACAGCGGCTGCTGGAACCATCCTGGCTTGTCACAAAGTACAAGAATTTGTAAAGGCTCTTAAACCTCCTTAATCCTTAATGCAGAATTTAATGCAGGACACACAGGGTTTGATGAGTACAGTTGCTGCTTGCTTGGGTTTATGCTCATCAACTGTGTGGTGTCAGGTCTAGATCCCATGTGTTGCTTTTGGGGCTTGCAACGCAACACGCCGAGATCTGACAGGCACCCAGTGCTATGAATCTCCTCCAAAAAACCCCCAAACACCACTCCCCTGGAGAACAGGGATGCGGTGATTGCTGGTTTTGCTGCAGATTGCTTGTGCTTTTGGGTGGGAGAGCTGGGTAGCTGTGAGGACACATTGCATGGGCCCGATGACTGCACTTCTTAAGGGTTAACAGCTTCGCACCAAGCAATGTCGCCTGGTTTCCGTGCATCATGCAAAAATATAAGCCAAAGCGGTCCTGGTCCCCCGTGCAGGCAGCTGGGGCTGTGATGCCGCTCGGCAGCAGCTCAGCGAGGCCAAGCACGTGCATCCCAAAATTCAGCTGTGCCAGTTCCCCCCACCTCTTTCTCGGTGATAAAGGTGCCGGAGGAGATAGGGAGTCGAGCGCTTTGCAGGCGCAGCGATGTCTGCGCCGAGGTCGTGAGCAAATGTGGTCCAGGGGCTGATAAGTTACCTGGGAAGGCAATGACTTTCGGGTATTGGATTGCGTTGCCCAACTCGGTTACGTCTAGATAACATCGTGGTTTAAGACATCGATCATTTCAAAGGAACCTGCAGAGGGATTTTAATGCCTCGCAAATTGCTTTTTCCTTCTATTCAATTTACATTCACAATTGCACAGAGCATATTTAGGAGCTTTCCAAACTGCCACAAACAATGACAAATCTCCCCTGAAACATTCTCCTGTTGCAGTAAATTTGACCTGACAAAAGAAAGGGAGAAACTTGAGCCTTTTTTTGCGGCGTAAGGGTCTCTTCACCCTGCAGCGAGCTGGCAATTGGACTCACCGGCTCCATAACGAGCACAGGGAAACGCTTCGTGATGCTCCAGCATCCTCAGGCTGTGTTGGGATGCACGTGAGAAAAATCGCTGATTCCTGAAACCCCACTGCCTGGATGGGATTCTGTTTAATTGAAGTGTAATCAATACAGCGGTGATTGGTTTATTGTCGTTTGGTTCTTATCTACTGGTTACCAGGGGCTTTGCGAGCCGGTGCAGAGATGTGATGGGTTTGCTCCCAAACTCTCATTGGGTTTTTCCGAGAGTATTTGTTACTCCAAGGGACATCTGCAACCCACGTGGCTCCTGCTTGCTCAGATGCACCTGGGTGACCCCGCAAAGCACCCCGAAGCTTCTGCAATTAGTTTCCCAAATGGAAATCAAAGGATTGCAGAGTGGCCATCTGAGCTCCTTGTTTGTCATGGCCAAGACACCCGAGCGAAGCTTCTCGCTGTGTCACAGTGTCCTCCAATTTGCTATCTGGCAGAGCCAGAGCATCGCCTGCTCTGATAGAGCCAGAGGTGTCAACTGGGAAACGTCAGCTGGCCTCGGATGGATTAAGCCCAGGAGTTTTGGCGTCGTTCCTGGCACCTTTTTATCTCCTTCCTCCATGAGGCTGTGATCCCGGGAATGACCATGCTCGAGGGGAAAGAAGCAATCAAATGCAGTAGGGGACTGTTCTTGATTTAATCCTGGCTTTTGCGTTACAGTCTGAAAATCCTCATGGCTGTTAGGACACGTCACGTTACGGATCTAGAGACGCGTGTTCAAGCCTTGCTCTGGGCTTGTGCTGACGGAAAACCATGGATCTCTGAAGCTCACCTTTCCCAAATGATTAGGATGCCTAGGGAAAATGAAGCGGTTTTGTTCTCGCATCCTCTCCCAAGTGCTGCACTTAGGCCAGGAGGTAATTTTGAGGCTCTAGAGGAACATGACCCATGGGCATGGGAGCACCAGGGTCCGCACATCTTTGATCTGCTCCTCATGCTTCCAGCTTTTCAGAGGCTCAATCCCTTTCCCTTGGGTAGCCCTAAAAGGCACAGAGGAATTCTAATTTTTCAGTCTCTGCTGCCCTGTTTTACTGCTTCAAACATCCAAATCCAAGTTGGCACCGTGGAAAATATCACAATTATATTCCCTTCCCCTGCCTTGCCCTTTCAGAGCCAGCCCTCTCATTGAATTAGCGGATGCACCGCGGCTGATCATTAATCTTCTGTGGTTCTTTAGCGCTGCTGGTAAATCTGCTGGGGCGAAGCTGTGGAGTCACCTCTGCAAAGGGCTCCAGAGGGTCCCCGCGGTGTCACCCGGCTGGTGGTGGCAGTGTCACAGCGTGGCTGTGCTGGCTGGCAGGGACAGCAGGCTCTCTCCATCCCTCCCCTCTCTTCTTGCCAGTTCACGTCGCATAGGAGCAAACGGGGAAAGTCGTAAATCAATCTGGAGTGTTTCTCTTCTCTTTAGGGGAAAAATAATAACCCCAAACAAAACAAGCTTGCAGTCGGGAGAAAGGAATTCCTAATGACAAACTTACTTTCAGCCAGGACACCAGGGGCTTCAGCAATATGAGATTAAACCTGCTGTGCTGAGACTCTATTACTCCATATATTACTGTGTGCTGCTGGACTGATGGTTCTCACAGGCGGAAATATAACCCTTTGAAATGTCAAGGCACATAATAAAGAGACCTAGCAGGGGAGGCTGGATGGCTCCAGGGATTGATAAAGCCTTTGCAGAGCTGGCTCTGCTGCCGGGAAGGGTGGGCGCTCGCACACTTTGCTGGCCCGTCTGTTGGATGGTTGGAAGGGGGACATGGCACGGGCGAAATGCTCCTGGGACAACCAAGTTTGCTTTGGAAAATAAAGCATGCACCTCAAAATGAAAGCTTGGATGGGTAGTCAACTCCTTCCAGCTGCGTTTGTCCCTGGAGTGGCTGTCATCTTTATATCTCTTAATTAACTCTTAATACCTCCCATGTCCTCTTCGTGTTGCAAACCTCTTGTGGCTGGAGCGTTTCCCTGGGAGCTGGGTCTCCTGAGTTTGTATAAGACGACACTGTAAATCTCTTGAGAAGGGTCTTCCTAAGGGCTTGGTGGATAAAGCCATTTCAAGACGAAGGCAGGCAGCAAATGGGATCGGGGTCAAGGACCTCTTTGCAAATCCTTAAGGGTTAGGAAAAGCATTTGCTCGTGGGCTGGTGGATCTATAATTCCTGCTGGGTGAGCTGCGTGGTCTGTGTCCCGCTCTCCTCTGCTGTGCATCCCCCTTGAAAAACCCCTCTCGGCGGCTGTAAACTACGAACCTTCCCGTCTCTCCATGGCTGCTGTGGGCTCGTTAAGGCGAGAAGAGGGGAATAAATCTCCTGCAACTCATGAACTATTTACAGCGGTGCTGAGCAAGCAGTCTGCGATTATTTATTTATTCTCCCCAGCCGAGACGAGCTGGGAATGCTGCCCGGGCTGCCCATGGCCAGCCCCACGCTGTCCCCATGGCCTTGGGGACTCACAGGGGCAGGGACATCCCCAGAGACCCCAAAGTGTGCCCTAGGAGCATCCGTGTTGTGTTAGCTCCTGTTTGTGTATCGGGAAGGAAAATAAACCACCCTTCCTTGTGCTGAGTGCTTGTTCAGCCTTGCTCTGGCTGGGCTTCCTGGTGCCCAAGGCCACAAGAAATAGCAAGAATGATTTGGCAGAAGCAGGAGAGGGGTTGTTTTTGCATGGTGAGATGTGTTGGAGGAGCCTGTTGCATGGGAAGTGTGTGCGCAGCTGGTTTGGGGTGCAAGGGAAGGTGCTGGTGTGAGCAAACACAAGCACACTCAAGGCGTTCTGTTCAGGCACGTGGATAATGGCTGGAAATCAAATTATTTCAGCTTGCAGGGTAGTTTTTTCCCCCTCTTTGTGCTCCGCATCCCTATCTGTAAAACGGGCACATGAACATTTTACAGGAGAATGTGTGGTGAGTGAAGGCAATGAAGGTTTGTGGGATGAGCTCCTGCTTGCTCCTGCAGCTGATGGAGACATGAGGTGTCTCTAGGGTACCGACTCACTTCTTTAGCTTGAAAATCAACGTTTGATGTTCGATCCCTGCTCTGAGCCTTTTGGGTGGGGGTTGCACATCAGTGCTGCTCTGTCTCCTTATTTTTATTAAATATATAAATGCAGCATCCCCAGACAATCAATAGGTATTTATGAGTGATCATTCTAATAATTATATCTCTTTTCCTGATTTGTGAAAACCAGTCTTCGTGCTACATCAACCCTTCATCTTCACCCCTAAAATTTGGGCTGAAGGAGAGGATGCTGCGAGGAAGCAGAAATGGCCCCTGGCAGTGCTGGTGCATGTTTACCAGCACTCGTTTTGCTTCAAAGGTGTTTTTTTTGTCGTTTTGTTTTAAATTATGGGGCTTATGGGCCAAGGACACTTCTCGCCTGCAGCTTTATATCTGTCAGTTTGATCAGCAAATGGGGGAGAGGGCCATAAAACTGCGGAGGCTGAGTCCTGGTCCTTTTAATCCCGCCAGGAGGGCCGGCGTTATTTCTCCGCCGGGAGCGCTAATAGGATTCTAATACGCTGGCAAATGGGATTTTTTACAACTGCCATTCCGCGGTTACTGAGACGCTGTGTCACCGGGACAGCCCGATAAATTCTTCTGGTGGCGTGGGGAGGGGACAGCGTGCCCACCACCACCCGTGGGCAATATGTTGCTGGTGGTTGGGTCAATGGGACACAGGGGTGGTTTGGCTGTTTCTAGGAGGGTTGTGGGGTTGGGATTTGGCACGGTGGGCTTGTCCTCCTTGCTCCATCTGTGCTCTCCTTGCAGATGTGTCTGCCCTGACCGAGCATCTCTGGGATGCTCCCAGCAAGCCAAGTAATGGGTTGGGTGACCGATGGGCTCCATATGGCCTTCAAGGAATTAATAAGCCCTGATAAACACTGGGGAGGGTTTGGCAGGACCTTTTTGTCCCTCGTGTCCATCACTAGCCCCTTGATGTGTCTTCTCTGTCACCGTGCAGTGCAGGGTGATGGGGCACAGAGCACCCATCCTGGGCAGGGAAATTCAGTGTATAGCAAAGAGCCTATTCCTTCCCTTGCTTTCATGCATATGGAAATACCAATGAAGTTATAGGACTCGTTACATTTATGGTGATGCATTTATGGCCTTGCTATAAATCCCCCAGCTCACCCAGGGACGGCAAAGCGGGTGGTACCCACGGGCGCAAATGAATCCGACTCTGTTTGAGCATCACCTGGGTACCCACGGGACACACAAGCAACTGCTCTTCATCCCCTCCTCAGCTCCTGTCTGGAGTGCCCAAGCCATAAATATTGTATTACTGTATCCAATCTCAGCTCCGGATTGATTTTTCTCTAGCCCTGATGGTGGAAAGCCGGGAAGATGGAATTATTTTCCAGGGCAATCACAGGTTGATGGGTCCTTGCAGCTGCTTCCACACTTTTTGACATGGGTAAATAAGCAGCTCCCCACACTCTTCTCCGAATAGCACCTATTTCCCTGGGACGTCTGCTGGGGCTTTGTCCTACTTAGCTGCAAATTGGTACAGGAGACTGGCCCAACCCTTCTTGTCTTATAGCAGTAGAGGCATGTAGGCTTTATCTTATCTATTATCACCTCTGCCCTATAGCTAACAAGGTCCCATCTACTTCTCCTGCAAATCTTATTTGTCATCACGTTTCTACATGCACCCAAAAGCCCCAGCCTGACATCAGGGATCCTGGTACTGGGTGCTGTACAAGAAGATTGCAAGAGACAGACCTGCCCCACAGATAATAAAGCATCTCTCGTTATTCCCGTTCTACAGACAGCTGAGCTGAGGGGAAATGAGTGGTCCAAGTTAATAAAAGCTCGCGGAATAATCCCCCGTGATTTATCCAAGGGTATAAAGGAAGTCTGAGGTTTGAAAGGAGATCTCAGGAGCGCTAAACGGGAATTTGCCGATCTGTAAACAGCTCGCTCCAGGTTTTTAAATCGCTGCTTTAGGAATACTGCCGAAGTAACAGAGTTTCTTCTCCAATTAAAACAAACCAAATTGAAGAGGAGTTCTGCGTGTGAGTCGGCACCAGAGAAACGAGATCATGTTGTGCAATAAATAGGTGAAGGCAGGAAAATGTCACATTTTATTGAGGCAAAATTTGTGACAAGAGAGAATATCTTATCTCAGACTAACTGATATGTTTTCGGAAAAATAAAATAAGAGCGAAGCAGCTTTTGCACAGAGCCGCAGCTGCAAGAGGAGGTGGGGAGGGACGAGGTGGGGGTCCAAGTTCTCCCCAGTTCTGTAAATCCCAAGCTCTTCTCTGCTTGGATCAGCGGCTCCCAAAGCACTGGAGCTGAGCTTGAATTGATGCAAAATATCACAGATGTTGATGGGGACGGGTGGGATGTCCCCTCCTGGACCAACGTGCTCTTCAAAGCTGCTTCCCCGGCTGCATCTCCCCCTGCTCCCTCCTTCCCAGCCAAGCCAGTGCAGATATTGTCCTACGGGCAAATGAATCCCATCCTGTCACTGCTTTTTATTTTTAGTCTTCGGGGTGAGGCTTTCTAGGAAATCACCTGATATCGTGGCTCTCGGCTTCCTGATTCTCATCAGCTCAACGCCACCCTTTCCCGAGGCGCCGAATTAAAGCAAAAATAAATAAATTAAACCCCAAAATCAATGCTTGCGCTACACTGGCAGCTCGGTGTAAACAACTCGGCACCTGCTGAGTTAATAGTGCAGAGGAAAAGAGATGCTGGGGGCTTCGTGCAGCCGCCCCGTGAGCCCCTCGCTGGTTCTTGGACCACCCGCCCTGGTGAGTGTGAGATGTTGGGATGCTCAGGTTGGATTTTGGGTCCTGCTTGGGAAGAGATGTGGCTCCTGCCATCATAAAAATTAAATTGGGAGGAGAAGCAGCAAGGAGGAAAGGGAAAACATAGACCTGCCTATGCTCTCTTAGAGCCTCAACATGTTATTTTCATTACATAATTTCACATTCAATAACTTTTTATCAATTTTTAAGAATATTTTTTTAATGCATGATAGTTGAGCTTGGAAGAGTCTGAAGCTTTGTACCCCGTACCAAGGATATGATGGGTATGAAAGCCATGCAAGGCTGAACCTTGTTAGGAGCTGAACGCCATCTATTTGACGGGAAACAGAGAATAAGATGAATAGGTCGATTTTCATTGCAGCAAAGGCATAACAGCAGAGGGCTTCAAATTTCCTCTGGGGTCTAATGTTGTTTAACTTATTTCTTAATGGTCTGAAACACGGGGTGACGGGGGCTGTGGCCTTTGACTGCAAGAGAAATATGAAGTTGCCCTAATAATGGAGCGCTGGGAGTTATGAGAAGGAACTGGATAAATTAAATTGCGGTCTTGTGTGTGGCAATGGCCGTGTCCTCCTGGAGAGGTAAATATCATTATTAAATAAGGGGAAGGGAAAAAAACCAAACACAACGACAAACACCAGGGCAAATTTGCTCTATATGGAGAATTTATTCTAGGGAAGAAATGGTGGGATGGGCGATGCTCGGTCCGTGTGTTCACACTGGAGCGGAATGGTGGGATTTCAGGGTGGGCTGTAGAGGGGCAGCTCCGAAATGCATCACTGGCTAAAACCAGGCAGGTGTCTGGGCTCAGCAGAGATGTGAGGAAATTAAAAGGCCGAGGAGATGGGTTCTGTGTGTGATTTTATGGCAAGGAAAAGCTCTCGCTTAGGGACCGGCAGGAAATAGTGAATATCTGCCTTGCTAACAAATGGTGCTGATGTCCTTAGTCACGCTGACTGGAAGTGACCTGGTGAGAAATTAACTTTATTTATTATAGATTTCTTGTGCTGCTGGACATATGGCTAGACTGGTATTTAACGCTTTTATAGTCTGTGGGCTGCAGCTGGAAATGGAAGGCAATGATAATATAAAGATGTTTCTGAAGGTCCCCCACCATTTCCAAGAAAATAAACATGTTAAAAAAAGAATAAAGACTTTTGCAATGCAACATTATATAAAAGAACTCAAACAGAACTCAAGTGCTTAACAGGGATAACTTTTTGGACTTAAAGGTGACTTTTTTCTCCGTACAATTGTTCAATGAAGCCAGGAGAGGCTCAACCACACCCATTGGGGCATTTCTTGGTGCCCAGCCCCGCTTCACCCTGCCCAAGGCTTGCGAAATAACTGTGTCGCTGCTTTGAATTCTCACCTTGCTCCATGGGTTGACTGTGCCAAAAGGAGCAGTAGTTGGGGAACGTGATTTATGATCCCTGCAGCAAGTGCTGGGGACAGCATCCTCCTTGATCTGGGTGATTTGTGACACTTCACCCATCACTTAAGCTGCTGAAGTTGTTGCACTTGAGCAGAGCAAACTTGAGTTGAGTGGTGAAGAGGATAGAAATGAATTAAATCCAGTAGGTTCATGTTTTTCTTTGCCTGTCTACAGCTTGTTGAATATTCCCCTTCCTGGTTGGGAAGCGGGAATAGAGTTCACGGCGTCAGGAGCATAATCGAGCAAACGGCCTTTGCACTTATCAAGTGCCTCTGTTCTGCTTGGGCATTTAATCACCCGCAAAAGCCATTTATTGCCTCGTATACTCCTCTTCTATGAACATTAGCCCTTAAATACCTGGCATAATTAAAGGTGAAGCTGCGGCGCCGCGCTCCGTCTCCTGCCCGGGGAAGGGTAACAGATGAGGTGGGAGTTCTGGCGGAGTTCAAGGTGAGAGCCGTAAAGCCCATTTTCTGCATGTGTCAGGGACATTATTTTCGGAATGTCTAATTCTGCTGGCGAAAATTGAGGCTGGCTCGAATAATAATTCACGCTTAATGAACTTAGAGTTATAGCCCCGGCTCTGCGATTCCCTCCGTGCCTGGCGCAGTCGATTGGCCTTGTCAGATGTTTAAAGGATGGAGAAGAAATGACAAAAAGGGATTTGATGGAATTAGGCAGAATTCCCCCCCAAAAAACCTATTTCTTTGTGTTCAGATCCCAGTCTGGGAAGAAAGAGAGAAATTGGCCCCAGCTTTGGCTGTAATCCAGTCGGCTCCTTGATCGGGACTTTCCAGGGTTTAACCTTGTGCGTTCTTCCCGCGGCTCAGCTCTTCAAAAGGCTCGTGCCCTTTCTTTATGTGAGAGGAAAACAAACGTAAAGTATTGATGAAGGGTTAATTCCCAGCGCCGTGTTTAGGTAGCACATTCAAGGGCCTGCCCGTCACGTTCCTTGACACATCCTTGGCTACCCAACAATCAGATGTTCAAAGGCTTGATCATTAATGCAGTTATCCTCGGAACACCCCTTTGATAGCGAATTAATGGGCTGTGGTATGTAGAACATCAGACTATCGCTGCTGCTGGGTTTATACATGAACAAGCTATATCACAGGGAAATATTCACCCTCTGAGGTTGGGGAATGGACCGACCCCAAGCCACGTGGCAAATTATTGCAGGGAGGGAGCTAAATGTGAGTCTACCCCATGCTCAAACTATTAATGGTTCCTGGTTAAATACCGACCAGGCGACCTTCTTACTTCATGCACAAGAGGTTGAGGCATCATCTGCTGGTGGTAGAGTTGTGTCCACATGTGTTGTCCCGTGGTGGGTGAAACTTTGGCGCTAAGATAACCAAACATCTCCTTGGCAAAGTGCTAACGCAGATAATGTGGTATTTCATGCAAATTAAAGAAAACATGGGGCTTTTTGTGGTGTGGGGGGTGGTTTTTTTTGCTTTCTTCAGAGTTTGGGTGAAGTAGGAGTTCATATCAGGCTGGGCGAGTGGGGGTCATCAAAACCCCCTAATTCACAACCCTATTATCCACCCCTCCGCTTCCCAAACACGCCTCTAGTGCAGGATTGCTGAGCCCCGCGTCGCTTCCTAGAAGAACGGGGATTTTTCTTGCTGTTGGAAACACTAGACATCTGTATAAACAATTGTATTAAGCTGCTGTTGTAGTAATTGTGTTTGTACAGTGAAGCAAAAAGGCTCAGTTTACCCCTCTGCTGTCTGGAAATGATTCCTCCAGGTTATGTGCGAAGCGTTTTTGCAGTGTACTGATTTCATTCAGGGGGAATAAGGAAAAAAAAAGACACTATTACAATGACATATTCTTCCCCAATGGTAACTTTATCCCTTCTTCCGGCTCAGCGCAGAATCATAATTCATTTTGTCAGAAGGATAGCAAATAAATAATAAGAATAAATTGAGCAGATTATCTCATCTTTAAGCCATGCCCAGCATTCATCAAATCCATGCCAAGAAGCAAGACTTATCTGCAGTCCAATTGATCGTACCGGAACACCCACCTGAAGCTCCATTAGTGCACCTGGAGCCGCTCGCCCATCTCCCCGCTCCTCCGGCGCTTAAAACCACGAGTCATTAAAACGACACACGTTCCCAAAGCGTCTTTTATAGAAAAGGTCTGGTAAAAACGTATACGTTGCTATTTCTCGCCATTGATTTTTACTGAAAGGACCAAAACGCACAAAGGCTGGATTCGACTGGGTAGAACTTTGCTACTTGCGCTGCAGATGCAAAACCATCCGTTTCTTCTCTCACTTCAATGAAGTTTTAATAACAGATGCTGCGGGGAGTTTCTGCAGGACGAAGGTCTCATTACTCTTAGAGGAGATGCTACTGTACATTTACCAGGGTGCCGCAAAGCGTTATAAATAATTAACGTGGAACTACAATGAATAAACCTACTGCAGTCCTACTAATTGGTAAACAGGCATGTATTTCCCTGGGAGTGTATGAGAAGTATTAGCGCTTTCAGTGGGATGATTCACTTGTATAAATTTAAGCTTATGAATAATGGTTTAAAGGGTTGAGGCTTGCTTTTATTTATTTCACAGAGCTCAAAAAACGGTAGGTGCGTCATATGAACAAAGGTGAGGTTTGTTGCCCCAGAAAATATTGACTCTAAAGGCTCATCTAAGCTAAAACTGGAATGGAAGGAGCTAACTTTGTTAGCGAGCAACAATTATTTCACTGGAAGCCTGAAATAATGTTCACTGAACCTACTCTAAGCCCCCTCCCAAGTTATCACAAAGCAGCACATACTGAAATGCAAAATAAGGTTGTTAATTTGCAGTCGGGCTCTCAAGGTGTGCGTAACGAAGGTCTTGCCGGCAGCACGAGACTTGTCTCCTCGTACGGTTTTAATATGGATTTGACCTGATATATTTAAGCTGCAAAACATGCAAGGGTTGAATGGCTCCACTTCGGCTTGACTTAATTGGGAACGTGTTTAAGATTAAGCTGGAACAAGCCCTTATGAACTGAAATAGGTTCATGCTCACAAGTGTTTGCCCCCGTTTAGGTGTGTTAGTTTAATAACTGGCTCTTATGGAAAGGCGCAGGATCTTGCTGAGCTCCACACCCTCTGTTATTCCCTTAGGGTGGATGCCAGGAGCAATTTTCCACAGGTTTGGAGTTATCCTTGCGCAAAGGGGAGCGCAAAGTGGACATGAAACCATTACGGGGTTGGGGGTAAATGTGCTGGCGTGGGTTCTATGAGACAGAAGGGACGAGGTGAAAGAGAACGTGGCAGCGATGCCAAAGTGGGAAACGTTATCTAGATGGACTTTGCAGCGGGTACAGCCCAAAGTTATGCCGTGACTCAAAGAGGCAAGCTGCCAGCATGGTGGCACGCAACATTTCAAGACTATATATAAATATCTGACCTATTTCTTATGGATAGCACAATAAGGACTCGATCAAAACCCCATTGAATTCTGCAGGAGCCTTTCCATTGACTTCAATGGCTTTTGGATTGGCCCCTATAAATGGCTCTTGAGGAGAGGATAGTGGTGCATTTGCCTGCCTATTTTTATAATGTGTTTGATCACTCACTCGGTGATTTTTCAAACTTCAGCCGTTCGCAATGGGGAGCTAGTGCAAATTACAATGCTGGATGTCCAAAGAAATGTCTCTTAAAATTGAACTGAGACTCATAAAACAGATAAATGTGTTGGCATCCCATGGCCGCTGCAATGAAAGGAGAGCATTAACACTCATTAAAAGGGACAAGTCGGTGCCACGCTTCCAGTGACCCTGGCACGGAACCAGGAGGGTTTTGTCACTTTATTTTTCAGTTCTCCCAGCTTTTGGATTAGCGTAGGGCTTCTAGGATCAGTGGGGCCAGCTTGTCCCTGTCTTCTTTCTCAAAAAAGGGAGTTTTGGGAAGGTTCAAGCTTCCCAGAGCGTGGCTGCAGAGTAACATGGAGAGTTTAGTTCCTACCCTGAAGCACAAGGGCTTGTTTTATTCTGCCGCGGAGCTACCCAAGTTCTCACTGCTCGCCTAAGTCCTCCAGCCTTTCGGGTTCCCTTTTGAGCTCTTCTTTTTAACGCTACCAGTGCCAGGGAGGTTAATTGTGAGGAGGGACTCATCTCACACCTTTGCGCGGTGTTACCTGTTGGATTTCGGGGGAGCTCCTCTGTTTCTCCTCTTTGACAACTGGGAAGTGCTCGGCAGGTTTGTGGTTCGTGACTTTTCCATCAGCAGTTACAGCGATATCAAAATATCTTGGGAAAGTCACTTTTGCGGCACGTTGCCAATGGGTATCGTTGTCACAGGCTGGAGCATTGTATTGCAGACTTATCTTTTTGTCTTACTTTATATAATAAAAAAACCCTCGGAATCAAAATGAAAGTGTTCAGTGAGGTCAAAAGACTGTTCCTGGGAATATTCTGTGATGTGCAGGAAATTCAGTGTTTCAGAGTTTTGCCCCAGGTATCGCCCCAGATTTCAAAGCCTCGGAATTTCTTATAAAAGAGAATTTACATGTTTTGACTTTGGTTTCTTTTTTTTCTCCCCGGGGAATGAAGATGTCTGGTTTTACTCCTATTGTATCACGCTCATCTAGACAGTAATGTTCAATCTTTGTCAGACCTAGAAATTTTCAACTGGAGGCACAGAGCATTTGAGAAATATTATGTGCATAGATTGCTTTATATGATAATAATGGAGTCTCTTTTTATTTTTTTGAAGCCTTTTGTGCCCGTCTTTAGGAGCAGGCAGTGGATTAGTTGTGTAAAGCTGGCTTGAGGGTTCCTCATCACGTCTCAATCAACTTGCTGGGTTTTGCAAGGACGCCGGCTTGGTCTGCCACCCTTATTTTTTCTCGGCTATATCTCAACATTTGGTCCAGCCACTATTTCAAGGAATAGACAATAAGTTTTTGTTGGAATAAGGGGATCTGAGGCTCCTCCACAACCTGCAGCGGGATGTCACCTTCTCAATGTCACCACCCATCCCAGGGCTCATCATTTACTATCTGCCGGAGTTAATCCCCCTTTGATATGCAGAAGGGGTGAGTCCGGGACAGCCGTGTCCCCCGTGCCCGCTGCGCTGGAGATGACCAAGGAATGTATTTAATATCTCCTCCGTGTCCTTCCGCTCTAATTGCTCCCCAGCAGACCGGCTCCGTCACAAAGTTTCCTGCCGTCGATATTCAGGGATATTCAGTTCAAGAGCTGTTTTGGGGAGGCTGTGGTGGGATGAGACAATTCCCTTCCAAATACACAATTTTTCCCAGGTCACGATGTCCTTTTCTGCAATTTAACCTGATTTTTCTCAACAAATCCAGCCTTTCTGTTGCTTAAGCCAAGCAGGGAAAACTTCTCCATCAGACCTATGGGAGTTTGTGTCTATATTTGCCTTCTAAAAAGAAAAACCCCACTGATGAACCCAAAAAGCAGTGCCTGGCCCAAGGAGCAGGGCTGGTTAAAACCCTCCTATCTTTTTTACATTCCATTGGTGTTTCTAGATCTCGTGAAAGGCTGAGATTATTTTGACCATGAGGAATTTTAGCAGCTGTGCTTATGTATTTAATGCAGAGGATGCTCTTTGGAACGCTTTTCTCCTTTCAGGCATTCAATATTGCTGGGTCGATGCTGGAATGGGCAGTTAGACTAACCAAAGACTTTAAAAATATATATATATAAAATAACTAAGTGATTAAGAATGATATACTTAACTCAGTTTGGACAGACGGCAATTTCTCAAAGATCTGCTCGATAGAGCTGAATGGGGAATCAAACTGGTTTTATACCCTTTTTAAAACAGTTGAGAGAATTATGTCCTGCGCTTAACTTTTAAGTCCCTCCGACCTGCTCACGTGCGGGATCTCGTATTTCTGTGTGATGGGCTTGTCTGTCGGCGCTGGCCTTGGGGACCATAAAGTGCTGCTGAGCCTGGTCCTTGTGTCCCCATCTGTCCCCATGGGTCCCCATCTGTCCCCCGGTCCCTCCTGCGCCGGGTCTCAGGGTCCGCTCTGCTGCGGCTCCTCCTCCATTAGCCACAGCGGGACTCTTGTCATGATTGAAACGCGCTGTTTTTCGCCTAAAGGAGAGCTGAAAATTAAGCGAACTGATCTGTTTAAACCTTTATAAATACGTGTTTAATATCTGCTTAATGTGAGAGGGAATTTATGAGCCGTTAAGTGATGCTAGATCGTTTTTATAAGAATAGAGAAGTCTAGTGGGAAAACTTCCTCCTGGGACATAATCTCATGTTATTATTTTTTTAAGAGACAGAGAGAGATTTAATATGTTATAGTTGACGTTTTCAGTGACATTGGAATATTTCCTATGCGGGAGCTTTCACAAGTGCTTTTTAAATCTTTAATGGTTTAAGTTGATGAAATCCTTATGACAGCGGTAAGGATTCCGCCTCCTGTGCAGATGGGGAAACTGAGGCACAGATACAGAGACGGGCATGGCCAGGACTCGTGCTCTTGGTTTATGGTCATCCAGCCACTTCATGGCTTTCCTCCAAAATGATGAGACAACTCCATGCTTGGCATCTCATTGGCAGCCTCCTGCTCCTGCTTTATTCCCATCAGGTTTTTTCCTCCTTATTTTCTCTTACTTATTTTCCCCTTTCCCCCCTCTTTTCTTCTTTACCTTTTGTGTGAACACCACCAGTGAAATCCCTGTTGCTCTTCCAGTTTGCTTCTAACGTTTTGAGTATTTCCGAAAGAGACCCAAATATCTTTGATCCGAAACTTCGCTATTTTCTCTTCTTTCCTAAACCTGCATTTTGAGGAGAATACAGATTGATGGGTGGAGGATGGATGGGCAGTTTTTATCTCATCAGCTCCTTCCCATCAGAAGAACTAACTGGATGCTGAGTTATTTTTCCAGCTCCGTCCCCATTTTCCCCCATTCCCAGGAACTGGGGGTACCAGGGGGTCACAGCATCCCAGTGGGATCCTTGTGCCAACACCCGTCCCATGTGGAGCAGCAAAATACTGAAACTCCATGGCAGAGCAGGGCTATCTCGGACTATCGGCAGCCGATTGTTGGGTTTCTTATGAATAATTAAAAAGAAAAAGGGAGGAAATAGGCAGAGAGAGCTGAAGAAATAATCTTTTTACATTTTAATCTGAACAGTTTTCAAGCGGTTTGATAAGGCGGGTTGTAGAAATGTCAGCTTCCCCTTATCTCTAATTGACTTAAAGTAGAAGCAGCCTTTAATCCTTGCATGCAGAGGAGCTTCTGATGGGGAGATGAGGGCAATTGATTTCTGCCTTTTTAATTAACAGTCTGGCTGCTTTTAAAAACAATAGGGAGGAGGGAAGGGGCGAGGCACATGGTGACATTTGGAGCTGGTGGCGTGGGCCGGGTGATGGCCATTGAGAGAGCTTGAGATCCTGTCCAGTTTCCAGAGAGCTAGGCCGGACTGGTCCCAGTTTAAGAAGGGAATTTGGGGATTCCTGCAGGCCTGTGGCATTAAGCAGGCGGTGAGGATTAAGATTATCGGCCCGGCTGTGCCACACTTCCCTGAGCTGGGGATTAGGCTGGGCTTAGGCTGCGGGAGAGGATGGAGAGTGCCAGGCTGTCCTGGGTCACATCCCTCCCCACTGCATGGGGACAAAGCCGGGGGGTTTGGAGAAGGGTCTGTGCTACCCTCATCATCTGCATCCTTGCAGAGAAACTCCTTGTGCAAATAAACCTCCTCCTGGAGCTGCTGGGGTGAGCAGGAGCCTGGTTTTGGTAAGGACAGGGCAAAACGGACCCCTTGGATGTCTTTGCTTTGCAAAGCTTTCCTCTTGCCTCCTGACCTTGCCGTAGCACCTCCAATGCATGCACATACATGTGGGATACACTCTTAACTAGGGTGCAGGGGTATATGCCAAATGCTTTGTGCACAAGCAGCCAAGGAAACAAGAGGTTTGCTTGGCATCCCGGATCCCCAGCATCACATCAACGAGCTCCACGAGTCAACAGCCTACCGCAAACCCCAGATTTTGCTCGACAGGACGCGGGCAGCGCCGGAGGGTGGGAGATTTCTGCTGATGCGGCTCTTCCAGCTGGTTTCTGGGTGGGCGAGCAGCACAGATGTGCTGCCGACAATGGCTTTGGCAGCGGGGGGAGCTGGGCTGCTGTGACTTTTATGGCTCCATTTGCTGTCCTGCTGCAAATACACTCACTCTTGTCCACTTAAGTGTCAGCCACGCAGCAGAAAGGGTTGTTTATGCAGCACTTAGTAACATCTACGGGGTAATGGGCTGTGCAGAAGACCCTGAGATAATTGGTAAAATGTCTGGAAGTGGATTAGCTGCGTGTCTAGGCGGCGGATATTTGGAAATACATACATACGTTCAATCTTTAAATACATATTAGGCTGAACTCCCATTTCTCCCAGGGATTGCGGAGGTGGGGTTAATGTTGTATGAATGAAATGGGTTAAAATCTCGTATCTACTTTGCTCAGGCTCTTTGTGGAGTAGGTCAGGCCATTATCTGCAGTGCCGCAGCTCCCCTGGGTTTCATCCTGCTCTCTTGTATCCCTCGGCCTTCTTTTTACTATTATTTTCTTCCAAGCAACCTGCTCTGCACCAGCGGGAGGTAAAGCAATGAGTAAACGTGCCTGCCCAGGGGTGCGAGCTGCTCCGTACCACCCAGAGCAGGAGATGGAAGCTTCCACATGTGGGTTTTGGGGCCATATCGAGCACCCCAGCTCTGCACAGACCCCCAGGGATGTACAACCGAACTTCCCATTGCTCATTATATTCCAGGAGCTTTCAGTAAATTGTTTAATGAGCTTCCTGGGAGGCTGAGCAGAGTTTGGAGAGGAGATGTAGAAACGGGGAATGCTTTTGATTTCTGAAGAACCATCATGAGCAGAAGGTGATTTGGGGCCAGAGCATCACTCTTGATGCTTTGGTTTGGAAACTGGGCTTAAAAATTGAGACCGGCCCCGCTCTCAATGGGGTTTTAGCCCAGGACGCAGCTTTGCAGGACCTGCATTGTAGCACTGTGCAAAGGCGTCGCGAATCGCAATGCGTTGGCCATCTAGTCCTAGCAATGTGTTTTCCCAGTGGTTTACAGGTATCAATTTTTCCACTTTTAAAGCTCCCTAATAATTTGTAATTTCTTAATACCGTGTGCTGTGTCTCTGCTTCTGACAAATCAATTTGTTACGGGTTATATCTGCTGCTGAACCGTGATGGGGAGGAGAGGAAGAGCATTTCACATTCCCTTTCATAACCTAAGGGTTATCGAGTCAGCCACCAAAATGCCACAACCTACCGTGACGGGTATTTGAAGAAAAAAAACCCAACAACAGAGTAATTGAGTAGCAGAAACTCTAAAACACATCTGAAATGATGAAGTGAAGTGCAAGTCCTGCTTCCCCATGTAACAGAAAAGCTTTAACCTTGTGTAAGCCGCTGGTGGCAAGAGCCCACAATTTGATTTATATTGTGCAGTTCTAAATAAATATGATAATGCTGCCAAATATGCCCAGAGAAATCTTCACCAGCGTCATCCTCATTGCCTGCCAGGAGAAATGAAAGGGGGAACAAGCATAAGGGTGGGAATTGCACAGAAAAATGGGAATTAGACTTCCAAAATCATCTAGATCCTTTGGGAAGTGTTCTCGTGATGTTGTAGATGGGCACGGGGTTCCCATGCTCAAATCTCAGTGTGGGTGTAAATTGATGGAGCTCCAGTGGCTTCATTGATTTCACGTCAGGATCCGGCCCGAGGGGCTTTTTTCTTCAGCCAGCCTGAGATTTTCTTGCAGCTTTGTGGTTCGGTATAATTAACATCGGGGAGGAATTAAAGGGGTCTTGGGGGAGAAAAAGCGAGATCTGAAGTTTAAATAACAATTTAGTTTCAGCACAATTAAAAATAAGCTGCTTTGTGATTACTGGGGGTGGCTGCTTACATGGAGAGGAGGTTTTGGGGTGTGTTTAGTGGTGTAAACGGGAGCTCTGGGAGGTGAAGGCAGAGATGAGCAAGGAAAGGGCAGGAGGCTGCGTGAGGACTAAACCTGACCCTGGGCTTCGGGGAATAAATCCGAGTTGGATGAATAAGACAAGTTGTATCACGTAGAACTCAGCAATTCAAGTGCTTGCTGGCTCTGAGCATCCTTGTCATCCTTTGTATGCAAATTGGGACACATCCAGGCTCCAACTCCTTCAAAATAAAACCCCCAAACCACTCCAGAAAATCAAATATTGTGCAGGTTGGGTGCTGAGACCCTCTTGAAGCTGATTGGTATCAATGGCCGTCTGTGAATCCCCCGCGATTTCTTTAATTGCTTTATTTTCACTGCTCTGATTGCATCTCGCAATATAGCGTTTGAAGGCAGGGAAAACTGAAGCAAACAGAGATTGTTCTGCACCAAGTCAATGCTCCAGTTGCCCAGCAGCGAAGCGTTTGGGGGAACCTCAAACCTCTTCAGGTCTCATTTTGAAGTACAGCCAAATTTTTACAAATTTGCGGCAAATCAAGGGGGTTTATCCTTCGGATGGGGTGAGTCTTCATATGCACCAAATATAGCCCTGAAATAGCTTTTTTGGGGGGTCTCGCCCATCTCCGCTCTGGCAGGAAGGAGCGATAGAGTTCTTAGGGAAATGGCAAAGTGAGATATGTATGAGTGATGAAAGGGAATCTCATTGTAACCAGGGTTTAGCTGAACTGTGGAAGTTCACTGGTGGAAAATATCACCGGCAACAGTTGAACGAGGGAGTGAATGAAGCTCATTGCTTAGAAACTCGTGACAGGGCAGTTTTGGGGGGGTGAAGATGCTTTGCCGCATCCCTCCCGAGCACCCCCTGACACCTCATCCCCGCCGGTGAGGGACCAGCAATAACACGAAACCGCAATGAATTCATCAAAGCTCAGCCAAGGAATAAAACCTGCTTATTTCCCTGCACTTTGTTGGTGGGAGGCAGCGGAGTCCCCGTTTTCACTGGCTTTATGAATTTCCATATTTATTACTTGTTTTGTGCCGCAGGGGGGGAGGACGTTTTGCAATTGGGAGGATGCGAGAGGTTTGGAGCTGCTGCTCCCGCATCTTTAGGGTGGTAGCAGCGTTTGGGTAATGAAATAGAATCTGTTCAGGTGGTGTTTTAGGGTTTTATGTGTGTGATTGCGCGTTCTCTGTGGTTTTACGTGATGGTTTTATTTGGGGATAAAACCCTGAAGCACAAACGCAGCTTCTGCTTTGTTTTAGGGGGCTACGCACATGGGAATAGGGTGGTTTGGGAATTTTTAGGTTCCGAATGGCGGGTGGTAAGCAGACATTGAGAGAAGTTGAGTGCAAAGTGACCCTAGACTTCCTTTCCTAAATTCCCAAGGGTTCTCATAAATATGGTTAAATGCTGTGAGCTCGGTGCAGGTCTGTGCAAACTCCTGCTGCTCCTTCCATTCCTGAGTTGATGGGGACCTTTGCATGAAAATAAACATGCGAGGCTTATAGGAAGCTTGAAAATCTTAGTTTTAGAGACCAGAAGGCAAGTGGAGAATGAAGCAGGAGAGATCTCTAGGCTGTAGTCTCTCCAGACTTATATGAGAACTGGAAGTCCCTTTCTCTCCTAATATTTTTCCCTTTTTAAGGAGAATTTGATCCAAATGATCTCCACATGAGTAGTTATTTTGTACAGTTTGTGTCTTCAACACACACTCAGAAGAAATGTTGCCGGCTTCTATTAGTTATCACCAACTTGTGATAGGGGAATGAGTATCTCAGTTGCCTTTTGATTTCTCAGAGCTCACTTAGTGATTGATTTTGGACCTGGAGTTATTGCAGTGGTCGTTTCCCCCGCGGTTTTTACACGATATAGTTGGTGGTCCATCTGGCAAGGAATTTGGGCAATGGTGGTAATTCTGTTCCTTGCACAGAGCTTTGCATCCAAAGCTGAGATTGAGCCTTCTGGGCATTGCAGTTGCCCAAATAATGAATAATCTTAGCAAAAGTCAAGAGTACCCGATAATTGGGCAGTGACATACTTTGCGTTGGAAATTCTCGTGCAATAGACTTGTTCCTTTCCTTTATTGACCCTTGATTAAATTTTTGTAACAATTACGAACCGATAATAGGCAGCTATTGATTTCTGTGGAGGGTGAGTATCAAGATTTAGTGATGTGAGAGTGGAAGTTATTGACTCTGAGGAGAAAAATAGCGAGGATTGAGTGGGGGGTTGCCCACCGAGGCGTGATGATTTGCATGCCCGATTGGGCTGATTTAATGTCTCTCCAGCCCTCGGGATGGACCGAATATAGAAATACAGCACCTTGGTGCATGGACCCGCCTGGCGACAGCTATTTCCTCCTGCTGTGTCATCAAATGTGTTTCAAGACTAGAAATCTAATGTATATCTAAATTAGAACCGCTTTTGTAGGAATCGAACCTTTTATTGGCAAAATCCCATTTTGGTGAGTTGCCAAATTGGTGGAGAAGTTGAGACCAGCCAAAACAAAATCCCTGCAAATGGTTCCTTTTGGAGTTTTTGCAATTAAACTCTTGTGTTGAATTCAGCTTTTCCGTTTCGGAAAGTGGTTTGTGCTTTTCTTCAAGGTCTTTCCCTTTCTGTTGCTTTTGGGGAGGAAAAAGTGTTTGTGAACTCGCTTTTCATCTCAAAAACTCCTCTAAGATCCCACTCTCGTGCCTGTTGCCTTTTCAATTTGAGGCTGCGTGTGTCGTCCTGGGCGCTTGAAATTAAAAAGTGCTTTGAAATAGCACCTGTAACGCCATTGGAAGGATAATAGAGGACTGGAAATAGGCTGCTGCTTCTCCAAAGTGACAAGAACTTGCTCTTGAGCTGCAGATGTGGATGGATCTGCAGGTGATTTGTCTCCTCCATCGCCCGGGTGGACGTGCCAATAGGTGGCAATCTCTCCACGCACATATATTCCTTTATTTGCAGGGGCTAATGTGGGAATTTTACATGCATTGATGTGGTGGGACTCAAAGGCAAGGAAAAGGGGATTTCATCCTTTATTCATTGTTGCTTTAGGACTTCTTGTCAAGTTTGGTGGCTTTGCAGGGAGGGTGCGATGGAGAAGGGGGACAAACCAACTTCCCTGTACCTTTAAGAGCCTTCATTGGCGTAATGGGATCCTTGATCTTGCGGCTGCATAAATCACAGGCAGCCAGTTCAAGTCAATTCATATTTTTGCAGTTCGTTAGCAGCTCGGGAGGAAATTGCATTTATTATAATTGCCTCTAATTGCACCAGATTAGTGATTACAATTATTGATGGTGGCTGATTATTCATTAGGCTTCAAATCAATTCCCCTGCTTCATCATGTCCCAAAACTGTAACTCTGATGAAAAGAGAGAGAGGTCTGGAGGAGTCCACATCCCCGCTCCTGCCTCCACAAGTCGTGTGAAATCAGCCCTCGGAGCTAATTAGTGCCTTGATGAGATGGGAAAGGTCACTAGCCAGGACTTTGGGATGCTTTCGGTGGCCAGGAGCTGATTCAAGTCCGCATGGTTGGGGCTTTGTCCTATCTCGGGTGGTTTCGACTCTTTTGCGCCGTGTCTGAGGTTCCTAGAAAACAGTTGCAGTAAGTCCTGCAGGATTTGTGGTCCTGACACCACCCCGAGAGGCAGGAGGGCAGTTGGAACAGTGAAGCGAGGGGAGCGGCTCCCCCAGCGCAGCCCCCGCTTCCCCACGCTGGCGGCCCCAGGTGCAGCAGCCACCTGCCTCACCTCCCCGAGATGCTTAATTGTCACCGAAGCTGCCTGACTCGCATAATAACAGGCGCTTCGGGTCGAAAACGTCCCCGAGCAGCAACGCGCCAGCCTGCTCGGATATTCAGCTGAGACACTGCGTGATGCACAAGTCCGGGTTTGCGAGGTTATTGCTGCCTCCTTCCTTCTGCCCATCCTTCAAGAACTGCCCAAGCTGGAGGTTCCTTCAAAACCCCAAGCTGTCCCAGTGCCAACTGGCTCCTCTGCAAATCTTAATTATATTTATATTTATAATTAATATAATTATATTTATATTGCACTGTTGGGGTGATGACACTGGAGATAGTGTTGAAGAGCTTGAACTTGTTCCCAGGAGCGATGGATGGGTCGGGAGCCACCCCGGGGCTAATGTGTCAAATGTGTGCAATTGTCTGTAGCATTTTGGTAATGCTGTGGAGGTGTCTCCTCTTCCACCAAGGTGAGAAATAACTCAAAACCATTGACCTGAAGTCATTTTTAAGGCCGGAAGGGTGTTCGCAAAGGGAAAAGACACCCTGATATTTACAAGTCTTCTCATTTTTGAGGACTAGACCTGCTGAAGGTGTCAACAATACGGTGAGCACCTTCCACAGGTTTGCATGGGATTCGTTGCCGGTAACACAGATTTGCAGAAAGTGAGTTTTGAACACGTCTCTTTGAAAACTTGAACTTGCAAAAGTTAAAGAAAAAAATAAGGTACCGGTAGGGAATAAAAATGGCATCATCAGAACCTTTCTAGTAAAGTAACACAGCTTGAACTTCACTAATGAGCCCGAGAGTTTAAATATAGATATAGATAGATATATATAACCTTTATAACTTCGAAGTGTTGGCAGCTGGATGTCTTTGGGTTTTGGATGGGCTACAAACGCACACCATTTGGTGCGATGTTTGATGTCCACTATTTACTCCAAATTTTCTCCATCTCGCTACCTATAGTTTCATTGCCAGAAGCTCCTGTTCATTTTACGGCACCGTCCCGCGCTCAGAAGTGACATGAAGTAGGTGTCTAGTTTACAGAGCCAGCTGACCCTCATCTCTTCCAATTTTCAGCAGTTTTTCCCCAATATCCCCACTCCCAACCACCCCAGTGCCACTGTTGGTTTTCTGATGGTCTTTGTGTCGCTTGAATTCATAGCAGGTGATTCCCCCACCCCAAATGTGGAAGTATCCATTTTAAATTGTATATGAGGTAGAAATGCTCTGCAGGAGGAAAATTGAAACGAAACACTTTGAGTTTATTGAAGAGATGGGAATTGACAATTCTTTTGTTTTATTTTTTATGCCATCCCTTGGGTTTGGAAAGCAGTGCTGTTTAATCGCATGAGCCATTTCGGTGCATGTGATTGCGCTGAATTTTGGGCTGTGTTTTCCAGTTTGGGGGGAGAAAAGAGGGTTTCGAGGGTGCTTCTGCACCGGCTTTGTGTGGGGTAAAAAGGGAGGATCTGCTGATGTTTATTCCTGGCTGTGCCGCTGATCTCATGGGAGCATCAGGGAAGCGCTCCGTGCCTCAGTTTCCCCTTTCAACACAATTTCTCCTTAGCATTAACACCACCCAAGCGTGCGGGATGTGACTGGGGCACAGCCCAAGAGGGGAAGGAGCAATTTGGAGGAGGGAAGAGTCTGGAAATAACTTTTGCTCAGTGCCCAAATCTCTGATAACAACCAAAAGCGCTTCGGAAAGGTCCCAGATGCTCGGGGGCTGCCCAGCCGAGCGGGACGGAGAGACGCGTGATACAGCGATGCGGTGCTGGGGAGCGACAGCCTTGTCACGCTGACTTATGATGGATGAGGATAAAACCTATTTCTCATCGGCGGTGGGAGGATGTGAAGTGTAAAGAAGGATGCACCGGGAGTCTCCGGGCGATTCGTCTTGTGTCGGGCACATTTCTGGAGTCGGTGGAGTTTGCGCCAGCGAAGCCAAAAGGCACAAAAAAAAGAAGGAGGGGGTGGGGAGAAAATTCATTATGTGAAGGATAATCTCGCTGGGAAATATCAAAATGTCAGCAGCACCCCAGATAGGGTTAGAGGATGGAAATTAAGTGGGGGCTTTTGTCAGTGGTTAAAGCAGGCGTGGATCGGAGCGGCGCGGGATGGGGGATGTGGGCTGCATTTTGTGCTTAATTTATTATTTTAGGGATGGGAAAAAAAATCTGACACCCCTACTCCCCAAGAGCTGCTTTTCACCCCTCGGGAATTGCTGTAAATCTCAGGGTTGGTTTTGATTTTTAACTGCAAAAGATGGTGCGCCTCTGCTGGCGGAGCAAGGGTTGATGAGCTCCCCGTTTGGCTGCTGCTTCTGGCCCCATTAAAGCAGTTTGGAGCCCCATTAGCCAAGGGGGTGAGCGGGCTGCGAGATCCTTGCTGTTATTTGCACAACTGGAAACAGCTGGGGCAAGGGCCTCATTGCATCCCTGGCACAGAGGGGACCAATTTCCCGCAAAAGGCCTCTGCTCTCATCTGCTCTGCAATAGCTGTTTGAAAGCAAGTGGAGACGAGCCCTGCCAAATAGGAGAACCTTGAATATTCTTCCTAGCCAAGATACTTAGGGGGTTTTAGTGTTTTATCTCATCCTAGAGTGAATTTCTGTGGTTGGAGAGCATCACCAAGCTGCCCTCAGCATCCCCGCGGGAGCCGGGGAAGGGTCCGCGCTCAGGGCGCTTCCCGGTGCCTTGTTTTCCATTTGGTAAATCTGAAAAAGCCGTTTTGCTTGGAGAAATCTCCTGGGTCAGGTGGCAGCAGTAAATAGCCGGGGCGTTTAGGAATGATTGAGCCATTATTTCCGAGTGTCACCAAGGCTGCTGCCCCGGCAGCGCGTCTGGCAGCGCTTGCCGCTCGCTACGCGCATGGCGGAGAGAGGAAGTTTATTAGCTGCGGTCCCAGGGCACGGTATTTGGTGTAGCAGTTGGGGCTTGACACCAAATAAAAATCCCCTATTAAAGAAATCAGGTTAATTTACTGTGTGAAATGAACCAACTTAAACTGCTCCCAAACAGACAATATATATTGTACTTTTGCAGTGGGAGTGGGGAAAAGGATGGGAAGGCTCTGCAGCAGGTTCTCGGTGTCCTCGTGTTGTTTGTTGGGCTATGAGGGCTCCTCTCTGCCTTCCCGTGCCCATCCATGGGGTAAAACCCTTCCCAGAGAAAGCCGGAGGACCAGTTCTGATGGCTGATGGATCCCTGGGATCTCAGCTCTGTTCTCCTGCATCCCCAGGATATCGATCCACACCACAGGTGTGAGTGCCGCTATTTTCTCCACTGCCCTGTTAAGCGAGGCTTATTTTTGCCGAATCCTTCAACAAAAAGACGGTCTCCTCTACAACCAGAGACACCCTTCTCCTCCCAGGAAACCGTGGTGCAACTTGGAACCGATTAATAATACACAAAGGGATGATGCAGTCGGACAAAGTGCGGCGGTTTCCTCGGCTAGCTTGCGTTACGCTTTTATTAAGCGAAGGAGAAGGAGTGATTTTTATAGCCTGCAGCGTCTTGTTTGCAGATTATTTTCCAAAGATGCTCGGTAGAATATCAATTTGCCTGCAATGAGAAATCCCGGCAGGTGCTGCCTGGAACAGAGGAGGGTGCGCAGGTCGTCGCGATTCCTCCTGGCATCGGTGTGGGCAGGATTGGAGCTGCTGTCATGGGATGGAGATGGACCTTGGGGCTGGGGAGAGGCTGTCAGGGTGGGCATAGGGCTGGGGAGGTTGGGGGACTGAGGCAAAGCCCCCCGCTTGTGCTGTTCCGTTGCCTGCAGCCCCCTAAATCCAGATGTTTTAGCAGAAGCACAGATGTTCAGCGCTGCGCATCCAGGTTTCAATGGCATCGTGGGGAGCGATGGATGCTGCAGCGGCTGCGGTTTGGCCGGGGAACAAGGAGAACAGCCCGTGTGTCAGATGGCAGAGAAGGGCGAAAGGAAAGGAGAATAAAGAAGGGGGAACCAGAGTAGCAGGATGACTTGCCCAAAGTCAAAGTGCGGCGTGTGAGGAGGGAGCCAGGCAACCCCGACCTGTCTGCTGCATGGGGCTGCTCCAAGGAAAAGCATCTTTTCCTCTCCCTCCGCCATCCTTTTGAGCCCCCAGTCGATGGAGGGTGCAGACAGACTCCACCATCAAGCAGAAGCTCTCCGAGAGCCACAAAGCTCAATCAGCAGGAGAGGAACAATCCAGGCGCTGGCGGTCTCGGAGCTCTTGTGCTGATGAAGAAGAGCAGGGTCCGGACAAATCTGGAATAAGAAATCAGCTGCTGGGGAGGAACACCTAGTGACCTAGCTGGGGAAAGAGGCAAAAAGTTCTCCTCTATTACTGCTGTGTCTTTTCAGAGCATCTTTAATCATATCCCGCATCATCTTCATCAGAGGGCAGGCGCTAATCAAGGCAGCTGGCTGGGGATGCTGCTGCTGCTCTGTGCTGCTGAGGCTGGTTTTGATGGGATAGTCATGAGAGTAGCTCTGGAGCGCAGGGAATGTGGTTTGGATGGATTTGCCTTTTCTTTTGTAGCCACTTAGGAGCTGGCTCATATTGTGCTAAGGACAGGATTGAGATGCTCTTGCGCAGGGAGCCAACAAAAGACAAATGCAATGTAGTCTCTTATTTATTTTTTCTCTCCTGCCTTCTTTCTTTCTAGTGGTAAAATGATAGAATTTCATGCAGTCAATTGAGGCTATTGAGTTGTTTTGCCACTAAAGTGCTGGAGCATTGACTGTATAGATTCACCGTGTCCCTTCGGAATAACATCCCTTTTAACAATGTGCCATCAAGGGAGAGCTGTGCCGGCTTTAAAAGGTTTTCCAGGGTTGTATTTCTCTCTCTCTCCCCCTTTATTTCCACTCGATGCACTGAAATCAGACCTGAAGCAAGTTTCGAGGGGAGCAGGAGGCCGGGAGGGAATCGGTTGTGCCCGTGCTCGGCTTTATGGCAAGACACCAAATCAAAGATTTGCTCTGGGTTGGAGCCCTGTTGGGATGCTCGTCTCTTTCCTTCTACTCCATCACATTGCACGATTAAAACGAGCTTTTTCTCAGAAGAGTAGCTTTGCTATGCGTCACCTGGTGCGATGTCCATCACCTGTACATCACCTGGTGTGATGTACATCACCTGTATGTCACTTGGTGTGAAGTACATCACCTGGGACTGTCCCTGCTCTTGGACACTGGGCATCTCCCCGCCGTGTCCCCCACCACCCCATCCATGCTGCAGATCTCTCCTTGTGTCCTTGCAGTGAGATTTATCAAGCCCAGCTTTCCAAATCCCAGCTTGTTTTAACCTTCAGTCCTTGCTTTCCTGGCTCTTCGGTGTGTGTGCTTTTAATAACTGTAACCCATCTGATAATGTTGTTATAAATTAATGATCTGTTTACAACCTTAACTCTGTTTTAATGAAGACTTTTTTTTTGTTGAGGAAAATAAAAGCTGCTGTAATTATACCATGTAACTGCAGGGTTTTATAGCCAGTGAACTCATCCAACAAGCAATTTCGATTAGTTTATCCAGGCAAATATTCTAGTGTTGATTTCATATGTATAAAAACCACACAGCTACTTCCGTAAAGAGCAGAAATAATTATTCCTGGATCCCTGTGTGTCTGTGTCTCGAGAGCAAACTCATGCTGGATTTTCTGATGTCTAAGGAAAGTTGAATTCACGCTCCTGCCTTTCTCTCAGTAAGAGCATTAATAGTATCTTCCGTATGACTAGCGGCCTATTTTCCCCAAACTTGTGTCTTGGAGATAAATGTGTCCTTCTGTCAGATTTTATTGAAAATGGGTTATGAGGTTTAGAAACCACTAGAGATGGGGAAAGGAAAGAGCCGGGCAGGCGCTGCCGGTGTGTGAGCCTCATTTCCTCAGGAAACCAGGCTGAAAATACTTTGGGTGCCATTAAAAAGTTGGAGCTGCCGGTGGCTGTTGTTTGAGGGCAAAGCCTCAGAGATGTTCAGAAGCTGGTTCCAAAGTGCTTTGGTTCAGCCTGTGTTTTCCAGAGTGCTCAGCTTGGACAGTTGGACAAATTCCTGCATTTCCAAGGAATTTCTTGAACGCATCGGAAAATTGTAGCTATTTCTTGAGGTACCTACGTGGAGCCAGATCCACCAGCTCCTTGTGAAGATGTTGACCATCACAGACTCTGGTACCTTCAGTTCATTTTGCATGCATGTACGCGGGAGCATGTGTTGCCAGATGTCCAGAAACATCTGTTGGACTGGTAAAATTGGGTTATTGTTCCATGATGCTGCTACAGAGGAGTAGACAGGGATGGTGACGCATCCCAAGGATGGTGACCCATCCCAAGGATGGTGATCCATCCCTTCTTCACCTCCTTCACCCACCATTGGCCATGGAGCTCCTCAGCTTTCTGCTCATGTTAGACTTGCAAGTTTAAAAGTAACCAGCGCTGGGCATGAAATATGAATTCTACCTAATGAGGGCATTGGAGATTCACTGCCACCGTCCCTCCATTTCACACCTGGCATAAAATACACGAGGTTTGTGCCTTGGCAGTCCTGGGGTTGCCACCTACCTGGTGTTTCTTTGTGGAACCTCCTCATCTCCAGGGTACAGAAAGAAATGAGTTTCCTGGAGATTTTGCTTATTTTATTTGGGCTTTTTTCTGTGCGGTTGGACCTGGGTCTTCCTTGTGGATTCTCCATGTTACCACAAGATCAGTAGCAATAGTAGGGGAATATAATAATAATAATAATAATAATAATAACAACAACAACAACAACAACAACAGCAACAACAACAACAAGTTATATATTATATTATATATTTTATATATATTATAGATTATATATAAATATATAATATTTATATATTATTATAATATATAATATATTGTATATTTTTATATATAATATATATAATATATATTTTATTAATTATTATTATTATTATTATTACTACTACTACTACTACTACTATTACTATTACTATTACTACTACTATTACTATTATTATTATTATTATTATTATTATTATTATTTCTTGTCAGACTGTACAGCGGGGACGTTCTCTCCTGTCTGGCACACTGGCCCGGGCGCATTGAGCTGCTTTCCTTGCTCCGCAATCAATTCCTCCAACTCCAGCCCCCTGTTGCAACAACAAAAAGTTGTGCAAAAGCGTTTCCCGCCCCTAAAAATCCATTACTGTCCCTGTCACTGTCCTTTTCTCATGGTTGCCTTTTTTTTCTCCCTGGGTTCAGAGAGGCTGTTCTCCCATACTGATTATATTTTGCCAAGTGTCAGCCCGCAGGACTGAGGGTTATTATCAGTATTTGAACAGCTATGAAATAGGCTCCTGGCCATGACTGGGGCAACATCCTTCCTTGTGTCCTTGTGATGGGCAGGAGAGTCCATATAATTAAAAATACTAAGCACACACGGAGAAATTGGGGTTCGGATTGGAGTTTACCCAGCTCTTGGTGGCTCTCCCCAAGAACTCAATTCTCTATGTGTGGGATGAGGTCCCCCGATGCTGAACCAGGACCACAGGGACAGTGTCATTGCCAAAGCTTCTTTTAGATCCGTCATCACATCTTTAAATTCCTTCTAAGTGCAGAGCTTCAGGTGGTGTTTTCCTATCATTTAATTTTACTTATTTATACTTGTTTTAATTCCCAAATGGTGCTAGTATCTGAACCTTGGGGACAGGAGTGGGAACGTCATGGGAAATCTGTGCCTTAATTTTCTATTTCTTTCTTCTTCTTCTTCTCTCCGCCAAGAAGCCGCATAAAGCAGCTCCACTACGTATCATTTATTCATACAGATTTTAGCAAGAGAAGCTCTGCCTTGCGATGGAGATGTCATTTGCAAAATAATAAGGTCCCGGTTGCTGCAATAAGAGCACCCCCGCTCTTCCCCCAAGAGGTCATTGCCTCTAAATTACAAATCTTTTTAACCCTTTACCTTGTGGGTATACATGAGCACAGCACTTCGATTAATTCCAGATCTTCCTCCTTGTTTTCTCCTTTGCCTTTTTATTTAAAAGTACACATAAACCATTCAGCTCTCTTGAATGTCGGATCTGTATTCCTAATTGGTTTGCATCAAAGGATCTCTTTGCCTTCAGCTGCCGAGGTCTCTACATTGTGAAGGGACGTTAAATCGCAGATATCATCAGATAATTAAGCCAGCATTAGGTGTTGGGAAGCGGTTCTTCCCTTTTTGATCCCTTTCCGTGCTGTACACGGCATTGCAAACACTCAGCAAAGCCCCAGCGCACGTGGAGGGAGGAGATGGAGGCATCAGTACTGAAAAAGGACATGAATTTCCTTTACATCGGCTTACACTGATGACAAATCTCTCCCTGTATCTACGTTGCATTGGGAAAAGATGCTTTTATGGGCCATCTCCCTTGAGCCCACCCTATTTACCCTCTCCTTGCCCCCTAAACTTTGGACTTTGTTCCCTGCATCTGCCCTAAAAACCACCTGAGGCTGCGCCAACTGCATCCCTGGGGCTGCTCACGTGGCTGCTCTTACGGAGGGGAAATTATTAATAACCCATGGTGTAATTATATATGTCTTAAGCCTGGCTCAGGCTCCGCTGACATCTTTCTAGAGGAGGGAGGAGGGGTTTCAGGGAGACACCTTGCTGTTTAATAAATAAAAGAAGAGATTCATAAAGTGTCTGGCAAGCACATTCCTCACATAGAAATGTTACGGAATAACACAGGATGAATAATAGAAAAGGTTATTGAAAAATTCATAATTTCCAAGCGCCAGTGAAGGCCAGGCTTCCATACCATTTATTTGCCTGTAGAAAAGTGATTAAAATATATATTATTGTCCTGTCTATAGGAAAATGTATTATTAAGTGGATACTAGCATGACATTTGAAAAAACCATTTCATTCCATTTGGTGGTGGGAGGGGAAGGGGGGGGTCTTTATGCTGCTTTTGTGGGGAAAGGTTTTAGAGGCGTTTTAGTCAGGCCTTCAGAAAAACAGTCAAACAATGTAAAGGGAGAGGGTTTAATTACGGCCTCTTGCCTCTCAGTGCCGTTCATTCTCCATTCCCATGCCTTTTGCATTAAAAATGAAACGATATTCCTTCACCTTTATTTATTACTTTAATTGCTAAGGAGGGGAACCAAGGATGGACGATGGGTTTTTCTGGGTGGGGGGACAGGGGGTTTTCTCTTTAGACCACACATTTGGCTTTGTGGCAGATATTCAGGTGCCTTTTAAGAGGGTTTTGTGGTCTCGCTGGACATCAGCTCACCTTGGGGGGCAGATGGGACTTTCCTGCTTGTGGGTTGTGCAGATGGAGCTGGTGGCGTTTGGGTGGTCACCTTGGCCTCATCCCCTTTGGTTTCGTGTGCTTTGCAGTAGTTTTCTGAACAGACCGTGCTTAAGACCTCGCCTAAGCCTTGGCCTGGAGAGTTTGGGGATTTTGGGGGATGCTGGGTTCATTTCTTGGGCTTGATCCCTCTCCTAACTCCTCCAGGCAGCCCTATTATGCAAAGCTGGGTCTGAAATAGTGCTGAGGAGTTTTCTTGACAGAAAACAACCCCATATTTCCATAGGTGAAAGATATGGGTCATCCAGTAGATTAGTTTGGAATATTTGGGCTTTTTGTCCAAGAAGGAGCCCATTAAATGGGCACTTTGGGCAGGAAAGTTGTGCCATGTGTAACCAGAAGCCCCCAACCCCTAGGGAGTATATTTTATATATACTGCCTGTATACACTGAATTTATCTGGGGGTTAAAAGGGAAGAACCAGACCCTCTTCTTCGTTAATATCATTTAACTTCACCCTGGATCCATCCCTGAGAAGAGAGGTGGAAGCTTTTCTTCCCCCCACCTCCACGTCTTAGATCTTGAGCGGAGTCTATATTTGCTGCGTTAATGACTCGGAGCCTATCTGCGGCTCCTCTTGAGTTTTATTCATAGATCCCATCTGGGAGCATCGGAAATAGAAAGGCAAAAACCTGCAGAAGAAGCCATGTGGCAGGAGAGGACTTGAGGCAAATAGCTGCTTCTAGAAAGAAAACACGGATTGGGACTGACTTAAGCTATTCATCAGTCTGGAAGGATTTGCTACATATCTTCATTTAAAACAACTTGAAAGCCAGGACCTTTTTGGGGGGGGGTTTAATGACATGTTTTGGTTTTAAGGGAGTGTCTAAAATTCAATAGGGCCTCCAGCATCTCCAAAAAGCAGCTCACAAGGTGCTGATGTTCATCTCTGGAGGTACCTCCGTCCATCCCTTGCGTGGAGATCCTCGGACCCTGCCTCTCCAATTAGATAACCTGAAAGCATGAATACCTCAAACCCGTGTCGCAGCAGCGGCGTGTCTGACGTGTAGCAGCGTTTCATTGTGTTAGAGCTCTTTAAATCTGCATGGAAAATCAGGTGGGGAGGATGGGAATATAAAGATCTCGCTGCGCAGGAGAACTTAACGTAGCCAGAAGCCGCTGATAAACTGATAAACTCTCCTGCCTAGAAATCACATCTCTGAGCAGGAAAAGGTGGCTCTGCCCAGGAGAAATGGAAATGTTTGGTGACAAGGGGCTGCTGCTTTGTGTTCACCCCAGGATTGTGAAGGTTGGGGACATGAGGTTGGGGAAGGAGCGTGGCGGGCGTGCGAGGCTGCGTGGTCAGCATGGGAAATTGCTGGACGCAACTTTCACCATCTTTTCTCTCCCCTACCCCTTTACAATCCGGAGCTAAGCTGGTCTCCTTCTCTAGCTCTCCCTCCCCAGCCCTGCTACCCATCTCGGACCATCTAAATTAAAATCTGTTATCGTTTCCCGGATAATCCCCTTTGATGCCCTGAATGCAGCAGAATCTGTCCTGCTCCAACCTTGCATGTAAGTGCTGATAGCTTTTGAACAGCTAAATGGCTTTATATATCTCATACAAATGTCTGTCTCATCCAGGAGCTGGCAAGCGCGGCGCAGTCGGCTGGGGAAGCTTTATGAGTTACAAGTGGAATTACTTCGGAGAGATGCTAAGGAGGCCAAACCTTTCAGTACACGTTCCCTTGGCATCTCCTTGTCTGGCAGGGACGGGGCTCGCGTTGTCTTAACCTCTCCGAGCAGTTAATTGGCGTCGCGGCGCTGATGCGATTTGTCATGGGGGGGTTTTCTTGTCTGTGACCCATTGTGCCAGCCCAAATCTCCCGCTCGGTGCTTGCCCAGGGTACCAGTTTGCCCCAAACCAAGCTCCTGATGAGCTTTGTGTTGAGGAGAGCTTGTGTCTAAACTTGAATCATGGGCTTTTGTGCAGAGATGGGGCTGAAATGAATACTTGAGCATCTCAGTGCGTCTCTACCCGAGCCGGCTCCTGGTACAGTTGATGTCCTGGTGCTTTTTCTCCCAATGAGCTGATGTTTGTGCTCATCCCCAGCGTGTTTGGAGGTGTCACTTGTCCCTTTCCATGCTGGCTTTTCCCCTGTGAAACAGGGTTGCAATGGGAGGGCATCGCAAGCTGGGAGGCGAGCGGGCGGCCGGCACATCCCGGGTCTGCGAGCCTGCCCGTCACCCGCTGCAAAACGCGAAGTGCAGCACAAAAGCTCATAATTGCCTGTCTAAAATACAAGCCTCTCTGTCTGGGAGAGCATTCTGAGGAGCAACCGAGAATCGCTGTAGCTGGTGATGTCTTCAGGCCCTCTCTGAGGACATAGCGAGATATGTTGGGAAAGCAGGAGGGGGAAAAAAAATCTATGAGAATGCTGGTAATAGTTTAGCAATGGCCCAGGGACTTGAGCTGATGTGGTGGGACACGGCTGTGGCCGCGAAGCATCTTTACAGCTCTTTAGCCCCAGGTTACAGGTTATGAAAACGCAGCCCCCTGCGCAGGGAGCTGTGCTGGGCAGAAAGGCCAGAGGAGAGGAGATAAAAGGGCAAGGAGCCAAAGAGAGACAGAGCTTTATTTTTAAAAGAACAACAGCAAAAACATCCAAACCAACCCCCTTTTTATTTGCAATCACTTCTGCAGTAGAACGGGTCTGCATCTCTTGGTTAAATTGCAGGAGCATTGGCAGTGGGTGCCGGGTCGGGGAGCTGCCGAGGGGGGAGGTTTGGCGGTGTTGTGGATTTAAGGTGCGTTTCTGCAGGTGGACAGGCTGGTTTTTCCCTCGGGGGGAGAGGATGGGGCGCAGGAGCAGCCCACGCCACCTGCATCCACCTCACAGCTGCCCGCGGTGCGGGAGCTCATCTGCCACAGCACCCGGAGAACCTGCGAAGAGCAGCTGCGTGGACTCAACCTCCCACCTCCGCTGCTGCTTCCTCGACAGAAAAACAAAGAAACAACCTCCAAACAAAGTGATTTTGCTGAGCAGGGGATTTACCTGAGCTAAGGGCTTGGGGGAAGCCGGCAGCTGGGAGCAGAGCTGGTCCCTGCTGTGATGGTTGGGGGCATGAAGCGCGTTGCCTGGCTTGGGGTGCAAAGGTGTTGGAGGCAGAGGTTGAAGCTCGGACCCCAAATCCTGATGCTGCTGCGTTTCGGGGGTTGATGCCAATGGGTTGGGTTGGACACTGAGCTGCTTCTGTCCCCTGTGTCCTGTGCTGCAGCCTTCGCACTGCCGGAGCAGATTTGCTCCCTTTTCCCTATGCAGAATCCAGAATAAAAGAAAAAGCACTTATGTCCCCCCCACCCTTAATGAACTCGGCATTAATCGCTTGTGTCAAATCCTTGTGCTAACAAGCTAACGAAATCAAACAGGCCTCCCTGGGGACAGCCGGGGAGTCAACGCTCATCCATTAAAATGGTAATTTTGTATTTTTCACCCAGGCATTTGTCGCCTCTTACCCTTGTGCACTCGTTAGTGCTTTGACCTTTATATTTATATATATTTATTTTAACCCCAAACCACAAAACTAACCCTTTTCAACCTTCTCCCCTTCCTCGTCCTCATTCTGCGAGATGCTGAGTTGCACGTAGGGGAGCGCGTCTGCGTCTGGGCCATTATTTTGGCTTCAGGAATAGAAAACAGGCGCTTGTTGCTTCAGAGCCAACTGCTTTTCTCCTGAGGGGGTTGGAAAACTGATCCTACCCCCTCCAAATTAAAAATAAAAGTGACTTGTGAGTGTTTTGCTTGAATCCAAGTGATAATTTCAGGTTACACGTTATTCGTGGGCTCGTAATAGCTTCTTGCTCATGAGGTTCCTGCGGTCCGCTGGGAAATCAGAGACATGTTTGCAAATCCCCGGGGTTTGTGCAAACGCCGTGTGCGTTGTGCTAAATGCGGGATTTTGGGGCTGTTTGCTGCCCCCCTGTTTTAAGAAGTTAGTTAGTGTGGTGAAGGAGCGAGGTTTTATTAGGCTAGAGAAGGGGGACAAACGCAGCATCAGGGCTCAGTCACATCCAGCTTTTCGGCATAAAAGCAGTTTATTTTCCCCCCATCTCAGCTGCTCTAATGAAAGACATCGCCTCTCCCCGCAAACCTTGCTGCTTCATCACCGCTGCGGCGGGAAGGCTGTTAAAATTACCATGCGTGCAGCAGAAACAAGGAGTTATTGAGATGCAGCATCTCCCCAGCAGCCCAGGAGAGGAACCAAAGCGCTGCCGCCCACCCGGGCATTGCACAGGTTGGGAAAAGCCGGTTTGCAACCCACCTGCCTCAGTTTCCCCATTGGTAAAATAAGAGCAAGAAAATCTCCTTCCCGGTGCAAAGTGCATGTGGGAAATGCCACAGGAGGGCTGCAGATTGCTGTGGTGTCAGCGATTCTGAAAAGAGACGTGGTTTTAAATCAAGATAACGCTTGTTCGCTGTGAAATCCGTACGAGCACAAGGTGGGACGTGGGTTTGGTACGGGGGTATCGTTTGCCGTTTCTAGCTTGTGTAGCTGTTAAGTAACTGGTTCCCTGCAAACCGCAGTCTCTGGGTGCCCGGGGAGGGAGTTGTGTTGAACGTGGAGCTCTTTTGAGGCGGGGGCTCTCTCGTCTTTCAATAGCGAGCGCAATTAAATACACCCTAACGATGTGTCAGGCGGCGCGGGGACGTGAGCGCGACGGCAGCGTTTCCCTGCGGAGCCTGCCGTGGAGCACGCGATGAATAATCATGCCCGTCCTCCTCTCCCCACGCGGTAACACGCCGATAAATAAATAAAATAAATGACATCTTTTCATTTCATTAAATTTTTCCTCTTTTTTTTTTTTATTCTTTTCTTCCCCCCTTCTCCTCCTTTTTATTTTCCATCAAAGCTCTCCCTCTGCTGAGCAATTTCCAGGCAGCGTGGCACTTGGCATCTCAGAGGAGAGGATCTGCTGTAGTTTATGCGTTTCTCATCTTCTCGTTGTCCCATTTTCAGGGACGAAGGGGAATGGTAACTCTCCTCCCCACACCGGTTCCTTCTTGCCGTGGGTACCATTCGTACCTACAGCCTGGCCGATAGGGAGGGAAGGAACCCATGCGTGCTCAGGAAGGGCTGGATTTTACTCATTTGGGGTTAAAAATGGGGCCAAGCAGCGATTATGGGTGCAGGGGGTTGTGTGTGTGCGCAGGGCTGTGGAATCAGGATTGATGGCTCCAGCATCCTTCAAGCAAACTGTATCTGTGAGCGCTTTCTAGAGTTAAATGACACAAGACGCTGGGTAATATATGGTGTAAATCGCAAGAAAACAGCGGCGCGAAGGTATGGCAGGGGGAATAAATTAAAGCCTTCCGTCAGAAAGCCAATAACGGGGAGAAGGGGGAGTGGAGAGGTGGAAACAAGAGGATATTTATTCTCGGATGAGGTATGAAAGCAGTGGAGAATCAATGACTGGAACACAGAGCATCTCATGCGTATCACCAATATATACACAGCCTTTGCTGCTGAACCCGGCTGGGTGCTGGGGGGCTATGGGTGCCCAGTTTCTTCAGCCACCCTTAAAAATGATGCAGCCTATGCCTGGCTCATGGTACCAGGCTCCTGTGCTGAGGTTTCTCCCCTTGCAGGTGATTTTATTTAATTTTTTTTAATTATTATTTTTCCAGAGGCGCTGAGAGCTTTTGAAATAGGTCTCCTTAAGGTGTCTCAACTTGAGTCCATCATCCCAGCTCTTAGCTGGTCCTTCAAGACCTGGTCTTGCCTGGTCTCATCCAGCAGATGCCCTGAACATCATGTAGAAAACTGGGTTTAGCCTTGCACCTTCCCCAAACCTCCCGATGGACAAGAGTGTGGTGCATCAGGCTGGTAGTGGGATGCTAAAGGTGAATCTTTACAACATAACTGAAATAGCAGCATAGTCGCATCGACTTATGGAGCCTAAATCGCTTGGGAAAGCGAAGCATGAACACCCCGCTCCCTGCAAGGATGTTGGCAGATTTACTTTATATGATTTATACGAGGTCATATAGAGCGGGATGAGTTTGGGGCGAGGAAGAAGCGTCTTTTGCAGGGAGGAGGCGAGAGGCAGAGGAAGGAGAGGAAGATCCCTTGTGGCCCTTGTAGGACAAGTTTGCAAAGCAGAGAGGAGGTTTGCGGGCGTCCTCACGTCTGTCTGCTGCTCTCCGGCTCCCCGCTCGCCCCCTCTGATAGAAAGTAATGAGATGCAAGTCTTTGGTGTGTTTGACAAGCTGCTGTCCTACAGCGCGAGAGCCGAGAGTGCTCAGAGGCTGGGAGAGGAGATTAATTAATGCTAAAAGACACAGTTTGATGTGGCAATGAAATTTCGATTATAATAATCTCTAATTATCTTGTAGCACAAGTGCCTCGGCTCTCCCAGGTGTCTTCCCCCAGTTGGAAATTGTTATTTGTCGGCATCAAAGAGAAAGAGGAGCTGGCACGGAGGGTGCGTGCGCGGTCCCTTGGCATGGGGGGGCCCATTTTTGCCAGGACTGTCCCTTAGTGGGGACATTTCTCTGCTCCTGTGCACCCTGTTTGTGCCCACTGTCCCAAATCGGGGCAAAAGGGAAGATTTTGGGTCTTCGACGCGCTTTCCGTAGGGTGTAATTTCCGTAGCATAGGGTCTGTGCAGCTGTTCTGTGGCGCTCCCGCTTTGCCGTTCCAAAGCGTGTCATTCAAACACCTGGTCTCCAGTGCTATTTTTTTCTTTTTCCTGATGGTTTTTACTCAAAATCAAACTCGTTCCCAGGGAGAAGTTCGGTCTTGACAAAATGACACTTTACCCAGGAAAGCCATTTCCCTCAGCAGGCTTCTAGATGCTTTATTGCCTGTCCTCCAGGCTCAGCGAGCTTTCAAGCCCTCCTCCTCCTCTCCCGTCAGCCTGAGCCCTTCAATCCCAACGTCTTCACCGTGAAATTGTGACCTGTCCCTTCCCGGAGGGACCCGCTGGCCTTTTGCAGAGGGGCTGGACGGTTGTGCTGTGCAGGCTGAATAGCAGATGGGCACGTTAGCATCTCTAGGAGCAGGAATAATTGGCTATTTTGCTCGGTGAGGGTTGTAAGGGGGGGTCTGTGCTGCTCCAAATCGTATTTACCTACTTAAAATTGTCTTGGGATGGGAAGCATCTTGTTTTTGAAGTCGCTGCCCCCGTGGCGTGCTCACCATACAGACACTCAACCCACAGCATCCCAACCAGTGCTTCTGCATCTGTGGACAAAGACGGAGGAAAAGCGACACAAACCACCAAAAAAAATCCCTGCCTGGGTTGTTTTGAGTTGCAGATCTGTTTGCAAATGAGCTTGGGGGGTAAAAAAAAAAGGGGGGGGGGAGGGATGCTTCATAAATCCTATTTCACTTCACCAATGAGCTGAGAAACTCTCGGATAATGGGTTATGAGTTGTAGATCTGTTTGATTGCATTGTTGCAAAGTGGGAATTGTTTTGCAACATAGATTCTTAATCACTGAGGCATCTATGATTGAATGCGTCGAAAATTGGTTGAAATTGAAAGTTAACTATACTGCAGACGGCTTATTCTTGTGTATAATTGAAAATAAATTCTAATAACTCTTCTTGAAAAGGGCTGCCAGGAGGAAATTTCCAGCCTTGTCCTCTCCTCAGCCCCCTCCTCTGAACCCACGAATCCCCTCCCCTTCCCTCGCATCCTTTTCTTCTCCATCCTGTGGAGCTGGGAAATCAAGTCCAATCCCTGCATGTCACTCCCTGCGTTCGTCAGCTGTAAAATACATAACTTGCAAATAGTTCTTGTTGTAACGCCCAGGGACGGGAGCGATAGAAGGAGCTAGAGGAGGCTGTTGGTTGTGCAATGTATAATTGCGCTGTGGGGCGAGGTGCGAGAATAAAACATCAGCAAAGGGAGCACCAAACCTTCTGCCATCTCTTGCATCGGCAACTGTGGATTTGCAGCAGCTGAGGGCATTGCCACTCGTAGCCTTAAATTATTTCCTTTGTTTTGCAGCCACCCACAGAAGTATCTGACCGTGTGCAACTGAATTGTTCCTCTGTTTGCCCACGGGGGCGATGGAGACATCAGAGTCTTGTTTGTCAAGTATTTCAGTTATTTTCCGGAGCGTTCTTGAGTGTCCATGGGATGCTTAGTGGTGGAGAGGAGGTCAGCTGCAACTCCCACTTGCTCTCTCATAATTCAAAATCCAAGGGCTGTCCTGTGGAATTGAAAATTAACGAAATTAAGCCTGATTCAGGGGAATTTTATGTCCGTAATAAAATTTTAGTAGGGATGCAGTCGCCCTGAGAGACCTCCTGCCCCAAGTTATTACAGAGGCTGGGAGTATCTCAGGAAGAATTCACTGTTCTGGAGAAAAACATCATCTGGTGTGATACAAAGTGCGGGATAAATGTTGGGCAAGGTGGTTCCTGCAATACTCAGGGGATAGCAATGGGTAATGCAGGTCTCGGTGCACTATTTGGCTTTTGGAGATGTTTTCTTGCATTGCCACCTCTACTACCCCAGTTCTAGGTGACGCCTCCATCCTCATCCCACCCGCATCCATCCTGCCCTGAAGGACCATACCACAACCCCTTGGCTTGTTGTTTCCTCCCTGGACTCTTCATCCTCTGGGATTTTTGGGGGGTTGAAGATGCTGATGCACACAAAAGGTCCTGCCTCACCGTTTTCTGCAGACCACGGAGGTGAAAATCAAATGGTACCCTGCTTTTTGCAAGCTTGCGGCAGTCTGCCGGGGGGTTATTCTTTGTGGGAGGAGAGGTCAAGTTTGCTGGACAAAGAGAAGGGACTTGCATTTTTCCTCTTGCAGTGCTTTGCAGTGTGTTTGAGCTATTTTTGTTCCTTTTTCCACCCTCGCGGTGGGATGAGGCCGTCAATAGGGTGCTTTCATGGCCTCGTTTCAGAGAGGGCTTTGCAGGAGTTGAAGAGATGGGTTATTATTAAGTCCTTGTCATGCTCAAGATGCTTTGAAGCCACACCTGGACCTGCTCGCTGAGCATGGGCCACCAAAGAAGAGAGAGCAGGGCAGTACCCAGGGATGGGAACAAAGAAACCCAACGCTTTTTGTGCATTGACTTACCTTTGGTTTCTTGAGAAAAGCAGGTTGGACTCTTCTGTGTGCGGCCCAGAGAACTCTGGGCAATGGTACCTCCTTTTGGAAGAGCACCATCACTTTTTTAGGGCATAATATCTGTTTAAAGCTGGGTTAACTATGGAGTCCTTCAGCGTTCCTTAAAGTTATCATGCAAATTGGGCATTTGACGTCTTTTGGGGAAATGCCAGTGATGAAATAAAGCAAGCAGTGGACCGGAACTCAACCTGAGCTTAGCGACGTCTTTGCTTGTATTAGAAAAGTTACGCAAAATCAAGTAAATTGATTTTAAATCCATTTATTTAAAATGATGCAAACTCCTAATACAGACAGAACTAGTTTAACCTTTGCTTAAATTGATTCTGCTTGCAAAAGTAAATTACTGAGTGAGACCGAACTGATTTAATGGAGGGTTAAGCCTGTTTAAGTGTGTCCATTTTGGGGGTTTTCATTGGTTTGGAGGCTGAAGATGCTCCAGTCATTGGGAGCTCATGGGGGACTCGGGAAACCTGATTTTTCTTTCTTGCTCTGCTACTGGGGATGGGCCAGCTTAGGCTGGTCCAAGACTTGTTGGTGCTGAGCCTTGGTGGAGAGTTTAAGGTTAAGGTGGTTTTCTCATATGCCAGAGCAGCTCAGGTCTGGGTCTTTGGGAGCGGAGGAGCCTCCGTCCACCTGAACAAGTGTTTTCCAGTGGATAGTAAATTTGCCGTGTTACTTGTCTGGGAGTGATGTGATTTGAATTAATCAAAACGCTCAACTGCAAGAGGCGGGGGGGGAAATACAGGGTCTAGATTGACGGAAGAAATGGAGTGGTGATAACTGTGTTTTAATCCAGTAGCTGAGGGCTTCGAGCAGCCAACTGGGAATCAATCCTCATTTATGCCGGGGGATTTTGAACCGCCGAAGGACACCGGTGGGTGGGAGATACTGGGCTGCCCTCCTGCTTTGTGTACCAATAGCTATTTATTAATTAGGAATCTGAGTGGCTCCCTCGTTCAGAGGTTAGGCTACTCGCTAGGGAAGGCTCCCGTCCCTCTTCTCATTAAGGTTTAATTATACAAAGTAAAATATCATCAACAGGAGGGAGCGAGCCCCACTGAATACTGTGTGTGGCTGGCCGGGAGGTGGACGTGGCTTTGTGTCCCTAAGGATGGGCACAGCTGGACCGCTCACATCTGGGGCAGAGCTGTAAATTTGGGGTGTAGGGCAGTCCATGGAGGTCATTTGGTGCCTGAGCAAAACCAGATATTGCCGTGGAATGAATGGCAGAGGATCCGAGGCTGCTGTTGACTTCAATACCCATCTGCGTGCGTCTGGGGAGCCTATACATTTCCAGGGATAATTAGTAGCCACCGTACAGACAGCAACAGGGAACTAACCATTAAAATTAGAGTTTCAGAGCATCTTCTGCCCAGGCAGTGAAGTGATGGGAAGGAAGGGCAGTGGTGTCCCTCCTCCTCAGACCCACCGGAGGGTCCAACACCAGCACATCCACTTGCACGGGGGAATTTGTCCTTGGCGGAGGGATTTAGAGGATGGGAGGGATTTGGGGAACAGCGTATGCTTGGACAGCTTCGTTTTGATTTGGAGAAATGATGCTCGGAGTGTGAAAGCATCGTGACCATAGTCACCCCAAGCTCTTGCTGCCTACGGCCCATGTCTCTGCCACATCTCCAGCTCTTGATCCCGGTTTTCACAATGTGGAAAGCAAGGCGAGGAGCTAGGCAGTGGTCTTACTGCTAGGATGTAGACATGTTGCTTAATTTCTCACTGCTCCGGTCACCAGACAGCAGGTTTCATTCCGGGGGTGGCCGTGGGGTCGAATGGGCACCGCAGCTTGAAGGAGTTTGCGTTTTGGAAGTGCTCTCGACTCTTCAGGTGCGAGTTGCTCTCCAGGAGAAGTGCAAAGAGCGCTGATTTGCATTCTTATTGCCGGCAATATCCATAGGGAGAGAATGTCAGAACAGCTGTTATGTCAAATTACCTTCCTCCAGTAACAGGGGATTTTATCTGTCATCTCGCGGAGGGCAGAGCCACTCGCACCCCTTGGGGGAAGCCTGGTTTTGCATATTTTTTGCATCTAGTGCTCTGTGAAATGACTTGGCTTAATTTAGGAGCAGAGCAAGGCCCTGGGGGCAGCGCCGGTGCTGCTTCCCCCCCCATCACTCACCCAGGACGATGCCCAAATCCTTCCCCACCTTGGGCTATCATAGCAGCTCAGTGTGTCCTGCATCACAAAGCCTTTATTACAAGCTTTTGATAGAACCACTTCTTAATTAACTCGAGCGATGGCTTCATTTCTTGGAGCCCATTTCCGAAGGCTTAGTTTGATTTCTACACACAAAATTAATATTTTACGTTTGTGGGGTTTTTTTGCTGCTCAGAACAGCGTCCGCACGAGCAGGGAGGGGAGGGAGCTGAGCCAGCGCCGCCTCCTCGCCCCCAAATATTGCTGCTGCCAACTGTGTTTTCTCGAGCAGCCGCCGAGTTCTGGTGATCATTTGCAGGGAGGAAAAGAAATAATAATACATATAAAACCAAGCGTGGATCAAGATCTTTAAAAGGCTCCATCTGGACTGAATTAAGGATGGGCAACGGCAGCAGGACTTGGCCCTGTGTGCCCTCTGCTGTGCCGGGGGACAGCCAGCCGGGCTATTTTTACATCTAGCCAAATTTCCTGCTAATTTTATATTTAAGCAAACGTCCTGCTAATTGGAAAACAGCTCAGACGGGGTTTGTGCATGGTGTAAAGCTCCAGGCTGGGAGCTGGAGGTTCAGTCCCACCAGTGATGTGTCGTGCCTCAGTTTCCCCCTCCATGAAGTTGTGCTGATGCCTTTTCTTGAGGTGCTTTGAAACGTTTTTGGGACCCATAGGAGAGCAAGGCGCTGCTGTTGTCCCCATGAATGGCTCCGGCTCGTCCCTGCCTTGTGCTCAGGCAGCAGCTTGGAGCAGCTCTGAGCCAAGTCACATCCGATGAGAATCTGTGCGTTCCCTGCCGCTAATCCTGTGTGTGCAGCCCAGGCCTAAGCTGCTCAGTGGCATTAGGTTTCTAAATAAGCTTTGAATGGGACAGGGCACCCCAGGGAGAGGGTGTCCCCAGCCAGGTGAGCCCCAAAATAGCAACAGGATGGGTCGGATGAGCTGGTTGTCCACTGCTTCTGTTTCGAGCACTTTGGGATTAAATCAACTCCTTTTGGCCAAGCCCAGGAGCTGGGACTCAGTCCTGAAAAGGGACCCTGGGGTCAGGACAGCCAGGCTCAGCTCCCCATCCGCTCATGGGCATCGCCTGCATCCCTGCTGGTGGTACCCCAGGGATGTGACCGTGCCCTGCACCCCCAGGTCAGGCCCTGTTCAGTGTTACGTGTTATTAATTGTGACGGCTGGATCGCACTCACTAGCTTTGGTTCATAATTCCATCGCTGTGCTATCGTTCCCATGCTCCAAACATAAAGAGTCTAGAGCGAGCGTGGCAGAGGGACGCTGGGAGATATTAAATCTCTGTAGTCTTTCAGAGGCTCCATAATTCATAATCCTGAAACGCACAGCCTGATAATTGCCCTAATCACTGGAGAAACATGGCCAAAATGTACTGAAATAAGCCATAAAACTCATTACAAGATAACAAGATTCTATCTATTCTCGGAGGTCGCGTTAAAGCTCGGCAGGTCAGGGAGTTAATCACCTCTTGCAGCAGCAGCGATGCCGAGGAGCCACGGTGCGAGGTGCCCACCCGCCAGGGTCTCACCTGCCCCTCATCCTGCCCTACCCACCGTGGTTTGGGAAGGGATGCGACAGGGGTGGGCTGCAAGTGGGTGCTGGCATTTGGTTCAGCAGGGAAGAAGTATTTCCCTGGGGTTTTTCCTTCTCATCCAGAGAAAGCAGCAGCTTTTCCAGCACGGTGATGCTGCCCTCGCTTTCTGCTGCAGCTCCTGTAGGACCCGTCTCGTGTTTCTGCCGCTTTGCACAACTTGGTAAAATGCGGTTTCAGGGAGGGATCCCTCCACACAGTTTTTGGCTGGGTGTGATGCTGCGTGCCCTGTTTTTCAGGGATTGCTAATTGGGATGCTTTCCTCTCCTCCATCCCTCCTGGTGCGTACCGCCTTTGCTCCAGCCCAGCTCCGTGCTGTGTTATATCTCCGGAGGGGACTCCAAGTGCCTTGAATCATTGCCTGGGGGCTCCCATTTGGGAAATGCCCCTGGTTGGGGTCTGTCCGAGCAGGGGACGGACTCGGTGTCCGTTGCTGGATGTCCCCCCCATGCCAGGGGACAGCCATGTGCTGGCACCGCCGGCAGCCGCCTCCCCGCAGGGTTCGTGGTGATGGATACCGGGCATGTGGCTAATCCATAATCCTCGGTAAATGCTGCTGATGAGTCAGTGCTCATTTAACATGAAATAGCCCTCCTGTGAAATCCATCTCCTTGGATTTAGCAGAGCTGCTTGTTGACTAAATATTAATTGGGTATTAAAGGTATCGGTGAGGGGAAAGAAATCAGAAGTTTCACCTTTCTGCCTCCCATGCAGGTGCCCTTTCCTGCCCCCTTGTTCGCAGGGACCCTTATTCCTTCCATATCCGAGTCCTCCTTGCTTGGATTTATCATCTTTTTATCACCCTCAGCCTTGAATAAACTGCAGAGAAGGGACCCAAGGTCCCCTGGTATTGGTACTGGCACATCCCTCCTCCTCTGACCTAATCCTCCTTCCTTTTTTCCTATTCTTTCACGAACTTTGAAAATAAAAATGATTAGTATTTCTTGTTCTTTCATGAACTTTGAAAAAAAATGATTATTTTTTCCTTCTCTCCTGCCTCAGGGGAGAAAATGCATCAAGGGCCAGGGATTGGTACATGAGATAGTGGGCAGCAAGAGGGGCCGGGAGGAGGGATGGTGGGATAGTAAGTGCGTTTGTTTCGCTGTAGTTGGAATGGAGCATTTTAAGCATAGAAGGAGGAGAAATACGTCCACCCAATGTGAACTGTGTGTTTTGGTAGGAGGGGGGGTCAGCGCATCTGGCCCTGAGCAGACCCACCCCAGCATCCCAGGGTGATTTGCAGTGATTTTTCTTGTCGACAAGCTATAGGGCAGGATCTTAAACAGGAAAACCATGTTGCTTAGAAAAAACCCCAAACAACACATCTTTTTTTTTTCCAGTGAGAAACGAATAAAAGAAATGCTTTTTGTGTGCTTGCGTGGACCCGAGTCCTGCTGGGTGGCAGGAGCAACAGCTTAAAGCTGTCGTGCGTTTTCCTGTCCCCTAATCCTCCCTCCTGCTTCAGGAGGGATGGCAGGGAGCCCCGTGGGTCCTGCAAATGAAGATCCCCACAGGTGCAGAACGTGTTGCTTCGCCCAGTGTGAAAAATCAATAAATATGCTTGCTGCAGAAAAAATAACGCACAATACACAGGAAAACTTGCTACAAAGTGGGGAGGAGGGAGAGCAAGAGCTCCTCTCAAAGGAATAGTTGTTTGAGAGGGAGATGTTAAACTATAAGAAAGCAAAGCGCTTGGCTGGGGAAGGAGAATAGGATCAAACTGGGGATGCTGGGGGCACCAGGGGACAGGGCATACACCTGCTGAAAAGGTTTTGACTCTCACCCTGGATATCCCAGAAGGGATTTTCTCACATTCCCACTTGAGCTGTGCAGCTGTGAGTGGAAACAGTCGATGAAATGGGGCTGCGGTCCCTCTCTGCATCCCTGGAGCATCCTTGCGGGGATGCTGGGCATGGTCCCCCGGTTTCGGTGGGACTCTGTCCCCATCTAGTGCTGGCTTTGCTGTGGCTGGCGCTGCCGCAGCCTCTGCTAGCGCAGAAAGGCTGCGTGGCTTCTTGCTTGTTTGCTCCCCTGCCATGGGAAGATGCTGAACTTGACCTCTGCCCGCTCGGGGCTGCCTTCACCAAGCCCCCCCAGGGCAATGGGAGGGAGGAGAGTGAAACCCACCTCAGCAACTTCTGCTGGTGACACCAAAAATCAGAGAAACCGCATGATTTGAAAGGGCTGAGGAGCAGCCAGGCTGTCACCGCTCCTGATTTTATTGTGGTGGTAGAAATAGAAACTGGTAATTCATTAGAGTGGGCTTCGTTAGCCTTGCTGGGGATGCGGAGCAATTAGAGCATCCTCCAAGCAGGTAGCAACCTCAGGTCTGTGCAGGAAAGAGCGGCAGAGGGCTATGAGACATAAATGCCTCATAGGCAGCCAAAGGAGAGGTGTGGGGCCAGCAGGCAGGGTTGGGGGGTCAGGTATTTGTGGGTCTGGCGAGGGGAGGAGGAAGGTGAGGACCACAGGGGATGGAGGTGATGGAGCCCCCTGGGGAGCGCTGGACCATCTCAGTCTATTTGCAATAAAACCTCACTGCCCATCACAACAAATCGAGCCGGTCTTAAGCAGAAGGACATTGTTGTCTGTGTGTGTGTGCTGCTCTGGGTAGCAACCTCGAACAAATAAACCCCATCGTCTTCAGCAGGTCTTAAATACACCCCCACAGCTTTCCCCTTTGGGCAACACATGTGGCTGCAGATGCTTTGCAAGAGAATGAGACCAAATTTCACCCCTCTCCTAGTGAAAGCAACCGAAACCGTACGTAGCATTTTTACCTATTTAAGGTTTTCTATACATGCCTTGTATACCAGCAACGAGCGAGTTGTAACGCTGGGCAGGTGGATGGATGGAGGTGATAAAACTTATCTTTAATAATAAAAATCTCTTTTGCCGGTAAGCTTTGCTTGGCGTTAGGGCCTGGTAGGCTGCAGACAGCATTGTAAAAGATGAGATAGGAGCTTTTTGCTTAAATTGTTTAGGAATAAACTGAATAAAGCACCGTGTGGGTCAATCCTGAGGCACAGGAGGAGCGGGGGGGGCTTCTCTCGATTTCCCGTCCCTTAAAAGGGGACAATCTGGGAAAATCAATTGGGAAGTGCTGAAGCATTGAGGCGAACTCCTCCCTGCCATCTCCCCACCACCGTTTCTCCCCCTTTATTTGTTATGTTGCTGTTGTGCAGCTCTTCCCTTCGCTCCCTCAGAGGAGTTGGCGCTGCCGCAGCAAAAACCTGTACCAGAGGGAAAACCGGACTAAGAAACTCTTTGAAAGTTGGGAGTTCTCTAAAAGAGGGGGTGAAAACAACAGGAAGGGAAGCGGGAGGAAAATGCCGTTCAATTCTTGCCATTTCAAAGCTTTACTGACCTGATTTCAGTGAGTGCATGTGTAATACTTTCCCTCTTTCTTCTCTCTCCTTTTTTTTCCCCTAATAGGTAAGTGACATTTTATTCTACTCATCCTTAAGGCAAAGTTGGGGTTTATATGTATATATATTTTTAAGCGGGGGGGGATACGCCATGCAGTGAATGCCACGCAGGCACAGATGCACAGGAGAGGGACCAGAAAGCCACGCAGGTAGGTGGCTCCTGCTGATGGGGACATGGGGCTTGCTCCCCGTTTTTTGGTAGGCGCCGTGGTTTGGTGGGCTGGACGTGCCGATGGTCAAGTGTATAGCCTGATAGTCGCTGATACCTTTTATTAATGATGTGGGGTGCAGCAATGCTTTCGGCGCTTTGATGTAAGGGAGAAATGTGATAGATATGGAAATTAATCCAGTTAGGACATGGAAATACTACTTGAGCTCCTGGAGCATGTCTTGCAATGCCACTAGACATCTCCAGTGCATCCTCCTCATCCTTCTCTCTCCTTGGATGGGGACAACCTTAATCCTGCATTTCTGAGTGGGTATTCGCACATGGTGTGAATAGCTGGAACGGTTTAGCAGGAGTTGGGTTTGCTGCTGGTTTTGTGGTAGGAATGAGGTAATTCCTCCGGAGCTTTTCCAGCCTGATCTGCTGCGAGTGTGCTGACTTGTGAAAACTCAGCCTGGCAAAGCAAACCTAAATTAACAGCTGCGAATACCCTTGGGCACCATCCGGGAACGGCTGGGAAAGAATTATTGTGTCCTGCCCTGTTTTGCTCTGCGGCAAATTATCTTATATCTTAACTTTATATAAGATATCTTGATATATAGGGTATCGCCAAGTGGTTATGTGGCTGCAGGGAAGTCTAGCAAGAGGAAAAAGTAGCTGTAAACAAGAGCAAAATGAAAAAAGAAACCACCTAAGCAAACAGCAGCATGTCCTTTCTCTCCTGGCATCCCCGTGGAGCCCAGGCCGGTGTGGAACAGCGTGTTGTAACCCTTCTGTCAGCTTTTCCTTTATCTTTTCACATCTCTCTTTCTCCTCCTCAACCCCCGAGTTGAGCACCACGTCGCGATCCCTCCCTGCTTGTGCCGATGCTCCAAGCAACCAGCTGAGCAGGGGAAACCTGCATTTTTTGACTTAGAATTGAAGGCTGGACTAGGGAAGAGGCTGGTAGAGACTCAGTCCGGGCCGTGGAGACCTCAGGTCTATAAGATGTTGTTCTGGTGTCTGTGCAATGCCTCCCCAGGTCTGCAGGGATGCGCAGCTTCCCGGGACCCTCCGAGATACCAGCTCAGCATCAGCAGCTTGTGGTGGGGGGAATATTTTTAAATCCATGTCCTTGTTTCTCAGCTGCCTGTTTTCTTTACCAAAAAGAAGCATCAAACCCTTTTCCAAGAGCGTTTTGCTGCTCTTACACTGGGGGTGTTAACAGGAGCAGAGAAGATGTTGGAGGAGACAAGGTGTGTGTGTGTGGGGGTTGAAGCACGTTCCTACACACACATGATTAATTTGGATTAAAGGTACAAATGGAGCCTTTGCGGGGTGGTTTGAAGAAAGTCAGAAGAAAGGTTTGAAAAAAGTCAGCGTTTCAATCTCCATTTTCAACTTTGGTGTTCGTTTTCCCCCCCCTGCCCAGATTCACAGAATAAAAGGGAAAACAGAAAGTAAATGACTTTAAAAACCTACTTTGCCCCAAGAAGATAATTTTCCCTTCGCTTTGATGTTTTGTTTCAAGGCATGGGGAGGGAGCTGATGTGGAGGTTGGAGGTTTGTTTTATCGGGTGATGCTTGAGATCTCATCCCCGCGCTCCCCAGCATCTCTAGCAGGAGTGGTACCCGGGCTGCAGCGCTGGCCTGGGGGACCCGAGATAGATGGGAAATTCGGAGCGAAACAGCCCCGAGGGGAGCCCAGCCGAGAGGCAAAACACAAAGTGTGTTTGAGGCAAATATTTGGACAATCTCAAAGCTTTGTTTAAACGAAGCGTCAACTGTTAATAGCTGATCCCGCAGGGAAAAGTGCATCCTCCTGCCGCGTGCAGATTAGAGCATCGCTGATGCGGGGGGGGAACCGCAAAGTCAAAGCGGTCCCAAGATGTTGAGTTTCTGCTTGAATCCCGCTTGGAAAAGCAACAAACCGAGCCATTTCTTCCCCAAAAGGGTGAGTTTGTGCGTCGCCTTGCTGTGGTTTGCCATCGGGAATATAACTTGCCCTGTAGCGCTGGGGCATGGGCTGTGAGGTTGGATTTGGTTTGGTGTTGGATGGAGGGGTTTTTAATGTGGTTTAACAAGGGAGATGAATGAGATTGTGGGAATAGACGGGCTGGGAGGCTGAGACTGTTCCCTCGCCCCTCCAGCCCCGTTATCAGACTTCACAGGAATTAGGAAGCAGCGCTACATAGATTTTAATAATTTTTCCTTTGATCTTGCTTGTCCTCATGCTTCTCCCGTTCACACCCCCGGTTTAGATCTCTCTTGTAAAGTGTTTACATCCCACAGTTACTGTAATTACCTATAGGAAGCCTGGGAATATGCTGCCAAAACTGCGTAAATCAAAGGGGTTTTAACCCTTTCTGTGCTGAGGCTGCTCCCCATCGTCTCATCCTGGCCTTGCTGTGTTAAATACTGCAGGTGTTAAACGCAGTGCTCAGGTTTTCATGCATGAGAAAAGGGACTAAAATAGCTTGTTCTCCTTCTTTTCTCCTAATTTCCCCTACACCTCCACCCTTCAGCAAAAGCAGTTCCCCCTCAGCCAGTGCTTGGGGCTGTAGAAATGGTGGGACTGGGGTCCAGGAGCTGCATCTCAATCCCATCGCTTCCCATCAGCCTTGACTGGAATGTGTTCTCTTTCCTCATTTGGGATTGATTTCCCCGTTTTGGCCATGCATTTGTTTATTTGCCGCTCCAAGCCATCTTATTGTGGCTTTTTGGGGATGTCCAGCTGGAAATGCCACCGGGAGCAAGACAGCGAGTGACGGCAGAAACACCAAAATGATAAGATTGGTGGGAAGCCTTGTGCTCACAAGCCAACATTGCCCAAGCCATGAAGAGAATAAACTTTAAGGCCAAATCCTCAGCAGATGAGCCGTCCTGTGCGAGTCTGGAGGATGCGATGGGCTGAATGATGCTCGATGCGAAGCGCGGGGGAAGCACCGAACATGGCAACAGGTCGTTATTTCCTCCCTTGCCTTTTAATCCCTGATTTCGGACAAACACCCAGCCAGCAAAGGGAGAGGAGAGGAATTAAATTAACGAACACAATTTCTCCCTGTCATTGAACTCTGACTAATGAGTCTATTTCTGGGTAATAAGAAGGAGCAGGAAGTGACAAGGCACTGTAATGAATTAGTGGCCCAGAACCTCGTTAGTCAGAATAATCTTGCCATGAAAGATAAACGATGCAAACATTAATTATGAAGCTGCTGCGGGAAGTGCGTTTTGTTTTTTGGCATCCCAAGACGGCTCTCCAAGTTATTGCTGGAGTAAGGTGCTTTAGGTAAAAAGAAACATATATATACATATATATATATATATAATGGGGCTGGAAGGGTTTTGGTGAGCTCGCTCTGTCCATAGCTTGGTTGTTGCTGCTTTCTGAAATAAAGTGGCTTAAAAGTGGGGCAAGTACATCCCTAAAAGCCACAATCCCACCTCATATTGCCCCACAGGTAATGACACAGCAGCAGCTGAGACCAGGCTGGATTTTAAGCAGAGGGAAAGAAGCAGGAACATCTTTTTAACAAACAATATATATCTATATGTCATATAGATATATTAATATGTATATCTATATATCTCATGAGGGAATAGGGAAAATCATTCCACCCCCACTCTCAGGCTACTCCCACCTCCGCTGTATTAGTGCAGCGTGTCCCAATTTTCTTCTTTGTTGTTTTTATTCCTGATATATTCCGGCTCTTCCTGCACATTTCAAAGAGGCGGCGCCCGGTGTTTGGTGGCAGCGGCGGCTCTGCCTTCCGGGTGCAATTACTTTGCAACACAACTTTATTTTGCACGGTGTCTTTTGTACCCAGCAGCTGGGGAAAATGCTCTATGGGGCTGGGGAGAAGGCAAGTGGTACCCAGGGGAGCGATGGGATGGAAGAACATGTCCGTGCCATCAGTACCTTCATCCCATTTTAATTCGGCAGCCCTAGCAATGGCACCTTGTCACCCCCTGATGCAGATGGGTGGGATGGTTCTGGTGGGCGCGATGTTCTCCTGGGACCCTGATTCCCTCTGATGCTCTTCTTGGAGAACCTTGAGTCTGTGAGGTTTAATTTGGATGCCCTGGGCAGGTTTTATCCATGTAACAAGTCAGGTACTTGCACAGATGCTTTGCAAATCCTGCTGAGCATTTCCCAGGATTATGCAAAGCATTATTTTGCAAACCCTTCTCTTCGCCTCCCTGGATCGGAGATCGCTGTCTGTTAATGGGAAGTAATAGTGGTACATTGCCTCTGCAGAGGGTTGCGAGGATACAGGCATCTGTAATTACAAGGTGCTCAGAAAGTGCCATAATGGGGCCAGCTATGTATTGTGGCAATGCAAATACTTCATAATAATATCTGTGCTGCTTCTTAGAGTCTGTCTCCGAACCCATTCGTACCGCTCCAGCTGCATTGCTCTGTGATGGGCCTCGTTACCGCAATACAAATCTAATAGCCCGTGTGTAGCTGTGCTGTCAGAGGGTGTTTCTGGGTCTGGGTGAGAGTCAGTCACCCCAGTTTGAGGCTTTTTTGGTGAGGTTTCTGCCCTGCTCAGAAGGACATAAAGGGAGAGCGATGAGGGGCGGGAGGGATGGGGATGCTGTGACATCAGCCCCAGTGCTGGGTACCCCTATGGGAGGGACGTTGGTGTCTCTGGGAGCGATGCTCTCCATACCTAATACATGCTCCACCTTTCTGCCCTGTCCTGGCACCTCCTTGTACACAAGAGGCCAAGGGAAGGGAGGAAAAAAGGACCAACGTGTGATCCAAGCTCAAGGTGAGCCCTCATCACAGCGTGAAATTCCCGGTAATCATCCCCGTAATCCATGCTATTGTCTCAAGAAGGGGAGAGAGGAAAGAAATAACCCTGACCTTGTCTTTTTAAAATGTTGTTATTGTTTTCTGTCAATTGTTAGCTAGTTGTGCTGGTACTTGAGTTAAGGGAAGAGAGAAACAAGCTGGAAATATGCTGAGAAATAGCTGTGCTAAACCATTTCCACCCAGCGCTAAAGGACCCTGGATAATTAAAGAGCCCAGCAAGCCCTCTCCGCACCGGGTTATTGTGTTGCTGCCTCAGGTGCTCTTCTGCATTTTCAAAGTGCACAGGAACGGATCAAACAGGATTTACTCCTTTCTGCAAGGGCTTCCTGACAAGCCGGGATTATGCTCTGTGAAAGCATCTGATGAGGAATGAAATGAGACGTTGCAAGAAGCGGTCTTTAGAAAATCAAGGGGAAGGAAAGCAGCAAACGGGGACATGGACCTGGCTTGGGTGATATGGGGATGGTGACCCCTGTTCCCACCCATTAGGGCTGGCTGGGATGCTGCACAAAGGAATATTGAGGGTTTGGTTGTCCTTGATTTTGAGCGAGGGCTTAAACCTGGATTCCCAGAAGGGGTTCTAACCTGCTGGGTGGCCTCGTGTCTCCTGTCACATTCCTGCCCTGACTTTCTGCCTCTTTTGGACCTTCTCCAAAGCCCTCAGAGTCCAATAAAGCAATATTCTGGTGGCTTGAGCCCATCGAAAAAGGGGAGCCCTTATCTTAACAAAATGTGCTGCACCCCGGGGGATGTCACAACAGCCTTGTCCCCTTGTAGCAAAGGGCATAACCACGATACCCTGGGGAAGCTTCCATCCCATTTCTCCCCTCCTGCTGCTTTCCAAAGGGTGACGGTTTAATTTTTGCTGAGATGCAATGTGGGAGCTCCATCCCTCCCAGCTGGGCTTTCCACGCCAGCGCGGGCTCTCGCGTGCTGCCGATCGTCTTTTGCAAGTGACTGTCATTTCGGAGGCTTGACATCTCCTTCAGGGGATTGGTTTTTTCCCCCCTTCTCATCTCTCTTTCATCCCCCACCCTTGTTTCTGGCCCCCCCGATGCCAGCCGGCTGCTGTGCCGCGGGCGTACGTGCGCGGGGGAGCACAGCCTCCGGGAGATAATTGACTTCGGAAGCGCTTCGTACGAGATCTGGGAAGAAAACAAGTGAAAATATGTTATTTTACAACCTTGATACTCCTGACCTCATTGGAAATAAATACACACATAACAGCCTGCAGAAATCAGATGCTGCATTTAATGGAGAGGCAGGGACGGGAGCGCGGGGCTGTGGTGGCCTCGTACGGCTCCACCGAGTACTACAAGGCTGCGCTGCCGAGTAGCGATCACAGAGACGATGTGTAGGGTGCTGGGTTATCCAAACAGGAGCATCCCTGTGCGCCCATGTCCCTCCCAGCCGCTGCTGGGGCTCCGGTGCGATGCTGGGCAGGTGTTGCTGTTATTGCACCCCCAGAACATGAAGCTTTGGCGCTGACACCCCAATTCCCAGGCCCAGATGGGTGCGGGGGGTGCTGGGGGGTGATGCTGTGCCCCCCACAGCCTCCCAGGGGGGCCAGGGCACCTTGGCTTTCCCTGCTGTCCCCAGATCCCTCTCTGCCATCTGCGCCAGCGTCGTTAAAGGTGTGAATTAGTGCTTGTCGTGCGGTGATACTTAAAGGTAATGAAGTTTACTTGGCTGGGTAAATTACCAGCTCTCTTTAAATGGCCCTTTTTTCCCTTCATTACTATGCAGATGTATGCTAATGCCGTGGTCTCCAAACACAACTTTGATGACCTTCTAATTTTTATTTATTTATTTACTTGACGAAGCAGTTTCGGCTGGAAGTGTAATTTAATTAGCATCCGCATTTCGGAGCAGGCGGGGAAGAGGAGCTGGAGGTGCCACAGAGAAGGAGATGAGAGGTCCACAAGCTGGGAGTCTGGCAGGTTTGGACCACCCAGGGATGTGTTTGGGGAGCAACTGTGCACCAATGGGGACCGTGAATAAAGCGGTGTCACCTCCTCTTGCAAAGCGCCGCCGACATCTCCGGTGATATATCTGGAGTTTCTCTCCTACAGGGGAACATGTGGCACTGCAGTAAGCAGGGGCTGGCTGGGGAAATTGGGTGCTTGGACACGCAGGCACCGAGTGCCCATCAATAGGTTTGAAAAAGGGCAGCTTGCACCTCCAATTCTCCTTCTCCTGCCAGATATCCCCTATTTTTCCCCTATCGGTCCGTTGCTCTTGGGATGCTTTGCCCCTTCCTGTTCCCAAAATCCCCATATCCCTCTCCCAGCCGCAGAGCATCCCTCCTGTACCGCTCCGTCCCCGTGCTGGTGTTGTGCGGGGGCTCCCGGGCAGCCAGCTCCAGCTCCAGCTGCTGCTGGTTAGCTATAAGCATTTACATTTGTTTATCGCAAAGACACCCCTGAGATTTTCTGGCTCATCTGCAAACGGGGCTGGAGAGCTTAGCAAGGAAACCTGTCTGCAAAATGCCCCCAGAACCAGCACCTGACTGTATCCCTTGCTCATGGGGGCTGCAGGAGATGCTGGGACCCCCTGGCTGGGGACGCCCCCTGTCCATGCTTTTTGGGTGGCTTTGGAGCAGGACCAGGTGTTGCCACTCGTCCTCAATCCCCCAGCCCCATGGTTGGCTTGAGGTGCTTGTCTTGCATATGTCACTCCTTGGGCGTGGTATAGGGAGAATAATAATAATATTAATAACAGCAATAACATGCTGGGAGCGGGATTGAAGCTTCTCCTGCCCATTCATTCTGCCTGGTTAGAGACTGATGTGGAACCCAGGGGAGGAGACTGAAGTTCCCCGGCTCCAAAGAGGACGAGGTACATAAGCCCCTCTTGCTGGATGCTCTTCAAACCCTCCATCCTCTGCCCAGCAAATGCAAGCAGCTTAGTACCAGGAGGGTGGTGAGCACTGGAGAGGAGGCTGCACGGCTCTCCCTGTCCCCTCATATCCCCATTTTGTCCTCGGCCAGGAGCTGAGGAGCACAAAAGCATTTTGGTGACCGTCTGGTCCTCCTCCAGCCCAGGGCTGGGCCAGAGCCGGGGTGCTGGCAGCAAGGATGTAGTTCAAACTTTTATTGGCGTATTCATGTCCTCCGATTGACTGATAAACTGGCTCCTCATTATGTTTTTGTGTTCTGCTCCTCTTTTTAATTAGCCTAAGGGCCTCATTAGCAGTAGCAGCAATGACTCTGTGATCAGCCTTGCCTGGCATCCAACCTGCGCCGTGTTGCACAGGCTCCGTGCATTGGGGTGACCTGCGAAGGGGGCAGAGACGCTGCCAAAAGCCACCCTCCTCCTCCCTGGACCGCTGTCCCCAGGGAGGGGACACAGGGACGGTGCTGGATGTGGATGGGGAGCAGTGGTGTTGGCTTCATGGCGTGATGCTGCCAAAAGAGGGGGTGCAAGCGCCAAAATGCTCCTCAAGAGCTTTTGGGTCCTTTGCTTTGCTGTTGGTTGTTTTATGCCTCAGTTTCCCTACCCTGGTATTGAGCCCCTTCTGCCCTCAGATAAGAGGAGCCTGAGGGTTCCTCTGGCAGGATGGTGAAAGGCTGCAAACTCTCCCTGTCCCCAGGAACTGGGGACCTCAATTCTGCACCCAGCTTGGCTAGAAGAAGCCAAAACCTCCAGCACAGCGCTCCGGCAGCCAGCTGGTGCCCCCTCGCTCTGCCCGTGCCATCAGGCAGCCAATTAGCAAGAAATTAATATTGCGATTAACAAACACGATGATTTTTTTTTTTTCCTATCTGAATCTGCAATAAGCTGATTATTCGCTGTGTGAGTAGATGCCGCTGCCTTTCCCCCGCCGCGCCGGGCCAGGGCAGCATCCCAGGTCTCGTGCTGCCCGCAGGGATGCAGGCAGGACAGCGCAGGCAGGGCTTGCTGCAGGAGCGTGCAGGGCTGCGGCTTGTCAGCAGATGGCAATGCCCTCCCGCAGCATGCCAGGCAGCCCGGTGACACTTTGGGGACCGCAGGCTCTTGTAAGAGACCACCCAGCATCCCGCAGCGCTTCGTTCTGGAGCAAAATACACTCAGCGGTTCATTATTTTCTGGTTGCGTGCTTTCTGCTGCAGCTCTGCATGAGGCTGGGGTTGCTTGGGGGGGTGGTTTCTACTCATTTTGGAGCATCCACTGTGCTCCTCCCCACAAGGGGTTTCAGGAAGGACCCACTTTTTCTTACATACCAATTAAACTGCTTTATCATTTTTGAGTGAGCAAATGTCCAGGCTGATGCGAGGCAGGCTGATGGATGGCGAATTCTGGTTTTTCCCTTGCACAATTTGTTGGGGAGGAGCGTGCATTGTGGGTCTAATGGAAAGCATCGCTTTCAGGTTTTTCATCCTCTAAGAAGGCATTGGCAGACTTTCCTCCCTTAAGATTCCCAGCGTACTGATGAGGTGTGAAAATAGGTGATTTTCTCTGCGTTGTTCAAGTGAGAAGTTCTGGTTGGGGAAACTGAGGCACTCGCAGGGATTGCTGAAAGCCAAGGACAAGGGGCAGCATGGTGGGTAAGGGAAGTACGAGCAAGAAATGAATTTTTGTATCCTGAAAACAACGTGTCCTCCCCAAACCTTTCCCGTGCCCATCAGGGGCTTCTCGGTTGTGTTTTCTGCATCCACGTGCAAAAAAATACTCCTTAAAAATAGCTCAACCCAGAGTGTTTATGACCATCTCCTGCTCTGGGGCTTCAGGTGCACAGGGACCAGGTCTGAACCACCTCAGGGTCTGGTGGCCATCCCAGGCAGTTGTGTACATGACAAATAAATACTCCATATTTTGGGCTGTTTCTCACTGGAAGCAGGTGCGGGATCTGTTCAGCTGGCTTCGCTAGATGGCGAAAACGAGCTGTGGAAAAGCCTCACCCTGGCATCTCCCGCTCTCACCGTCATCTTTGCTCAAGACTTGGGAAAAAGGGGAAAAAGAAAGAGATAAGTTGGGGGAACGAAATATCTCCAAGCGTGGCTGCAGCTCTTCCCAACCTTGAGCATCTTCAGGTCGGGGACATGATGCCCGTGCAGATGGTTCAGCTTGGCCACCCTGTCATCCCCTCTCTCCTTTGAGATGCCACCAGATGCCACCAAGCCCCAGTGTCCCCGGTCACGCAGGTGACAGCAGACGGCGCAGGGCGCTGAGACCGGACACAACTCATTGCTGCGGTGGGAAGTGCGAAGGGAGAGCAGGAGCTGGTTTGAGAAGGTATTGGGGGGATTTTCTCCCCTGCTCAGAAAATTTAGTGCTCAAACACCACACGACAGATGCAAAGCTTGGCTGGGGGAGCAGGAGAAGGTCAACCATTTGTTTGCTTTCCTGCCATCCGGCTCTGCCGAGCTGAAATGACTTCTCATCCGAGCAGCTTTGGCCGCGCAGGCGTTTAGACCTGCGCCTAAGGCATGTTCCCTCCCGCCGAGACTTGGCCGGGGCTCTCGCAGCTGCTTTATCCTCCCGATGCCAAGTCCGTAAGGAGTTTGTTGCGTGCTAAACCGCGCCGATCCATCCCAGCGGGTAGCAGAGGCAGAAGCGCTGGCATAGGGAGGGTTGTATGGCCTTTTTCTTAAAAGAAAAACATAAATTGCTTAGAGATTTTAGGGAAAAATCTTGAAAGTAAGGATCTAAACTTCCTCAAAGGCCCAGCCGTTTTTTTTTAAATGCATTAAACCCCTTTTCTGGCCCGTTGCAAGTGACTGTGGAGCTGGTGATGCTGGAGTGACACCGAGCAGCCAGGCAAACAAAAGGCAACACGATGGGGACGTGGGGACTCTGATCCGGGCTGAGTTAGAGACACCAGCTCTGTAATCACTGGTAAAAAGGAGATTAAGAAGGGGCTTCGTTGAGGGCTTACATGTTTCTGAAGGGAATTGAGCGGATTGATGCCATGAGGCTCTTTGAGCTGGTGTCAGATTAGAGGAACAAGTGGGCATCAATTTAAGCCAAGACACTGCAAAGCAGGACACTAAAGGAATTTAGGTGAATATAGGTATATTTTAAGTATTTTCCCATGTGCTGGGATTAGTTAATCTGAAGTCATTGACTACCCAAGGCAGCAGCCAGAGTAATCAGTGCAAATGACTTGAAAATGAAGCCAAGCTGGTAATTAGGGATAACAAATGTCATGTCAGGAAAGCGGTGGCTTGGCTCAATGGTGCTGGAGCTTTGCAAAGGTTGTGCAGACCCCATGTCCACCTGGGGAGCTGGGAGGAAGAGTTGGAGAGAATGGGAGTCTGCGTGTTGTTGTGGGATTAATGCTCTCTGAGCACCCTTTTGGGGCTGGTTTATGAGTGCTGAGGGTCCTTTACTTGGAGAAGAAGCAGAAGGCTGCGCACAGCCAAAGCGTAGCTGAGCAGATCCACCGAAACACTAAGATGACTTTTAGGTCGCCATCAGTATGCTTCAGAGTTAACATCTGCTGGTGCGAATTCCTGATAAGACATCTGACACGTCTGCAGTGCTCAGAGCCAAATCTCCGCTGCCCGTGCTGTAATTCCGAGCGAGTGCAGACCTTTTCTGAAGGGAGGGACTATTTCTGCATGTTTGTGAAGTGCACAGCGGGGCCCTGATTTGAGCTGTTATCTCTGGGGCTCAGCGGAACAATAACAACATCTGAAAGCGTGGAGTTGTGTAATGACTATTTTTACAAAGTCTTTTCTAGTTGCATTTTGAATTTATGTTGTTTTTTTTTTTAAAGTTTGCCTGTGAATAAATTTAACGCAGACAAAAAGAATGAAAAACCCATCGCCAGCCCCCCTGGAAAGTGTCACCTTCACAGTGACGCCGACCGTGGCACTGACAAAACCGCCTGTCGGGGTGAGGCGCTGGCAGATGGCACGATCCACTGGGACGGAGCAAACGAGCCACTAGAAATCCTGCCAAGGAACAGCCAAAATAACCCCCAGTTTACCCAGTAACGAGCACGAGGGCTGTGTCTGCTGGGAGAAATGGGCACGGGACGCGGAGCGCGGTCTGGGTGTAACAGGTTTCATTGTACCCCCCATCTGAATCTCCACTAAACCCAACAACCTTCTGGGCAAAGTCAAAGCTAAAAGTAGCATTGGAGTATTTATTCTTCCCTTTTTTCCCCTTATTTTGCCTTTTTTTCCCCCTGCTCTTTCCTTGCCCACAACTCCAGCAGCCATCTGCCTAATGAATTTGCAAGGCATTTATACCAGCCAAAGTGAAATGTATGAGACCGATCGCCTTCATCTTATTACCGCTAATGGGAGCCCGTGTAGATAAATCCTCCTGGATCCTGATGGAAACTTACCTTGAAATATCTGGCGTTGGGGCTGAAATATGGTAACGCTGCTTCCAGGGGAAGGGGGAGACACGCAAACCCCAGATTTAATTTACTCCTGGGGAGATTTTAAGACCATTCCTGGTGAGATGTATTTGTAGAAGAGGAGATGGCAGCTCCAGGCTTGTTTTTGGGGAGTTGGAGGGTTTGGTGGGTGCCTTGATGTCCCCACATGGGGCTTGGTCACAGGCTTTTCAGCTCCTAGGAATATCAGAGCTACAGTCCTGTTGGTATTTATTCCCACCCCCCCGCCCAATAAGCCCTGAATTCTCTATCTAATTAAATAGCAAGTGGCTATTAAGCTCATGCCTAGGACTAAGGCTTAATAAGGCAGTAATGGGTACTGTGCATTTTTACATGTGTACCCAGCCTTAGGTGGTAAACCTCAACCCAGGTGCTCTTTAAATAATCAATAGTTGGTTATTAAACACGGAGCAGCTATCCAGCTAAATTTAAATTAAAGGCCTAGCTGGGAGATGAGCTTGGATTTAAAGTATTAGAGAGTTAGCGGGTCTAGCACAGCATGCACTAGAATCCTGAAAGCGCTTTTCTTCGCCTGCATCCATCCCTGCGCACATTCCCAAACCTTGCTGGGGTGTCACGGGGCTGGAGGATGGAGACACCCATCCCCGTGGCCTCTGGGCTCCTTGGGGACATTTTGGTGCCTCTGTCTCTGGGGCACTGAGCAGTTTGTTGGGTGAATAGCAGAGGGAAACAAAATGCTGGCATTTGAGTGCGCTCCCTGTTTGCTCTGTAAATAGCGTCGCAGGTTAATGGTTTTAGAAGTTTGGGGCTGGTGTATTTCCCTCTGCTGGCAGTTTGGGTGTGAAAAAGCCCAAATTCGAGCTGTCCTGGTATCTCCTTGCCTCACCAGTGCAGGGCTTGCTGGCACATCTGGGATGTATAAGCCACACGATGAGCCCTCTTAGTTCTTTGGATTTGGCCAAATGGGTGATGCCCAACAGCAGCGGCGGCGCAAAACACCCCAATTTGGGCAGCAAATCGCATCCGTGGGGTGGGCGACAAATGCTCAGAGCACGCAACGTTGGTATAAACTTAATGCAACTCTCAGCATCCCCTTCCCTGCCTTGCCTTCGCTTCCCAACCTTAGCGATATTCACTTATATGATGTTTTTTCTGCGAAGGGGGGTGCAATGGGTCTGTCCTGCCAGTACTTGAACCAGATGTTTTCTGCCATCTGGGGACTTACAAACCACCCCCCCATGGAGCAGTGGAGCAGCTCTCGTCTGCGTTTTGCCTTCACCCCATGCACCGTGAGATGGTTCCCGGCAAGTTGTGCCCAGAACCTGCTCTCTGTGTGTCAATAGCTCTGCTGCAATTGCTTCAGCGCTCTTCTAGGAAAAAGAAATCAAAAAGAGGGGGGGAAAAAAATGAAAGAAAAGGACCTTAACTGCTGCTGTTTATCCCGCGTATTTTCGGTTCATTTTATGCAGTTTCAAACACAGCCGACACTCGCCCAGGTCCATTAATGGAAAATAAAGGTCAGGGCTGGAGGCACGGAGCGCTGCCGGCCCCGGCTCCCGTGCTGTGTGTGGCAGGCGTGCGAGGGACGCCAGCTTTTCAATTTTCTCTCTTTCTGGAAGCAATTCGGGGCTGAATCGGCCCCGAGCAGCGTTCCCACTGTCAGAGCACCCGGTGCAGCAGCGGGCAGGATGGTCCCTTGTCACCTCTTTCTCATCCCCTGGTCCAGACTGCGTGTTTGGTGCGTGTTTTGGCATCTCCTTGTCTTCCTGAGGAACATTTCTAGTTCATGGGTTTGGGTGATTTTTGGATGATGTTGAGCAAGCTGCTGCCCCAAAGTATCGCTTGTCCTGAAATGATGCTGCTAACCCCCTCCTTACGGAAGGTTTACTAATGTTAAATTATAAAATGCCCTTACCCTTTGGGATTTGCCCAGCCTGTGCAGTTATTTCTATTGCCTTATTCTTTAAGTTTTATAATTTTCACCCTGAAATGCGCTGCTGGGCTCTTTGCAGCGCAGCCACCGCAGAAACGGCTCCGTTTTCCTATGGAGCGGCCTGGGGGCTGCGTGCACCCCCACACTGCTCTCCAACCTCACACAGCTCTTTGCTTTAGTGCCTTCGACATGTGTAAACTTGACCAAAGAGCAGAACCCGAATAAAAAAGCCCCCAGCAACAGGTTGGCGGGAGCGGGATGACAGCGGATAGCAGAGCTGGGGCTTTGCGCGGCCGCCGGCGCTGGATAACTCACTCAAGGCAGCCAAAAGCTGTGGGGTTTTTTTGATCTTGTGACTTTTTCTCCTGGTTCCAGCAACGTGTGGAGACAGCTCTTGCCTTTTCCTCACGCACAGTCGCCGTGTGATGTCTCTATCGGGCAGCGGCTTGTGCTGAGCATCCTTCCCCAGCACGGCCGCGCTCCCCCCGCTCCGGGCGCTCTGTCACTTCGTGACGCTGCGACGTGACCGAGTTCTGCTGGCCACTGCCCTGGGGCTCTGTGACAGCTGTGACAGAGGGCTGGGGGGACGGGGAGCTTCATTTTGGGGTCAGATTCAACCTCCGTCGCGTTTTATTCCTTCTCCGGCGCCCACCCACCGAGGTTTCCTTGCAGTCGGGTTGTTTCTGCTTCCTTGCACCTCCCTGTCGTGTTATCTCATCCAGCAGCCGTGATGACCGCCCAGCTCCAAGGAGCATCTCCAGGAGTTCCCGATGGGCAGCCGGAACGTGCTTGAGGACCAGCACATCCTCCTGTTTGTATTTCAGAAGCAGCGGCAGAGCGGGACTGGGATTTTTGCCAGAGTCTTGCTAGAGGGAAAGTTTTCTCTGGCTCAGTTCACACGACAAAGGAATTTCTTTTCCCCCTTCTGCTTTATTCCGATACCTTTTTAACAGGATCAGCTAAATAAGCAAATAGAATAAACCAGTTTACAGGCCCTAGAGGTGAAAAGCCACTGCAGATTAAAATGTTTTTTTGTGATCTCCAAAGCAGCTGTATTTTACATGCTGACCCTGTTTTGCTGATCCTATTAAGGGCTATCGTGAGACATAGAACCTCATGGCTATATGGCTTTGGCTTTCTGTAAGGGGGATTTTTTTGCTCGTGTTTCATTTTGGTGATTCTCGTGCCTTGCTTAAGTCTCTGACTAACCGGACATGAGGTCTCTGTGGGGGCTGGAAGGGGATTTCTATTAACCCAGGACTGAATTCCTGAGAGGTCCTTTGAGAAATGTCACCCCCCACATCATCTCTGCTCTTCTGGGGTGGCCGATGGTCTGTTTGGATGGAGGGGGCTGTGACAATTCAAGGGCCAAGCTGGCAATTCCTTTTTTGTTAATCCCTTTATGGGATGCAAGATGCTGTGGGCAAGGCAACAAGGGATATGTCTTCACCACTATACCCACTCTTCCATTTTGGGGGGAGATGTAGCTTCATTACACCCAACCAATGACCCCCTAGTGCATCACTGCTCCTCCCAGCGCATCTCCATCCCTCCTCTGTTGCCATCGCACTCCTTGGCCCAGGGAATGCGCAGCGATTTTTGGGAGTCACCATGACCCAGCGATGAGAGTCATGGATTTCCTTCCTCCCCCTGTTCCTGCAGCACGGCTGCAAAACCCACCTGCTGATCTGAATATTTAAAACCGGCCCCAGACCTAAGCCCCACCTGAGCTACCCATCAGATCTGAAAGAGCCCGTCCAGGGACCCCCTCTCGTGCTAATGAAGAAGGACAGTAATTAATGATCATCGTTATTTGTGTTGAGGACTCTGAGTGCTGTCACCGCAATTACAAAGGCTTTGTGCCGGTCAGCAGGAGAGGAGGAGGAGTGATGGTGATGTTTGGGGCTATAACGCCCAAAAATGCCCTCGGCATCGCTTTGCCAAGCACGGGAGCATCAGGTTCCCGTGGTTCTCCAGCCACCTCCTCCTCCTCCTGATATCAATCAGCCTGCTTCCCCAGATGGGTCTCACTTTCTGTTCCATCTCATTTGACACTTCATCAGCTAGAGACGACAGAGAGACATGTCAGCTCCCGAGATCCATCCCCTTTACCTGCCAAAAGGCTTGTGCTCCTTGGCAAGAAATGTGATTAGGCTGGTTCGCAGCAGAGATTTCTCTCTGCGCTATCTTGCAGGTGTTTGCAGCTCCCATCCCGTTTCCTTCCCCTTCCCCAGCCCAGCAAAGGCCCGTTGCTTATTCTGTCCCCATGTAGAGGTGACACAGAGCTCTGGGTGTTTGCTAAAGGGTGGGTTTGTGCATACACGTTGGGATGATGATGCTGTTCCTATACAGAGAGGATGTGTCTCTGGTGCAGGATGCAGAAACAAGGGGTGCGCTCCTCATTCGCAGGGTTAAGCACAATCCGCTACTTGCTGTGCAAAAACACCAGCAACATGTGTTAGTGCTCAAAAGAGGGGAAAAAACCCTTTTCATCCTCCATGAAAGCCTTTTGAGCATGGAAATATCCTCTGGAATGTTTGATGTCTGCTCGATGCAGATGCAGCCATACCACACTAGCATCCTCCTACATTGCCATTTCATCCTTCCATGTTCTCTAGCAGCCAGCAGGATGCTGAACCACCTCCAAAACTCCCCTGAGACCCTGCTGGTCCTCAGCCCATGTCCTTGTCACTGTCTGGGTGGCACCGTGGGTGGGAAGGACTCTCTGTATGTCTCTGCGCTCTCAAGGTTTTCTGCATGTGTGTCCCATAAATGGTAATGATGGGCATTACATTTTGAGGCTGTTTGAAGGGAGAACATAAAACCTAATAGGTGAAAATATACTTCTCCATGCAAGTTCCTTAGGAAATCAAACATAACCCAGCTTTAAATGCGGGTTTTGTGAGTCCCCTTTCCATGGGGCTCAGTTTTCCCCCATCGAGCTGAGGTGCAATTCCTCAGCCCTGCTGCAATCAGCTCAAACCAGAGGAAAGGTGTTTTGTGTGACTCTGTGTCATTCTATGTTGTCTCTGGAGTCGTTGGCAGGTGGAGAAGCTAAAGGAGGTGAGGATTTAAGAGCCTCGATTCCTCCCGTTGCGCGCTGGGGCTGTGACTTGTGATAATGCCCCTAGGCACCGACTGTAATGCACGTAATAAATTAAAACCAAAAATGTGATTACTTTGTCGCTTGGAAGACAAATGCGTGTGCCTGGGGAGTAACAAAGCATGTTTGATTTGTTGTTGTTTTTACTATGTTTACTATTATTATAACTTATTCCAAATTATTCCGGTCTGAAAGGGAGAGGAGGCTGTAGCTTGCAAAGCTCCTTGGAGAAGTGGGTTTGGGGAAGGGACTTGAAAGAGGCAAATCCTATAAAGGCGAGTGATGTGGCACGGAAAGGTCTTATTTCTGGATGCTAGTGGAGGAATTGGGGAGGTGTGGCTAACGACGGAGCTGGTGGACATCAACTGGATTACTTACACTAGCCTGGTGTGGAGACAAAGGCACAATACGGGCCAATGCTTTGCAATCAAAATAGGTCAGATAGATACATTACCCCGCTTTTTGGGGGGCAGAAAGCTGGGGTGGAGCCTTTCTGGATGCTCACTCACCCTGGGTAACCTTCAGCGCAGGATAAGTCCTTGACTTTGGGTCCGGCTTGGTTCTCCATTCCTCTTGAGACACTACAAGGCACCCATGGGGATGACCAAAGGAGGATCTGCTCTTCTTTTCTCCCCCTTAGGAGCAGGAATCTCCAAAGAAAGCTCCATCTCCCGTCATTCCCGACTAGGGAAAAAAGAGAAATGGAGCTTCTAATGCCCATCTCCACAGGAGCCTCTAATGCTAAAGAGCTTAGAGGGAGAACTCGTGACTTTGAGAAGAGTAAAAAGCTCCCTTGTCCCCTAAGCGGTGTCCGGCTCAGTGAGCCAGTGCGCTCTGATAACATGGCAGATGGGTATTTCTAGCATTTGTTTTGATGATGAAAGTGTACATTGTGCTCAAAGATGCCCCCAGGACACATTGTTCTCTGGGTAAAGTGGTGAAAATTAAAAACTAAGTTTCCTAGGTCAAAAGGACGCTCATTAAACCATTCAGGCCTTAGAGGAAAAAGAGGGGGGTGTGTGAAAAAAACAGCTAACAAAACCTCATCCTTTCCTTAAAGAATAATGGCTCTGGGGGAGCCGTCTGGGACCTGGTGGTTATTTGCCTGTGCTAAAAGAAGCTGGTTTTGGATGATCTCAGTGCATCAGGTATAATGCGCATGGTCCCCTGTTGTGGAGCAGGTTTGGGCTTGGGGTGCCGGAGGGGCAGAAAGTTCGGGGGTAACTCATGTTTTAGGGTTGTATTCAGCACGCTCATGCCAGCCAGGAAACGGCAAAGCCTGGTTTAATCCAGGGAGAATAAGTCAGGACGTGGTTTCCTGCATCAGTGGGGGAGCTGGGATTGGGCCGGTTGGTAGATCTGATGGTGGGAGTTGTTCTGCAGGAACGGGATCAAAACCCATCCCACTATAATGGTGCAGGACACGTTCTGCTCTGCTTTGCAAAAAAACAGTAAAAGACAAACAAAAAAGGCGAACAGGAAGAAAGTACAGATTTCATGTAGGTTTGGGTCCAAGTGGGGCTTTTATCCTCCACTTTCCAACCCCCTCGCTGCTCCACAACAAGCCGGGAAGCCCTAAAGAGCCGCGTTTCCCTCGGTGAATGGCGAAACACCACGTTGCAGAGGTGGAAATGCCAATCAGGGGAAGAGAGGAGCAGCGTGTGGCCTCTGCAAATTGCAGGAAAAGTGACAAGAGTTTATTCAGAGCCGCTCGGGGAGGGAGTTGGGTTGAGTGGTTAGACGGGAAAAGTGGTCTCGGGTTCCTTTTATAACCGCGTTATTGCGACAGCGCAGGCAAATTGTTTCCCAGCCTTGTTGTCCCAGTTTCTCCGGTTATTCAAAACAAGACCGATTTACCTGCTGCCTCACAGTGGGGTGAGCAAAGCTCCGTTTGTTCTGGCCAAGCGCTTGGGCACCCCCAAAAAAGCGATGCCACGGAAAGCCAGGGCACTTTCTATACCAGACAGCAGAGCACCAGACACTTGAGCTATCGTATTTAGCTTTTATACAGTTGTTACTCCATTTGAGAATATGCAGAAGCCAGCCAGGCCACTCATCAAATAATCAGATCTCTTTATTCACAACGTTTAAGAGATGAATTAAGAAGAAAACGGGCGTTTTGGAAGTGACCTCTTCTTCCTCCCCAAAACGACCCCAAACCAACAATCCTGATGCTGATTTTTGCGTGTGTCTATTTTGGTGCCCTAGAAGCCGTGCTGTATCTCTCTGACTGCTTTTCCCCCTTATTTGTTATTTGATTTGCCCTCCAGAGATCAGTAAAGAGCATCAAACGTCATTTTAGCTCTACCCTCTAGATCAAGGGAGAAGATTAATAGATGAAGGCTTTTATTGTGCGTCTGTGTGCCGGGGTTTAGAGCTCTCTCCTCCTTATATATTCGCTGCATGGACTCCAATTTGGGATTCTGTGCCACCAAATTCCTCCCCAAAAACCCATCAGAAATATTAATCCCATCATTGGCAAGAAACCCCCTGGGACCGTGGGGTTTTTCTCCATCCTCCACTAGTCCCCTATTTGTATTTTTTGTCATTAAACGGTCTCCTTTGGATCTGGGAGTTAATTTGCAGGTAAATTCTACAGTGCAGAATTGTGCTCGGGGTGCGAGCGGCCGCGAGCGGGGACAGTTTGGTGGCACCATCTGTAACTGTGCTCCGGATCAAGGCGACTTCTGCTGCACCCCTGAACCGTAGCGAGCGCCAAACGCAACAGGTGTTTGTAGGATTGAGCTGTTTATGGGAAAATATATCTATGAATGTGTGTATGTATGTATGTATATATATATATATCTATTATTTTTCCTGTTTTTCCCCTCATTCTTTGCAAGCTTTTCCCCAAGCTGCTTTTCCTGGTGCCCCAGCCGATAGGCAGTCCCGGTGTAATACCATTTTTCCTATTCGCTTTGAAATAAGTCGCTATTCAGGTTGGCCGAGCACAAAAGGCAAATGCTGAGGGCTTAAAAACTGGGCAAAAAAGAGAGGAAAAGAATAGAAAAAAAGGCTGTGAGTGCATCTTCTTTTTAATCCTTTTGTATTTTAAGGGCTGTGCTCATCTAATGAGAAACGCCTGGGGGCACAACAGCCCTTGTGAGACCTGTGTGATGGGAAGAGGTGGGAACTCATTAATGCTCATTAATTGATTTCCTTAATGACAGCTTGTGCCTCAGTTTCCCTTTTCTCTGTGCGCTGGGTCCAGGGACCGATGTGTCATTGATGCTGCGGATACAACCTGAATCCAGACCTAAAAGGTGCTTAAATAATCCTCTCCGCTTGACTTCAAAGTGGATTTATTTGTAATTCATTCCCATATATGTACTATTAAGGATTTGGGCTCTCAGAGCTTTTGCCTTTGGATTTTTTTAAGACAAATTACTTTTGTCTTAAGGCACCACGTGAGGGGAAAAAGCAGCCGAGTTCACCTTTAAGGATTTATTATCGTTTCGCAGGTATTTACTGAGGGTATTTCTCTGAGGAAGTGACTGTCAATTATAAAAAATAAAATAAAATAATAGGAAAAAACCCCTATTTCCTGAAGGCAGTAACCTTGTGGAGTGATGGATGGTCCTGCTCAAAGTGCAGTTGGGGAGAAATGGAGAAGGAGGGGAAGAAACGGAGATACCGGAGTATACTCCAGGGGGTCGGGAAAAGGATATGAATTATTAAGTAAAATTAATAATTGAAATAATTAACAGCTGTAAGAGATTTTTGTCCATCCTCCACATAATAGGGTAGCAATGTTTAGTATCAAGCTGCAGTAACCACTAGTAATTTGATGTTAATTAATTTGTTGGCTCAGCATTCCAAGCGTTTATGGGCGTTTTCTTTCCTTATAAATATATTAATAAGTTTAAGTAATTCTACAAAGTAATTTCAGGAAAAAAAAAAAAAAAGTGATAGTAAATTGCAAGTCGTTTGTTTTTGATCAGTAATTCAAATGGCTTTTCTCCCTGCCATGCTTGTACATCAGAGGGAAGCGGCTTTGTTCCGAGGAGCGTCTCGTTTTTATTCTTCTCTCTCTGATACGAATCGATAGCGTTTGCTGTTTGGGGCCAGACCGCCCGGCTCTCGCCGTTGTGATACTTTCTGTTTCATTTTATCGGGGCTTTTGGTTGGGAGGCGCAGGATGCAAAGGGATGCGGGGATGCTGAAAGCACCTTTGGTAGGACCAGAACCCCAAATGCCCTTTTTGAATGTGTCAGACCCCTGTGATATTGGGCTTGTTCCCCTGGACTGGGCTGAAGTATCAGGATATGATGCAAAAAGTGGGAAATACTTTGTTTCTTATTTGTTTTTCCAAATGCGGTCCCTGGTGATACAAACCAGCTCTGTTGCTGCCCTGGGGGACCAAGGACCATTGCAAGCTTGGGGTTAAACTGATGGGGCTCAGCTATAGCAGCAGACTCCGGTGCGTTTGTGCACTCAGGGATTTGCCCTATATTTAATTTGTTTCCCTGACTGCTTTAGCGACTCTGTAAACGTTGCGGAGTTTTTGTGTATTTTTTCTTCCCCCTTCCTGCTAGATGAAGTGGGTTTAGTTTTTATTGAATCAGTTTCCTCCGAGGATAGAGGTTGCGAGTGGATAAAACCTCTTTCAATCCCATAAAAATGCCGTCAGGGGATTCACTTAAATTTATTTAATCCTGTGCACTTTATCGCGGTCACTTCATCATGGCAGGTAAGTGGATGCTAATGGATCCCTCCTTTTTATGGCCTGTAGCCTCCTGGAATTAGATCCCCCAGCTACAAATCTCTCGGTTGTGGTTGGCATTTTATCTTCTTTCTTTTTATTTGATTAACAGAGGGGGGAGCGAGAGGCAGGGAACCCGTTTGGGGGTATTAAGGCCAGGAGAGCTCGTTGCTCTAATGTATTTCTGATGTATTCTGGGTAGCACCAGCCAAAATTTCACCCGGGGAGACTCTCTGCGGATGTCAGGACATGAAACCTCCTCCCCATCCCTCCCAGTGCGCTGGGATCTCCCGGTCCAGGGTCGTGTTGCCAAAAAATACATGAAGTTTTGCTCTTTTCCGCCTCGGCGGTGACTCAGGGTTGGTGTGAATATGCCCCTTCTGATGGCCTGATTCACTACCCAACAAACCTGGCAGACCCTTTTCATTGAAACGTTGAAATTCATTGTCACTACACCATTTTCCTTTATAAAGCTGAAGTGTTTGGATGCTTTCAGGTGAAGGTTGCTGAATTGCCTACTCCATTAATGCTTTTAAAACCGGCGGATTTTTTCCTTTGCTGTCACAATTCTGCTTTTTTCTTTTCCGTGACCCGCCTCAGTGTTTCGTTTTGGCTGCTGCATCTAAAGCACTTGTCCTGTCCAGCTGCTGAACTTCAGCCTTGGCTTAGACAAGGGGACCTGCGTGGGCTGCTCCTTGTGATGCTCCCCGCTCCTTTCCCACCAGGAAAAGGGTTTAACGTCACGTTATTGATGGCACGCAGAGCTCGGATGGATGAATTTCCAACTTGGGCTGCAAGCTTTGTGCGTTGGGGCATCACCATGTTGTCCCCAAGGGCAGCAAAAGGGACTTGTGCCCTTTGTAAATCCGCCCTAGAGCGCTGAAGTCCAACCTCAGACAGCAGCCGAATGTTGTGCAAGGTCTTATCTCTAGCAAAGCATGTTCTGGCGGTTGTAACGGAGAGTTTCCTGAGAGCAAATTGTCCATTTATGGTACCAGGCACCAAAATTGGTCCGAACTCAATACTACAAAGGGCAAAGCGAAGCCTGGTGTAGCGAAAATTCACCTAGCAAGACGCTGGTCGTTGGTAGCATGGATGTGTGCTGATCCCCGAAGGGATTTATTACCTTTTGGAAGGGATCTCCCCCAATGCGGAGCATCCTTTGGTGCACAGTCCCCTCCCAGAGCCTGGTGTTGGGGCATTAATGAAAAAACTAAATAACACTTGAAATGCAAAGCCATCGGTTGAGAAAACAGAGGCTGATTGTGAATTATTAAGGAGCCCCTATCGTCGCTGACTGCTGAGAGAGAAGGGAAGGGAGGGGATATTGGTGTTTGGGAAGTCCAATTATTCCTGAGCTGCAGACAGTCTTATTAACTTGGGCAGAAAATTAATTAGTCTAATTAGAAAACCTCATTGGAGTTTGGTGAGGAGATGATAGTGGTGGGGGGGAGTTTGGGGAGTGACAACAGCCATGGGAGGGGGAGGATGGAGGGAAATGCGAGCAATGGGGGAGCTGGTCAGATTAATGGGAGCAAAGGAAGCCCAGGAAGGGATGGGAGAGAAGCAGGAAGATATATTTTAGATCTGTTGGTCTAAATTGGGCATATTTATTTTTTAAACATGAGTATTCCAATATGTACACACTCATATATATGCATACATATCTATATATAACATATATATATAGAATATAACATGGAGGAGATTCATCAGAAGGTTTCTGTGGGCGGTTGTGTTTATTTCTGGTCCGCCCGTCCGTCAGCATGGGGGTTTGTTAAAAAGTGCTGGGTGGGTGGATATTTTATCTTCACGGGTGTATGGAGTCCTCAAAACATCTGTTCCGTCCTGATTCCGCAGTCCTTCCGCAGCTCGGCGAGGGAGATGTTCCTCGGTGGAGCTATCTGCCTGTGGTTGGGATGGAGATGGATTTGTTGCGTGTTGTTAATAACAGAAGTGATGCAAAAAGGGGGAAGAAAGCAGAATCGCTCCTCAGGAGGGATGGGGTGAAGAAAATTAATCCTAATGGCCCAGGCTTGATGCTGGTGGGGCGAGAGATGCTGCAGAGTGGGAGGAGAACATCAAGATTTGGAATTGGGTTTTTTTTGCATGAGTCTCATAGGAATTCAGTAAGAAATCAGCTTCTTACTCCTTTTCTCCTATGAGGTTACAAAAGCGAGCGTTGCTTTCACATAGGCTGGAGGTAAACTCTTGATTCTTGACCTTTTTGACTCAAGACTATGAAGGCCAGCAATGGGCAAAGACCAGGATCTAGTAGGCAGTCTCACAAAAGCCAGCAGCCAACCTTCTAGTATTAAAAGTGCTCCAAAAAAATAAGGTAAAACACATATTTGGATGAACCTGAGTGCTACGGTGTTCAGGATCTTGGTCTGACGCCTGTAGGTGACATTGGGGGGGTTCGCAGGCTTGCACAGCCCCAGGTTTTCCCCAGTGCCTTTGCTCTGATGGCTTTTCTGCCTGTTACTGAAATAACCTGTCAAGCTCAAGCTAATAATGAGCCATAAGTCAGATTCTCTCTGGTAGGTTGCCCTGGGTGTCTATCACAATCTTTAGGGGTGACCCAATTATGATAATTGGCCAATCTTGCTGCTGGTGCTTGAAAAGAATCGCCAAACAAAGGAGGAGAAAGAAAAGCTCCCTGGAAATTCAGGGAAAACCCAAATATAGCTTTCTCAGGGTCCCTTTTTGGCGTGAGATACCTTGAATATTAACCTGTTCAATCTGCCCTGCTGCGATACCTGCGGAGAGCAGTGAAATAACCCCTGGAAGCAGCGGATCACAGGGGTGATGCTCCACATGCATCCCCGGCATCACTAGCGACCCAGAGATCCAGCCCTCGGCTCAGCTTGCTGCCCAAAACTATGTGTTTAGAGCAACAGTTTCACTCCGCTTGGCCATACATTTTTATTTTGATATTTCAGATTATTCAGGTCTCAGGGAGCCCCAAGGGGAGAGGGAAGAGGAGTCATTTCTTTTCCACCCAGCTGCGTACACGTCCAGTCAGGGCAAGATAAAAGGAATAAAGACAATTTTAACCCAGTTCTTGCTCCTTTCCATTCCCCACCTTCTCTTTCCCCGCGCACCGGCCTTGTGTAGTGCACCGGTATTATTTCTGCATCAGAATAATAATAATACAGAGAGAACATACTGTTACGACTGCTGCGACCTCCTGCCCAGCGCGCACGGCCGGAACGCTGCTGGAATTGCAACTTGGCTCCCATCTTTTTCAGCGAAGGGTCGCTCCTGGCTGATCTATAATTTACAAAACACACTCAGATTCATTTTTTATGAGCTATTTTGATATGATGCCATTTAAAAATCTAGAACGAAACGATGCACCTTTTAAAAGGTCGGTCCTGATTCCTCTCGCTCTTTTTGCGGAGGGAGGGAACGTTGTTTTTGTTGATTTTTACCAGAGAAAGGGGATTTCTTACTGTCGCAGTTTTCTGGATGTATCACACCTGCATCCTTCAGCATCCAAGCTGTGCTCGCTGCAACCCTCTGGATATCCCTGTTGACTTCCCCCTGCCTCTCTTGGCTTGTGATATGTATTTAGAAGCAGGAAAATGATGCATTTATTTTACCTTTTACTCAGGAAGGGAAGGAGAGGAGGGACCCCCGTGACACCCCCCTTGGACTTTCCAGCTGTATCATCTTCTGCAGCCTCTTAAATCTGGAGCACCAAAAAGTCCTTATTGAGCCGGGGATATAAAACTCCTGATATATCAAGCGTAACAGAGTTTCTACCATTAGTAGGGTGGCTCTGCATAGAGGGACAGAGCCTTTTTTGGGGGTACCAAGGCTTTTTTCTCGGGTGGCAACGCTTCTCCCTGGTGTTTTATTGCCTCGACTCTCCCGTGCGCAGTTTTATGGTGCCCCTTTCTGACTAATGCGAATCCCATCCGGCATATATTAGCGGGAAGGGCATCGTTAGCAGGAAGAGCAGCGCTGTACGAAACCAACCATGAATCTTCTCGGGCTCGCAGGGCTCCGCGAATAGCACAGGAGGGATTAAATATGTTCATCTTGCCAGCCCGAAGGGAAGGGAAGAGGTTTCTCATCAGGCCCCGGCTGCAGCGTGTCCGCGCTGTGATGATGGAGCCGTAATTAACCTCCTCCCCAACGGAGACCGAGCTGCTTTTCAATCACTTGTGAGTTTGCCCGGTGTGGGGAGGCAGTGTCTTGGAGCAGGAAAAAGCTTCATATCTGTTGATAAATAGAGGCCACGATCTTCAGCAGCCAGGTACTTGAATGCAGGGAGCGTCGGCAGCCCTTGTGCTCATTTATTTCGGCGCGCAGGCTGGAGGAGGTGGTGTTTTATGCCTTCCTTCAGCCATGCAAATGGGCACCGCCAGCCCTTTTCGGGAGATATATGGGAAATAGCTTCAGTTCTCTGACATTTCCATGCAGTCCTGAAGAGTTTAGCTGTTATTTTGTTAAAATCTGGAGGATAGCGGTGGAGAAAACTGCTTCCCCCAAATATTCGTTAATGCAGCTGGGTGGATGAGGTTGCAGGGAGGTGTTGATGGGGAGGCGAGCAAAGCTTTGCAGCTCAACAGAGGGTTCACATATTGATGACAACTCCATCTATGGTGGGACAGATGGATGTAGCGGGGTGTTGGTGCTAAAAAACGGGGTGAGCTGCCCCAAAGGCCTTGGGAAGGTGGGTTTTGGAGCAAGAAGGTGCCTTGGGTATGTCTGGAAAGCAGGACAGAGTGACATGGTATCACAGTATCACAGTATGTTTGGGATTGGAAGGGACCTCAAAAGATCATCCAGTCCAATCCCCCTGCTGGAGCAGGAACGCCCAGGTGAGGTCGCACAGGAACATGTCCAGGTGGGTTTTGAATGTCTGCAGAGAAGGAGACTCCACAACCCCCCTGGGTACCCTGTTCCAGTGTCTGTCACCCTTACTGAGAAGAAGTTTCTTCTCAAATTTAAGTGGAACCTCTTGTGTTCCAGCTTGATCCCATTACCCCTTGTCCTATCATTGTTTGCCACCGAGAAGAGCCTGGCTCCATCCTCGTGGCACTCACCCTTTATATATTTATAAACATTAATAAGGTCACCCCTCAGTCTCCTCTTCTCCAAACTAAAGAGCCCCAGCTCCCTCAGCCTTTCCTCATAAGGGAGATGCTTCACTCCCTTCATCATCTTCGTTGCCCTGCGCTGGACTCTCTCCAGCAGTTCCCTGACCTGCTGGAACTGAGGGGCCACAACTGGACACAATATTCCAGATGTGGTCTCACCAGGGATAGTGGCAGGATGGACACTGGGCTCCGTGTCCTTGGGGATGCCGTGGTCCCAGCTACTGGATGAAGAGACGTGAAACTCAGTGCGATGTGCGAGGAGGAGGAAAGCAGGCTCTGGGGAGGAGCACGTGAGCGAGGAGCGTTAACAGAACAAAACTGATAATGAATGCTGCTGTTACAGCACCTGTCACAACTGCTCAGGAGTTTAATACTGTGCAATTTCAGAAGAGAGAAACATCTCTCTGTGATGATTTCTTTTCTTTTTTTTTTCTTTAAAGAGGAAAAATATTCCACCCTCTCAATGCTTATCTTCCATTTTAACCTCTTTTTGTTCCCCTTTTGTAAAGGTGGGGAAACTGAGGCAGGGTAAGAGCTGGGCTGGGGTTACTGCAGCATCGCTCCATCTCCTACCCCGTGTGCCTGTAAATCCTCAGGAAGGAGCTGTGTAATCTTATTTTAAGAAGCCCACATAGCCACGACTCGCCGTGCAGTTAATATTTAGGTCAGCAGAATCTAATTCCTTCTAAAACCATAATATTATCATTGTAATTGCAAATGTTTTCATTAGGCACTGGCACTTGGGAGCCTGGCACATGCCTACAAAGCATTTTTGGGGTTTTGCTCGGCTGTCCCACCTGCTGAGCGATACCAAGAAATAGTTGTTCCTCCTTTACTCCCCTTAGAACCCAACTGCTCTTCCCAAACAGCTACTGGAGAGCTCCTACAACCCTGTGTGATGCCTGGGAGTTATGGAGGCTTCTAAGTGCCGTGCTAAAAATAATCTGGGTTTATTTTGGTGGGGTTTTGGTGGGTTTTGGGGTGTTTTTTGGTGGTTTGCAGCAGCTGAGCAAGCACTTGGGGAGCTGGGGATTTATTGGCCGCCATCCCCTGTGAGCATCCGAGCACGAGCGAGGAGATGCGAGAGGTGTTGCCAGGCTGTCATTTTTCTGTCCCCTTTCTGCCACGTTTTAAATTCACCAGCAGAGAGAATTAGCTCGCCTTAAGTGAGTTATTGTGTCTCGAAGTCAGGGCTCTGCTTCCTCTAGAATAAAACAAAACTCTCTGGAGACCTGGTCTTAATACCACCTGCCTGGAAGTCCTGATAGGGGACTTAATGCCGGAATGAATATTCATCCTTTGCGGTGGGGATTCTGATCCCGCTCCCCATCTCGTGCGGGATGACAGCCCATTCCCAAAGGGACAGCATGGTGACAACTTGGTTTGGGATGGAGAGCAGAGAAGGGACTGTCTGTCCCCAAATATCCCTGTCCCAGGGCTGTAATGCAACCAGCTGCAGCCGTGATCTTCAGGCAGGGCTGGCGAGATGCTGACTTAAGTTAGGACAGAAAAAGCGATGCCACTTTCCCCACGTGCTTCTTGCAAGTCTAAAGACCCAGGACTGAAGGATAATGCCGTGCTGCTGCTTGTAGCCGTCCGTCTGTCTGTCTGCGGTGCCTTTCTGAGCATCCTGTGTGCGTTGTACCTTCGCAGCCACCACAATTCCCGTGCTGCGCAGGCATCGATCCTCCAGCTGGAAACGGGTAGCGAGAAAACCGCAGGGAGCAGATCCCAGGTTGCAAAGATCCTCGCAGCTCCATCGCCCCTCGCTGGGGCTGGAGGCTGCTCTGCCAACCCCTGCGCTTGGGTATGCCTTGTTTAAACAACACTTTTTGGTTTTTACAGCAGCTAATCTCTCCGATTCCCCTAACACATTGCCGTTCGGCAGTATTCATATAAGTGGGACAGTGCCGGGATGCGGGACATCTCCCACCACTCACCAGCGCCGGAGGATTTCGAGTGCAATTCTTGCTTCTCACGCATCAAGCGGCAGTTGTTCCTCGCCAAAATCACAACCTGTGCAAACTCTGGCCTAATCAAATCTATCAAGTCCCAATTTAGGAGCCTGGCTGCTGTCTGTTTATCAGGGAAATGGACTCGAAATTGGCCCCTTTAATGGAAACGCAGCTCTCGCACAAGTGTTTGAATTAATGGCAGTGCCTGCTGCGAGCCGGCAAGTTGGGCATTTGATTCCAGTTACAGGAAATTGCTATAATTTCTGCTCCACACTCCTCTCAAGTGACACTAAGCATCTATCTCTTTTTTGTGTGTGTCCCTTATTTATTTATTTTGGGAGAGGAGGATGGCATTGTACGTGGGTGCTTTTCCCCACCCCAAGCAGCCGAGGGGTTGTCTCGTTATCATGGCAACCCTTTGCTTAGCAGCAGACCTTTTGTGTGCTGAAAAAAGGAGAGAGAAGGGAGGTCTGGAGGAAGAAAAGGATGGTTTGGTGGAAGAAAAGGATGGAAATAAGCTCTTAAGGACTGGTTTCAGAAACAGAGCCGGCACCGCGTGGCCGGGTGCTGCCAGCAGCTGCTGTGGTTCTCCTGGTGGGGTTATAGCAAGGAGGTGTCTGAGGAGCGGGGTGGTTCTTGGGGTACCAGTCCCACCGAGCATCCTTCCTCCTGGTCCCTTGGCTCCCTTTGCAAAGCAGAGCAGACGGGCATCTCCTTGGGTGACCTCCTGGAGCAGCATCTCTCTCACACGCCTCTTTGCCGAGGGAGACCAGCTTCTTAATTTAGATTGCCTGAATGCGAGTATGTAAATATCCCACCCCACGCTTCAGATGCTGTGGGTCTGAGCTGCTTATTCTATCCGCGCTGAAGGTCACCCTCATCCCCCTGGATGCTCAGTTGGGTTTGATGCTCTTTTTTTTAAATTTCTATTTTCTTTTTCTCCCCATTCCTTCTTTCCCCATGGAAACGTTTCCTTGGGGGTCTGTAAAACAGGGAAAATGTTGAAACTGTGAGGGAAGGTCACGAAGATGAACACGCGGACGTTTGCGAAACGTTTAATGCTGTCGTGAGAAGCGCCACAAAAAAAGGCTGAGGAGGTGGTGAATAATTTTATCTTGAGAATTGGCTTGAACAGCATAAAATAAATAAGACCTGGAGCCACTTGAGTAACGAGGACCCGTATGGAGCCTTTGGGATGGGGATGAGCCAAGAGCTGTAATTAATGCTTGTCCTAATGATCAAGCGCTTGACTCCTCGACCCTCGTGCTGGTCGCTCAGCATGTCCTGGGGTTTCTCTATAATAATACGAAGCAGAGGGTTGAGCAGGAATCTGTGGGATGTGGCTTTGGGTGTTGAACGCCAAGGATGCTGGAAGATGCGGGATGCTGCATCTCCTAGCGTGGTGGCAGCAGGGCTGCCAGCTTCTTCCTTTTTGCCTTGGGTTTCTCTCTCTGCAGCAGGTTTTATCTCTAAAACCCAAACAGGAGAAGCGAGTTTCTTTCTCCAACCTTTAAAAATTATTTATCTAGCTTCTTTCTTTTTTATTTATTTTTTTCCTGGGGTTCGGCATGGCGCAGGATGACTTACATCTCCTCAAGTTAGGATCCTCTTATTTTTAACCAGACCTGGCCTTAAGTCATGCGATGCCCCTCGACAGAGCTGTAAATTTAGAGAGGCAGCCTGGCAGCCAGCACATTGGGTTTAGACACTGGGAGAAATGAGTTTTCGGGTGTACGGGGGGGATGAGGAGCTGTCAGCATCCTCTTCCAGGGAGGGGAGGGATGCGGGCGAGCGTGGCGCTGGCACCAAGATCCGAAAGCACTCGCTTGGGTTGTTTGTGTAGGAGAATTGGATGAGGTTGGTTCTCCTTTCCTCCCTGGAGGAATACTGCTTGAAGAAATGATGGCAGTATAGGACAGCAAGTAAAATGCGGAGGAGTGCAGCCTACAGGTGTTGTAAAACCTGTAAATAAGACTAAAAAAAAATAAAGAAAGAAAAAAGTGTGACGTGCAGCTGTGAAGTTCCCAAAGGGCGAAGGCGGTGGCACATCAGATGCCAGCAGCAGCGGCTCAGATCTGCAGAGCTGGCTCAGGATGGAGCAAATTGGGACCTGCTCCCGTTCTCCCCATGGCTGGTGCTTCAGGAGTTGGGGAAGAGCTGCTTTGGGGTGTCTGCTTTGATTCCCTGTCGGGGTGTAAGTGCATGCAGACACCCCTTTTTGCTGGAATAACGTGCCTCCTCCTTGCTCTGGGGCAGCGATTCTGCATAAGGTCCTCGCCCCTTTGCACCACTAAACCCCGTTTTTAAGCAGCAATCGGCACTGGGGCTGGAGGCTGCGGTGATTTGGGGAGGAGAAGCCCAAGGGTATGGTTAATGGCTCGGCTTCCAGCAGCCTAATTCGGGCCCTGCTCCCGGGGGGAAAGTTGTCGCTATCTCTTTCTGGCCCCCCCTTCACCAGCCAGCGCTGTCCTATGATCCCGACTGACCTTCTTAAAAGGGATCAACCGCATAAAATGAGGAGATGAAGAGTAAAGGGAGGAGCTGGGGAGGGGGGAGGAGGAGGAATGAAATTAGAAGCAGATATTAATAACCATGTTAAATATTTATCTGACCTCCTTTCACATGATCCTTTTTAATGGTGACCCAAAAAGCCGATGTGCTAATACTCGCTCTGGCTCTCTCATTCTGCCTCCCTGTCAAAGGCTTCGGGTTTGAGCAGGGGGGAAAAGTTCTTTCTCTCGCACCCTGGGAGGAGATGTTGGGTTGTGGAGAGATGGGGGTCCCAAAGGAGCATCAGTTGACAGTGACACCGCAGCTGATGGGGATTGTGATGGGGATCGAATGTCATCTGTGGAAAGACAAAATTAAGAAAGAAATGGGTGATGGATCAAAGGGGTGAGGGGCAAAATAGTGATAATATCTCTGGCAATTGCAGTGAATTTGTCTGGCAGAGGCACCAGCGCTGTTGCCACGTCGTTCTGCTCCATCCTTAATATTGCTCGTTGTGACTGAAGGATGTGGGGTTTTAAAATTCAATTAATGTGTTTTTCAAGCTGTCCTGTTCTGGATGGCTCCGGGCGTTTTGAGCTACTGCTCGGGGAAACGTTTTCACCTTTCAAACTCAAGCTCAGACCTCGGGGGCCAACGAATCCTTAGCAGCTCAGTGAATGAGGGGTGATGTACCAGTCATTAGTGAAGGGCTGAGGATTCCTCACCCATGTGCCTCAGTGCATCTTGTATTTGGGTCCAGAAACAAGAGCCGATGTGAAATATCCTCTCCTATTATAGTATTTGTCTTTTTAAAGGAAAGCGAATTCATTAGAAGCAGGACTGAGGTATTTTCTCATCTCCTCACCATCAGCCCCCGGGATGGCACCTTTGCACTTGCCTGAGATGGAATTTGTGTTTGCAATTTAAGCATCAATTAAGCAGAAGCTTTGCCTCAGTTTCCCCTTTGTAGAATGCAGGATCTAAACCCGATGAGTCTTTCCATTGCTCCGACAGCCTGCAGGCTGCTGAATTAACAAGCATTTTAGTAGGACACCACTTTTGGGGGGTTAAATTAATGGAATTAGGGCTAAAAAGTGGCATTTGAGTCCAGTGTCAGAATATAGTGTAGCATAGAACTGTGTTTTTCCAGCAGGATGGCTGTTTCCAGGACATGCTACAGGAATATACCTTTTAAAATTAAATGCATTTATTTTTAGGGGAAAAAAACCCCTATATTTTCTTACATTCCTGGGCTTGTCCTGGATGGAAAGTGCTGCTGAGAGTCTTTTCAAAGTCCCTATCACCAGCGCCGCCAGCAAAACAGCAACGTGTTTAATCTCACTAAATGTAATCTTGTTGTAGAACAGGAAATTCTCCGCTGGTCAGAGAGGATATTAAGATGCCTGCGCTGAAAAGTGTTTGAAATTATCGTCATTAATCTGGAAATGATTATTGCTTAGTTCAAGCTGAGCAACGTGAAAAATAAAGTTAACCTGAAGTGTATATGGTGAAAAGTAAATTGGATTTTTAAAAAGCTCTCGTTTTCCTAATGGAAGATAAGATTAATAGCACGGCTCGAGAATTGATAAAAAAAAAGCATGCAGATTTCCAAAATCTAAAAGCACTGTGTTTTAGCTTAAATTGAGTGTCAGAGGGGACCTGATGGGCAAAGCCAAGTTGTCCAGGTCTGTAATGCAGAGTAGCTGGGAATCCCCATCCCTGGGGCTTCCTCCAGAACCTCTGTCTGAAGGTTTCTGGCATTGGTACAACCTCCCTCGCCATCGTCTTAGACCGAGTTTGAATTAGTTCAGCTCATGGATGTGTCTGAGCTAGAGCTGCACTGTTGTCCTTGCGATGGGAGCTGCTGTTGACTTGGATTTCCAAGCTTAGCGAATGGAGAAAGCCCCATGATGAAATGGGCTCGGGGAAGAAGTTGTTCTCCTCGTGTTCTGAGCAGAGAGGTCTGAGATGATCTCTGATATCTCCCTTGCTCTCAGTCCCATCTCAGCTTTGTTGCTGTGAACTCTCCCTGGTTTATTTTCTGAGCTTTCTCTCCAATGTGAAACCGAGAGGACGATCTCCTGCTGACACGCGCCGAGCTCTGATAGCACCACCGTAATAAATCCTGCCTTTCTTTTGCCTCCTTGATCCCCGTTGATGCTTCTGTCTTGCGTGGACCTGGTACTCATGTCCACGGGTGAATTCTGGTCCCCACACGTGCCCCAAAGCCGTGTTTGCGCTGACAGAAGGTGAACGCCAATGGGGTTTCACAACTTTTTTGATTTATTGTCTTTCGGCATTCATCACTCTTTTCTTTAAATTAAAACTCCCTCCAGATGGGGTCTCTGACACAGATTTATTGATCTGCAATAAAACCTCCCTCATAACCTGTACAGCTGCCCATTCATCTTGCAGTGAAGGAGGGATCATTTCTCTGTGGATGTCCCAAGAATGAAAGCGAGCTGCTAACTTTTTCCCTTTGCTGCCTGTCTGCTTTCCTCCATGGTTTCCACGCCTCATCTCAGGCCGTTTAAAAAGCCCTAGATGGAAATAACATCATCTCTGAGCCTCGTGCCCTTTCTATCTTCAGGTGCCCAGAAGGTGACATGGTGACAGGCTACCTGGCCAGGTCCCCAGTGATGCTACAAGCCATAGGAGTCTTATTTTAGACATTTCAAGTCCTAATGAGAATTCCGTTCCCGACTCTCACGGGGATATGCGGAGGGAGGGCATAATGGCAATAAGTTGTGGCTTCTCTGGTGCAAGAAACAGCTGTAATCAGATGCTTAAAGAAATTCTAGCGAGATAAGTTGGCTGGAAGCTGTAATGATCTCCTTGTTTAAGACTTCTTGCATTCACTCGTGGGTTTGGTTGGTTGTTTTTTGCTCGAACTGCTCCATTTCCTAACCTCGGAGGAACCCATCTGAAAATGTTCTCTTTGGTGTTGATGTGATTTTACTCAAGTCTGGGTTTTTTTAGCGATGTGATCACACCTTCCAAAATGGTTTCAATCTTGGGCCAGACTCACTAGTAGGATCTGTTGTTCTGAGAAGCGTCGTTTTCCAATGACAAAAAAACCAAGTGTGTGTGCGTGATACAAAATATGATGTGGAAATATTGAGTTTCTGCAGTTTCAGGCAGATTGACAAAAAATAAATCCCCAGAACAGACACCAAAGTCTGGGCTTGCCCAACTAAACTCTTATTCCTGAGTTTCCCACCGTAGAAAGATTAAAATTAAGCAGAAGGCCAAAATTCCAATAGCCTGAAGCCAACCCCTCTAACTTGCATTCACAGTTTGAAGCCTGGTCCCTGGCGTGGTAGACCTGATAATTAATATCATCAGGAATGACGCCGTGCTAATCATTTTTCGGGAAGCAAATGGGATTAGGAAAGGATCAGTCGTTCTGACAATTCAGACAAGGTTTTTTAGATGCCTCGAAGCGCGATGCTGCGTGAAGCAGGATTATGGTATGTCTGACCAAGGTCACTTGGCATAATGTACATGAAAATGACTCCATGTGTAAGTCAGATGTTGGCTGTTGACCCACCTACACCCATCCAGATCACAGTCACTCCCCAGAATACCTCTTCTGATGCTTTAATTAAGCTCCAAAGATGGTTAAAGCTGCACCAACAGCTGCTTTGAAGGACGTGGGGGCAGGTGGAGCTGCAGGAGAAATGCACTTGCTGGCAGAGAGGTGAATAAATGGATGAGGTGGCTCAGAAATGGTAGATGGGAAAGAGCCCTTTGGTCCATGGAGGCAATGAGCACTGGCCACGGAAAATTTGGGGTGGGGGCGATTGGGGGAGGACGGGTGTTGAGTCAGAAGGGAAGGCATCCTCATTTATCACCATAATCAGGAAACTGGGCTGAGAAGGTTTTAATCACTGTGCACGGAGGTGGAATGCAGAGCAAGTTTATGGTTTACAGTGAGCGGACTGACACAGCTGATTGATGTCAAATATGTCATGATGTATATTGTAAAGCCGGGAGATTTAATGGTGTAACTCCATGGTAGTCTTGGAAGTGAGGCGCTGCAGAGCAGGGAGTGATGGATGGGCTCATTTACATGTAAAATTGCCGATGGCATTGACAGCGCTGGTATGCAGAGGGAAGATAAGAGGGAAGACAGTGAGATTCACTCTGACCCTGGTATTGAAATATTAAAATACAACTGTAGGATCATCTGGACTTTGCAAATTGAATGTACGTCTGTGTGTATTTGAGCGTATATATACACTTGTGCTTATGGTTATAATTATGTGCACAGCATGCCTTCGCGAGGCAGACAGCTCCATGTTGTATTATCGACTCTTGGCTCAAGCAAAAACAGTTTGTGCTTCTCCTGCATCCTTGGGGAGGTGAACTGGTGAATCCGGGTATTGCTCGGCTTTGGAGGAGCCTTGGAACCAATGCTTTTGGGTTGCAGAGCAGAAGCAGCTGGGTCCGTGCTGGTCGCCTGGGGCTCAGCATGTCCCATGGAACAAGGCTGCGTTTCCAGCTCTAACGCACCATTAACCCAGATTTCAGTGTACTCCCATCATCGTCACTGCGTGTCAGGAGCAGAACTGGTGTCAGAAGTTGCCTTTATAGCTCAGGATCTCCCTTCTAATTTGAGTCGACTTGAGGGGAGGGTGGGGTGAAAACAAAAAAAAAAATTGAAGAAAATATAAAGGAAAATTTTGGCTGCTGAGGTGATACAAACGGAATGTGGCAGAGCAGAGCCTGGCGTAAATAAACTGTCAAAGGATGTTTTGTTTTCATTACGCCTGCTGCAAGCCCTTCAAATTCCCGGTTGCGCTCTGCCGGGCCGTCCTCGCCTCACTCCTGCAGGATAACGTCACCGAGGTTTGGCGAGTGCCATGTCAGGAGCCTGGGGACCGTCATTAGGAGGAGCAGGTCCTGTGCTTCTGGGTGCTGCTGGGTGCAGGAGTCCGAGAAGTTCAAGACATATGATTTTGGATGGTTTTATCATGATTTAACTCTGCAGCTAAAAGCCTATCTGCTGTCGCCCAGCCCAGGCAGGACTGTTCTTTGGTGCAAATGCCTCTATTGGAGCTGATGGACTCACTGCCGGGATAAATCATCCCGGTTATCTCGTGCAGGAACTTTTGAGGGCTGAGAAGCGAGGGAAGAGAAAATCTCCCTCTGGAGCTGCTCGGGGAAGGATCCGGGAGCAGCCGAGGGAGCGGTTGGGTGAGAAAGAGACGGTTCTAAAAGCCACTTGCACCCTAATGAGGGTTATTTACATGGCATTTACCTTCATCCACTTGTTGCCCGTCGCCTTTGATCCCATCCCTCATTTCAACCTACTTGACAGTCAGCAGAAGGGCCTAAATTGGGATGTTTTTCGGAGGCAGGTTGACTAAGCACCGAGCTGACCCTGATATAAACACTTAAGAGGTTTTGCAGGGGATTAAGTGACTGTATTTTGAAGCTTGCCGTCTTCGCGGGGACGTGTCGCGCTCTGCCTGGGGCTGCAGCTTCACTGTCCCTCCCTGTCCCCAGCTGCTGATGCTCCTGGGACAGATGGGCAGACTGCAGCAGGCAAAGGGACAATACTTCCAGGAATTAACTTGAATTGTTCTTTCCTTACATGAAAAACTGAATACTAAAGCCATCCTTGCAAAGGACTTTTTTCTTAAATTTATGAGCTGCTCTGTCATCGTTGGAGACAATGTGTAAATTATAGAATAGCCATACATCTGAGCCAGCCTTGGGTGCTCTGTTAGGCTCTGTTAGCAGTCATGGGGGTGAGGGGAAAAGGATTTAAACTTTTTTAAACTTCCTGAGCTCATTTTGCTTCTGATCCCAAATCCTTGGAAGACGGTGTGAATCCCATTTTCCATTAACTCTCGCAGAGGAGAGCTCCCTTTTCTGAACAGAAACAGGGATTGCAATAGCAGATCAGTGCCGTGTCCTATCTCCAAAAGCTGCCAGTGGCAGATGCTCAGGAAAAAAAGTAATAGAGAGTTACGCTGGAGTAATAAATTTTATCTGGGAAGCTGTGATGGGGGCTGCACAAACAATTATGCCAAACTTGTCCTTGCCCAGATGGGTTCCTGCGATAAAATAGAGGGTCACCAGTATTTGAAATGTCGTCACCTGTGGGAGAATCAGGAGGGTCATCTCTGTCCCCGTGTAGCCCCAAATGTTAAGAAATGACAGAATAGGGAAGTGCTGATGATGGTTTATTATTTTATTGTGATTCCCATGCGTGGCTCTTTGAATCTGTCTGGGGGGCAAGAGCGTTGGCAAAATCACTGGAAGCGCCTCGTACAGCATCAGTCCTGAAAAACTGAGATTTTTGTGGACTTGGGGCCTGCTGAGGGGGTTTCTCAAGCTTGAAGGGGCTCTTTAGCCATCCCCTCCCTCCCTTCTTTATATTTCTCCAGGGTTTCAAGTGGTATAAAACACTTGGATGCGCTCGGGGCTGCCCAAACCCCAATGGATGCTCAGGGATTGCAGCTGCAATTTGCTCATTTTTAGAGGCTCTAATTGTGTCAAAGCCACTTTGGGTCTATCTGCCCCCCACATGGCAAATGCACAATTAGAGCTACACCCCTCTGAAGTTTGTCCTGGAGAGCCACGAGTCCCCCCTCTGCATCCCATACCCCAGTATTAAAGGTATCGTGATTTAACCGCTCTTCATTGACACATCTGGCAAGAGGGAAGGGTACAGCAAACCCTCCACCACATCTCCCCTAGGAAATGTCCCGATACCTCCAGCTTCACCCTGCTCCCCCTTTGCCCCCGCCATCCCTTACCCACAAAGCCAAGGCTACTTTTTGTTTGTTTATTTTAATTATCATCTTTCTCCCTGGCTCGGCGCTTCCCGCAAGGGAGACGGCATCTGTGTTAATGGGATTATGCGTGCTGTTTGCTGATGCGGACGTGTTCGCCACTTCCTCTCCCTTTGAATTTCGCCCAGATAATTGATTTCTGTCTCTTCCTTGGCACTTGCTTTCGCGGCGCGGGGTGTTATTAGTCCCCTTTTGTTTCATTGCTGAGAGACGAGGCCTTTACAAGGCAGCCCGAGCGAAAACAATTGTTGAATCTCTCGCTTTTCTTATTAACTAACAAGGGATTGCGGGTGGTTTGAAGCCCTCGGAGAGACATAATGATAATAATAATGATTTGGGAGCAATGTGGCTCCTTCCTACCGCAAGAGGTTGGGTGGATTATCCAGGTCTCCATTGCTGGTCGTCTACCTAAGTTGACTCTGGCCATCATCTCCTATCTGTCCATTTATCCAAAAATAATGGGAGCTGAGGGACCAAATCCTTCCCCATTTTGCACATGGGGAATAGAGGGTGGGCTGAGATTCATGGCATGGACACATCTTCTGCCATGGTTGGCCAGGAGGTGATGGTGGAAGGTGGTTGGTCCTTCTTAAGCTGGGACTTGCTGGTTTATGGAGACTGGGCTTTCCAGGAGAACAGGCCACTTTCAGAGGTGTGCTTGGGCAGAACTAACAAACACAGGGACAATTAAAGCATTTTACAAGATTTAAAAATATAATAGATTTCTTTTTTAAGGGGAAAAATGTTTTTTCTGGCTCAAAGTGAAAAATGGAGGCGTAGTTGAATTTTCCTCTTAGTTAATAAGCAAAAATGATTGAAACCTAAAGATCGTGTTGATTTTGGCCCAACTTTTCCTTGAGTTTAAATAATGTGAGAAGTTGGGTTGGTGAATTTTTAAGGCTTCTTCCCTTCGCTAGAAAGGGCAAAACTTTTATAGAGCGGGAACAGTTATTTTCCGCCCAGCTTTTTTCAGCCTGCGGGGGTTTCCAGAAGAACATCCTGTCTAATGTCACGCAAGCACTCCGAGCACGGAGAAGGAATTTAGTCTTTGAGTTGAAGAGTAGCTTAAATCCATGTAAAATAAATACAAATGAGTCTTAATTAGCTCAATTCCTCTTTGCTTCCACATCTGGGCAATAGTAGGATGTGCTTCCCCAAGACTCAGGGACCTGGTTCCCCTCTCTGCCCTTCTGGTTGTTGGTTTCGTTTTCTTCTATTTGCATAATTTCTCGCCTTATTTTCTCTTCCTATTGTCTTTTCTCTTTACTTTTCATTTATTTTCTCTTCTCTGGCTGCCTGTTTTCTGGTTGATTTCTACTTGTTTCTTCCCTCGTGAGCCTAGAATGTGGCTGGTGTGAATGAGCGATTTCTACAAGGGGTAAAATTATTTAAGGAGGAAAAAAAGCAGCAACATTTTCTGTGCATCACTGTGTAAAATGTACAATAATAAAGCAGAACCACACCAAATGAATTACGGTAAAAAACCCAAATTACCAACATGTCAAATACTATTAGCACTCAGATTTGTAGAAAGAATGTGTTCCATGCTCCCTTTGTGAAGCAAATGCCAGCCACTCATAACAGCTGGTTTCGGTGCCTCAAATGAATAACTGATAAAAAGAAGAAAGGCAAAACACATTCCCCAGAACCATTTTTCACTGTGTCAGGGTATCAAGGTAACGTGTTACTTGTTGCAGGAACTTCAGATGTGTTCCTATATATGAGCAGAAGTCTCATTTCTTTTGACGGGATTAATGATCGCTTGGTGCACCGGAGAAGGGAGATGGAAGAGAATCAAAACTAAGAGGGCCAAGACAAAGAAATTCTGTCTAGGAATTGATTTGCTGGCACGGAGTGGCAAGTGGAGGAAGGACCGCTTTAATAAAAGGGATTCCTAAGGGACCGGTTATCTTTTAGCATCTTCAGGGACTGTCCTTATTGCTGGTGGAGTTGGCAATTATTTGGGTAGCCCTGAGTATCATTGGAGGAGGACGCCATGGTTGGTCATCTTTGCTAGTCCCGAAATCATAGTTAGAGCACCTTAGGGTATTTTATTAGATAGGATATTTTATTAATAGTATTTCTCTTGTGATTATTACGGTTATTTTTACAGTTATTTTTACTTGTACAGTGGAGTTTGGAAGGACGAGTTCAGCCAAGAGATGAAATTGTTTTGGGTTTGGCCAACACATGTCCACGTTGTCAATATTTGCTCCTGGGTGAGTTCTCTGAAGAGCAAAAGGACAGAGCATGACTCCGTCTCTCTTCCGAAGCTGCTCTGTTTCACATGAATAAATATTTGTTGGGCCAGCAGAGATTTTATAGCCCATCAGCTGGGGCACTCAGCCGGGCTGGAGGAGATGTGTGTTCAGGTCCCTGTTCCAATGCGTGTTTAATTATTTATCTGCAGCAGAATGGCTCGGAGAAGAGACTGAGAGAAAGAGCCAGAGGCCAAGTCTGTAGCCTGATAGCTGAGAGGTTTAGTTGCCAAGAGAGGCTGTGTAGTGGTTTTTTATTATTATTACTGCAGATAACTGGCTTGTTTTAAGGTTCAAGTGGGTTTTCTGCTCTAGGTCTGAGCAGGAAGGATATACTTGATTTTAGAGATTGCTCTCGATAAATTGGGCAGGGGGTTGTTTGTATTTCTCTATATGGAAATTTTATGAGGTCTAGGATAGGTGGTGGTTCTCTGAAACATCCACCTTTTTCCAGGGTGGGATAACTCTTTCCCTTTGCATGTTATCTATTGGACCTCCATGCTCTCTTGCTCTGCAGAGATTTTCCACCAGTTCCCCTTCTCAAATAACAAGTTGCACAAGCCGTATTATGTCTGCCCAGGCTAAAATACACCCTGTCTCCCAACCACCACCGCAGAAGAGGACAAGCTCAGTGCAGGACCATTCCTTTGAAGGCTTTTCCTCCTCCTTAGCCCCAAAGTTCAGCTGAGGTAGCTGCCACGCCATATGTGTCCTGGACCAAAGGTCTGCAAAGAGTTCACTTTATTGTAGATACAGGCATTTAGCTTAAAGTGAGTTAATTAGTAGCTGCATTAAAATGAAAGGAGAAGTTCTAGGCTAATAGACCCATGACTTGCAGAGATTTCTTCCATCCGTGCTTTCCCAGAAGGACTTTTGGAGATGTTATGTAGCTTATAATGAAGACTCGCTCTGAAGTCTACATGTTTCCAGCAGTCAGGCTCTCAGCCTTTGCTATTAAATGGGGAAAAAAGAGGTCACCCTGTCTGCCCTTCCACCAGGCAGGTCTTACACCAAAGGAAAGCTGAAGCTCCTTGACAGACAGGCTGTGAAGCAAATTAAACAACGTAAAGTGTTTGTCGTTCCTTGGAGGCTCATTCATTACCGATTTGTGAAATTATGCTACTCCCCCCCCCCCCAAATATGTGGAATACTTCTAAATAATTATCCAAATCAAAACAATTGACTCAACTAGAAGATGTTTTAGCAAAGACATTAGTGAGGCATCTTCTTCTTAATAAGAAATAATGCGGTAATTATGCAGTTAGTACTGGTAGGTTCCAGTCTTCCCAAGCCCCTGAGTGGATCCAGTATGTGAATGAAAATAGCTTCAAGGTTTAGGCTTAACCTAAATTTGGAGGAAGTTTAGGCTCAACTTCAGGTTGAAACCTACGCCTGCTTAGAGCAGGGTACTATATCAAGTGATCTCCAGAGGGCTCTTCTGATCTAAATGATGCTCCTGTCCAAGATGTTCTTTGAGTCCATGTCGTGTTGCTTGGGTTTTTTAATTCAGAGTCAGTGGAAGGAAGTCTCCGAGCGGCTGTGCAAAGTTGATCCTTATTAATTACCATGCATTGGTTTCCTCTCTTGAAGTTCTGGACTCCTGAGAAGTGCCACAATGAAAGAATCGAGGTGGTCCATGAGAAATAGAGAAGCATCCTCGGCGTGGGTGCTGCTTCCCAATGACAACGTCCTTGATGGCTGGGCAGCCCCAGAGGTGACGGTGACTTTATCCAGTGACCTTTCCCTTGTCATAGCAGCCACCCCAATGCACGACCGCGTGTTCCCGCTGGGCTGCAGCGTGAGGAAGGCCATGTGTGTAGTGCCGCGGTTTATATTAAACAAAAATAAATTCCCTCCAACGTGAGGTTTTTCAGACAGGTTGTCCTAATATATTAACTTCTGTCTGTGTTTTGAATAGTCAATTTCACGGTGAAATGAGTTCTTAATAATATATTTACCACCTGGGAGAAATCTCCCAGCCATCTGGAAAGGAGTGGGGATTTAGTGCCTCCAAATGGAGATTGGTTTTTTATTTATTTATTTTGCCCACATTTCCTCCCCAGAAGGATGCTTGGGCCCGAGAGGACCATTGCGGCAGCTTTTGAGGTCTTTTGCTGCATCTCGTACTGGCGTCAAGAAGCTGGTGTTGGTTCTCCGCAGCTTAGGCTGGAGACTGGTGTTAAGGCAACATGGGGACATGTCCCCTTTGCCAAGCCCAGCCTGGGACAGCTTCTGTCCTGGACACCGAGGGGCGGTTTTGGATGAAGATGAGTTTTTCTTGTAGGTGCTGGCACAGCCTTACTCTTTGGATGGAGATGTCAGTGATGCATGACCTAAATCCAGGCTGGTTTGTGTAATACACAGTCTGAACTCCAGTCAAATGGAAGCCAGATGCAAACCGAGCTATCCCTTGATTATGTGGGGAAAACGGTGAATTCATCATCACTTCAAGTCTTTTAAGCAAGACTGATTGCCCCGTTAGAACCTATCCGTTGCATCAGCAAGAAGTTCTCGGGTTTGATAGTGTTTGCGTGAGCGCAGGGGAATAATCCTTCTGTTTGCTACGGGGCTTACAGGGTGAAACTGTGAAATTGTGTGGTGTGGCATCTTCGGGCTGTCAGATTTGATTGTCTCTTCTGGCCTCTGACATTGTGGATTGATGGAAACTCATCATGGCCTTTCTCTTTTGTCCTTACGTAGCTTCCCCATGTGCTAAAACCTCATCTTTTATATCGCTGGGATATGAAATTCCCCTGTGCTTCAGTGTTCACCCAATGCAGGTCCCTGTAGGAGAGGAATCCGGTGGCTCCGGGGCTTGAAAAGCTTTAGTTTTGTTTGCAAAAGTGATAGCATTAGCATATGTAGAGCCTCTACTTTAATGCCCCACGCAGGTCACTCGTGTGACATTAAATGGAGCTTTGCAGTGGGGTTTTGTGCAACCTGTGTGTGATGCTATCCGATCCACAGAATTGCTCAGGACACATTTGCATGTGTCATTTCGGGGGAAAACTCAGCAGCCCTGCTGCCTGAATAATGTCTTTGCTGTCTAAATAATCCACGCTTTGGAAATGTGTGTAATCTGGGGAATTTTAGCTGCTTGAATCTAATCGGGAATGGTGGGAAAGCCCAGAATAAAAGGCTCTAAAGTGCTGGGGCAGCAGGGTTGGCATTCAGGCATCTCTCCGTAGTACTCGCTCCCATAGTCTCTAACCCCGTTGTATGTGCAAGCTGATGTGATGTAGGTTGCCCTCCCCGAAGAGGTGACATAAATCTCCTTTGCATTTTCCCTGGGCTGAATGAGGACGGGGAGGAACGCAGGTCTCAACCTGCCATTTGCTGCTGCTCCACTCACCCCTTTGCAGGCTGTAGGAGATGGGAGGAAAGGGTTGAAAGTTCCCTTTGACTGAGGCTGAAAGCAATAAGGTTTCATTGGTTTGTACCGTTTATCCCATCCATTTCAGCCATACGTGGCAGGAGATGCATCAAGCAATGCACCTTTTGCACTCTGCAGAGTCTAATTCGGTGCAGACACCTGGCTGCTCCCAAAATACATACTGGGGGAAAACAGGGACCCCTGTTAGGAGCTGCATTTTACACCAGCTTGCACCAAATCCCTGGATTTAGCTGTCCTTGAACTTAAAGTTGGCAATAATTGAAGACCAGATTTTGCAGCTGCTGTTCTGACATGATATTGCTGCCGGGTGTTATGAAAACCACTAGAGCCAGAAACCGGCGCTATATACTTTTTCTTGGAGTTTTAGCTTTCAAACATGTGAAGCATCAATCTCTAGCTAGCGGCTCACGAGCTATCAGCTCCCACAATCAAGTGGAAAAGAGTCTTTCAAAAGTGCTTAGTTACTGGAACAGTACAGATGCTTTCTGGACCAGTAAATGCTTCCGTGTATTGGTCCCAGACCATGGTTAGGAAGATAAAGATCTGGTCTCTGAGAAAATACACTGTCTGGCTGCTCCTATTGCAGAAATGTCAAAACAAACAGGAGCTGAGAAAGGATGCAGGACTGCCGGCATCAGTCCGCACATCACATGGGGCTGTTTCCAGGTGGGTTGGGACATGGTGGTTTTATTTTATTGCCCCTAGTGCCAAATAAGCAATTTTCTCTCTTAATTTTTTAATACAAAATATTTATTATTGAGTCTTTGAATAGGCTGATTCATAGTCCTCATCATAAGGTTTTATTTTGAAGGCTTAGGGTCATTCTCGATACACCTGAAATTTGGAGAGGCATTGATGACCTTTGGGATAGGTGGGGGGTCAGACATACTCTCGGGTCTAGCTCGGAAAAGTAGAACCCCATTGTATTACATTGCTGGATATTTGGGGGCTGTGCTATTTCCTTGCGTAACCATAGTGTTGAAGGGCAAAAAAACTTGTAGTCTTTTGCTTTTTAAAGTTTGGTGGCTGCAACTCGGGCAAAGAGTCTTTGTTCATGGGGGAACAGTGGTTTAGGGCTGGATTTGGTGGAAGAAGCAACAGAAACTCTGCTGGGGACTTGTTGGGATCCACAGCAAGATTGTCTCAACCTTGCCCCCAAAACAACCCCCGAGTCACCGGCACCGTTGAATTTCCACATGTGACGTCACTGTGCATTAGCTTGATTTATATTGAAATGATGGAAAAGGGTCTCGGTGTTTTAAATTGAAACCATCTCCATTGACAGCCCATTTTCCATAAGCCCTTTTACTGGTGATGTGACATGATATCAATAACAATGAGGTTTCTCGCTGCCTGCTATAGTTGTTTATGGAAAGGAGTTTCAGAAAACATATTATTATAGAGAATAATGGATGGGCTGTAGGGAGACAAGGAAATAATTGCATTGAGGGGGCTTGAAAACATCATAAAGCCAAGAATGGAGTTTGGTTGGACTCTCATGTCATAAGGTCCCTGGGTCTAAACTAATTCTCCATAAATCTGTGCAGCCCACTCAGGCTTGCAGGTTTTCTTTTCTTCCCCACTGGATTCCCCACCATCACCTTTTCTTTTGAATAAACACCACAGAGGAGACAGAAGTGACTATAAACCACCCAGTCCACAATTATGGTGATTAATTATCCATTTGTATTTTGTTAGCACCTCTGGATTCTCTGTCAGGGGGCTGAGAATCATCCACGCGCGGAATAGAGAAACATGCATCCTTTTCCGAAGTATTTTGAGGCTTTGTTTAAAAAAGAAGAATAAATAAATATTAACAAATAAAAACAACTAAATAATTAGAAAAGAAAGAAAAGGAGCTGGAGCATAGTTGGCATCCAGATGGGAAACGATGCCAGCACTCTGGCTGCGAAAACCACCCGCCTTTTGCTCTCATTTGAATTTTTGCCACTGTTGGGAAGACCCAAATTTATTCAATTATTGGAGCAGGTTGTAAAAATAAGTCTCTTCTTCTCATGTGCTGGGGTCAGAGGATGATGAGAGGGCAGGAGAAGATGCTCAGTGTTGATGCCTTTAGGGAACTACGAGACCCAACCATGAGTGGAAGGAGTTGGGCATCTTGGTCCTTCCCCGGGCTGCAAATTTCAAATTGATATATCACAAAAGACCCATTGACTGGTGGTTTCACGAAGAAATTTTCCCTCTATTTTCCAGTCAATCATTCTTCCCGGCCCTGTAATTTTTATTTGCATTACACCAGCTTGGAGGGGGGCGGAACACTGAGAAAAATCCAGACTTTGACCAGTTCTTTCAGAAGATGACGAAAGGGCATTTTCTGCCTCGGGGAGCTGGGGGGTGTTCGTTCAGGTTTTCAGGGTCAGAGGATAGAAAAACCCCAGCCTAGAATGTTAAAATTATCATGGGATTAAATCAGTGGGCTTAAATTCCATGGGCTTCCTGGGATCTGGGGTAAAAGTTGGGATGGATGGGACAATTGATATTCCCTGCCCATGCTGTTTGCATCATATTTCAGCCCCATTTTTCCACGTTTGTGGGGTTTAGCACCTTCCATTAGTGCAACAAGGGCTTGTGCTGGTTTTGCTCTGTTGTAGCTGTTGAAACCTGTGATGATTTTTTTGGGGGGGGTCTGCACCCCCGCCAGTGGGAATTGCCCCACACACTCATCTAACCTCAGCGATGCAATGTGCTAATATTGGGTGAATAATGGCTTTCTCAATTATTTTTCACAGCTTGGTCGGTGGCCAGAGCAAAGAAATAACATTGACTTGGGGTCACCTCGGAGGAAAGGAGGGAGGGTTTTGTTTTTCCAGTGGCGTGAAAGCGGTGTTTCTGTCAAATCGTAATGAAACAGTTTATGCAAACCTGAGAATAAAGCCATATGCTTCGCTTACATAGCCTTTTTTTAACCTTTATATAAAAGTCAATTTTTTGGAATGACAATGACATTTCAAGTGAGGGATTGAAATGTAACACAGAAGAAACATCACCGCGAGATGTTTTGACTTCTCTTCAGCTCCCTCCTCTCCCCGTTCTATTTATTTGCTGCAGAAACCGTTCGCTAAACCTGACTTGAATCCGCAGATAGTTTCGGTTCCCGAAAATGACATTTTCTGGCAAACATGCTGTCAGTCGAAAACAAAGAATAATATCAATCCTACAGGCCTTGCTCACCTGCTGGTGCCAGCCCAAGACCCACGGTTTTCAGCATGTCTTATTGCTTAGAAGCATTTGGGCTGGAAAAATCCAGCCCAAGGGACACGAGGGTCTTTTGCCCCCTCTCTGGCATGCGGACTTGTTGCTTTTCCCTCTTTGCAGCCTGTGCGTTTTGCATTTTTGAGCAAATACTGTGATTCAGCACCTCTCTGCAAGGTTTGGACGATGTTTTGGGGGCTTGTGGCCACCCTAGGCGATGCAATGCATCGAGCGGGCTCCTTTGCAAGCCAAAGCAGGATGCCATGAGTCGGCGGCGGGAGCGAGATGCGGGTTCTGAGTCAGGACAGCGATGAGCTGCAAACCTGGAGCGCTTCATCACTCAGGCTGCTGCTTCCCAGCTGCCTGACACATCAGTCCGTGCCCACGTGCTTTCCTGAGTCACTAAGAGGGGGAAAAAACACGTCTCAGACTAAAGTGTCCCCCTTCACCCTCCTTTTTCCTCTGCCGCCGCCGGTGTTGTGAAATAAAAGCGTTGCTTGGGTTTCAGTGGGTTGAAGGAGGAGACAAATCGAGTCACGGCAGCGCTGCCTTGCTTCTGTTTAACCCCAAATAGCACGTGGTTTTCCTGCCAAACCGGGGAACTCGCTGCTGGGGGAGCAGGGATGTCCCTGTCCCCGCTGCCACATGGGTTGGTGACACTCGCTGCGTCCAGCGACCGCTCACCCTTATTTACAGCAGGAGAAAATTAATGGGAGTCAGCTTTCGAAGGCGGATTATTTCATTATCACCGTAATTGGTACTTATAATTACTTGTTACTCTGGCGTGTGATGTGCCCTGAGCACTGTGGCCACAAAGTGCAGGAGCAAAAAAAAGGAAAGGCTATTTTCTTATTAATTATGACCGCTGTTTATTTTGTTGGGTATTTATTGCACTTGCTGTTTCAATCAGGTAACCTGAGCTTGTTTTGCTTTGCTGTAGGCAGATGGTTGGGCTTTGCCCAGCCTGGCTCTAGTTCAGGTTCGGCTCTGCCTTTCGGTCAGTCGTGCCTCTGTTTGCCCATGAGCAAATTGGGGATACCTCTGCCTACCTTGCTCTGTTCTTCATTGCAGGAAAATGCACTGATGTTGCTATTAAATTGCTGCAAAGCCTTAGGCGGGGGTTCAGAGATGTTCAGGGATAGGTGATGGGGGACCCTGGCACTGCCGTGAGCCCGAGCATCTCGCCGCAGGACAGAAGCCTCTTGTCAGAGCCAAATCACCCTGGAAAACCCCCAGATATTAAGGCCCTTCTTTGTGGTGCGTCAGCCTTTGCACTGCTGAAACAATAAATGGCCTTATCCTCGTTAGCTGACGCAGCCTAACAAAGCACCATTGATTTCTGGTAGGTGCTTCGTGGGTGACAGAGACGCGAGGGATGGGGTTTATGACCCCGCCAGCTTTTCCAGGCGTTCGCGTATACGCAGTTCGGTTTTAATGAGCGCTTTGGGTCACAAAGTGGGTCAGTGCTTTCATCTGCTCTGGTTTGGCCCCCCCCAGCTCTCTCCCACTGCAGAGACCTGAGGAATTCGCCACATGATGGCATGAGATGCTGCGTCCCTGTGGTCCCGGATGCATTCCTGTGGTCCCATCTGTACCCCCGTGGTCCTGGCTGCATCCCCGAGCTGATCCCGTCTGTATCCCCATGGTCCCAGCTGCATCCCCGGGCTTGTCCCGGCTATATCCCCGTGGTCCCACCTGCATCCCCAGGCTGGTCCCATCTGTGTGCCCATGGTCCCATCTGTGTGCCCATGGTCCCACCTGCATCCCCAGGCTTATCCCGGCTGTATCCCCGTGGTCCCAGCTACATCCCCGGGCTGGTCCCAGCTGCATCCCCGGGCTGATCCTTGCTGCAGATGGACGGGAAGGTGACTGTGCCAGGGGTGTGTTCTGTTGGGATGAGGGGCTGTCACCCGCTGAGGTGGCTCCCCACAGATCCGTGAGCTTTGTGCAAACGGCAGCCGTGGTGCGCTTTGAAGCCCGGAACCTTGAGGACTTCAAACAGGCAGAGGACAGGCAGATGATGTATGGGAAATTAATATCTAACAGGGCTAAAAATGATTCTCAATGTCGCCCTAACTCCCCTGCCCAGCTGAGCTCTATTTACTTTCATCCCATCCAGAGCATTTAACACAAAGAGACCCCTTACACCCTTAATTTTCTAAAACACAAAGCCTTCCATTTCACTTCATCCAGCTGAAACGTTCCCCTTTTCTCTCTCATTTTCCGGTTCTCTTTTGAAACTCTCCCTCGCCACAGCCTCCCAGGGGAGGAACAGAAACCAGCAAAGTTTGGAAAGGAGAAGCAGGTCGATAACCCTTTTGTGGCCAGTTTGATGCAGGGAGGGCAGCAAGAGACATCCTACACCCCAGCTTGTGCATCAGCATTTGCGTGAGCAAAGACCTGCCGGCACAACGGGCACGTTTAGCATCAGTTGGTGCACGGTGGAGGATTTGTAACTGGAAATCAGGATGCTTGAAATCTCATTTATGTCGCAGTAGGGGGAAAGCAGGCAAGAGCTGCATCTCCGCCAGGGCTGTAGGGCTGGGGAGGGAGGATGGTTTCAGCATCACATCACCCAGGGGTAGCCGGGTTCAGCCCTGGGATGTCAGTATCACGTTGCTCACCCATCCCTGGGGTTTGCAGCCTGTTTTGGGGAGGGTGGGTTCAGGGAGGATTGCTGCACGCTGGCTGGGAACAGTGTGGGCTGGAGCGAGCCTGGTATTTCATACCCCACCCTTGCTAGGACAAGGTGTTCCTGACTTTATCAGGGCTGGGGGGGGGAAGAGAAAACAAGTGATGTTGCAAAATACCACCAAGCAGATTTTCCCAGGCTGATCTGGCAGTGCCTGTGGGTCCTAAACGTGCTCTGAGAGCACAAGACCAGGGGTGTGCAGGACACGGCTTTGTCGGGTGGTGCTGATTTGCGCTGCTGTTCCTGTGCGTCGGAGTGAAATTCAGAATCTTTCACCTTTTTGCTGCTGCTCAGCAGCCCTTGGAGAACCCCTGTTAGCAATTCTGGAGGTCTGATGCCCTCTTGGATATGAGCTGGGATGTGCTGCAGACCTGCCTTCCCCAATCTCCGTAGGCTCAGCTTATCTCTGACCCAAAAGGGTGTCTTTAAGCTGGGCTCACATCCCTGGCTGTGTCATCCAGAGCAAGGCAGCAGCGAGCCTGGCATCTGCCAGCCTTTGCAGCTCCCAATTTCCCCGTGTGACAGCAGGAACCAGCCGTTCCTGCAAAGCTGGGATGTCTTCCATTGCTGGAGGGCCTGATCCTCAGCTGGTGTAAGCTGGCACCGTGTCACTGATCAAATGGCCCAGCTGCCTGATCCGTGGATGCTGATGCCCACCCCGAGCTGCACCGCTCTCCTTTCTCTCCCTCCTACTCTTTCCCTCACTTCTCCCTTTTAATTCTCTCCCCACCCATCCCTATCTCCTTCCATTCATCCCCCTCTATTCTCCAGCCATCCTTTTTCTCCATGGGGAGGAAAGAAGAGTGATCCAGCTCCATAGGTTTTTCCCATAACCTTCCCTAAAATCTCACCAGGTTGTATTATGCTCTTAATAGACTTTCGGCCAATCTGCCTAATGCCACTGCAAAGGTCAATTAAATTCACCCTAAAAAAAATTTACTCCTGGCTCATTATACATTTGGAAAATGAATTAGAAGCACAAGCTGCCCCAGAGGTTTCTGATATTTTGCTAATGAACGTGGCTTTTAATGGAAGAAGAGGAAAGAACACCATCACCACCAAGAAAAAACACCCTTTAAAGGAATGTTTTGCTGGTTCTATTGGAGAGAGAGATGTAGAGCTGAGCACCTCGTGATAGTGAAGATAAGGAGGGATGGGCAATGCGATGTCTCAGCCAGGTCATTTACACCCAGCAGAAGAATTTGCTAAGCCAGACTCTTGCCCAAGCACTTTGGGCAAGAGTTTTGACCTTGTGTCCGTGCCGTCCATCCCGTCCAGGCAGCGTGGACATGGATGATTTGCTCTTTGGTTTCTTGGGCTGGTTGCAATGGCATCGCTCCGACTCGCCGTGTTCGCAGCCCACCCGCCGAGTAATTACACCGTGCCTGTGGGGACCCGCAGGCTGCACGCCGGCAGAAAAGGAGGCAAAATTAATCAAGTGAATGATTAATTGCAAATTGTGACCCAGGTTGCTCTAAGTGACAAGTTTTGAGGGATTTTCAGGCTGAAGATGCTCAATGCGAAATGCGTTTACGGAGCCCAGGAGGTTTCTATTTGGGGTTTTTCTTGAGAGAGTGGTTGAGAGGGCTCTTTAAACCCCTGTACCTTGGAGCACTTGGAGTCTTTTACTGCTCATCAGATTTTCATCCTTTTCCTTAACATGTAGATGCAGCCGGGTGCAGGACAGGAACCAATGCAAGCATGCTCACTGCTCCTTTGAACACCATGAGAAACTGCTATCAATAGCGCTTCAGATTTTGAATCAATGTCAATATTTGTGCTACTTTTGTATTGGATTTTCCTGCCTTGGAAATGGGGTTTCGCTGTGGGGAGCAGGAGGGGGGCAGCTGGTCCTGTTTGCAACGTATCTGTCCGAAAGGCTTGCTGGATGAGAATAGAAACCACTAAGAACCACCGAAGGTGCCTGGAAAGGAAAAGAGGTGAATCATGGTCAGTAGAAGCACGAGTGCGGTTTTGTCAAAATTGGCTTGTTCCCATGGGAAGTTTTAAATTTCAACAAAACGGCGTTTCTGACCAAACATCCCACATCCCTCCCATTTGCGCAGGGGTTGAGAGACGTGGGATGGTCAACTGAACACCTTTTAGGGTTGAATATTCAACTTCCACTGGTGTAAAGATGCCAGTACTGATGACAGCATAGGATGGGTTGACTACATCCAGGCTCAGTCACTTAACTTGTAGGTGTCAGGTCTAACTTGGTGACCCATGCTCCTGCCGGAGAAGAGTTCATCCCCTCCTGACGCTGTTGCTAAAGGATTTGGGATACCTGGACAGCATTTCTCTCCTCTTGGCTGGATGAGAAGCTTCATCTAACTACTGTCATCCAAACCAGGTTGCAATTCCAGTCTGAGCTGCTGCTTTTTTTTCTTTTCCAAGAAGCTGCTGGGAGTTTTCTCGCTGAGATATTTTGTTGGCACGGGGAAAAGCTTCAGGGGAAACTCAGAGACTGGGCAGAACTCCCTTCAGTTTGTCTTTAATTACAGCGAGGGAAGAGGTGGTAATTACAACACACCCTTCCCTCGCAAAGATCCCCAGGTGAAATCAGTGCTGGGAAACATGCATGCTAATGGGGAAAGGGTTTTTTTGCCAGGGTTGCTGTTGTGTTGGTTGGGATGGCGCGGAGCGAGGCTGCCCAGATGGCGAGCGGGCTCGTGTCTGGCAGAGGAGGCTTTGCGGGGCGGCGAGGACGGGGAAAGCTGCTCTCTCCCTCTTGCCACGGGTATTAGGCAGGAGCTGGGGACAGCGGTATGGTGCTCGCAATGTCAATTATTAGCGTGTTTAGTAAATTACCTAGTAAATTGGCTCTTAAAATTTCCGACTGCGTGTCCTCTCTTGCACTCGGGGCCTGCAGCTGAGTTGTTTACACTCTTTTCGGCGAGGAAGATGGATCGGCTCTGTCTCAGCTCCTGGATGTCTTGCAGAGAGGAGCCGGAGCTGATCCCGCATGCCGCTGCTGGGCTGGGAGATGGAGGGAGGGTCGTGCCAAGGAACCCTCACTCCGTCCCAAATTAAAGCCAAAAATTCCATGACGGGGAAGGGTGGACGCCAGGGGCCTGTGTGTCTTTGCCATACACACGTGTCCGTGGGTTCCCCACGGGTTTTGCTGCTGTTTTGTGTGGGCAAGAGCATCTCCTGCGGTTTGCCTGATTGCCTTCCCCCTGCTTTGCTTTTTCCTCGGCTGGAGCTGTGACTGGTGTGGCAAAGCACAAACCAACAAACAAGCTGCTGGCGCGGGGAGGGGATGCGCTTGTCCTCCTTGTTTCACAACAGCAGGCTGGGGGAGCGGGTGGCGGAGCAGAAGGACAGGTGTCCGTGTGATGGGGAGGGAGAAGGATGCTCTGTGTGCTGCGTGAGATGGGCCAAGGAGTGCTGGAGGGGCTTGGCCATGGTCTGCTGGCCATGATCTGCTCTGTAAGCTGGCCTGGGGAATTCACCTCCATCAATATCTCTGCCTGTGGCTGATTAAATCACTGAGATGTCGCTGCAAACAAGCCTTAAGGATGCTTCTCAGCAAGGGCAACCCATCTGATGGGGCTTGATGCTTTGCCCCTTGCTAGATTTGAAAGCTCTGGAGGAGTGCAGTGAGGGTGACAGCGGGGCTGCTTGGCAGAAAACCCGGTCCCATGGGCTTTTGGGCTAAAGGCACTTAGGGACATCCCCTTTAGGGGTGAGAAGGGCATTGAAATGAAGATTTGGGTTTGGTAGGGGACTGATCCCAGGCCAAAGACCCCTCCTCACCCATCTCCCTGGTTCTGCCAGCTAGGATGTGCACACTCTGTTTTCCATTGCAAGGCGTATTTTTCCGTTCTGCACGTTTCCAGCTCTCCTTTTTGCCTTTCCGTGCGTACTGTAAAGGTCAGCCCGTATCTGCAATACGCTTTAAATTTGCACACAGAGCAGGGGGCAGGAGGACATGGGAGGGCAACACTGCAGCTCCAGCCCTTGCACAGGGAGGTTTGCTGCTTTTCTTTTGCTCCTTCAATGGCAGTATCCTCTGTCCCCGGGGGGGATGCTCACCTCCGCCAGCCCGCTGCTGTCAGCCCGACTGAGCGCCCTTCCTCCCCCGTGCCGCGCAGCATGTACCTGACCCGCAGCATCCTGCATCCCTGGCACTGTTCCCAGGAGCGCAGCTTGGCAGGACCAGCCCCCTGCCCCTTTCCTGTCTGCACGTCAGGCCCTTACCTCTCCTGTCAGCCGCTGCCTCCTCTCGCCGGGACATAACGCTGCTTCGTTTCTGTTTTAATTTTGCTGCGGTTTCGCGACAGCCACTGCTGGGTCAGGAGTTACGGAAAGGTTACTGGTGAGTGATGGGTATTGACATCCCTAACAGTGCCCTGGCCCCATCAGTCTCGCTCTGTTCTTCTTTTTCCTTACAACTTGCCCTGGTTTTTTTGTTGGTTGTTTTTTTTTTAATAGCCCTTTTTCTTGCATAAAACTTGCTTCATGGAATTACCCAAAGCCATGACTGGCGAAGCAGGGAGCGAAGCACCGATTTGCCCTGGCTGACTATAGGCACCAAGGGAGGTTTTCATCTTCTGATTATCTTCTTACCCCAGAAACCCTCCGTGCTACTTTTTCTCCCCTCATTTCCCTGATCTGCCAGCCCATCTTTCCCAAATACCCACCAGGATTGTTTTGCCAATCGTTTTGCTCTCCCAGATAAGCAGCTCCCATGGTGTGGGGGTCAGGCTGTTTGCTGGGGGCTCAGCACCAGGAATAAGCTCATCCCAGCATCAGGAATAAGCTCATCCCTGCTCATGCCTCTGCAAACAGCTGCTCTGCGAGGTGGAGAGCTCACCCAGCGCTGTGCAATGGGCTGGAAAGTGCAGTACAGGTGCAATATGTGATGTTTGGCAGGGAGGAGGCAGCATTTATACCCAGTAACTAAAAAAAAAAATCCTAATTTACTAGATATTGATGATATTTCTTGGTGTTTTTCCCCCGGTTTGCTGGGGTCACCTCATAAACCCCAACCACATCAGCACCAGGGCTGCTCCCTGACGAGCAGATAAATCCAGAGCAGCAGCTCCTGGGCCTGGCAGCTCATCATCGCTTCATCTGGAAGGATATAAACCTTCGCACAGGCTATTTGGAAATATGGCAAAGCTCATTTTAAGCGTGTCTTATCTTCCCGTTGAGAAGCTGCTGTGGCTTAGCAAGGCTGGGTTTGCCTCCCTCCCACAGCTCTGCTCCCCATCCCACCCCTCTCCTTCCCTGCATCCCGCAATAAGCTGCCGTGACGTTATCAGATGCTTCGGCACTAAAACTCTCGACGCGCAAACTTTTCTTCTGCTTTATTGTTGCATCCATAAAACCGGCTGGGAAAACTGCTGAAGCAGTAACCCTGCTCGGTTTTAAAGGCAGCTGCAAATCAGCCCCACTCTCTGGTGCGGTACTGAGCTGGTTTTATGAGCCCTAATTAAACAGGATCTGCCCTGTGGTCTCCCTTCCACCCAGCCGATCTGAGGAATGGGGTTTAACTGCCAGGATTATGGTTCTGCGTCCGTGGGCTTTTGGTCCCTGTGCAAATGAAATGCAATAGGATGGCGAATGGATTAATGTGAACGGAAATAGCCCGTGCGAAGCTGTACATCACACGCGTATCTGCCAGGTTTTCAGCTGAAAAATACAGTTTGGGGACCAAGTTGACCAGTTTTAGGGTTGGAGGAGGAAAATCTAACGCTGTTTCATGATGCTGAAAAGTGGGAATGGGCATTCAATATAGGAAATACTAATTCTGAAGTGACCACCTTTGTCAAGGAGCATCCCTGTCCTGCTGAGGTGGCCATGGTGACCACTGGTGAATGATACTTGAGGATTTATTTGAACCCTCAAGTCTTTCCAAGAAAGCCATTTCTTTGCCATTTCACTTGGCATTTGAAGGGGGAATGAACAGTAGTGTTTACATGTATACTCATCAGTTTTGTCCTTCCCTTCCCCAAAGTGATGCCGATTTCTCGCTATGCAAAAGCCAGATGCGTCTCGCATGTTTGCATGGGCAGGAGCACCTGTAGTTGTGTCTGGAAGGATGCTGAGGAGTCCCAGGCATCTCTGTGCACCCAACACTGGGCTCCCACAGGCGTGACATCCACAAGCAACAGTGAAATATCAGCAGCATCATGGCTGGGCTTAAATCTTTACTGAGCCTCCATTTTTCTTTCTTTAAACGCTCACAGAATAAATGGAATTTATAATCAGAAACCATAAAATCTCTGATTTATGGTTCGTCTTGATGACAATATTTAATAACTCGTGTATATTTTATTACATCTTTTTAATGCCCTGTTGTGGAATTTTACTTAGGCATTTTGCCCTCTATATCAACCTGTCGCGGCACAGATGGGATGACTTTTCTCATTTTTGCTTTGGGCTGATGATGGAGCCAAGCGCGCTCTGGGCTGCCGTCAGTCTGTCCAAGCGGGTCCGTAAGCGGGGCTGGACATCCAGCCATGATCCGGCCTTTTCCAAGACCTGCTCCCCAGATTGCAGATCCGATGCTTTTCCTTGCCCGGGCAGCTCCTTTCCAACATTCCCCTGCCAAGTTTCCCTGCAGGTGGGGAGAGAAACTCAACTGTAGGGCCTCTCTTTCCCTCCTCGATGACTTTTTGCTTGGAAACGCGTGTCTATTTAGGTTATTGCTCAAGTGCATTCTTCTCTGGAGAGCACTCCTCGCCTTTCTGGGACCATTAGTGCAAATTAGCTGATGCATCCTATCAGCCCCCAGCCTGCTGCACCCGGGTACCAACCCTCCGCTCAGCACTCGCACGGGGAGGGGAAGCTCATAAGAGATATAGCTGCGTTTTGGCTTTGTCGACAAGCAGCAGCTCCCTCCATCCCTCCCTCCCAGCTGGCTTTTCGAACCGGCTGCTGGAAATGCAGAGAGGGCAGGTGGAGGCTGGAGGGGATGAGCAGCAGCTCGGGGTGGATGTGTCTGGAGAGTTTGGATGCGAGAATGGGTCGTGTGCTGCTTGTTTTGCACGTACAGCCCCTGCCAGCATGGCTATCAATCTGCACTGGGCTAGCTCTAGCTAAACCCTGGTTTGAGCCTGGCAAGCGAGCCAGGAGCGTGCGGTAACATCCATATTCCTCCTACGGAGAGCGGTCCAGCGGTTTGATTTCCTTGCTCCTTGCAAAGGCTGGTGCCACAGCGTGATGCTTGCTGCTCGAGCACGCCAAGGGCGAGGGGATGGGGTAGGAGGAATAGCCGGGAGCGCATGGGGTCCAGAGCTGGCAGGCACCCCTAGGAACTTGTCCGGCGTGTCTGCGCAATGCTGGCTCTGCTGACAGTTGCTGCCCATCCATCCGATTCTCCTCCCGCTCCCCTCGCCTCGCTGCTCTTGGCAGGAGCCGGGCCGGCGGAGCAGCCAGGTGGAGAGGAGGAAACGGGGCGAGACGGCTGGTTGCTGCAGGGATGGAGGCGGCAAAGCCTCCCCCAGGCTCCCTGCAGCCATCTGCACCGCCGGGCAGCGGGGCCGGGCTGTGGGGACCGGGGGGACCTGGGCACAGCAGGAGAGGCAGCAGTCGGGAGCGTGTGAGGGAAGGGGGAGAGGGTGGAAAGCAGCCAGGCAGGGAGGAGAAAGCAGCGCCGCATCAAGCTCATCATATTTGGACGCAGGAGGGTTCGCTGCAGCAGCATCAGGTGCTTTTTGGGTGCGGTGGGGTCGGGTGCTTCATGTTGGGGCTGTGGGTGAGGACAGGCTGTCCCCCTTTGAGCACTGTCCCCGCCTTTCTGGAACGAGCAATCTCAAGTCAAGCCAACCCCAGGTGAGGGCAAATTCTTCCAGACTCCCCAAAAAATTAATGGCTGGAGAGAAGATGGTCATTAACCAAGTGATGTGGCTGGACCGGACTGAATTGCACCCTTGGGCTTTCTCTCCTGGATGCAACGGGCTCAGTAGGGTTGTGACCATCTATTAAGAAAAGGAGCATCTGCAGAGTGATGCCACTGCCAGGGATGTTGTTCCCTGTGCAAGACAGGTGACCCCATGCTGTCCCTTGAGCAAAGAGCGCTAGGCAGCAGCAACCACTTGGATATTGCATGAAGAACGCAGAAAAACTGACTGCCTGGTTTACACGCACAGTCTGCTGGGCACACTGATGGCATCTTTTTAAACAACCAGAAAATTTCAGCTTCCTTCACAATGTTTTGACAGTTTTTGGGTTGCTTTTTTGTTCGGTTTTTGTGGGGCTCGCGCTGTTTTGCAGGGAACTCGCAGGGCTGGATGAAATGTTTGCGCTGGGAAATCAGGCACCTTCCAAAGGGCTCTGGTTCCCTTGCAAAACATTTGCAGAGTTTTTCATCTGTGCGTTTTGGCTCCTCTGATACGAGGCAGGAATCGTCCTGGGAATTGTCATCCCGGTGGTTATTCTGCTGTCTCTGCCTCACCTCTGCTAGGAAACACAAAAAGGCAGAAATGAGAATAAGTCCAACCAACTGCCACCAAGAAAACATCCAGGTCTTGCTGGGCTTGGTTGGTTAAACAAGGTCATTGATCCCAAACAAAAACCTGCCTGATGTTAGTTCAATAGATGAAGTCTCAGATCACAGGGGTCGGGAGGAATTTTTGCCATCACTGACTGCAAAGCAATTGCCCCAAATTCCCCATGCTGGCTGCATGTGATTTTTTATTTTTAAATCTATTTGCTTATTTAAGATCATGAACCTTAAATGTGTTGCTGCCTGAGAGGAGCAGAATGATTCCTACACAAATCTAAGGGAAAAAACATCATTGTCAGGATGCAATTCCTTCCCTGGTAGTTGATAGAGAAGCTGGGGAGGTGGCTTCCCTGGACATGCGCATCGCAAGGCTGGGCTGTGCCCGGCTCTGGTGCTAAATCATAGTCTAGCAAAGGAGAAGCCTCCTGAGGAGGTGGGAGGTGATCACAGCCTATAAATACCTTCCAGGCAGTGCTGGCAGTAAGGAAAGGGAATTATTCATGGTCTCCAAAGGTGGTAGGACAAGGAGCAGCGGCCTCGGAGCTAAGGAAGGGAAAGTTTTTCTGCCTGGCTTTTAAGAAAGTGCCTGATGAAGGGGGAGAGTCCCCCGGGAGGGAGCGCAGGCGCCGGCCGGCAGGGAGGGAGATGAGATGTTAATGGGGATGATGAAGGGAAGGATCTTTAGACAATGCGAGAGGTCAAACCGTTGACCCAAACCGGCTCTCTCCTGGCCCCACGGTCTGTGCGGTGCCATGATAAATTCCACTCTACCCTACTTTACTGCCAGCACTTTATAGCTCGGCTTAATGGCTGGGAAATCTCTTCGTTTGACTGCTCCCCTTAAGACGAGAAGCTGTCTGTGATCCTCGGGTCTAAGCAACAATTCACTGTCTGCGAAGGGATGATGCTTTTTTATTAGCTTCCCTCTCGCAGCCTGGACTCTGGAGGTCCTGGCTCCTCTTTGCCTCTGATTTTTTCCCTTTCTGACCTCTCTTGTGGATTTGCACGAGCTGCCGTTGGGCGTCTTTGGGGTCTGCGTGCTGATTTGGTGATGGTGCTGTTAAAGCTGAGATCAGTGGGTGGCTTGGGGCTCCCTGATGGTGCCGTGACCCATTTTGATACCAGCTTGGAGAGCAGGAAGGTGTAGAGGACATTGCTGGCAGCAGATTATGTGCACAGTGCTACCAGCCCTCCTGTTTTTACTGCAGGTCTCGTAGGTCTCATCAGACTTGATGCTTTTCTTAATGTTACTGGCACCGTGCAATTGCACAGGAATCCGGGCTCTTGTTGAGCAGCAGCTTTGAGATACAGAAAAAAAGACACAGAAATACGATGGGAACTTGCAGGCTAATAAAACCAGCCTGTCTTCATTACGACTGTTGTTATTTTAGATGTCAAAATGAAGGTTTGGGGTGTCTACCTTGGAGTATTGGAGGCATGGAGGTGCTCCCAGGGAGGGTTTCTAAGGGGGTTGGGTTGTAGTAATGGGAAGGAAAGTCCTGGAGCACAGGTTTATAAGGGAGCTGGGGAGGTGCAAGGAGCTGTAACTCATCCCTTTTTTTATTTAGGAGAACCAGTGATAGACAAAGGCGAGATGGCATTTAAAGCAGTGCCGAGGCTGGATGGTTGTGTCCCCATGTTGGTGGGCTGGGACAAGCAGGATGTCCCATGGTGGGGACAAGAGGATGCTGGCAGCATCCTTCCAGCTTGCCCAAGGAGCATCTTCCTTTCCATGGACCAAGGGGTGCAGAAATGCCAAAGGAACGTGTGTTCCTTTTCAGAGGCCGTTACAGGGAATCATTAGCAGGTGACGGTGCAGCAGAGGAGCTGTCGCCATCGGCGGCTTTGGGTTAATCTGATCTGAAGGGTCCCCTTGTGAATCCATCTGGAGCGGTCCCCGCGCTCCCTGTGAATGCAAATTGCAGCGTGCGAGCTCCCGGTGCTTTTGGCAGGTTGAAGGTAGATTAAAGATGCTGATGCATGAGAGATTTTTGTGTCTCCACCCATTCAGTGTGCTCCTCGCTTGTCATTTTGCCCCCGTTTACCCATTGCCAAATGCACATCAGGGTACGGCGAGTAAGGATGGAGAAAGCCACCTTTGAAGCTCTTCCATTGAAGCAAGTTTAATCCCCAAAAAGCACCTTTAGTGTGAAAACCACATGGTTTCTTGGGACAGCATCCATTTTTCCAGATAATTTGATGTTTTCCATTGGGAACATCTAAATCTAGATGGTGGCTGAGTTGCCTCCACCTGGGAGGCAACTTACCATGTTGTGTCCCACCTAAAGGGAGTCTGTCAACCCCATGGGATGCTTCCAGGGGCTGGGAGCTAGCTGAAATGTCTGTCTTGCACTAGCTGAAATGGTACTTCCAAGGAAAAATAATCCATTCCATGGAATTTATAGTTTTTGGGAATTTTTGCTGAGATGGGGAAGTTATGAGAGTTTCTTTTTTTTCATTTAAAAATATATATATATGTTTGAGTTTCAGTGGAATTCCATTTACTATCCAGCTCTCCGCGAGATACCATTTCTGCAGGCAGCGTATGACTTTCTTTTTCCCCCCTCAGGAAATTTTCTAATATCAATTTAATTTTGACTCTCACAACCGCATCTATTCCGCGGGGAACCTGCTCCACGGCCTCGCCGAGAAACTGTTTCCTCTTAGCTGCGAGTTCATTTTCCACTTTAAAAACAGCGTTCAGTCATTCCTAATGAAAGATACAATCAACTTGCAGGCTTCATGGCTTATCCAAGCCCCTAATGGGGCTGGGGAAGTCATTCCTGCGATAGCTCAGCTCTTATTTCCCATGGTAGGAGCGCTTGCACCTTGCAAAAGATGGATTTCACTGGGTGAAACTGCACCCAGAGGGACTAGAGCCGGTCCACACGGATAAAAATACAGTATTTGCTCCTTGGGGATGTCATCTCGCATCCCGCAGGGATTTTCCCTCCTCCGTAATTGCGGTGATGCTTTGTTCCACAAATTCTGCACGGCTTCTGCAGGAGCAGATTGTAAAGAATTTGGCCCTGCTAGACTTAAAACAAAGAAAGGGGGGAAAAAATAAGAGCAAAAGCACAGTTTGTGTCCCATCTGATTGTATTTTCACGCCCACACGTCTCCTCTGCATAAATGTTTTCGGAGCGCCGGGGGAATAGTCTGTCGTTGCGGCGACGTGCTGTGCGAGAGAAAGGGTTTGGGTTATTGGGAGCCCTTGCTGAATTACGCCATGGATGCGGTACCTCGCGTCCCCTCCTGTGCCCGCGTCTTCCCATTCGCAAATGCAAACAGCACCGGGAGAATAAGATCAGGTGGAGATTCGGAGCAGCGGGGGACCTGTAAGTCACATCGGATCTGCCTGCCCGGCTGGGACTGGGCTGCTTGGGTAACCCCAGTTAATTTTAAATAAGCTCCCATAGCACCGGGGATCCAAATGGGACCTAATGGAGCTGGGTGGGAGTTAATCAGCTGGGTATTTACCCAGCCTTGTGGCCTCTCCCCTATTCGGGATGGCCTCCTATGTTCCAGATGGCTTGTCCTTCCATCGCTGCGTCAGAGGAGGAAAGGATGGTGGTGCTGAGAAAACGCCTTTGGGAGCACAATGTGCTCAGACGTGACCCAGGGCAGGGGCTGTAGGGGTGAATTTGTCCCTTTGGCTGGGACTGGATATTCTCTCTGCAATGGGCTTTTAAGTTTCCTCCCCCCCAGCCTGTCCAGTCCTGAAGAATCAACATTTCAAGAAGCTGAGAGATAAAGAAAAGCTCCAAATCATCTTCTTCCCCCCAACCACCAAAAAAAAAAAAGGATGAAAAAGGATGAGCCAACAGGAAATTTTAATTTAAATGTTTGCGTACAAATTACCTGACAACCTAAACAGAGAGGTTTTTCGAACCAGCACTCTAGCCTTTCGTTAAGGGAAGATTGAAGCATCTCGACCTGACAGTTTCAGAACTCAACCCATAAAGCTTCTGAAGTGAAAAATTAATCCGAAGTAACCTCTTTTTCTGCTTCTCAAAAGCAGATTGGCTTTTGATGAATGCTTATACCTCCTCAATAGATCCCAGGCAACCGAGCCCAGCTCTTGGATGGTCATGATCCCCGAGGCATCGGGGGCTGGTTTGCCTGGGGATGCTCTGGACATTTGCGATGTCTCTGCATCCTCCTCTCCTTTTGCTGCCCATATCAGTCCATGTCCATCCTTCCTTCTCGCAAGTGTCTTTTTCTGCTGCCTTTTATCCCTTGGAATCTGCCTTATGGGATTAGGCACGAAATGGAGGGTTGCAGTATATAATAGCAGGGCTGTAATTACCTGACGAACACAGTGTAATTACACCGTGGTAAGGCTTTTGAGTAACCCCACCACCACCCACTAGTTCCCTATAAGTGGAATTTCTCTGTATTTCAGCTCTAAAGTTACCTACATCTCCACAATTGTGGCTTTGGCTTCCTGGTCACCGCGGCTGTGCGCTTTTTAGCATTCGGCGACACTACCGATACTGCATTTACACTCTAATTAATTTGCCGCCGTGGAGCTAAGCCTCGGAAGTCGTCTGAGTGCGGTGGAAATTGCAGGTGTGGAAAGCGGAGCCGCCGTGCAGTCATCCCGCGATCGCTGCGTAATCGCAGCTCTCATGCTGGTAGCGTAGAACCACGGTCAAGTCTTTTGGGACCTCCCCTGGGTCTCTTGGCACGGGTTGGGTTGGGCTGAGCTTTAGCAGATCCCTCCAGCCGGGCACAAACCTCCTTTGATTAAAGGCGAGGAAGCCACAGTTTGCTCTATCCATCCTTTATGCAGCTTTGAGCCCATCAGCCCAGCTTGGTGGCACTGCTCAGCAAACTTTGGGTCCGGCTTGACGAGCGACCCGAAGCTAATTGCTGACCCCCTCGTGCATCTCCATTAAAATGAGCATAGCCATTTTCCTGCCTTTTTGGAGCTCTTTGAGATACACAGATGACGAGTGCTGTAACATAATGGATTTTTATTATTATTAAGCTCCCAGTGACTCTTTCCCTGTCGGCGTAATAGGGCTAATGAAACATCCCCACCGCTCCTGGGAGCTGGGAGGACAATTTGGTCCGGTTCTCCGCAGCATTTGCAAGAGGCGCAACGCTGGGTTTTTGTTATTTATTACAGATCTGGTTTACTTAGCGCTGTGTTTATTGAGTGTGTCTCCCACTCGCAAATGCCGAAATACGGTTCCCAGCACCATTCCCAGTGCCAGGGAACCTTCTTGCCACCACCGAGCTGCCAGCTGGACTTGTTGTGGACTCCAACTCGGGACAGTGGGCCAGGTTCCTCCCTGGTGTAACATCATTGACTTTAATTAAGCTACGCCAGGGAGAAATTTGGCCCGGCTTCGTTTGCTAGCTGCGCGCCGATGCCAGTCGAAAGTCACGGCGGGTGCCAGCAAGGGCTTTAACAGCCCGATTTCAATGTGGGACAAAAGTCCTACAATCTTCATTTGGTGTGGGGCACCCATGTTTCCTGATGGGGAGAGAAGGGGGAATCGAATGTGCTTGTTATAGGGTTTCACATCTTGTGTTCCAGGTTTCATCTCCCTGTTCTCTTCCCCAAGTGCCTGGAGGTATACAGGAAAAAAAAGGCAAGGAGGGAAAAAATGGCCAGCGGATCCTTAAATAACATGAACACTGTCTCAAAGCTGAAGAGCTGCTGCTCTCAGGCCCTCTGGATCAGACCCAATTTGCTCGTTATGTGGTTGTAATTGCCATCAGAGCTGTGTTTGGAGCAAAAAGGTGGCAAAGTCCAGGTGGCAATGGGCACCGGGCTCACCACTGCATCCCAACGCAGGGCAAAACTTCGGGAGGGCTCCCGCCGTCCTTAACTCAGGGTCCTGAGTACGGTGGCCCCCAGTGACAGTCACAGTGACGGCCACCACTCTCCATGATCCGCCCCAGCATCCCCCGCGCTGCCCGGGGTGGCCGCTTTCCAGGGAGATAATTCAGTCGCGGGGTTCAAAGCAAAGTTCAGGTTTCCGTGCTGGCGGATCTGGGGCAGGGGTTCAGAGCGTCTGTATTTTCTCCCGTTGCCGTCTGAAGTGAGGCACATCCAAGCCTTGCAGCCCTTGGCTTTCATCCGCCTCACCGCAGGCGTTTGTGAGCCGAATCGGCTCTTCCATTTTAATTTCGCCTGGGCTGTTTTATGTACTGGTTTTACTCTGTAAATGCAGGTCCTTTCTTTTTTTTTTTCTTTTTAAATATATATAATTAAGTCTAAACGCAACAAAATTGTGGGGTTTAGTGCATCCCCCCTTCTTGGTCTGCTGGGGAGGTGGGTGCTGTGATAGGGTCCCCTCCCCAGCATCTCCAAGGACCTTTTGTACCCGCGTCTGTGCGTCTCGGGTTATCTGAGGACACGGGGTGCAGAGAGCAGCAGGTTTGACGACAGCAGGGACACGTATGGAAAGAAGCTGCGGTGCAAATAGTTGGAAACTGCAAACTTGCAGTGATGACTTTGCCAAGACGGGGGGAAAAAAACGCGCACAAAAGCGTGTAAGTTCGCTTTGTTTTGATATTCAAATACTCCTTTGCGTGCGCTGTGTGTGCTAATGCGTACACGGCTGTTGTGGCATTATCGGAACGAAATATTCAGCTGATTCCTAACAGAATTTGTGTTTCACAAGCTACTTGGCGATGTTTGCTTGGAAACAGAAGCGTAGCTTTCGGAGCCTGTTTCTCCTAGGGGGTAATAGCTGGCCCCAAACTGCTCCGCAGGTTTTGAGATGTGGGATTCAGGGAACATCTCCCAGCAGGCAGGAACAGGGCTCCCAAAATCCCTGCTAGAAAAGGAGTACAGCGCTAATTCCCCTCCTTAGCTCCCTACGGAAAGCTCAGGAGGAGCCTTCAGCCCCTGGTCCCTCCACCACACGTACCAAATGGCTGCAGAAAAGACACTAAGGGATGTGCAAGGCTATTTTGTGATGGCTGCTCAGCTTCAGCATCCCAGCCCTTCTCTCTCCCACCACCATGGGCTCCACGCCTGGGTTCCGCGGCTCAGGCTGGGTTGGGCTCTTAGGCCTTCGTTCCCACCGAAATGAGCAGCAAATCAATGCGGCTCTAATAAAAGATGATTGGAAATTGCTAATAGGAGCGTGGGAGGGCAGCCCTGCCTCCTGGAGCCAAGATGAGTATGGATTTTCTGGTGCCAGGGACTGTAAACACTTCTGAATTCCCCAGGGAGCTCAGCCTCTCCCTTTGCCCTCATCGTTCTCCTCCAGCCTTCAAAGAGGAGCCTGGTAAAGGCAATTAGCTGGATTAATTAGCTGGCGGTGGCAGGGAGGGCTCAGCCTGCCTGCTGGAGTGCGGAGGAGTGAGTGGGAGGGGTGAGGACTAAGCATGAAAGGCTTTGCTGCCCCGGCCAGAGCTGGGTCCCCATCCCAGGGTACGTGCGGAGGGCCGGGGAGGGGATAAATTATGCCAGGGAGTTGGGGCACAGACCGGAAAGTTCTCAGTGCCTTGGTGCTGGGCTTAAATTTTTGCTCCTGATAGCTGCTTGCGCTAGGCGCGGCTTATTTATGGACTAGAATCGCCCCCACTCCTCTTCCTCCGACAGCATCGCGGTCCCAGCGCCCCGCAGCATCCCGATCGCCGATAGATCACGGCCGATAAACACCGGCAGCCGAACCCCCTCCCGCCCTTCGTGGTGGTGGTGCTGGGGAGTGATGTATGGAATCCGAGGCGGTTTGATTCATACGAGCTGCGTTCACCATGCAGAACGGGCTGTCACCCAAACATAATAAACCTCCTTGTTTTAGTGGCCCGGAGTGGCTGTTGGGCAGGCGGCAGGACGGGTTTAGATCCTTTTCCAAGGGAAGAGGAGTGTTTTGAGGAAGACTGATTGCGGGTGCAAACAGTAAATAATAATTAAAGCCGTGTGTGAAGGCTGTGGCGGGGAGCAGGATCCCGTCATGCTACGTGTGGCACCGATGCCCTGCAAGGAATGGTCCCTGACCCGCGGTCTGTAAGGTGTAAAAGGATGTTGCAAGGAGCAGGGGTTGCCAGCAAGCTGTGAAGCGCCTGTCCCTTGTCACCAAGGAGGAAAGGTGGCACAGTCCTAGATGCTGTGCAAGGATGCTGAGCAGGATGACTGCTCTTCATCATTACTTATGTCCAAGGGAGCTTCACCAGGAGAGGCAAAACCCTCCTGGGCGTCTGATTGCCCCTTGGTGTATATAACCCATCGCTTGGACTTGGAATTTTTGTCCTGCCACGGCCCTTGCTTGGATTCCAACCAGCTTGCAGGAGGGGTTTTCTTTGGAGTAAATGCACCAGCACAGGGTGTGTGGTCATGAGTTGCTGTGGCCTTGTCTCTCTGTTTTTTAGGCAGCATCTTGGGTTATGATGCCCATCTCTGCTTGGCATCAGACCTGCCTTGGTCCCTGTCCCTCGGGATGCTCTGCCATCTCCTGCTTCAGGGTGTGATACCCAAGTTCCCGTCCTCCTCCGTGCCCTGCAGCAGCTCATACATGTACACAGTGCCGAGGCAAAAATGTATGAATGGGGGGGAAGAGTTAACCACGTTTATTGAACTGCGAAAAAGGTTGTTTTTATATCCCTTTATTGGAATATAAAGGCAGCTTTTATAACCTTTTAAAGGGGCATAAAAGCAGCTTGGAGAGTAGAGAGCTCGCTCGGGTTGAAGGCATGGAAAAAGAGAGAGGGAAGGGAGGAGAGCAAACATCTGCTGCGTTCGGGGGTCAGAAGGAACTGGGGGTGGTTGATGGGGCTGCTGGGACCCCAGGTCCGAGTCAGTTGTGGTGTCATCTGTCTGGGGAGGTTTGGAGCCATCGCTGCAGCTCACATCCCTGGCTCTGGGTTTGGACATGTGTTCCTCCTCTCAGTGCCTGCAAAGAACTCTCTTGGGAGGGGTACGCGTTGTCCTTAATGAGCTAACCTCTTTTATTTCATTTCTCTCCCCGGTCCTCTGTGAATAAATTCTGCTTTGGCTTCGTTCCTCCTGGAACGAGGGAGGAGAGCGGCTGCAAAGGTCTCGCTTGGAGGCAAAGTTTGCCCTGCAGACTGTTCCAGCCTCTCCCACGACACCCAACCTGTCCAGTAGGACCAGCTCAAAAACTCGGTGGCCTGGGCAGTGTCGGTTAATTTGCAACGCGTTTGCATCTGGGGATGCCTGCAGCATTTTGGGGCAAATACAGGGGTGGTTGGGATGCTGTTGAAAAGAGCATCTCCAAATGCAGGAGGAAGCTCCTTCCACCTCCTCCAGGGCTCCTGGGCAGTGATGCAAAAGCATTTGGTGTTGCCGGTGGTTACAGCCTCGTGCTGGCACGCTCCTCCTAAGACAGAAATGGGTTTTCTTCGTCCGATGGGAGAGATATTCCTTTTTCTTGTTCACGCAGCGGTCGGTCTGACGCGACATTAAAAGAAGAGAGTGACCTTTACACCGGTCTGCAGCTCAGGGGAGGGAGAGCTGAGCCCCCGTCTGCAGCAAGGCACATTTTGAATATGGATAGGTCGTGAGCCTCGGTTACCCCCGTGCCATCTCCCAAATAATAAGCTTCTAGAACTAATGCTCTGGGGCCGTAAAGAGGACGGGAATGGGAGCAGCTGCTTCTAATTTCACTTCATGGGGAGGGAGGTGATGCTGAGAGCACCCCGCATTCTCCGCACATATTTTTCATCATTATAGGCAGAAATGCCAGAGCGGTGACAGATATTAATGCAGTTCACGCCGGGAGAAAATCTTCTTTCCATCAGACTCAATGTGCAGCAAGAGGGCAGTGCCATTTGCAGCCCTAGGGAGGATGTGTTTGAAAGGTGATGTGTTTTTTGCCCAGGAAGTTTTATTCCAAGATGAAGTTGGGTTTGGAGAAAGGGCACCTGAAACTGAGACACGGGATCGCTCCATGTCCTCGCTGCGGAACCGAGCAAAGGTGCATTTGCACAGCGCTGGGAATTAATTAGGATTTCGGTGCCCACCGCAGAGCCCTCCACTGGCATTAGCAGCAGCTGTGGGTCACCATGGGGGTGGGCATTGTCCCGCCTGCCACATTTTGTGACCCAGGGTCCTATTCTGCCCTCAGCCTTGACCCCCAGTAATGCCATGAGGTTTGCAGAGTTACTCTACGCTTCCTTGCGCCCCTCAGCCTTCTTTTATTTGCTTATCCCACTAAATATTCATCAGTAACATTTAAGACAAAGGAAAGAGATAATTACAAGGGGAGAGTTTTTTTGCAGTATTAAAGGTTAACAGAATTCTTGGCATTTGTGCCTTGTCGATCTCCATGTAATTATGCTCATTTCCCAGAATTCAGAGGCGACTGTGCCTGTTAACGCTCAAAGATGGTACCCCGGGAATTAAATTTATGAGATCGTTTCTCAAAATCTTCAGATTCAAACCAAGCATCTTGCTTAATGGCATGACTATTATTAATATTATTCTTGGATGCACAGCGCCGCGGGGGTCAAAGGACCAGCGGCAAAACTAAAATGGATCCAGGCAGGCAGCAGCGCACCCGGCTTTTGTTCCCAAGGAGCAACCGAGCAGTTTGGCTTGGGAAATAAGACTTAAGGTTGGCAAAAGATGGTCCCTGCAAAGGTACAGGTGTTCAGGTTTGAGGTACATCTGGAAAAGCCGCTTTTTTGGCTGATTGGGAGGCTGAAAGCAAAGCTTTTTGTATCTCTGCACCCTGGTTTGAAGGTGACAGATCCAGGTCCAAAGGCACCTGCAGGCAATAGGCAAATTAGCATCTCCAGGTGGGTCCAGTTTTCAAAGATGCTGAACACCTGGCGGTGGGCTGGGGCTTCACTGAGAGCTCCTGAGCGTGCTCAGTGGCTTGAAAAAAGGGTTTTCTGGGGTTCTGCTCTTAAAAGCTGCCTTTTGTTTAATGGTCTGGCCTGTATCAAGATATCTGCTCCATTTCTGGTGCCTGGTTTGCCTGGACCAAGCGGTTTCTGGTAGGAAAGGGCTTGGTTGGGGAAGGGATATGGATGTGGTGGTGGGGCAGCGTCAGCCAGGGACATGGACCTTCTTTCTTCTCCTTTTCAGCCTATTCAGCTGTTTCGCTCTCCCCGTGCGCACTTACTCCTGTTAAAACGCAGAGTGGATTGAGTTGTGGAGTGCGGGGTTAATGTCATGCGCTTATAAAATGCTGTTAGATGGCTAATGGCAGGGTTTTATCCCATGTCGTCAGCTGGCGCCTGATTCATGCCAATCAAACGCTGCTGTGGATGTGGAGCATAAAGGCTGCTTTTTGGGGTGTTAATATGGCAACATAACCTCACAACAACGCAACAAGGAACAAACAGATTTATATAAAACCAATAGTGATTTGTGCCAAGCCTCAGTCTCAGCTCATAACTTTTGCTGTGCCAGCGTGGCTTAGCATCTCCTTAGTAATTTTTATTTAACTCCTTGTATAGATGTTTAATATTAAGGCTGCGCATATGGAGGTGTCACTTCACAAATACGCATGTTGTGTTTGCTGGGCTGTTGTGGAAGGCTTAAAATGCTGAGAACCGTGGGAGAAAGGAGGAATCCCAAAGGAAAAGCCAGGCCTTGGGGACTGCTGTGCGTCCCTCCCCGAGCCTCGTGTCTCAGTTGCAGCATCTGTAACGCGCATCAGAGCATCCTCAAGGATGCTGCCGTGCATCTCTGCGTAGACGAGCGGTGGCGGTGCTGTATGGAGTGGCTTGGCCTTTCTTTCTCCTCAGGTGGTGCATCTTGGGTTACCCTTTGAGATGCTGCAGGGAGATAAATCCTTTGCTGGGTTTGGCTTTGAAGCAGCAGCTTAGAACAGGGTTTTTTTGCAGGGTGGCTGGTCCTCCAGCCCCTCAGCTGCAGCGAGCGGGAGGCAACGCAGCTAATCCTGCAAAGGGTTAACTGGTGCTTGAAAATCCCCTGAGCACCGAGCGACAAACCCAAGCCCAGCAGTTTTTTTAAAGGGCAAAGAAAACGTTCCTTTATTTTTTTACGGCGAGGTGCAAAGGCAGCAGCGCAGAGGATCCCGACGTGGCTTCAGGGGAAGGCTCCCAAAAGCACACTTCATTCCAATTTAATAGGACGGTTACTGTAGGTTTATATAAAAGCCAGTTAAATATTAATAGCATCTTTAGCGGGGATTAATGGGGTCTCGTGTGTTGTTTTTAAGCCCTGCGAAGAGGGTGCTGGTAGTCACCGCCTGTTTTCAGGGACTGAGTGCCAGTGAGGATGCTGCTCGCATTCTGAAAACTGGCCTAGAAACAGCCCCAAATGGGCAGTTTCTCCAGCTCCGCTCAGAAACGCCTTTGGGCTCAAAATGGCTTCAGCCAAGTAAGGCTGGCAATCATTGTTTTTTAATTGGGGCCACCGTTAACGAGGGGATGACGGCCTTTGTGTCTGCGGTGAATGGTTGTGGGCGTTGGGGACTCAGTGGTTGTTCAGAAAAAGTTCCCCCGGACTCTGTGTTGTTCACCTGACTAATACCAAGAAAATTAAGCACTGTTTTTTGCTACTCTGGGCTTATTGGGGAATAATGTGGTATGCGATAGCACAAATAGGGTTATGAAATCATGTTTTCCATTTGGAAAGAACGAGAATGGCTCGGGCATAAATTATGTTTCTGATCATATTTGGCAATTTGAGATTAAAAATAAATTTCCACTTTGGGGTTATAGATTGCCATCTATCAGCTTTGTGAAAAGGGAAAAAGAATTAAAAGAAGGATCTGGCTGTACAAATTGCCTGGCCATGACCTACTTATTGAAAGTAATTTTGACTTCTTTTTCAATAATGAAATCTTTCAGTGCAGGGAGGTGCAGTGTTGTACGTATATAGGTTTGCAGGCAGGTCTATAGGCGGGGGTTGCATGGGAGGATATATCAGCAGTCCCTGCGAGCAGCCATAAGCAAAATAGATGGTAGAATTGCATTAGCGATTTCTGAGAACGCAGGAAAAAAAGTGTGGCAATCGTGTTGTTTTACTTGCCAGAGGAACCTTGACTGCAGTTTTGCATCTGGTTATCAGCCTTGGGGACCACTCAAGTGCACGGATTAGATGCTTAGGCTCGGTTTTGCTCCACAAGCCCAGTTTGCTGGAAGGCTCCCCAGCCTTGCAGAAGGAACTGGGGTCCCTTGGGAAACACTGGCTGGGGCTAAACACCACTGTTTTTCCTGGGGGACATTTTTTGGGAACCAATTTGCTTAAAATGAAAGCCTCAGTTGTCTGGTCCACATGAGCAAAGGACAGACAGATGTTTCGGGAGTCTCTGAACTGGCGCTGCCGCCCTTCACCCCATCCAATCTTTGTTTTTAGTGGAAAATGGAGTAAATATCAGTTGAAAAGGGTTTGGCCTGGCTGACAACCCACCTCCATCCCCGCCGCTGCTTCCCTTCCCCAGCGATGCCAGCGCTCGCTTTGCTTCTGCTGCCCTGTTTGTGGTCTCTGCCAGGAGAGGGGGCCTGTAGCCTTGCTAGAAAGCAGGAGATGGATACCGAGATAAATATACATAGCCCATGCGTCTGCTTTGCTCTTTCTGTTTGTCTCCTGCCTGTTGCTCCCAACAGAAAGAAAAAAAAATAAAAAGAAATACTTTTATGTAAGTAGGAAGAAAGAGCAGAAGCTGAAAGCACGAGGTTGTGTTTCATGCTCGGATAGGTCTGGCTTTGCAAGCCGTGTTCAGCAGACTCTTCTTCTGCTGTGGTCAAAAACCAAGGAAGGAAAAAAAGGCTCTCTCATCCCTGGAGGAGGCTACAAAGCTCTCTTTCTCTTGCTGCTGAACCTTCACAGCTGGACTCAGTTGCTGGCTCCTCTGCTGCTGGAGCAACTGAATTATTTAAAGGAATCTTGATTTCGTTTTCTCTTTGCTGTTTTCATGCATTGTGTTTATTGTCTATAGATATTTTTATAGTCTGAAGCAATTACAGCTGTCAGAAAAGAGACGAGCTGTGACAGGCTGATTTATATGTGCATCGTATGTGTGTGAAAGAGGGAGAGCCGGAGATGGGGAGATAGACCAGGGATTCTGCTGGGCTTTAGTATGCAGGAGCCGGTGATATTGGATTTAAATTCCTTGGGATTTTCAGGCAACGCTGATGGCCTCCTAACAGTGGGCCAAATTCAGCCCTTGCAAGGGCTGAAGCTGCTCAGCAGGTCACGTTCTGACCCAACCTCACACGTTTTCAGCGTAGGCAGGTGCTTTCTCTCGTGATTTAAGATGCTCCCGGCAATCTGGGCTGTGTTAAAAGGTTAACTGGCTGTGGTGATTGGAATCCCTTTGGTTTTGCTGACACAGGAGATGGTCTCTGCCCATCCAAATGAGCGGCCTCGCCAAGAGAGAGAGCTCTTGCATGATGAGCGTGGTGATATCCTGGGGGGTCCCCATCCTGCCTTAGGTTTCTGAGCCCCCTCCCATGTAATTTGCAGGCCCAAGGCTGCCGTTCACCTCTCCTCTGCCCGAGTGGAGCAGAGTGAGCTGCAGAGATTAAACTCCTCCTGCCAAGAGCTGGGGAAAGCTCCTGTCTCCTCTGCGGAAACACAGGACTGGAGGCAGCACGTCCCACCAGGGCTCAATTCAAGGAGCGGAGCCTTCAGAAGAGTAAGAAGTAGAGTGACTTGCAAAGCAATCCCCTTCTCATATGACCTATCAGCGCGCACAATAATAATAAAGCTTTATTTGATTGAGTGTTTCCTCTGCCCGGCACAGCTCATAATGTTTTAGAGATTAAATAGCACAGTTAGTGAATTAAGCAGTAGTTTACAGGGGATTCGGAGGCTCCAGGGATTAGTAACGGGCTATGGATCCTTTCACATCTAGGTCACCAGTTTGAATCCAGCTCAGGTTGGCAGCGATTTCAGGGGAGAAAAAAATCAACAAGAATGGTGGTGCCGTGTAATAGCTGCAGAGCACGCGGTGGGAAATGGAGGGAGGACTTTTGGATAAGGTCCTGCGTTGCGGAGAAGTCATTGGGGACAGTGGGCGGGAGAGGCCCTGTTTCCCCTAATGCCGGGCTGCTGCAGCTCGGGGGGCCTTCCAGGGGTGCAGCACCCCAAAAGCTGCATCTCGGCTGCTCGTTCTGTACTTGCTTGGCGGCTCCAGGACTTTGCGCTCTGAGGATGGCTCCCCGGCACCTCTCACCAGCATGAAACTGTGCCTGGAAATATTAATGTGTTTAGCCGCTAGCGGAGAGAAGGAGGAATTGCGAGGCATAAGCAAATGCAATATTTGTTAAATTATGAGCTGATAAAAAGTACGCGGGGACCGCGATCACGGCTGGGGAGGAATTCGCCACTTGAGCTCGTGCTGTGTGTCTGCAAGGTGCAGAGGACCAGGAGGGGCACGCTCCTGCCTCTCCTCCTCACCACCCGCCTCACTTGGATGGGGAGGGGGGGAAGAAAAAAAATCGCCCCGTGCCTCAGTTTCCCCTTGTGCATAATAGCTTTGCTGCTCGGAGAGGGGATGGCACGGAGGTAGAGGAGGGCATATGTTAGAGGTGCTGGGTGCAGGTAAGCACGCTGGGGAAGTGGGGGGGGGGGTCCTGACATCTCGTCCCCCGAGGAGCGCGGCGCGGCAGGGGTTAAGGCTGGCGTGGGCAGCCTGCGCATCGCTCCGCTCCCCTCCGCGGGTGTGCGGGGCTCGGGGCGTGCGGGAGCCCGAGTGCCGGTCAGGGATGGAGCCGCTGCCATGACAACCCCGGGCACTCAGCCTGCGCCCCGCCCGGGGATGCTGCCGGCCGGCGGGGCTGGGATGCTGCCGCCGCCGCCTCGCCCGCTCCCCCGCGCCCCCTGCTCCCCGCTTTGCGGCTGAACGGGCAGCTCAGGGGCTCCGGCACCCCCACATCCCGGCAGATATCCCCCCCCACCCAGCATCCTTCATCCCATCTGGACCAACCCGCCTTTGGGACACGACAACGGGGCTGGTGGAGAAGAAACTGCCGGGCGCCTCGGAGGCCTTTGCCCGCTGTGCCTTTTTGCGTCTGGACTCGTGTGCCGGGGGTGTTTTGTTGTTGTTGTTGGGTTTTTACTGGTTTTTTGGACTGCGCTGCGAAGTCGGGAGAAGCGGGGGGGCGCAGCCGGGCGGCTCCCCCGGCGCCTCCTCGGACTCTGCTGCCCGGGAAGAACCGGCTCGTCCAGCGTCCGGCACCTTTGCCACTTCTCCTCCTCCTCCTCTTCCTCCTCCTCCCCCTGGCCCTCCCGTCCTCCTCCCTCACCCGAGGATCCTGGGGACTCCCTCGGATGCCGCTCGGCAGGCTCAGAGCTCGCAGCCTGCCTTGCCGGGGGCTCTCCTGATCTCCGTGGAGCTCCGCATCGCTCGCCCCGGTGGTTTTGCTCCCCCCCGTCCCCACACACACGCACCCCCTCCCTCCTTTCCCCCCCCTTTCCCCCCTTTTCGGGTGTGTTTTTTGCCTGTCGGAAAAGTCCCTGCTGCCCAGGATGGGGGTCGGTGGGTGCTTAGCCCTGCCCTGGAGGTGCCTGGTCGTCCTCTGTCTCAGGCTGCTCTTCCTTGTGCCCGCAGGAGTGCCCGTGCGCAGCGGAGATGCCACCTTCCCCAAAGCTATGGACAACGTGACAGTGCGGCAAGGGGAGAGTGCCACGCTCAGGTAGGAGCAGCCGGATTTTTGCCTTTTGGGGCATGGGGGGCGACCCGCTGGACAGGGAGGGCGGCCGGTGTCTTCTGGGACGTGCCTCAGTTTCCCCGCGGGGGACGCATCCTGTGGATCGGTGGTGCGGAGCGGGCGCCGGGCAGCAAGCCGAGAGGGAGATTTGGGTGCCGGGGGACTGGGCTTTGGCTCAGCTCCCCTGTTTGTCTCCAGGATGATAAAAAGGAGAGTGCGATTCCCTCTTGGCCCCCTGCCCTACCCCGGTGCGAGGCTCCTGTTGTCGGTAGTCATGGCTCGGGTACATTGGTTGTGTTTGTTGGGGGTAAACATCACTGTGCTCCTGGGGTGCAGCGCCCGGGGTGCATTTATATGTGTAAACCAGCCCAGCCTGGTGACAGGGCGAGTTATTGTCCCTTGCGTTGGATTTTGTGCTGTCTCCCCTGCCCAGACCTGCTGGGATGGGGCTGTCTCCAGGCAGGGGGTTGCTGCTCCTTGGCAGCTTTAACTCTTTGAGGTGGGGGACAATGTGGGGCTGGGCGTTGCAACGAGGGTCCTGTCACCTGCAGCGGCAACCTGAGAGGTGCAGGGGCTGCCGGGGAAACTGGAATTTTGATCGGTGTAACTTCTGGGACGTCTGATGCCCAAATACTCGTCCCTCTCCTCGCAGCAGATGGGCGCAGTCATCCCAGAGGATGTTCGATAGGGACGTGAAAAATAATAAAGCCAGGTTTTAATTGCGGCGCTGGGAAGCGGCGCTTGCAACTCCGGCATGCTCGGGAGTGACTTTGCTCTGCCGGCGCGTTGCGTTAGGTGACACCAACATCTGCGGGGCCAGCTGGGTGTGTGCGGCGAGATCTGCGCTCCGGCTTTACGCCAGCGAGTGGAGCAGGGCCAAGCCAGGGCAGGGAAAACCTGAGGAGGAATTTCAGCCAGGGCTCTTTTTAAGCGGCGGGAGGACTTAAATCACAGGCTGGGTTTAGCCCCTGGGAATGTGAATCCCCTCCCTGTGTATTTCCTGCAACTCAGCTGTTTGCAGCTGAGCTTCTACCCCCCCCAAGCCCTTGCACGTTCCCAGGGGGGAGCTGTGTCCTGGCCATTCCCCTAGATTTCTCTTGCATCATGGCACGAGTGGGCAAAGTGGCTTGGAAATGGGTGGCCGAGGGTGGAGGACGGTGTCTGGCTTAGGAATTTGCCCCACTGAGCATAGCTAAAAAAGAAAGAAAATATAAGAGTAGCTTGTGCAAACTTAGTGGAAGGAGGTGAATTGTTCGTGCTCTGCTGGGGGCCTGCAAAGGGCTTCTGGCACAAGGGTTTCCAGCACAGATAATGCTGGTGCTCTGCCCCCCTGCACTGGGTGCTGGGTGGAGAACAAAGGAAAACCGGGGTGAGTCAGCAGGAGGGATGTTTTCCTTCTGTCCGTCAGGCCTAGTGGGAAGGGGGGACATATCCTGCAACTGGGAGGTGGCCCTGGAGGGGGACAGCAGCTGTTTGTCACCTCCCCGGGGCTGTCGGGTGCACATCCCACCCAGTTCAGCTGGGGAGCCGGTCTGGTGGTGAGGGACGTCTGTCCTTACACAGATGCTTCGTCAGTTGGAATGTGCCCCAGGAGACGGGCTCGTGGGCTTTGGAGTGTGCAAACTGTGCGGATGATGTTCGCACTGTGCGGGTGATATTCCTGCTGTCCTGCCCCTAGAGCGGGCGTTGCTCTGGGAAATCAATGTGCTGCTGCTGCTGCCGGCTCTGTGCACTGGTTTGGTGGCTGGAGAAGTGGAGAACTGTGTTTTGCACTGGCATTTTGGGGCGTTTTCCTTCTGGTTTGGGGTTGGAGCGGTTAGTCTGTGGTACACACACACCGGGAGGTCCCGGTCCCTACAGCTGTGCTGTGGCAGGAGCCGAGAGGAGATGGCACGAAAACCACACGTTTCCAGAGAAAGAAATTAAGGAAGCGTGTATCTTCCTGTTCCCTCCCAGCCCAGTGCAACCATCGATTCATTGTGGAGGAATTAACTTGTTCCGAATAGCAATGTTCCACAGAAAGGCTTTGGTGGACCCCAGCAGCCTCGCAAGGGTGCACGGGAAGGGTAAAATAGGTAAAAAACCAGGATCTCCACTTTTCCCACTCATTTCTATGTGGGGTGGGTGGGTTGCAGCCAAGGATTTGGAAGGAAAGAGATGTTTCTAGAGGTTGCTTCTTGGTTTTTCACGGGTAAGCCGAAAAGTTTGCAGCAGAACTTGCCACTTCTCTGAAGTGCTCAGAAAGTCCCATTGCCCATGGAGAAAAAGGGCTCTGCTGTTGGAAATAGGTGGTTTTATCTGGGGTGGTGGGATGCCGAGGGCTCAAAACTCCGGGCCAAGGAGGCTCTTCTTGTCTCCGTTCCCTCCGAGCAGAGCTGATTCGGTGATGGGAAAAGGAGCTGGATTGATGGCTGTCAGGAGACCCCCCGGTTGGAAAGGGCACAGACTTTGCTCTGTGCAAATCTGGCTGCTGTAAATCTACCATTAGGAGTCAGTTTAGGACCAGTCACCAGAGATGTTCAGATATTTCCTTCTGTCTCGGGAGGGTGCAGGCGTGTGCCTTGCTTTGGTACCAGCACTTTAGATCGCTGTGTTAAGTTTAAGCCTAGATTAGGACCGTGGGATAGGGCTACCATCTGGGATAGGAGGGGCGGGATTTATTCGTGGTGGTTCAAGCTGGAAAAGACCCATCTTGAACTTTGATCCAGCGCTTGAACCGAGTCCAGGCATTGCCGAGACCTTCAAAGCAATTCTCTCCGCATCAAAACAAATGGCTTGATTATGATTTCACTTTAATTGGCATCAGTCAGCGCTTTCCACAGAGAGGCTCTGACGATCCCAGCAGCATGCACAGGCTTTTGCCTGATATCCCCCAAATTTGCTGGTGCACCAGGTAGATGTCGAGCCCATCTGGCTATAGGGCAAGGACCACTTCTTCTTTCACAGGCTCCTTTCTACATCTCCTCTGGTTTTCTTGTCAGAGTGATACAATTCCTCGACTTGTTCCCCCTTTGATTCTAACGCTAAAAGTCAAATCTTGAGTTTAACATGAGTCAAAGCGTTTTTAACGCTGATGTTTCCTGCGGTTTCCCCTTGGGCTTTGAAAGGGGCCGCGCACTTTGCCACCGAGATCTGCCATGGTTTACTTAAGCCTGTTTTGCAAATTTATTTTGCTCCCGTTGTGCTCTTGAAATAATTTTGGAGAAATGATAACTTGGCCGTGAAACAAAACAAAATCAAGCATGTTTTGTTTGATGGATGCAAACAGCAAGCGCTTGTTTGCTAAGCAGAAGAGAATATTTATGGGAAATGGGTCTGTTTTCTGTGATTCTTTGCTTGCACTGTATTTCCCCTTTTATCTATAGGAATTTGCCTTTTTGTGTTCTTATTAATATGAAAATTGGTGATGGTTTCTGGTGGATGGCAGGGGGTGTGTTCCAGTTGGGGTCCCAGGGAGGCTGTGTCCCCCCCATCCCTGGGCAGGGCTTGAGCAATGCTGATTCTTCCCTGAGGTTTTGGGCAGCTGCCTTTGTGGTTTGCAGTCGATGAGTGTGGAAAGGCTGCCAGGGCACAGGGGAACCCCATCTGGGCTCTCTGTCCCTAAGAAAGTGACATTTGCCATCCTCGTACCCTCAGCACTGAGCAATGTGGGGTGGCAGGGCACTGCCGGGCGCTTGGCACCGCTCTTGGTGCAAATAATAATGAAATGTGCTCTTGGTGCAAATAATAATGAAAACAAAACAAGGCAGAGGTTGTTCATTAATTTTGTCCTGCTATGATTATTTATTTCGGTGTCTCACCCAGCAGACACCCAAGGTCCTAGTTGCTTCTCTGCCGTCTTCCCAACCCCGACCAGGGGATTATAGCTCAGGTTTGCAGGATGCAGAAGCCAAGGTGTAATTACTTTGCTTTTTATCATTACTGAGCAGTGAAGGGATTCTGAGCGCTTGGGCTTGGGTGGGACCAGCCCCAGCGGTCCTGTGAGGCTGGAGCTGAGCTGCTGACTCATATTATCAACCAGAGTTTATTCTCTCGACTCCTTCAGCATGCTCACCTTCTTCAAACATCTCTCTTTCTTCTTCCTGAGGGGTAAGGGATAAAATTAGGGATGTGATGACCCCTCCCATATTAAGGTGAAGATGCTGGGTCCTCCTTTCTGGCCAGGGCTTTGTTGCTGTGTTCCTGGAGATGCTCCAGCGGAGGGGCCGCAGGACCCCCGAGCGGCGCCCACGTGCGGCTGCTCGGAGCTCGCGAGTCGATTTGCTTTGCTTGCGACGGCATGTTTTTGAAAGGGGAGTTTATTGCTAAAGTGACATGTCAGCAAATCTTCGCCACCTCTCTCCCATCTCGGAGATGGAATCAGCTTAAAGTGGGGGAAAAAAAGCTGTCATATGCATGGATTTTTTTTTTTATTATTTTTTTATTTTTTTCATGAGTGCAATTTCCATCTGAGATGAGACAAGCTCCTGATTGCTGTGCCAGAGGAGGGTTTCCCTTTATAGCTCTCCTGGTAGAGCTGCTGCTTCTGGTTCACTGGAGTTGGGCTGAGGTCTCCTGGGGGACAAACCTGCTTCTCTGGAGCTGTTGTCTTCACCATAGGGTTAAGCATCTTTGGTCTGGAAAGATTTAAGTCAAGCAAACTTGGACCCCGCTCCTGTGGGGTGCGGAGGAAGGGAGGTGAGAGCAGCTTTGCAGGTGGCAGAGCTGGCCTGTGGCTGGGGTGGCACTTCTAATTGTCAAGCCAGGGTTATTAAATGGAGGTTCAGTTCTTTCTCCACTCCTTACGTGACATTCGGCACCCTCCTAGGACCTGTAAATGTATATATTCGTCTGTGGCAATTGCAGCTCTTCCTTTCTCTGGCTCTGTGACTCATCTGCTTGCGTCGCAGGCTTTTTGTGGCAGGATGCATCCTTCTGTATGGAAAATACTCAGAGCGTCCTACTGGAGGGCACCTCGGATGTCCATGGGTCTCCTGCCCTTGTTTGGAGTCTGGGGGAGCATTTTTCAGCTGGAGGTGGCAGGAATTGTATGTGGTGTATGGCTGTGGTCCTGCAGAGCTACTTGGGGATGGGGTTTTGTTGGCTTTGCTGGGGTTACTCCAGCTTCTGCTGTTGGAAAAATCCTCCTCTTGATCTAGTCGAGTTGTTCTTGCCTCCTCCCAGACCCGCCTAAACCTGCCAGTTTGAGCTCAGCCACCCTTATTTTCCTTCAGGAGGAAAGGAGAAAATCAGGAAGGCACTAATCTATGACCACATCAGTGGGAGAACGGGCTAATAGAAATTGTAATGAGAACACAGAGCCAAACAAACAAGCAAATGGGAAAATGCAATCCCACCAGTGCAATCGAGAGATTTATGGCGACAAAGGGGCTGATCCAGTGCTCATTAATGTCACCACAAGTCTTTATCTTAACTGTAATGGACTGGGGATCGGGTTGGAAGACAGCATTATTTTAGTCTTGCTACAATATGTAAACTGTTAAGGGGTTGTGGGTGGAATAGCAATGCAGAGAACCCTCTACTAACAGAGTTCGTTGCGTGCGGCACCTTTGCAAAGCAAATGGGAAATACCTCGTTGCTGTCCTTAGGCTTAGTTTTTAGAGGTGCAGGGCTGCAAAGGAGCACGTCTGAGACTCGGGCTTAGCCGTCTGCACACTGCAGTGTCTGCCCAAATGCCAAACGCATCTTAATCATTAGTATATTAAAAACCTTGCTTTAAATAAGGATTCTTCAGCTGGCGGTGAGTGGGGTTGGCTCTCACCACCAACAGTTGTCATTGATGTGCAAAGTGAGGAGGCAGAAGAGCAGATACAGAAAGGCTGGACTTGACTTGAGAGCTGGATTTTCCCCTGGAAAAGCCGGTGTTGGTGGGATGGAGACAGGGTCTGAGCGCTGGGCCTGGTCTGGACGTGGGGACACCATTGGGGACAGAGCTGGGTAGGAAAGGACACCAAGGGTCAAGCGGGAGACGTGCGAGTCCAGCTCTGCATGTCAATGAGCACAGAGTAAATAAGGAATCAAACCACCTTCCAACATGAGCAGCTGGTGAAATATCACAGTTGTTTTTCATATTTTTTTTTATTATTATTATTATTTTCCTCGCAGAGATGGGAGATTTTGCCCAGCACTGCGTCTGCAGCCGCGAATGGCTCCGGCACCTGCGTCTGTGCTATCAGACACACGCAGAGCCCCGGACATGATCCAAACATTACTTTAGGGTTCTTCGGTCTCTTTTTCCTGATGGGATCATTATTTTCCCCAGCTTCACATCCTCCGCTCAGCAAAACCGGCGTGTTTTTCCGACTCAGGTTTCTTACACTTCTCTAATAAGAAGGATGATAGAGAGCTGTGAAGAAAAGCAGATTCTCAAAGGTATGAAAGAAGAACAGGGCAGATTCAGAGCCGCTGCCAAATCTCAAGGTGGTTTGGACCTCCAGATAGACACAGCACTAATATTAAAGCCATATTTGGATTCTTACCCTTAATATCCTCCAAATTCAGAGGCGTAGGGCTTTATTCCAGGATCATCTATATTATCTTTCATCCCTGTTCCTCTCCTGGACTCGAGTACAAAGCTCCTGGTGAGTTCAAAGAAGAGTGACCTAGGTGAAAATTTGAGCAAGTATTTTCCAAGTCTCTAAAGGTTTGATGCTCCTCTTGCATTGCAATTTAGTGGGAGCTGGGCAAGCACCTACATCTTGTACTTTTATTACAAATTTTAGGCTTGTACAGTTTGTGACATGAGAAATTACAAATTCTGATGTCTGAACCAGACCTGTTGACTAAATAATCTGTTCCTTTCTTGCGTAGCTTGACTGCAAAAATATTTAGTTTAGCGTTGCCCAGTTGGGAAAAGGGCAGATATGGGTTTGTTTGGAAAAAGAGTATTTATTTCTTTTAATTTGAGCTTATAAGTTCATTGAAGCATCTTGTCAAATTTTACAGGAAGCTAATTAAGCTGAGCCAAGATTTGGGGGTTTAAAGTGTCTAATAGGAAATAGTGTGATTCGGATTTCATTCGGTCTCAGAAGGGAAGGATTTCTGGATACACAGAGCTTCCCTTTAGCTGGAGAAAAGTCTTTTCCTTCTCACCTCTGAACAGCTCTCTTTCCTATTGCCATCTTCTAGTTGGAGAAGCTGTTCTGCTTTGAATCAGACCAAATTACTGTTGAAAAGCTGTTTTCCAAGGCTGAATTTTAGGCTGGCCAATGCACATTGTGACCCTGTTTGCTCAGCAGATGTGGTGATGTGAGAGTCGGGGCAAAATGGGGCAGGGTTGAGAGGGTTTGAGGTGATGTTGGGTGATGTGATTTAGTGCTCTACAAACGCGAGGAGCAAAAGGCATCTTGTCTGCTTGTGAAATTAAAGAAAACCGCTCTTCTTTCTAGATACTTGTACTCTAGGGCAGGGTGGGACATGGGCAGAAGGTCAACATCCCGTCTTGGGTTGTTATTGCTTGGTCATGGAGGTGGTTGGTTGAGGGAGATGCCTTCACTGGTGCGCATCAGTTGGGTCTCCTAAATTTCCCAGCTTGTCCTTGGCTCATGGAGGGCAGCAGCTGCAATTTCCTTGCTGGTTTAAAGCCAGCAGCATGTTGATATTGTATTGTGAGACATGCGGCCTTCATCTCGGACACCTTTGTAAGTCTGAAACCAGTGTGATGGATGTTTTTGGCCATTCCAAGGCCCACTTGGTGACCTCCATCCCTTCAGTTGGCCCTGCCCTAAGTCATCTCCACTGCTGCCCAAGGTCTGAAGAGACCACAGAGTGACAAATATCTAGAAATCTTCTAGAAAAGACCGAAGGCTTGATGACGACGCATTGCGATGGGAGAAACTTCACCCACCTTGCTGTAACTGACCCTCCGGGATTGGTGGGAGCTGCAGCACGAACCCCTCATGGGTTGGGTGGGAAGGGAAGGTGCAGAGCAGCATCCTGAGCACAAAGAGAGGCTGAAACCTCCTGGCGCGAGAGCACGATGGGGACACGTCAACTCTTCCTCTCAGCTTCCCTTTGCAGCGCCAACTGTCAGTAATTTAACTAACGTTGTGTAAATAAATGTGGCATTCGGACAGCTGTCACCGCGCCTGTTATAAACACTCCTTTTGTCACTAAAAGCTGGCAGCACCGCTCTGTTTCCCCTGCAAACGCAGCTCCCACTGCCAGTTAGCTCCTGAAGCCAGGGCTGTCAAGGAATAGCCCGCCGACCGGGAGACCACGGCTTTGCGCTGGGCATTGCCAGTGCCTGGTGCGAAGGCAGCTTTTCCATCTCAAAAATAAATGAATAGCCCGATCGGTGAGCAAGAAAACCCATCTGAATGCAGCTGTGGTGCTGGTGGGTTCCCAACCAGGATCCTGGGCGGTCCAGGTTGCGATGCTGGTGGTGGCACTGGTTCTCCTGCCACCTTGTCCCAGCAGGTGGAATGGGATGGGGAGCCCAGGTAGGATGGGATGGGGAGCCCAGGTAGGAAGAGATGGTGAGCCCAGCCAGACCTGGGCTTTGCTGAGCCAAAGGAGCCATTTGACACTGGCACCGCAAATGCTTTCTGCGTTGGAACGTGAGCTCCTCACACATCAGACTCTGATTTCGGTAAATTTGGTCTCTTTGGGACCGATTTGGATTTGAGCAGTGAGATCTGTCCCTTGCTCAGTGTGCTTGTTTTATTAGGAACTTATTCCAAATCTTCAGGCACTCTGGATGCGTCTCCTCCTAACAAACCTGACTGGAGCGGGGATGCTGTTGTGTTTCTCCTTGCTGGGAAGTCTCGATCCTGTACTGCTTTTCTCATCTTCCAGGGACCCTTGCAACTCCAAATCAGCCCTCCCTTGGTCTACGGTGTTTCTGTCCCAGTCTCAGGGGTATGATTTTCAGCAGTCAGCACCTATAGCCTTGCCGTGCTGCATTGATGTGTGATGCAGGCAGCACAGACATCAGCACATGACATCTCTCTCTCTAAAGCTGCTGTAAAATTAGCTTCATCTCAAGTGGCAGAAAATGATCATATCCTCGCTTGAGGGCGATGAAGAATATTCCTGAGTCACTGCTAGTGATGAAACAGGCAGAAAATCCAGCGTGATACACAACTGCCCACTCAGTTTTAATCGCCGAGGCCATTTGCTGCTGCAGAGCCTTAAGATGCAGCTTCGTCCTCCTCCTCCTCTCCCTCCCTTTCATCCATCACTCCCGGGCTGCAGATCCCAGCAGGGACAGAGCAATTTCTTGTCCCACCGGCGATGCTGCAGGCGATGAGCATCTTGTGCTTCTTCACCGCTCCCCTGAGAGGAGAGGAGGGCGACAAAGCTTCCTTAAAGCAATCGGAGGAAAAAGCTGGAGCCTGCCCTCCTCAGTTCTCCTTCCAGGCTGCCATCCTGCAGCTTGGGCAAAAACTCTCCTCCACCTCACCCTCATCTCCACTGATTTCTCTTGCTGCCTCTGAAGCAGCTGCTGTGCCCACGAGGACGGTTCCTTTTGCATTTCACCCCCTGTCAGCTTTAGTTCAAAGCCATCTCCTTGGGTTTTTCTGTCTTGGATAAAGCCACCTTCTTCCCTACAACTGCCAGCTCAGCGCTTGGGAAGCCTCTTGCCAAATTTGCTGGTGATTAAGGCCAAGAAAACCCTTCAAAACACTGATGATCAGAAGCAAAGTGCTGTAATGCTTCCCTTCCCTTGCATATGCTCCCTGGCAGCATGTTAGCACGAAGGACTCATTGGAGGAGGCTCCAGCAAGTCCTGCCCTGCCAGATTTTCCCCCAAATTCAGGTGGAAGCTCCTCGTGCTCCGTGTGCAGGTTGGAGGGTCTATAAAACGCTGGCGATGTTCACACAAATCCTTCACCTTGGTTACCGCCTCTTTCTTCTGCTCTTCCACACGGCTCAATCGCCACCGACCTGGTTCGGCATCATTTTGGGGGAAAACCGTAGCGATTCTCCAGTTCGCGCAGGCGTTTGAACGCACGCTTTCTCTTCTCCAGTCAGGGCTTGTCGGTATTTATCCCTTAACCTGATTTGGAGATGTTTTCTATCCTGCAGATTTGCCGGGATATGCTATTCACACAAAACTCTCCTGGTGTCAGACTTCTGCTAGGATCGCTTAATAGCTCCTACCAGCCTGCGAGGGGAAGGAGCAGGACTGGCAACAGTACAGATGTGCAGGCGTAAATGTGTTAAAGCAGGGGTTTTGCCAGCTTAAAAAGATATATTACCAGAGCTCACTCCCCCCGCCGATGGAGATCGCTGTACCAGCAAAAGTTTTCCGCACCGGTTGGCCAAATCTGAGCATATTTCCATTAATCCCGTTCTCTCTTTGGTACTCCCCGACAGCTTTGCGTTTATTTGTCAGTGCAAGCAGGTGCAGAGCTGCAGGACATGGGCTGAGCATCTCGCTTTGGTGCTTATTCCAGCTTTATTCTCACCATCAACACTCCTCCATTTAATTTCCTTCTTCCCCCTCATCCTTTCCCCAAAAAAGCAGAGTCTGGATGCTGCGTTTTGGGCGAGGTTCAACAAGAACCCAGGAGATGTGTGGAAATGAATAGATAGGTGGTAATTTGGGGTTTTTTTTAGTGTTGTAACTAACCACCCCCAAGCACACTCGCATTCTGCACCCACCAGCCGCCGTTGCACACAGAGACAACTTGTGTGTGTATATGTATTTATATACCTAATGAACAGGCACAGATACAGTACAGGCAGAGGGTAATTCCTGCAGATACCTGTTGGATGATGCAGGAGATGGGGATAAAGCACAGATGGTGAGCACGGATACTGGGGATGGTTTTGGGGAGCGGTGGGGAGACAAACTCCTTAGCAAACTCATTAATCCTTTCTCCAGGTGGTGCCAACTGCTGCTTGTTTCTCCTGAGTTTGAAACAGCCCCACTAACCTCTGGCAAAACAGGGAGTATAAGCAGGGAGGGAAGGCTGACTTTGTTTGTGGCATTTATTTCTATATATTTTTTTCTCTTGGCTCAAGAAGGAAGAAATAAAGTTGGATTTCAAGTGTGGTTGTTGCCATAATGGAGGGAAATGAGAAATGCTCTTCAGCTGCCTTCTCCTTCCTCGCGTCCCCATAAATAACCCCTCTCGCTCGCAGGCGGCTCTTGGAGGAGACAGCGGGGTTTGGGTTGTTATTTATTCTTTCTGCCGCAGCTGAAGGGCCCTTCACCTTTCTTGGCTGCAATGCACCTTGTCGGAGCCTGCACCCTGGTTTCCCTTCTGATGTAGGCTCTGGTTTTTGGTCACCCCCCATCTTCCTTAAGTCAGATGCCGATGATAAATGAAGCGTGAGCCTTTGGGGGGATGGACAGCAGGTGACTGGTCATAGGAAAATAGCCAAAATCGGCTTAAAATGCCCATGATACTCCCTGATCCTTCCATGTCGACCCTCTTAGTACAAGCAGCTCCAACCACACAATAGCTTTATCCAGCAGTGGTGCCTTGTCCTTCTGTGGGCAGAGCCCACCAACTGCATCTGGGGACCAAGGGGACAGAAAGTGATGCTGTGGAGACGTTTTTTTCATATCTATGGGATCTTCCTCTGAGGATTTTTGGGCAGGTTTTGCATGCGGGTTACCCACCTTTTCTCTGCATCGCTTGTGTAGAATTCGTTCAGATCTTTGTTATTGAAATAACGGCAGGATGAGCTCAACTCTTGTACGAGACACCCGAGAACCCGCGTGGGCATTGCCAGTATGCAAGACTCAAAGGGAAGAGGGAGCTCCAGCCTGAGCTCGCGTCATTTAAGACTAAAATGTGTAGGAAACCGTGCGTTTTCCGTGGTATATGTGGAGCTGCTCATTAAATGCAGCGAGGGATCCAGGTGGGGAGGGGTTGAGCGCTCCAGATTGCGTGTAAGGAAAACCGTGAAGATGCTGTTGTGTTGATGGAGACAAGCTGCCAGTCCCGGTGTCAAGGAGAGGAGACGAAAGCTCATGGTTTCGTTCGTAAAGCGGCTGATATCAAACAGGGGATGCTGCACTTTACTCGCCTGAATCGAGAGGCTGCAACAGCTGTGGCATTGCTGAAACCGGCTGGCTCACCCTTCCCTTCGCTAAAACACAACAAAATAAAGGCAAAAAAAAGCAGCACAAAAGCAATGAGGAAAAAAAAAGAAGCCAGTAACTCGCTTTCCAGAAGTTCCTAATGCTGCAACAGGCAAAGCGCTGGGGATAAAAGGAATAAAAAAGCAGGGGAAAGAGGGAGAAAATGCATTTATAGCTCTCAAACTAACAGCATGCAACTCTCATATTATTTTTCCTCCTTAGCCTTTGAAACAGAACAACGGCCCCAAGCCTTCTCGGCAGATGGACAATGTGCGTGCCTTAACCACTTAACAGCCATTAGCCTAATTTCACGTACTGGAGCCAAATTAAATAATAAGTAAGAGGCTATGAAAAGCTGGTTTGGAGGCTGCGTTACTGCCTTTCACTTGATAACCTTCTCATAAACAGATGCTCTCTCTCTACCCTATTAACCTTGTCGGAGAGCGGGGAGGGGGGATTTGGTGCAGCAAACAAGCCAGACCTTGGTGGGGATGAGAGCTGGGGGGGTCCTTCTGTATTTTTGAGGCTCCTCGTGTGGTTTTTTCCCCCCAATGCCCCAGCCGTGGAGGAGTCGCTGAGCAAAAGCAAAAAACCCCATTCTGCCGTTGCGTCCAGGTCGTCTGAACGTGCCAAATGATTCATCTTGATCAGCGAGTCCATCTGTACCTGCTGGGTGAGGCTGCACCACCCGCAGCTGGTTTTGTGGACAAATCTGTTTGACTCGGAGGAAAGGGGAGATGATGCTGATAGACACAAAAGGTGGAGGTTGCACCATGGCTGGGTGCATCATTCCTCCCTGGTTTTGGTGTGGGCAGGGAATGGGGGGCTGTCGCATCCTCCGTCCTGTTTGTTCCGAATTACTTCAGATGAAATAATTTCACTGCTCTTTGCCTCTTTCCCCCCTGTGTTGAAATAAGAGCAATAGTACTTGCCTAAGCATTGGGAATTTGTGAGTATTAATCAGTCTGCAAAATGCTTTTGATGTTATTTTGGCGATGGGAGGATGAGGCATTTGCAGGTGTGTGCAGAGGGGGTTGTGTGTAAAAGATTTGGGGGTGGCTGTGCTGTTCATCACTGTCCCCCCACCATTAACTATTCCTCTGTGCTTTGCGTCTTGACTTTGGGCCTTTTTAAGTTTCCAGGGGATTATAGATGACCATGCAGCTATTTTTGGTGAAGGGTTTTATTTATTAAAAAGCCGTTTTCCTTCATTAGAAAGGTACATTGATGGGAAATAGATGAGCAGCTCTATTAGTGGCGTGTAGCGTGCTATGCAAGCCCAGTGCCGCCGAGACGATGCGCTGCATGTCCTCCCTTGATGTAAGAAATATCTCTCCATGGAGCCACCCAGAATGTGCTGCATGAGCCATCCCCTTGTCCTGACTGCAGGGTCTAATGCCTGAGGATAAATGTGAGAAGGTTTGCGACATTCCCAGCAATTAATTTCTTGGTGCCAGCAGCAACTCGACTTTCTTTCCTTGTTGGTTTTCCGCCTTCGTCTAAGTTGTCACGCAGGCTCTGCTTTCATATGCAAAAACCCATCCTCTGACAGGCAGGGAAACGGATGAAGCCAGGTTTCTTACAAGTTTGCTTCATTTGGGTCCAAGGAGGAGTAAATGACTTGCCGCCTGCGGCGGGGACGTTTGGAAAGGCTTTGTGCCGTGTGGCTTCTCTGAGGTTCAGATGAGGATGAATCTCATTTTTGTGTGGCCTTTCCCTCCACGGGGCACTCGCGGAGTCCCTCTCCTGTACCTGGCTGCCTATCTGTGCTAGACTTGCAGGTACTTAATGTCTTTGAGCCATCTGTTCCTCTGTCAAATTTAGTTTAAATTGGCCAAAGGCATCACAAATTATTGGGGAGATTGTTAGACAGAGGCACACAAGCAAAGAGGATGATTGCAAAAGCTCATTCTAGTAGGAATTGGGATTTGTTTTTAAAAAATGAAGTTTTAAAACCAAGGTGTACCCAGTCAGATCAGTCTTAGCTTTGGGCATCTAAAAATCAGTGCCTGATCTAAGCAGGTCTTGGAAAGAGAGAGGGGACCACTCCATCTCCTAGACACATGTCATTGTCATCGGTTACAGGGGGACATAGATGACCAGCATGGGCTAAGGTGAGATGAAATGTTAGAGAATAAAAAGCAAAACCCACCTCAAAGACTGGGTTGCTCGGGATCCATTGGAATTTCTGTAGGAGCCCAGAGAAGCCGGAGCAATCTGGGGTACTCGCTCCTGTAGCTGCAGGTGTCTGGGATGATGGATGTCTGCATCCGAGCGTGTTGTCTCGTCCCCCTTTGCAGTCGCTGGAGAGCAATGGGATTGTTTTAGGGTGCAATTCATCCCGCTCTAAGGCAGATGTCTAAAATAGGTCAGACAGATTGTGTCCTAGCGGTGCCTTTTTCTCTCCATTTGCTATAAGAACAGGGTCCAAATGGCCAGCATGTGTGTCAAGGTGATACATCCCAACCCAAGCGTTTGGGGGAAGCCGTAGGATCAAAATGTGAAATATCTAACATTGATCAGGGCGTCATGTTAGAGCCCAGTTTGCGTGTTAAGCAGCAGGAATGAGCTGATACTTCACCAAGCAGAAATGGGTTTTTTTAGTGATTTCTTTTTTGGATGCCGAGTCCATTTGCGCCTCATTCCTCTGACTTCCAGGAGACTCGGCTAAGCAATTCCGCGTGTGCCTTGTCATTAGGTACCTCACCCAGCAACCTGCAAGTTCATTAGTATTCGTTTTAGCGCTAACGAAATGTCCGAGCTGCATCTTTTCTGCATGAAGAGGCTGAAATGCTTTAGCAGTAAGGGAAAAATCAGACTCGGGCGCTATGGAGCGGGTCCCTTCTGCCAGCAAAGCGCTGTTTGTGTCAGGATGGCGAAACCGTAGGAAAAAGAAACATAAAAAGGTGGTCAGAAGATCATTTTATCTTTATATTGCAGCTGCCAATGTGGCAGTTTGAGCTGAGGATCTTCCCAGCACAGCTGCAGGAATCCATAGGACTGAGGGTTGAGGGTTAGGTCAAGGATGCTCCGCTCTCTCCCGCCCCTATAGGGACCTGTAGGGCTGCTTGGCTCTGCTTTGTGTGTTGGTAACATGGGTACAAACTCCTTTTTTCTGGCTGGGGTTGTGGTGGCCAAAAAGACGAGGCAGCACTGGGCTGTGGCTGTGCCCTGCCTGCCTAAGAGGCTTTCATTGATTTTTATTTTCTTCAATGGAAACAGAACTGACATCCATTAACCAGCCTCCTGGCCTCTCCAGAGCAAGGGATGGAGGCAGCAAAGGCTTTATTGCTATTTCTTTTTCTCCTCTTAGGCTTCTGTGTTTCTCTCCCGTTGCTCTTTGCTAATGCTCAGCATCTCATGCTGCAGCCTGGGAGGTGCAGAGGGGAGCAGGAAAAATATGAAGTGGAAACGGAACTCTCTTTATCTGACTTATCTCCAGTGTGTATCTGTGTTTTGGGAGGTCCCCTATTTATTTAACCAGCTTAGATGTCCACAGATAGGTCTGTGAAATAGCCGTGACAGTCAAAAGGGGTTTAAGAGAGGGTGGAGGTGAATGATGAGAGGGGCTTGAGGCTGGGGGGCAGCAAACAGCAGGAGTTTGTTGCTCCGGGATGCTGGTGGCTTTGTCACCAGCTTTGTCTGCATCCTTCCCATCCTTGGGAACGATCCCAAAGTTCTGCGCGGTTCTTCAGGTAAAGAAACTTTTCCCTTTTTCAGGATGTGTGGCAGGTAGAAGAGAGAAAAAGAACATTTATGGTTGAAAACGGACTTTTAAAATCAAAGTTTTGTAAAGTAAATAATATATTTAAGGCTGTATATCTATATATGATGTGGATTTATGGAGCTCATGTATATTTTATGTATATACATTTGATGTGAGTTGTTGAATGTCTCCTGAATTCTCAGCAGAATACCTTGCTCGGTGTTTTGTTTATGTGCTTCTTTCCCCCCTTACTTTTGGTTTCTTGTTTCTCACCGCTCGCTGTCGCTGGGCAGCTCTTCAATAACTGCGCTTTGTGTTCGCTTGCAGAGTTTTCTTTGGGGGGTTGGTTTTTAATATGCTGTTTATGAAAAAGCCCGATTTTGGGAATGGTGTTATGTTTGCAGCGAAAGGGAAGAGATACAAAGGAGCACACAAACAAAGGGTAGAAAAAAGACAATTATTGGGCCTTTTTTGGACAGTGAATACTGCAGAAATACCTTTGACATTTTCCTGGAATTATTGGACAGGTCCGGAGCTGACTCTGGTACCCAGTTTCCAAATATCTCAGCCTGGACTGACCGCAGCTGCAAAACAAAAAGCTGATTTAATGGCAAACGTTGTTGCTGGCCCCGCCGTGCTGCACCGTTCCCTGCTGGAAAAGCAGCCGAGGCCCTGGGTTTTAATGAAGGAAGTTTTAGAGCTGTGGCGAGTGTAAAAGCTCTTGCTTTTAATAGGGAAGAGCAGGAGCTGCCTCACTCCCTCACCCATCCCCACGTGCTAGGAAGACGCTCCCCGGGCGCATTGTGCATTGATCCCGCTCCGGTTCTGGATGCTGGTGCAGTACAGTTAATTAATCAAAGCATCTTTCCTGTAGATCAGGACCCTTCTCAAGATGCGGCATCTTTGGCTGGCTGGGTGATGGGGTTTGTTGTTCATCGCAGCCGCTCCAGGAACTTGGTGGGACATGATGATGTAGCCGGGATGGGAGCTGGGAAAAATTCCTGTGCTGGAAATGGGAGCGGTGGGACCTGTGGGCTTCATACGTGATTGCTTTGCTGGGTGGTACTTAAAAAATAATAATAAATATATATATATCTATATTTATAATGCATTAGAGAAAGAATGTTTGATTTAAAGAGTGTCTGGATGCCGACACCATTTCTGTTTGTTTTCCTTCCTTTAGCAGAAACCTTGTAAAATTTTTATGAAGCATTAATGGATCAGAGATCTTTTTCTTCTTCAAGCAAATTTTATGCGTTGAGGGGTAACCCCCCCTCCCAGATCCACCCCCTGTTGAGCGCTCTTGAGAAACGTAGGACATATGGAGTGGTTTGGGGTGGTTCCCTGAGCCCTGGCTTGTGGGGAGGGAGGGAAGAGCTTGTTCCCATTCCCATGTATGTGGTGACATTGTGGTGGGTGGCCCTGGCTGGGGAGAAGATGCTGGGAGGAGGAGCAGGAGATGCAGGATGTGTTGAAGAAGTGGAGGGATGCAGAGGTGGATATTCAGCTCAGTATCATAAGCTAGCCCTGAACTTGAGAACAACCCTGTTCTGCCTCTTAGTTGATGGCGAAGGACGTTTGAAGGTTAGTGGAGGTGAAGAAGAAATGGTATCCCAGCCATCCACATGCTAGCGATGTGCTTGCAGGCAATAATATGATGGATAAGAGGTTTATTTGATTTATTCTTTAAAATGTTGTTTAAATCTGCTGCATTGAACGCTGTCATCCTCCTCTGGGGGAGGAAGGCTCACCTGGCATTAAGGCATGAACCTGGAGGTTGTAGTTTCCCTGCCTGGCTCTGCCAAGGATTTCCAGGCAGGGCTGAGTGCAGAGAGCTTATTTTACAACAGTGCCTCCAGCCATGTCCCTTCAAGAGTTAGCTAGGGAAGGGGAGCAAACAAGCCCTGGCAGCAGCTCTGCAGAAAAGCATGGAAAACATCCAGCTCCGAGGAGCTTAATGGGAAGTTATTAGCCTGAATATCCTCCTTATTGTGGAGGCCGGGCTGCCTTATCATCCTGACAGCTCCGGGTAATTGATGACCCTTCGGAAAGAAGCTGAGCTGAGGGGTTTGTGGTTGGGTGGGAGACTTTGTCGTGCTCGACCTCACCATTGAGGAGCTGCTGAGCATTGTCACAGGATGGATACAGCTGGGTATGGGGCTGGGAGGGACCACAGAGGATGGACAGAGGGCAACTGAGGACACCGATGGCTCGTGGTTGCATCCATTGCCATTCGGTCTTCTCTCAAAGCCTGTTTTCTAGTCCCGTGGGGGGTGAATTTTGGCAACTTTTGGAAACTTAGAGCCTGGCCAAGGATGAGTCGCTTATGGGTTAAAGAAATCTGCGGTTACACTGGGTGATGGGATATAAACCTGCCGCCGCTACCGTGATGCTGAGAACACCTGTAGGGAGCTGTTTCAGCTGCTTCTTAGGACTTTTCTCAAAGAAAGTTTCATGGGCTGCTACAGAAACAGTCAAGATTTATGCCTGTGGTTCTGGAAGGGCTTTGGTATGCTTAAGGCTTATTTTGGCGGCAGGAATGAAAAATAAATCAAACCCCTCAAATGTTAACTCTTTCTACTCTCCATATGGCTCCTTGTTTGACTAAGCCGTCTCATGTATTATTTTCTGAACTTTCTTGAAATATGCAGCAGCAATCAAGGCAATTAACTATAATTGCAGAGAGACTACCTTTGCGAAGGCAGGACGCAGAAATAGGCAGGTAATTACAATGAGTTATAAATGGATGGTTATTTCCATCAGGAGTGATGCACAGGGATTTAGTTATCGGAAGCATGAACTGGCGGTTGCAGCAGAGGACAGTTGTCTGGGGTCATTCCTTGGATGCCAAAGCACTTGTCTGGTGCTCACGTTCCTTCTCTAACACAGGGAACGTGTACTCACCGTCTCGGGATCATTAACAAGCTGTTAGGGTCTTTAAGAGCTCTCTGCTATTGTCAAATGCACCTTTTAGGTCTTCTCTTGGGGAATTTGTGGGGCAGAAAGATGTAAAAACTACCTCTCCGTTGCTGTGTCTGATCTAGGCAGATCTAAGTTGTGCTGTGCTTTTCTAAGCCTGACAAGCTTCAGGAACCTTGAGTTACCCCGTCGCCACTTCTCTCTGGAGGAGCACCGTGTAGACATCACGCTCTTCTCTGAAATGATATATATATTTTTAAACTAGATTTGAAAACGCTGTTATGAATAAATGGAGGGCGCCTTTCCCGTAGTAGCGACAAGCATCCTGAGAGCACAGCCATTAAGGCAAGCAGCTCGGAGGAGCGGCGTGGTTGGTTTTGTTTGAGGAGACAAGGTACTTTGGTGGCAGGACATCTTGTGACTTGTTCAGATTTCCTGGCCCCACTTTCCCCGGAGAGGCTTAAAACTTTTAGTGCCCTCTTGCTTGGATGTACTTAGCAACAAAGAGATTTCAATTATTTAAAGATACAGGAAGACATGAAAGCTATTAGGAAGGGATCTGGTGCCCCCCAGAGATACTGCAGTTTTCTCCTAGACAGCTTGGAGGACTCGCTGCGAACAGGGGATGTAACGAAGCACAGATGATCATTAACTTGGCCTCAAGTCAGAGTTGGTTTTCAAGTGGCCCCGAAGTTTTGCGTTGAGTGCAATGAGGGGCTGTTTGCAGCTTGGCGTGGACCCCAAAATAGAAAAGGCAAATTGCAAAGCTTGTGCAAGGTGGGGTGATACCAAAAGACACCAAGCAGCAGGATGTGGAGGGTCAAGATGTGGCACATCAATAAATGAAATCTCGACCTTTTAGATACCGTGGGGTTTGTATAGGCAAATGCGGAGCTGTGATGTGCTCAAAAATGGCTCATACTCTGTCTTCCCCATAGAAATCCATTTTAACAATACAGACAAAGGGTCAGGACCATGTTAGCCGTTCCCGTTGCTTTTGCAGGTCTTGTGGGGTTGGTTTCTATTCCTGCAGCTCCTCGTTGTGATCGGGAAGGGCTGCAGCCCAGGCTGGCGTACGTTCCCCTCCGATTGCTGGTGATTCACGCCGGAGAAATGAGATTTAAACCCAGCACCCTCTTACTCAGCAGGTCCTGCTGACAAAAAGGGCTCCGTCGCCTGTGACACAGCTCCATCTGTGATAGTTGTCACCATTTTGCATTTTACTGTGATTAAAGCCAGCCGGGGAGATTTCAACTAAATGGCTTCTTTTTATTCTCTTATGAGGGAGGGCTGGCTTTAAAGGAAGGGCTTTTAGGAAGCTGTTTCATGTACAGATGGGAATTTCTGGTCGGAGAGCGGTCTTGGTGGTTTATGTTGAGATTAATCTCACCTACTTCAGCCCTATAAAACTTAGTCATGTAATCAGCCTCTGCAGGGATTATAGAGGAACAAGCAGCTCGTCTTTTGAAGGATATCTGTGGCAGTTTAGAGATGTCCTCCTTGGACAGTAAAGGAAAAGTAGGCGGATAGCTTGGGTAGAAATAACTCGGTACCTAGGACTAGGTGAGATGGAGTCCTTCCCATGGTTTAGTGTGGGTTTAAGGGTGATCCAGGCTCAAGAAAAGTCTAACAATAAGCCCTGTCGTTTAGACAAGACTAAACCCAAAGTTTTTTGACTGCTTACCGTGTTCCAGATAGTTGTGTTTTATTTCTTCTGGCAAAGGCAGTGCTTTTAGTGTCTTCCAGATGTCACCATTGTTCTTTTCCAAATTCTTCCTCCGTGTTTTTCAGTTGGCTGTCCTAAATTACCATTCAGCTGGCATCAGGTTATTAAATACTGAGACTTTCACTCCAGAAGTGACTGCGTTTCACTGATGGGCGAAGCAGCTCCCGGGTTTATTAGCTTGTGTTGTTGGATCTGTCATGATGGAGGGTGCTGCACAAATAGCAAATGGGTTTAATTACAGTTTTAACTGGAAATCAGGTAATGTGGTCTGATTAGTACAGGGCTGAGGACCTGTGAAATGGGTACGGTGGGTGACCAGCGGGTCTTCTCCATTTGCAGATTCTCTTCTTCACGCAGAGCAAGTACATTTGATTTATTACAACTGCGACTGAAAATAGTGCCGGAGCAGTCGGAGAATTAAAAACATGCGTGGCATGTATATGATACAGAATAACTAATCTTTCCTGACATTTACTGTCAATCACGGGTAAGGAGAAGATAACTAACTCTGCCTCTCATGTTCTGTGGTCTACAGTCTTCAGTCATGAAGATAAATGTCAGGCATCAGCTGTCCTTTAGTACAACCACATTCTGGCAGGCAGCAGCGTCTCAGCAGATTCTTACGCTGCAAGGTGAATCTTTGTGGAGCCCGGATAACGCAGCCAAAATCCTGGGGACTTTGTATACAAAAGGGTTTGGTTTCCAAAGAGATGGACCCAAAGTGTCCCCTGCACCTAGAGCTGCCGTGGTGGCCTTGGTGCTGTCCCCATGAGCCATGTGGGGCTTGGAAGAAGCTCTTGTGCTGCTCTAATTTGGGTAAAGTGTTTATGTCCTACATAAAACTGCCTTTACTGTCTCTCAGACATGGGACTTGTCTTCTTGCAGCAGCCGGATAGGATCCTACACCCATTTTTATTGAAGAAGTAATAATGGTGGTTTAGGGCATCTGAAGTCATTTCCCACTCGTGCCAGAGCTCTCGAGTTATTTGAGGGAAGGGGAAAGCATGGAAAATTAAGACAAAAATGACTTATTTTATTTTCGAGTGCGTTATTTTAAACGAGGGGAGACAAATACACACAGTTCTTGTAGCTTTAAATTGAACTCCTTAACTTTGAGTTATTCTGGAAATGAAGGAGATACGAGTTCAGTCACCAGCTGTTTTGGGGCTAGTCTGAAGAGTTTGGTTTTACTTCATGGGGGGGACAGAAACAGGGATGTGTCCCCATTTAATAGCACAGGGAAGGAACACGGCGGCTTTAGACGCCTCGACGTTTTGGGAAACTGCTTATTGACATTTCCAGACACTATTTCCCTCCTAGAGGTGCCTGCAAGGGCAGAGTTAGCATTACTGTTATTAATAATAAATAACAGTGGTACAGTATAATGTGTACTTATATATTCTGTGTTGCTCAGTGCATCTCCCTGTGCTTTACAGAGGAAAAATTGTAAGCGCGTGTGAGAAGGGTAAATATGAGTCAGGGACTCATAGGGAGACGAGATGAAGATCAGGAGGTTCATCTTTTTCCTTCTCTTGTCCTTTTCCTTCTTGACTTTTCTATCATAATTATATAACTCTCAGTTAACCGGGATCCGGACGCTATTTAGGGCTCACCGAATAAGTCCAGGGCTGGTGAAAAATTGGAGGAAAAGGTCGTGCGATGTTCCCGTCATACGAAATCTGCTGGCGAGGGGGAAGAGAGCGGGGATATCGCATTGCGAGCTACAAATAGAGCCGTTAGCGTGCCATCAGATAGCTGCCAGACATCGATAGCGCTTTATCAACGGGATAAAGATAAATGTGAAGATAAGAGAGTCGGTTTTGCCTGGAAATCCACTTGCGGTTACCAAAAGGGTTTGTCTTCATGTTGATTTCTTCATCCCGCTCCTGTGGTAAATGCCAAGTCTTGAAATCTTATTTATGGTGAAGCTAATGAAAAAATGTCCAGCAGAGCCAGCGCTTCACCCAAAGGATATGAAGATCTTCTGTGCTGTCTTAATTAAGTGAGGTAACGGGGAGACTTCTGAAGCCACCTGACAGTGTTTGGATGGCTAATTCTCTGCAGCATTGAATTAGAAATTAGGAACATTTAATAAGCAGGGTTAGGTGCCCCTCGAGTTACGTTTTTCAGCAAGATGCACTTAAGCTCAGTCTTTTTTTGCGTGTTTTTACAAGACTGACTCATATTTCCCAGCACTTCTCGGCAGCTGCGAGGGCACGAAACTTTTGGAGATGGGAGATAAGATTCTTGTCGTAATCGCGTGATTCAGGGAGCTGGCGCTTTAAGGGAAAGGGTGCTAAAAATAACTAGAATTGGTGACAAGATAGTAGCAATTTTGGCTTTTTGTACCGTGAAGGGCTGGTTGCCAGCCCTACGGAAAGGACTCAAGGGCTTCATTCTGCAGCGTGGCTCCAAAATGTCATTACACCGTTGATAATTTGAGGGGGGGGAAAAAAGGGTAAGGGAGGAGAAAAGATGGAATGCAAGTAAGGGAAAATAAGGATAAGAATGGGAAAATGTGAATGTTGCAAAAATAAAGAAAAGGGGTAAGGGAAGCAGGGCACAGCAGGGCTTGGGCTAGTGCCGCATGGGCAAGGATGGTGTTAGAAAAAGACAAAAGAGGCGAGACAAAGCAAGAAGCACAATGACTTTAATTTGTAGGCAGAGACTGGTAAGAGAGGAGAAAAAATGAAAAGAGGTGATTTGGGTTCCTTTATTCATTACCAACCGTAAAAGGCCCAGACTGTGTTGCCAGTGGCTTTAAAATCCAGGACCCTATTAAACCTTCCTTGGTAGTAACTCAGGACTTGGAGTTAAAAGAAGGAGCGAGTGTATGTGGGGGTAAGGGAGGAGGGATGGGGGACGCTGCTGAATCGAGGGGGGATTTAGGGTGAAAATCTCACTTTTGGCATTGCTTTTGGGGGATCAAGTGGCTCAGGCTGCTGCTTTGCCTGGAGCATCCCAAAGGGACCAGCAGCATCCCGATGGGACCAGCTGCATCGTGATGGCACCAGCAGCATCCCAAAGGGACCAGCTGCATCCCATGGCCCTTGCAAAGGCATTGCCCCAGCGGCTGCTCCCCAGAAAAGGGCGCTGCCCCCCATTCCCAGGTATTAAATCAGGATTTACGCCTGCTGCTCAGAAACCAGCTGCAGCTCGGGGGAATGCTGTGCTGCATGCACGATGAGATGGGAGAGATCAGCAGATAAATGCGATGGATAAAGCCGACGGCAAAAGGTTCTTTGGATTAAGTCCTTTGATGATAAATAGCACGCGTGTTGCTGTCTAGTTTGAGGTTGGCACCGGGGTAAGGGGAGGCACTGGTTGCACTGGCCGGCTGCTTTGCAGCAAAGCAAGATGAGATCTGGATGGGACTGGGAAAGCGCTGGGGGGAAACGTCCCCCTTTTCTCCCTCCCTTTTGCATCCCCAGGGATGTTCTTCCCCGGGAGCTGCTGCAGGAGCTCATTGCCAGCCTGCACTCCCTGCCCTGTGTCCAGCTTGGGGGAGAGTTGTAATTAAAAGAGCTGTTCCCCAAGACTCAACGACTTATCGATTTTGTGTGTGTCTGTCTGTGCGGGTGCGTGCTCCTTTCTCCTCGGGGGAAATAGAAGAAACCATTCATTTTTAAGGCAGACTGGGACGTGCTGTGGCCGCATCCTTTTGCTGCCTTTGACACGTGCAGCAGGGCGAGGAAATAGCTCCCTCGGGAGATGCTCGCTGTGTAGCTGAGGGCGATCTTGGCCCCTCAAGGATTTCCCTTCCCTGCTGGGTTTTGGTTCAGAAAGGCAGTGGTTGAAATACAGAGATACCTGCTTGACACCTTGGATTAGTACCTAGGATCTCTGGGCAGGGAGCTGCGGGTTTGGGGACCTTCTGTGTTCATAATAGAGATGTTGTTTGGCTGCAAAAGGGGAAGAAGATAACAGGGGTGATCTCTCTGTGTTTGAGCATCCCTCCTCTGAGCCGACCCGGGGAGAACGGAGAGGTACAGGGAGCTGCCGCGGTTTGCTCCGGTTCGTGAAGTGGGTAATCAGCCCTTTTTTATGAAGTCCGACTCCAGGCTCTTTGAATTTCACCCCGTGTTCTCCCCGTTGCGGAATAGAAACGGGCTGATAAAGGGTCTTACCTGGTTGCTGCCGGAGGAACGTGGCTGTGACCAAAGCCTCTCTGGGTATGCAGTGATGCCGAGTGTGGCTGCGGGATGAGATGAGCAGGGACAGATCACGAGGGGACAACCGGAGAGGCCAAAAGGGATGTTGCAAGGCAATGCCTTTTAGGCTCGAGCCGTTAGAGAATTCCCTCCTGTACACGCACACCTTGGACTTTTCCAGAAGGATGCGGTCTGTTTGCACATTGGTTCCTGGTTTGCTTTGAAAGAAAGATGACAAAATACAAGATGAACCCAAAGAAATATGTGCTTCTGTCATTGCTTTCCCTTCCTAATGCAAATACGGAGGATCCTGCACGGTAACTAATCTGGTGGAGGAGTAAGATGGTTAATGTGGCAAAAATACTCATCTTGGTGACTTGTCTGGCAGAGACTAGACAGATTGATGCTTGTGGGTTTGAGAAGTGGAAGGAGATACTGGCAGCTTTGCCATTTCTGTGATGAGGAGTGCATCGAGTTGGGTAGATTTGGGCATTTAGATCCCTAAAACACCCCCTGTGTAGCAGAACAAAGAGATCCTCAGGACTTCTCCCTGCTTATAATTGTAAGGAGAACAAAAAAAATAAAAGAATAATGTTCCAGTCTACAAGGTCTCACCCTAAATCAAACATTTCTGGAGGGGCTGAAAGGAGAGGAAGGAATCTCATTAGCCACTCTTTGAAAGCTTAATTTCAGGCGATGCTGCCAAAGCGCCGGTCGCCCCTCGGATAGGAAATGTTAGACGCTCCGACAGCAGCTTTCCGTGTCCAGAGCCGAACAGCCTCGGAGAATATCTTTTAAGTATTATTTGAGGATTTGGCCTGCTGGAACCGGGCAAGCTACAAAAATCCAGATATTGTTGTACTTGGCAAGAGCATCGCGCTCCTCGCAGAGGGGAGAAGGCTTTGCCCTTTGCTAAAGCCTGAACAAACGTCCATTAAGAATGAAGCGGCGCCCTGTGCGTTCCAGCGGTCCCTCGCAGTAATCCCGCACGGCTCCCTTCGCCTTCGCCCGGACATCTGCAAAGCATCCGTTTTCCTAGAAAGCTTTGCATCCATCTGCTCTATCGACTTTGGTAATGGAGTTAAGACCCCCCTGCTTCCCAAGGCAGGGCGCGGGGATTATCGCTCTGATATAATTCAAGGAAACCCCTCGGCTCCCAGCTGGCTCGGGCAGAGAATTCACTCCAGAAACACAAAACTGGTCAATGCGGCTTGAGATGTAGCGCCCGCAGTTGGCAGATGAATCTGCAACAGCGGTTTAAAGGGCCGCACTGAAGTTTTCCTCGTTTTCTCTCGATTTTGAGGCTGAATGAGCTTTTTTCATTGAGAATAGCGGTGTTTTGCAGAGAGGTTTGGGGAGGCGAAGTATATTTGTCCAGTTCATTGAGTTGGTTCTCCAACTGGCCCAATGTGCAGGGGCTCTCTGCACCACAAAACCATCTCTGCTTTTCCATCTTGTCGTTTTAAACGTTGTAGGGAAACTCCGGGTATTGAGAATTGAATACGCAAGTGGGAGCATCCATCCCCTTTCCAAAGCGCGTCCTGCAGCTCCAAGCGATGCTCTCAGGGAGCTTCCCCTCCTGGGTTTGGCATAGAAAATTTTCCATGACAGCATCTTTTATTTGTTCTTTTTCCTAAAGGGCAAATTTTGCTCTGTAAAAAAAAATGCCCTCATAAAAACAAAACTAAACAAAAGAAAGAAATACAAAACCGTGGAGACAAAAGAAAATATTGATTTTTAGTTTGGATCCTTCCAGAGAGGAGACTATGCAATCAAGCAGTCTCTGTCTGTCTGCCTCACCAGCTCCTTCCCCTCTGTACTTTTTGAGCCCTTTGGCCAATTTCTACCCAATTTGACAGAAGGAAAAGAGGTCTCAGAGATATTAAATTTCTATAAATTTCATTAAAATAGGTGGCTGGGTAGAAGGGACCAGCTATTACAGCAGCCCCATGAGACTGGGGCTCCGGCATATGCGCAGAGCCTTTCGTTCAACATCAAACAGTGTCTGAGGAGAAAGACTTTATGTATAAGCAATTTGGGGGGGGGGGGAGAATAGATATAGATATAGATATCTATATATATATATCTATATCTATCTATCTATATATATATATCTATCTATATATAGATATCTAGATAGATATCTAGATAGATATATATAGATATCTAGATAGATATCTAGATAGATGTATATAGATATCTAGATAGATATCTAGATAGATATCTAGATAGATATATATAGATATCTAGATAGATATCTAGATAGATATATATAGATATCTAGATAGATATCTAGATAGATATCTAGATATAGATATAGATAGATATCTAGATAGATATCTAGATATAGATATAGATAGATATCTATATCTAGATCTAGATATAGATATATAGATATCTATATCTAGACATAGATATAGATATAGATATCTATCTGTCTTTGACCAGTCCTTGCACCATAACAGCCGCCAGGGAACGTGGCCGTAGAGCCCTTGAAGGTTGTGTTACATTTGTTCCACTGACTCCGGATGGCTTGTTCATTCAGAAATGAACTTGTAAGCCCTCGAAATAGGTCACGAGCGGGATGGGAAGCAGCGTCCGGGCCTTGTTCTGCCATCCCTGCGTCAGAATGAATCTCAGCCGCTTCCTCCCCTCCACTCTTTTTGCTTGGCTGAAAAAATATGCTGATCCCCAAATTGGGAATTGGTTGCGAGCGCGCCCCGCGGGGAGAGGGATGCGGAGGGCGGGAGGAGGCAGCCGGGAAGGCCAACCAAAAGCTCTGTATTATTAAGATTTTGAGATATACAGTTTTGATAAAAGCTTGCAAGTAGCAAATTTGCTATCAAGCCTAATGTAGCATGGCAGATTTTGTCTGAGCTAGCAAAGGATCACATTTGCAGCTCCTCTGAGGCGGGGAAGTGGGCTCAATAGGCTATTTTCCACATCCATGCTCTGTTCCTAAAAAGGGGAGGGGGGAAGAGGGGAGAAGGAAGGGAAAATGGAGACAATTTCTCTTTTTTCTCTTTACCCTGATTTTGCATGTGTTGGCTCTGAATGTTAATAGCCAATAACTTGCATGCTAAATGCGGGCGCTGCCGCGGGATTTGGGTTTTGCTGGGTGTGCAAAGCTGCTCGGGAGCGCTTTGAGGCGGATTGCGGCATTTTGGCAAGTCTGGCGTGTTACCGATCTGTTGGCGTTTTCATTTTTGACCCTCGTTTAGTGGGATTAATACCTCGCTGCATCTTTCTGCACCGCGCTAATGCCGCAAAGCCGCTGAAACAGTGGGGGGAGGCAGCAGCAGGTTCTGAAACATCCTTCTGAAGTTGGTTTTGTTCTCTGTTGGTGATATTATATTAATAGGGAACTGATTTCTGCCATCTCAGCTCGCACTGAAAAACTATTGATTCAAAAAGTCAAGTTTTGGGAGAGAGATGTTTAACATAGCGGTCACACCGCTGGCTCCACCGCCACCCCATAAAGGTGTTGTTGCTGAAGTCCCATGAAAACATGCCCTCTGGATTGCAAAGTCACCCACTTTCGGCTCTGTGGGTTTGGGCAGGTTGTCTGCACCTTGGTCATAGCTTTCCTAACCCATCTTGTGTTCAGTTGGTCTTGCTAACGGGTCATTTTTGGTTTGCGGACGCCCTCCTCAGAGCAATCAAACAGATATTTAGACGTGGCATGTAGGAGGCTGCAAGTTCTCCTGTGCCGATGCACAAGCATCTCTTCTTATTTTAGGAGACTGTGGCGTGTTTTCTTGCTCAGGAAAGCATAGGGACATGGCTTATTTTTTGATGGGATCAGGCATGGGTTTTGTTAACACCCTCTACAATGTGCTACCGGTTTATTTGCGCCATTTGCTGTAATTCTGTGGCTTAGTGACCCAATGTGCTTCTGCCTGGGCTCACAGCATCGAACCCGAGCATACTGCAACCTCTGGCTGTGTCCCTGGATCTTGTATTATCCTTTTTTTTTGCTCTTTATTCCTTTCCCCTATTTCTGTTTGGCGTTTTGTACCTTGTACAGTTTATTAATGCTCCTTTGTCACTGCCTGCCTGATAGGTTTTCTTTCTGCTTTCCCGCAGCATCCCTAATCTTACAGTCTTGGCTTCATTTAAGGCAGGGAAACAAAACCCTGCTGCTTCTGCTAAATCAAGTGGTGTTTGTGTTGGGAAATGAGAGAGTGATGCCATCAAACTCACTTATTCTGGAGGTTGGCTTAGCTTTGCATCCCGGCTGCTCGCAAATCGCATTTTGTGGAGCCAGGGAGCTCATTGCTCAGCAGAACGTCTCTTGTGGCCCTCACCCTGCCCCTGATGGGAGGGCAGCTGCTTATTTGTTCTTGATATTTTAGGAGAACGGTGGGTTTTGTGTTTTTGGGGGAGGCGATGAGCTTTTGCTGAGCCGGGGCGACATCCCGCAGGGCTTCCCCGCATTGTACCAACAGGTCTTGTAAACGTACAGGACCATTTAGGCTTTTTAAGACATCTGAGGCCGCTTTTCATCGCAGGCTAGGCTGCCGCACAGTTTTACAGGGTCATAAAAGCCCTGACAGGAGTCATAAAAGCCTCCAATTGCACCGCACAAACCCGCGGAGTATATTTTAAGGGCCCCTGAGTTTTCATTTTGCTGCGTTTATGGGAACTCATAAAAGCCTCGACGAGCGCAGCCCCTGATTGGCTCCTCAGCGCGGAGGTAGTTAAAATTACAGCCACCGACAAATTGTTCCAGTCTAAATAAATCAGGGCTTTGCATGCAGCACGAGAGAAGAGCCCCCGCTCCCCCTCGCAAGCCGGGCTGCATACACGCGGGTGAGAAGTCCCCCCCCATCCTCGGTGACCTGGGTGCTTTGCCACGTTCCCATTGTCCTGCTGCAAGACGTGATGCATCTTGCAGAGCTTTCTGGGCTGCGTCACTGTCCCCCAGGCATGGGTTTGTGCTGCATCACTTGTGTTGCATTATGTGCACATGTTTGCACCGTCGTGCTCCCACCAAACGCACCCAGTCACTCCAGCACTGTCCCATAGCTCTTGAGCATCGCTCATGTCCCCCAGCTGAAGCCCCAGTGGCATTTACAGGGCTGTCCTTGCTTTCTGTGCCCAAATAGATGCTAGACTGGCTGTCACCGAGGCAGGGAATGGTAGCGGTTGCAAGGAGAGCTGCTGGGGTTTGACAGGGTTTTCCAGCTAAGTTGCGTTTCCATTGAGCAATGTCAGTTTGTCAAAAGGGGAATATTTCATAGAAATAGCTTGTTGCGGCTAGACTAAAATAAATAAGAGCGGTTGAAATTCAAATGTGGTGTTTGGAAACGCAAACGTCCTCTTCTCCAGTGGACAGGAAAACTCAATCCCGGTGTCTTCTTCCTTGCTACAACCCCCTTCTGTCCCCTTCCTACATGCCCAGCGCATCGCCCATCGTACCAGCCCACTGCTTGGTGGCATCTCCAGGAGCTGTGGTGGCTTCCAAGGGACAAATCCGAGGTGCCAGACTCCAGTCCCATGTCCCCATGGAGAGGGACCGGCAAAATCTCAGCTGCGTGACCTTCCGGAGCCTGTTCGTCACCACTCCAGAAAGAAAGGAAGCGATCAGAAAGGTTCTCTTCGCTCCGCGAAGATAAATGTATCTTATTTCTGTCTTCCCGGAGCTTTATATAGTAATTATATCAACTACAGCTGATCAAAGCATTTGTTAAAGAGAAAACTATCTCTCCTTTGCTTTTGTTACTGTTTGCAGCCAATTTGACAGGCTTTATATCTCCGACTACATTTTATTTTATTTTCCACGCTTGATTTGTCTCTTTCTCTTCCTTCCCCCTTGTTGGCACCTGGCACATAGACTTATCTCCCCCCTCCTCCTTTTCCCCTTCCTCCTCTCTCCATCTGGCTTAATACAAATGGGTTTTAAGCCATCCCAGGGACTCGGAGCAAATAGCAGCAGTGGTGCGGGCGATGGATGTACCTGTGCCTGGTGCTTTGGCCGGGCAGGGAGGTGTGTGCTCTCCTCCCCCACTTTTCTATTTTCCGCTGGTATTGTTTCTTTGGCTGTTTAGAAGGGTTTAACCTCTCACCTCGGAGCGCTTTTCGAGAGCCTGGCACAAACGGGCTGCCCTTTTGCTGCAGCGGTATCCACAAATCCCAAAAAGCACATCCTTGTTGCCTCTTTAATACTGTGGGGTTTTTTTAAGGATTCCTTTTTATTCCTGTTGACTTTCCATTTTTCTTTAATCCCATTTGAAAAAACCCTCTCGCTCCTCCAGTGTCTGCGCTTCTCTCTCTCTTTCTCTGTTATTTGCTTTATGGCCAAATGCTTTAATTTATTTGCCATACAATATCTCTTTACCACCATTCTGGGGATACAAATTGTTTGAAAGACGTTACAATAATATCAATGCCTTGGCACATCTGTTTGTCAGCGTGTTCCCAGCTCAGCCGCCCGGGGATAGGTGGTACCTGCCTCTGCTTGAGCATCTGGGGAGATGCTGTAATTACCTGGGCTCCAACTTAGTTGGGATTTGGGGTTCAGAAGACAAAACATCCTGGGTTGCCCCTTCTTTCTCAACATCAGCACCGTGGTATTTGCATCGATCGCGCTCTGGTGCTGGTTAGCGGGTTTATCGAAGTGGATTTATCTCTGGAAATGCCTTATAGCAGAGACAAACCAGGTGCCCCTGGGTTAGGCCAGGGCTGAGCCACCAGCTCACCTTGGGCTAGGCTGGGTCTAGCGCTGTTAGGATCAGCTCTGCCAGCCAGCAGTCGCCTCCCTCATGGTGTTTTTAGCTTCCCTTATCAATGCGCTTCATAACTTCTAATGTACATTGATTGCTGTCTATTTCTCCTTTTATTTTTGCGTTATGCTTGATTGCTGCTTTAGCAATAAGAATAGGGCTTTTAGCCAAAATTGTCTTTTTTGGATTGTGGAGCCCTGACTTTTTGGCTCTCTAATAAGTTTTGTGTTATGAGCCCACATCTCTCTGTTGACATTTTTCCTTCCAGCCAATTTCTCCCATAATTTTCCCCAGTGTTGGAAATGAGTCCTTTTGAAGCACTGAGTATATATATTACTGATTGGGGCAAGCCTTTATTATCCATTGTGAATGTAATCAGGTCCTCATCACTAGTTTCTTGATAATCACTGAGCACCAGTTCAGTCATTAATTTTGTCTTTATCCATCATGTCTTCTTGCCACGTTATTTGCTAAATAGGTTGGACGTGATTGCGACACTCAGCATCTGAGCTTGTAACTCTTTTACTTCCTTAATGTGTTTACATTGTCAGTGTAATCCTGTCCCCGGTACTCGGGTCTGCGGTATTTTACGATGAAGGATGCTCAGCCAAGTACAGTGAGTCTGCACGGAGGAGATGAATACTCCTTTGTTAGACAATCACCGCGGACGGTCTTTAGACGCGGCTGTTTCAATACTGCCCGCCTGCGAGCTCTGATTTATTATCTCCCCAAATCAAGCTCCTCAGGATTCAGCTGTTTGTCTTTCCTCTTGTTTCTAGCGTGATGCTCATGTAGAAATCCATGCTGGTCCGTAGCTTCTCGTGGTGGTCTGTGCCTACTTGGACCGGCACTGCTCCTGTTTGCACCAATCCATTCATATCCAAGGGGTCTAAGAGACCAACAACTCTAAAACTAAACGAATTATAGCAAAGACTTTGATAGACCACGTCATTCAGATCACTCAGTAACGCAAATAATATCACCTCAAAGAGATTTTCCCAGTTTCTGCTGCCTCTCAGGAGGTCCCACAGCACGGATGGATGGAGAGGCAGCGGGTAAATGTCTCCTTGGGGTGATATTTGCCGAGAAGGGCGGCGTTTGCTCACCAACAGCCTTGGACTTTGTGCCCTGCTTGCATAATTTTAAGCTTCCCCTTGCATCGGGAGCATAACGCTGTTCCGAGCTGCTCAGACCTGTGATATCTTATATTATGGAAGGTGTTTGCAGGGTCACAAGGCAGCGGTGGGGTCTTGGCTCAGCCACCTCACCTGGGTTGGGCACTTCGACTTTGTGCTGTGACTCGATGTGGGGGGATTAGGCACTTAACATAGGGAATGGGACTATCCGCAATTACATTAGGATTCTAAAATTATGTTTTTAAAAAGGCAAAATGGCTGTGAAATGTATTCCAAGTCACAGCCAATCTGGAAAGTCCTCGAGTCCCATCAGGGATGAGCAGAGAAATCTCCAAGAGGCAGCTCATCCCAACCTATGTCAGGTGTTTAAGAGAATCGGTAGGACTTGTGCTATGGGAGAAGCTGAGATGGCTGTTGTCGATGTAAACAACATGCTGTTAGAAATCTGGGTTGGAAAGACAAATCCCACCTTTTTTAGGAGGCAATGGTTGCAGGACAGGTGAAAAGCCCCATGCCCTACCTGCTAAAGCAGCAGGTTGGCGTGTGGTCAGTCTATCCAAAAAACAACCAACTGATCTCCAAATGCATTTGAAAACTCTTGGCCGTGTCCGTCTCTCTTATAATGCACGTCTCGCCCGGCAGTCATCTCTCCTCCTTCTCCCTCATAGTTTCAACTTTATTTTCTCCTGAGGCATCAGCCCCTCTGGATAATGTGCCCTGACAGCTCCTCTTACCGGAGCTTTCAGCATCGGTGTGCAGGGCTCTGTGGAAATGGAAGAAAATCCACCTTGTAAGTGCTTTTATGGGCTGAAAACAAACTGCAGTGAAAAGACAAGCCCTGGCACCTTCTGCCATCCCTGATGCCGAGCAAAACCTTGAGAGGCTGAAAAACGTACGGTGGCTGAGCTTTGGGATTTCTCTTTTTACTCCTCCACTTTTCCCCCACAGTGGTGAAAAACAAGGGTCCTTTCTTCTGTCCAAGCCTTGGGAGCTTCTTTTGGTTTTAATTAAGAGTGAGCGAAGGCAACAAAGTGATTTGTAAGGGGCAGCATCCGCGGTGGGATGCTGGGGCAGGGCTGTGCAGCTGGTGCCACTGGGGAAGGAGTTGGGTATGTTCCATTTCTTTTTATGCTTTATAATTTCATCTATTGTTTTAGGCTAATATAATTTACTTTGTTTTTTAATACAAGGGCCCCATAAGCTACCATCTGTAATATTTTGTGGACCCTGACATAAATTTCCATTACGGCGCTTATTAAAAACTCCCTTTATTGGCCTGAACATCCACAGCGCTCTGCAAATTTGAGTTGTTGTTTATTTTCCCCCCACTGCCTTGTGAAATCACTGGATCTATACCTGCCAGGAGTCTTTTGGAGGGTAATGCTTGGAGGCATGGAGCATCTCTTTTATCTTGTCCTGTACAGTGAGCTCATGTCCCTCGTAGGGACACCCGGGTCACCTCAGTGTGAGGGCAGCATGAAATATTCCAGGATTAAAAGCTGGAAGAGCTTTTATGAAATATGTGCGTCTGCATCTCTCCTTACCCTGCCCCTAAAATCCAAATATTTCCCGCAAGTGCTGTTGTTTTATCAGAACAGGGCTTTTCCTAGAAGGGACCTTTTTATGCTGCTCAGTGCTTGCACAGTGCCAAGATCCCCTTCTCCATGTGTGCGTAGGCATCCTTCTAATAACCATGATTAATAATGAATGACAACCATTAAATCACTTTAAATATCTACGAGCAGCGCGGTGGAGACTCGTTGCTTCCCGGCAGTGGCGATGCCATCCAGATGTGCATCAGCACATTGCAAGAGGGGAGACCCTATAGAGGACCGGGGCGATTTGTCTGGTTGTCGCTTTATGTAGCAGTAATGCCTGGAAATGTGGGGTGTGAGTCAGGATTCCTGTGTCGGCTCTGTGGGTCGGGGGTGCGTTAGTTCATCCTGGTGCCGTCAGGGATTATGTGAGACAGCAGCTGTTCTGCCTTGAGGCTTCGGGCGAGTAAATCTCACTTCGTGGCAGCTTTAAGCCCAGAGAGCGGGTTTCCTGCCGGCAGAAATAATCCAGATTATAGGAACCTGCTGGGCTTGTGTAAGATGGTGAACCGCTGTCCAGGGAAGCCTCTGTGCCCGTGAACTTGGTATCCGATTAGGGGCTGTGCTATATCAGGGCTAGAATATGGCCCTTGCTGTAGCCTCCATCTCCTGCTCTGAGGATGGACCGTCTCTCTGTGGTGGGATCCAGATGATGCTTGAGCCTGTATCACCTCTGCCTTTGCTCCAGCAAAGCTGGGCGATATATTCTGCCTTTATCCCATAAATCCCCTCAAAGGTTAAAGAAGTCGAGGGGGACACATGTCCTCTTTCTTCTCACGCAGAGTGGTGGGACGAGGTGCCTCCCAACCCTCTCCAAGCTCTCTGCACCCATCTTAAAAGCCAACTTAAGCAGACCAGCCTTGCATTAGCAAAGTGCAAGCAAGAGGAGAATTTGTTTGTGCCAGTTCCGCACGCTCGTGTGGATTTTCCACCACCCTGCACCTTGTCTCTCTCACTCCCGTCATCACGCTCGTTGGGTCTCAGCATCCCGCTGAAGTTCACAAGAGGATTTGGAAGGGGGGGCACAAAACGATGCCCAGATGCTTAACTCGCGGTGGCTTTCGGAGGTGTCTCCGTGCCACGTTTGCCCGGGGGAACAGCGGAATGTCTGCGTGGGGCTGGAGACGGTAAAAATAAGCTTTTGTTTCTTGATGCTCAGCGGAGTAGAAGGAGATGAAAAGCCTGTCCCGCTGTGATGAATTCCCATGGTCATCTTCTCTGACCGCAAGCGGTAGCTGAAGTGGGGCAGAAGGAGAAATGCTGAAGCAGACTTAGGTAATGGTGAGTGAAGGGCAGGAGTATGGAAGAGGAGTGGATTAATTATTTAAGGTACAATCATTAGAGCAACGGGGGGTGGGGAAAGCAAATATTTTTCGCTTTGTTTGCAGTATTGAAAATGGGGGGAAAAAATCATTTTGGATCAAGCTCGAATGAAACCTTAATAATTGACAGCTGAAGGAAAATAAGAGAATTGATGCTGGGCTGACTGTTCCTCATTCAGTAAGACCTGGGAAAAGCTTCGCTCGATCATTTTTGTAGCAAAGTCCTTAGAGATGGTGCCTGTGACGCTACTTTGGACTGGAAAACCAGGGAGGAAATAAAACCAAACTCCTCTTTGGGTGGCACCATGGTGGGACACTTCCTAGTGACAATTGTCTCCCTTTTTCTGGACTTGTCTTTTAAGGGATGAAGTTGCTGGCATCTCCTGGCAAGCACGTGATGCTTCTTGCCATGCCGCAGCAAAGGTGACGCTGCAGGCTCTGGACAAGTGCTTTTATGGTCTTTTTAAGATTTCCAAAGCCACTCTTGGAGGGCCGTTAAGACCTTCGGCTGGTGATAATTGGATTTGTAAGACGGTGCAACATGTGATAAAGTGCTCTTGTTGGACAGGATCCCAGTTTTCTTCTATCATTCCTATTAATGTGATAAATGTCGCTGTCTCAGCTGATAGGGCCGTGTTGGATAATAAGATTGGAATCAGCTTTGATTTCTCCGGCTCAGTTCTGCATCAGGGCTTGGCAAGAGCAGGCGGGGACAGACCTGGCAGAGGTGTCCGTGGATGGGGCAGGGGGTTATTTGCCTTCACACTGTGCAATTCTCAGCTTGCAGGGCAGGAGAAGAGGAGATGGGTCCAAGGCAGCGGCTTCAAGCTCTCAGCATGGAGTGAGTGAGGAAAGTGGCCTTGGAGGAGCTGGAGCAAGAGGGTTGGATGTGTCAGGCCATGAAACTTCTCCTAATAAAAGGCGATAGTGAAGGAAGACGGGAGTCCAAGTGCAGCTGGGAAGCACGAGTCCAATTTGGAACTGGGCAGCTGTGAAATTGGAGCCGTTGGCCACAGCTGGGGCTGGAGGAGGAGAGATGGGGAGTGTGGCTGGGCCAGGGGTGACACCAGCCCTGGGAGGGGTCGTCACAGCTACAGGTGTCATTAGTGCTTCCCGTGTGATGTACCATAGCGCGGAAAAGGTCCTGCTTAGTAGCAAACCAAGCCCTGGACTAAGGATGAGCAGAGGGAGCAGTGGCACTTGGGTGTGCTCCATCTCCTCTGCAAAAGTCGTGGTTGCCAAATTGGACAAATGTTTTCCTGACACGTGGGCTGTGCTCCAAGGCATCGTGCTGAGGCAGAAAAAGAAGGACAGGGTAGTTTATTGTTATTTATTTTTCCCCACATCAAACCTCCAGTCTGAGAAGTAATGTTCTTTATCTTTGTGTAAATATACGAGAGATCTCTGCTTAAAATCAGTCTCGTAGCTGGCGATGTTCATGTTCCCTGTCCTTCTCCGTGCGTCTCTTTCCTTCATTCTCCTGAAGATGTGTTGTGCTTTACTGTGGCTATTCCTTGGGGATGGGACGTGTGTACTGGGCAGGATGCTTAATAATGCCGCAGTCGCAGTCCGGCGGGCATCGTGCTGTGGATGAGCAGTAAATAGTTATGACATTCTGCTGATGTTGGTTTCTATTTTTTTTTGTGGGACCCATGCTTTTTCTTGCCAAACAAATGCCAAATCAAGCCTCCTTCCTCTACAAGGGTGGTTTGATGAGGCAGCTGGAGCCACCGGCCTTTGAAATTAGGTGGCAAACTGAGCCACTGTCCATTTTCTGCTTCATATTTTGCACGCTATCAGGGCAGCGGGAGGAGATTGCGGTGTCCAGCCTGCCCCTTGCTGAGGGGTTAGCCCTGCTGCAGGTCCTTAAAACCACTGGGTTTTGGTGTGGAGCTTGCTAGCAGAGGCAAATAGTCAAACACCCCCCCGTGCACCGGGTCAGCCATATGGATTTTGCCAGGCAGGCAAGCAGAAATCCCGATGGAAGCGCAGGGAGGCTGCCGCAGTGATCAGCGCCGGCGTTATTATCCTCAGGTACCCTTACTTAGAGACCAGCTGTTTGCTGCACTCAAAGGGAAAGAGGAGCACACACTGTTCAAACAGGCAGGCAAAGTACCCTGGGCCTGCTGAGTCCCAGTTCTGTAAATGTTATTTCCAATCTTCATTGACTTCCCGGCGTGTCCTTTCCACTAGCTCTGATTGCCCCTGCGCCTCCCGCTTTGGGAAGCTGGGGTTTTGTCCTCATCATTGATTGCTCTGATCTACGCAAAAAAAAAAATAGGGGAGGCTAGCAGGCAGCAACAAACAAAATCAAAATGATAAATAATAATAAATTTAAAAATAAAAAATCCCAAGCCCTCAATGATCTGCTTGTACCATCCGCAGCTGGGAAGTGATGCACTTGAGCACTTGAGCTGAGCGGGCTTGGGGAGGGTTGCAGAGAGCAAGGATTGCAGCAAACTGCTCCTGTTTCTGGGCTTTTGGAGGTGAATTCTGGCTCGTGGGTTTGCTTTAGGGCTGGGGGAAACCTGGAGAGTCTTGCGAAGGCTGGGAACTTTGGGGTTTGACAGCGTCAGCCTGGCCTGATGTGTATTCTGAGAGGAGGAAGAGGCAAGGCTTGTCGAAGGAGCATCCTTAGATACACATCTGCTCGTGGATTGGTGTTAGTGATCCTGTGCCATCACAACAGGGCAGCCAGAAGGATTTGGAGCTGGGTTGCATTTGAGTTGAGCTGGGTTGTGTTTGCAGGGTGACAGCATCACCCCAGGGACAGCCTTGTGCTGCAGCCGAGCAGAACCGACCCCGGGTCCCTTATCGCTGCAGGGACTTATCTCTTGCTCGTTCCTCACTGTCAGCCCTGGCAGATTTTACTTGGCGAACGAGGATCAAATATACCCCAGAAATGTGTTCGGCAAGGACGAGAGATCCCAGAGCGGGATGGAAAAGCAGCTGCTTCCTTATTACACCTGGCCTTGCACCCGGCGAGTCCATCATCGCCTTGTCGGGGCTCTGACACCTCGTGTCGCGCACAAATGCTGCCGGGTATAATGAGTGTGTGCCGAGCGGAGGGATGCTGCCCTGCTCTGCCTGGAGATGCTATCAGCACAGATATCGCAGGGCAGCGATTTCCAGCGGCTCGATAAGGGCCGGGCAGGGGAGAGATGCTTTGGGGCTGCAGAACCCCAAAGGAGCGTTGCTCCCACCCGTCATTTTTGCAGCGACTTCCACTCACCCCCTGCATCATCTTGCAAGGCTGCAAATGTCCCATGTCCTCTTGAGGAGCTGCATTTCCCCATGTGCTGCGCACCAACCTGCAGTCATGCTCTATTTCGAGTTTTCTGGGGTCTGGTGTGTTTTACTGCAAGCAAAGGAGTGTTTCTTCATGTGGCACTTTATGCGCCACAGTGCAGTCTTTTTTATTTTTATTATTATTAAACATAGGATTTTGAATCCTGAGAGAACGGATATTTATAATTTACCACCTAGGGCTTGGTAATTAATATTTGTGTAGAGCACTCAGCGATGCCTTGGATGGGAAGTGTATTGTATAAATAAAGACCGTCTTGCAAAGCAGCAGGGGAAGAGGGGAATTTATTGAAAAAAGAATGGTCTGTGCAATGTTTATGTGTATAGGTGAAGCTGTGAAGTGATTAAAAGTGGCCGGCACCCAAAGGAAAAGCTGTCGGGATGCTGTGAGTGTCGGTCAGCGGCTCCCATCGCTCCGGGAGGCTTTCCAATCTGGAGGCTGTTGGCCGCACGCGAAATGAATTTGTGTTCTTACACCGGTTCCTAGCGGACCAGAAAATGTGATGCACTCGCCGGGGTCTTTGGCTGCTTGTCTGGAGAGAGACGGGTGATTCCATGGGCCGTGGAGGCTGAGCTGTGTTGAAGGTGCTGCAGCGAGGGGACTGTCACCGCTGGGATGCTCAGGGCGTTCATGGGTCCCTTGTCCCCATCCCTGTGTCTCTTGGAGCTGTGGAGAGACAGGGCTGATGGCCAAAACCTGTCCTGCCCATTCCCTATGGGATAGGGGGTGCCATGGGAGGACGAAGCGGGAGGGCATCCTTCAAAGGTGGTCCCTACGCGTTTCAGGAGGTTGAGGATGCGAATCTTGTCATCTTTACCAAATTTCCGTGGTTTTGGAGTCAAACCATTCTGGTGGCACCAGGAATGAGAATGAGACGGCCCCTTGAGGTCACCAGCACTGGGTGGCTTTAGTGGGGCATTGGGGATGTCCAGATGTGGTTGAAATACTTCCCAGCAAAAATGTGTCTGCGCAGCGTGTGACTTTAAAGGAACCCCATGAAAATACCTTCAAGAATATGGGAAATAGTGGCAAAGCCCACCCTGGTACCCTGTGTGTGTCTTTGTACTCACAGGGGTGGTTAAAAACTTCCATCCAATCAATCCCATTATAGGTTTTAATGCCAATATTCACTTCCCTGGAAAGGGGAGTTGTGGGGCAACTGGAAGTATTGCTGAACTAAGCTCAGACCAGCACCTTTGCATTGGGGAAAAAGGGAAAGAAAACATCTAGAAAATCTGCTTCCATTTTCCTGAAAAACATTTGGATTTTGGTGTTTCAATTGCCTTTTTAACTCTGCCTAAAATAATAGAACTAACTGTTGTTGTTCAGGTTAAACAAACAAGCCAACTAAAAAGAGAGAACCTGACAATGAAACAAACCCTTTATTTTCTGGTTGAACAAAATATTTAATTTGACCCAAACAATTTTTCACCTGATTTTTCACTTCTGTCATAAAATCGATTTCCCGAGTAGCTCAGTTCTCCCACGCTGCCGTGTGATGGGGTCGGGGAATCCTTCTCGCTTTCCTTTGTGTTATATTTCCTTTCCCTTCCTTCTTTCTTTTCTCCTTTGTCTGTTTTTTCCCCCCATTCTCTTTTCCTTTTCTCTTTGAACCTCTTTGAACCGCGCTAATTATAACGCAGCTCTTATGTAACTAATATGTGCAGGTAATATTGTGATTATATATAGAGAGCCATATGGTCCTGTGCAGTCACTTTCAGTGCTGTTAAACCGCTGAAGCGGATAAACTCCATGTCCGCGCACAAAGTAATTGCACAAAACTAATTTGTGTTTGCAAACAGAACTGAAATTAAGTATGTAAATAAGCAGAGCTGCAGACTAAATATTATAGGAGGGAGGGAGGAGGTTGGGGAGGATAAAGTGGAAACAACTTCATAACTGCAAAGTACAATCGGCGCGTGAGATGGAGATGGTTGAGGGTTGATAACGTGCGGGGAGCTGATGCTGCAAACAACTGTTAGGGGTTTAAGGCTGTAAATCCTGTGTCTCTCGTTCCCCAGCGCCGGCTCCATCGTTTGGGGTGGAATATAGATATAATTTAATGTTTTTTGCTGGGAAATGGACATAGTTTAATCCCGTGTCATTTGTTTAGAGGCTCTTTTACTTATTTGCCCATGCGTATTGCAGCAAAGCAAAGTGTTTGCAGCAGAAGGCGCTTTGTACTGTCTCAGAATACATTGGGGTGCCCAAGTGGGTCCCACGCCATCCAAAACTGGGAGAAACGACTCTGGGTGCTGCATTGAAGCTCTGCTGGGTCCCTCAGCATCCCAGCCAGCAATGGGAAGGTTCCCTCTGCTGGCAAACACCAGGCTCTGGCCCCTGAAAAGCTTTAGTGTAATTATAACGAGCCGGTGTAAAGCCAGAGGAAAGGTTTAATTGCGCAAGCGCTTGGGAAAACGTCGCTGAGTGTGCACACGTGTGGTATATCCTGTATTTACCAGGAGTAAAGGTGCTGGCAATCCTGTTTGTAACCCCTGTCTTGGGACTGGAGGAAGAGCTCGGCTTCTCTCTGCAAGTTTTTACATCTTCTAAAATAAGCGTCGTGTTTGTCTCTCTCAGATGCGGGATTGCAGGTGACTGTAAAATGGGTTGAAATCTGCCAGCGGAGGCACGCTGTGTCATTATTACTGCTCTCATCATTAATGGTGATGTCCTCATCGTCAAATTGGTGGGTTTCAGCTCCATTAGAAGCCGGAGAGCTTTAACATAAAAGCTAGCAAGAAAATAAAGCAGAATGACTGCTTACCAGATGGATAAGGGGCAGAATTGCTTGAGGGATATTATGACTCCTTGTTTTCAAGATGGTGCAAAAGCACAAGGTAAAATAGATACATTAATTGATAAATAAATAAATACTCCTCGAAAACAGATGGGTCCCCTTGCGCCCAAAGCTATCTCTCTTTGTTTCTTTTCCAAGCTCGTACTTCAGAACGGCGTGCGAGTTGTGCACGATGGGTGTACGTGCTCTGCTCTGCCGCAGTGTGTTGTCACCACATTTCTCTTGTGTCATATAGGGGAAAATACCCCTGTTCTCTGATGGGGGTGCTCTGGTGGAAACCAGAGGGTCTGCTCCTTGTTGAAACGTATGGAGCATCCTTAGATGGAGCTGCTCAACGGGGGCTCTTGTGCAAGGAAGACAAAGCTAACACCCGCCCTTTGGTGTCACTCGGAATTGCTGCAGGTTGAAATTTGGCTTCGATTGGGCTGAATCTGGGGGATTTGCTGCAGATTTGGCACCATCAGATGGGTATGGGGCTTCTCACCTTGACCTGAGTTGAACCCCAGCCTGCTTTGGGTTCACTAAATGGGAAGGTACAATTTCCAGAGCTGCTGAGAGAGGCTGCTGCGAGGCTGATTTCTCCCCTTAGCCGTGATCATTTTGTTCTGTTGTTGTGCAAATGTTTTAAAAATAACTAGGGAGAAAAAAAAACCTGCAAGTGCAGGGGGAGAGCACTGATAAACACAGCCTGAAATGCTGTTACAGGCAGACTTTAGAGCCTGAAATCACCTCAAATGTATTCTGAATTACCTTGAGCATATTTAGACAGATCTATTTTTCATTGCAGGACATTAATGTACTGACTTGGGGGATTTTTTATTTTCAATTTTTTTTTTTCCTCTGCACAAACATTTCTGTCGCATGCTGTGAGGAAGGAGTAATAACCCTTCTTAGCACCAGGACAAGAAGAAAGACTTGGCGAGGGAATGGCTGGGGAGCTATTTGGGGCCGCAGTTACAAGTTTGGACTCCGGGGGATTATATTTTGCAGTGCAAAACAAGGCAAGCTGGAGCTTCGGAGCTGACTTGGGCTCCGGAGCCTTCTCCGATGAGACCGAGAGTCGATTTTCTTACTTATCTTGTACAGTTTGTGAAGCTGTCATGCTCTGTGCAATATTTGTATCCCCGAAGGTTTGCGAATTCCTGCGATCTCCTTCCCACGGGTTAGGATTGGAGGCGCAGATTGTACGAATTAATATAAATGGTGGCAAATTAGCTTTTTCTCCCGGGCTCTGTGCTATTAGGGCGTCCTCTCTTTGTCACGCAGGGTCTTTATGCAGATGAATTAAATAGGAGCTTGAGCATCGTGTCTCCTACATCCCGGTTTTGCAGCTGAATAAGCAGGTTAAGGTTGCAGCCTGTCCAGCTGTTGCTGCGTCGGGACGTGGGGACAGAGATGTTCCATAGGGTTGGATGGAGGAGGTTGCTGGAAAAATAACAGTGCAGCTGGCCAGCCTTTCCTCAGATACAGGACTTGGGCTTATCCTTGGATATTGTCCTTAGAAACCCAGCGACATACCCCTCTGGATAGCCGGGAGTTAGATGTTGCCCTTTCTATGGAGGGTTTATTAATAGCTGTGAAATCAGAGCATCTCCTGTGGATGCCCCCAGGACAGAGGGTGTATTTGAGGGTAATGCCATGGGACACAGCTTGGTGCATCCCTGGTGTCACCAAGCAGATGACTTTACAGTGGCGATGGTGAAACGGGGCAGAAGAAACGGGAAACCGCTCCTGTTTTTCCCTCTTCCACTGTTGTTACTCCCTCTCCTGTTCCCGAGGCCGTACTGCATTTCCTTGCTCCCTCGCCTATGCTGTGGCTGTCGTGTAAATGCTTGGTTTCTGTCTGTGGAGAGTTAAGAGGAATAGTAAAAGTGTCAGACTTTTCCCTCGTCTAGATGCTTTCCCAATTAAAAAGGAAGGTGGTGGTGTAGAGCGATAGGTGGGTTTAGTATTCTGCTCAAAAATCTCCTTAACGTGGAGTTAAGCAGAATTTAAAGAATGAATGGCAAGTAAAAGTTTTTCCCCATTTTCTAATCAGTTGTGCTGTTCATTGGCCAAAAGGTGGGTGGCTGGTTGGTTCCAGTCCAAGCCAAGGTTTTTGTCGGCCTCGCATTGCCCTTAACTCCAGCACTGAAGGCTGAGCTCTGTCCCATTGTCATCTCCTGCATCCACCGCAGGTCCAACAGGGTCCTCTGTTGGATGAGGATCCACCTCCCTGGCTTTGAGACCCCTAGTTTGAAACCAGTCTGCAAATAAGTTTGCGGATGAACCCAAAATGATACAAAAAATAGAGGTTTGGGTTGTGTTTTTTTTTAAAGTCAATAAAGCTCGGTTGTCAGAGGAGCGTGCCCTTAAGCTGGTGACCTTGGCGGTTATCAGCGCTGTCGGAGATCTTTATTGCTTCCATCACGCTTGCCGGGGATGAAGTTTTACTTGTGTTGGTGGCGTGACTGCTCGCGACGTGACTTGTCTGGGTGCTGGGGGGGCGACGACCCAAGCAGTGGTTTTGCAGCGATTTTTGTGCATCCCGGTGCTTCAACAGCATCCTTGCTGCATCCCAGTGCTTCAACAGCATCCTTGCCGCATCCCAGTGCTTCAACAGCATCCTTGCCGCATCCCAGTGCTTCAACAGCATCCTTGCCGCATCCCGGTGCTTCAAAGGCATCGTTACTGCATCCCAGTGCTTCAACGGCATCCTTGCCGCATCCCAGTGCTTCAACAGCATCCTTGCCGCATCCTAGTGCTTCTACAGCATCCTTGCCATATCCCGGTCCTTCAATGGCACCCTTGCCGCATCCCTCAGCCCCTTGGTCCTCTGTGCAACCCCCGGGGATGGCTCATACACCCTCGTCTCTTCACCCATGGTGGAATGGGAAAAAATGAGGTCAACCAGGACAAAATGAGGTCACCTGGTCCAAAAGGCTGTGTAGACCACTCTGTCCATTAAGTATTGAGGGGTCCAGCTTGCCTGGGGCAGAAGGGTTGAAAGCTCAAAGGTGGAAAGAGACTGATGGGGAAGGAATTTGTCTCAACCACATGTTTTCCTCAAGCCTTCCCCTCATTTTTTCCCTTGTGGGAACTGGCCGCTGGTTGTTCCTGCCTAAAGAAGGCACTGATTTGTGAAATAAAAGGCGAAGAAAGCAGCAGTGTCAGGAAAACAAAGAGAAACATTAAAAACCAACCAGCTCCTCCAGAAGAAAGCAGTGTGGTCTAAAGAAGGATCCTTGAAAAAAATATAAGGCGTGAGTCCGAAGGAAGGAAAAGGGAACATGCCAAATTCCCCTCTAATCCCCTCGACAACAGCCAGATAGAATGGGTTGCCAGACTTGCCCCTGAGCTTGTTTTGCTTTGGTCCGGAGATTTTTTTTGGCAAACTCTGGCATGCTGGGAATTTTAATCAGAGCCAGGGCCTTGTTCGTGGTGGTGTTTATAAATCCGAGTGGAGGAGAAGGTCCAGATTTTGCCCAAACACCCAAAAAATAAAGCAAACCAGGGGGGAAAAAAAGGCGCTGCTCCAGAGGGGAAGCTCACAAGCTGTTCCCATCCTCATTCTGTCCCGGCTGATGGAAAATCACCAGCGCTTGCCTCATGTAAATGGCACTTTATCCACTGGAAATGTGAGCACTGTCACCAGTGCCCAGGTCTGTCAAGCTTATCGGCTGAGCTAGTGAGACGGAGAGATGCACCCGGTCCTGTTCATGCCAGGAGAGTGATAGATAATAACATTTCGAGGGGAGAAAAGGCAGCGAGGCTGATGGACGGGAATTAAGGCGCCCTGTGGAAGTCCATCGCTTATTCACTCCTAGTTTCATATTCAGGGGAAATGGCGTTTGCTTTCCGGTTATTCTTTCTTCCTTTTATGCTTTGAGAAGTCATCCCGGCAGAATTAATTCCCTTCTCCACTCGCTCCCATCTCTGCATGTGTCACTCCTCATTTGCACCTGGCTCTGGTGGATTTTACATTTGGGGCTTTGGGTGCTCAGAAAAATAGAGGAGTTTTAGGGTTTTTTTGCAGACAAAGCGAGTAGCAGCGTTGGGAGCAAGGGATGCCCAAGGCACCTGCAATGGGCGGCGTGAATCCTCCTCCAGAAGCGCTGCTGGGGCGGGGGTGTTTGTGCTTGGAGATGTGATCTTATGGTTTTATGATTCTGTATCTGGGGTTCTGGAAGCCAGAAATCTGGTGTTGGAGCTGCCGCCGAGAGCTTTGAAGGCAACACCATGCAGCTGGGATGGAAAGAGGCTTTGGAGGGGCTTAAGGAGGTGTTTTCCCATTCCTAAAAGAGGGTGTTGGTCTCTTTTCCCAAGTAGGATGAGCGAAGATGCTCTGAAGTTGCGCCAGGAGAGGTTTAGATATTGGATATTAGGAACAATTCCTTTCTGGAGAGGGTTGTAAGGCATTGGAACAGGCTGCCCAGGGCAGTGATGGAGTCACCATCCCTGGAGGGTTTAAAAGACGTGGAGATGAGGTTCTTAAGGACGTGGTTTAGTGGTGAGGCAACGGTTGGACTTGATGATCTTGAAGGTTTTTTTCAACTAAAACAATTCTATAATTCTATGTATACAGGAGGAAAATGAGCCTGGACGTGGCTTGTTGCAAAAGAGAGCAGCTGGGCAACAAAACCCAGAAAAAGAGAGGTGCCCAAGTTGGTTTTGTGGGGTCTAATCATTAACGCGGTGTCAATGCGTGGACAGAAGGGTTTCCAGTCTGCTGGGGAAAGGACCACCAGGAGGAAGGAGAGATCCCAGTGCCGTGCCCCAGCCCTCTGAGGGAGTATTAATGCACATCAGGGCTGTTTTCCATATGTATGATCCTGAAATATCTTCTTCCAGAGTGAACCTTAAGCGCGAGCGCCATAATGTAATGAGTTAAACTGCTTGTTCGCAGTTCCACTAAAAGCAAATGGACTGGGAATTTGTTTTAAAAAACTGGACAGAGCTTTATCGGCCAATTAATCAGTATGTATAATGGATAAATTAAAGGGCAGAGTCGAGCAAGGCTGCCAAATAAAAACCAATAAAGCGCAATCTGCAAATGGACATGACATTATGGGATGCCGCGCAAGAGAGGCGGAGAGGGGAAAACAGCACACGGCCTCGGGCATGATGTGCATGTTGGATCTCCAGGTCTCTTTGGCTTCCCAGGGGAAGGGCAGCCCATCTTGTGTGGCTCTTTTTTGTTCAAAGCACAAGAAGTATTGTTGCTTGAGGGGTATCATGGTTCTCCTTGTAGACTGGAACAAGCCACCAGCTGGTCCAAGGCTGCTGGAGATTCGGATGCCTTTGCAGACATTCAGATTAATGTAAGACCGGGCGCCTTTGCGAGCAGCTCCACAGGTCCAAGGGGTTAATTTTGAACTGCCTTTTTTTTTTTTTGGCTTTTTTTAATTTTGAGTGGTGGAAATAGCAACATTTGGGCTCCCCAGACGTGACAACTCTCCGCTTTTACGGGCAAAGCTGGTTCTTCCAAGGAGCTCAGGCAGGGGGCTAAAAGGAAGAGCTGGCAACCGTAGAAACGAGTTGGAAGAGCTCATTTCCTCCCAAGCTGTGCAAACCCTCCACAGTTGATCAGATGCTCCGAGGACCGTGCCGAGCTGCTCCCGGGGTGGCACTGACCCCTCCGGCTGCCGCCAGCCCTGGGGATGCGTCTGGCACATTCACCATCCTCCTCCCTGCACGCCTGCACGGATGGGGGATTTTTCTCCCCAGTAAATAAACCCAAGCAGTAAATTGGCTTTGCAGGTGGGGCGGGGGGTTCGGCTGGTGGATGGGGGATGCTTTTCTTCCAGGCTGAGCTCAAAGAGCTTAAAAACCATCCCGCTTCCTTGGGGTTTGTGTTGTCCTAGTCATAAAACGGGGCTGCTAGCACTGGCTGGGTGCTTCTCCTCCAGGTGAATGCGGCTCCGAGGTGCTTCCCGGGGAAAAATGAGGCTGCAGCTGCTTCTGATGCGCGGGGTATCGTCTGGCAGCGCCAGCTGGGGCGGATTCCAGGTCACTTGGCACATCGCAAGTGTCTGATGCATCCTCGGAAGGGACAACAGAGGTGTGAACCTGTCAGGGAGCAGAAATACAAATAACCAGAAATAGATTTTTTTAGTTGATTTTTATTTTTAAGCGTAAAAGAAATCCCCACAAAGGCGCTTATTTTGGGCCCTCGCTTGCTCAGTACCAACAGGGTAGTTGGAGCCTCAGGGCACTGTGGGCAAGGAGGGAAAAATATTGGGATGATTTGAAGGAATATTTAGTTTACCGAGAGACGGATGCTATGGAGGGGAGGTGACTGGAGCACTGGCCGTGCCTTTTCTTCGGATGCCAGACGGATCCCGCCGCGCGCGTTCCATGGCGTTGCTCCCCGTGGAGAAACTTCCATAAGGAAACCTCCGAGTTGAGAGATGGGGCCAAGTCCTGATGAGCATATTGTTTGTGAGCAAACACCAGCAGCGAGCTCCTCTGCTACCGGGGATGCCACAGCCATGTGGTGACTTCACCGAGCTGTATCGCATCCTTCACTTGCCTTTCCGCACATCAGCTCTGAACGTGCTGCTCCTGAGCTGGTGCTGCGTCCATGTGGTGCTGGTGGAGCTCAGGGTCGGATCGGCGAAGACTTTCCCTAGTCCCTTAAGTCTCTTTTGAAAATCCCCCCATGGGTGCCTGTCTGGTTCTCCAGGGCCTTAAATACTTTGGCGAACAAACCCTGCTTTCTCTATCTTGCCCCCAAAACCGCAGGGAGTCTGAGCTAAGCGGAGATTTCAATGTGCGTTTGTTTATCCCTGCCGTGGATAAACGCTCCTTATTTCCCTGGTCGGGGATCAGGCGCTGAGTGTTGTCTCAGGGTGAGGTCTGGTGGGTGTTTTGTCCATCTGAGTGCAGAAGATGAGTCGCGGTCCCTTTGCACCCCGGTTCCAACCATCCCTGCTGTCCGTGTTGCTAATGCAAACAGCGAGGTCGTGGTATCGTGGTTTTTATGGGGAGGTTGGAGTGTGAGCGGGGAGCTGGGCTGTCTTTGTGATTGTGGCAATAAGTGGGGCTGCTGACATCCATCCTGCAAAAGCACATGGTGCTGGTCTCCTGATTGCATGTGCACAGAGAGGCAGCACTTTGTGCTCCATTTTCCTGCCGTGGGCTGCAAAGAGGTTCTTAAGTGGCATTAAAAAGCATCCCCCAGCTCTCCTGGGGGTGCTCAAAGAGTGGGGCGAGGTTGTGCACTACATCCCGATGGGTGCTGAGCACCCGCATCTCCTTGAGCATCGTCCCCCATAGGCAGCTTCGGTGCTGAATAGGGGCTGTCAGGATTAGTCTCCACAACCGGCTCCGCTTCCAGAGGCTCAGAATCAAAGAGGATTTGCCCAGCGATAGAGCGAATCTTAAGCAGCACATTTGTTTACTTGCGAATCACGACCGTCTCTGCGCGCCCGGGCCAAGCTTTGCGTCACATTTGCAGGCAGCAGAGACTACGGGAACTTTGATCAGCAAGGAAACAGCCCCCGTCGGGTGTAAATATCCCTCCTCATTAAGCACGGGGAGAAACAAAGTGCAGAAAGGTGTTGGGTGTTGTTGGCATCTTCCACCGCTCGCAGCGGGAGATGCTCTTTGCAGGAGATGCTCTTTGCAGGAGATGCTCTTTGCAGGAGATGCTCTTTGCAAGAGATGCTCTTTGCTAGAGATGCTCTTTGCCCATCTGCATCCATCTGCTGATGGAGGAAGCTCCTCGCTTGCTCCGGAGGAGTTTTCCTCTATGTGGGCTCTTACTGGAGCCCCTGCCATGGGGTGGGCGAAGCGACGGCTGCAGCGGCAGGGAGAGCAGCGTGGGAGAGGGTTGGAGCCGAGCAAATCTGGGCATGTTTTCTTCTTTTTGGACAAATAGCTTATTCTCCGAGAATTCACTTGTGGGTCGGCCAGCGCCATCTGTGAAGCTCTTGCCAAATCTGGTGAAGAGTTTCAGCCAAGAAAGGGAGAAAGAAAAGGAGAAATTAAAAAGCCTGGAAAACGTCCATTTTCAAAACCACTTTTCAAAACAAACATTTCAGGTCTTTCTTTCCAAATTGCATTTTCTGTTGACATTTGCCTGTTTAATAATATATCTTATTAAAGGCCTTGGAGAAGGTGACCTCAAGTATGTAGGTTATTGGACTTGTTGCTTGTTGGAAATATTTTTGCTGTGGGAAAAGCAGACCCCGTCTGCTCAAGGACCCATTTGGTGTGTGCACAGGGACTATCGCAACCCGGTTACAGGGTCAACATGCTGCCACCGACTCCGTGTCGTGTCAGTGGAAAAGCTTAAGGATTGATTTTACTGGGGAAAGGAGACAGTTTTGGGGTGCAAATGGTCCAGTGTCTTAAGCTGAAGATTAAAATTGGGAGCTACGGGTTGCAAAATGGAAGTTATGGTTTTCATGACCATAAGTGGACAGAATAACGTAATAATTGAGACTTCTTGGATATCATTGTTGTGGAAGTTGTGTCTATAGCAGCGGCGTTAGTTTGCCTCATGCTTTTGAGCCTGCTCTACCTACCTAGTTTTAAAACCACAGGGTATTTGAGAAAAATCAGCCTCCAGACCAGTAAAAACAAGGCGGCCTTGGAGTCATCAGCTTGCTGGAGCGGTTTATTTGGCTAAATACACCATTGATTTGTTTGGGCTGCGTTCCGACTGTGTGGGCTTTGTAAGTCAATACAACTCCAGTCCTGCTCTCTCCGCTCGGTAATTGCGAGGTAGTAGATTATATTTAGAAAGCGCGATGCTGAGGGTGTGCGAACACCAGGCGATGGGAGCGTCGGTGCCAGGAGGAGAGCGGGGTCGAGGGGTTTTTTGGGGTGTTGGAGAGCAGCGGGAGGAGGACTGAATACTTATTAAGTGACTATACTAACCCTGCAGTAAAATGTTATGGGTAGCAAAGGGGTTAAATAGCAGCCTGCTGGAACCAAGGGCATGGTCAAGTGATTGGCTTTTTATTTTCCCTTTCTCTTAAGAAAATGTCTCTGAAAGCAGACAGTAGTAAATACTCGATCTTTTCCCCCCATAGAAATGCAGGGTTTTCATCAGACACCTGCAAGTCCTCACCAACACAACGCAGAGCTCCCCAAACCTGTCCAAACGTGAGACACAAGTATTCAAGAGGTCTGTTTCTCAGCGAGAAATTGAATATTGCTTCAATAATCATTCTTTGTCCCACTCAGATGCTGATTTACTGCATCCACACGTCTTATTTTATATGCTGGTACTTATTAGCTGCCTTCCATCTAGTGTCACTGTCACTTCCACATCCATCGCCGATTGCAGGGAATAAAACACAATTAAAAAATGAAATGAATCAGCATCTCCCAAGGATGGAGGGAGGAAAAAGCAGCGCCTGTGCTGCTTCTCCCCCCCTCGCTGGGCATCACTACATCCCTTCGCCATCTGAATTTATTCCTTTGAGTCTATCTTTGCTGGTGCCGGAGCACAAATAAAGTATGTAACAAGAGTCTTTCAGGTCCATTAGAAGCACAGAGGGAAGCAGTCAATGTTAGCCAAAGGATGAAACCATCGGGGGTGAAGAAAGGCCATTTCCAGGCAGGGAGGAGGTGCTAATTAAATTAAAATCTGAGATTTCTGCCGCTCGTTGGAGAGCAAATCTGAAAACTTTCAAATAGTTTAAAAAAACAAACCCACCCCAACCAAAAAGCAGGTGGGGAAGGGGGTTTGCTGGATAATTATTACTGCCGTTATCCACCCATTTAGCGTGTGTGTTTCTGCATCTACCGGAGCCCTTTGGAGATGCCTCCCCTTTGATGCTGTGATTGATTCCCCCAGGGCCAGGCGCACCTGGGGAAGCAATTGATGGTTATTTTTAGCTTTGGCAGCACCGAGGGGGATTCCACAGGCAGGGCTGAGCCTTAACCCCTCGCATCCCACCCCAGCACCGCCACCTTGTTTAGGAAAAGCGGGAGTTGAGGTTGGAAGTGGTGCTCGCGATCATTCGGGTTCAGCTTGCAAGCAAAACATCTCAAAATGTCACCGGAGTTAAAAGCCAGAAAAATATTCTGACCGGATTTCGCTCTTTTTCATCGACAAAATCAAAATAGTTGACTGTTTGCTTTTGAGCTTTCAGACTTACGGCTGATATAAAACAAACGTATAGGAAAGGTTGCAGCGAAAGGCTGTTTTAAACACCGGAGTTTTGAATTAAAAACCAGAACGAAACGGCGGGCGAATTGGTGTGTTCATGGAGATCCGTCGGTGCTTCTCCATTTGCAAAATGGTGATTGACTAGCAAAAATATCGCTTTCTGCAGAGCATCTCATGTATCCCTAATGGTGAGATGGGGAGAGAGGCAGCCAGAGCTCCTGGGTCCTTTTCCAACGCTGGGGAAGAAGCTTGGGCTTAGGCCAGAGCTTTAGGCTGGGCTTTGGAGCTCTGGGCAGCCGTGATTCCCCATCGCCTGGCTGGGGAATTCTGGGGTTTTAGTAGAAGTGAGGAATAATAGAAAATGTCATTGCGGATGTGACATGGGGACGGGATGCAGCTTTTCAGTATTGCTGGCACAGGAAGACATGGGGATGGATTAGAAACATGGCTGTGGTGCTGGGAGATGGAGTTTTGCAGCCTTGGCAAGGGGAGAAACCCCAAATTTCCTCCCACCAAGAGAAAAAAACCCCTTCAATTAATCCCCAGAGCGGCAGGAATGAGCCACCCCCATGGTTTTGATCCAGGCTGCCTAATTTCAGTAGTCCTGAGCAAGGTAGCCCTGAAGGAGGTCGCTCTCTGTAATTGATGATATGTTTTTGTCAAACAGGACAAGTTTTTCCCTTCCCCAACTGAAACAACAATATTGATCTTCTTGGTCAGTTACATAAAGACCATCTGCATTAATCTGATTTAATGGGGATTTAGCTGGCACGGGAGTGAACCTGTTACTGTTCTAATCTCATTTCAGCAACACGCTGCTGCTTTTTTTTAATACTGTTTTCCTTTCCCCCCATCTCTGCTATCTCAGTGTATTTAGGTGCAACTTTTCCTGGCTATTTCTTTACTTGGTTTTGCAACTTTTTTATGGTCTTTTTTTCCATTTTGGGTGTGCTCAGCCATCCGAACAACCCTCAGCACTCCCGGCAGCCCCCAAACTCCTTTCCTTTTGGGCTTCCATCCCCAAATTCTGACCATATCCACCTATTTCTCCATGATTTCCACCAGGTCTGGTGGCATCCCTGGGTGCTGCTGCGCAAAGAGGAGATGCTGCCAACTTCTCCTGCCCTCAACCCTTTCCCAGAAGCTGCTGGACCACACATTGGGGTCCACAAATGGAACCTCTTGTGCATGTCCAGAGGTGGGGTGAGATGGAAGAGCTGGGGCTCACACCGTGGCTGTGACACCAGATTGCCTGATTATCGGTGCTGCCACAGGGCCGGGAGGTGTGATGGGTTTTTCTCACCTCCAGATGGTGAATTCTATGAGAACTACACGAGTATCAGGGGAGGGAAGATCAAACACCATATTTTTGGCGCTTCTGCCGGAGGCTGGGGAGTTGCTAGGACCGAGCAGCAAGAGGCAAATTAAAACCTTGCATTAATTCCATTAGCTGTGATCATCATCTCACCAGGGATGAATTTAACCGCTCACCATGAGTATGATTATAGACAAAAAGTTGCGTCAAGATGCCCATGCAACATTAACTCGACCCCGTAGCGGAGGCGCGTCGTGATCCCCCCCGCGTGTGTCCTCTCCCTCTTGGTCCTTCCCCGTGTTGCTGTGATGAACCCGCAGACCTTCCATCCCTTTATCCGCCGTCTCCCTGGGTGGGCGAGCGAGGAAGGTGCGAAAAGGCGACACAAGGCGCGGGTTTAATCTGCCGAGCGACCGGCTCTGCCATCAGCGCGGCGCCAGCTGTGCCATTAGTGCCTGCACAGCTGGACCGCTGTGCAGTGACAGGCAGGGCTGCTCGCCTTGAACTTGCTGTCAAACCAAGCGCAAATGCATCATAAACACCCTGTTGTGGTTTGTGGCTCAAACTTCGTTTCGAAGCTGGTGGCAGGGGGAGCGTTGGGGGGTTTGGAGTGTGCTGGAACCTACTTTTTGCTCTGTTCTGAGCTCCACCTTCAGTCCTTTTTCTCTGGAGGGGTGTGCAAGGCTATTGCTTATTTTAAAATTGATCTGTAAGGCTTTTCCCAGCTCTCAAAGACCCCAGAGGGTGCAGAGGTCCCCAGGTGTGCCACATAGCATGAGACCTTCTCAGAGCCAGGAGGTACCATACAGTTGGGGTTTCTGACCCTCCAGGACCATTCCTTGCTCAGAACATCATGCGATGCTCTACTTGATGCTCAGCATTTGTCGGAGCTGCCATGGCGAGTCTTTGGATGGGAGCAGATCCCTCTGCTTGGCCGGGAGGTGGTAGATTTGGGATCATCTTCTTCTTGGGGTCGGTTTTGTTTTAATCGGTGTTTGCCCCATTGCCCTGGAAGTGTTGCAGAGGAGAGTGATGGGATGAGGGAGAGCCAGGTGACCTGGGGATTCCCGTGCATCTCATGCTGCACCATGGGGACATCTGGGAGGGTTGTCCCCACCACCAGTGATGGAGCTGGGACACCCGAGCAGGAGGTCATTTGCAACTTTTAGCAATCACGGAGCCTCTGTGGGGATGGTTGATGGGTAGAGAAGGATCCAGAGAGGTGCAAAATCAACCAGACGAGTGCCAGCGAATGGCTCAAGGAGGACTTTCTCCTGGTTTTACTGTGGGGAAGCCATGTTGTTCTGGTTGAACCAGCAGAAGTTGCTGCCTCTTTTTCCCCTCTTGTCCCCTCCAATGTCCTCTTTGTCCATCCACCTTGCCCCCGTGTGCAACAGGGCCTTTTTTTGCGTTCCCATCTCTGTCGGTGCCTGGTGGAGCAGGTTTATGGTCCATCCCATCTCTCTTTAGTTCCACTTGGGGTCTTTCGTGTCCCCTCTGGGGCATCTCAGCATCGTCACCACTTGCTGCACAATAAGTCAGGGCTGGCAGTGCAAAGATCAGCAGCTTTTTTCGCTCTGTTCCCCATGGCTTTGGGGTCAGAGGGATCTTGTCACCACCGGCCAAGTCAGCTCTTTGCAGCGGGGGGTGCGTAACTTGTCGGGGAGCGCGGGCGAGTTACAAGTCTGCAGCGGGTAATTTTTCTTTCTCTTTTTGCCTGGATTACACTTGTTCTCTGCTTGGCCTTTTCAGCAGGGAGAGCAGTTTGGATACACATTACCCGCACAGTAAAGTGTGCTCTAATTGGCCAAGAATTGGTCCCAAAATGTCAGGGAAAGATTTATTTCCCAGCGCAGCCTCTCCAGGTACTAATTTTTCTATGGGCCGCCAGATAATGGCTCCAGTGCACAATAGCTCAGAGTCCCCTAATCAGGATACAGAGCTGTAATTGGGTTGAAGGGATTTGAAATCATTAAAGCCGCATTCAAGGGGAATAAAAAAAGGAACCCCCACCTTTTTCTTCCTCCCCCCACCACCCTCCAAGACATAGTGACTGTGTTTAATGAGCGGCTCCCGGCGTATCACTTATGATATTCTGGTAATTGCATCGGCAGCGGAGCAGCCCGAGAGGAGGTTACTGAGCATCCACAAGTGTGAAAGTCTCAGATCCTGACATTTTAGTCATTTTTCTGGCCTTTCCCCCACCCCTGCATCGTGAGTCCGGCTCAACGTGTCTCCAGGTCCCAGTTCATGCTGGATCTGGACATCCTTGGCGTGGCAGTTTGTTCCTCTTGAGTGCAGAAGTGTTGTCAAGGGGTTTGTCCCCATTTTATGGCTGGTTCCAGGTCCACACTGGTGTTTTGGTGCCATCCCATTGGTGAATTTGGTGAGAACTGGTAAAATGAAGTGGTTCTGCAGCGAGCGACAGGTCGGGAGCTGAGCAAAGGTCTCTCATGCTGGGCAGAACAAGATTATTTGCTTTCTTTTTCCTCCTTCCATTTGTTCATCCGCCAAAACCATATTATTGACTCGCGGCTACTAGAAAAGCAACGGCTTTTGTGTTTTTTAAGCAGTACAGCCATTGAATTAACACCGTTATCTGGCGTACTACAACTTCAGGTATTAATTTCTCCTAAGCCGCGGGGTACCTTGCTGCACCCTCGACTCCTCTGGAAGGATCATGGGGAAGGTGACGTCAAGAGACTCACCGACGGTGGGGAAAATATGATGTCCAGGTTTAATTGGCAATGATTGTTTTGTCTCCCGTACAAAAGCAGCAAATCCCCAGAAGCTGGTCAGGAGCACAGCTGTTTATGGTGAACAGAAGCTGCTGCTTATCTCCTTGTAGCAACCTGTCTCCAGGAGATCACGGCTTAATTAACTCGCGTGTTATCGAGAGCGAAATTGTACAGACATTGTTTAAAAAAAAAATTAAAAAATAAAAAATAAGAAGAGATAAGGTGGGAAAGGAGGAGGTGACCTGGGAGCCAAGCGGAGTGAACTCTAGAGAGAGCAAAGGCACGTGGCTGCTGGGTGAATTTGCACAGGATGGATGAGCCGGAGTGCTCAGTGTGTGTAGAGCGAGAGCCGAGTCCTTCCCAAAGGTGCTTGGTGCCGAGCAAAGCTGAGTCCTGCCTCTTAGACCCAAAGCTGGGTTTAAAGTCTGGGTCAAACAGCTTTAACCCTGGCTTTAGCAAGCTTTCCGTCCCAAGAGCGAGGGCAGTTTGCTGTGCAGGTGCCTGCTCTTTGTCCCAAGTGCTTCACCCCAAAACTGGCCTTGCACTCTGGGGCAGGCAGGAGAGGAGCTTAGCCTTAAGCCTGGCTTAAGGCTGTTTGCACACAGCAGAGGATGCCCGTGCAGTCCAGCCAGGAGCATCCCTGGGGAGCAAAGCCTGGTGCCGCGGCTATGCTGTACAGATGTGATGTGCAGATGTTCCCAGGGGTGTCGGGAGAGACAATACTGAAGAAAATTGCAAAGTGGCATTTTGGCAGGGGTGCGGAGTCACTTAGGGGGCATGCGGAGGGAAATTTGACAACCTTTCCCATTCACCGCTCCGAGTGCTCCACAGATCAAAGCCGGGGAGACAATAATGCATTTGGAACTAAGAACATTAATTTGTATCCAGAGCATTTTAATAAATAATTTTTAAAAAATCAAGCTAAGCCCTGTCAGCTCAAGCCAATTCCATTTAATATCCAGCCCTTCGACTGACAGATTTTTAACACCATAATTAGCATGTGTGGCTCTTAAAAGCCTTCGCCGGTAGCTCAGACCTCCTTTGCATTACAGCATCCTCTCTCCCCTCCTCCCGGCCCCCTTTTTTCAATATTGTTATTCCATTTGTAGTTGTTTATTGTGCCTGCTGAGACAGATTAAAGCCAGGAAGGAGCCTGAGAGTTGTTCTTGGGGCGGCGCGGAGCTAAACACGGCGGAGCCGACAGATGCGAAACCCAGAGCCTTGCTCTTACAACCATGTGTCTGTAGAGTGGAGGTGGTTTCTGAAGCGTTTCATTGCTGCTTCATTGGGATGTTTTTATTCAATTTGGGGTTTTTTCTTATGGGTTGTGGGTTTTTTTGGGTTTGTTTTGTGGTGGCGTTTGGTTTGTTTTTTGGGGGGGAAGGTGAAGAGGGAGGAGCGCGAAGGGTTTATTTTTGCTTATTGAAAGGCGATGTTCTTGTATAACCACACACAACTGAGAGCTGGGGCTTAGAAGGAAAATAAGAGAGGTTATGAAATACTCGGTTCATATTGTAAGGTTTTGCAGCGCCGAGAAATATCCCCGCGTGTTATTGCGTAGAACAAAGCTTTGCGTCCTCCATCCGAGGATGAAAGCAGGTCCAGCAGAAGGCAAATGCAGCACAGTCTTCTTATTTTCTCTTCTAAGTCTTTAAGTGGGATGTAAATTGTATATACTGCTGGCGTGCTCAGATCTGAGCCTCCTTCCTTGAGCAAAAAATTGCCGGTGAGCGGCGACGACGTTTGCCAGTTCCCATTTGTGCGCCTGATCTGATAGGCAGAAGGAGCACGATTTTGTTTTCCTAAGCCACCCGAGTGTGAGCGAGGGGGAACCAGACCTTATCCAGAGAAAACAGAGACGCCAAATGCTTTCTTGGAGTGATTTTGTTCCACTTCACTGTTGGCTAAGGCTGGGCCCAGAGCAAAATCCCAGCTCTGAGAGCAAGCCTGAAAGCTGAACCCGCTCCCAGCTTGCGGCTGCTGCTTATCTCGGCCGCGATAGGAATCAAACCTGGAGACGTGCGTCTCTCCTGTCACAGCCCCTGACCTTTGGAGCGTAATTGCAGAGGTGTAAGTCTCGGGGGCACCCGTCCATCTCAAAAATCTGCGAGCATTTCTGTGCTGGAAGAATAACGCTTAATGCTTCGCAGCGAGCGCTGCATAACTAACCATCTTGCCAAGTACCTGCGAGCTAGGCAGGCGTTATCCTTTCCGTTTTGCCAGAGGATGAAAATCCATCAAGGTGCCTGGCTTTCACAGAATCACAGAATCGACTGGGTTGGAAAAGACCTCAGAGATCATCGAGTCCAACCCTCGGTCCAACTCTAGTCTGTTTACTAGATCACGGCACTAAGTGCCATGTCCAACCTCACTTTAAAAACCTCCAGGGACGGCGAGTCCAGCACCTCCCTGGGCAGCCATTCCAATGCCTGACCACTCTCTCTGTAAAGAATTTCTTCCTAATATCCAGCCTAAATTTCCCCTGGCAGAGTTGAAGCCCATGGCCCCTTGTCCTATTGCTGATGCCTGGGAGAAGAGCCCAATCCCCACCTGGCTATAACTGCCTTTCAGATAGTCAGGTCACTTTCAGGTCACCTCTAAGCCTCCTCTTCTCCAGACTAAACAACCCCAGCTCTCTCAGCCGCTCCCCATAGGTCTTATGTTCAAGTCCCTTCACCAGTCGTGTTTCAAGCAAAGCCACACCAAGCCCTCTCTTGCCATTCGAGACACGCTTGTGCAGACCTGCATGATGTGCGTGGGGATGGTGTTGAGGATTCAGGATGCTCAGATGTGAGGACCACATGGTCGGGGATGCTCAGGCTCCCAAAAACCCTGTTAGGCGCCCAGTCCTTCCAGGTACAGGTGCATTAAAGCACCGGCTTCTCGCCGCTCCTAAGCACAGCGGAGACAACCCCGGCTGCAAAGACCTGCAGCCCATCACTTCTGCAATGCAAATTTGCAGAAAACCAGAGCAAAACACTTGCTCCCACTCATTATTCCTACCTCGATGGCAGATGCTTTGCAGGGGGACGCTGCCTGGCCACGGTCACCCACCCCAACGTACCGCAGCATCCCTGCCAGCTGATGGCTTTGACAGGATGATGGGTTTTGGCATCTTCCCTTCGCCAGCTCGGAGCTGGCTCCACAGGGGCTTGCAATAAAGTTTAGGGCTTGTGCTTGGCTTATCATTGGCACTTTTTGCTTCTTCTCACTGCTCCGGCGGTATTTCTTGTCTCTGGCTCATGGCTGGTTTGCAGCTGCAGCATGTAACCTTCACCCTGATGGGGATAATTATCCCATGAGCCCCAGAAGTTGGTGGAGAGTTAAAGCCGCGCCGCAATTTGCTTGCAGAGCCAGGCTGAAATCCTGCCCTCCTCTCTCTGCTCGTCATGCTGAAAGGTTGCGTTTAGTTGCCGGGTTTGGTGCTTGCTTTGCAGGAGGCAGCTGCGGTTCCTCATAGGCCTTTGTTTTCAGATTGCGTTTTCGGAGATAAATACTAAAACCCACCCAGGAACGATGGGTGAGCTCGGCTTTGTAAAGCCTGGCTTCTCTTTCTTTCTGGATTCCCTGCAAAATGTCAAGCGCTCTTTCCCTGTGTCCTAAGTGCACCCACTTGCCCAGATTCCTGGTATTTTGGGGAGTAAATCCATTTATTCCCTTAGGCTGAGAAAAGGCTGGATGCCTGTTTCTCACTGTTGGCTCAGTGCTGGTCTGGAGCCCTTGGAAAACTGGACTCTTAGAGGAGTTATCTGCAATTGCAGATTGCCAAAACATGGTGATTTTTGACGCCGTAACCCAACAACTAGTTGTGAAAGTTGAGCAGGACAAGGCAAGTTCAGGCTGCTTTGTAATGTCAAGGTGAGCAAGGTGATGGCATTTAGGCTGGAGATATCCGGGACTCGGGATCTGGGATTAGTGTCAGCTCTCATGTGGCAAGCTAAATTAGGAATGCAGAGCCTGTCTCTGTTTATGATACGGGGTTGTTAGGCGCTTCAGGTACTGTCATTCTTATTTAAGGATATATTTAAGGATTAACAGTAAGAAGTCCAGCATTAGTGGGAGAGAAATGAATGTTAGCGAGCTTAGGCTTGGAGGGCTTATTTTTGATCATCATCATGTGAGCTGCTTTAAGAGAGATGAGCTCCAAGATGAGGGGGGGAGATTCTTGTATTTTTGAAGGAAAAGAAAACCTTTTGCAAGTTTAAATAGAGATCAGAACTTAGCAACAATGACAGCTGCATGAGTAAAGCCGCGTAACTCCCCGGAGCCGGTGCCTTTGCCAGGCTGAGGATCTGGCTCACAACATCCAGCCTATTTTTAGCCTCTTTTGCTTCTTTTTTTCTTCTTGCAGAATATGCACAATCAAACAATGTCCACAGATTTCTTTGTTCTTTGAAATCATTCAGTGATTTTAATTGGCAACCTTTCTGTTTCGCCTTGATCGCAGTTGACTTGCAAGTAGGTTACATTTATTTTGTGCTGTCTCGGAGAAGTTCTCCTAGTGCTGCTCCTTTCTTCTGAGTTCGGGCATGAAGGTTTTCTTGCTGCCAAACCTTTTCTTACACGTAAACTCCACGTTTCGCTTTGATATCTGCTGCCCACAAGCCCTGGCACCGGTGAAAAGCTGTTGAAGATTCACAGCTCTTCACATCCCAGGATTAGAAAGGCTCCTCTTAGAAACAGGAGCAGAAACGTGGTATTTTTGTGCGATGATGTTAGTTGGTTCTGATGGCTGAGGGGCAGAAACGGGGATGTCTCACCCTCCTTTCACCTCTGGTTTAAGGAGTAGCTTAACATGTGCATCCTGCTCTCTTGCCTTTGAAGTCTTCACAATTCTTTGTCTGTTTGAATTTATTTTTTTCTTTAGTATTATTTTAAACTATTGGAATGATCAGGTCTGGCTTGTCCTTCGGGGTGAGTTTGGGTGTGTTGTGGGGTGTGTTTCAGCCCCTCTTTTGCAAAACCCTTGCTGGTTGCTGGACTGGGGACCCCGCGACTGTGATCCAGCACTCCTGGGGTGGCAGAGAACAGGGTGACAGGGGACAGGAGCCAAAAAGGTGACAAATTCTGTGTTAAGAGCCGGCGCCAGAGCTCACAACCAACCGGGTGGATGTGGCCGCTGCTCAGCCAAGCTGGACAACTACTCTCTATTACTTCTGTGCCTCCTGAAGCTGAAACAATTGCTATTATCCCACATCATATTGCATGACCTACATTTTTACTTGAAAGCCTCCAGCTAATAATTAGTTTGAATTTTGATGCATAAATAAACACATTCATATTCTAGTTTTTCAAACGGGAAGAGAGCAAGTCCCTCGATAGATGAAATCCCTGCTGGTCTCTACTTTTCCTCTTTTACCTCCAACTTTCGGGCTGGGCAGGGAGGAAGGAGCAGTGAAGGAGGAAGGTTTGGATGTAATGAGACCACTGGGCATTTTCCCTGGAAAACTGCAGGAGCCTCAGTGCTCGGGAGGTTCGGGCCATCTGGATAAAGAGGGTCGAGCTCCGCGTTGGCAGCGATGATGCGGAGCAGCTTGGTCTGGCCGGAGGAGCCGCGGGAGCAGCAGATCGGTGCACAAAACCCCGAGCAGAAGGCAAAACAAGAGAAAATAATTACAGAAAACCCAAACCCTACTCTTCTGCTTGGTCAAAAATCCCCTTTCATACCTACGTGTAGAGTTTGGCACGGCGTGGGCACTTGTCATTCCGCACCGAGCTGATGACGTGCGTAAGACAATCTCTTTGCCTTTGTTATTGCCTTTATGGCCAAAAAACCCAAATATCTAGGCAAACCTAATAGGGATGAGACCAATGGAGTTCTGTGGAAATCGGTGTGAAATCCTATAGAACAGGGTGGACAGTGAGGCATCCTTGGTGGGATTCCACAGGCGAGTTTCCTTTCTCCGGTGGCTTGGGTAGCGCTCGCCCATAAGGTGTTATCCCAAGTAATACCACTTCAGGTGCTATTTTTATTCAGGAAAATGTCAAATCCTTTCTCGGGACTTAGTGACTTGTTGTCTTGGTAATTTCTTGCAGAAACCAGGTCTATAAAAATCCCCTGTTTTCTTGGCACTGGGCTTTTCTTGTCTATTTTGGATGTAAATAATTTTTAGAATTGGAAAATAAGTAAGTGAGAGCCACTTTAATAAGACACGAGCGGTGTAGTTTTTCCCCCAGAATGGATATTGTGGAGCTCTTCAAGGCACAGATCTAAGTGGGGATGTAGCCATGTATACTTACATTTATGATACTGACCCAGTGTCCTTTGAATAAGAGTCTTTTTATGCTGAGATCATATCTGGCCTCATTCTTTCCTCATGTGCTGTTTCCTAATGTGAAGCCCAGCTCTGGGAGCTGGAAATCCAGATGTTCATTTTGAAATGAGGGTGGTGATGGGGGGGGGAACTTAAAACCTACACTGCTTTTTAATTTTTCCTTGAATTTTCCAGCGAAGTGGACAGCTTTAGCAACAAATAATCACTTTGGGAATAGCTCATTTCCAAACCTGAGCCATTGCAAGTGGTTTGCAAATGAAAAGGTGGGTGGATCTACCTTGTTCTGGTGGGTTTGGCAGCTCCAGGACATCGTGGTGGTGGCTTTTGGTGGTGATGGAGAGGAAGAACAGAGCCGTGACATCTTCTTGGTGTTGACATCAGCGTCTGTGTGTTGGGTCTCCACGCAAGGTGCAAGAGCAGCAGGTGCTCTGCGGAAAGGCAGGACCCATTTTGGGGTGTGTTTTTGCCATAATCCAATCTTCCAGGTTCTAATTAATTTTCAGCAGGGTGCAGGACCCGTACTGGTCCTTCCTGGGAGAGAAAAGGTGATGAGCAGCATCTCTCCGATCTCAACAAGATCCCCAGAGTCCAAAAGGAGCAAAGCTCGGGCACGAAAGCCAGAGCCGCCCTAATAAAACATTTACCGAGGTTTGGAGACCTCTTTGCTCTGACACGGTGCATACATATTAAATGATCAAAGTTTCCATGCCTCGGGAAGAGCCGGCTGCTAATCTAATGCGACCCTTGGGCTTTGCTCACCATCGACTCTACAGGAAAGCAAACGGCGGCTCTGTTTTCTGATTTTAAAGTATTTCCGAGCTACGCTGGGTGGTGGGTCACAGTTTGGGAGGCGTTAGGACCTGGCCTCTGAAAGGCTTTGACATGGAAGGGCTTGGAAAGGCACATTAGGGGTTGAGGATGGGTCGGTCTCCATCTCGCAAGCCCAACTGTCCCATCATCTGCTTTTGCAGAGCAAACGCTTCACCTCCAGATTCTCACCATTCCACTTCATTGCAGCATCTTTTCTGCTTCTCGAGCATCTCCTGTGTCTTTCATGTAATTCCTTAACTAGTTTCCATTTTCCGGCGGTCTCTTTTCTTTTAAGGTACTTGAATCTGTTTGATCAGCAACAAATTTCTCTTTCTGTTCCTCTGATAAAGAATCAAATCTGGGTACTTTTTGAAGGCTTCCTCCCCACCTCCCTTTCTCTTTCACCTTCTGCACTCGGTGGAGAATCAGCTCTTTTCGAGGAAAACAGAATAATTAAAAATCAGAGTTCAAAGTATGACATCTCTTATAAAGGGAAAGAAAAATCTCCTCTTGTCTTTATGGCTGTTTGTTGGAAAGCTTGTGCTTCTGAGCTGCTCATCCAAATGCCTTTTGCCCAATGTGTCTCTGCTGGTCGCCAGCGCTCGGTGGGTGGTACGAAGAGGGAGATGGTTTGCAGATGATGGAGGGTGGGTTTGCACCTAAAGTCTTTGGGGCTGGTTGTCTCCCCGTGAATCTCTCCCGTGCTCTGTCTACCTCTGGATTAATTACAGTACAATGCAATATACCTTTCTGTGGCATCTGCACAAGTGTCTCGGGGCCCTTCGCAATCTGAAAAAAATCTAATTAAGGTGCAGATTCCAACACAAATGCTTATCGCCGGGATGCGTACGGCGAGACGGCTCAACCAGGAGCTGAATCCGCATTCTGCTGGCGTTATTAATTACTCCAAGCTTGGTGTCCGGGACAGCAATCGATACCGTGGGCTTGACTAGATAAGAAGCTTTAAGTGAGCGTGTGGGAGAAGATAACCATCAGCTAGAAACCTGGTGGAGGCTATTCTTGGCCTGGGAGGAGGAGGAGTCGCTTTGCAGAGACGTGTGCAATAGCAGCACATGTTTACCAGCCACTTTGACGCTGGAAGGTTATTTACTCGATGGTGAAAGGCGTCAGCAATATTACATTTTGGCCTGGGGTAGCTCCTGTCTTGGGGGCGCAGGCTGGCGATGGGCGCAGCATCGTTCCGCAAAACTTACTTGGCTTATTTTAGTTGGTCTCACAAGTGGTACCAGCTGTTGGGAACGCTGGGAAGGGAGGGAGGGAGCAGCACAAGTGCGCCGAAAAGCGTAAATAACCGGGGGAAAAGGGAAAGGGAATGTGAAGTGGCCCTTTAAATATGAGCCTCCAGAGCCCGGAGCCCAACTAGCGTTCCCTCAAGTATTCAAATGAGATTGCAGCATCAGATTGGTATGCATTAGGCTGGTCTCAATGAAAATTAACATGTAATTGCTTCAAATGAAGTAAGTGAGGAGGTAATCTGTTCTTAAATTGGATTCGCAGGATTTTGTGGTACCATAATGCAGCTGTGAAATGAAATATATTTTAAGGATGATGTCCTCAAGGGGAGAGGGGAGGGAAGGGGGGGTCTGTGCTGGGAAGGGTCCTTTCCCTCCCTCCTTTGCTTGTTTTCAGTCTCATTAGTGCCATTTTATAAATGGAGAGAGGGTATTGGTGCATGGCTGGAGAAGGTCCCGTTGCTTTTGGCTCTGTTGTGTTTCCATCCTTGACGTCCCTTCTGTCCATCCTCGCCCCTTACTTGGTTCCCAACATCCCTTGTGTCACCAGCATCCCCTCCAGCACCTTCTCTCATAGACACATCCCATCCCGTCATGATGGGAGGTCACGAGACAAGGTTGTTCACGTTATGGTCATGTGGCAAATGACCTTCTGGTGATGATCTGGCTGTGTGGTGGGTTTGGAGTGTCTGTAAGAAGGTTCTTGCTGGAGAGATTGTTTCTATGAGGAGATAGATGTCTGAGCAATAGGCACAGGTTAGTTTCTTGTCTTGGTCTTTGTGACCTTGCTTCTTCTGCCGAAAGGGAAGGTCCTCTCCCCATCACCTGGTGGCATTGCAACGCTTGGGGACTCATCCTGCTCCTCCCATGCAGGCTTGTATTGCCTGGACCACCTCTCAGTCTTTATTTTAAGGGTTTTCTCATCGTCCTCTTTCTGTCCATCTGCCAGCAGGAGCGATATGAGCTGGGGTGTTGCGGTGAAGTTGCAATTAGGAGCGTGAGCGAGAACAGGTGTAGGGAAGTGATGCGATAACCTGCGTTTATTCTCAGTATGTAGATAGCGTGTAGCAGAATAGATTTGCTACAGGTAAACCTGGTTGGGCAGCTACAGGCAGTACCAGTGTGAATTCCCCCCATCTCCCCATTGCAGCCATGTTGGGCTACTGGAGAGCTCTGCCAGCGTTCTAAAAACCCGATACCCCATCTCCTGCTCTTCCCTGGGTTCATTTCCCTGTGTTGTCCCCATCCCTGTTTGCAGCACTTCTTGCTCCCTTGTGCCCTTTATTCCTCCTGTCCTGCTCCCTCTTGACCCACAGCATCATTTAGCATCCCGCTCCTGCTCCCTCCCCTCCGCAGTCCTGGCAGAGAGCCCTCACCCCTTGCCGCTTCGTTTTGTGCCTCAACTTCTGAGGAAAAGCCACTTTAGTGATAATTTCCCACTTGTAATAAGTTAAGTGCATCGCTTCCTCGCGAATACATTTTCAGTGCAGTCAAGCCCAGCGGTCCCTTGCCTGTGTGCGGAGTTAAACGCGCTCCTTTGCAGGCCGTCGGGGTAGATGGCATCGCTTTATTCCTGGGCCATTAGTGTCAATTGTGCAAAGCAGAACTGAGATTTATTTGGGATGGGGGGCACAGCTCGTGTTTGAGCTGGGATTCAGCCTGGAGGAACATCCACACTGGGCTGGAGGAGGAGTGGGGGATGCTGAGAAGGATGGAGAGTTGGGGTGTCTTGAATGGCTCAATCTGGGGGCTTGCAGGTGGCAAAGGAGCATTTTATTAGAGAACAGGTTATAGCAGGGAGAGATCTCAGAATGGACAACCCTTTAGGAGGCAGCTCTGGAAGAGCGCTGGGCAAGGGGTGACTTTCACCCAGGGCTGTTTCCCTGCTGGCATCCAGGAGCCCCCAGAGCCATTTTTGGGGTGAAAAAGGAGAAAACCAGGAGGAACACAGCATCCCTCGAGCTCCGCGCAGCGTCCCGGCGGGGTGGCATTTCATTAGTAAACTGGCCACATCCCCGCACAGCTGTTGACGGGCAGTTGGGTGCCGGCGTCACCCCCTTTTTCCCGGGGACATTAGCGCTTTTGGAGGGCGCCCAAGCAGATGGGCCAGCAGCAACATGCCACGGGGTGGGAACCCACGTTGGGGACGTGTTCCCTCACCGTGCGGCCTGGGAGCCACTGCCCTCATTGGTGTTTTGTGGCACGCTCCGAGATGCCGGGCTGGTAGATGCTATAGATGTGCAGAGAGCCCCCGTTGTTAGCAGAGACAATAGGAGGATAAATAGAAAGGCTGGATGAGGCGAGCAGGGGACTTGGAAAGGTGCTGGCGTGCTGCTGCATTGCAGAGAGAGAGAGACTTTTCCAGACAAGCTGTCCCTGCAGCATCGCAACCTGCCTGCTTTGCACCAGTCCTGGCTGTCAGGGGTGCTGATGGGGGATTTCCCAGGACCACAGGGGTGTTGGGCACTTGTAGAGATGCTCGTTCATCTCCTGACTCCCCCGTACCTGCTTTGCGCGAGGTCGGCAAGCTGCAAAGTGGGAGCTCTGGCTCTTTTTGCAGCCCTTCCTTCCTCCCCAGGCCGGTTTCTGTGGTATTTGCCAATAAGCTCATCTAAGGCATCATACTGGGAGTTGTTTGCAGCTCTGCAAATCCCGGGCAATGAACCAAGGTGGATATTTTCGAGCCCGGGATATTATTATTAATGTAATTAGTGCGAATCATTTGCATGTATAAACTTTCAATTGCAGAGATCAGGTGCTTTACAAACATGTGTTATCTCACCCTTCCCAGCAAGGAGGTGCCAGAATCTTTAAAGCCTTGCAGAGGGCAGAAATGAAGGGCAGGGATTTGCAGGGTTTTGCTGCAGCTTGCAGCGTGAAGCCATTGGGAAAGGCAGGACCTCCCAATCCAGAGCCCCAACTCCTCCTGCAAGAACTGAGATGAAACTCCGAGCAGGGAAGAGAAGCCGGGGGGCAAGAAGCACAAAAGAATTTCTATTTTCCACTTCTGAGCGCTGCTTTTGACCAGCTCAGCATGATTTTTGAAGAGGCTCCGGGGCAGCAGCTGATCTAAGGGCACCTCCTCGCCCCCGCAGCCTTTGGAGATGCTCCGGCTGCTGCTGCGGGGGGACAGGAGATAGATTCCAGCCCCAGCGGGGTCCCCCCTTTGCTGCCCGACCCCGCTGCCGAGTTAATCATTGGGTTGGCTCCTACCTGGGCAGGCAGCAGGTTCCCCATGCAGGGAAGCGGCTTTTTGCCCCCGTGCTGTGAAAAAGCCCTCGGGGCCACGTCTTTGGTGGTGTCACATCAGTGGGAGCTCAAGGGTGCCCTTCGGCTTATTTTAGAGCTGAGAGTTAGGACGATCGGGATGGAGCGGAGGGGGAAGCGCGACGTTCGCCACACGTGTGTCACATGCACACAAAACCTGGGAAAAAAGCTTTTTCTGTCGTTTTAGCATGTAGGGTAGCGCTGCGTGTCAGTGCGGATGCGAGCATACGGCGCCGCAGCGAGCGTACGCAGTCTATATGTGCGCGGAAAGCGAGCAGATGCTGTAAATCCTGCCGAAGAAGGGCTGGACTGGTGGAAATTGCTGGTGCGTGAATTAACCCAATACAGCAAAGGAGAGGGAAACCAGGCTGGGCTGTAGCAGTGAAGGTTTTGGCTTAATATTTTTTAGTAAAAAGCCTTCCAGACCGCTTTTTCTATGATAACAATGGCATCATGGGCAACACATGCCCCCAGGAGCAGGGGAAAATCCAACCCTGCGTGTCCCTTTGCTCAGGAATTAACAGCCAAACTCCTGTTGCATGAACTTCATAGGAAAGTCTATGAGAGTGATGGGACTGTGCCTGAACGGGATTGAGTTGTTCACAGCCCAGCCTTTAATTAATCCTAATAAATAACAATAAAACGCGATAATCACAGAAATAAATCTGAGCTGCACAGCTCCAGCCTCCGGCGAGGGTCTGGTTTGGTTGATCATTTATAGCCTGGCTGATGGTGCGGAGGCTGGAAGGTGCTGCCTGGGATGGGAGATGCTGAGGACAAAACAGGGGTTTTCTAGGGTAAGATGCGGTAAAAATTAGGTGGTAGTAGAAGAAGTGAGCCTGGGGATGCTCAGCTTGGTCACAGCCCCAATTTGGGCCACCAAATTTGCTGGGTTGAGCCAAGCGTAGCCCTGTCCCCACCTCCCCGTGATGGAGCTTGTGCCCTGATAATTGCAACGAAAGCGACAGTCAGGTTGATAATTTCACAGAGCTCTTTTCAGTTCTAATTAACATTATTCATTTCTTGTGTGTCCTGCTGCGTTGAGGCAATCTGTGCTCTCCAGCCCAGCCCTCTGCAACACCGGTGATCTGCATAAGAGGCAACAAAAAAAAAAAGAAGTGTTGCGTGCCAATTACTACACTTCAATAATTAAAAACCTCCTTCCCCCCTGCTGCCGGGCCACCTCCTCTCCTGTCATGTTTTGTGTGCAAACTCGTGAAAGCAAAGAGAGAATTTTGGGAAGGAATGTCATTGCTGGCGTGTGCCTTCTGTGTTCACGCCAAAAATTCAGGAAGGTACCAGACGCTCGGCTTTGAGACCCTTGCTGCTTATTTATTCCTGAGATTTGATTGCGGGGGCTGCGGTTTGGTCGTGCCCAGGGAGAGCGGGACAAGGGCACGAGCAGGCAGGTTGGGATGAGTATGGAAGATGTAAAGATGCACGCAGGCGGCTTTTGCCTTTGGTTGGTGTATCAGCTATTCAAATGCCCAAACTGCAGTGCTCGTGGTGGTGTTGAGGTGCCCCCAGCAGGGAGCGGAGGGTCTGGTGCAGCGTGAGGAGCTGCATCTCTCTGCAAACAGCACTGCCCACCCTGGGATGGTGCAGCAGTGGTGAGCGAGCAGCTCTTCCACCTCCGGGAGCAGAAACCCCAAGGCTTGGGGCTCAGATGCAGACAGGCAGGGAGCAGCAGCATCCCCTCCTCACGCTGACAAGCAGCCGTTTTTCATCTCCCTGGATGAGCAGGACTTGCTTTCCGAGTAGGAACATAACAAGGATTAAGGATCTTGAGTGAGAAAATTACCTCATCTGCGCTTCGTTATTTTTTACATTGTCTTTTTGGAGGCAAAGCGCTGTTTTCCATCACCTTGGGGACCTGTCTCTCCCCTCCCTCCCTGGCACATCGCAATGAAAGATGGTGGGGGCATCTCGGGGGGTAAGAAGGACGATGCTGAAGGCTCAGGGGTGGCTTTGCTCTCCACCTGTGTTCAGAGCCTGGTTTCCTGACCGAAGCCAAAGTTTTTCCACTGGGCTGCTTGCGTGGGGGAAAGCAGAACATCCCATCCCCGCGCCGGGCTGCTGGAGGAGGGAACGGGAGCAGATGGAGGGGCTGGAAAAGCCGTGGCCACCAGGACCCCGACCGGTGCTTGTGTGAGGGTTTAACACAGGGGAGATGGAAGGAGCTCGGGTAGGAGCATGACCTGCCATCCCCTAAATAGCACATCGTATCCAAAAGGCAAAGAGCGTCTTTCCCGGGAGCTGTTTTTGCACTTTATTACATATATATATATATATATATATATATATATATATATATATAAAAGCTTGGGAGCTTATAGAGGTAGGGAAGAAAATAAAATAACAACTTGAAGCTTTCCGATCCCAGGAACAGAGAAGCGTGTCTATGCGATAAGAAGAGATTGTGACCGGGTGCTGTGAAGGGCGAAAGCACTTATTTCACTGTTGCCTCATGCGTTACCTGAACCCCGCTGCTTTTCAAAAGCACTTAAATGCCCATGTGATAGATGGAATGCTTGGATTACACACTGTCTGGCTCCATTATTATCCAGGGATCTCCAAGCTGATGCATTTCACAAAAAAAAAACCTGGCATGGAAGAGAGAGGAAATCTATATTTTTGGTTCAGCCTGCTTATAGGTCCTTAGCAATAATCTCCGTGGAAGGGGCCAGTCCAGGAAATTCAAGCCATATCTGGGTTTTCTTTGCCCCATCGTTTTTGGTAATACGGTTTTGGAGGGTGGACACCCCCTGTGTTTGTGCAGACGTGCTGCTCGCTGCAACCGCAGGAGCATATTTCATGGCATTGCGCCAAATATCCACCTGCAATTTCAGTTGAGCTCCAGAGTACAATATCCCAAACCTATCCTTTGGGAAGGAATCTCAAGTTTTGTTCAACTTGAAGCAACTAAACTCTCGGTTTTAGCTCAAGTTGTAATGCAGCTGAGAGCAAGAGCCGGGTTCTTGGTGTTCAGCCCAGACTGAATCTATTGCTTTTTTTAATGTAGATAATAAAAGTGTGCTCACATTTAATTTATTATTATCGTAATATCATTACGGAACAGCAGTAAAATTGTTTAATTTATCGGATGTTTTTCACACCAGAGAGGGAGGATGGTGCGGTAACTTGGGTGCTTGCCTAGCAAATCACAGCACCCATCTTGCCTTAGACAAGTCACCCCATGGGGATCCACCATCCCTAACCTCCAAATGCTGTGTTTTGAGGCTGAGTGGGTTATCAAGGCTTTTTCTCTAATCCCTGTGGCCAAAGAGATACCTCCAAAAAGATTCTAGATGAGACAAGACAGCTTGTCCCCAGATGGGTGCCTGTGTCTTTGCTGGCATCAGTAGTGGACACAGTGGATAAGTCTGCATCCCACAGATACATCCATCCTTGGCGTTAACTCCCCTGCCACCACAGTCTGGCACGTGTAGCCCATTAAACCCCTTGCATTCATTGATGTTACCGTGCGAGACCTCCCAGAGGCTGCCCTGCTCTTTTTTTAGCTGCTTCCAAAGTTAATTTGCATCCCAGCCACTGCACAAGTAATGGAGTAGATTGGGGAGAATATGAACGGTGGATCTGAGGCCGTGAATGCTTTTATTGCAGGGACATTATCCTCCATCACCGGCATCCAGCAAAGTGCAGCCAAGTCCTAACAGCTCTGTAATCCTTTGGTGGGAGCAAGACTGACCCCTGCTAATGCCGACAGGAAAATTATCCCCTTCAGGAGCAAAGTCTTTTCTAGTTTTGCGCCGTGCTGTCTTCTGGGGAGGGCTCAGTTCCCTAATGAGGCTGGAAATAGAAGATCTCTGCCTCCCAAATGTCACTTGATGGGTGAAATGCTTGGCTGGGATGAGTGAGGGAGAAGCAACAATGCAGATGACGGGTAGGGAAGGAAGAGCTGACAGAAGGGACAAATGGTCGGAAGCTCAAGGTTTCTCTTTAGGGGTGTGTTAGAGCCGGCTTTCTCCCGAGATCAACTTTCCTCGCTCCCTTGTGAAGCAGAGTGAGCTGCTTTCCCAGCTTTGCGTTTCTTTGTCTGACTGCAGGGTTATGAAGGTGTATGGAGAGAATGACAAGCGATGGGTTTGGGCAAGAGGCAGCAACCTCCATCCCCCCAAAAAATTGTGGTTTGGACTCAGGATGGTGATCTTTGCTCGGCTCTGATTGTCTCTGATTTTGCAAAGGATGAATGGGAGGGGTGAAACGTCCTTTGGTGGCTGGTGCTGGGTGGCTCTGACCTCTCTACGTCTGAACTCACAGTGAAGCTCTGGGGCAAATCCCTGGAGCCAGCAGTTTAGATGGATGTCGGTGCCCTGAGCACTGAAAGCACTTGGTCTCTGAAACCGGCAGCAAAGCTAAAACCAGTGCCAAGAGGAGCAGGAGGGGCTGGGGAAGGGAGGACACTGTTCTGATGGGTCACCTCTCTGCTTCTCCCCAGGTGCTCCGTGGATAACCGAGTCACCCGGGTGGCCTGGCTGAACCGCAGCAGCATCCTCTATGCCGGCAATGACAAGTGGTGCTTGGACCCTCGGGTGGTGCTCTTGGCCAACACCAAGACCCAGTACAGCATCCAGATCCAAGACGTGGATGTGTATGATGAAGGCCCCTACACCTGCTCCGTGCAGACAGACAATCACCCCAAGACATCGCGTGTCCATCTCATCGTGCAAGGTAAGAAGGAAGGGGATTTGTGGAGGGGTTGGGCGTGGGGCTTTGATTTCTGTTCATGCCTTTTGCTAAGGTGTCTTCTTCTCCCATTGTTCCTATGTTGAGCTGTGTATATGTTAGACAACTTGGTGCAAATGTAGAGGGTTATCAACAGGCTTGGAGAGTCCAAATGAAGTTGGGCAGCGCCCAGACATTTGCAGTCGCATTTATCCAGATTTCCTGGAGTAGTCACGGGGCTCTGAATCAGGCAGCTCCACCTCTCGAAGTAGTCACTGGCAAACCCACGTCGCTGTTTGTTGTTGTTGTTGCTCCTGTATTTTGATGGGATTATTTTGTTTTCCATGCTGGAGGCAATGCTTGAAGTAAAACTTGTGTTGGATAGAAAAGAGAGAGCTGGCAGATTTGTGTACTTTGCGGGGGTGTGTGTATGCCTAGCAACAATATGTGTTTGTGTGTTGAAACTCTGTCCCCCTGCGAGGAGGAAGAGGAGGAGGGAGGCTGGCATGGGGCGGTGGAGTGGGTGCATAGTTTTCAGTAAGATCTCAAGAGCTCCTGGGCTTTCAAGAGGGGATGTACAAGCATGACCAGATGTATATCCATCTGCTTGACCACCACAAGCGTGACCAGATGTGATGGTGGAGCAGATGGACGTCCACGCAAGATAACTCCTGTGTCCTTGCTGTGGGACGCGATGGGGACGTGTGCTGGGCAAGGGGGAGCCTGCGTGGTGGGACATAGGGGACCCACCGTGCTCTAAGGGAGGCAGCCTCGGGGAAGATTAATGGAAGATTTCTAATCCCTTCCTAGCAACCTTTTTTCCTCCTTCTCCTGTGATTTGGCCAGGAGCCCTCTTAGCATGACACACCAGCTCGAGTATTGGAATCTCGTCTCGGGCTAATTTTCGAATGCTGATGGGTGTATTGATTTGGAAACAAGCTGGGTTAAAAAGGCATTGGTCTTGTACACAGAGTCGGGTTGAGCTAATCCGCCGTCGATATGCCAGGCCTGAGCGTTATTGACAGCCTAATGAATAGTAGGGGGAAAAAAAACCCAAACCCAGGACCTTTATTTTCTCCGCTTCCTCCCCTTCTGTTTTCTCTTTCCTCTTCGAGCAATCGAGCAAACTAAACAGAGCCGGACTTTCTCCATCTCCATTAACCGCAGAGAGAAAGCGGCTGTGTCGCCAACCCAGCTCCTTGCTGTTTATCTTGCAATCTGTTATTACCTGCCTGAGTTTCTTAAGCCAAAGTCGATCACCCGCAAGTTCTGAAGTCACTATCAGGCACCGGTGCGGTGCAGGACAATTTCTGTCTCTTCTCTTCTGATTCCCGTTTCCTGACCTAAATTTTCCGTATCACCAACATCCAGGTTCATCCCTCCTGTGTCTTGCTGTATCATTAGGAAGAGATGTTTGGGTACTGGAGGAAAATACCGTGTCTTAACTCCTTGCAGCAGTACAGTTAAGTGCTGGGGGATTTAGTGATGGGCTCAGTCCTGTAACTGCTGAATATCTTTGCTGCTACCAACAAAAAATACCAGTTCTCAGGAACAGGTCCCCTAATTTTGAGAGCTATAGCTTGGCTCACCCAACCCGTCCTCAGGTGGAAGGTGACAAGAGCATCATGTGCAGGAACGTGCCAGAGCAGGACATGAAAGTGAATATCATGTCCAGTTAATGGGAAGCCTGCCTTAACGACCCTGATTTAAATTTGGCTGTCAGGATTAACTCTCCTGCCTTGGAAAATGGGCCTATTAAATACATAATCTGATCTAATCTTGTCGTAAAAGGTGTTCAGCTTGTGGGAAGCGATGCTTAGCTCTCCCTCCCAGGAAAGCAGGGTGTCCCGGCGCTGGGTTTTGGGGATGTGCCGAGTTAAGCACATGGTAGGAAAGGAGAAGAAGTGATGAGAGGAGATGGGAAAGGAAATCTCCCCTTTAAAACAAACCCTCACCCCATGCCATGCATCCCTCCTTCCCTTCCCAAATTTGAAGAAAGAAATGGCCAAGGGTGGAGGGAGCGAGGAGCTGAGGGATTCTGGTGTCCAGCAAGTGGTGCTGTGCAGGAAAAGAGCAAAAATCAGGAGAATAAGAGTGGGAGAAGGAGCTTGTTTTAGTGTGTGAGGGTTGGGGATGGTCTCCCTAAGAAATCAGCTAGAATCCTCCAGGAACCGAGGATGTCCATGCTGCAGCGAGGGAAGAGCTGCTCATTTATTTCAAGGTTGGCTGTATTGATGGCTGAGATCCCAAAATAGGTGGGGAGAAGGCACCTCAAGAGCTAATTTAGCCTGCCCCGCTGCAACGAGGCACGGGCATTGCTGGCAAACACGTGTGCAAGCTATTCTTGAAAATCTTTAACAAAGCAGGTTCTTCAGGCTCCTTGGACAATCTATTCTACCGCTTCGCTGGCTTTATAATTAGAAAACGTATAGTTAATATCTAACTTAAACCTTCTTTGTTGCAAATGAAGTGGAGTTTTTCTCAGCTTATCCCCAGCGGACGTGGGGAACAATTGATCAATGTCCTCTTTGGAACAACCTTTAGCTTTTGGGAAGGTTGTTATCGTGTTGCCCCTTAGCCACTTTCTTTCTGAAATGATGCCAGCCCCGTTTCTCCCACCTTTTCTTGTCGATCAGGCTTTCAGAAACACTTGTCAGTCTTGAAATCCCGTTACAAAAGGTGATTTTGCCGATCTAGGAATAGAAAGTCGGTGCATCCTTCTGTGCTAAGGTGGGACAAATGAGCCCAGGAATGAGACAACAGACCCTTGGCATTCAGTGCTTCAAATCTCAGATCTGCTGTTCTTGGGGAAAGCTCTAAATGGGGTCAAGCCATGCCAAGTCGATGTCAGCCAACAACAGAGCTGCAAAAGGCACAAAGAGGTTCTTTGCACCTGCATCTCCTCAGGGAAGCAGCTCCCAGATGACAGCTGGACCTAAAACAAACAGCTTAGGGGAGCACCCGTGTCATCTGCAGCATCTGGAAAGTTGTCCCTGCCCTTGTTTTTCCTTAGGAACAATTGCCGTAAGACCAGACAAAACCCAGGGAAGCCCTATTTGCAATAGGCCAGCTCTGAATTTGGAGGGAGGGAGAAACTCAGGTCCCATTGACCTTCAAGGAGTGATGCTGTCCCTTCCTCTCCTGTACCCCGCTCTGCTTTCCTTAGCAAGTCCCACTGCAGCAGCATCTCCCCCATCTCCCCGCTCCGCCACTTCAGCTATTTAAGCTGTTCTTTGGGTTCCTGGGTTTAAAAAAGAGAAGGGAAGGAGGAGGACGGTGTCTGCAAAGCTCTTATTTGTATTGATAATAAGCCGCCTGCGAAACACTCCCACTGCCTTGTAAGATGCATTAAGGGAAGTTCGCCCTTATCTTGGCGCGGGAAATGGACTTGGGGAAGGAGGCAGGGTGCCTGCCGGAGTTTAATCTCACTTAGGCACGCAAATTTGCATGATAGAAAATGGTGGAATTTTAGCGCTTAGAAAGAAAGAAAGAAGTTTAAAAAAAAAATAAAATAAAATAGAAAAGCAGGCAACTGGGGGATATTAGGCTTTCTCGCTTCTTTATCAGTTTCCCTGGCCCTATCTGGCTCTTTCTGTTGTCATTGGAGCAACTAATCACCCCTCCCCTTTTGTTTGGTGTAAATGAGTTTTTTCCCACTCTTTCCCAGGCCCCAGGTTAATCTGCAAATCCCTGCCTTTGTCAGGGAGTTAATTACCTGCCCGCCGGAGTCGGGGGGCTGTCCTGGTGGCGGGGGGCACACGTGCGGTGCCGGTGGCACCTCGCCACACGCCGGGGACCGTCACCGCCAAGGTGTGCGCTGGCGAGATAAAGCCACCGGTGGGGCTGTGACGCCCGAGCCGGCTTTGTTTCAAGCGCCGAACTCTGCCCAATTAATTTTCCGTTGATGCCATAAGCCCCTTGGAGTCGTGGGAGGATAAGGATAACTTTTTTGCCGTTGCTTTTGTGCGTGGGTGGAAGGAGAGCAGTTTGCGCAGCTGGAGGAAGGATCCGTCCCCGCCGTCATCATCGCTTTAGTCCAAAGGTATCAAGGTGGCTCGCAGGGAAAACAGTAGATGGGAATGCGTTGCTTGTGCCTGGTTTTATTTTTGTTATGGAGATGTTCAGAGCCTTCCTGACCACCCACCATCTGTGAGCTTTGTGGACCCGTGGGGCTGAGCCTGTCCCCAGCCACCTCCAAAGCCACCGGTGCTGGGGTGAGGAGGGGCAGATGGGTTTCCCGTGGGCTCTTTGGTAACTTGGTGGCCATAAGGATGTGTAGATGTTGGCCGTGTATGAAGCCATGGGCTGGATTATCACGCTGGGCATCAAGATGCTTCCCAGCAGAAACCCCCTGACCCCCTTCTGCTGTGGGTTTTTTGGAGTGTCCGCACCTTTTCCCCTATGACAGCAGCTGTCCTTTCCAGAAGCAAAAGCAGGTTTAGATAATACCTTCTAAAAAATAGGCAGAGAGCTAGGGGAGCCTCCCCAGGCTGGCGGAGGGGAGGAAACCAGCGGCACGCAATCGAAATCCTCCCTCGCTTCGCCCACGCTCTCGGCTCCTTTGACTGATGTGTTCCTTCCCCGGCTCTCTTTTGTTGCTAATCGCCGTCCGTCCGTCAAAGCGTCTTTTCCTTTTGTATCCGGGCTGTTGTGGAGGACTGAAGGTCTCCCACGCGCTGTCCTAGTTGTTGGCTTTGCATCCCCGTTTTGTTCTGCCAGCTGGGAGCATCCTCTCCTCCCGCATCCAGCGGTTCTCTCCATCTCCCTCCCATCGTTTCCAGCCCTCAATTCTCCACGCGGACCCATCACCTCCTCTGTGCTCCCTCACAGTGTGACCAAGTACCGGGCAGCCTCCCCTAAGTCACTTGACCTCTTTGCAAAATCAATTTAACATCTGCAAGGCAGAGATAATAATTGTCACCTACTTCACAGGGGGGGTTGACGAGGATTAATTCGTTAATGTCGACAGAGGTCTTTGAAGATGGAACACACTATCTGAGAGCTAAACGTTATTATTAATTAGCAATTATATCATGGGACGGGAGGGGAGGGGAGGGAAGCAGAGATTCCAGATCCCATACAGGAAGCGTTTGCTCCTGGCTGCCCCAGTTACGTGCCCGTTCTGTTGGAGGAGCGAGCCAGGTCGCTGCATCCCACTGGGACATGGATGCGGCGCATCCTCCTTCCTGGAGGAGCAAAGAGCAGGAGGGATGGGGAGATGAGCAGTTCTTAAGTGAATTAATCGCTCATTACACAGAGGGAAACTTGGTCATGGAGAAGTGATGGTGAAGGGAAGGAATCCTCCGTGCCGTGATTTGAGCGGGCCGGGCACCGCCGCGTCCAGGGGAGGATGTTTGCTGTTCCAAAGGAGAAATAATATTTGGCAAGGGAACCGAGCAAGGGGAAGGAAGAACCAGTGATTCATAGGACACACAGACCGTTTTCATTCCCTTCATGTTTTTCTTCCTGTGTACCCCACCGCTGTGGCGAATTTCACTGTTTTTCTCCCCCGGTGAACCGCTATTGCTTTAATCCCGTGTGTCGCGGGGTTCCCATAAGCAGCGCCGACACGAACCCTTTGCTTTCCCCGCCGGCAGCGCGGTGCCCTAGTGCTGGGGCCATTTCCACGTCCGACACCCACGTGGCCCCGCGATTGCACCTCCCCGGCCGCAGCCGCGTGTGCTTTTGTTGGCAGCGAGGCGAGCGCAGCGCGTCTCTCTTTGCTGCTCCCCGGGAGATGCTCAAAGGTTGCCCTCCGATCACCTCTCTTTTTTAGCAAACAAGAGTGTTCTGTTCTTTGAGCCTTTCTAAGCCAGCGAGCTCCCAGCAGCCCCGTTCACCCATCCTCTCCAAAGACTTTCAGGGAGAGGTCTCCCACCTCACCCCATTCACCAGCGGCTCCATTAATTCCTTTCTGTGGTGCCCACGGCTCTCCAAGCCGGGCTGGAGAAGAACTTGAGGTGTCTGCAGGTCTCCTGCTCACCCCCTGCATGGCAAATCCCCCCAAAAAGCGGCACAGCAGCATCCACACATTGAGGATGCTCTTTGGGCATCTCCCCGCCACCATGCAGGGTTTCCGAACCATTGCGCGTGATAAATCCGGTGGTGGTTTAATGAGGTCACTGCAGTTTAATGTTACTGCAGTAATCTCTTTTGTTTTACTACATTAAAATATTTGTGGCGGAACGGCTGGACCACTGTAATGCGATAGCGCTACCTTAATGTTATTGTTACCATGGCGACGCTAATGGCGGCTCAATAACATTATTGCAATTTAATCTGGCGACAATAAAATTAAGGGGAGAACGGTGAGACCTCACCAATGTAATGTTACTACAGTAACAGCATTGTTATCGTAATCGCGGGAGCAGAGTCAACTCGTTGTAGTGTAATATTGGTACCAGGGCTTTATTGTTACTATAGTAACACGGAGCATCCGCCGAAAGTCGCGGCAGGGGATGAATGGGAGGAGATGTCACTGACGTTGCCGGTACTACAGCTACCCCAGAGTTGTCACTACAGGAAGGTCACGCCGGTATAAACTCACCCTAATTCCACGATTGTGGTGTTTTTATTGGGGTCTTGCTTCATCTCCCTCTGTTGCCGGAGCTCTGGAGAGTGGGTCTGTTGTTTTAGCGTCGGTAACTCTGCAGGGAAGGATTTAAAGCGCTGCCTCCATCTAGTTCCAGATCCTTCTGCCCAGCGTTTTATAGCATGTGGCTGTTACGGAGCGATAACGTTTTATAGTTATATGTCATCTTTCATCATGAAGGATCCCGGCACCAGCTACAAATTATTGCCGCGCTGCAAAGGGCCAGGCAGGCAACCCGGCACATGCTGCGTGCGAGACGAGGGGGTTTCAAACATCCAAGGGCATCGGAGCTCACTGTGCTGCCCTGGAGAGATCTGAGCACCGATACCAACGCAAGTGAGAGTCCGTTTCATTTTTAGGACCTATCTGGAGTTCCCAACTTTGTGAGATGGGGCAGGGGTGCATCCCCAGGCAGCACCCACCATCAGCTAGGTGGGAAAAGGGAAAATTCTACCCTTTTCAGCATAGCAGCTTGTATCAGGGTTGGAAAAGTTTAGTGCAGGCGGTGGGGAAGGGAAATGGGGAGGGGTGGCTGCTGCAATAGGCATTTATTATTGCAGTGCTTGTTGCATGGTTTGCTCTGCATCAGGTGTCAGTGTTTTGTGGCAGAGGTGTGGTGGGTACGGCTCAAGCAAGCGGCGTCCTGGGGCTGCAGGATTGTACGTCTCGGAGCATCTGCTCCTCAGGCTCACTCCTTCATCTTGTTTTCATGGGGCTCACCCCAAATGTGACAGCTCCTAGAGCTGGCAGAGCCTGGCTGCTGGGGTGGCTGTCGGTTCGCACAAGGCGCAGGTGACATCTGTGTCGTGTCGCTGCAGTTTGCTCCAGGCTCCAGGGGAGGGAGGCAGAGCTGCCGATCCATCCCCGGCGTCGCAGCTGCATCCCTGCAGCATCCCTCGTCCCGCCGATGCAGCTGCATCCCTGCAGCATCCCTTGTCCTGCCCAGGGATGCGCGCTCGCTGTGCCAGCCGGGTTTGATGCCCCCGTTGCTCTTTTGCACCCCTAAACCACCTACACCGCCTCATCTTCTGCTTGGCAGACAGGGATTTATTGTCTGCTTTGAGCCCCTGTGCTCCCTCACGGCTTGTCAGGAAATCCCCATCCCTCGATAGGTCTTCTCGGTGCATTTGGAACCTGAATTTGGGTGTGCTGTCCGTGTTTTACAAGCCCAGCCTCCAGCCCCAGCTCAAATCTGGGCCCGTTTAGCGAGGCAGCTGCTCGGTTCCCTTTGTGCATCGGCATTTGATCTCTCTCCATGGGTATTTGGACTCCGACCACTGCAGTAATTCCTTGTTTGTCCTTTAATAAAAGACCCGTGAGCCCCCTTGACACCAGAGCTGGAATCGGTGGGACCTGGGTTGTCCTGCATGCCAGCTCTTCGTGGCAATCTGGTCCTGTGTCCATCCTGCCAAACCGGCTCCTCTGAGACCTACATGTTTGAAAACACGAGCAGCAGCTCATCTCCCATTCAGTGTTTTTCTCCATCATTTGCCTTATTAAATATTGATTTTCTGTTGCATTATTAAACCTTAAGTCCCGAGCATAAATTCAGAGTTGATACTTTAATCTCGCTCTTCTTTTTTAGCCTTTAGAGCTGATTTTTCCGGCCAGTCCCGCCGGAGGCGAGTCCAGAAGCCAAAGCCTGTTTTAGGGGCTCGGGGAGGCAGGAGCAGGGGGCTCTTCCCAAGGGAATTTGGTCTGTTTGGTGCAACCTTTGCCATCGAAGGTGGCGTGTGTGGGCATCCCAGCTTGCGATCCTGCAAAGACCGTGGGTGGAAGGGGACTGGGGAGGCATCAGCCAGGCTTTCCTGGGAGATCTTTATGTTACTGCCTGGGGGAAGGATATAGCCCTGTCTTTGATAGTGTGATTGTTTGATAGCATTGCGATCCGAAAGGGGATTTTTTTTCTGGAAGCACTGTGCGGTTAATGGAACATCATCCCTCCACGTACCCCTCTGTGTTTGCTCCCTGGGGTTTTTGCTGCCGTGTTATACCAAAATCGCCATGCTCAGGAGCAGTGCTCTCTGCTGGGGAAGGAAAAAGCCACAGATGGTGACGTCTTGTCCTAAATGCATCTCTGGGCGATGCTGTACAAAGCTGCGCTTTTCTGCCATACAAATCCCCAGCGAAACCAGGAGTTGGCCGCAGCCAAAACCCTCGGCAGAGCCAGAGGGATGTGGGTGGTGGGATTGATGCCGCCGCCAGGCTCCATAAAGCCACCGGCCAGGTGGGAGCAAGTGGCCACCGGCACGTCCCGGTAGCCAAGGTGGGTGACGATGACACCGGCTGCATCCCGCTCGCCTCTCCTTCGCTATCACAGAGCTGCATGCAGCCCTGCGCTGCCAGCAACCAGGTGTCTGAACACGTTTCCAGAGCCAAGATAACTCCACGGCCAAAAGGGAGGAGGGGAAAACAGTGTGGCAGCGCTGGCAGGTTCAGGAGGATTGCAAAAAAATAAGGCAAAAATAAAAAAAAAAAAGGCAAGGGGGGGAGGCTTGCAAATGGCTTTTGGATCCCCATCCAAACGGGACATGCTGGGCGGCACGAAACGCGCGCCTGGCAGCAGTGGAGCTGAGCAGTGATTTAAAACCAGGCAGAGGGGGGAACAGATGTGAACACAATGCTGGAGATAAAGGGGAGGCCAAGGGAACAGCTGCCGAAGAGCCGGCCTGGCCGCTTCCCGAGCGCTAGAAAAACTCCAGCAGATATCCACGGGCTTAAGGACGGGCTGGAGGGGACGCTTGAGCCTGTGGGACAGTGGATGGGGGGAAACGTTGTGTTTTCTGCAGTGGTTTTGCTTTGGTCTGGAGTTGCAGCGTGGAGAAGGGGAGTTGCATGGAAACATTTGGGAGAGCTGTGATCTTGTTGTATTGTTTGTTCTGTTGGTATCATGGAGAGGAAAGAGAATTTGGCGAAGGAGAAAGTGGAGGAGAAGTGGGAAGCGGAGAACAGAAAAGTAAGGACCCTCAGGAAAGCTGTGGAAATGCGAACCTTTAGAAAATACGTGTGACAGTATGGTCTTGAAATATTTCTGGTTTGGGTTTTCTGGCTCTGCTGGGCTGTCTGCCTGCAAAGCTGGTTAACGGTTGGACCTGATGGTCTTCAAGGTCTTTTCAAACCTCCCAGTAGATTTCAGCTCTGGGTTCCTCTCCTTTCTCTTGGTAGCATCGTGTGTCAGGCTGGGACGAGGCACTGAAGGTCACAGAGCCCATGCTGGCTCATTGTCCTACAAGAGATGAGATGAACAGGTCTCAATCCCCCCCGCTTGCTGCCAAAGCCCATTTCCGACCCCCCATTTGTACCCAGGGCCGTCCTTGCCTGGTCCAGCCTCATCACAGGGACCAACAGAGTTGTCTTCTCCATGGTTTGCCCTTCCTTGTAATCCCTCCTCCCCGCAGCCAGCCCGAGAGCTTCAGCCTTTGATCCTCCTCCTCTTTTGCAAACACGTCTCTCCGCTCGCAGAATTAAATCTCTCTCGCAGTGTTTTCCTTCCCTATCTTTTCTTTTTTGGCTGAGTCTGCCTGATTTATTTTTCCCCCACTCCTTCAGCAGCAGGGCTATATAATTGATGGCCTCGCCAAGCTTTCCGAGCTGAACATTAAACCCTTCCTGCCTCGGCTCCGACCGGAGTTCATTACTCTCTGCAAAGCTCCGATGTCTGTTTGTGCTCAGATGATGGCTGTTGTGGACGGGAGGACGTTGTCAGCGGTAAGAGAGACCTGGCCAGGGCTGCTTTGTAATCAAACCCCGCTCTGTGTCTTTTTAGCATATTTTCAAGTGGAAAAGGCCTCTTGGCCTCTTCATACCCGGGTTTCTCGGTGAACCTGTTGTGAATCTCCCTCCCCAACATTTGCATCCCACCAACCCCATGGAATGCTGGCAGGGTCCCTCTTGCACCGTAATATCCTTATTCCGGTGCTGGGGTCACCGACCAGGTGCGTTTTTGCGTGATGCAAGTGCCTTTTTGCATTTTTCGGCATTTTCTGGCAAGATGAAGCAGAAACGCTTTCTCTGGTTTGCCCTACGCCAGTTCTTCTTCTGGCTCCACATCTACCTCCGCGGTTTTCCAGCACTTAAAACACAGCAAGGCGGAGGTGATTACAAGGATTGGAGATGCAGTGACACTTCCCTGCCAACAAGTAATTGATTTATTAAAGACATTACAATACATTCATGGTTGAGCGTAAGAGTTTCCTTTGAACTCACTCGAAAATCCAAAGGGATTGTGCCTGTTTGCAAGTACCGCGGGCAGAATAAATCTGCACTCCCCCATCGCCTTCCCCCCCGCACCGCCGCAATTTCATTTCCCTTTGACTGGCGCGAGTAAATATCACAGCTCGACAACTCCAGTCCAGTGACCGGTGTGATCCAATTTAATAGCATTTAAAAATTCAAAGTGATTGTTAGCCAAATGGAAATGTAAGATTTCATACCCAGCCTGCCTTTGGGGAGGGAATGGAAGAATGAGGGAGGGTGCGGGGGATGTAGACAAATGGACTAGATAAAAAATAATGGAAAGTAACTTAATTAAAGAGGCTCGAGCCAAGTTAAAAACAGTAATGATTTTGAATCGGAGAACCGCAGGTTTTCAAAATGAAAGGGGAAAAGAAAGGGAAGGAAACTGTGGATAAAGAGCCTCCAAAATGATTAAATGGGAGGAGAAGGAGGCAGAGGAAGGAAGGGCAGAAATAGTTTTTCTGTGAAAAGCAGGAGGACACCGGGAGTAGATGGTGCCGCCGATGGGTCCGGGCATTAGAAAGACAAATAGGGAAATTAAAGGATGCTCTGGGGGGAACAGAAGTCCCCGCAGTTTTTCTGGCATTCTCGGAGGTGCAAGGGTGGCCGAGGAGAAGGCTGGAGGGCTTCGTTTAGGAGAAATCCTAATGGAAAAGGAGAACAGCCTCAACATGCTCCCGGCACGCCGTACCCCTGCCCTGCGGTAGCATTGCTCCCTCCTTTCCCTTTGCTCTTAACTCCCTCAAACGTTGCCTATTCGGGTTGAAATTGGGTAGTGAAATTTTAATTGCCCCTCTGTGTGCGCAGATATTCTGCTGTGCTCTCTACAGCCTGGTGACTAACTTTTAACTGCGTTGGAAATACCTGTCCTGGTGCCTTTTCTGTGGCTTCCCAAGCGCAGGTGCTGACGGAGCTTTGTTCCGAACGGCCGCTTTTGGGCCATTTGCTCTTTGGGCCTCATTTCTCCATCCAAATAGTGAGGATAATAATGCTCCTTTATCTCACCGGGATTTTTTGATGAACTTTGAAAGCTAAACCTTGCAATGCTAACGCCACTCTCCTATGGGCATTTTAAGGCGTGGGAAGGATGGTGTGCATCATGGCATGGACTTTTGCTTTTGATGTTTGTTGTTCTGCTTGTTTCTGGCAGCTTTTGGCCAAACCTTGGGTGGATCCACTGGATTTGGGGCAGTTGATGTGTCAGGTTGGGGTGGATGCTAACAAGGTGCAGGACCAGAAGTTGTGGTCTGGGCATAAGGAGCAGCAGCAGGCAGGCTCCACCGCCTAATCGGAGAATAATAAGACCGTGCTCCCTGCCTGATCCTTTAATTTTTCCCCGGAGACAAAGGCGATGATGGGGAGAAGCCTGAGCAGAAGTAAAGGCTCTGGCTGGGGGATGGAGGAACATGCAAGGGCTGGAGCTCAGTGTGCAGAGGATTTGGGGAAGAAAGAGGCTTTTTGGGGACAAGCAGTGATGGCAACAGCACCTGGATGCCGGCTCGGTGCCTAAAGGTAGTTTGCCACCGGTGATGTCTGGGAGAGTTCTCTATCCATCCTTTCTGTGTATTCAAGAGCCCCATGGAGCAAATTGTCTACTTTTGTGTCTCGTTGGTGAGGCACCTACTTCAGGGGGTCTGATGAGGATATCAAAGAGGTTTAGGGGAGCTTGGGAGGGCAGGATGGATGGAAATACCTTGCTATGTAGAGGCAAAAGGAATACAGATAGACCCAGAAGACACAAACAGACTTGTAATTCAATCAAAACTCGGGGCTCTCGCTCAGTTCCACATTAACGCCACGAATCTCAACGGTTTTTGAAGCAGAACCGTCGGTCGCAGCGTTTCGGGAGGCGACGCTCATCCTCCCGCGAGGGCGGGCGAGCCGCCGCGCCTTCCCCGGGCATGGGCTCCTCGAATTAGATTAGTGTCAGTGTGGAAAGCGTAATCATAAACACTTACTTTGTGCTCGAGTCGGGGGAGAGGGAGCACGAGTGCCAGAGCGACGAGATAAGAACAAATATGCAAGAGCGCAGTGTGTTTTTAATGGAAAGGAGATTTATTTCTCGCTGTGTCTTTTTAAGCCTCTAGATAGATCATAGAAAAACCCAGCCCAACCCACACACAACCTGTCTGCCTGAAATAGCCGAAATGTAATTTAAAGAGCATCATTTTAACTAATGCTTCACTTCAGAGACACCTGCCCTATATTCATTGGAGATGCAGGCTGCATTAGAGCATCTGATTTATCGTTAGGAAGGATGTTGTAGCTCCTTTGTTCCTGTCGGGTCCCTTTTGATGAGCAAAGTGGCACAGGACTGGTTTAGTGTGCTCGGTTCCTGTGGTCAGAGAGCTGGGGGGCCACAGGGGGAGCCCCCCCATTCTCCAGGAGCAGATGTAGGACATGGCTCCTTCTCCTCTTGGCGTTTTTGGGGAGAGGAGCTGAGGTTTCACGCTTACTTTAGCAGGACAAAGTGTGCTGATTCACCAGATGAGCAATATCATTTAAACTTGCTGCTTGTGGGTTTGGGAGGCTCCAGATTGATTGGGCATTGCTCTTTGCAGTCACATACACTCAAGACGCATCTTTTAAACCAAATCTGTGCATCTCGGCTTGTGTGAGCCCTGGCTATGGATAGGACGTTCCTAGCAGGACTGTCCCCGTGCAGAAATGTCCCCACCTCTGGTTCCTATGACCGTAGGCTCTGGGTATCTTATCTGACGTGCCGCTGCCTTTGTAATAAGCCTGCAAGGAAGAGACGCACTTGTCACCGCAGTGACAGAGAGATGAAGCGAAGTATTTTGCCCAGGACGACTCTGGCGGTGCAGGCATCAAGCCATCCTTGTCTGCAGCTCGCTGACCCGCAGCAAGGAGGCTCTTCTAACCTTATTAAAAATAGAGGAAATTCCACAAATCATGGTTTTCTCCTGGAACGTGACTCAGCAGAGGATCCAGCGTTGTCCTGCATCCCTGGGGAGACGACAGCCCCGAGGTCCCCGGGCGGTTTGTTTCTGCTGGGGGACAGCTATCGAGGATGAGAGAACACGGGGACAAACGGGAGGAAAGATGGGGAGAGCAGAGCTGTTGTCAAATCCCTATCTCGCCCTTTCTGCTCTCAAGTTCACTTGTAATATTTTTCTCGACTCGGGTTGCTAATGCGTTTTGTTCTCCAGAGTGCGCGGGACCCGACTTCCCGCGCAGCCTTTAATTAGTTTCTGGATGATGACATCTCCGCTGAGAATCGTCTCTTCGTGTCCCCTCCGATCTCGGGGGGAGATAAAGGAATCTAATAAAGACATCCAGCATTTCTAGGTGATGGGTTTGACAAGCTTTGTATTAGCAAGAAGTCATGTTGGAACTTCTTCGGGTGCCCTGGGCACATTGCCGCTTGTCCCCACGTGGGGACATTTCCCGAGGGGTCTGATGGATCCTGATGGACAAGAGAGACAGAGCTGGGTACCCTGTGGCCCTGAGGAGGGCGAGACACAGTCGCTGTCGGTGTGATGGTCACCATGGAGGTAATTGTGAGACAGGCTGTTGTGGCTTGAGCGAAGGTGTCAATAATGCTGGAAAGATGACGCAGGTGTCTTAAGGTTTCAAGATCCTTCAATTTTCTGCTTTTTCTGAGGCGTTGCTTGGCTTGCAGGGGGGAATCCCAGGTGGCTCGGGGTGCAAAAATTGGAAACAAGATTCTGGGTGTGTTTGGCGTGCCTGGAGCTGAAAATGAGGTCTGTCTAGACGGGGAGCTGAACCACCGAACAGTCCTTGTTTGGCCGCGTTTCTCCAGGGGTAACAATGCAAAAAACTTGACTTTTTCATCTTTCTTCTTTTTCTCTTTTCACTCATCATCATTAGACTCATTTTAGAGAAGGCAACAAAGTCCAGAGCAGTTCCACAAATTCCTTGGGGCATCGTAACATGAAAGCAGAACCCAGGTCTCCCAAACCTGAGTGATGGATTCTGCCCGCTCTATAAAGCTACTTATTAATAGTCATGCTAAGCAGACTCTTGTTTGTTCCCTCAAAGGTGTGGGGTTTGGTGGCAGGTGTTTGTTTCTTTACGTGGTAGGAAGGAAGATGTGGACCCCTTCAGAGCCTTGAAAGCAGGGGAGCAAATCCAGCCGCGCAGCACCCCGGTCTGGATCCAGGCTGGTGACCCAGACCCATCCAGAAGTCAGGAAAAAGTCCTTGCGCTGGAGACCAGACTCTCCTTTTGCGTCGTGTTTATTGTGGCGTATCCCTCGTTGACTGCGGTAGGAGCGTTGTTGATTTATGCCGTCGTAAGTGGAATCAGATTGGGCTCCCTTTTGGCACTTAGCTATAAAGTTTGTCTGCAGAAACCCTGCTGCTTATGCGGTGAATTATACCCGCGTTCACAAATACTTTACTAATGAATGATTGGAAACGTCTTGTTTCCCCCTCTCCGCCTCTGAATTATTACGATGCCATGCCGTATAGCCTGCCGCAGAGACGGGCGTAAAGAATTTCACGTCCTCCAAGCTTGGGAGGGCTTTGCCGCAACAGGAGCCGTCGCCTGCTTGGGAAATCATTTAGGCACATCTCAGCGTCGTATGACACATCTCATTACGCCTTGCTTTAAAACGAGCAATTGCCATTAGTTATTTATTAATTGCTTATTAAGGTTGTTACGTACGTCCTCTTCATTTCCAGGCTGCTTTCTTCACGTCTTTGGCTGCTGCCGGGTTTGCACAGAGGGAACTCAGTCCCTCGGCGAAGCTGAACCGAACCCAGCAAGCTGGTGGGGAAGGGGGTGATGCTGCAAACCTGGGGCAGCCCCGAGGATTTTTATTCCAGCCTACATGATGGAGCAAAGTAGCTGGAAAGCTGGCTCTAAAGCTGCATTTTCCCTTCCCCGCATCCCATGAACTTGTTCAATGCAGCTCCTGAGCTGCGTTGACAGGATGCAGGGGTGAAGCCCTCTCTGCATTTCTCTTAATTATGGTTGGGTTAGAGTGGCATGAACTGATTTAAAAGCCCATTATAATACACCTGTAATTGAAGGTGCACATCTTTCAATATGCTGTCTGCCTTCCTTAAAAAGCAGAAAGGTTTCAGACACAAGAGAGAGAGAAGGAGCGATGGAGGTGCTGGAGCCTCGGACCTTCTCCTGACCCAGACAGAGGAGAGACAAACTCCCCTGTGACCCAGAGGAGAGGATGGGCAGCCAAGTATCGGGGTTCCCGCCCTGTGCCCGGTCCTGGGAGGCTTTGGGGGACCCCTCCATTGCTGGCATGGGACCGTGGGCTTGGTCTGGCTGCAAGAGAGGCTTGGGGCACCCAGGGATCCCACTCGCCATGTTTCAAAGGCAGGACCGTGGCAGCAGCGCCCTGTACAACACGAGGGAGCCTGTGGGTGACAGCGGTAAGAGGCTGTTATGAAAAGCAGGAGCCGCGGCTGCCCGATGCTCGGGAAGCTGCTGGCGCACATCAGAGATCGCCTGCAGAACGCCAGCCTGAACCTCCCTCTTTTTCATTCCTCAAGATGCTTTTATGGTTGTTCTTTGTTGTTGCCTTTGATCTGGAGCAGATGTTGCTCCTGCTGGAAGATGGAGGTTGGCATGTTTTACGAGGGGGAAGCAAGGCAGCGCTTGGCTGCTGGGGCGAGGAGGGATGTGCAGCTCTGGGAAGGCGACACGTGTGTTTCTGCGCTGCCTGCTTGGCTCCCAAAACTCTGTAGAAAGGAATTGCTCCTTGCAGGCACCCAACATGTTGAGGCTCATTTCAGTCGGGGAGAGGGACGCAAAGGCAGCAGCGCGGTCATTGCACACAAGGGCGGTGGATGGGGAAGGAATAGTGACAAGAGATGGCATGGCCAAGGGGTACCTGCATGGGATGCGTGAGATTTTGCACCTGTGTTGGCTGTGGGACGGGTGTTTGGAGGTGAAAGCATAGCGGCGATATAGCCCGTGCCAGTGGCAGGAGGGTGTCTGCGCCAGGGAATGTATCTGTGTAGGCAAGCGCATATGCTCCAATCCGTAAAGACATCTATCACCTGCCTGAACACCCTGGGACGTGTAACGTGCCATATGGTTTGGTTAAATATTTAAGCAAGCTGTTTTCTGTCCCGGGGACTCAGTGTGCGTGAGCGGGCACCAAGTCCGGGCAAACTGGGGCCATGCCCTGGGTACCTGCGGAGAGAGACCTTTCCCATCATCGAGGCAAGGATGGGGGGAAAAGAATAGTCAGATTGATAAAACACCAGCACATCTCCGGGGAAATCTGCGCCGTGTCACCGGAGCAGCTTGGCCAACGCTGCCACGTTTAATCACCCCTGAGCAAGAGAGATGCTGAACGCAAAAGGGCTGCCCGCAAGGAGAGGGTTCCCGCCTGGGAAGCCCGCAGTTATTTAGCTTTATTTATTTATTCACTAGTTCCCACAGGGGCACAGCTCCATCTGCATCCCACGTGCGGCATAGGAAATCTTTCCCCTGCCCCACTGCAATGCCAGCTGACTGAGAAAGTGTAATGCAGAGGGAATGGGAGCTCCGGTGACCGTTAAATAACATTAAATATATACTTGTGATACCCTATTTATTAAGGTTTCCTTCCCTAGTGTGGTAAAAGCCTTACAACATGCTTGCTCGGTCTCCAGAAAGGCATTTTAAATAGTTCGTGCGGTTAATTATTCAAACGGTTAATTAGCATACAATAACTGTCGTGTTAAATCCTACTACTGCGCATTTAATTTAAGGGTTAGCTAACGACTTCGCTGACGTCACTCTGGTTTCCTTCCCAGCCGTTCCTGCCTCATCTCATCCCGGGTGGGCTTTTTCTGAGCTGCTTTTACAGTTTTTATAGAGAGTTGCCAGGTCTCCCATTGCCCGGCCAAGCAGCAACGCAACCACCTCTCTTCCCCTTGCCCGGTCTGAGCAGCATTTCAATCTCCTGTTGTGTTGCTGAGAAGGAGAATGTAACCTTCATATTTGGGGAAATCCAAGTTTGATTTGTTTTAATTACATTTTAGAATCTGGTCAATTGATTTGATTCCAGATTTTTGCCTGTCGCCCGGTTGGGTACAAACCTGTGGGTGCAAAGTCTGACTTGATTTGTTGGGGTTTTTTTAATATTTCGGTGAGCTCTGCAAAACAAGCTGAGTTGGCCTGATGTGGATTCGGTAGTTAGAAAGGTTCCTGTGGGGTTTAGCGAGTGTCGCATTGAAGATGATAGATAACACTCTATTTTTGGGGGGACTTCAGGCTGGAAGCTAATGCTTCTTTTGAGGTGATGGAGGGCATGTGCTTGGCTCTTTCCACCTCTCTGAAATGGCAGTGGTAGTACCTCCTTAGCCTGTTTTCAGTGTCGAGACCATAAACTGGGTGTTTTTAAATCACACACGGGTTTCCTGACTAGCGGTCCCAGTGTCGGTAACGATAGCACTGTGGTAATTAATTGAATCTCCCCAATGGACTCCTTGGCTATTGGCGGAGCATCTCCCAGCTCCGTGTGGGCAGGTTGTCCCAGGGACACATGCTGTCCCCTCACACTGGGCTTAATGACACTGTAGCATATTAGTATTTATTTTGGTGTCGTGTTCATGGCCTCCACTGTCCTGCCCCAGAGTCCCCACTGTTCAGGGAGCGTCTGGTCCGTCGTTGTCCTCCGCTGCTTGATTAGCAGATTGGCCGTCGTGCCCAGAGCAGCAAAAAAATGAACTCCCAGAAGCCCTTCAAAACAGAGAATAATTCATTACCCACCTTGATTTCCACTTAAAATGTACTTTAACTACACTTCCAACTACAAACCCTAAATCACCCTCATGTTCACAAAAAATCCATCATTTTTTATTTTATTGCGCGGCACTGGCATGACATAATCCCTTCCAGAGCGTCTCGGAGTGCTTTACAGATCAATAAATTACTTACCTGCACAGCAGAGGCGATGCGTGCAAGGCCATTGCAGTCATTCCACCTCGGCAGAAGGTGCGGGAGATGGGGAGAGGGAGTTGGGGTGCTCAGGAGTGGGGTTCGGATCGGGAATTGGGGTTTGCAGCGGTCTGGGATGCAGCTTCATGTGGGTTGAGGAACGGGGCTCACTCGGGGAGGGTGGAAGGAGCAGGGATGCTTGACGAGTGATTTGTGGCTCTCCTGCAAAGCGCTGCAGCAGGGTGCCAATCCGCCACCAGCTCCGGAGAATGGCCTGGAAAATAAATATATAAACCCAGGCAGGTGATGGTCTTTATTATGTTCTGCAGGTGCAGGCTGATAACAGCAGCCCATCGTTTTTCTTGTAGAGCTCGTCGGAACCCCGGCGGCTGCATCGTGTTCTGTTTGTTTGCTCCTCATCCCTTCCCGTTCTAACTCCCTTTCTCATCACCCCCAAACCTGTCCGTCCATCCTCTGTTTTGGCTCTGGGCCTCTTGTTTTTGTTCTGCTCCCAATTATTCTCGGTAGCAGTGCCAATGCAGTGGGACGGCTCACATCCCGGTTGCGTTTCCCTTCCTTTGTGCAGTGGTTGACCTTAGAGTCTCCTCGGTAGACTTGTCGCCTCCATGCCCAGCTCTTGGTGCTCAGCCCTGTGTGATCCTGTCAAGCCCGATGAGACCGATGGGCTCCCGCAGAGCTTGTCGAGGCGGAGGGAGGAAGGAAATTCAGCCTCCTTCACCCACCTTATGGCATTTGAGTTGGAGCAGAAATCAGCTGTATTTTCACCTACCTCTCTGTGTCATTGCAGTGTCCCCAAAAATCATCGAGATCTCTCCTGACATCTCCATCAATGAAGGCGGCAACGTCAGCCTCACCTGCATAGCCACGGGCAGGCCAGACCCGACAATCACCTGGAGACACATCTCGCCCAAAGGTAAGAGCCAAACGTTTCTAGAAATACTCCGGGAAGGCACAGAGCCATTTGCGAGCGGCTGGAGAGGTGTCGTTGTCCAGTTCATCTTGCAACTGCCAAAAAAAAAGTGTTCTATACTGAAAAGATGTGTCTTAATGCAGGATTTGTTGACTTTGGTGGAAAAACATCATCTTGGTGGTCTGAGAGAGGAGCTTATAATGTAGCGCACGTGTTGAACTGGCAGTAGGTGCCAGGTTGCGGTTGTCATGTTTAGCAATTGCATATGCTTGTCCGGCTCTATTTTGAAAAGATTTTGGGGAATTTTCATGTGTTGCTTCAAAGGAGGCCTATAAGTAGTGCAAATGAGTAGGAAAACACAGGAAGCATTAATTGGTGGCCTTGTTAATTCGTAAGCGAAACCTGAGCAGAACCCGTGGGTGTGACTGCTGGGAAGTGCCTGTTAGGGAGCATATTATCTAAAAACCCTTTTCCAGGTGGTTTTTGGCATTTATGTTGCGTTTTGCTGCCCCGTTATTCCCATGTGGCTGCGAGGTTCTCACCGGTGAGATGTGGGGGCTTTGGCTGGGACAACCCATCCTGCCAAGGGGCAGTGCCAGGTTCTGATCCCATCTAAGCGCTTCAGTTCAGCCTCAGCCATGTGGCCACTGAGATTTTACCAACACGGGCCATTGTCTCAGACAACGGTCCCAAGTTCTCCATCGTGGTCTCCGTGGCCGGGCGGAGGAGACAGTGCCATGATGGATGGCGCCACGTCTGCTCCCTCTGTTCAGCTGCCTGACCATGGCTGCAGCATCTCCATTGATTTTTTAAGTTTCTTTTTCTTTTCCTATATCTGCACTGTAGCAAACTACTGGTCTAGATCCATCACTCTCCATAGCCCAGGCAGAGAGCGAGCTGAGTTGGCAGCATCTCAGCCTGTTTGTTTGAGAGCAGCCTCTGTAAAAACCATTCCCAGGTGCATACGTTGGCTTAACCACCTTAGGTCATGTCTCCAAGAGGGTGGCCCTCGGTGAGGGTCTGTGTTGCAATGCAGACATGGATCCGTGTGCTCCTCTGCAGTCCCAAGCATCTCTCTGTAGCATCAAAGCTGCTGTTGCTTGTATCCATCACCATCAGGAAGCGTTTATGGTTGTGGCAGTCCAAGTGCTCCCATCTCGAACCCTTTTCTTCTTTCTCCTCTTCCCCTTGTCCACCCTGACAATGTAGTTTTGTCTCGCTCAGCCTCCTTACCATCTGTTTTTCACGTGCATCTTGGTTTTCCTTCCTCCCCTCCCGCTCCCCCAGGACACCCTTGTGCCCCTCACCACCTTCTCCCACACATCATCCATCCTGTCCTAACCGGGCTTACGATGCCTCCCTTTTTTGCGAGGGCTATTTTCCATGTTTGCTGCCATCCGGCAGGTTTCTTTCCCCCGGGGAATCTTTACCTGCGCTTGAACCAGATGTTTCCATTTTACTTAGGACTTAGCTGCTATGGAAACTGAGGATGCACCAGGAGAGGAAGAGTGAGCTAATCAGAAATTACCTGTGGCGCCGTGTAATTTGCAGCAGCAGCTCTTAGCTGATTTCTGGCCGTGATTAGGCATTCTGCTTTCAAAACTCAAAGGGAACAAGTGATCACGGAGCTTTTCCAGAGCCCGGCCACCTGCCAACGGAGGGTGCTGAGCCCAGGGGTGGTCCCAGACAACTTCGGTGGCCGCTCGTCTCCGTAGGCAGCTCTTCTCTTTCTCTCTCTGGCTCTGCCAAGCTATCAACAGGGACCTCAACTTCTCTGTTCTGCATTCAGCACATGTAGCAGAGACAAGGTTTTTAACATGGGTACCGAAACAAGAGCCAGGGCAGGTGCCCAGAGGTGCTATAGTGGATGCCGAGACAATAACACTTTCCGTAGTAGGATATACTCTTAATTTGGAGAGACAGGAGTAAGCAGGGACCCAAAGCTCTCTGGGTTGTAGGTCCGCCTCACTGCTTATCCTCAGCTAGTGGTGGGAAATGCAGCAAATAAGAGCATGTGGTTGGGTCCTTCAGGGTTTTTACACCAAGAGCAGCCCAGCTCCTCGTGACTGATGTTCCTCAAGACCCTTTTCCAGCTCCCTTGCCCACCCGGCTGTTTTCTCCCTGTGCATTGCTCTGTCTGGTGCAATATGTTTTTAGCAGCTTGATGTGGTTACCTCTGCTGAAATGTTTGCATTTGCGGTTGTTGCAATGTTATGGGAGCCATTAAGCCTGTTTTGAGGCTCTGTTTGGTTTGGGGGCTGGAAGAGTTCCCTACAAAATTAATCTGAGATTTTTGCTGTAGAGCTCGGGAGCTGAGTGAACCCAAGCAAGATTTCCCTGCCGATGCCTCCACTGATGTCTTGCATGGTGGTTTGCTCTACCCATGCTCACCCTCATGCCATGAGCAAGAAGAGGACGCTGGCTCTGGAGAAGGGTTAATGCAGCTAGACAGGTTGAGGTGGAACAAGAAGGGGAGCTGGTGTAGTCACAGGTTTTTCTGCCTTGCCAGAGGAGGCTTAACAGTTTTGGGGCTCTGCCCTGGGCATCTCACCAAAAACAAGCTCTGGCTTCCTATGGGGTGGCTCCATCCGCCCTTGGCACCCCTGACGTGCCTGAGAAATCAGGATGGCAGTGGAGAGAGGCACCCTCGGCAGGGCGAAGGGAGGCAAAGAGGGAGAGGGGGATGTAGAATAACCACGGTCAGGATATAGCATCCAGCGTGGAGGCAGCAGCAACTTCCCAGAGGAGAGGTAGGTTGTGCAGGAGGCTTGGATGCTGGGGTCTGAAAAGCAGCGTCATGTGTGCCCACGCACATCTGTGTTTTCACCCACAGCTGGCGAGCTTTGCCTTCGTTTGGAAGGTTTTGGCTGCCTTACGGTCCCCAGACTCGCAGAGCCGATGCCATCTGTAAACCGCAGAGAGATCTTCTAGTTAATAGCCTGCTTTTGGTCACTCAGGTGTTTCCATAGTTACTGGGCTTTCTTATTTATTATTTTGGGGTGGCTCTGATGTTGTCATGGCAATTGCCATCTTGTCAGCGGACCGAGGCTGGAAGTTCTTGGCTAGGAAAAAGCACGAGGTGACGCCGAAGCGCGAGGAGCCGCTCGCTGGCAGAGTCGAGCCATCCGGGGGATATTTATCCATGCTGCAGACAGGAGACTCATCATGTATCATGTAAAGCTGGGGAGATGTGCTGAGGAACCGCAGCGAGGGCTCTCCCAGGAGGGATGAAGGCTCAGCAGCCTCTGTCCCAGGAGGAGCAGGCACGGCTTAGTAACGATAGCGAGGGTTTGGTGGTCAGACCACAAGCGTGGTTATCCTGCCATGACAGGGCCAGGGACAAAAGGAAAGGGTGTAAAACCGAGGTGTGTGCACACAGGTACCTTCGGTGGCACTGGTCTGCCAAGGACAGACATCTTGAGCCAGAGGCTGCGTCCAACCCGTCATCCTTAACGACCCTTGATGGACTTTGCTGCCACGGTTTTGTCTAATTGCCTTTTGATTATTGCTGTAGTATGATGGATTCAGGTGTAAGGCTTTAGCCAGCGGCTGCCAGGGTAGGAAAATATTACGATTTGACTCGACCATGTATTTACTCATGAGAGGTCTGATCAAAAGGGCTTTATAGTGGGAATCTCTCATTAATCTTAGGATTAGGCTGGGTGCTGAAAGCTCAATCCATATGCTGCCTGGGTACTTGGCCAAGCAGAGGTAGGAGACACAGGGGGATGCTCGGAGGGCCCCGAGGTCACTACATCCCAAATACCCTCCCTGATGAGCCAATTTAACCTCCATGGCCCTCAGCATCTTCCCTGGAAGAGGTACACCAGCTGTCCCTCATCTCCCATATGCACTTAAGAAAGACGAGACAAGGCAGCCCAACGTGGCAAAGGTCTCATGAGATGATCTGTCCATACACCAGCAGTGAAGGGACTCTGGGAGAAGTCTGCTATATTGGGATATACTGATATATTGGCTCTGGGCGAGGCTTAAAACAAGAGGACAAATCCAGGTTGCAGAGTTGCTCGTTCCTGGGATGTTTGTGGGGTAGATGTCAGGTTTGGAGCCCGGCTGGGAGGCACCGTGAGACGGGGCATCCACTTGGGTGGGAAAATTCCTTCTATTCCATGCTGGCAGCGCTGAGCTCAGCATCCCACGGGATCTCTCCCTTTAACCCTGCCTCAAGTCATCTAATTAACTTTAAGCCCAGAGAGCCATGCTCTCTGCTGGTCCTTTTTAATGGCAAAATGGCTCTCGGAGAGAGCAGATGGTTTGTGTACAGCTGGTGGTGCGTTCATCCCGGATCTCATGTTTCTGTCTTTTCCCTCCCAGTGCGGGTTCTGGGGGGTTTGGAGAAGGTCAGGAACCCGCCTGCCATCTCTCCTTGGTGTTGAGGTGCCAGGGAGGGTTCGTCTGCGTCACCTCGGGCTGAACGTGTTCCAAAGAGCCAACCCAAGGTCGTAGCGCCTTGTAGGAAGGAGAGATTTGATCCCCTTTTGAGGAAGAAGGGTTGGGGGAGATGCTGTGTGAGATGTGATGTCTCAAAGAAGGGACATGAGTTCTGCTGCTCTGCATGATGGAGCTCAGAGCCAACCCCGAGCTGAAGCGATGGGTTAGGTTGGCCACCGTGCCATAAGTGATGTCCCACCTCACCTCGTGGCACATGTCCCCAAGTCTCGAGGTGGCTGGGTGTCTCACGGAGCCTTGTCCCACCCATTGGGTGGCCAAGCATCTCATCCTCCTTCCAGGAGGCGGTTTCAGACCCGGGCTTCGGCTAAATGAACTGAAGCATTTCAACCGGCTCCAATCCTGTCGGCAGCTCAACCATCCCCTTGTTTACTGTTGAAATAATTACTGCTTTGCCATAATATTAGCTCTGAGCCGTGACTCCATTACCATTATCGCCGGAATATTACCCATTTATTATCTCCCAGCAACCCTGGAAGATGAACACTAGGCTTCAGAGACCAATTGTTTTACAACAGACAGGATCTTGGTGTGCATTGTTTAATGAGGTAAACTACATTATAGCCGGCATTAATTTGGCCACGGTGCACTCCACTAAATCATCGTTAACCTGTAAATCTGCCACCGGTTTTGATCCGCGCTTAAGCGGCGCATACGGGACAGATCGGCCGGGAAAAGAGTCACCGGCCACCCAGCTCTGTTACCATTGCGTGGGGTGCAAAGAAATAGATTGTGCTGCTCTTGGAGGAGCAGAACTTGGAAATGGATGCTGGTTTTGTGCGTGGTGGCGGTGAAGGAGAAACTGGCATTGCCAGGGGTTGCTTAGAGAGTGTGTGCATGTGTGTAGAGACCAGCAAAGGGATTTTAGCTTCCTGAGTGGCAGCAGCTTCCCAGCAGCTCCTATGGAGCGGGATTTGGCTCAGCAGAGCCAGGATCAGCAGCATCGCATTGCAGGCTGTGGGGTTTGCTGTCCTCAGCATCATCAAGCCCCTCGCTAAGTTATGGGCTGTGAGTAGCTCCTTTTAGCATTTCCCTTCCACCGACGTGCCCTGGCTCCTCCCTCTCTTTGGAAGCAACAGGAGATAATGTACTTGTACATGTATATTTATAAAAGTAATATTTTTGATTCCCCACATGGCGGAAATGAACTCTCTGAGCTGATTTGTTAGCATATTTGGCATAGCCGCCTTCAAAATGTGCATCTTGGTACAAGGATAACAAGACCCTTAGCAATGAATGAGGCGATGTCTTTCTCTTAAGAAAAGGAGGAAAAAAGCCCTCTGGTCTTCAGCCTATTCCTTGATGAAGGAGCTGGTGCCCCGTACAAAGTGATATTGATAAAATTATTGGAGAGTGATTTTTCTTGTTGATGAGCTGACCTGTTTGCAGCAGTGGGATTGGGTTGGGGCAGCCGGGAAGTTTGTCATTAGTCCCATTGCCTGTGCTCCCGTTCTGTGCAGAGGTGGCGATTTCACGAGCATCACTCGCACTGACGTCCCTTCTCAGTACCTTGATGAACTATGGCAAGAATTCTAGTTATTTTCTTTGGCGTGGTGGGACAAGGCAGCCAAAAGCCAACACTCCGATGGTGTTATCTGTCTCTTCTTTAGTGACAAGCTCGCTTCCCTCCTCCCCAGGTCAATGTGCAGCTTTGTGTCATCAGCCTGCCCAGGAGCTGCCTTTTTATTCAGCTGGCGTGGGGAAGAGCAAGGGACGGGGGCGTCTGAGATGCGAGAGATCTCCACACAAATTAAAACCTTTTATCAGCCCCTAATAGCTGTGCAAACTAATTATATTTGGGGCCAAACTTTGCTGGCGATTCCCCCGAGGTATTATTATAAAACTCTGAGCTGTGGAAGCGCGTCCCCATTCTGTCAACACCAGGTCACTTCAGCTGGAGAGAACTCAGCTCCGGCTCCTTTCTTACTCCCATGATGGGCTTTGCATAAGCCACCACTGTTATTTTTGGGGAGGAGAGAGCCCGGATGGGTCGTCTGACATGTGGCCCAGGTTTGCCGAGCCAAAGACACGTCTGACTGTGAGGAAATAGCACCCAAATTTTGTTGCCCAAGCCCCGCTGTCCTCACACTCTTTCCCAGTGCAGATTGCCGGCTAATGGGGTGGAGCTAGCGCGAGCGCTCTCTATAAATGGAGCAGAATATAAACAGAATAAAGCCTTCATTTCCCGGGCTGTGATTTCATTATTAATATACTTTACAGTTCACAGGTTGTTCATTTGCTTCCATGTTTTCTCAGCTGGTGTAATCTGCGGGTGCGGAGTGAGAAGAGTCATAAAATTTCCATTTCCAGTTGAATGTGCGTCCAATTCGCCGTGAAATGTTTCTCTCTGTCGTGAATATTAAGCACCCGAGGAATCGGTCGCCGCAGGATTAGGCAGGGCAGGTTGCCAGCCCCCTGCTCCGCGTCCCAGGGACGCGGGTACAGGGGAGGAAAGGTGACAAGGTGACATCTGGAGACCAAGGGAAGGGCAAGGTGGCGGGGAGAGGAAGAGGGAAAGGGGGAGGAGAGAGAATTTGTGCAAAAGATGCTGGAGGGAAAGGGAGAAATGGTAGAAAGTGGCGAAGGGACATGGAAGGTGAAGGATGCTCCCATGGAGCATCACCTTGCTACTTGCAGGGAAGATGTTGCACCGGCATCTGCTCTGGTTTGTAAATCAGTTGTCTGTGTCTGTGCCATTTCCATAGGCTGAACATGGGTAAAAAGAGACTTTTCTTATGTCAGGCGAGGCTGAGAAACGCTGCCGCACTCATACGGACGTGGAGCTGAGACATGCTGGCAAAAAATAAAATCATGTTGTGCTCACGGTGCTGCGTCCAGCAGAAAAAATGTGGAGATTTGTCACCTATTTAGTGTAGTCTTTAGTGTCTTTAGGGCAGCGCAGCAGAATTTGGGTCGGTGGGGCAGATGTTGCTGCCCTGAGGTGCTGCAGCTGCGGTGCCACCAGCAGTGGGCACATCTGGCGGCACAGCTGGAGGTGGCGAGGTCCCGCCTCCCCTGCCCATCGCCCCGGTGCACGATGTGGTGACACCGCTGGGGGTAAAGGGACAAAACACCAAATCCTGCCGGCGTGCCCAGGCCGTGGGGGGAACTCGGGCACAGTTTCCTCGCGACTCGTTGCTGAAATGACTTGTGCCGCGGCACTGCTTGCTGCAGGGGAAAAAAATGCCTCTTCCTTTCCCATCTTCTCTCGGTCGAGTCAAGATAATAATAGTCTTTTTCTGATCCCCTGAACTTTCCCATCTGCTTGGTAAAACAATGGCAATTCTTTTTCCTCCTGGTCTCTCTCTCTGTCTTCCTCTCTTTTATTGTTATCCTCCTACAGTATAATTTAAAGCCAGAGCAATGCCGTAGCCCATGGGTTTTTCCCATTCCTCTGGTACACCGCTGTTACTTAAAATGGCTTTTTCCTGGCAAAGCGATGCCTCTCGCTGCCCTCCCTGTGCCCATAGTGGAGCCGATACCTTCACGGAGAGGGGACGATGGGCTCAATGGCGCTCCAGTCCCAGTGTTCCCAGTCTCTCCCAGTGCCCCAAAACCAGGATCCCCCATCCCTGCATCCGCCTGTGCCCATTGTCTCACCCCTGATGCGTTTCCCCAGTCTCTCCGAATAAACCGTGATGTGGCGAGCGATCCTCCAGAAATGGAGACATCAGCATCATAAAACACAAGGGACAGAGCAAGGCCACTGGGCTGGAAAATAGCGTGTCTGGAAAAATAAAGACGGGCTAAAGATGATGGAGAGGAGACTGCAAGCTTCACCCTACCAGGGATTCATATGGTTTTGGGGGATCCCGGGGGACGAGGAGGGAAAGAAAATACCCCCCGTCTATAGAGACCTGTGGCAGGAATCGTGTTTGGGCTCGGCAACCATGTGCAGGGAGAAAGTAAGTTTCCCAGATCCCCGTGACTTCTCGCCAGCACCGGGAATGGATTTAGCCAGCACTTGATGCTTCTTTTTTCCCTTTAATGCCATTATGCCACTTGCTTCCCATCCTAGGGATATTTTTCTTAATGCCGCTGAAATGCGGCTTAGCAGAGGTGACAGCCATTTAACGCTTTGGATTGCGCTCGCTTCTTAAGAGCTTGTCCTGCGGAGAAAGCCTTTGGGTATGAATTTGCAGCCGGAGGGACCCCGCAGGCCCAGCCGCCCGCAGCTGTTTTTCAGACAAATCGGAGGAAAACGGGGCAGTTCGAGTTGGGCAGGGGACGGGGATGCCGGTTGCACATGGGGGGCACATTATACAAGGATGTGGTGGATCTCACCACCAGTATCCCACCCAGGTGCTTTTATTGGGGGGATGCTTAGCAAAAGTCCTGCAAAAAGCAGGCAGGAGTGCTTGGTTTCTTGGCATTATCTCTCCTCGTCAAGCCTCGCGCGCCACAGGTTTTTGTAGAGACATCGAGAAAGCTGCCAAAAAATAGGCTGGGCTCCAGGAAAAGCCAAGTTGCGACAGGATTTAATCGGGGAGCGAGCGCTCCCGTAAACAGGATGCGCGCGTTCGCCGGGGCGATTTGTCTCCGGCAGCATCTGTCACTCTCCGACATCTCGGTATCATCGCAGCAAATGATTTAAACACTACCCACCGTCCCCCATCTGTCGGGCAGCCCCTCCGCACGGACGGGGCTCTACCTCCAAAGGAACCCAGCGGCACGGGGCCGCGAGCCAAACAACGGGACAAATTAAATCAAAAGCACGCCTTTCGGCACCCGGGGGGGAAATGCACATCAGCTTTGACTTATTGCACGGCGCACGCTTACAAGAGAGAAGCAGCGGCTTTTGTCACTGCAAGGGGCCGTGAAAAATGAATTAGGGCCGGCACCGGGAGAGGGCACGCCGGAGAATCTTTCATTCCGGTGGCGCCGTCCTCTCTCACCTTGCGAGCAGCAACAGGGACAAAAACTGGGGGGAGGAGGAAAGAATAAGGGATGAAAGGAGAGAGGAGTTGTCATTGGGGTCTGGTCTGGAGCCACTGGGAGATGCCGTCTTGTCAGTAACTTTCCATAGAGGTTTTGGCTCCACAGGAGCCTCAATATTTGGGTTTTGTGTGCCCCGTGCATGTGTTCCCGCAAGGAGGCGGAAAAGCCACGTGGGAAGCGGTGCCGAACCTTTTATTTAGGAGCATCCCTCCCTCCCGGTCCCACCGCCTCGTCCTCCAAGCAAGCAGACCCCGAGGGCTAAGGAGGATGATATCTAGCGAATAATGCATGAGTATCATTAAGAAAATCAGCCCTGTAATGAGCCCTATACCCATTTTTGCTACAGATCCATCACCACTTAGGCACTTTGTGAACCGCAGCAGTTGTTAATTTACTAAAACGGGGTGACAAATGTTGTTTGGACCTTTTCATTGGTCTCCCTGGGAGGAGACAGGGCTGGGAGAGGCCAAGGATGGTCACTTGGTTCCATTTGATAAGCTCTGAGCCAGCCCAGCTCTCCCTTACGCTGAAATCAAAGGGCTCATTCTTTATTCGACTCATTTGCTCCTGAGTTAGAGCCTCGTTCAAGGGTGGTTGGTCCCCGAGTTGTGTTGTTTTGTCGCTTTAAATATTAATTTCCATAATCCTGTTATTTCCCAAGGAACTACTTCTCGCAAACAAAAGGTTTAATGCTCCTCTTTTATTCCCGGTAACAAATAAGTTTGCCGAGGCGTGCAAAGATCCCAGCAGCAGCGAGCCGTGCGACGCCTGGCGATGAGGATTTAAGTTTAAGTAGGAATTGCGATGCTCAGGGGATGGGGAAGAAGCATCCCCCAGGGATCCTGGGTACCTCGGCACCCCCGTGCATCCCTGCATCCCATTATTTTTGCGTTGGAGGCATCTCCGAAGTGCCCTTTAGAGAGGGAAGATGGGAGAGCCGAAGGCTGGGAAGCACAATAGAAGATAGACTGCTTGTACCTCATTGTCTGGAGAATAGATGGGCCACGGGCTCCCGGAGAATAGGAGCTGCCACTCAGGCAGCTTTAATAGAACAGGCAGCAGGTAGATTTCAATAAAAGAAATGAGTATAAATATTGTTAGCGGGGACGAGAGGGAAAGTGGGAAGATCTCGTTTGACAAGGCACAGAGGGGAAACTTTCAAGGACTTTTAAGCTGAAAAATCTTCACGATGGCGCTATAATGGGCAGACGGACGGACTCGAACGCATGTCGTGGCGAGGCGAGCGGGCCGGCATCCATGGTGTGGATGGCGAATAGAGGCTATGGGCTGAGAATAGAGGCTATGGGCTCAGAATAGAAGCTGTAGGCGGTGAATAGAGGCTATAGGCTGCGAGTATGGGCTCTAGGTGGTGAATACAAGTTGAGGGACCAGGGGTAACGATGTGGTGGCATCTGGAGGCTCTCGGCACCTTGCTTTTCCCAGTGACTGAAGAGTTGTGTTGCACGTGCCCACTAAATTGTTAAATATTTGAGATATCGTTATTTGAGCCTCAACTGTGGTCTCAGAGCGGACTGCGGGTGCGCCAAGCAAGTGCGGTCACAACAGTGGGTCTTGGGGACAAGTGGTGATGGTCAGCAGCCCTGGGACGTGAGGATGAGGAGGGTCCCCAGGCTGTGGCAGCAGAGGGAGTTGCCGCAAAGCCTCGAGCACCGAACAGAAGCGCAGCAGCGAGAACAAGGTCCCCCGGGGCTTCGCGCAACATTAGGCCACAGAAACATGCTAATTAACATGGAAAAACATGTTAGAGGGGAGATTCTTTCCTTGTAGTTGGGAAACTTCAAAGGGAGAGGGCGGCTCGGCCCCGTGCGAGCACAACGCAGTCTTTGATATGGGGTTGTGCTTCTTCATCTGAAGGCTTGTAAAAATGCAGAAGAGGAGGTTTTTACCCTATGTTTCCTATATGTTGCTAGTGTAGATGTGCTTTCTAAAGGGCTCGCACCTCTAAGGATGGTGATGGGTGGAAATGGGCTGAACCCTGAGATACGGGTTGCAACATTAGCGAGAGGGGGAGAGGAGCACGCTGCGCTCGCCCGGGTCGATAGGGTAATCTTGAAAGAAATCATTTTTGTAATGATCGCTCTGGATGGTTTCCAGCAGGTTAATTACCCCCAATCTTTCTCCACCGGAGCGTGGCGGCGCTAAGAGGGGGCGCACGGTGGGGAAGCCACGTAACCGGAGTGGTTCGCCCAATCTAAAGAAAAAGCAAATGTTAGAACTACCTGAACTTCTTTCTGTCTGAGTTAATTGAGCGGTCAGGAGCGGGTAATACTGATTAATAGGAGGTGAAGCAGGTGCTTACCAATTTTGATGGGGGATCGCGGTGGAGGCATCCTTAGCTCTTCTTTACCCCCATCTCCAGGGATGTCCAACCCGCTTTGGGAGTCCCCGTTGGGGGAGAATCCTTCCCCCATCCCCTTTCCGGCACATGGGGAGCCAAATCACCCCCATGATGCCACAAAATCACCCGCCTCCCACTTTTCCATCTGCTGCAGAGGTGAAGCAGGTCTGGGGCGCCGGCAATTCACTCTTATTTCCTTTGTGCGTTTTATTTATTTACTCTAAACCGTTATAAGAAGGCCATCGCTATCACATCCGAGCGACGTTTGAAATAGATGGGTCTGGGTTTTAGCGCGTCACTGGGAGCCAGGAGTCTGCGCGATGTTAATTTTTATTGCCAGAAGTAGCCATAAATTGATAGTAGTGAATCGCTGTAGGGGCTGTAATTAACTAGTTACTATTTCACCTCCAAAAGGAGCAATGTTTCACGCTCTTACTTTTACTTATCTGGAATCAGCCGCTGTCAACATCCGCCGAAGCCCGTATAAAGATTTATAGACCTTGGAGGTAAATATTGACTAATGGGCAGCTCGGCTTAATGTTCACCTTGAAGGACAATAAATTGCGCTATTGATTGAAGCCAGATGTCAATATCTGCATTGTTGTAAACATTTTAATAAAATTATCTCCATAAAATATTCTCCCTCTCCGGCCGATCCCGGTGAGTCGGATCGGCACCCGGCAAACACGGCAGCATAGCGTATAGGGTAGCGCCGTGATTTTGGGCATCCAGAGCCCATGGGGACACCCAGCTCATCGCAGGATGATTGTTGAGGTCGAGCCTTAGAGGTCAAAAGACTGCAGCCCAGACTAGCTGTTCTTTGTAGACCCTTCGCACTTGGTATTTTGTGATTATGTCTGTTTTCCCGTGCTTTGCTTTGCATAGATTGGGGCAACGTGGCTCTTGTCCCTTTGAGGCTGTTTCTTATCAGAGCTGTGTCCATGTCTGGTGCTCGTGTTGTCTGCAGACAGCACATAGAGCAGCTGAAACTTCATTAGGGCGGTGATCTGTAGGATCTTTAGGATCCTCTGCCTGGTGCACAGAAGCAATAGTGGCAGTGACACGTCCCAGAGACCCAAATACAACCACAACGGTGACCTGGGGGACAACGGCACCTAATTAATTTGGGAACGCCTGTTGGCTTTCTGGTGAGTTATTATGTTGTCAGGTGCTTGAGGGAAGCAAATGGGTAGGAGAGGGCAGAAGGGAGACGAGTTGGGCTGGGAAAACAAGGACAAGCAAGAGAAGGACAAAAGCGAGGAGGGAGGAATGCGGATGCACGAGGCATCTGCCCGCACCTCATCGCACCCTCACCGCTCCAAAACGTCACAGCAAACGCCGCCGAGCTCCCCGGTTAGTCCATCACCCTGGCTGATGAGGAAAGATTATACCTTCGCCAAGTGTGTGGCTGTTCCATTTCTGGCCTGTATTTTATTATTAGTATTAATAATAATAATAATTCTGTGTGCTGGCCGCACTGCTTTTCCAGCTCCCGAGGAGACGTGAGAGCTCTCCCATTAATTCCTGCAATATTTCAGCTCCTAATTGCGCTCAGGCAGAGACAGCCTCGAGAAGTTCCCACCATCCATTCAAGCAGAGCAGGACCGGTTCCTCTGGGGGAGCTCCTGGAGCCGGGGGGCCCCGGTCCAGCCCCCTCCTGAGCATCCCGAAGCTCCAGGAGCTTTTGGGGACAGGGACTGTGGCAGTTGGGTGCTCAGCGCATCTCTTTAGCTCCAGCTTGGGGTGGAAGGATTGCAGAACAATCCCAAACAGAATTGTTCTTAAGCTCAGGGAACTCGGAGCTTCACCCAAAGCAACTTCTATGTCCCCGTGCAACCCAACAAGCAGATAAATGTCTGTCCCGCACCCCATGAGCCCCAAGGGAGTGCAGCAGTCTCGGTGACCCTGCTGCTGTCTATAAAGCAAGGTCTGAGCTTACAGATTGTGTTTGTTTAACCCCGGCCCCGCTCCCTGGGTCCCATCTATTTGTTTTTCCATTCCCGGCAGTCAGTAATGAATGAGATTTGTCCAGCAATCATCAGGCTTCCCATTATAAATAGGCAAAAATGCAGAGGCCAGGGAGCGAAGCAATCAGGCAATTACTCTTGGTCACATCTTCACCCCTTGGCCAACATGGGCGACAGCAAAGCAGCTTCAGGGACCCGATTTTCCTGCAAAGCCACTTGTGCGGGGGGATGACGGGGGACACGGGGGTGTCCCCATTGCCCGGCATCACCTGCTTCGCCAGCATCAAGTGATGCACTCGCAGCAGGCATCCCTCATGGCAGCTTATTTCTGGAGATGTAAGGAAGCAGGATCTGGCCAGAGTCTCTAGCAGGATCTCTAGCTGGTGTTTTTAATGCTGTCATCATCGTTATCCAAGCATGAATAATTCCCAGATGGCTCAGGGCAAAAGCAGACATCAGCTCCGGCGCCCAGCATCCTGTTTTGTGCCGACGCGAAGGGAACCAGGCCCCAAAACCCCAAATGCTTTACTCTCTGCCTCGTCCAATTCCCATGCACGTATCTGAGACCTCAGCCCTGCGCCGGCACAGACGCCTTAATCTCTCAATTTCCCGAGCTTCTGCAGGCGGAAAGCTGACCCTCGCAGTTCCTTTAATGAAGTCTTGTGCCGAGTAATGAAATGCACTCCAGCTAATTCGCTCCCAGATCAAATCAGGGCCGTACAGCGAATTTTCGCCGTGTGCGAGCCGGCTCCGGCACGCTCGGGGAAGGGCCCTCTGTTACTTTAGCAGCAGAGCGTTATCTGAGACTGCACAAACCGAGCCAGATCTCCGCGCAGAGCATCCGAAGGCCGCCGGCTGTGTCGGTATTTTATCAGCAGGCAGCGCTGTGCGACAGAGCAGCCAATTCTAGGTCAGCCATGAAAGGAAATATTGCGTTTCCTCGCAGCGCATAGCGCTGCAGACCCACCGGATGTAACGCTGCAATTTGCGCGTGTCCAAAGGATGTCGACTGGGGGGTGACACCTTCACGTTTCGCCCTTCTGTTGCATTAAGTACCGATGAACTCAGTGGTTTCATCCCCGAGCCGCTCGAGCGGGAATTTTGGCATTTTGCACGCATTTGTTAGGAGCAAGACATGTGCAGTCGACGGGTCAAGCGTGACGAGCCGTGACCCATCGGGTCACGCTGGCGGTAGCCGAGAAGGAATCGAGGGGAGCCCGGGATCATCGGGCTCCATCGGCCAAGCTCCCCGGGGACCGCGGACCCGCGCTCGGCCTCTCCGCCATCGGCAGTCGCTCCCCGAAACAGCTGTCCGGAGCTAATTTATTTCCTAATGCTGCAGCCATGTTAATTTATAAATTACACTGGTAATTCAGGCTGTTATTAATTTCAGATGGTGTAGGGCAAGCCTAATTAAAATATGACTCCAATTGCCACACATATGTACCAAGGACTACCGTTTAAAATTTATAGGAATATTAAGTGTGACACCGGTCTCAGAGATGCTTCACACGGTAATTACGGCATCTCGGCAGCGGGAGATGTAAATGTAAAGGAGGGAGAAGTTGTCCTTGTTTGGTGGCCACTGAAAATCCGCTCTTGCCATTAGTTTGGTGGCAAGTGGCTTTTCTCCAGGGTGTGTTGCACAGGGCGCAGTATTGGTGAGCATCACTTCACCCATCCTGCGCATGATGGGGACATTGTCTCCAGCAAGTGATGCTCTCGGCGAGCCCGGGAGCACTGCAGAGGTGCGGTGCTTTTTGGCAAGGGTTTTTATGGGGCATGTCTCCCCATCCCTCACAGCCCTTTCCATCTTTTCCCGCAGCCGTGGGCTTCATCAGCGAGGACGAGTACCTGGAGATCACGGGCATCACGCGGGAGCAGTCGGGCGAGTACGAGTGCAGCGCGTCCAACGATGTGGCAGCGCCTGTGGTCCAGCGAGTCAAAGTCACCGTCAACTGTGAGTAGCTCGGGGACAGATCTGGGGAATGGCATTTTGGTGGAGGGGAGCAAGGGGAAAAGAGCCTTCATCCCCCAGAGCCAACAGAAGCGGCGGTTTTGCAAGCAGTTGGTGGTTTGCCCTTTATTTTTCCCTCTGCTTTTTGAGTTCCACTTTGTTCCACCACCTCCTCTTCAGTTATCGCCATCAACGTGGGTTTTCTGCTCCTGGTGAGATGCAATGCCAATAACCTCCAGGGAGAGAAGTGAGCAGTAAATAGGAAATATTTGTCTTGAGAAGAAATGAGAGAGGAAAAGCAAGACAGCAAGGAAGAAAACAGTATGTTTTTGGGCTCAGACAGGGGTCAAGACCCTCCTAAACTCCTCTCTGGCCATTTTTGCTACTTGGGGTTAGCTCCAGTGCCAGGAGGACCCTCCATTGGGATGTGGCATCAGGTCCCCCAAGTGCCCAAAAACCCCCGGACAGCAGCACCAGAGCGTCCAGAGATCCGGGTGGGCTCAGAGCTGCTTTTGGCTCCTTCCCTAAGCACCGGGAAAGAAAAGGGAGCCGGAGGAGCCCAGGGGAGGGGGCAGGATGCCATAAGGGAAACCGAGTGTTGATTCCAGGTTTCTCCTCCTCTCCGCAGACCCCCCGTACATCTCGGACGCCAAGAGCACTGGAGTGCCAGTGGGGCAGAAGGGCATCCTGCTGTGCGAAGCCTCCGCCGTCCCCTCCGCCGACTTCCAGTGGTACAAAGACGACAAGCGGTAAGAGTCCGGCAGCTTCGGCATCGGGGTCATGGCGCTCAGTCAAATTGCCGATAGCCCTCGGCACAGGCAGGGATAGGATTCCGAGGTGCAGGGGAAAATAGATGAGGACTTTTGGAAGGAAGATTATTTTTTTTCTCAGAAGCTTTTGTAAGATGGGTTTTGGCATTGATCTGGGCAGAATCTGCGATTCTACGATTCACACACGATCGCCGCCCCAGCTCAATGTCCCAGGCGTCCAGCAGGACAAGGGGGACAGAAGGTCATGAAAAACCATCTTCCATCACCATCCCCATGACCTTATCCCTTTCTCCCTTCTCTCCCAGGCTGGCTGAAGGACAGAAAGGCCTGAAAGTGGAGAACAAAGCTTTCTTCTCCAGGCTGACTTTCTTCAACGTCTCCGAGCAGGACTACGGCAACTACACCTGCGTCGCCTCCAACCTGCTAGGGAACACCAACGCCAGCATGATCCTCTATGGTGAGTAGTGCTGCTGGAACCGTCCGGGGATGGGACATGGCTTAACGGCGAGATCGCCGACATGGGGCACACAGAAGGGTCTTCCTCGTCTTCTGGGTTAGATGTGCATTTGCTGTTGAGCCTTGGTGTTTCCGGTGTGGGTCAGAGACTGTGGCAAGCTCAGGGAAAGCATGAAAGCCTCAGAACATATCCCCACGTGTGCCACAGTTCAGAGGCGTTCGGCACCGTGCAGTTGGTGCAAAGTTAGGACTTGGCTCCAGGTTTCCATCCTTTCGCTATGGCAGGAGAGCCTCTGGTGGAAGGCGTCTGTTTGTGTTGAACAGAGGAGAGATGGAGCTTGAGGTCATCACGGCAAACCCGTGGGCTGGCATTAATCCCCATTACAAGCGTTTGAGGGAAAGCTCTGTTTTCCTACACCCTTCTTGTATTGCAAAGTCTTTTGTAGCGCGTACAAAGGATGTAACTAAACCCACGCAGAGGGGACAGAGGACCTCGTCTTCCCTGGGAGAGATGGGGCATGGCAGGGTCCCAAGGCAGGGGCTTGGTCAGTTTGTAGGTTTGGGGGGTCGCAAGAAATGGAAGCAAAACCCAGTCGTGGGAAGGAAGCATTGTCGGGTAGGAGGAAAGGCATCCTTAGAAATCCGCTCTATTTACTGCCGTCTTCCCATGCGAAATATTTGCAGAAGGCCATGCCTGTCGCGTGTCTTCATTCTGTCATTGTTCATGTGTGTAGAAAGCTTTTTGGTTCAGCAGGAGCCACTTAGATGGTGCGTGTCACCCTTCGCAATGGCCACAAAGCATCCCTCCCCACACCAGTGCACCCTTTTTCCTTCCCGGTTAGTTCTGTTCTCCCCAGACGGGGACAATGCATTGGCAAGCCACCACCATCATGCCAGGCCCCAACGCAGCACAGCGAGATCCTCAGTGGTGTCATTTACATGAGAAGTGAGGTTTTTGGGGACAATTTTATGCATATCCCTCTTTTTTGGGAAGCTGAGGGCACATTTTATTGTATTTCCCCTGCAAATGGAGGTTTAAGCCCATGGGTATCGTGACAGGAGCCTTTCCAGGGCCGTGCAACGAAGGCTAATGTAGCGTATGTCTCTTAATCCTTATTTTAATCTATTTTTTGAGGGAGGTCAACCGGTGCTTTATTTAACATGTAGCACTTGTTATTAGAAGCCCGTCACCTCATTCAGCAGCTCATTGGGCGACGTGATGGAGCACTCATTGAAACCACATCATTTTGAGGGTCAGGGGGAGAAAGCAGCTCTCGGCTTCTCTCCATCACAAGATCTCGGTCCCTTCTCAGGGGCTGGTGTCGGGCAGTAAATTCATTTGGGATGTTGCAGGGTTTTTGAGAAGGCTGTGAGCCAGAGGAGGAGTGCAGGGCTGAGCGAGCCCCAAGACTCCCCCAAATCCCAGCCCTGCTAAGGGCGCAAAGGAGGACTTAACCAGGGCTCCCCTCTGGGTCTGGGGTCCCGCAGGCTGTTTGTCTCTTTGACCCCGAGGAGCAGGACACAGTGTCAGCACCAGCATCCCTCTCGCTCCCCCGTCCGCTAGTTTTTCCCATCCCCGGGTCGGGGCAGGCCGAGTGCGGCGCCCCAAGCCCGTGTTTTCCCTTGCCTTTTTGCCCTAACTTACCCTTTTTTTTGTTTTAATTTTTAGAAGAGACAACTACTGCTTTGACACCCTGGAAAGGTCAGTAATTTGGGCAACTTTCACACTATCAGATTCCCACCCTGTTTTCCCACGGGTCCCTCTGGCTCTCAGCTCAAATAACCCCTTCGGGAGCCACGTCCCCCGCTGCTCCCATCTCCCACCGCACCGCTCTGCGGGTTTAGGGGTGAATTAGTGCTTTTTTGCCGGTGTCTGCCCTTCCATCGTGTGTCTGTGCACGCCTCGTCTCTCCGCGCTCCCTCCCCATCCCCAATGCACAGGCAGGGACATCTGCGTTCCTTTCTTTCATGTCACAGTATCTATGGGTCTTGCAGCGTTTCCTCCCCTGGGATGCTGTTTGTGTCTATTTTTGGGACAGTATTAGGCTGGAGAGGTGCATAGTTTGCTTCTTGATGTTTCTCACGGCCTAGGGATGGCTTGTAGATGTCAGGAGGGCCGTGGAAGGTAGGACAGGGACCATCATGTCTCCAGGTCCCCTCACTCTTGGCTTCCCGGCCATTCTGGGATTCGGGGCGAAGCGGGAAGAGGCGCGAGGCATCGGGGAGCGTGTCGGCAGAGCACTATAGGCAGGAGAACAAGAAGCTGGCGGTTCTCAGTGCCCCAGCTGGGTTTTGAAGCGAGGAGATGTGTTCTGGGTCGGCAACAGAGAGGATCGATCTGTCCTCAAGGGCAGCGCTGCCATTTGCAGCAGCCCAGACACCTTCTCGAGATCTTTGTCCAGCTTAGTGTTCCCTTGCGCCAACTATTTGGGGCATTTTTGTGCAAGCCACCAGCTCAGGCCACCTCCCCACTCTTTCTAATGGAGACCTATGAGCCCCTCAACCCCTGCAGCCCCCAAGGTGTGGATAAGCTTGGCTCTTCTTGTCCACTCTCCTAGTCCCATCTCCTTCTTATTGAGCTCGTCTGGGCCCAGGGGCAGATGCAAAACACCAATTCCCAAGCGTAGCGGTGCCAGATGGTGGTTTTTCTGACCCCCTCAAGGAAGACAAGTGGGGAACAACAGGGCGGTCACCCCTGTGATGGTTTGTTAGTACCGATAAGAGCACGGGCAATGTTGGGCAAAATGGTCGTTTATGGAGCAAGTGACTTTGGGTCAATTTTGAAGGAAGAGCACAGGGAGTCGGAGGAGGTCGGTCAGTAGGGATAAGCAGGGGACGGGCTCGGGACAGGGAGCTGGGGCCAAAGAGGGTTAAATCCTTAAGAATGGGGTTGTCAGGGACAGGTGATAGTGGAGGGTGGCACGAAGCGCGATGCCACCATGTGCAATCCCTCAGGTGCCCTGGATTATGTATGTATGTTGTTTTTGTGTATTGAACGGTTGGATCCGGGCCGGCGTCTCACCGTGCGGGCGCTTCTCTCCCCCGCAGGCCCCGGCGCGGTGCACGACGGCAACAGCGGCGCGTGGCGGCGAAGCGGCTGCCCCTGGCTGCTGGCCCTGCCACTAGCCCAGCTCGCCCGCCAGTTTTGACCCCCGGAGCCGGCCCGCGGAGCGGCGGCGGCGTCCAGGACCACGGCCAGCGAGCGCCGAGGAGAGGAGGAGGAGGAGGAGGAGGAGGAAGAAGAAGTGTTCACCGTTTCCGAAAATAATCATAAGAATTGAGAGAGTATCCGGCCAGGCCACCTCGGGGAGGGGGAGAGAGGAAAAACATGCAACAAAAAACCCAACGCAACGGGAATTTGGAGAGAGGAAAAAAAGAGAAATAATCCAAGGCTTCCTGCTGAAGATGCAACACGACTGAGTCTTTTAATTTTTTCCTTTTTGTTTGTTCTTTTTTTGTGTCCCGCACCCCTTTTCCCACCCCGGTCCCCTTCCCCCGCGGGGACCCCTCCGGCCGGCCGCGCCGGTTTTCTCCTTTGCCGAGATATCCCCATCTTCTCATGGACCGTGCCGCCATTTGTGTTCCAGGAAAAATATATATATATATATATATATATCTTCACGTTCACATATATATATATATGTATGTATAGTATATAGATCTTCAACAGTTAGCACACCGCTCCAAAGGGAAAGGGAGGACGGAGACCGGCGTCGAGCCGCACGTCCATCGCACCACCCGCGGACATCGCCGACGATAACGGGATTCCACGATTCATTTTATTAATTATATTTTCTGATATGAGCCTAGAACTCTTAGTTCCTAAAAAAACAGAGATGCAAAAAAAAAAGAGGGGAGAGAAAATGAGGAAAAGTAAATTAAAACAAAGGAACCGGAGAAGGGAGCAAGCGGAGAGGAGCCGTCGTTTGGGATGCAGAGGAGGAGCCCCGCGCTGAAATCCCTGGAAACCGGCCCAAACAAGCGGTCGTCCGAACAGTTCCCGCCGAGGGCGCGGGCGACTCGTGTCGAGGCGGAGATGCCGAATCTTTTTACGGGATATATATATACAGTATATATAAATATACATATATATATATATATATAATTTTTCTTTTTTTTTTTTGGTTAGCGTTCTAGCCACGGTTCCCAGCAGGGTCCTTCCGCTGCCATTACTGCATGCTGTACACGGAGTTAGGTGTGTATCGGTCCTCATCTTGCTCCCCGCGTCCCCTCCTTTCCCACCCTCGGGTCACCAGGGACGAAGGGACGCGAGGTCCGGGGGCCGCCCCTCGTCCCCAGCCCCTTTGCGGTGGACTAAAGCAATCCGAGGGACCGAGGGAGATCTATAGAGCTCAGTTTTATAATTTTATATATATATATATATATATATATATATATGTATGTATATGTGTGCGCGTGTGTGTGTGTATATATATATATATATATAAAAAAAACAAATTAAATTAGGAAGCAAGGGAGCCGTCAGCTGGAGCGCGGGCCCGGCCGCCCCGCGGCGCGTCTCGGCGGGGGCCTCTCCTCGGTTTTCCTCCTCGGGTTCCGTTCCCTTCTCCGCGGCCGGGGACGCGTGGGGTCCGGGCGGGCGGCGAGGGGGCTCTCTCTGCCTATCCATTAAAACGATTGTTCCATGTGGCCGCTCCGTCTGGTCGTGGTGCTCATTGCCGCATCGCCGGGGACCGGGAGGGACGCGGCGGGGGGGACCCCGGGCGGGAGCACCAAATAATCACCAAGGCTCCCGATAGCATCGGAGAGACGTTCCCAGGACATCATCGGTGACCCCAGCGTGGACGTTGCGACAAGGTAAGGCTTTGAGGAGGAGACAAGGAGGACGCAGCACAGAGTTCCACCCTAATCCTCCAGTGCAGGATCCAGCTGAAATGAGTCCTGGGAGAAGGGGAGATCCAGCGACACAAGGTGGGTGTTGCAAAGTGGGCACCCCCGTGCAAAGGCACACAGGGGGTGAAGGATGGTGAAACGTAGCCCCATGTTTGTGTGTACACTAAACCAAACCGCCCTTGAGGGGCCAGGGAGCGTCGGGGCAGCTCTGGGCCATCTTCTTGGTGTTAGGATGGTTTGCGGAAGGTTTCTCGGTGTATTTGGTCCTCAGCCTCGATTGTGGTCTCCAGGTCACGTTTCTCAAGGCGCTCGGGATGGTTTTGTAGGATCACAAGCCGGTCATTGGTACTGATGGATCTTGGTTTTGTCTTGTTGACCTTGCCATGAGTTTGTGCCGCTAAAGAAATGGAAATGGAGAGAGATGTAAAGGGGTGCTGAGGCATGTCATGTTGTAGTTGTGAGATGCGGGCACTGGGGTAGGGGAGAGCCATGTCCCCGAGGCTTCACGGCACATCCCAAGCGAGGGACATGGGCAGCTTTCCCTGTTCCAGGATCACCATGGCACAGGAGGCAGCCCAGCCCCACAGGGGTCAGGCTCCTGGCCCCCCTGGTTGACAGGCAAGTTTGTTGTGGACAGTTTTTTTGTAGCAGTGATGCCTGTGCCTGGGGAAAAGAAAGCGAGGGTCTTTGTGCATATTTCAGGAGTCTCAGGGTGTCTGTCGTCGGGCCCACTCAGTAGGAAAGGCAGCGCCCAGACGCTGCAGGATGCAGGGAGGGATCTAATGTGGTACCCACGGAGACGTCCGGAGGTGTGGGGCTGTTGGCCTCACATTCTCCCTGCAATGTAATATGTGTTGGTAGTTTAGGTATAGCTGGGGCAAGGACGTGAAAGGGAACGTAGAGGTTCAGAGGCGGCCGGTTCTGCCCGAGGTCCGCAGGCTTTGCACCGGGGTGGCCATCCTTTCGGGACCCTTTTACTGTGCAGGTTTTGGGAAGAACTTACCTGTGAGCCAGAGTCCGTGGGGTGGACGTTGGCGGTGTCTGCGATGTACGGAGCTGCAGCAGCCTGTAGCAGTTCCGCTTGTGCAGCCACCTGCAGCACTTCAGAGATGGAACTCGGAGGCAGCACAGTTTGCCACAGGGTCAGGGGAAAATCTCTGGGGACCAGGCTCTGGAGTGTGTGTTGTGCAGGGTGAAGAGAGCCCTGCGGCTTCAGAGGGGATCACACAAAGGAAGGACCCCCTGGAGGGCTCCAGTATCATCTCACAACCCCCACTCCCCCCCACTTCCCGCGGTCACCCCAGGATCAGCGGGACGTGAGCCGCACCAGCAGCAACGAGAGGACAGGACATCCAGAGGCAATGGGGCAACAGCCACCTCCCGGCTCATGCCCAAGCCCATCATAGCAGCCTGTGTCCCAAAGTATTGCAGCAGTCTGATCTGTATTAGGTGAGCTTGGTGAACGATTCCTCTCATGGATGAATTAGGTTTGGCGTCCCAAAGAAGCGGGAGGAGCAGTCGGCTGCCCCAGCCCCTCGTTCGTAGTGTGACCCAGAAGTGGTGTTGGGAAGATGCAGAGGGTCTCAGCAACTCATCCTTGTGGTCCTTGCAGTCTGTGTCCATTGCTGAAATGATCGCGGTGCCATCAGCTGATGAGAAGCGCGAACAAGCCTTAGTAGCATGCGAGACGTGGAGGAGCCTATCGCACGGGGGTAGGTTCAGTCATTTAGAGCGGGAACAGTTGCCAGAAGATGGAGAAGACGCCGGGAAGGTCTCAGTCGCCGCACAGAGGCTCCCAAGAGCGCCGCTTCTACCGATTTCAGGTGAGAGATCAGAGCAAAGCCGTCCTGATGCTGCAGGGGCAACATCAACAGGTACATGGTTACACACCCAAGGGACCCACACAGGTGGGATCTGGGATGCATCAGGTTACTTGGAGAAGGGGGAGCAGCCCAAAGGGCCGTGGGTTCCTGGTCCGGGGGCTCTGAGCTTCACTGTTGCAGAAGGCGACAGAAATAGGCTTCAACTGAGTGTGAGGCGAAGTCACGGGAGCGAGGGAGGTCTCAGGCGTCGGGGACACCTTGCTGCTCAATGGGACGGGCTCCATGTCCCTCCCTGGGGGGCGCGGGGTCTCCAAAGCAAAGCCCCGAGGGTACAAAGTTCGTCAAACTTTATTGATACACTGCACAATCACAACCATCTCTTATTCTCGCCGAATTAGAAAAGGTTACAACTACAATGTAACATGCACAAATCTCAGGTAGTACAGCCACCCTCGGAACACAACGATCGACGGAAACTCAAGACCGGCCGTCAGCGGGAGAGACCGGGGCGCCGCGCACCCCCCGGCCCAGCTGCCCCCCGAGCGTCCGAACGCGGGGCCGGCCCCCGACAGCCAACACGTTCCTCACAACGGCACGTTACACGTCACGAGAAAGTCCAACGCCGTCCTGGCGTAGAGCACAGGGGAGCCGATCCAGCCCGGGGAGAGAAATGGGGGGTGCGAGGTGTTGGGACACAGCCCTGGGTTTGCCGGCCTTCACGAGCATCACGCGGTGTCCTCCTTATGGTCTTTGTTCTCCTACACACCATGGTCTTTGTTCTCCTACACACCACGGCCTCTGGTCTGTGTGGCTCGGGCTAGTTAAGCATTTCTGCCACCAGCAGGGAGTAATTTGCAGTTGTGGGGGCGGCCGGGGGGGAGGCACAGACTGGTCGGGTATCGGCGCCCGCCAGTTTCTGAGCCCCAAGGGTCCTGTAGGACTCGGCACCCACAAAAGGACCCGTGTGCCACCACAGCGGGGTCTGCGCTCCACAAAGGCGCCCAGGGCCAGGGGTAGGACCACAATCGCCGCCGGCGCTGCCTTCATGAGACGCACACGGACAAGCAGAGCAGCACAACAGGGACAGCAGGACACGGAGTCGCCGCATCAGGACCCACCAGGTACGTCCGCATGTCGGGTCTGTGCCGGAGCCGTCCCCACTTCGGGACACTTTGTTTTTTTGCCATTCAGCCGTGGTACATGTTGAACATCCAGAGTGTGAGGCAGGAGCATCCTTTGAGATGTGGTAGCTGGTTGTAGTATTGGTATTTTGGTGCCACCACAGGTCCCGAGGAGCAGCAAGGATGAGGAGAGGGTGTGCCCGCATGGTGGCCCACAGTTGTTTGCGGTGATGGGTTTTTCCTTGTAACAGTGCCAAAGGCAGCCCCAGCTTCCTCACAGGCACGGAAAGCGGGGCAGCAGGATAAGGACGTTTCAGTCATGTCAGAGTTTGCAACAGAAAGACAGCGTGTGTGTGTCCATCGCTCTACAGCCCCGCAGCTCGCGGAGGGAGGAGAAAGCAGCAAGGCATGGGGAGGACTCAGGGCAGGACCGGGGCACATTTTGTACGCTCGTGCAGCGTGTTGTTGTACAGGTGAGTCTCTCTCTGTTGCCAGCCTAGGATTCTGTGCCAAACGTGACTTGTAAGGAATCAGACAGGAGGGTCCATTGTAGGACCAAGGTTCCAAAGCGTTCCCAGGTGGTCACAGAGCACCAGAAAGGCTCATGGTCATGGCCACGTACTGAGAGGATGTGGCAGCGGGCACCATTGGGTGCGCCATTCCATAGGCAGGGAGGGCGGGTAGCAGGGACAAGGGACAAAGCTCTCTCAGCGGCTGGAGGAAGCAGAAAATGGAGTGTGGACAAATCCAGTTTGTTGCTGAATGCGTATTGTAGCAGGGAAGATGGACAAGCAGAAAGTTAGGGGCACAGGAGCCAGTTTTGTCTCCGCCACATTGGTGCAGCAAACCGACAGAGCCAGAGCCTCTGCTGGCGGGTCAAACACCTCGATGTCTCATCGGGCAGGGGGAGCGGTGGGCGCGAGTAGCAGCAAAGCAGGGGTGTTGCAGATTAGGGGTCCTCCCACGTGGCGTAGTGACTCGGAGAGCCAAAGGGTACAGGGAGGACACGCTGGGAGACGGACCAGGGAGACGCGGAGGGGCCGACAGAGGCAGAGACCTCTCGGTCCCATCCTCCGGGGCCATGCGGACAGGTGGGAGCGTCAGAGCTGTAGGAAAACTGGTATTTTGTTTTCTGGCATTTGGCTGTGTGTTGCTGTGCCTCTGGCCAGAGACGGCTGTGCTTTTGAGACGCCCACCACGGGGAGCCAGGGCGCTTCTCTCTGGGGCTCCCGTTTTCAGGAGAGCGGGTCTGTGTCCTCAGGATGGCGAAGGGGGTACATACAATGGTAGGTGGGTGAAAGGACAGCCGGAGGTGTGACCCCGGGCGGAGAAATGGCCATCATGGGCGTCCCCCTAGTAACAGGTGGCCAAAAGCCACACTTGGGCCACCCCTTGAGCTGGTGCTGTGGCCTCAGGGAGCGGGAAGGGGCCAGCGACGTCGGGGGCACTCAGGGGAGCAGCTTTGGTGCTGACAATCGACTTAGATGACCGAGAGGGCAGAAGGCTGAGCCGAGGGCTTCATCCTCAGGGTCGTTATGGGCATAGACGGCTTAGCGAGACGATGACATGGACATTCTGGGCGACGGCTCCGGGCGGCTCACGTCCCGTCAGCTCTCCGCTCCCCACGTCGGGGAGGAGGAGGCGGCCGCAGGGAGGCTCAGTCCCGGCTGGATCGCGTCCCCGGGGCGAGGGCGGCGGGCGTACGCCATGACCGGCGGCGAGCACGATCCGGAGACGTGGCCAGTCCGACAACGAGAAGTCCCCGGACGGCACGGCGGGCCGGCCCCGCGGTGGGGGGGAGGCGCGGGGGGGCCTCCCGGGACCCTCCGCTCCCTTATCAAAAGTCGAGGAGGAGGCGAGTGAGGAGGGCGGCCCAGAGGCAGAGGCCGGCGGCCGCCCGGGACGCCGCGTTGCCGCCGTCGTGCACCGCTCCGGGCCCTGCAGAGAGGGCAGAGAAAGGGGAAGACGGGTCAGAGTCAAGGCTAGAGCTGAGGGGAAATGTTTGGGCAAAGGGACATGAGTTTCGCAGCATCCCCCCGGTTCCCTTCCACCTCCCACCCCTCCTGCCAGTCACCCCCTAGGCCAGCATGGTCGTGAAATTCCCTCTCAGGGGTCGGAGATGTATCTGTTTTAAGGAGAGCATTGCAGGCGTTGTTGTTGGCACGTGACGGAGGCGTTGTTGAGGAGGAGAGGAGAAGGAAGGATTTTTGGAGGAGGTGAAGTTGAGGAGGTAGTTTTAACAGGGAGGCAGCAGCCGGCACTACTCCACTTGGAGGAGGTCATTCTTGGTTTTGGATCCCGCTTGCCTGCAAGTCAGGGAGGGGCACCGTAGGTACCTCATACCTCAAGGTTTGTTTGGGGCAGAGGAGTTAGTTGAATAAGTATTTTAGTTGCAAGGGAAGTGTCATGAGAGAGAGAGCGTCACGGAGACTCATTGTCTGACTCTGCCGAGAGAGTCGGGAGACAAGCGTGTCCCAAGGCTAGACGTAATGAGACATAACGATTGCATAATGTTTACAATGAGGGTGGAAAATACTGGTAGAGGACGATCTGAGAGGTGGTGAGCGCTCCATCTCCGCAAACAGTAAAGGCTGGGCCCTGAGCAACAAGAAGTAGTTAAAGATGTCCCTGCTTACAGCAGGGGTGTTGCACTACATCAGCTAGGAAGGTTCCTTGGAACCCAAGATATTTTGTGAAAATATGAATCTATGATAGGTGGGTCCTAATACAGGGCTGCTTTGTGTGTCACAGACATTTAGGTTGGCCATAGCAGTGGTGAAGCGGCATGGCAGGACATTTTTTACAGGGCAAGAGGCGAGGAAAGCGGCCAGGACGCACATCACGGGAGGCAGCTGGTGCGCAGGCTGGTGTTCTTAGAGTCGGCGATGAGTGAGTGACAGAGCCATCCACCAGCCGTGAAACAGCACAGAGCAGCAGAGATGCATCATATAGCTACCGAGATACACCATAGAGCGATGGAGACGTGTCATAGAGCAACAGACACATGGCACAGAGCAACACAGACACATCACGGGCAGAGGTTGGGTGCGCATGCTGGTGGCGGGTCCCAGTGCGCGGGTGTGGGTGTCACAGTGGTACAACTATGCATGGAGAGGCCAGCAGTGGAGCGAGAGAACCACCAGGACCAGAGGGGACATGAGACCTCGGCACTCGGGAGCAGCAGGAATGGCCCACGGCACTCCAGGCTCTCCAATGAGGGAGACGGCATCACGGGAACGTGAGGAGCCTGAGGTACGCGGGGTCATTTCGGGGTTGCACTGGGCGAGGGGGAGGATGGGGATGTGTGGCCATTGGGTGACATATGCTGAGGTTTGTCGCGTTTTGTCGGGTGAAAGCTGTTGATGTACAAAGGTGAGGGGAGCTGGAAGAATAAGGGTGCCTGTCGGAATAGGATGCGGAGGCCACTTGAGTGAGGTATCAGAGGCGAGAGTGGGCAGGAGTCAGTCCCTAAAGCCTCTGTCACACAATCCCAGAATGTTATTGGAAGGGACCTTGAAAGCTCATCCAGTCCAATTCCCCTGCTGGAGCAGGAACAGAAAGCGAACATTCCTGGACAGAGGTCATGTTTTGTGAGTTGTTGTTGTAGCGGAGTTACAAGAGCTTCCAAGCTCTTCCATCACGGGAGCCAGACAGTGAAAAAGTCAGGCCTAGTCGGGGGGGATCTTGTGTGAGATGCAGACCGATCAATGGTATAGTGCTATGATGTTAGTGTTAAATGTCACAGGTAAAAGGGCAGTCAGGATTTAACGTGTAGGAGAAAGATGACAGATAGAGGTGGAGGCACGTTTGCAGTCGTGAGTAGTTTAGGCCTTGTAATTGGGGCCGGGGGCAGTAAAGATCCAGAATTTGCCATGCAGAAGACTTAAAGCAGGTCTGCAGGCCTTTCCAACTGGGTTTTTGTTTGATCTGAGCTTAAGCGGCCATGGGGGAGCAGGTCCCCACCTCAGCAGGTCCGGCCCCTGGGAACACAGAGTTTCTGTGGCATTGCATTGAGGAGGTGTTTATTCATATGGCATGTTGTGATATTTGTTGCACTAGTGGTGCGGGGTCAGGTTTTTATTATTAAGGATTGCAACAGCATTGAGCGTATGTATCTCAATCCAGGAGAGTTTTGTGTGGTTATTGTATTTCTCTGCCAGTCTGGGTTGGGGGAAGTGAAAGGGCAGTCTCCAGGGTCCCAAATGATGAGCTTAGCCTCCTTGGTGAGACATTGTCCTGTGTGTCAGTTGTATTTCCATGTATTGTTCTGGAGGGAAGAGTTTTGAGTAGAGGGGCAGACGAGAGGGCGCAGGGCTCGGTGCATCTGGGCATCCATAGGGGAGGGAGAGTGTGGATCTGAGCTTGGATACACAGCAAGGAAGGGTCAGCGCACTGGACGCAGTGTATGGATACTCCAGGTTGGATAGCCTCGCATCTCTGAAGCTGTATAGGTTGATTTTTGATGGGAGAGGTAGGTGGGGAGATGGAATCACCGTGACATGGAGCGCAGGGCATGGCCAGCATCCTTTGGAAGCGGAGAGCCAGCTGACATGATGGATGTGAATGTAGGGGCACCCATGAAAGTTGTCAGATAGGCAGCACACAAGGGGAAGAGCCTCGTAGGCAGGCGGGCAAAGCACACAGGATGAGCAATCTGGGACACTGCAAGACATGGGGGCTGTAAAGCGGGACACGTAAGCGCTCAGTCCAGGTACTACGGTATCAGAAGGGGGCTGTTTAGTTCAGAGGTAGAACTGCCATTACTTGGAGCATTACAAAGGTCTGACAGGTTTTGTTGGGGAGGTGGTTTAGTGAGAGCAGTGTGTAAAGCGAAGGAGTGGGTGAATCTAGAGTTATTAGTTGTGTGAAATGCAGGTACATATTTTTGACTCTGGGTTTGTTCACAGCATTTTGTTTATAGTTTTGGGTCTGGGTGTCTCATGGTCTGTCTCGGTGTCGCTTTGCATTCTTTGTGTAGAGGACTAAGTAGTGAGTCACAGAGCAACACTGGTTGCTTTGCCCTGTAATCCCTGCCATGTAGTCATGTCTGGGTCAGCGCTGCTCCGCCTTGCCTCAAGTCAGGATTGTGTGTTAGGGACAGCCCTTTCGGTGGAGTGTGTCAGTGCCCCATCCAGGAAGCCTTTTTGTCGGTGTCTGTGTCATGAGGTAGGCTGTGGTTTTGTATAGGTTTGTGCTTGCTTAGTTCTTGTGTCAGAAATCTGCTTGTCTAGTGGCGTGGTGTTTCTTTAGCTTGGTGTCTGCATAGAGGTTTTCCAGAATATAGGTTGTAGAGCATGGTCTCTGTGGTTTTAGTTCTGTTGCGCCGGGTTCCATCTCTGAGGGTAGCGTTAGTGACAGCAGCGTGCTTGGTCTCCAAGGCGCACGGCTCCCCTGCAGTTAGACCTGCACCTCCAAAGACTCAACAAGTACAGTCGGCTAACTACAATGGTTAACTCTTACCTTGGCTGCTCTTCTTCTGTGGAGCTGTCTAGGGCCCCAGGTAGCTGGTGTAGCCCAGAAGGGTGGAAGGAGCTGGGATAGAGCCCTGGGCCCTGCTCCTGGCCATGCTAAGTGCAGCAGCCTCCAACAATGAAGAACAGCATTGGCTCTAGCTGCTGTCACTCACAGAGGGGGCCTGAGGAACCCCAAACCCCAAAAATGCCCCCCTACTGCTCCCAGACGACACCAGTCTGACCTTCCTCACACTCCACACCAAGACTCCAGGCCATGTAATCATCCATCTCTGCCCACTGACGTACAAAGACACCCCACAACATCGCTACACACCTCGGAGTGTGACCTCCACGTCATTAATGCTGCCCTGGTAGCATCCCAGCCTCCCTTGATGGAATGACTGTGGACTACACTTGATGGTGACAAAGGCCGACCTTCAAGATTCGTACAACTACCACCCCCTGTACTGTACATCTCTGCGAATGCCCAATGACACCCTACCTCTGAAAAAAGACAACCTGCCTTCAAGATACTCCATGCAAAGCCCCAGACGCCTCACCCTCCATCCTATGTGGCCCTATGACAGCAAAACCAACGACTTATGCCTCACCAGCACACACTTTCCTGCCGATGGTGGCTACACGCAGCAGCAAGTCTGTCCATAAGTGACTAACTTCCCAAACAGTTTCTTAGATTCACACCCTCACTCCAGTCCACACGTAACTCGGCCACTAATACAAAGTCAACCCTCACTGAGACAACACCCAGACGTGTGCCTAACTGCATAACGCTCTGACTCCACAACGACACTACAAACCCTACCAGGCACATCAACGCTGCATCTTGACTAACATGATATGCCATCTCAGCTCCGGCGCTGACCCCTGCACACTGTGCTGAGTGCCCGTGTGACTCCGGCTATGTAAAGCCTACCCTGACCCCTCCCAAACCCCTACACACAGTACAACAGAAACACACACCTATCCTCTCACACAAAGCAGAAGTATGACCGTAATAATACCCTTCCACCGCACGTGTAGCGACCTAGTCCACCCAAGCTCCCTAAGACCCTCTGACTTGCCTTGATGGCATACATGTATATATCCTGGATGGTAGGACAAGGGGTAACGGGCTCAAATTGGAACACAAGAGGTTCCACTTCAATTTGAGAAGAAACTTCTTTTCAGTAAGGGTAACAGAACACTGGAACAGGCTGCCCGGGGGGGTGGTGGAGTCTCCTTCTCTACAGACATTCCAACCCGCCTGGACATGTTCCTGCTCCAGCAGGGGGATTGCACTGGATGATCTCTTGAGGTCCCTTCCAATCCCTAACATTCTGTGATCCTCGCCCACCTTGTAATGCCCATAACAAACCTCAGGACACACGGGAAAAACGCTCACCCCTCTAACACACATCACTACCCCCCTCTAACATTGCCAAAACCTACAGATTGCCACTCCACAGAACCGACAAGTACGTGCCCTCCCCAGTGAGCAGCAAACCGCTACAGAACTCTACACCACTGAGTGCCAGATGTGATGCTCCTGGGACCTCCTCTCCACCCAAACAGAACTAAGCAACTCTCAGCTATTAGCCATGCTTCCCGACTCGCCTGCCACAATCCCCTGCTGCCCCCACACTAACGCATCGGTCACGTTTGCCCTTCGCCGATGAGTCCACCTTGGTGCTGGCAAGTAAGTTCCTACCGTTTCACCACACGACCCTGAAACAAGCTGGTACATAATAATAAACATGACAGGCTACATACTGCCACCACACGGGCAGTGACCACACAATGCACTCTCTTGTCTTGCTACCCTGCCTGCTCCCCCTGCACTAAGGACAAGACACAGAACACAGACACGGCAGACAAAGGACACCCCAAGACATGGCACATCATGAGCCGCTATGGCTCTCAAACGCTGACAACCCCATCACCCACTTAACACAAGTCTCCAGACTGCTTCCTCTCACATTACATATGTTCACCTCCTACAAAACAACACATCCATACTACCCTGACCTGCTGCTGGGACTGTGTGACCCGCTGACTCTCTCCTGCATTGCTGAGACACGCCGGAATGGAAATGCACACATCCTGTATGGCTACTGCTCCCTCGACACACCTGCCCAGACCCTATACGCAACCTTTCAGACTATCAAAAACCCCACTACAAAAACCACAACTGTTGCACACACAAAAGCTTCACACCACTTGCTTACAACAACCCCCACGCTTGACACACAAGGGACACAGCTCCTTGGCGCACTTCTTATGGGTAGAACTAGCCCTTGGACACAATGGCACGCTAAAAGACCACACCTACCTGCATTACCCATGACCTGCCAGAGCACAGCCTTTATAGCAGAGGCTGGCTGTAAAATCATGCTATCCAACACACGCGACTGGAGCATCATCCCATGGGACAGGCTGCAGAGGAGTACTCTGCCACCCTTCACTTCCCACAACACGAGACCTATGGAATACAACCTATCCAGGCACACAAAAACTAAGTCCACACATTCACAGAATGTTAGAGATTGGAAGGAGCCTCAAAAGCTCATCCAGTGCAATCCCCTCATGGAGCAGGAACACCCAGATGAGGTTACACAGGAAGGTGTCTGCAGAGAAGGAGACTCCACAACCCCCCTGGGCAGCCTGGGCCAGTGTTCACCGAGAAGTAGTTTCAGTAGAACCTCCTGTGTTCCAGCTTGCACTCATCATAAGGATATTGGCCAAAATGTTGTGGCAAAACCAGTTTATCCAGCCAGAGGAGATGATACATTCAGTATAGGCTGGATTGCTATTTATGTATTGACAACTAGCTAATGAGCCACAGACCGGGCTGGCTAGCCTATACGGGACATGGGGGACGTGCCAGAGGGCACAGGGCTCCTCCTTCTGATTTGCCCAGCCTGGCTCAAAGAGAAAAGCTGAGACCCTGCAGTGTGGCCTGAGACTTGCCAATCTTTCACGTTCACCCCTTCCCCTGAGACTTGCCCCTGCACAGCAACTGCCCTTCTGCACGGATGCTGTCTTGTGACTACGCTACCATCCACACTTCCCCAAAAGTGCTTCTTCACGGGGTACATGGGTCTGGATACCAGCAATTGCGTTGGGTCCCCCTTCCCTATCGGCATCACACGCTTACATTTAAGATCATTACAACAGCCCCTATGCGGGAGACAGGGCCCCACTGCAAGACTATGCTTTGCATGTGCTGTACACCCTCCCAAATGCTAAGGTCATGACAGCACTAGCGCTGATTGCGCTAACAACCTCCCCTGGTTTACGGGCCCATTCCCTCCTCTCCCTCTGCTCTTGGTCCGAGAAGGCCCAATTTGCCTTGCCCTAATGCCAAGAGACTCATGCTAGAAACATGCCACTGCTACACACCATCTGCAAAAAAACCCAGCATGATACACCAGCCCTCCAGCATCGACTCGTCGCCGCGGATGCCCAACACGTATTGCCCCCCACGCTGACCCTTGACAACTACACTGCATGTCCTGCCACTGCAAAAGTACCACAACTGCTGCTAATCCTGTCGATACAATACCGACGACTAAAACCCACGCCACGTGGCTGAAACGTGTGCTTACCTGGACCGGGCCCCCTCCTCAGCCCTGGACTCCAGCGACGCCGCGGCTCGCCGGGAGCCTTGTCTGGGAAACACCGACCATTGCCCAATGGTGCTGCGGAACCCCAGCTCCCGTGGTATGACACACCCTGCCCGACACCCATTTGTGAGCGCCCACTCGGGGCAATGCTGATATCTTCATCTGATGTGTCCTCCCCATGGGACGTCACCACTGGCAGCTCCTGACGTTCCACAGCTGTACAGGCTGTGCTCAGATGCTCTATCTCTAACCACCTGCACGCATGGCTGCTGCCTTCTCTTCCTCTTCCTCCTCCACATCTTCCTTTTCCTCCTCCTTCTCCTCCTCATCTTCGCCTCCGTCATCTTCACCCTGCTCGTCCTCTTTGAACTTTGCTGCAAAAAAAAGGGCGCACCTACCGTACAGGATGATGCTGGCGTTGGTGTTGCCCAGCTTGTTCGTGGCCACGCACGTGTAGTTGCCGTAGTCCTTCTCCGAGACGTTGAAGAAGGTCAGCGTCGACAGACGGCCCTTGCTCTCGATCCGCACGCCCTCCAGCCCGTTTGCTAACCTGCGGGGAAACGCCAAGGACCATGCTCTGTGTGCCGCGCTGTCACGCTGTGACATATTGTCTTACCTCCCCAAATGACCTCCCCATGCTGTTGGCCGCTACGTGGCTTTGTGTTCCCCATCTGACTCCCCGTGTCGTGCCAAAACTGAGCCCTTTGTGCTACTCCGCTACAAAACAACAACCTGCACTCCCAATCCCAAAACCCGTCCTGCGGCCGGAGCGACATGGCATTCAGAACCGCCTGCCCCTAAAGCTGCCATTGCCATCCCCTGGAGCAATGACCCTGGGGACGCTTTGGCCCTTAACCCAGTTCTCGCCCCCACTAAAACGGCTGGATCCCGACCTGCCTGAGCGTTACGTGCCTGGCCACCTCCCCACCTCATTCTCTGACATCAACAGTCCCGCAGTTGCCCTAAGCCTCCCGCACCGCTCTCCGACCCCCGCAGCCCCTCACCTGGTGTCCTCCTTGAACCACTGGAACTCCGCCACCGGCACGGCCGAGGCCTCGCACTGCAGGATGCCCTTCTGGCCCACCGAGGCGCCCGTGTTCTTGGCGTTGGAGATGTACGGCGGGTCTGCGGGGATGCCGCACCCCGTCAGGCCGGGCTCTGCACCCGCCCGCCCTGCCATCCCCCTCCCCGCTCCCCGGCACTCACAGTTGACGGTCACTTTGACTTTCCGCACGTCCGGGACAGCCACGTCGTTGACGGCGCTGCACTCGTACTCCCCGGACTGCTCCCGCGTGATGCCCGTGATCTCCAGGTACTCGTCCTCGCTTGCGAAACCCTGTCCTGCAAAACGTCCCAAAAACATGCCGCTGACACCCTATCCAACGGGAATCTTGCGCCGATGCCTACAAAGCATCCTCACCCTCCCACTGAGGACAAAACAAAGGAATGGTAACTCCTCTCTCCATCCCAGACACCAGCCGCCTCCATGACACGCCAACTCCCTCGTTAGGGAACACCGTGTGTTCCATGAGGACCGGGTGAGACCCTTCCTCGGACCCGGACGGCCCCGCCGGGCTCTCACCTTTCCCGGACAGGTGCCGCCACGTGACAGTGGGCTCCGGTCTCCCGAACGCCAGGCACATGAGGGTGACGCTGCTGCCCTCATTCACTGTGATGTCCGAGGAGATGTTGACAATCTGGGGGGGAACTGTAAGACACAGAGGACACAAAAACCAAACATCAGCACGCGGGCTCACCTGCCCACCTCACCGCCGCAAAGTCCCTGGCTTGAAACCTGCCCCGTTGATGGGTGACGCTGTCCTCCCTCTCGCCCTGCATGTTACTCCCACCTATCAATTCCTGACCTTGTGGACCTAAGACATCCTCTCAAAGCCCTGACCACCAGCTCTCCTTATGGTTCACAACAAGGCTCATGTTTGAGCATCTCTAATAAAGCTACTTAAATTCAAGAGTGTCTGCTTCCTGCAATACTGGCTACAGTACTTTACTCCATCCCCAAATACTCCATCTCATAAATAACCTAGCCATCCTGACAGCCATCCATATCCCTTGCCTATGGCCTTGGATGCTGTTGCTCTTCATCATCTCATCCGAAATGACCTTAAGAGCTGGCGTGGACATGGAGAGCGCGGGGATCCCGCCAGATGCCTCCGTACCCTGCCACGATGGTGATCGTTGCCTATCAGGTTACCAGGACTTGCAGAGGAACATCTGACAACCTTCATTACATTTCTATAGATTCCATCGGGCAGGCTGACCGGGACGGTGGCTCAAGGGTGCCTGGATGCTTTACGAGTGAAGTATCCTGACGGCGTTGGGTGGAAAAGCCCCTGGGATGGGTGGTGGGGATCGAACCCTGCCCTGTCCGCGTGAGGAGGATGCGTAACTACCTACACATCTACGTCAGGGGCTTCTTAGAGATATGTTGGGGCCGAGAAATTTTACAGATTTCCTCATTGCAAAATCAATACCCATCAGCTGTTTGAAATTAAAGGAGAGATTAGGTCCTGGTTTTATACACGCTTTATTGTATTCCGAGAGCTTTCTACTCGGCCAGATAAATCTTCTTTAAGAGGATTAGGAAACTTTCATTATCTTTATCTAACCTGAACTAACACTTCCTCTGAAAAATTAATCTAGAGACTGGACAAAAGCCGGTAGCCAGCGCGTAACCGAGAGGATCCAAAAGCGGGGTTCGCCTCTGACCTGGATCTCCCTGTCAGAGCGGCCTGGGGAATGCTGCTTTGAAACCCAACGGCGTTGGCTATACCTACAACTTCACCTACTAAGCCCCATGCCAAAATCACAGATTCATTGAATCATTCCAGTTGGAAGAGACCCTCAGGATCATCCAGTCCAACCATTACCTAACCCTACACCATGTACCTAAGACATACGGACATTCAGTTGTGTGCCCAAGGACATGGCTAATGACTCCTTGAGATGACAAACAGAGCAACATGAGTGCCCAGCAGCAGGGATGGGTCATGTTCATGGTGGAAATAGCCAAGCAAGGACGAGGTGCGGGATGCCCGCTCCAATTCCAGTTCTCTGCCACATGCGATGAGCGTACGAGGTGGCAAAGCTGAGACGACGCAAGGACGTCTCCTCCCTGGCACGGTGGACGCTGGTCTGCGCCCCTGTCCCTGTGCCACTCATGCCTCGAGGCCAGTACTGTTCATCTGATCCCTACATCTACATTGCCACGAGGTCCTCTAAACTCGGCCCGAATCCAGACACTCATCCCTATGAGTCACCTTGGTGAGAGTACAATGACACCTACCTTGCACGATGAGATGGACCCGCGAGGTCTTGGGGTGATTGTCTGTCTGCACGGAGCACGTGTAAGGGCCTTCATCGTAGATGTCCACGTTGTGGATCTTGATGCTGTACTGGGTCTTGGTGTTGGAGAGGATGACCACGCGGTTGTCTATGGACCACTTGTCGTTGCCGGCGTACAGGATGGTGCTGCGGTTCAACCAGGCCACACGCGTCACCCTGTCGTCCACAGTACACCTGCCAGGGAAGAGACGGACGGTTGGACGTGCGGGCCTCCGTCACCCAAGATTTTATACGAACAGAAAGTTCCACAAGATCCACAGCAAATAAAACCGTTACCTTTGCCCTCCCCGAGCCGCACGGCCTTTGCATGCCTCCCTGTGCTCGCCCGCCTCTGCCGTCCCCCCCTCGCCCTTGCTGCACACAGAATTTCAAATGAAGCTGTCAAATTTGCTGACAAGTTCGGCTTGACGACATGGCCCTCAAGTCATCCTTGAGGGGACAGATGCGCCCGCCCCCGAGACCCAGGAGCCGCAGTGCCAGCATGGGGACAAGGGAACAGGAAAAATGGCCAGACATGGTGTTGCTGGCATACAGGGAGGAGAAGGCGATGTTCGGATGAGCAGCTGTAAATCCTACAAGTGCCTAGGAAATGCGACGCGGCCATTCCCCTTATTTATTTCCTGCCTGGCTTGCTCCCTCCCGCTCCGAGAACCTCCAGTCCGCGGCGCTGACTTACGCTCCGCAAAGAATAGACGGGCGGGAGGAAATTAAAATGTTCTTTGAGAACGCGGCTTCTCCATTCAATATGATAGATTTTTCTCAACCCATTTACTTCTGGTATTCTCCACCACCGCCGCGGGATGAACCACCCAGCGGTTGGTTAAATTAAGAGCCCCAGGTCTCTCGGGAGCTTTGCCTTTCCTGCCCGAGGAGCACGGGAGAAGATTCTTCTCTCGGCGTTACAGCACAACAAAATGACCAAGATAGGCGCGAGCTTGTGCCGGCAGCCGCTGCGCTCTGCGGCTTTGTGCGCCAAAAGTCTTAGAGAAAAGACAGCTACAGTCAATCAAAACACCTGTGCGAGTCCCTCTTTGCACGCCTGTAAATTCAGAGAGGGCCTGCGGGGCTGATCCTGTCCTCATCCCCTGCACCGCGCCTCTCCTGCGGAGGATTGGGGAGTGTGCTATTTCTCCCTTGCCGGTGCTGCACGGCCTCACGTCGCTCGAGATTATTAATCGGGTGGAGGATGGAGTGATGCTCGGCGCGTCTCAGGCTCCCCCCGGGTGCACGGGTCGGGGAATGAGCCGTACATCCTCCCGCTAACTAGAGATTTTCCCTTGCAGGCACCGTACATCTCTGCCGGTGCGTCGGCAAAGACGGATGGTCCCTGCGCCCGCCGCGGTGACGCCACCATGCCGGGAGCCCGACGTGTCCCGGTACCCCCGGCAATGCCGCCTCGGCTCCGCCGGACCACAGCGGCCTCGTGCCGACCGACAGCGGCATCCTCGTCGGGAAGCTGAGCCCTCCCTTTGCTTGAATTAACTGGGGGAGAGCTGAGCGCGGCCGAGTGGAGTCGGGCCCTGGGGGATTCCGGTCTAGTGGACTATTACTGCTGTCTCACTTCATTATAATGAATAATAAAGAGATACTTACACGCGCCTTCTGTAAATTATTCATTGCGTGCGCTGAGAAATCAGGGCAGCAATATGTAAAACAGACAACTTGCATGTCTGCGCTCGTATAAATATCTAGACTACGGCCCCGCGAGGTACTCTCGGGTCTCCTCATTAGGGCTGAAGACTGAGGACGAGGGTTGGAAGTGACGGGGACGAGGAGCTCGTGCTGCCACTGCCCAGATTTGGCTGCTGTGTGCTGGCTGCATGTCCCGGGAAGATTTGGGGTTGGTCTGGGACCCCTGAGAGCCGGAGCCGCTCGTTCTGAGTTTACAGCTCAGATTTATGGCTCTAAGCCACGGCTGTGCCTGCGTACGTGCATGCCCGTAACACCAGTGGACATTTACACACAACAAAGAGCGAGGAGCACGTCGCCCCCCCTTGCCCATAGCGCCTGGTTCCACCCTCGAAACCGGTCAGAGCAAATGGTTAAAAGCAACATTGAGAATCATCTACTGAGACCTCTTTGCTACCTGTTTCCACTGCACCGAGATTATGATAATGTCTCCAGTAAGCAAACAGGTAAAGACACTTCTGCAAAATGTTTAGATAAAGCCGACAAGGTCTGACAAAGCTGGATAACAAAGCGGGCTGGGAGGTTGTCCCTCAAAGGGATCTAATTAAGAACAAAGACAAACCCCCATTAACAGTCTCCTGAAGGCGCTGTATCCATCTCTAGAATAAACCCTGCCTTGCGAGTCCAGAAGGGACGAAAGCAAATAAAGTGCCTGTCGGATGGGAGGGAAATCGACTCCTCCTGGCTCCGCGGTTCACCGGGGAAAAAACCCATCGGGAAGCTGGGAGGAATTGGCCCGAACCCCCGTTGTCTAGTTCCCATGATGCTCACAATGAAACACGGGCTCTCCAAAAGCCACCATCTCCAGAGACCCCTATCGATCCCCTGGCTCTGCTGGAGCCCAGAGCAATGAACCCAAACGTGGCGACGAGAGAAGACGTGGGAGGGAGGGAGCCGGCGGTGCTGTGACGCTTCCCCTCTAATTGCCCCGATTCCTCATCCTTAAATGCTAATTTTCAGCTTTCCGAGGGATTTTTTCCACTTAGTGTCAACAATACAGATAACTCCGCCGGCGCGCTCTTTGTGTTCAGTGGCGCAAAGTTACCGTCTCCCTCCTCTCGGACCTATTAGCGGAGACCCCCGCGTCGCTGCCGCAGCGGGGTCCTGCCTGGCCCCATAAATGACACTGTCAACGCGTCTCCTGCATGTGAGATGTCACCTCATCCCCCGCCTCTCCTGGTCCATGTCGTTGGACCTTTCCTGTGCTACTGACCCATCCGACTCGAGGGCTGCACGCAGGGTATGATGCTGAGGTTGCCCTCGATGTCTGCCCCATGGTGAGGGGAAAACGTGCACGGGGTCAGCGTGACTTTTTTATGACTCTATTTTGGAGGGATAAAGCAACACTTGCAAACCCCTCTCTGTGGGTGCCAAGTGTGGGATGCTCAGGACCCCGAAACAACGATGCGTGTCCTGAGCGGTCCAGGCGACTGCTGCTCCCTGGCTGAGCATCTCAGGGAAAATGCTCCTCTTTGGATTGACTCTACACCATCCCATTTCCTTATTCAACCAAACACACTCTGCTTTTAGATACTCCTACAGCCCCTCAAGCCCAAATCACTCTCCTCGCCTGTAGGCAATGTGTCTCATCACAATGACGAACAGAGATGCCGATAGCGGTCACAAACTGGCTGCCGACCTGCTTTTTGGTGGCCAAAATGATGAGTCGAGTCCCTCGATGGCAACGGGGTGCCGCTTCACCCTGGGAAATTTCCAACCCAAACTAGCTGTCTTGAGGGCATTACAAAGACTCGACACCCTTCTATTTCAAAAACAATTGTTAATGACATCTGCCCAGCACTTCTAATGGAATTCTCCTTTGCTTTTGGTAGTCGCCCCGGCTACGGAATGAACGGGCTCCGAACGCCTTTCTTTCCGGGCAGCTGGAGCAAAAGCAGAGGAGATTTATTTGTAATCATCGGCAATAAACACCCTTCCTCACAAGTCAACACAAAAGAACAGAACCTGGCTGGGCTCCCGCTTCGTTAAAGATGCAAATTACAAGCAGGCCGTGACGACGCGGCTCCTCTAATCCTCTCCCGACAATGTAAACCACCACTTTAGCCGTGGGTATGATGGCATCCACGGGTACGATGGCATCCACGGGTACGATGGCATCCGCGGGTACAGGGATGTGGGATGCGAAGCCCCGTGGGGTATCCGACCCATCCCAGAGCCTTGAGGATGGAGGGGACCCGAGATGTGGTGTTGGGCATCTAAACCTCCTCGGAGGGCTATGGGACCTTCCTGCCCTCCCCGCAGCCTCGGGGCTTCTCGGGGTGGGTTTCTACCCGCCCGTTCCCTTATGGAGCGAGTTTGCCCACCCGCTACCCAGCACCAGAATAGCAACCGCTCCCTGTGAAAAATCAAACCCCGAAGTGATACATTTGAGGCTGCTAAATATAAAATCTCCATCTGCATGGATAATAAGCCTGCGAGGGCAGGGGCTGTCGAGTTGCTCCATTACAGATAGTTTAATGGTGTTTTGGTCCGTGACTGCGGCTCCCAGACACGAGACTAATGACGAGATGATGAGGAAGGCGGGAGCTGTCGGCGCGAGGCGTCGCCGGGTGCGACTTTGCGCTCGCCCTGCAGCCCCCGAGGCGCCTGAATCGCCCCCAGTGCTTTCACCCGGCATTTGTGGGGCTTTTGGTGGCCTCTGCAACACCCCACGGGATGCAAAGCTCAAGCTGGGGGGTTAGAAACAGGTCCTGGGTTGCACGGGGAAGGGACGAGCGGCCAGGCTGTTGCTCGGCCACTGCGGCTTCTCCCCAGAGCCGTTCTCAGGATTTTCTGAATTAATGCCCCGCATCGAACACATCCAGAAAATGCAGTCGGCTCTGATAAAGCGAGCTAGGCTTTCCCTCGCCTTCCTCAAGCCCTTCTATTGCTCCTCATCGCTTTTCCATCCAGCTTGCGGGGACAGACACCGCATCATCAGCTGGGAAAGGGTGCAGAGACGACGCTCTGCTCCACTTGCTATTCCCACCGGGACTCCCTTGTTTCTGACACTACACATCATCTCCTGATTGTTGCGGTCCACTCGGAAATCCTCACGGCAGCGCAAAAGGTTGGAAGGCGTTGGCCCTCATGCCTGCAGCTCTTATTAGCTTAAGAGAAATCATCATAAGGAAATAGGAGGCAGCAGTAAAAAGAATAGAGTGAGAAGCCTGTGAATAGAGCAAATCAATGGGGATGTTTATGGCGCAGGTGGCGCTGAAACGCTCACGTCAGAGCCGGTCGATGCTGCCGGCCGCACCTGCTCTGCCGCAGAGGGATGGAGATGAAGGCAGCAAGAGGGGGCAGCCGGACCAGCAAAACCACAACCGGGGGAAGAAGCGCTGCAAGGCATGTTTTCTTGGCCTGGACGGTGCCTAAGGGATTGCGCGCTTTCCCCAAAATCAGATCCCTGACACAGCCAGGTACCAATTTCCACCTTGCTCGTGGCCGTCCTGCAGTTAGGGGAAGGCTGGGACATCTGTCACAGTATCACAGTATGTTTGGGATTGGAAGGGACCTCAAAAGATCATTTAGTCCAATCCCCCTGTCCAGCTCCTCTCCAAAGAAACCACCAACAGTTGGCATCGCCACCCATCCTAGGTCACATCAACAGACCCATCCTCTCCCCTCTAACCTGGACCAAGGCTCTGCTCAATGTCCCTTCAGGGAACAAGACCCAGTGACAGACGCCACCTCCACCGTCCGAGGGACACGATTCTGCATAAACCCCTGTTCGTGGCGCAGCGGCACAGCCCCCCCGCCTCAATCAGTGCCCGCGTACGAACTCAATCAGCGCCCGTCTCTAACAATGCGGCACCTGCGCCACGGCTGATTTCTAGTGTGCTTCAATCAACAGGAGCAGACGAAACGCAGGGTTTATGGCTGGCGGCGAGAATGGACCCCGAGTGCACAGGGCGCTTTGGGTGGAAACCCAGCCAGATCTCCATCACGCACGGTCCTCACGCTCTGGGTCTGTCTGTCCAGCCGCAACGCCCTCCCCAATAAGAGCTGGGGGAAGCGAAGCTCTTTTCCTGACCCCCCGTTAAATCCCACCAAAAATATATTTGTCGTGAGACGCCTGCTCCTCTCCCTACGGCTCTCCAGGGTAATGGAGAGGTTTCAGTCTTGGGAGGATAAGTCTCTTGGCTGCGTGCCCGGGAGGATTATTTTACATCAGGTTGAGTTCTGTAGTAATTATCTTCAAAACAGCTGGACTGCTGGATAAACTCGCTGTATCTTAATGCACAATACAAGAGCAAATACGGGGAATTAAACTGCAATTTCAGACGGGCCTAACAGATAGGTGGAAAAAAACACTCGCCGGCGTTTCGGGAGCCGGGGCTCAAGGCTCCTCGTGCGTCGGGGTGGTGAGGCATTTTCTCACTTGACATCAATTCAAACTTCCCCTGAGACCCAATCGAGTGGGAAAGAGATTGCAGAGAAAGATATTTCACCCCCAAACTCACGGTGGACAAAAAAAACCCACTCAACACCATTTTCCTGACCCTCACTGCTGCAAAATGAAGTGGGGTTGGATCCTGGCTGGAGAGCTGAGTGAATCGCGTGGCCTCAAGCCTTCGAAATGAGCTCAAACTTCTCCGGTCTTACAAAGGAATGGCTGATGGACAAACCTACTCCCCAACGACTGGCCTGGAGAGGCACCCTCTCCCCAGTCACCAGGGAGAAATAACAGGCAAACATTTGTCTTCCTTCAGGATGGTGTGGCCACAAGATATAGCATGAGAAATCCCCCTAGGTAGGACTAATAACCTCTCAAATAAGAGAAACTGAGCCAATGGAGAGCGGCGAACGCCACGAGCTCTCCTTGCCAAATTTGTGAACCACCTAGGTCAGTCATCAGCTTCAGAATCCAATGGCCCATCTGCAGAAATTTCACCAACAATTAGACAAAATCTAATAACCCATCGGAGGAAATCTGCTTTCCACCCGCCGTTTTGCCCTTGTGTCAGAGCTGGATGCTCCGTGCAACAGACACCGAGGGGCCTGGTGGTGGCCCCACCATGTGAAGACGTCGTCACCGGCACAAAGTGACCGTCACCCTCTTCCGCCCGATCCCCACAACCCCTCGGGCCCGACGACTCGTTTGCGATTAGGCCGTTTATTTGTTTGAGTTGTACGTGAATATCCCAAATTACATTATCAGATCGTCGCCCCGCTTCTGATTTATTCCTTCTTTGTTCTTCAACTCTTCGTACATCTAAGCAATTAACCTCTCAAAGAGCCGGGGAACACATAATTATCCTCATTTGTCTAAACGTCACCAAGATGGCTGCCTTTCAATTAACCTTCTGGGAACGGAGGGAAGTTGGAGTGATACAGTGATCATTTCCAACTTCAGCCCGGGCTCCTTATTTTTTTTTCCACCCTTAAAGTAATTTAATTGAAATATTCAGATGATAAAATATCGCCAGACAACTGTGACTGCAGGTAACGGGATCAAGAGGGGCCTCGCTATCGAAAAAAAGAAGTCAAATGAGGTGCAGGAATATTATATCAATACGTGGCACTTCCATCTAAAAATAACCGAGCGCTCTGCGCTTATTAATGAAAGGAGCTTTTTGCGCTTCCCGGCCGGGTGGCAAAGACTTACGTCGCTTCTATATGTCGCTGTTACCAATGGGGAAACTGAGGCAGGGGATGTGCCTCCACTGCAGCCGGTTCCCCTCCTGCTTTTTGCTTTGGTTTGGTTTCATAATAACCCATGTTTTGCTGAGATAGCGTCTGCCATGGTGACGGAGCGAGAGACCCGTTCCCACCCATCGCATCGATCATAAATATGCATCGGCTTCCAGCCGAAAGCGCCGGGTCGAACTTTGCACCCGCGTCGAGCGAGACGCCGGTGTCGTCTGGCGCACGCCTGTAATATTTATACGCGCCCCCGCACGCCAATATTGACAGAAAATAAACACGCTGACTCCCAAGTTCATCGCATCTCCTCCCCGACAAGTGTGGCTTCTTGGTTCCTTGCTTGAAATCGAGCCTCCCAAAACCTGGTTTTCTCCCTGCCTCCAAAATGGGTGTAATGGGAGAAGCTGAGCCGGAGCTCCGGCGTGAAGGGAAACTGAGGCACCGAGACGTGGGGATGCGCTGGACTCGTTCCCCGCATCCTTCCCTCCCGGCCTCATGTACTGGTCGTTATTTCAGCCCCGGGGACCAGAGGGTCCCTCTTGGGGACTCTGCAAACCCACACCTCTCCAAAGCATCCACCTGGAGAGATGGAGCAAGGAGAACACGAAGCCACCGAGTTCCTTCTCAGGCTGGCGGCGACGCGATTAAAATGCAAGCCGGAGTCAAGGTACCTATCGATAAATCCTCACTTCTGGCTCTGAGGCTTGACACAAAGCCTATACCTGGCGTGGGGCGTTCAGACTGAGAGGGAGGTGCGGAGAAAGGCTTGGCTTTATGGACAGCCATTTTACTGTTTCCTTTGAGTAATGGGCCTTGCAAATTAGCGCCCCGCCGGCCTGAAATACATATTTTTTCCCAAGGACACGCAGGCTCCCTGTCCGACAGGGGATGCGGGCGGACGGTCCCCGAGGGGAGCCGCGATCTCGGCTCGTATTTTATCCCGGGCGGGATGATGAAGAAGAAAGCGAAGCGCTCTAGGGGAGGATCTACAGGCTGGGGGAGCAAATGGAGCAGAAAACGAGCCTGTGCGGGCCCGGCGAGGGGCTGATGAGCAGCATCCAAGGGAACCCATCTCAGCCTCTGCCCCTCCAGAGCCCCGCAGCCCCCCAGGTGGCATCAGGGCATGTCTACGGCACACGCCTCTCCTCGCACGCTCAAAACTATGGGTTTCTGGCTCTCGTCGGAGCTCATCTGAGCACCTGGCTCACGAATGGTTACTGGGAAATGACAGAGGTGCCTCCAACGCTGCAGTTTCCCTGGGGAGGAGGACAGATGCCTCGGACGAGGGGAAGAGCGAGCCTGTGGCTCCCCAGGTGCAAACACGGCAGGAAAGATCCCGGCATTAACTCAGAGAGGAGTAACGGAGATATATGGAAATATGTGTGGCTGAACACGAGGGGGAGCTCAGGCCGGAGCTGAAAGCGGACCCGCTCGCCCTCTCTCCCCCGTCCCTCCCTTTCTGCCCGCATCTGTCTCCCTCCTTGCCTTGCTTTTCCCTTTCCTTCCCCTCTGCCCTCCCCACAACGCCATGCACATAATCCACCCTCCAATCACCTGCGCACACCGAAATGGGCTGTGCTGCATCTCCACCAAACTATCCAGAGGAAGAAGATGCTCGGGCACCAGGAGGATGCGTTTGAGCATCCCCCCAGACACACATAATTCTGTACAACATCCCCCCTCCTCAAACTGAAGCCGTGGCACAGAGATGCATGTGTGGCTGAGCGTGGATTTGCTGCAGAGCTGCACATTTGCTGCCAAATTGTCCTAATAACAAGCAAGACACCTACAGTTCTCCTCCTCATTGTCCCCACAGCCTCCTGCAAGAGGCATGGGGTGACATCTGTCACTGGACGTGCATCCCACTGCCCTGCCCCTGTTAAAACCATTAACACGTGGAGATGAGCATGGCCTTTCTGAAGCCGAAATGCAAGAGGTTCGATGCACAGGAACCTACCAGGTCACCAGGGACCTGCTGCCACCTTCCCCATCCCTGACCTTCGGGACATTATCAGTACTGTAAGCAATGGGCAGGCAGGCTCCAGAATGAGCTCGGAGTAAGTTTGGACCCTCATTCCCACCTCTCAGGGCTCTTAGCTCAAGTCTAAAGAGTCCAAATGGGGTTTGGAAGCTGCTGGGATCTTGCCCGGACCCGAGCCCTGTCAGAGCCCCCCGCGTAGCATCACAGCACGGCTCAGGACAAGGAGACCGACTCCTGCTCCGGGCAGATCACAAACCAGAGCCCTGACCCATCCTGTGCCCTCGGCACGACTTGTCGCATCCCCTGGACGACTTCGCGGCGGGGAAGTCGTACTTTGGGAGCTCCCTCTGCCGCTCCCGCTCACCCTGCCAGGCTTCAACCATCCAGGAGGTGATGCAGAGAGACAGCTATGAACTCGCTACAAGAAGCAGGAGTTTCAGCGCGGTCTACAGAGCGCTCCCGAGGCGCTCGGGAGGCTCGGCGGAAACCCTGCATGCCAGCCACCGGTTTTTGCTTCAGCGCTCGGCCAGACGCTTCGGGGCAAAGGGGAAGGAGCGGCCTTTGGGAGGTACCACATGTGCGCCTCTGCCCGCGCTGAGATGCCGCTGCTGGGTACGTGAGCATCTCTCCATGGCCCCATGAAGTTTGACGGTGGCGCGACAGCTTCTGTCTTTCTCAGGATGGGATCTTGGCTACCCGGAGGAACCGCACGTCATTTAGAGCTACTCAAAACCTACACGGAGTGGCTGAAGCCTCGACGCTTAATCCTGTTGCCACCCAAAGGACCTGAGGACGGGAGGCTGAGAGATGTTCTGGGAAATTCCCGCAGTTTTCTACCCGTAATGCCAAAAATGGGGGATGGTGATGCCAACTATTTCTGCCTGGCCGGGGCGCGCGGATATAGTTTTCTCCTGGCAAAGCCCCCAGCTCAAGGAGAAACATAAAACTCTCGCAGAAGGGCTTGTCTGGTTTATTATAACATCGGTTTTAATTTATGCGCCTGCCTTTTATGATTGTTCTCTATCACTGTTCCTGGGGCTTATTTATAGAGGGCCATTAGCACTGAGAGCAAGCGCTGATGAGGGAGCGTTTGCGGCGGCTGCCAGGGGACCGGGGATATAAAGCGTGAGGAGGAGGAGGAGGAGGCATCGAGTCCTCTCCCCGAAAGCCGAGAAGGATAATTTGATCTCGGTGCGCGATATGGCTTCGTTTCACGTGGCTCGCTTCGGGCAGGCTGCAGCCTCCTTCACACGCACTGTGCTGAATTCCCCAGCCCCAACGGGCGAGGGATGCGGGGAAAAAGCCTCTTGATTATGCAAGAGAAGAGCTGCCGGGGTGAGGAGGAGGAAGGACACCTCGACTGCGTGTTGTCCAGGCAGAGCATCGCTGACAACATCCTCGCCTGCATCCCTGCTCGAGCATCCCTTGTCCCCTGATACCTAAAAGCAAAACGCGTCAAGAGCTGCGCTGACACCCCACAAAACGCAGGGAATAGGTGGGTACCGGTAACCTCACACCACTCATTTATTCCTATTTACGGCCTCCGGTGCAACCCGGACAGGCGACCCTATTTAAAACCGCACCTACTTAAATGACAGGTTAATTATTGGCACGGACAGGGTCCGGCCCACCCCTGCAAAAATACTCTAATTAAAAGCACAGCTAAGCGGGGAGGTGGGTCTGTTGGCACTTAGGGGCGATGTAAAACGAATTTGTACCATCAAAGCCTTCCCATACAGCTCGCCGGTAATTCGTGACGAGAACAAAAGCTTTACATCCAACCACTGAATTATTCACTATGAATTGTCCTCTCGCCTCCCGCGCTCGTGTCCTTCAAGCCGTTCCAGCGGTGGCGACGTCCCCTCGGCGCTCGGGGAAGCGGCCGCGGGAAAGACGGAGCCGCCGATCCGACACCAGCGGTTTGATTTACAGAGAGAAGTGGGGAGAGGAGACAGTCGCCCTCAGGAAAAACCCAACTTCAAGCTCCAACCATCCCATCAAGTGGGTTTCAGAAGTCTTTATACTTTTTTTCTTTCTTTCTTTCTTTTCCCACAACAAGCTCCCACTGCAGGCAGAACAGATGATGCTAAATTATGCTGGAATATGCTGAGAATGCCCAACTGAAGCCTCATCATTTCTCCTTCACCACCTCCCTCCCCATCCTTGCCCTCTCTGTTCCACCTCACCGACCCATCCCAACTTGCCAGCACTTGTTGCTCTGCTGCCCTTCCCCCGGAATCCCTTGCAGCACAACCCAAATCACGCTTTTCCCTAAAAAACCCCCAAAGCTGAGATACCACAGTAAAAGGCAGACACCCCTCCGGCCGGGAGTGACGGTGACAAAAGCGCTTGAGAGCCCGAAGCTCCGCGCCACAGAGGCACCATCGTGTTCTGATACCCAGAGTGACATTTCGCCAGTCCCTCGCGCTCGGCGGTGACACTGACAATGTCATAATAGGGACACGAGCACCGCGTTGGCCCCGTACCCGTCACTCAGCCGTGATGGATGGGCGGCCGGCTCGGCACGCCACTGACAACGAGGATCGGTGAGCGGCTCTATTTGTGGCACCGAGCAAAGACTACAGCCCGCTCCTTCCCCGCCTCCGCAAAAGAAAGGCAGGTTGCTGCCTTCCATGGCCGCGAGCTGGTCCGGGAGGTCTCAACCAGGAATTTTAAGGTGTCGGGATGAGGGTAAAGTCCTCTGAGGTTGTTGCGGAGCCCCGTCATCCATCCGTGCTCCAAGGTGATGGATGCGCACAGGGCTTGGGGTACAAGGGGGTGCCGTTGGGTCCCGCAGCATCGCACCCTCCGCACCTTCACGCCCACAAGTCGCGTTTCGCTTGCTTTTTAAAATCAATACCCTTCTGTCCTCCCCAGGAAGCCGCTAAAAATAACCAAAAAAGCAATAAAAGCCTCACCAGCCACCCTTGCCTCTCCAGAGCACGAGCTTTACGACACTGTAGCTATTTATCGCTCGCTGTGTTTTGCAAATACCAGATGTGACACTCATCCTGAACAGCCCAGTTTAAGGCCCCTTGGTTATTCCGTAGATGGAGCTGCTATTTTAGACAAGACAGACACGAAAGGAAAACAAAACCTACAGCGGAAGGGGGGAAACAACCCTCTGAGCGCTGCAACGGTGACAAAAATCCATAGCTGGTCATTCATCTTTGGATTTCAACCCAAAGCGGGCTGGACGGGAGCTTCGATTCCCATAATTTCCATTGGGATCTCTGCCGGTGACAAACTCCCTTCGAGCCAGACCAGCGGGTCCGGTGGGGCCCGACAGACCCGATATTTCATTCCCCGTGTCCCGCAAGGGCTGAGGAACGTGCGGCCGCGCTCCATAAACCCACCATTAGAGATCCCCTGATGGAGATGGATTCTAATTTGCAAATGATTAAAACACAATTAAACGGCGGTAGGGAGGGACTCAAGGCTCCACGCCGGAGCCGTGCAAATGAGGAGTTATCAGGACCTTCGGTGTCCTAAGCACCTGTCAATTCTGGGTTGAAACAAGTGCATTAGCCTCGTCCAATATCCATCTAACCTTTCCACTCTCCCTTGCTCTGTTTCCTTGGCAACCATTTAAAAGCACTGGGAAAAGGCACAGCTGCTTTCAGTAAAAAAAGACAAGGAAAAGGAAAAATAAAGGCGATATGTTCTTTTAAGGCACGCGGGTGCTCGTTCCCTCTTTCCCACCCCTTCTCTCGGACTCTCCTTTCAGTGCCCATGTTTCAAAGGGCTCCGCAGGACATGGGGGACAATGAGTGGGGTGGGGATGGCTGGATGCACCACAAGCCATGGCTAAAAACCACTCTGGACTACACAGAGACCAAGGGGAGCAAACCCCAGAGCCAGCTTGAGCATAGAGGGAGATGCTGCCCAAAACAGCGGCATGTCACATCGGAGCCCTGCATGACCCGCGTGGTACGAGCACAAAACTCGGTATTTTACGGTGCTCCCTGTCACTCTCCGAGCAAAACAGCAGTTAACAAAGGTCACAACTCAAGGCTGTCACTACAGAGGGTTATTTTTCCTCCCTGCTTTGCTTTTTCTCCCCGCTACCGCCTGCCTGGACATCATCTCCCGGCACATCCCCGTCGATCCAAGTGGCATTTGTCCTGACACCTTGGGGAGCTCGGCTCCAAAGGGTAGGAGGAAAACAGCACTGAGAGCTGCTGTCAACAGAGCTGGAGTTGGGGGACGGCTCCCCGAGCCTGTCACTGCTCTCCCGTCTCCACGAGCAAATGTCAGAGTGGGGCTGGAAAAGCATCTTCTGCACCAGGACACCCTGAGCGTCCCACTTTGGGAGAGGAAGATGGGGAAAAGAGGGAGAAATGGTTTGTCCCCGTATCCCCTGAGCATCGTGGCGTGTCCCTTCCCAGCATTGCGTGTGCCTTGACCACTCGGTTCCATTGATTCATTTGAAGCGTGCCGCTACTACTTCACACTCGCAAAGGGAGAGGGGAACAAATAACCCATTACACAACACACACAGGGCAAAAAACCCCAAAACAACGCAAAAAACCACCCTGCTCTAATGTTCCACCAACACTGGGCACCCAAACAGTTGATCTTTGTCAAGAACCTCCATTTCCAAGAACCACTTACAGGCTTTCATCAGCACATTATAATATTAATCAAGACTCATAATGCAGAGTGATTTGCATGCCAACAAATATATTTACACTGTAAATTGTTTGTTGAGAAGCCTCCGAGAAATATGCAATTCGCCGCTATTGAACTTGGGTAGCGGGGGAAAAAAACAAGAATTAAAAAGTACCAACTCCCTGTAGAGTTGGCTCCTTCTGGTTTTGGCAGCGCTGCTCGTTAGCGCGCGTTCGCGTTTCCACGTGGGATTCTGCTCGCAGCCATTTAGCTGGATCACAGCAGTCGGACATGGAAAGGTTTATTAAGGTCTCCGTAGCTAAATTCAAGCTGCTGTCTTCTCAGCAGAGGAGAGACAGCCTCTGGTAACCCTGTCCTGCTCCGGCCAAGGAGCCAAAGCACGATGCCCGTCACCCTTGGGGTACCCTGTCCAACCTGCGTCCTACACATCTCAGCACCAAGGAGGACGAGCTGTTCAGTCCAGACCCCAGGATTTGGGGGTTTGTCCCGCACCCATGAGTCCTGACAGCCCCCAGGGCCGGGAGGAGCATCTACCGCCCCTGTTATCACATATTCATAACGCGACCTGTTATCTCCAACCTCTCCCCTCACCAGGGGCTCCGGGGCTGCAAAGGATGATTAGCAAAGGTGTTAGAGGAGAATTAAACTGAGTATTCTGTGGTGTCTCTCTAAGCTGCTGAAGAGCCGATTAGCGGGAGGCATTGATCTCCTGGTTCAGAGATCTTCTAAAGAGTGAGGTGGAAAAAAATAATGGGAGGGAGGAAGGGGGGAAGGCTAATTAACACTTCCAGGCTAGCGAGCTCTCCGTGTGGAGCTGATATTAATAGACGAGATAGAAGGTGTCCTGGTCGGCAGGGTGAGCAGTGTCTGCTCACCCAGTGGGTGTCCCGGTGTGGTTAAAGTCACAGAGCTGGGGGACGGCACCCAGGGACAGGAGATGACAGGCACCCTGTCACCGCTGTAACCACTGGGTCGGGACCAGACCGCAATAACATAGATTCATTTTGGCTGTAACAACCTTTCGGATCATCGAGTCCAAATGTTAACCTGACCATGGCACAGGCTGACGCTCTAAGATCAAAACCCAAAAGAGAAGCAGGGAGCTGAGGATGCATTCCTGCATCCCGGCCAGTTTCTCCTGTCCCCCGGCTAGCGGCTGCTTTGGGATGACACTGATGTCACCTTGGATTGCGCACACACACTGGCAAAGCACTGAACATCACGGGAATAAACGTGCACGGTCCACCAGGTAGTTGGATCTGTTTATGTTTAATACTCCATCTCCCCACACGTACGAAGCGAGAGGCCCTAATCCCTGCTCAGTAATTACCAACATTAGAGGACCGGAGCAGAGTTTCAGCCACTCGTGTGAGCTAATGCATACATAACCACGTCCCCAGCCCTCTCCGTGCCACAGAATTAAGGACGGGCAGATGCCTTCAAGCTCTCTGTGGGCGATGATTGCCCTACAAAAACATCGGGGAAGGAGAAAGAGGTTGGTTGGGGGCGAGGGGGCATTTTATTTGATAAAATCATAAAGAGCAGTGCATCCTGCAGAGGAAGAATCTCCGAGACATAAATGTCAGGTTTATGAACAATTGAGCTGCTCTCTGCTTGCCCGAAATTGCTCTTTAAGGTCAGCGCTTAAGTGTTCCCTCGGGCGAATGGACTGCAGGACGAGTGCCGAGCGGAGAATGGGGGTGATCCCGTCCCCAAAGCGGGACCGAGACACAGCACGGGGTGAGGAGCCACAGCTTTTTGGGGGGAAAAACATGGGAAGAGAAGCAGCATCGTTGCCTCCAGCCCGCTGTCTGCTGGTGCTTTGGGAAAGTCTGAACTTGCAGAAATACAGATTCATCCAGGCAACCACAGCACTTGAGTGGGTTGTGTCAAGATGCTCCAACTCACCTTGGTCTCAAAGAGCACGGGATGCAGATGTACCCTTCTTCCCACCGAGGGCCGGGGTTCCTCATTTCCTTGAGACCAGGGAAATAAGTCTTATTTTGGCGGCTGATACCCCTATCAGAATTGGGTAAAGGAGGGCTGGGAGCCCATGGGGGAGCCCCAGACTATTTGGAGGGGATGACGGGCTGAGCGCGCTCCAGGGCGCAGAAATCTCCAAGTAAAACCAGCCACATTTGGCTTATCTAGTTTAGCAAATGAGGGAACCCATAGGGCGCTGGAAAGCAACTTGGGCCATATATCAGAGCAAAGAGGAGCCGGGGAACTGATCTTGCAAAGGTTACAGCAAACAGCCTTGCTAGGAAGCGCCAAGGATGATTGCTAACGCAAGTTGTTTTATATTCCTCCGGGTTGTAACGATGGGGCCGTGATGGGCCATATGGTCTTGTCTTGACCCTTAAATCATCCTCTGCCCTTCCAACAGCAGCGATCGCTGTTGCTGGCTTCCATTCCTTGTTATTCTTGGCACTGGGAGGCCGGGACTGCGCGGCGGCTCAACCCTGTAATGAGATGCATCAGATGGAGACCATCTGGAAGAAGCATCCAACTTTAACCTTGAGGGCTACTTGGAAAAGGACCTTCCACCAGCAAAAGCCGCCTTCCCGCCGATAAACAGCTCTATCTGAAACACTCCCTGCGACACGGCGGGCTCTGGGGAGCCCGTCAGGTCCCGAAAGCTCAGCGCTGAGCCTCCTGTGCTTGGTGTCTACAACATGGGTTGTCCAGCTGCTGTGAGCCGAGCCATTGTGTTCTCATGTGGTGGGAAAGCGGTCAAGCGGGGACAGAAAAGCGACCGCGGGTGCTCGGGGGAAGCGAGGCGGCACACGGGCAGGGGGGGCATGGCAGGAATAAATCAATTATCCGGCGTTTCTCATCTGGAAACTCAGAGGAAGATCCGGCTCCAAGCGGGAAGCTGCAGGGAACGGCTCTGAGCTCCCGATTTCCACTCGTTTAATAGCCGACCCTTTGCATTTCCATATTCCCATCTATTTAAGGGCTCTCCACGCATCTGACAGACATTACTGACAAACCTTGCCTGGCCACACCTCAAAGAAAATAACCTTTGCCATTAGCGGAAAACTCACTTTCCAAACTACTTCTGTCTTTGTTACCATCCCGTTTAGGAAAGCAACCCCTAAGAATGGAAAAACTACACGCCACAAGTTTCCAACACAAGAACCTGCTATGGGAGAGTCAAAACATTTCCCATCAACTTGGTCTCACTTCTGGGGGTGACAAAGCCGCGGGGATTTGCACCGCTAGCCTTAGGACCCCAATTTCACGGAGAAAAGCCCCGAAGCGCCTCTAAGCCTCCGAAAATCTGTTACTTCAACCGTTTGCTTAAGTGCTTTGCTCAATTGCGCCTTTGTTCTTTCCATTTTTTAATTAAGACCGAAAAGGCCGAGGCTGTAAAAAGAGGTGTTGGGAAGCTGCAGAGGGAAGTTCATTTGAATGGAAATCGAGAAGCCAAATCCTCGGAAAGACTTTCAAAAGCCCACCTTAAACGATTCTCTTTGCTGTCCTGCGGGTTAAACACCTCATCGCGGCCGGGATATCTGTCCTGAAATGCCTCTGTAGATCTCCCCAAAGTCTGTTCCTTATGAGTGCACACGGGTTTCTTTGTAAGCAAAGAGCTTGTGCCGGGGCTGAATACGAGCAGGATGCGGGAAAAAAGCCTGAAGATGAGATGAATCTGGCACCAACGCCTTTGCTGCCTCTCAACAAGGCAGAAACCCTAACCAGCCTCGGTACATCCCCGCTGCCTGACCCCAGACGCTGCTTGCAATTATTCGGGAAGGATCAGACACATCGTTTCATATCAACCATCCCCCTGAGACCTGCTGGGAAAAAAGATTCATTAAGGAAATAAATAAAAAATACAAAGAGCACTTAGGCACAGAGAGGCGGTGATGAGACAGCGACCGGGGAGGGCGAGCGTCTCCTCCCACCGAGGGGACCAGAGCCCTGTCGGTCACAAATGTCCCGGCCACCATGGATCATCCACACACCCCATCTTATTTTAGGATCAGATGCCAATGGGTGCCCAGGACCAGTATTGCCGTCTGCATCAGATCTCAAAGAGAAACCTCGTAAGCTCAGAGAAGGTCCTGAGGGTCAACAAGTCCACAATCCTTCGCTAAACATCTACAAATCCTTGACTTCCCCAGCCAGGGCTGGACAGCAAATAAGGTAAGAGTCCTGTAAAATGACTTTGCTCCCACTCCCAGGGCTCAATGAATTAGAATTTCCTCTTTTGCCCTATTTAAACCTATTAAACACTGTGCGATGGCTCCTCGGGGAAGAAAAAGCCTCTCCCTGTACAACTGTCCACCTCTTATTTGTCTACCAAGGATTTAAACCTTTCTTCAGAGCACCTAGTGTTGGTCAAGAACTGAAAAGCAGACAGGATATCACAGACATATAAGGGTGAAGCAATTTTAGGGAGAAGGGCTGAATACACTTGCTAAGAAAAAGAGACATTCAGAAGGGGAGACAGGACAGGGACAAAAGCCACCGCTTCAGAGCAAAACCCAGATTTCCCACCACACAAATTCATGCTCCTCAGGCCAAAAACCGGGGCGAGAGCAACTGAAAAGCTCTTTATACTCCTTCTCTGGCCCCAAAAAGGCTCAGGGGGGTTGCAAAGGGTTTGGGACTTGGCAACTTTGGCCGCTCGTGTTTCCCTTCCCGCTGGAGCATCCCCGTCCTGCGCGGGATGAAGGTGCCGATGACTCCGGGGAGCCCACCAGCCACCCTGCTGCTTTATTAATAGGTGAACTCCGCCACCGCCCTCCCGCGCTGCCTGCCGATCCTTCTACCATATTGCATAATTAATCTGTCAACATTCCACGACGACGTATAAATATTAATAATACGATCACACGCGGTCGGCTGTTCCTTTTAGAACCCGAAGATAAATCGCATGCTTAATCTTGGCAAGCTTTGAAGGCACTATTAAAAAAGGAGTAAAAAAAATAATAAGAAAAGGAGGATACACTTGATTTCGAAACAAGATTGCCTGCCTTTACCTGGATTCCCCTTCCTTTAGCTCACTGTACACACAAAACTCCCCTAAGCCTCTGCTGGAGCAACTTTGCTCTTCTGGGCAGTGAGACCTCAGCAACGCTCCCTGCCCTAGTCACGCCATCCAAAGAGCTCTGCTCCATACTACTTGCCATGTGTTATTCCTCTCTTTGCCTCTTCCTGAGCTTTTTCTGCTCCTAGAGACCAAAAACATGCTTTCTGCCCGTGATGTACATAACTCAGGAGCCGTGGGGGCTCCTTTCCTCTCCGTGCCCGTTTTGTCCCAGCTCAGGTGCTCTAACTCACCCAGCTTTGGTTTGCTACAGAAAGAGAACAGGGAGCAAAAATATGCTAGAACCCGCCCGCCTATGCAGTACAAACAAGGCATAACGATGGCAAACTCTTCCCTCTAAACTCAGTCACTTTGTTTTACAGAGTACTGAAATGAAAGGGATACTTTAGATTAAAAGATTTGCTTAATGGTCTGATTAATTCATCCCAAACAGACAGAGACTGTTCTGAGGATCTCTGTTAGCTCTTAACCTTTCCAGCTTGGTGGGTTTTTTTGTGTATCAGCGAGGATGTGTTTTAATTTAATATTCAGCACCTGCTGCGCTCTCCCTGGGTTGGATCACATGGCTTTTTTTCTTCACACGGAGAGGGACCAAATGCTTCTTAAAATAAACACAGAGAGGCTGGTAAACAAGGAGGGCGAGAGCGGGAGGGCTCACCTGGCAGCCCACACGCACCACGGGCAATTACCCCATTCACCCCGGTTCAGTTCACAAAATTAATTAGCGCCGAACGCTGCCGGTCCATATTATTTATAAGCTAATGAGCAGGAGATGCTGCAACTCCAAAGGCAAAGGTGCCAGGTGGGCTGAGGCGCTTTTCCAACCCCTGGGATGGGAGAAGACCCCAACACCGCGATCCCAATGAGATGCTTCGCTAAGCCGGGAGCAGGGCTGGGATTTCGGGCACAAAGGTTTCAGGGAGGAGAAACCACCCATGGGGATGGCAAGGCATGCTGAGAAGCTGAGACATTGCTCCTAGACTTTGGGAGGCTTAGGTTGGGAAGCAAGGGGTCCGCTGGATGCTCCGTGCCCGATCTTTATGGCCTCAACGCCTGCAACCCACAGGACGTACGCTCCTCAGGTTACCGCATCTCCCTTTGCCTGTCCAAGGATGCTGTAATTCCTATAAGAAATAAGGTCCTGCTGCCCTCAGCTGCACTAATACCCCTCGTACTTTGTGCTCCTCCAAGGAGACCTGAGGACCTAACCACACCGTGCTGGGGTGACCACCCCGCGGTACCCGCAGAGCAGCATCGCCCCGAGGAATCGCCACGGGGAGGTGATCCCCGGGCACCGCTCAACAAGAGGCTTTTAATTTCCGCCTGACATGCCATCACTTAGGCGAGATCACAGCTTCTGCGCTGGCTTCCCCTGCACTAGGACTGCGGGGAGAAAGAATATATCACCGCTGGCTTCAAATGAGGCAGAAAGTTCAGCCGCGGCATCTGCTAAGAGCGCTCCGCGTCTGGTGCTCATCTGGTCCGTGAGCCTCTAACCATGGGCTCGCTGTTCCACAATGATGGGTTCATGCCTGGGGACGGCGAGCGAGGGGTAATTAGAGGCTTCGTTAATGCCAAGGGGGCTGATTTGGGGGTGTGGGTTGGGGTTGCGGATGCTCAGCTCGGCGATGCCACCTCTGTCAGCCCAAGCGTTTGCTCCGAGCTCCCTTGGCTGCAGTGTCATTGCCACGTCCAGCCTTCTACAGGCACCACAATTAATTCTGCCTAATTGCTCTAGCTTTGCCTGTTTTACTGACGAAACACCAGCCCAGACGCTACGTTATCCCCCCCATACCCATTCTGACAGCCACAAACGCAACAAAAGCCAAAAAAATCAGCTGCCCAGCCAGAAAATCATTTCACTTTATTCCTGTTTATTATTTTCACCCCATACGCTCGCAATCTTCTTTTTTTTTCCCATTTTAACAAGCAGGGGGGAGGGGGAAATCACATTCTAGAGGGTTTTGCTTCTACATGCCTTTTTTTTCCCCCCCTTTTTTTAGCACAGAACAGATGTTTCACACGTCAGTGTCTCTCTTGACAAAGGCGGCCTTTTTCTGTCGGGGAAAAGATGCTCCGAAGGGAAAACATTTCCTTCCGAGCTCTAGTCCTGCATTTCTTCATGGCTCGTCCTGTGCCTCCAGCTAGAGCACAGGTGAGTGTGTCCTCAGTCTATCCCAACCGCCATCTGTCTGTCTGTCTGTCCCATCACCCAGTCTTGGCCATTGCCTTCGGTGGCCGCTTCTACAAAAACGGCACAATAACAGGAATTCGCCACGAGGGAATAACCTGCGTCCGCTTCAACCACCTCTCACATCTAAGCTAAAAGGAGACCATGATTAAAGATGTAACGCGGCGTTAGAGCTATAGGAGGATGTAACTCCACTAAAACTTGGACAAAACCACATTTAGACTCCACGGAAGGCACCAACCCAAGTATCTGCCCCTTAAAGCCTTGAGATGGAGCAAAGAGAAAGGAGATCCCTTCAGCCATCGCTTCAAAGAGTCATCGCTGTCACAACGGTGCCAGCCCAGGACGTCTGGTTATTTTTTGGCTTGCCGTATCTCAAAACAAACGTATTGTTTTCTCTCCATGCCTCAGTCGATTCGCGTGAAAAATGGGGATGAAAGCAGGCAGCTAACAGTGGCAACCTTTGAAATATTAGCTCTGCTACAACAGGTGAGCTGGCTCAGCTTACAGAATAGACCCCGCTAGCATGGCCAGAAACCGATTCCTTTTTTGGGGGGGTGTCCTTAATGATAAATCACCAGCGCATCTCTGCTCTGTGATAGGGAATCAGGGCAGTGGTCAAGTAGCTGTACTTTAGGAAATCCCTCCGTAAACAGGAATTACTGAATATTACAGGACTGGGAGAGGGAACGGATGGCTGGGGCTTGCTCTGCCTCTTCCTCCACCTTCCCTACAAGAGGAAGACCATAACCTTGAAGAGAAAAGCAAATAAACCTACAGATAGAGACCAAAGAAGCACATCTTGTGTGCATGAGGGGTATTCAAAACTCCTGAGTCTGTTCTTTCTCGAGCCAGTGGCACTAACTGGTTCCACAAGCATGAAAGAATGGCTAAGACTACGTGTTTGGCCAAGAGATCCAGGCACCAAACCCCAGGAGCATTTTCCTATGCCCCCCGGCACATCCCAGCCTCACTCCGTGCCCAAAACCCAACACTCCAGAGCTGCATCTCCCCCCGGAGCAGCCACCATCGGAGCTGGCACCGACCCCTTCCGCAGGACGAGATAATGTGCATTATTTGCTGGAATAAGCCTGACATTAATTAGCAGGGATCTCGCTGGCACGGCCTCACACCGCGCAGCAGATGTGCTGGGGGCTCGCGGCTCCTTCCCTCCCTGCCGGGTGGATGTTGTTTCTGGGGGGGGAAGAACCGGAGACGATGAGTTTTGTGAAAGGCAGCCAGGAAAACTGCGTCAGGAGGGACTGTCACCGCCGGTGCCAAGCCCAGACGCCCTCCCGGCAGCAGGTTGGATGTGTTTTTAAAAGAGACAGGCTGGGAAAGAGACAGATGTCACCCGTGATAGACAAGGCGGCTGGCACCGGGGTTCTGCGCTCCCCCTGGGAAATGTCAGCTCGGGACACGGTCATTTGCCTTCCTCCAGAAAGCGGGCAGCGAGAGATCGAAGCGCTCATCTGAAAGCTCTTGTTCTCTCCAGAACATCAGCTTCAGATTCAAGCCGGGCAGCTCCATCCCTCATCCTCTGTACTCGATAAACCCTGGTCCATAAAATTTATTGCATGCTTCTGGATGACAACCGCAGGACAAAACATAAAAACACACCCCAACGCTGGAGTTGCGTCTCGTGTAGAACGCCTTCACGCCTTTACAGATGGCGTTGCCACGGCTGATTTACATGAGACGAGGCAGGCCAGACCTGAGCACTGTGATAAATCCTATACCTGGGTGTGACAAAACCCCTTCTTCTCCTTGGCCCCATCTTTTGTGACAAGTGCCCCACGCCACAGGTCAGCTACAGCATCCCGAGGACAAACTACAGCGTGTCCAGGGACCTTGGAGACCCAGAGCTCACTCGCAGCCACAGCATCAGGCTATATACATCGCTATATAACCCACGTCCTTAAGTGTGAATTGTACATAAGAGACACAGCACAGGGCAGCTGCAGGACGACGATGGCAGGAAACCTCTCTCTGAGCCCAGGACCTGCTACCTTTCCTATATTGACCACGACAAAGAGATGGGTCCTCCTGCATTACACACTGAGAAGACGGTCAGCCCTGAGGAAAGCGTATGGTCTCTCCATGGCCAAGGAAGGGGGGTAAGAGAGATGCTGCTGATGGTATGAGATAATAAAACCAAGCAGGCACCGACCCTGAGAAAAGGCCAAGGGATAATGGGGATATCTGCAGCGCAGGATGAGGCACCGAGAGGTTGAGAGAGCCCGGGGGAGCGAAGAGCAAAACCATACAGGCTGAGGAAGGTCGGCACGGAAGGATGCGGGACCGATGTACCGGGAGACACGGTCCTTCCCTCGCATCCTCGCCAAACTCATCACGGCCACCAAAGCGAGGGCCGCGTGAGCATCTCTGCCATGCTCCGTCCTCTCCTGAAAGCTTAGTAACTTAACAACAGGGGAGAAATGCTGCGACAGCGAAGTTCAAAGCAGATAAGGACCCAAATCACACAGCATCCCCATGTTAGGGGGATTTGGGGTGATGGAGACCTCCAGATTCCATCCTCACCCTTTCCTTCTCCACAGCCTCAGGGCTGCGAGAGCGGGTATGCAGAAGGAGGGGGGGAAATAAAAGGAAAAAAACCCCAGAACACAGCACACCATGGTGAATGGAGTGGAAAGATCTCTGACGGAGCTGTGTTTGTCACATTAAAGTGAGTGAGAGGCAGGCGCGGGCGCTTCCCTGCCTGTCAAGTGCGTTTGTCTCCGGCCCTCGGAATTTTCATTACTCATTATTCACCCGGCGTGGACAGCAACAGGAGCACCAGGCTCTGTCTAATCCCCGCCTGATAATGTGTTTCTGATAAGCATGACGGAGCCAAACGCTACCGGCCGGCTTCACATTTCCAGCGGATAAAGTGCCATTTACGGGAGGCGAGCGCCGTGCATTTCGATCGCGGGGGATAAGGGGAGGCGCAGGGCGACGGGTCCCAAGGGCGCGAGGGACGAGCAGCCATGTGGGGACAGAGGTGACATCCACACTGCCGCCTTGCCACCCCCGGCGAGGATGCACCCGTGTAATTAAAATCACGCACAGCACAACTGGAGGATGTATCAGCGGCAAAGACACAGGCGGAGTCTTGGGTTGACTCTTGTCTCACCCAACCCCGCTCTACTGTCTACAGGACAGAGTTCAAAAGAGCAGAGGCCAACAAAATCACTCGTGGGACACAATTCAGAGCTCCAGAAGTGAACTGCACCCAGAGAGAGAGCTAATTCGGCGGCTGCCTAGGGCCCGTGTCCACCGGCAATTATCGCGCCTTGGATCAACCTCATTGACTCCAATACTACCGCGGAACGAAGCTACAGCAATGGGCCATTAATATTTATCAGGCTTCATACAAGGAAAAATGGCTCGTATGATGTGTTCTGTGTAATTTATGTCATGTATTTTAACAGTGGGTCATGGCAGGAGCAAGATAACAATAACCTTGTCAACTAGCAGGATTTATAACCTGGTTAAGACACATAGAAAGGTAGGATATTATTGCAAACCATAAGCATTTCCAGTGTGAAAACTCTACAGAAGAGGTATAGGTGCCGGAGGGCTAAGACTATGGCTATTTGAGAGAGAGGAAGAATTTAGGTCAAGTATAAATACAGACAAAGTTCTTGATGCTGAGATCTACACAGCTGCACAACCATCTCCTGGGAAGAAGGAGGAGATGCTCCATTGTTTTCGACACTTCAAACTAGACTGGACGGAGGAGTAAATATTACATATGGTGGAGAGGAGCTTACGTGCTAGCAAAGGGATAGACTGAAATACAGCCCCGCTAGGAGAAGTGGCAAGGGGAAGATGACACAGCCTTTCCATCCTGTTACACGGAGCGGCTCCCCATAGGTATTCAGAGTCGGACCTGCTGATTTTGGGTGACACAGACAAGTTTGTAATGCTTTCTGCTCCCATCAGCCCCGCTGAGCCAATGCAGCTGGGATGGAAGGAGCTGGAGCCCCCCCTGACTGTCAAATAATGAACGATGAAATTATAACACCATTCGGAGCATCGGCTCTACAACTCCACAAGAGACAAGGATGCTGCGTGGGTATGGACGAGGACAGTATTTCAGCTGGAAGAGTCCAGCTTGACTTTTAGACCCCAGCTTGGTAGAAAATGTTTTGTTTTCCCGATAAAGAGCTAAAATGCAAACCCGCTAAGGCTCTGGGAAGGCAGCGTGTGAATATTGGACTCGCTCTTGCTGCAGATGGGGAACATGCCCAAGGTGCCCAGGATTCAGCTGCTAACAACATCCGTTATTACAACAACACGCGTCAGCACGTCAGGTCTCAGCCTGAAGTCAAAATATGAACACAGATTGACCCACACCAGCCTTTCTGCACCTAATGACCTCTTTGGACCCGGAATCTGCGTGCAAATGCCAAGGATCTCCAGAAAAAAGGGAGATGAAGACCAGCCGGTCCCAGAAGTCAAGAGCATCCCTGCTGTCTCGCACAGCACAATAACTCCCTCCACGCAGCGATCGTAACTTCACACCGGCAGCTCTTTTACAGCTGCCCTCGCTAACAAGCTGCTCTTGTTTGCGTGTTTGGGAATGGCTTAATCCTGTATATGATAACATCCCCAACAAGCGGGTGCATTAAACTGTGACAGCTTTTCACTGACCTAAGCAATTGCATTGCGAAAATGCCATTAACGTCTTTCTCTTCTTCATCTCATCCCCCCATCCCCTCCCTCCACGTTTTCCCGGGCCAGTAAGAGCTATGCTCGATACCACTATTAAATTACCCTTAGAAATAACGCTCCTCCAAGAAAATCGATGCACATGTGTTTTAACACTTGTCACAAATAGATCAACCGGGCAATCAAACATATATTATCCCATCCGAGGTTTAAATAAATAAAAGGGCCACGTGTCGATGGCGTTGCTCCCACGGCTGGCGCGACTCCCGCCTGCCGCCGTGCCCAATGCCGCTCTCTGCTCCATCTACATCTGCTCTTGTTTTCCAAACCCTTCTCTCTGTTCCCTTCCTGACGTTATTAGTTAGTGCTCTGGGTACCGGTGGGACAGTTTTCCCTAAGAACACGTCTCAGCATCTCAGACGCTGACGCTTTGTATGGGAAACATGCACACAGGGCTAAAGTGCCTGATAAATACATTGCGAGCCTTGAATTCATATATATCATATATATCATATATATCATGTCATAATTCATATATATCAAATATATATCATATATTCCTACTGTGCAGACTTTTGCTGTGACTATTTTTACTTCAACATTATTCTCTCTCTACTTTTCTTTCCTTCTTTCCCCCCTTTCCTCTTTCTTCTTCAGCCAAATCGGGGCAGAGAGGGATTTCTCGCCGACTAATTAAAGCCCACATGTTAATGAACTCCCAACACTTTACTGCCTCGCAATGTCCGCAGCCCCACAGGAAATTAGTACAAGCTTTAATCACAAACAGACTTGAAAGGTCAGCGCCTGCTATGGGTCTCCAAACACAGGAGGCAACAGAATCATATCATATTTTAAAAACACCCCACTGAGAAACCACAGGGCTGAGGCCGGAGACCAAATTACAGGCGGAAAATGAGAGGTGCGGCTGCTGTCACGGGGCCGGGCGGCATGAATTGTATGCTCTGCCTTTGTCTTCTATTTATTCTGCCCTACCTTTGGGGGTTCTTTTTTCTCACCAGTGCAAGGCCAGATTACACATCATTGATCTGCTCAGGTGTCACCCTTTGCCAGCCCACCCCATGGCTCCTCTCCTGACCCTCCTCTCCATCTCTGGGCTAAACGAGCTCTCCCCAGTTTTCCCATCCCGGCTATTTGCGTGCTTCTTCCTAAAGCTCCTTTCGAGATATTAAGAGGTATGTGGATAAATTGATATTGTTAGCAGATGCTCCAGATGGACCAATTACGGAATTAATCCATAAAACCTACCTGGCTACAGTAGCTAGTTATTTACAGCAGACACCAAAGCACAGGCATCATCTATTCATACCTCGGCGCGGCATCAAAGCACAGCTCCACCAGCTATTTTTATCCCAGCCTGCATGAAACTCCAGTGCTTGAAGGACTTCAGCTCCACAAGCGTCTCCAAGCAGAGGCACAACCCTCAGCCCATCACGGGTTTTATTATCCCCTCCAACAGGAGCACCTCTAGGTCCAAAAAAACCCCTCTCCAGTTCCCAGCTATGAATCTAGACCTGGTCTGGACACCACAAGTTGTCCACAGGACAGATGACAGACTGATGTTCATCACAAGTCAGGAAAGTCTCAACCTTCCCAGCCAAATCAAGCCAAAACCCCTTGGCCCATTGCTTGAGTACCCTCAAAGAGGACATGCAGGAGGAAAATACAGGGCATTTCAAAAATATTCAACGACATTTCAAATTGGACCCATCTTTTCGAAACAGCCTGTATTATTTCGTGCCTGAGTTTTGCGTCCGCAGGCAGCTCCTCTCCCCAATTCCTCTGACCTCTGAACTTCCCAATGATGTGATTTCCTCCCTGATTGATTGTAAAAGCTTCAGCTACTCTAATCACAGATCAATGGCCCGCGCCATGGAGAGAAAATCATCCTCGGTGGTGTTTATCATGCTGCACGTTCCTGCCGTCCCCCTCTCCCTTTTTAACCCCTTTGCTGCCTGTAGTCTCCAATTGCTCTTGAATCGGGTGCTCCTTGGGATGGGCTGAGAAGGGAAATAATTTCGCCAGGATGTTCAACTACTGCCAGCACCCTCACCAGCACCTTTTCTCCATAAATCTCTAGTCCTGCCTTCAACAGAAGCCTCTTGCCCCTCATCTCCCCCAAACTTCACAAAAGCGGATCGCAATGCCAACACCAAGAAGAAATGAGGTCAGAAATGAATCTGAGCAGAAACCAAACTTGCCTGCGAGTTGGAAAGAGGTGCTAGAAGAGCAGGAAATTTGGCCACCCAAAGAATCATTTTGGTTCAAAAAGACCTTTAGGATCATCAAGTCCAACTGTCAACCAACCCTAAGAGCTGAGTCTGGCTCAGCCATGGGCCAAAGCGAGCTCCTGCAAGGCTCAAACCCCAAAGCGAGGGATCAGCCCTAACACATCGCTGCTCCAGCCCAACTCCAGAGAGCATTCAAAGAGTTGAACACTCCAGAGGCCTTTCCACCTTCAGGTTTACAAGCTAAATCCCGCGAGGGAAGGAGCCCCCAGCTCCAACAAAGCCTTCGCAATGCAGAGCCCAGGAGAAAACCCAGCATTACGACGGCATCAGACTCGCACTTCAGACACCCTCCCGCTCCTTCCCTCCAGTTCAAAGACTTTTCCCTTTGGGCAGGTTATAATTGAGCATCATGATTTTACCGGCACCAGCCGTTCTCAGAGACTCGGCGCCGGACGAGACCCATCATCGCTCCCATTTCTCTCCGGCAATTCTTCGGCCTCGTTTTGACTTGCGATTCCTCATCCCCCTCCCGTCTCGTGGGATTTGGCCCCATCTATAGAGATAATTGGAAACACACCCTCTGCATCCCTCTGCTGTCAGAAGCCAGCTGTCTGATGCTTTAAAGGCAATTTCCCTCTTTTCCTCCTCTCCCTGCTCCCCCCGAAAGCCTCTGCTGAGATCCTGAGACAGGCACCACGGGGAGGAGGCAGCCCATTCCCAAATAACTCATCCTCTGCAGGCCAGCCTCACCTTCCCCTTTAATTTCCAGCCAGATTTCATCTGACAGCACTTTAGAAAGCGGTTCGAGAATCACTATTGGAGCAATAATAAGATTACGGTCCCTCAATGGCCATCGCTGAGGATGCAATAACTGCGCCCGTCGCTCACCTCTGGCTTTGCCCCGGCCACAACCCATTCTCCTCTGAGTGACCCCCATCCCAAATCTGTCTTTTTGTTATATTTTACTCTATGTCAACTGCACCAGGAGAAGGAAGGAGCATCCAAACCCATGGGAGGTGCAGGGAGCAAAACTCGGCGGTCCCTGTGGAGTGAGCATCCCTCCCACCCTGCAACAGGGGATGTCATCAGACCCCTGAAGAACTGGGATATATATATATATACACACACAGACACAGATACATATATATACATAAAAAGAAGAACGACCCGCTTAATGAGCTCTGATACCCTCCCTTGTAAAGAGTGGGAAATTATCTGCGGGTCTAGGAATATCTTCATTAAAAATGCATTTAGCTGTGGAGCGCTCCGAAAAGAGAGACCTGTAATACATGAAAGATTAAGCCCCAGATTGCTGATTGGGCTCTTTCACATCGTTATGGTAATTAGGCTCGCACAGGCTGTTGTGCTGACTCCGACACTTCGCCCGGCTCGCCTTTTGTCTGGGATTTAAGGTGGATTTTCATCCCCCCGCTTCTCACCCCACCGATTCCTGCCTTTCTGCCTGTCATCAACATGCAAAACGCTGCGATCCGATTCACCCGCCGCTCCCCGGCCGCCTCTGCCAACCCCGGCCCTGCCCCGCACGCAGGAAAGAGGAGAAATTAATGGTAATTATAAGGCGTGAGTGGATATTGCAAGCTCGCAATCTGATTGCCACCGAAACCCAAATAAAAATGCAGCTTAATCGGCCGATTATTCAAGCGGGGAATAAACACATTCCGGCTGGGTTGTACCTCTGGTAGACAAGCCTTGCTATGGTCTGGTTAGGTTTGGGTATGTTTTTAGCCCCCTCTGTATCATTGGAAAGGGAAATGGAGCTGGAGCAAGGCAAGCATATATCGGACGAGGTGTGAGGGGAAAAGGAAAACGCTGCCAACGTTTCCAGGGAGGACCAGGGCTCCTGATTGTGGTTTTCAACAAGTCTCCGGGCTCAGCCCTTGTTGTGAAGCATCACTCCAGCTTCCCGGAGCTCCTGCACACAGCACAGGGCTGCAAACCTCCTCTGAACGGCAGCAGAAATGCTGCGGCTGCTTGTTTAACCTCGACAAGGAGAAAGGGCCGTTCTGGCGCACGGAACCTGCTGTATCGCTGCTCCAGCACCGCGGCGTCTTATTCCCCTGAGGCGCCGCAACAGCGAGACAGCCGCTCCTTGCAGTCTTAACTCAGCATCCGCACGCAACAAAGTCCTTCAACGCTCCCCAGCTCCTGAGACTCAACCCAGACCTTTCATTTTAAAAGAAGGTTCTCTGATGACCCCGAGTTGCTGCCAGCCCATATCATTGCTTGCTAAATCCGGCCACCGAGCCCTCCAACCCCGCTGCTCGCCCTCTTAACTCTCTCTCCCCTTTCTACACCCTTAGATTTCAGCTGGCGTTTGCCTAATCCCAGCTCCCAGCCTTGGGGATCTCGGCAGAGCCACCAGCCTTGTCTTAACCTTATGGGTTTGGAGTCTTTCCAGTTGTGATCTGAGCCTCTGATTGAAAATAATAATAGACAGGAGCGATCATAAACTAATCTTCTCATCCATCTCTCCCTCATACATGTATTGATGTGTTTCTATAGCTCCACCGCATCCTCCCTGCGCTCTATTCATTCGTTTATCCTCCGGCATGTCCTTTAATTACCTATCCATTAGGTTTCCTCTTTCCTGGCTCTAGGTTTTATCCCCTCTCTGATTGCAGTGGGGAATACGCTTTAACCCTGCAATGGACCATGGAGGAAGAGTTCGGGCAAGTGTCCAAGCACAGCTCCACACTCCCCAGGGAGCTCTACAGAAATTCCCTCTTGGAGGCAAAACAAAAGCTTCTGATTAAGCTGAAGAGCTGCTGTCACAGCTCTAAGTTGAACATCAACTTTTGGGGACACTCTTGGGTTGGCCATCTGCTCCAAACCACCACTGGGAAGGGGAAAAAGCCAAGCCACAGCTTGGAAGAGCCACCCTGTCCCCTTCAAGTCCCTTCTGCAAAGCCCACGTCTTCTCCGAGGCCTTGCAAATAAGGCACAAAGACTGAGGAAGCTGTAAATAGAGATTTCTGGTTTGGATGGGTAACGGGCTTGCAGAAAGGAGCCAGGTTGTGCAAGCCCTGCAAGGTTTCAGGAAACCGTGGTGGGTGCTGACACAGCCTCTGCCTTCGGAGAAGATGAAACTTCCCCCAGATCCCAGCCCCCGGAGCCTGCGCTCCTGTCCAAAAAAGCACAGGCAGAGGCTCCCTGTGAACAACACCACCGCCACAAATAAACCCAAGCACCAGCGGGATGACAGCTGTAATGAACCAGCGCATACGTCCCACTCGGAGGTTTCGGAGAGGCTGTTCGCCTGCCAATGACTGATGGCATTTGGATTTCAGCGAGACAGTTTTCGCAGGGAATCTGCAGAGCAGCCAGTTTGAAGACACCCCCTCCACTTCCCCTAGTAATTGCTTAATAAGCAGCGTATCACGGCAGCGTCCTTTGCTGTGTGCTCGTCTTGCAGTGAGGGACTGCACCACACCTGAAAGCACCTCACGAAACCACCTGTCCCAAACTCCAACCATGCAATCAGCACCGGCTGTACCCATCCCATCCCCGACAGCTATTTGCCCACGTTGCTCCTAAAATCCCCCATCAGCGAGACAAGTCGATCTCTCTCGCTATCCTCTCCCAGAACCTTCCAACACTTGCTACCAGACAGATTGCTATTCCCAAATATCTAACCTTGATCTTCCCCTACTGCAAATTAATCCGATTCCTTCCTGTTCTGTCTCGCGATGGACACAGAGAGCGATCGATCGGCCTCTTTTTCTCTAACGACTTCTGACATATTGGGAAAAAAATCGAGTTGCCATCTCCCTCTTCTGCATTCGGGTCCTGCTGACGGCACCTGAGGGTTTGCCGGGCACTCTTGTGGCCTTGGACTAAATGTCCAGCAGAGAGAGGAGTTGGTCTGCAGATTCTCCTCCCTCCCTCCCTGCTCTGAGAGTTATTTGGGGGGCTGAGGTCCCTGAGTCTGAAGGATAGAGGATGGAAACTAATGTCCAGCAGACCAGATGGTCATTCCTAGCTCGGGCAATAGCAAGAATTCAAAAAGCTGCTCCCTGTACGCACGCACAGCTGCATCTCCTTCCACCTTTGCATTTCTCCCACCCAACACACCATGAGTGGGTGTCCCAGCCCGGTCTCTGTGCTGTGACAGTGACGGGGATGTTAAAACACGAGCGAGTGGATCCATCAGGAGCGCTGCTATTTATACCCCCAGGGACTGATGAGCAGCAAGGGAGAGCACAATGGCAGGCGCTTGATTACCGATGGGTATTTTTAGAGCGTGCAGGGCGTGCGTGTGAATCCTCTCCTCCTCTGGCAGAGGGTTTTTACGCTCCCGCTTCCCAAAATCCCAATGGCAGCGCTGGCTGTGGACACGCCGATGCTGCTCCAGCATTAGACCCCTGCCTGACACCTCGCTTGTGCTTAATGGGCAAATTGCTGCCATTACACCCAAAAAGCCCCTCTGTGCACATACCCGCACCCCATTGAACAAAGGGATGGGTGGTAATGGGAACAAACAGTTCATGGTACCTGGAGCTGGCAGAGCTGCAGTCAAACCTACGGCACTGGTGGGTGCTGCTCCTTGAGCTGGAGCTAAAAACCACCCCCGGTCAAAGGGAAGGCATCGGCTTTTATATAAATCCAGAGGTGACAAGCCGGCCTTCCATCACAGCTTTATGACGGGCAGACAGGAGCTGCTATTTGCAGTCACATTAACACAGCTGTGTCAACCTTCCAGGTGAATCAGCTTTGCTTCATCAGACACATCAACAGACTCAGCACTGCCATCTCCTCTCCTGCTCGGCTCTATTTTAATTGCAAGCCGCAAATAGCATTCTCTCTCCTTTTCCTACCCACATCCATCTGGAAATATCTTTCAGATCTTCTCGTCTTGCGTTCTCAACTTCTTTCGCACTCCCTCTCCCGTTTCCCACCTCGCCCTGTTCCAGATCCAGGCTCAGCTTTGCAGAGGGGCCAGTGACTGGGAAATGAGAAGGGTCTGGGTTGCAGCAGCCAGTTTCTCCAAGACATGTAAAAGCTGGGCCCTTTCTGACCGAGACCTCAAAAATTGCTCCTCTAAAGATGTCCAAGCTTCATCCTGCCGGTCTCATGTGCCATAATAGGTGTCAGCATCCGTGGAGTTTCAGGTCCTACCTCATCCCCCCCGAACATCTCAGGTCCTACCTCATCCCTCCCCGAACACCTCAGCCCCACATTAAAGACGCTGGACACTCAATCGTTTCTATTTGTATGGAAAAACACCAGCCCAGCATCTCTGAAAACCAGGCTGTGTTTTCAGGGACCTAAGGTGGGTTATAGGCATAGAGGAGCTAAGGAGGAGACCAACTTCACAGCTACCCAGGTACAACCAGCCATGTCAAAACCTTCCCAAAGGGGTTCGCGTTTCTCAAGCCACTCTTACAAAGGTGTTTGCTGGCTCTCAACTCCCCTCAAATCCACCAGCTCTTCCCAGCTCCCCTTGGATGCGCAAGAGACGTGTCCTTGGACACCTCTTATACGCAGCAAATTAATACAGGCAATCAATCATTAACCAGGGGAGGGGGGTTGAAGCCGGCCAGGCTCTGCTCCCGTTTATGTCAGACAAATGCGAGCCCATGGAGCAGCTCCAGATCTACACGGCGCAACAGACAGCAAAGTGGGGCCGGGCTCTCCATCACCCAGCCAGCATCTGGGCGAGATCCGCCTGGCTCCAGCCAGAACGCTATTGAGGAGAAAACAGAAGAAAAACTCCACTGGCGGTTAGTCGCCTGCCCGGCCTGGCTAAGAGAATGTAATCTTTAGATACGGCTTTTCCCATTATAGTTCGTTAATGACTTGCCATTGTCCTCCGAACATGCAAGGAGGGGAGCGCGGAGGACAGAATGTCTCAGGCTGATTGCGGAGGTGTCCTGGACTCGCCACGCAAAACCCTCCGTCGTAATTAAAAGCTGCCATTTCCCATTTCTTACAAAGGCAGGTTGGCAGTTAGATCTGCTCTGTCAAAAAATTGCATTTTCCCTTATTTATTATATATATGCACACATACATAGATACGCAATTATTTGCAAAATAAGAAACGGCCTCACTCTGCAGGCATTTCAAAAGGGCTGCCATCATTCCAGAGTGTATCAATATATATATTTTTAATGTCCTTAATGCAGACACCCAGACTGCTGCAGGGCTATTTCTCCCATGCTCAGAGCCAGGGCTGGACTGACATCCATGCCCACCCTGAATTACGGGAGCTGTAATCCACGCGCCCAACCAAGGCTACTAACCTGCTTATTTTAATTATCTGTGACACCAGCTATAGAGATGTACTGTGAAACTCATGATCCTGCGGTTCCGAGCAGCTCTCTCCGGGGACCGTGCGCCGCGTTATCGCCACAGACAACAGACCCGCTCATAAACCGCTCTGCCTGCATGTTCTGAGGGGATTGCATTGGCTTTTATAGGCTATGCTGCCTCTCAACTATTTGTAGCTACTGTAAAAACCATGCGGCAGCCGCCTGGAAATGGGCAGAAGAGCAATTTGGGGCAGTATCTTGGATCTCCTAGAAGGATGCGACCTGCTGGGGAACGCAGGAGGAATCTGCTCTGTCCAGGGAGCAAACGCAAGGCAGGCGATGCACAAACCCAGCACTCAGTTACAGTATCACAGTATCACAGTATGTTTGGGATTGGAAGGGACCTCAAAAGATCATCTGGTCCAATCCCCCTGCTGGAGCAGGAACGCCCAGGTGAGGTCGCACAGGAACATGTCCAGGTGGGTTTTGAATGTCTCCAGAGAAGGAGACTCCACAACCCCCCTGGGCAGCCTGTTCCAGGCTCTGCCACCCTCACCCCAACAAGTTTCTTCTCAAATTTAAGTGGAACCTCTTGTGTTCCAGCTTGATCCCATTACCCCTTGTCCTATCATTGTTTGCCACCGAGAAGAGCCTGGCTCCATCCTCGTGGCACTCACCCTTTATATATTTATAAACATTAATAAGGTCACCCCTCAGTCTCCTCTTCTCCAAACCAAAGAGCCCCAGCTCCCTCAGCCTTTCCTCACACGGGAGATGCTCCACTCCCTGCAGCATCTTGGTGGCTGCGCTGGACCCTCTCCAGCAGTTCCCTGTCCTGCTGGAACTGAGGGGCCCACAACTGGACACAATATTCCAGATGTGGTCTCACCAGGGCAGAGTAGAGGGGAAGGAGAACCTCTCTCAATCTACTAACCACCCCCCTTCTAATACACCCCAACCTTGCACACCTCCACCAAACTGCAAGGCTTTTTGCCCGTTTTCGCTTGGTTTTGCCCGGTTTTCCCCTCCGGCAGCACCGACATGTCGTTCCTCAGCACGCCCTGGTCCCCGCAGACTCCCGTGGCCGCCTTTAATAACGTCGCAATCAGGTTTAAATTGCCACTGCGAAAGGTTTATAAAAGTTTGTGTTGCCTGCTAATTAAATCCATACAAACACCAGCTCGGCATTAATTTACTGTAAAATTAGTGCGAGGCTACAGTGGGTTATTCACAAGAAACTTGCCCACTACCAGCAAGGAGCGGCTGACCTTGGGAATTATCTCCCCAAACCCTCCCTGCCACGGATCAGACGCTGCTGTTCTTTAAGGCGCCACATGCAAATATTGTTGCTTTTCAATTATTTGGCGGCTGATCCAACAGCTCGGAGACAGCGGCTAATTAAAAGCTAATTGAAATCAAACCATTTCCAGTTCTGCCTCTCGGAGCAAAGGTTCCTTGTCTCACGGACCGGCTGTCTTCAGTCCTGTTTGTTTTTTTAGCGCTTAAAAACAGCCCACGTGCATCCTGGCCAGAGCAGATCAATTCTACAAGGCTCAGCCGAGGGACCTGGGGTGGGTGAGGAGCAAACCAGCTGCAAGAACCGCCTCTGTTTCACCCTTGAAAGCAAGGAATAAAAATCATCTGCATAATTCAAGCAGAGGTGGCAGAAATGGCTTCCCAATATAGCTGCGCCTCAGCCACCAAATATAGAACCGGACACACTGTATAAAACCCAATTACGACTGTGAAAACCTCTCTCAGACATACACACTTGAGACTGTATTAACGCCAGCAACACAGTATATCTTGTCATGCCAGTAAAGTTCCTGACACCGAAATTGAGAGGAGGGAGAGCATCTCTACGTACATGGGGACTGGGGATAGAAAGCCACGCAAAGCCAGGGATATGAGAGAACCAGCTGATTATAACAAGCCAGTTTAATTTGCCTGACACATCTGGCCTAATATTTTTTTCTCTTTTCTTCCCCACCAACTTTATGGCTCAGCGGGAGTGATCATAATAATAAGAAAGAAAAAAAATAAAAGCCAACCAGAGTTATAAATAAAACGAGAGACAAAGACAGAAAGAGGCACACGCGGTGTTTAGAGGCAGCTAAGCTGCCATGACAAGGTCTTTGGAGAAAAGTCGTCCCGCTCCACCCTACGTTTATCCCTCTGTGGCCAGATCGGATGCTCTATCACAGCATCACGGCCACGAGCCACCAGCAGAATGAGAGCGTCCCACAGCAAAGCCCAAAAGCGTGGGCACCTTTCGGGGTGCAGAGGTGACGACGAGGTTCAGGGGGACGCTGCAACCCTTTGTTCAAGTGGAAGGAAAGCTGCCAACGTGCCTTCATCCCTCCCCTTGTGTCCCTGCATCTGCTGCATCCTCCCCGTCCTCGGGCAGCATCCCAGGGCACATCTCCCCGGAGATGCCACCCACAAAAGTCCCTTTCTCTGCTTGCAGGGGACTCCCACCTATAGCACTCGACTAACAAAGACATCTGCTCCTTGGGGTTTCACTCCTCATGAAGTATTCTTCGCTATTAATCCTCGCAAGAGGTTGCAGGGATCACATTGATCTGATGATATCTGCATTAGCAGGAACACGGCCGAGCTGTCACTCCATTACACAGCTCTTCCACCCTCTCAATATTCACAGTTGCTTCGGGGCTAAACAAACTTGAGGAAGGGAGAGTGGAAAACCTTTTGCCTCCACCAGTCGATCAACAGCGGGGCCGTGGGAAATGGCATCGATGGCTAGGGAAGCCGCATGGGGACAAGGAGGTGACAGCAGTTCCCAGCCCCCCATGGCATCCTCTCAGACCCAGCCCTATAGCTAAATATATGAAATAAACCCTTCAGCTCTTGTCTCATTCATTCCCACACAGTCATTTCTTCTAGCACCCATCAACATGCCACAATTTGGGGATGGCCAAAGCGTGGGTCCCCTCGCCTTCCCGAGGTGACATGGCATTGGGGACTGATCAACGGGGGTTACTCCTTGTGCAAATTGGTCCACGACTGGGGGGAACAAAGGGAAAGGAAAGAGAAGGATGGGGCTTGGCTGCACTTCTGCAGCGAGTTTGATTTAAAACAAACAGAGAAATAAAATGTGGGGGACATAAGGATTCGCACCAAGATGAGAAGAGGTCCCGATGTGCCCCTCGGAACATCAGCAAAATCCTTCCCATCCCCTCGTGCTCTTGGGGGAAGATGATGGTTCTTCATATTAATGGTAAGTGTCAGTGTATCAATTTTAGACTCTCCGAGAGTTGAGATGAAACATGTGCCAAGGTCAGGGCTGGAAGGCTTAAGTGTATCTATTGTCATCCGCATAATGGCATACGGATTCATTTCTATCATTTTTATCTCTCTTCCTTTTTTAATAATCCTATAGCGAGGATATAATTCTCTATTAATACATTATAGAAGAAGCCTAATGGAAAAAAGCGGGGTGCTGCCTTTTCTTTCCTGACTTACAAGCAGCGCATTCAGAGAGCTGGGGTTTGAGGTTGCCCGTTCTCTATTATTCTAACTGAACCGATAGTTGACTTGCCTCTTCTTTTTCACATTACCTCAGACAAAACAGGAATACAGAGCTCTGTCTCCTAGGGAGACTCATTAGAGGACCCCAAAAAATGGGATGTTTTCTGAGCCTTTATTTCACGGTGCAGGGTTTAACAAGGATCTCTCTCTCTCACGAGGTTTTCTCCAAAAAACAATCATTATAAGAAGGTGACAAGAAAATCCACCCCCAAAAGCGGGGTTTCAAACAGCCAGCTACCCCTCGTCCTCCAAAGAAATCACGTCTCAAACAACAAAACCCTAACAAGTTCTCCAGATGTCCTCTGAGCCTTCCAGAAAACAGAAGACAGACAGATCTTGAATTTTTTATGTGAAAAACAGTCAGAAAAGTAAGAAAGCAAACAAACAGGAACAAAAACAAACAATAATGAAGCTTTTCAGTCCTTCTATAAATGTAAATCTCATCTCCTGTAGATACCAGCAACTGTTTTTTCCTAATCTTTTTAAATCTCAGCGTAGATACTGTACAGAAACTACGGTTGACGGTGGTCAACAAGGAGTCTCCAGCCAAAGCACATCGGTCTTAGAGCATCCTGAGATGGAACTGCAGCCACATGGAGGAGAAAGCAAGGGGTGCAACTGCTGGACAGTGATTATAATACAAATTATTATAACAAAAAGCACTGAACGACACTGGCAATGCCGCTCGTTGCTCCCAGGAGCAGCCCACACACACACGGGGGCTGGACCTGTCACCTCTAATTGGGAGCCCACCAGTCACCGCCACCCAGGAGCCTGTCACCTGCCAGTCCTACCGCACGCAGCCCTACAATAAATACCGCGTTGTTTTCATCAAGCGTGGGCAGATGGAAATGCCTCCTGGAGAGAAACGGTGGGAAGGAGAAGATGCAGCAATAAGGGACCATGACAGTGACTTGTAGCATCCTTGCGTTGGTGCCAAGTCTGACACAGGGGACTGTTGTCCCCCATCACCATGTCACTAAGCATTTCTTACACGCTCGTATGGAGGCAGCTGGGACATCAACGTCCCCCCTATGAAGACCCCATTCCACAAGCGCTTCTCCTACAACTTGTAGCTACTCCAGTGGAAAAGCCTTGCAATCTTCCCTTTACTCCAGCCCTATCTCCTCTCACTTAAAATACGTCTTTCAGGGTAAACGGCTTCCAGTCCACTGACATCCAAAGCCCAGAGCATGGAGATAAACGTTAAACACTTCCAGAAAACTGTAACGATGGAGAAATTATGGCCAGCTCCTCTGTGGCTCCAAAGAGCTGCCTGAATTCATTCTGGGGTCTCCTGATATTCCCAGCAGAGCACGAGGCAAGAGCTGGATGAGGTCCAGAGGTCCACGCTCTCACCCCATTTAATAAGAAGCTGAGGATAGCCAGAAAACCAATATTTTAAGCATGGTTAAAAAAAAAATAAGAAAGAAAAGCCACCCTTCTATTCATAGCACAGCTCAAGAGGATACAAGTTGTAATGCTGAGTGAAAGCATCCTTGGATGACAGCCCCTGGATCCCCGCTGTGCACAGCGGGGCTGAGGCTCAGAGAAACAGGATTCAAAACCTCAGCCCGAACCAGGCGCTGAATCCAAATGCCGAAACATCCCGGGGTTCACAAGCAGGGGTACGGCCAACACGGGCTCATCTAAAATGCTTTTTAATCTTTGCTCCCGGAAGAGCAGCCTCCTCCTGTGGGATTTCGATGGGAAAAGAAAGAGCTGCAGGTACGCACAGGGGGAAAGGGAAGGATGAAAAAGCATATCTTCCCATCCTAAAGAAACAAAGATTTTGGGGAAAAGTCTGCCCCGCCAACACTTGCTGACCAAGTTGCTTTGCCATGGCCGGGGGTGCTCGGCGGCGACACTGATCTCATCGTCGCATTAAACACCGTACAAACGCTCACCGTGTTGAATTAGTGCCGGTAGATTTGTCTGACTAGAACACGTTCGAAATCACGGCTGGGTTACAAGAATCAATTAGGGCCAGACGGGGGTGCGGGGAAGTTAAACAATTTGCCTTATTGTAGGATTCGGCGCTACGGAGAAGGGTTCTTTACATTTTCATTTAGATTTAAAAATCACTCGAGTGCACCCTCTGTATAATTCAATCGGGGAACGGAAGGGAAACTACCAAGCGAGTAAGAGATATATTGTTCTTCGCTGGAAGATAAAAGTGGGAATAAAAGAGAGGATTAGAGCGCAGATCCTCAGCAGGGGGAATCTACATAGGGGCACCATCAGTTTACAGCACCATCATCCAAAGAGCAGGTTGTCTCCCTCAATACTGCTTCTGTTCGGTGGGAATTGAAGCTAGATAGGACAGGTTTTAGGGACCGATGTTGAGTCACCGCCCCATCCCCAGGCAGGATGAGAAGTCTGTCACCTTCCCATCGACGGGACAATTCCCAGCAGAGCCGGGAACTGGGAATGAGACCTAGCCAAGGTTAGCCAGGGGAAAGAAATACTCGCTAATATGCAGCGCACCTCCACCACCGCAATAAAGACGAGATTGAATTGCAGAACGTGGCTGCGGGTCTTGTTTCTATACGTTTCAATGTTGTGCTCCAACAGGTCGGAATATTGTTAGCAATTCCGTCTGCAGAGGAGACATTGCTGAGCTGGGTAAAACATGTGGCAAATCTCTTTCTGCGCTCGTCTTGGATCAGGTGAAGGCGTTTGATTATATAGGCTCAGGGGTTATTTGCATTATGGGATTCCCAACACTCCTCCTGAAATGGTTAGGAGCATTATGTAAATCAGCCAGAGGGGAAGCTTTCGACACACGTCTCAGCTGATGGAACAACTTTAATCTCAAACCTGGCTACTTTTCCAATTACCTTGTACATCTTTTGCCACCGACTGCTTCGTAAGGGAAATCCGGCCTTTATGGGGGATCCCCGACTTGTTTCATTAGAAGGAAAAGGGCAAAGATCCTCTTCAAATTTCTACCTGTGTGCATGGGCTAGTGTGATGTGCTCTCTTCAGACAGGAGGAAAGGTTAAGCGGAGCCCTCGTCAGGGAGGAAAGCCCGAAGGCTTCAAGCTGAGATCTGCAAAGGATCCTGAAAGCCGGGCACCCAAAGCCCATTGAAAGCCAAAGGACGACCAACATCTAAGCCCACAAGGCTGCTCTGAACTGTCTAAATGGCAATTTGCTCAGTCCAAAAGAGCACCAAATGTGGAGGGGGGAGCACTGGGAGCCAACCTGCTTCTCTGCCCTTCCCCTGGGGGCAAGGCCAGGCTGGCAGGGATGTGCAGAACAAACAGCAGCATCCGAGGGTAGGAAAAGGATGAAAAAGGGGCAGGGGACAGCAGCTCCGTGCCTCAAGCAGCTCCCCCCTTTTCTAGAGCCTGGCTCGAATCTACAGCATCACCTGAGACACTCAATTCCATTCCCATTATCCTTTCCACCTTTCCTCGCCTTTTCCACGCACCAAACGAGACTGGGACCGTGAAACATCACGGCTTCTCCAAGAGAAGTCCCTTTCCTGGTCATGGACAACATGGTCCCTTTCCTGGTCATGGACAACTCTTCTGGGAAGCAGCAGATCATTTAACACACCATCTCAGAACAAAAGACACAGTTGAAAGGAAGAACAATATCTACAGATTCCTCTCCACCTGGTTTTTAGAACAAACTTCATTTCTGTTGCTTGTTGACAGTTGCTGAGCTGCTCCCGAACTCCCTGCATTGGAATGTCCATATCTCCCTTCAGATACTCCTTGATTTCTTTTTCTTCATTTATTATTTAAGCCCAGCACCTTCGTGTAATATTGAAGACCCACCAAGCACCCTAGGAGGCTCTGCGAACTCCTCAGCCTTCAATCTGCCAGAAGAGAACAACCTCATCTCAGTCCCTGGGTAAAGAGGAGGGATTGCGGGAGGGATGCCGTCAGCATCCTGCTCCCTCTTCCCTCAGCTGCCGCGCCACCTCGCCACAGAAAACACTCCTAAAAGCTAATTCACTTCCTAGCATCGGTACGGCTCATTTGCTGCTCTCCCCCTCTGTCTTCCCGCAGCTGGCATTGAAGTCAGCCGGCTCCCAGTAATCCCCGTTTGTGGATATAAATGGAGCGAGGCCATGAGCTGAGACGATGGCCAATTAGCCACCGGTCACAGGCAGTTCTGCCCACAGGGACCAAGCCTAAAGATAACATGGGGAATGCAATGGAGACAGTCTCTCCTTTCAGATGTTTTCAGGGTGGCGATGGGGCATCACGTGGGTATTTTTTCCCCCAGTTGGCTCCCATCATTTTCAGCCTGACCTTGTATTTCTTTTACATCACGCATTGCAGAGCCAGAGGTAGAAACAGCCTATTTAAGCCTAGCCTGGGGAAGCTGGAGACGGGAAGCCTATGGCTTCGCACTCCAAACTGCTTTTTGGGATGCGGAGGGACCGCAGTCAGTGATCACTCCTATATCTAAGGAGAGCTCGTCATCCCAAGCTTCTCATTCCCAGCACCGGTACTCGCCAGCTTAAAAGCCAGATGATCAAACCGTGCCTGGCGGTGGGCTAGGCTTAGGAGGAATTTACATCTGAATTTCACAGCTTGGGTCCAACTCTGCAACAGGCTGGATGGAAACAGAAAATACAGTGAATGCATCCCTCCTTTGAGCATAGATCTACACCCCGAGATGAAACTCCGTGGCTAGAATTCATCCCGACTTCAAAGGCATCAGCACAACTCAAAGGCAATAAACCCGGGAAGGGGAACAGAATGAAAATATTTCCATGGCAAAAGACAAGGCCTCGCATTTCTATGGCTCCAGACTAGTTGGAAACGTAACAGAGCACACAGTCAACTACAGATCACAACAAAAGTCAACTTCACGTCTCAAAATCAATCTCAGCCGATGGAAAGGGAATTTCGGAGAGATAAAACCCTACCGCTTGAGGCCGCGTTTACGCAAAACCCCAGGTGAGCACCTTGCGTTGGACACTCGGAGCAGCGTTGAGCTCCACTAACTCATTCAAAGCTCCCACCGTAGCTGATGGTAAGTGATGGCCAACCCCTATCACAGAACAGTTTTGGTTGGAAGGCACCTTTAAAGCACGCTTAAAATGAGCACCCTTGCTTCAGATGACTTTTTAGGGTGCAATGAATCACCCTCCCGAAAATCCCAATGACCACCAAGAGATTCAACAGCTCCCACTAGACTTTCAGCCAATGAAGAGAAGCCGACCCTGCCTGCCCATGGTTTGGGGAGGGGAGTCTTGTTGCTGGACCCCAACCTTGCTGACGACGAGTTCACACCAAATCCAACAAGAAACAAATGACACATTTGTAAATATCAAAGTCAAGTTGTTTTGCGAGAAGTTCAGCATCTGGGGTTTGAGTTTTCTTTTTTCCTTCCCCCCCCGCCCGCCTCCTTTTTAAGCTTTGTCAATACCAACTGTGCTTTCCTTCCTGGAAACTGTATAATGATGAGAGAAACTGTTTATTTTTCTCTTTAAAGGGATGAAGTATTTTTCACCGATATTTTACATGTCAGTACAAACGATTTACGGGATTGAGTGGACAGGTCGCACGATGCCCTTTGCCTGCTCAAGGGAAGGGGGGAAAAAAGGTCACTCCAGAGTGAGATTTCAGGAGCTTCTTTGCTTCTCAAAGGCTTTTATGTGAAATACCATTCCCCTGTGATTTTGGCAGGGGAAAAAAAGAGTGGGACTCTAAGCACTAGTCAGCATGGGCTCATCTCAGGGAAAAAAGATGGTGCTAGAAAAATGTAATTGCTTTGTGAAGGGACTAAGGCAGGCAGGCAGAGGATGTGGTTTGCTTCGGTGTCAGCTAATCCTCCGCAACGGGGGACGTGGGTAGGGCAGCAGAACGTGGTACCAAATATGCAACAACTCAAACCCAATGGAGATAACAAGCCACAAGCCTGATCCGATCTCACAACAAGTATCAAGTACGGTGTTTTTTCCACCCTCTGATAGGAAAGGCAGCTCTAGAGAGCACCCAAAGGAAGCAAAGGGCATCGTGATAGGGCTGGAAGGATGGAAGGTACCCACATCAGGGTCCACCACCGACCCCCAGCATCTCTGGACCATCTGCCTCCACCACCTTCTGCTCCAGCAGAACCCACCGCATCCGAGCCGGCTGGAAGGAATAGATTTCCTCCCTTCTTTCTCTCTCTCTTGGTTTTTTTTTTTGGATTTGCGACAGAGAGCTGCAAACCAAGAGCCTCTATTCCTGGAAGCCCTGCGGCTGGCAGATGCACGAGGCAATTAACCCCTGCGCGGGCAGAGAGGGGCTGCCTGCAAAACACATCTCCTGCTCGCTACCGCCCGGCTCTCTCCCCCAAGAGACAGCACCACACCAGCTGAGGCTTGGAACCTCCAAAGTATTTAGGCAGTCAAATATCTGGCAGGTCCTGAGCCCCGATTCTGCCTGAATCCCGTGCCACGGCGCAAACCCCAGCCCCACAGCACCCAGCAAGATCAGGCGCTAATTAAACCGTTCCCTCGACAGCTTGCAAGTTAGTTATGGCTCATTATCCTCACTTAACCGACTGGAGAAACTGAGGAAGGAGAGAGATTAAAGGATTTGCTAAATCTCCGGCAGCACTCAGTGGCAGAGGCAAACCCGGAGCTCGTAAACATTATAAATCCCCCATCTTGGGGCCGCCAACCCCTCCACTCGCCCTTTTTACTACTCGCTGTTGCTTGGTAAGTGCTGAGGGCGCACGAGGAGCAAAGCCTGGAGAGCATCTTGCTCCAGAGCTCATGTCTGGAGGGCAGGTATAAAAGGGAGAGGATGCTGTAAGCCAAGAGACCACAATAAAAGCTGCCTCTCCACCCCAAACTACCGCACTTGACCGCGACACTTAAAACAGACCCGCTGCCCTTTTAGTGCCCCTCTGGCAGCACCTTGGAGAAGCTGAAAATGGCCCTGATTTTCTCCAACCGAGCCAATAAATCAGCCGCGGGAAGGGCTGGAGAAGCAAAGGGCCCCAGGGAAAGGCTGCGAAATCCAGCGAGGATGCTGAGAGAGGAGGAGGAGGAGGAGGAGGGCTTGGGAGAGAGAACGGTGACGAATTTAAAGGGAATAAAGGAGATGGGAGAGCAGAGGAAGGAAAGAGAGCTTTAGAAAAGAGGGAGAAATTGACAGAGCGAAACAAAGATGGAGGGGAGGCACAGAGACAAGAAAGAGGGAGACGAAAAATAAAGGAGAAAAGCAGGAGGAGGAGGTAGCGGGGAGAGAGAGGAGGTGGCGAGCCGGGGAGAATTAAAACAGTGACAGCAATTTAGCGGCAGAGTTTTATCTTCGAGTTTAACAGGGGAAACCAACTCTCTGCCTAAGGAAGGTGTTTTTCTCTCTCCAGTTCTTTCTGCATCACGGTCGCCGAAAAAGGAAACAGAGGAATTGGGTCCGTCCTCCCCTACCAGCAGCATTACTGTTCATTACAGACAGGATATCGCCTGCTCCCCCCTCCTCGTTCCTCTGCTGCGCTGGATTATATCCTCATTACCCCCTCAACGACGGTTTGCCAGTCATCACTTGGTTGTTATTATTATTCTTGATGACAAACTCTGGCAGCTCCTGCTCCCTCGACAGAAAATCCCTGCCTCCCGTATCCTGCCCCGACACAGGGAAGGATCTTTTATCTCCAAAGGGGAAAAAACCCACCAAACACACATTTCAAGTGCAGCGTTTTTAAAAACAGTGCTTATCCATTTCCTTGGGATCTGTTTGTTATTTCGCCACAGATGGGCTTCGGTGAGAAACAAACAGGATTTGCTGTGACACCAGAAACTTCCATCTCCCAAGGAAAACCCAAAACCCAGCAGAGCAGGTGGGATGTGCATGGAAAGACAAGCTAGTACCAAGAAAAAATAAAAAGGATACAAAATAAACACCCAAAACCAAAATAGAATCAACATCTCCCAAAAGAAGCTTCCTTGTACAAGCCCAAAACCCCACGGCCATCCCCAAAGCAGCATCTCAACACCGATTCCAGGGTAGACGAAGCGTCTTTCACCACTTGACCTCCCCGTATTGTGGCAAAGCTGCTGAACAAACCCAACAAAACAGATCCCTCTGGAGATGGGAAATGGGGGGCATCCAGTTTAGTCTCCATAACGGTATCGGGCAGGGCTGGTGCTGGAAGCGCCACTCCTCAGAGCTTCACCTTGCAAATAAATAGCTCTGAATTGCAGCCAGCAGCAACGGGATCTTTCAAAGACATTATCTGGAAGCAGTCAGTAGAATGTACCTAAAGTCTCATTAATCATCCCGCCGCTTACAGTACTTCTTAATGGCTTTTATGGTTTATCCTTTGAATGCCAACAAAGAGTGTGATTTCTCCCGGCTTATTCTATTAAACAGAAATCAATATCTAATACAAATGTGCCGACGGTGGGATATTTGGAGAGGCCGAGGAGGCACCTGTCGGGCCGTTTCTCCTCTTTGATGTGGGCAGCACAAGGCGCAGGCTCTCCGAGGAGCAGGGATCTGCTAATCGCAGCTCCTCGCTTTGCAAAGCCAGGCCTAAGCAGAAGAGAGGCCACGGGCTGCAATGCCCCTGGGAGGGCTGAGAGCTTGCACAGGGGCTCTGAATTCACATACTATGAGAACATCTTTTTTCTCCCGGTGCTTAAAACCAAGTGCTGCAAGTGTGCGGGAGAGAGAAAATAGAAAAGAAAGAGGAGTAGGAGCAGTGTAGGGCGGTTTTCATCTCTCCTTTCTACAAGGGCTCTTGTGAATTGGAGTGATGGTTGCAAGGCAGCTGAATCAACACTAAGCAGAGGTATAAATAAGCTTCTAGGAGGATGGTCTCAGGAGCCGAAGCTTGTTATTAATTTTTGCGGCTCGAGAGGCAGGCCAGGTGGAGGAGGCTTCAGGTGTTTCGCTCCCTCTTGGCCCCCTGGAACTGAGATGAGAGGGTGGAAAAGGAGAGGGGCAAGAAGGGGGTTGGGTTGCTTTGCACAATTAGCTGGGAAATGCGTGTGGCTTTAGAACAGGAATCATCCTTTTTAACCCACGCCTAACGGGGTCCCCAACCCACCGCCCCAAAGGTGCCACCGCAGCAGCCACCGAACAGCATCAGCTTTGGGGTTTAGCCTGGGGTTTAGGGACAGGTCCTGCACTTGAAGGAACAGGCCCCAAAACAGCGACAGAGTGGCATTCACCACCCTAGAAAACAATTCCGAGATCTTAAGAGAAAATGAAATTTGTATTTGTTAAAAACCACTCAAGAAGGTTCGGAGCTTGCTTTTTATACCTCTCTCGGAAACACGCTGTTAAGTAATTCACAATTTGCCAGGTTGGAACAGTTAAGAAAATCCTTCCTGAAAACAACCAGAGGCAAAAATTACGTCACTCCAGAAACGAGCTCCTTGATCCAGACTCTCCAATGGTACCAACCACCTCCCTGTGCCAGGGAAGGAACAAGGCTCAGCCCACCCAGCACCACTTTAACGCACACACAATATCCCAGAGCAAATGGGACTCATAGAGAGTATATATATGTGCTTTTGGGTCCTGCTGCTGACATCCAGTGCTCTCCACCCTTCCACATCCCAACCTGGATCCATCTGTCCCCCACCGGAGCAAGGGGACTCAAGAGCATCTCAGAGGCACCAAGATGCACTGGCTGCCTTCCCCAGGGTCCACCGAGACCCCAAACGCTTCTCTGCTCAAAAAGACCAGCAAAAGGGTCCAGAGATCAGAGATGGAGGAGGTACAAGATGAGCAAACAGTCAGCACGTGCTTCCATCAGCCCCTCACACATCGGTCCTGGTGGCACCTTCCTGCAGCACCCCATGGTATTATTGAGTACAGCTGATCACGCTTCGCTTCCTTATTCCCCTTCAGAAACTTTAAAATAAAGAAGGAGCTGAATAGTCAGGGATGCTGGAGGCACTTAGCAACCCCAGCCTGCCAGAAACGTCCTCGCACAAGTGACACTTCCAGAATTAACTCCCAGCTCTCGGAGAAGAAGAAAAAGGAGAGAAGTGTAAATGGCAGCACTTGGTTCTGCTTCAGCACCGGTCACACGTGGTTTGGTTACCCGAAATGAGGCGGTAACCCAACGCCGAATGCTTCCGACCTGCCGGGCATCACCTTCGCAAACAAAAGCAGCCGGAATTTTGGCTGGTACCTCATCCCAGGGGAATCGCACCACGGTGCCTCCAAACAAACACAGCGAGGCCATGAAGGATGTGGCATTCCTCTCGCAATACAACAAACAGTCTCTTCCCCCCTCTGCCTCTTTCTCCAGTTTAAATAATGAAAGCTGTCAGGATTGTTCTTGTGCCTATCTGGATCTTTTTATTTATTTATTTCCTCGGCTCCCGCTCTGCCAGCCCATCCATCACCACAAGCCTATCTGCAGCATCGCAGTCCTCCCAGACACACTCCTGCTCCTGCCACCCCAACTATGAGGCAGCCAAAGCAAACACCCCCAACGTCCCTCCTCCCAAACCAAATGTCATTTCAATAACTCAAAATTTTAACAGGTCCTTTTGGTTGAGTGGTAAATTATTCAGAAGCGGCACAACGGCAACATCGCCGCTCACCTGCGCGCACGTGGAGCGGGCGCATCGGCGCACAGACGCTCTTTACAACTTCTGGGGTGCTAAATCACGTCAAAGGGAAGGGATGAAAGACAGAGGGAGGACGCCAGGCACGAAACCCACGTCCTCCACTATATCTCTCCAATAGACAAACGCTCCAGGGGAGTTTCACGGGGCTGTACGACGACAGGAGACGTTTTTGTGGCATGCAGGTGTGAAAAAGGGAGACAGGAGGGAGAATAAAACCTGACGGCACTTCACTCAGGCAGCGGCAGCAACGGCAGGTGCTTTGTTATTTTATATTCCCCAGCTGCACGGAGGCGAGAGGAGCAGAAGGGAACTGCGGAGCGGGCTCAGATCCCAGCCAGGATCGCACCCGATAATGTGTGAAAGCCTCCAGCAGCCCCGTTCTCCACCAGACAGGTATTGCATGGGCTCATCACTTGCGCTTCAAAACCTGGGTGCGTGATGCCTGGCTTCTGCTGACAGTCTGTGATTTACAGAAAACCTGAAAGCAGGAGATGGTCGTGGAACCTAAGGGATGTGTTTGCATGCTGTCAGAAACGTGGAAAAAAAGACCATCTGCTAAAGAAGGTGCTGTCTGATAAACCAAGGGCAAAACTCGCCCCCTTGAACCAGCCTAAACAAAACCAGAGCAGCGCAGTACTGTGGGGAGTAACCCCGAACAACATGAAAATCACAGAATCACAGAGTGTCAGGGGTTGGAAGGGCCCTGGAAAGCTCACCCAGTGCAGTCCCCCCATGGAGCAGGAACACCCAGATGAGGTTACACAGGAAGGTGTCCAGGCGAGTTGGAATGTCTGCACAGAAGGAGACTCCACAACCCCCTGGGCAGCCTGGGCCAGGCTCTGCCACCCTCACCACAACAAGTTGCTTCTCCTCTTTCACTGGAACCTCCTGTGTTCCAGTTTGCACCCATTGCCCCTTGTCCTGTCCCTGATTGTCACCAGCAGAGCCTGGCTCCATCCTCCTCATGCTCACCCTTTCCATCTTGATCCCCATGAACGAGTCCCCCCTCAGTGTCCTCTTGTCCAGCTCCAGAGCCCCAGCTCCCTCAGCCTTTCCTCACACGGGAGATGCTCCACTCCCTGCAGCATCTTGGTGCCTGCGCTGGACTCTCTCCAGCAGTTCCCTGTCCTGCTGGAACTGAGGGGCCACAGCTGGACACAAGATTCCAGGTGTGGTCTCCCCAGGGCAGAGCAGAGGGGCAGGAGAACCTCTCTCGAGGGATTATTAACTCTAAGATCAGGAGTTACGACTTTGTGGCTTCTCTGATAAACCCAGGGTTGGGTTTGGTTTGGCTGCTTGGTTTATTTCCCCTTGCTCGATGCTGGTGAAGGATTTATTACAAGCTTGCCAAGGGGCTCTCACCCACCTTCTCCAGCATTTTGTTCCCTGCAAAGAAAAGCCAGTCCCAACTCAGCCTAGCACAGAGGTTTTGCCTCCTGCCTGGGCTTGCGAGGGACATGACCCTTCTGAAAACTCTGCTTATTTATTTGGCTAAAGCTTTTGTTGGGCTAAACACTTTGCTCTCACCTCGGCCCCAAGGTCATGGGACTTAATGAGGGGAGGGGAAAGGCCAAGTGAACGCGATTTGTCCTTTGCAACCCCACGCCTTAGTGCGGGAGAGGTGAAATGAGGGGACTGGACTCTTTCTCCTCTGCTTTTTCCTTGAAAAAAAAAGCCAAAACCAGCAACACACAGCCACAAAACAAGTCTCTCTTTCTCTCCCTTACTCTTTTCTCTTGTTCCCATTACTTTCCTCATTGCTCATCTTTGCGTTCCCCCAGCTAACAGCATCACCTACGTACTCCAACCCTTCATTCACAACCCGGTGAGGAAAGGAGGCTCCTGTCCATGCATGAAACACCCCCAAGGAAGCACCGTCCCGCTTCATCCAAGGACCTCAGACCCTTTTACAGACCCTGACACCAAGGTTCACAACTGCCCTTGGAGCAAAGGGCTGGAGGGGAATCCGCCTCCGCCCCCCTGCTCCGACGCAGCCATTTTGGTGCAGAGATCTGCAAGAGGAATATTAAGCTTGGTCTGAATGCAGCAGCCTCGGCTCAAGATTTATGAAGGATGAAGGAAGGAAGATTCTGAGGCAAAGCATCATCTCAAAAATAACTGCCGAGTCCTAGCGGGTATAAAAGATCTGTCCATAAACCAGTTTGTCATCGCCAGTCAATAAAAACGCAAGCGACGGGAGGAGGAGGTGACAGCCAGTGTCCCTCGCCCTCCGCGGCACATCCGAGCGGTCCAGCCAGACCATCCACACAGAGATGTGCAAAGGCATCTCCAGCCTTGCTCTGAGTACGCATCCCCTGTCCCAAAGTCTCAAGGCGAGCATAATTACACCTGTTTTAATGTGCGGAGCACCAATCTAGGAGCTACAGAGCAGACCAGGGTGTTTTGAGGAGAAATATGGAGTCACGGCCAGAAAAACCTGGAGTGTGGGGTCAGCACCAAACCAATGTGCTGGTACCTACCAGATGTCCAGGAGGACCTTGTTTTTCTCTGCCATGTACCACTAACGCTTCTGGGACATGGAGAAGAGTGGGATCTGGTGCTACACGGGGTGAAACACCCATGGGACCCTCCCAGCCATGGGCAGAGCTGCCCAAGGCATGGGAACCATTGAACCAGAGCATCATTTCAGTTGGAAGAGACCCTACAGATCACCGAGTCCGAGAGCATCTTTGATGAGGTGCATCAAGCTGAGGGCAAGCTGAGAAGCAGATCAGTACGCTGCTGTGATAAAGTCTGTCTTTAAAGGAGGTTGGTGGCTTTTCTTTCTTTTCTGCCTTTTTTTTAAGGCTGCCTGATACAAAGGAAAACACCCCGGTTGGTAGAAGATGAAGGAAACTTCTCTCATTGTCTTTCCTACTCATAGCAACTTCTACCCACCAGCCCTGCGAAACCATCACATTGATTTAGAGCCACCAAGAAACACATCCAACAAAGCGCATCACCCACACACTTGATTCTTGTTCTCTCTCTCTTATTTTATTTTATATTTTATTTTATTTTATATTTTATTTTATTTTATTTTTCCCCCTTAACCTTCTGCCTGAAAAAGGCCTCGCCATCCCTTCTCATTACTAATCATTCACATCAGCCTTCCAGGAAGCACTCTGGGGCCACTTGACTATTAACAGGGCACTAACTGCAAGGCGGAGGAGGATGTATTAATATCTAATAAGAGTGATAGATGATGTGAACCGCTCAGGCACTCCAACTCAGGTACTCATGTCAGGTACTGGAGCTAATTTAAAATAATAATAATAACAACAATAATAACAACAACAGCAGCAGCTGCCTTCATTTTCCAAGTCAATTGATTCCTCAGCAGGAATGCCATCTTGACAGATTTATTTTGATCGAATTGTCTAATTGAATACAGTTCTTGTTTCCCTTCACTTTGTGACCTTTCACGCCTGTGAAATAAATGCAATTTGGAGAATTATTCCTCAGCAGCAAACTCAGCTCCTCCAGGGCTGGGGTGGCTGCTTTGCCTCTCTAACTCACTAACAAAACACTATCAAAAGACGTACCCGCTCCTGGGTGCTCTGCCACTATTTCTTTTCCACCTCCACGTTAAAAAACGTTGAATAAAGACAAAAAAATTGGAGGTTTACAAGACGCGCAACAAAATGTACTTGCTCTTGGGCAGATTTTACCTTCTGACTATTCAGGTTCATGCGCTGAGGCTTGTTCCAGTTTAATAGAAGAAGTTTTGCTGCTGGTTCTGTGATGCCACTGGAATAAGATGTACCCAATCTCCTTCCCTCCAGGCACCACCAGCTTCACCCCCATCCCAAGGCTCCTGCCGGAGATGGCGACGCTGCCCATAAATTACACAAGAACCAGTCTCCAGGATTAAAAATAACTAAGCCATGTCCCTCGTCGGCAAACGCCAGGAGAGGTCCTGGCGAGAAGAGTCCGCGGCTGAATCTTTTATAATAACATCAATCAATATTAAAAATGTATGGCCTGCTCAATTTTTAAAGCGTCTTAAATTAATCTTTAAACACAACTATTTTGCTTAAACCAAAGGCTCGAGAATGGTATTTCCACCTGTTCCCTCGGGTTCATGCCAGGTATCTAGAAGAGGTCTAATAAGTAAGTAAATAATATACATCCAGCACAATTCCCTAGAACCACAAAAGAGGGGGAAAAGCAGAATCTACTACTAAATTCATTATTGACTTAGCAGCAAAAAAAGGTCTTTATCTGTGTAGTATGATAGGTTCTATCAACAATATTAAAATAGCTGAATCTGCTGGGTTTAGGCTGGATAACAAATTCAGCTTGAGATGGGGATGGAATAGAACAGAGGGATGGGGCAAAGTCGGGCTGAACCCATCCTGTCCTCTCCAACACATCTCCAGGGGGTTCTAAACCAACACAACAAGATTTGGGCAACATCCCCATGCTCAATTTGGGGAATTTCCCCCAACCAGAGCTTCCCGGGAGTGGGAAACACCACTTGGCCAAGCTTCCCGACGACAGCGTCACTAACATATTCAAGGGAACGTGGCATTTCTGACGGCGAGACTTCTGCCTCACTTGCCGTTTAATGTTAAGAGGCTTGTACAGTCAGCAGCGTTAAAAGAGTAATGACTGTTTTCATGGTAAATGCTCTGTTAAATAACCCAGGATTATTGTGTTGTGTTATTGCATATATAAAATGGCATTTCAAAAAATAATAATTGTTTTAGAGCTAATTGATGTTTTTAACCGGCTCTGCGCGTGGAATTTTTATTTGGTGGAAGGACAGGCTGCTTGTCAGGAAGACAAAAATAAAAGCATAGAGGCTTCAACCTGGCAAATTCACTCGCAGGGTCTGCGTGGGTTTTGTCCGGTTCAGGTGGACTAAGTGCAAACCATCTGCTCTAAAAGCCAAAAAGGAGGGACCCTCTCAACCTGCCCCATTTTGGCCGGTTCTCCTCGCAGTGGCACTTCAGAGCCACCAAAAAACCCCTCCTAGGGGAAGACACATCCCCCCTCCTGGTCCCCAAGTGTTATTTTGGCAGAGAACCGCCTGAGTGCAAGCAGCAAAGGGCTGATGAGTCACGGGTGAGCAATCCTGCTGCAGGAGTTTAACCAGTATCATTCCAGAAGGGATTTGGAGGGCTCAACTCCTTCCCTTCACCCACCTCCTCGCCATGTCCCGCAGACACATCCTCAAATCCAGCCAGAGCCACCACCGGCAGCTCCGAGAACCTCCTGCTCACCACACTTGTTTTGGAGCATCAGCACCAAAATTTAGCAGCTGCAAGGCTGCCGAGAGCCCAAACTCCCTGTTTACGCCCCGTGGGGACCACGAGCGCTGCAGTTAGTGATCAAAGAGCGGAGAAGGACTCTTGGCTTCCAAACCTGGAGCCTTTGAGCTCCTCAGACAGCAGCCGCCTCGCTGACCCTTGGTTGGAGCAGTCAGAAGCGCTGGCGCGGTCCTGAAGCTTTACAGAGCCAGTGACTTTTGGGATGTGGAGTTAATCACACGAGCGAGCATCTTGAAATTGCCGGGAGGGAGAGTGGGACCATCAGAGACCGCAGTTAAAAGTCTTAAGCATCTCCTATGATCTCAGCGTCCAGACATGAGCCCGGTGCCAGCGGGAGCTCTTATACACCTCCCAAAAGGGACCCACCGGGTCACCGGGGCTCATCCCTCGCACTCAGACAGCCCATTAATCCAAAAGGATCCGCCGGCATCTCTGCTCCGCGTACCAGCGCACCGCAAACCGCCTCGCAATGGCTTATAACAAATCGGAGACCTGTAGTGCAAGAGGCCAAAAGCCACCAAGCTCTGAAATGATCACAAAGAAAGGAGAGGAGATGAAAGCTCGGACCCTCGCAGCAGCAGGGAATCGGTAAAAGGAAAGTATTTAAGTGATGTGTGCGATGGGGTCTGCAGATGGGCAGGGAGGAAAGCTCCCCGCTCCTCCAGCATGGGAAGGACGGCACGGAAATAATTGGGCTATGAAATCTAAGGCAATATTGCTGGACCAGGAGAGTTCAAGACCACAAGGCTGCTGGTTTGGAGTTGCTCCTCACCCCTAAAAGTCACACTTCACAGCTATTTTTGCCAAGACAAATGCTTTGCGGTCTGTCCCAGACCCGGCAGCTTCAGAACTGGCCAAGTCCACTCATTATCGCCCTGAAAAATAATTGTCACCTTCTGCTGCAGCTTTTCCCAGCCCCCAAAGACCAATTTGATCCCAGAGACGGATGCACAGAGAGGTGACAAAAGTCACCTCGTTCCTTAGCATCACCTCATGCACATCCCATGATGTTCCAGCAGCCACACAGCCCGCAAGGTGATGGCTGAATCCAGCTCTACAAGCATGAGCGATACCACTGCCTGCACACACACACACACAGACTCTATAAAACAATATACAGAAGCGAGATACTGGGCTCAAAACCTTCTCACCCTCGTTTTCTCCCCATCCCATCCTCTGTAAAAGCCTGAGCAACCTGTCCCAAGCAAATCTCAGGGACGGGGCAACTCTCCAGTTTGTTACTCCCCACTTCAGGAACCTTTTGCAGGTCCTGAGGCTCCATCTCAACCCTCTGCCTTCCTCAGAGGCATCTGGATCCCAGGAGGACGCTGCCCTAATGGGTTACATCTCATTACCGCAATCGCAATGTCAAACCCTGGCACTCATCTATCCCTTTGGCATCTGGCTCCGCGGTATCCGAGTGCCTCGGATGACTCGAAAAGTCCCTTTGTGTGCATCCCGACCCTTGGCTGTACAAGAACCATTTAATCAAGCTCAGTAATGAAGTCAGAAAAGTGACAGAACTGACTGAGCGGCCACGGGCAGGATCAGCGCAGCCTTTGTACAAGACATGGGGGCTGATCCCGCTGCCCACAGGTGACAAAGGGGACAGGACCAGCAACCTCTGCGATGCTCCCAAAGGTCCTGGCAGCCTCAAAGCTTCCCAAGAGCCCATGGGCACATCAGCTATAACATATATACATCCCAAAGCTTTCCCATACATGCCAACGGCATGGGATATTTATTTCCCCAAGGTTAAACCCATCATGGCTTTGCCCTCTCCCCCCAAAATCTGCAAGTCCCGGAGACATCATTATATGAAGATCTCATCTTGTGAAGAGCTAATGTGCATGCATATAGCTGTAGGAGCATCAGTAAAAGTTCACAAGCATGTCCCGAGATCATCTAAATAAAACCACAAGGCAAATAAAAGGCACCTCAAAGCCAAAATTCAACTAAACTAGTCAAAAGACACGACCTTTGTTCACCACCTCCCAATCTGGGGCTTCACCCTCCTCATCTGAGTGGGTAACCATTACTATTATTAGTAGGGAGTTACTATTACTATTACACATCTGCAGCCCAGCTGCTGCTTGCAGCCCATGCAAACAACCTTTATTTGGTGGAAAAGTGTGCTCAGGCGCCTGCTGCAGAACATAAAAGCCACTGTGAGCTCTCCTGGGCAGGGAGTATCTCTTTGCTATACGCTTGCAAAGTGCCTGTCCCAGCCTCCGGGCCCTACTATAGTATAAATAATCATAACACCTCACTCAGCAACACAATGAAACACTTGCTCGGTACTAAAAATTATTTAAAATTCATACCTACGTTGGGAAATTATTCAGTAAACTCTAATTACTTATCAAAAGCAACGACGATATTTTTAAGGAGAGGGAATGCCCATAAATACAGAGCCATAAATAACCTGCTACTCAGTAGCACGAATTAATTTGTATTTAATTGCTAGAAATTGCTATCAATTACTAAACATTCCTTGCAGAATAGGCAGATTCTTTAACGAACAATTTCAATTGCTAATTGGAAGACTTGTTTTTTTTAACTTCTTTCTTTGCCATCCCAGCTCCTGTTGAATGAAGGAGAAGATCATCCACCCACCCCGCCCAGTGCGGCTCCGCACTTTGCAGGGGGCACAGAAAAGACCCATAAGGAACCAAGGAGCTGCTGAAGCTTCAAGAGGTTTCACCATTTTTGGTAAAACCCTGAAGGAGGCAGGAAAACCAACAGTGAGAAACCTCCCCTGACAGAGCAAGGAGAGCGATTCCTTGCAAAGGATTGAAAGGAGGGAGCTGGGAGTTACAGATCCATCGCACAACCAGGGAGAGAAATACCTCCCAGGGACCATCCATCTCCCCTGCACGCTATGGCAAAGCCACATCAGAGCCTGCCCAGAGCTTCCCTGCACCGCATCGCTCCTTTTTGGAGCAGGGACCCTACCTGGGTCGGGGCAAGGGATGCTGCAGTATCGCTCCAGCATCACAACCTGCTGCCGCTTCCCTGCATCTCCACGCTATCGCTTCTGACTCATTTTCTGGTGTTTTCTGCTTTGCTGTTGGCATAACATCCTATTAGCACAGTTAATTACATCACGCTGAGTGTGAAGGACAGGCTGATTCTCACAAAGAGCCCCGGGGCCCTGCAATCCATCCCGCTGCTCTTGCGAAACAGCTTCCACCGTGTGCTGACAAACTGCAGCAAAGCGCTTCCCCGACATGAGATGGCAGCAACCCCAGCACCCCATGGGCCATTGGAGCTGCTCTCATCCCCGCATCCCTCCCATCTTCACCATGCATCCCTCCCATCTTCACCGTGCATCCCTCCCATCTTCACCGTGCATCCCTCCCATCTTCATCGTCATCCCTCCCATCTTGACCGTGCATCCCTCCCATCTTCACCGCGCATCCCTCCCATCTTCACCGTCATCCCTCCCCCATCTTGACCATGCATCCCTTCCATCTTCACTGCGCACCCCTCCCATCTTCACCATGCATCCCTCCCATCTTCACCGCGCATCACTCCCAACTTCACTGCGCATCCCTCCTAACTTCACCCTGCATCCCTCCCATCTTCACTCCACATCCCACCCATCTTCACCCTGCATCCCTCCCATCTTCACTCCGCATCCCTCCCATCTTCACCCTGCATCCCTCCAAACTTCACCCCGCATCCCTCCCATCTTCACCCCGCATCCCTCCCATCTTCACTCCGCATCCCTCCAATATTCACCCCGCATCCCTCCAATATTCACCCTGCATCCCTCCAATATTCACCCTGCATCCCTCCAATCTTCACCCCACATCCCTCCCAACTTCACCACGCATCCCTCATGCAATGACAGACTGATGACTGCAAGCATCTCCTTGCTCAAACGGAGACACCTCCCCCAAAAAATGCAGTGGGTGCTGCGAAGAGCTGCTTGTGTCCACAACTTGAGTAAAAACAGTCCCTGGGACTGTCGATCCAACATCCAGCCATGGGCTCTATCACCGGTCCCCCCCGCCGCATGTGCCAGTCACAACAAGCAAAGCGAACGACACGCACATCTGCTTACAATAACAGCCCTTCCGTGTCAAATCCATCATATTCGATGCAGATCTCTTACCCTGAAGTGTTGTCAATGAGGATTTAATTTTGTGCTAATTAGACAAATATTGCATGTTAAACACCCATTGATTATTAAGAGACAGTCGGCGCGGTTTAGCTCTGCAGTGTGCGCGGACACGCTGTATTATATCTGGGATGAGGCTGGTAAATGTCTTGCTGTTTCTAATCATCAGTTAGTAATTAATGTCCAATAACTTGTAACTTGGTTTATCATTATAGATTTAGGAAGGCAGTAATAGTCCTGTATGCTAATTAAATATCAATTGATTATTTAAGGCATATACAGATTTAGCAACTAGGTAATAGATACACACAGTTGCTAACCTTTCATAACCATCACACAGCATCCTCTTGTACTATTAAGTTAGCATTTAATGACAAAAAGTGTTGCTCCTGAAGATAACTTTTGGATGGGATTTTCAAAAGTGCTGAGCAGTGTGCAAGCCCCTACCCAAGGATCAGATTCCTCCCATTACAGGGAACAGGAAAAGTCAGGAAATTCAGAGCCACTGCTTTTTAATTGAGGCAGTCAATTGAGTTAAGTGAGGTGAACAAGGCCATAGCAAAAGGCAGTGGCAGAGCCCGAGGCGCCCCTGAACTTCCCAACTGGCATTTTGCACCCCAGCTTCTCTCTCGTTCCACACAAAACCCTGAGAAATGGAGACAAATTGTCAATTCCCCGCCAGAAAAAATGCTTTCAAACCCCAGCCCAGCACCTGTTGGCATCCCACCCGCCCGCAGGGCGGACTCATCCGAAAACCTCATCGGAAAAGACACGCGTGAGAAGCTGAAGTCCGGAGCAATCTCCATCTAAATAATAACTGGGAAGGAATCGATAGCTGTCAAGCGGCATCGCAGGAGCCCACCGAGCCCTGCCAGCCCCTCTGCACGTCCCCATGCTCCTCGGATGGGTCTGACCCCTGCCCGGGGCTGCTGATTTGGGAGGGTTGGGAGGAGCAGGCTCCTTCCCGTGTGGGAGGGAAAGAAAGACGAGAGATCGAAGCCCCGCATCTGAAAGGGAAGAAGATAAATGGCTTCTGAAGGGAAATAACCTGCTGGACTCGGCGGGTTTGGCAGCACCCTGCTAAGTGCAGCATCAGTCTTGAGAACCAGCTGCACGCTCAGCAATCGTAGGACTAAGCCCAGCGCTGAGCGGACATCAGAGCTGCTTCTCGGGGCATCACCAGCCGGTTCTGAGCGCAAGCAGCTGGCTGGAAAACTGGCAAAAAGGCGAATACACACCAAGCACCCTCCCAGTTCACGCACAGGATACGGCCAACAGGCAGAGCAACTTTTACTGAGGGAGCTGCTTTGCGCAGATGGGCTCATCCCATCGCTGGTCTATCGGGCAACAAATGGAAAATCAAGATAAATGCTCTAAGTGCACCTCTGAGAGTCTGCAGCCTCGGTTACAGAGCCTGGGCAGGTCCCACCTGGTTCTTCAAACCTTCTCTGGTCCATAACGGGGCTGCACGGTGAGTGGGGAAGGGGTCGGTGCTGCACTGCATGAAAGGAGAACCAACTCAACCTTATGGACCAGCTAATACACTCCACTCTGGCTCTTCTTACATTGGGTGTACAACTAGACATCCTAACCGTACATTTCTACAAAGTCCTTGGTGGCATCCCAAAACATCGGCTCAGCAGCACAATGATGATACCGACACGCTCGCACACCAGAAATCCTCCTCAAGGAAGTTCAGGACATGGAGATGGTCCCCAAGCCCTCCATGCGAATCCACCAGGACACTATCAACCAGCCACAGCCTGAAACTGCTGCAAAGGTGTTTTTTCCTATGGGTTGGGCAAAGAATTCATATTGCAATAGGTCTCAAAAGCAAGGAAGCAACTTAAAGCAGCCAGTCCGTTTCCCTACAACCTGCTCCAGGCAGTGGTTCCCACCTTAGGCTTCCCAGCAGCTCTTAGGACAGAAGCCACAGCATCGCCTGGTCACCATCAGAGGCATCTCCTGCTCCCCGCCCCCAATCTGGCTCTTTACACTGTCGTACGGAGGATATTAGATTAGTCTGACACAATTTCTCCTTGACAAATCTCGGCTGGCTGCGGCACGGCTTCTTGTCCTTTCCTAGCCAATGACAGGAATTTTTCCTTGATGTGTCTCCAGAGCTTTGTCAGGACGGAGGGCGAGCAATCTCCCAGGACAGTTTCTATTCCCTTTTGCACAGCAGACACCACATTTTCCCTTCCCCGCTGGTCTGGAGCATCCCCTGCCCTCTGGGATGAGCAGCATCCCCAGTCAGTTCCCTGCAGAGCCCAGCAAGAACAGCATCGTCCCCGGCAATTCATACAGGAACATCTGCAAAAGCAAAGAGCAGACCAGAGGAGGAGCAGAGAGAAAGAGAAAACTCCTCTTAAATAGTTGTGCGGCGGAGTTTACCCGTGCTGCAGCAGGCAACAAAGCGAAACGTCAAGAGCAATGAGACAAAGCAGGGGAGGCGTCGCCGCAGATCAAGGATTCTTCAGGTACGAGACAAGACCGGCTTTGGAAACCTCGCAGAAGTGAGTTTAAAGTCTCCGGAGGATATCAATTGAGAGGCTGTCACTCGGTGTCAGGATAACTTTCCGGACAGCTCTCGGAGCTTGTTAAGCTCTCGCTTGGGCTGCGTTTGAGCTCCGGTGGCAGTGCTGGAAAGGGAGATAAAAAAGACCTGCCGAGTCCACACGGCTTCTCCATTATCCCCCGCCATGACCCGCAACACGCCCAGCAGCGATGGGTTTGGGGAGGGGATGTGTCTAAGCAGACACCCAAAATGGGCTCCTCTTGCCCCGAATGGGCTGTCGCTTTTTGCAGGTGCAGGATGGGGAACATGGGATGAGATGCGTAATGGTCAAACCGAACGGTCGTAACAGTGTCTGGGCATCGCAATCTGTGACCCTGGGAAGGAAGGAGCTGCCTCTCCACAGCAATCATTTCATCAAACCCCCTGCGAGACTCCCACTGTTCCCGCCAGCCCTCAATCCCTAACTTTAATTAAGTCCAAACAGCCTTTTCGCAAGAATGAGGGAGGAGAGGGTGACTCAGACAGCGATGGGACCAGCCGGCATAATTACCATACAGTTCAGAATATTAATTAAAACCAGCACCCTCCCTCATTAAAAACAAAAAAAGACAAACTAATCAATTCCACTTAAAGGAATATGTGGGGATAAGGAGCAAGAGCAGGGAGGGTGATGGAGAGCGAGATGGGATGCAATGTGCATGCCAACAGCCTCCCAGCTTCCACCAGTTACTTCCAGTCTCCTTGGAAATGGGCTCAAATCTGCTTCTCTACCTGCTGCGGCGTCAGAGCAACTCCTGTGATGGCAACAAAGGGCTTTAAATCTCGGCTCTAACTGCCTTGATTGAATTAAACGCGACAACACGGTAAAGCAGGCTCTTCATTTAAGGTCTAAGCGCAGAGGCTTTCTGCGGCGCTCTCCCTCTTTCTGAAATGATGAGTTGCTCATGGGTTATGCTCTTTAAGAAAGCTCAAGAAAAAAATAAAAGTCATCTGATAAAGTGGGTTATAAAACCGGCGGTGGTAATAAACGGAGAGGAAGGAGCCTGATGCGAAGGCAGCAGAGGAGGCAGAAACCGCTGCAGGGACGCAATATCTGAACCGTGATTAATCTGCGGCCGCAGAGGGAGCAGCGCGGGGTGGCACTCGCTGTGCCGGACCCGTCGTGCAGGGGACACCGAGGGGACAGTAGCGATGAAGGATGACGAGCGGCTGGCTCCCAAGTGTCAAAGCCAAATGGGGAGAGGCCCCTGGTACTCGCGACTCCGACCCCCAGCCATAACTACCCAAAAAACCTCCAGGCACATCACTCCAAGTGATGAGCAGTGCAACCACAGGCTCAGCGCGAGCTCAGCTCCCATCTTTCCTTCCAAATAAGAACCCCCACGCTCATCCTCCCTCCTTGGGAATTTCTCTGCAAAACAGGGATAACAGCTGCGTGCTCCTGTGGTTCTTACAAGCCGCAACACACAGAGGGATGTGTTACGAGAAGGCACCCTCAGAGCACAAACCATTTCTTTCTATCAGCCTCCATTATCATCACATTAATGCCATCCCCGCTCAGGTGCCCAGGGACACTCGGGGCTCTGTCCTGTTCATCCACTGGACCGGGACACCGCGCCGGGACATGCCCACCAGAATTACAATCGGGTTCCCGGGCGCAGACACGGCTATCGGTTCCTTTTTATGAGCCTTCATTGTTATTACCACCTATTTCTTTTTACATTCCTGCCAAAACACCAAACATTAATCTCCCCAGCTCCCTGCAGGCAAAACATGGGTAATTGGATTTATATGGGTAAGAAATTTGTTAGATTTTTTTTTTTTTTAGAGATATATATATTATATACACACACACACACACACACACAGAAAATATAAAGAAATAGGAGGTGAGGGGATGCTCCTTCCCCATGTCTGGTCCAGCGGGCCATGCTGACTGCTGGGCTCTGATTTAGGAACTCATCCCACAGCACTGAACTTCATGCAATGGGAGTTTTTCCCTTTGATCATTCCCTTCTTGCACTGGCCATTTGCTTTTTCCCTCCCAGCTTCTCCCCTCTCTCCTTCCATTTTGTCCCTCCTGCCCTCCCATTCCTCTTCTCTCCAGCTCCAGCCTGGAGGTGACACCACATAGAAATCTTGGTACACCAAGAGAAGACAAACCGAGATGCCCTGTGCTGTGGTTCCTTGGGTCTGAACCCCACCTGCACACAGCGCCTTAGTGGAGTCAGCACAATTTAGCGGGGACTCATCTAATCCTACGCCACAACGGTTGTTATTCTCATTATCCCCTCGCTCAGCGGAGGAGCAGACTTGGAGACCCATTTGTATCCCGAGGAACAAGTCCATCAAGCGAGTATAGTCATGGAAACAACTCATTTTAAGCCAATCTTGGGAAATATTCATAGCAAAACAGTACAATGTGCAAGTATTTTGCACTGAAGATCCGGCCTTGAAGGCTTTCTGTCTGTCAGGGAAGACAAGACCTATGCATCACATCAAACCTGCAGTAAACAACCCATTACAAGCTAAGAATTGTTGGCAAGGGGCTGTGGGGGAATTATTTCCTTCATTTAAAAAAAAAAGAAGAAGAAAAACCAGAACATCCTAACCCTCAAAGGCTGCTTGCAAGGACAGAAAAACAAGTGATAGTCACCGAATCAGATATTCCTTATGAACTGTCTGCTCGGCTGCAGTATCTGAAGATTATCACTTAAAACAATATGTCCAGCTGCTGTAAAAAGCATCCGCGGTCTCAGGCTGAGAAACGCGAGGAGGAGGCAAACTGTGAGAGCAGCCGAGGGAAGAGAGAAACTCTTTGGAAAGCGGGAATGTGAAAGGACAGCCACTGTGCCCCGGGTTCGTTTTTGCAGCGTTAACACCTAATCCTGCTCTAGAAACAAAGAGCCGAGCTCCTGGAGCAGCGTGCGGGATCTGGGGAAGGACGGCGATTACCGCTCGCGGTCCTGAGGAGTTTATTATGCCTGCAAAAAGACCTCGGGTACCCTGTAGAGAAAGGATTACTAACAGTTCAGTCTCATCCCCTGGAGTTGAATAGCTCCGCTCGTAACTATTTCTGGCTTGTAGAGCTCAAAAACTTCACATGGGGGCTGTTTTTTTGCTCGGCAAGGGGACATTCCCAGGACTCGCATCCTTGGAGGGGTGACGGTGACTCCTCGTCCCGCTGTGGAGCTGGACCAGCTCTGCGCTCTCAAAACCAGGCTTTTCTGAAGCAAAACCCCAGTGCTCTGGTTACAATCTGCATGTCAGCAAAGCTTCAGCTCTCTGCTGCTCAAATCTGGTCCTAGACTACACGCAAAGCCTCTCTCGCCTTATGGGCTCTGCCTTGGCACAAGCCACAGCAAAACCCTGCGGGGTGAAGGTGGACTCCCCAAAGCCAGCTCCAAATCTCTCCATCATACAGCAGGACGCTGCTCCCGAGCTGGGACAACCAACCTTCTTCCCATGCAAGCCAAACAGGCACCCCAACAAACCAGTCACCCCCATCCCGACCCCAGATGTAGACTGAGATTCATCCCAAAGCCAGGATGGAAGGACCCGAAACTCCTTCCTCCCCTGATGCCACGCAGGATAATGGCACAATGGGGGCTGCTCCAACCCCACCAAGGTGAGAAAAAGCCTCGATGGGGCTGGGATGGAGGGATGGAGCCCTCCTGCAACCCCCTGACCTTTCTCCAACCACTCATCCAAACGGCTGCAACATTACAGTAAAATTAGCGGGCACTGTAATTATAACTATCAGGAGCAGATAAGACAAGTTAAATACCAGCTACCTAGGGAGAAATTATTATGCCAGCCAGGAGGATCCAAATGCCAGAAACCGTGGCTGTAATTGCACTGAGTCGCCAATTACAGCTCCGTCACGCAGCGAGCTCTACCTTAGAAACGGCAGGTATATATTTAGCTGCTCCAGAAAACTTTTTGGGTAGGAAGGGGGAGGGAAGGGGCAGCGATGGAGCAAGTCCTCGCTAATCTGCTCTTGGCTAATCCCCGCGCTTTTAGCATCTGCACACAAAAAGCGGCGGCTCTCTTCCCCGCTTCCCAGCAAGGATTTAACAGCGGAGACGTGGCTGCATTAGCGCTTCTTTTCTCTGTCGGGTGTCGCGCTTTGCAGGGCGGCAGGTGAGTGTCACAACCCCCATTAGCAATTAGGTAAACTGAGGGCGGGCGGTTTGACCCTGAAAGAGGCCAAAAACATATCACATCTCCCAACTTTGCAGACCTATGGCCAGAGAATGCGGTCCTGCTGCTTGTGTTTTACCGAGGCCTCGTCCAGCGCTGGGAAATAGACTGCGGTAGATTATTACACACACACACGCACAGGAAAAAAAAAAGAGCTGCGTTGTCAGAAATAATTAAAACTATAATTGCAAAAATAAATGGAAGAACGGCGTCTCATGGTGTTTTATTCCGGCTTTTTATTTTTAATTGGAACTGTTCGCAGAGCCGCTAATTGACACAATACAGCCAGGCGATGTGAAGGAGCAAAGCTACCCTGGTCCTTTGGACAAGCAACGGGGAGGCCACGGGCTCACAAGAAGCAAATAGGAAGGTGGAGGGGGATGTGACTTAAAAATCTACCTTTAAATATGGAGAAACAGCATCTCTATATTATTTAGTTTAGAGAAAAACCCAGTTATACATGCCTAATGTTTCTGGTACAATCCCAGCAGCATCTATGAACGCTCACTTGTACTCATTGCTGAGAAACAACTGCTGTTGGCTCCATTTTACAGATGGGGAAACTGAGGCAGAGAGCAACAGAGGGGGCTCCTTGAGTCCTTGGCAACAGCCAAGGAAAACCCAGCACATCCAACCTCCCCGCTACTCCCTCCCTGCCAAAACACATTCTTTTTACCTTAAAAAACAAACAAATAAAGGCGCCAATCTTTCTTAAATACAGATAAAACCATAAAGCCTTGAAATTTGGAGCAGCTGTTGTTTTATGCCTTTATGAACTGTACTGATGCCTGTTATAAAAGGTCGGTTTGCTGGCGGCACGAGCAATACGATCACGTTTACTACCCGGGCCCTGTTTTAAACACCGCTCGAATATTGGCCACAAACCCGCAGTTCGGTCCCGTGTCATCTAAACACCCACTTCACAGCACAAGGTTTTCTATTTCAGAGGCAGTTGGATGTTATTTTTAAGGGCACGCAGAGATTTTGCAAACTGCCTCGAGTTCCCCCGAGAGGAAAGGTGTAGGGCTATTACGGGAATTGTTTGTTCTTACAGTAAAAAGTAGTGAATTATCAACAACCTGCTTAAAACAGGGATCATTTGCCGCTGATTTAAGATGACCTAGAAGCCACCTGCAGATGGAGCCTCAGTTTCTGCAAGGATTATGCCGAAAAAAATAGGGTGGAGAGCTGGAAATGGGAGCACCCAAAATCCAATAAAGGAAAACCACAACCACCTGAAAGCCTCCAGGTTTCCTCCACCGCTCGCATGCGGTTCTACTCTCTCACAGCTCCTTTCTGCAATGCAACCTGTGGTCAAAGAGCTGGTCTTGGGAAGAAAAGAGCTTCCCACCAGCCCCAATGAAGCCAGGGGGAGTCCCAGGCTCAGCCCAACTCATCCCCATGCCAAGCGGGGTGGGAGAGGATCTGGCCCCTGCAAAACCTGGCAGGATTGTGGCTCATTCTGCAAGTGCGACAAGCTGGAATTACAGGTCTCGGCTTTTCAAGTCCCAGCTCCTCATCTATCTTCATTTGGAACCCCCAGAAAAGTGCCATTTTGCAGGGAGGACAGTGGCGGACACCACATCTGCTCCTGCTGTGTGTGCACAGACTGTTTGTAGGGGAAAAAAACCCATTGGTGCCACCTACCACAAGCATCACATCCAGGGTAATTTCCCATTGCTGGCTCTCCGCAGAGTATTGCAGCCTGCAAATAAATACCGGCCACATCCACAAAACACTCCGTAGTGTGTGGAACCCACTGCCAATGCTACACCTTGGGGTTGCTGAGTGCAATGTCTTGCCCATCTCCAGACCCAAGGGAAGACAAAAAATTGCTCACTATTCAGGGCAGCAGCAGGAAAATAGGGCTGGGAGCAAACAGGGGAAATGTTGGGAAACAGCATTGCAAGGAGAGATGGGGAGAACCGAGGGTAAATGGGGGCTGGATGCCAAAAACCTGACTGCAGCAGGGAAAAGTTCAACCTGAGAAGACAAAAAGGAGATGAGAGCATGGAAAAGAAGCACTGGAGAGCCTGAGCAGGAGCAGACGCTATGGGGGGAAATGGGGAGAGAACAAGTGCTTTTGGGGTAGGGGGTTCCTCTAAGCATCTCACCGGGGGATGCAGAATTCTTACAGCAAAGCTAAAATACCCCCCACCGCTCCAGGGCTGGCTGCTTCACAAACATCCCCTTCTGTAAACAGCACAGAAAAGAGGCCAGAAGCTTTAAAAAAAATAAAAAAGAAAGATCCAAGTCAGCCCTCTGCTGGCAGCAGGTTCGGCCGGAGCCCCGGGGCTCAGTCCCCAAAAACCTCATCCATCCCGCTCTGACCTCCATGAGCGCCCCAAACCCCACGTTTCACCGGGGAGACACATTCAGACGGCAAAGAACAGAGCACTGAGGCCAAAGGCATCTCTCAGGGGGATTGTCTTCCCTTCTTTAAACTGCCTTGCTCGCTCCAGCGCAGGTTAATCATCGTTTGCAGCCCAATTACGAAAAGCACGGGGAAACGTGCCCTCTGCAACCCAGTTACACGGGGTGATGACAAGCGTGTCCCAGCAGGTCCCTGGCACAGGCAACATCCTCAAGTCTGGCAGGCAGGCAGACAAGCGACCAACGCCTCTCTCAGCACCTCAAATTGGAGCGCATTTCCCCACCACCACGTTACGCACCAAACGTTTCCTCTGCACAGACCCCACACCAGCCACGCAAAGCCTGTCTGACACCCCCCAGCCCCGCCATGCAAGCTTCTCATCCCTGCGACAGCTTGGCTGCTCACGGAGAGCGTGACACGCTTGGCTTGCTTATGCCAAGCCTTACGCCTGGCTTTGCGAAGAGCAGCTGCTCACTGCTGCAGCCCCGTGACTCGGTCGGAGCTGGGGAGCAGCACACGCTGCTCGTTCTTGTGGAGAAAGCAGCAGAGCAACTCCTCCAGACTCACGTCCCACCATCCCCGCGCTTCTTCCTCCAGTCCCGGGGTTGCTTGCCCAGCTGGATTAACTGGCTCAGCTCCAAGCTGGGCTGCCTGAAGCACGCACGGCGCAACCCAAAGCCCCAGACACGAGCTGACTCCCCATCGTCCTCCGAAAAAACAGAAGCTGGGCTGCTCTCTGCTCATCTGGTCACGCTGCTGCGATGACTATAGAGAGCTGCTATCCCACACGGGTAATGCACCATGTACACCTGTAACTCATTCAGGGAATCAAAAGGGACGCTTTGCTGTATTGTGCAGCATAGAAGTAGCCCATCTGCATATAAGCCGCCTGCCTTTCTCCCACAGCAAACAGTGTAAGGTAAAGCATCCATCAGAATTCATAAGATGCACCCCTGGAGTAAACGATTGATTTGATATTAACGGATTCGTGCAGAGACTATAAAGCAATCAAGGCGAAACGCTGACACCTCGGAGGCATCGCAGCCCTGGAAAGCCGCCGGCAGCGCAGGCTGGCACGGGTGCAGGCAGCGCGGACCCCCCTCCCCTCCCACACAGACACAACTTCGGGAGCGCCAGGCAGCGCCAACTCACTGTCTGTCACCTGAGCCCCTTTGTCAGCTCGTCTGGCACCCGCAACCCCCCAAAACCGCGTCTCCTGCCACGACGGGGACGAGTCCCTGGGACGCACACAAAGTCTCCAGCCGGTCCCAGCATCCTCCGGCAGTCCCGCTCGGCGCACAGCACCCCTCAGATAACACAGCCAAGACCCCCTCCATCCCCCCAAAAGGCAAAAATCCGGCTGCTCCTACCTGAGCGTGGCACTCTCCCCTTGCCGCACTGTCACGTTGTCCATAGCTTTGGGGAAGGTGGCATCTCCGCTGCGCACGGGCACTCCTGCGGGCACAAGGAAGAGCAGCCTGAGACAGAGGACGACCAGGCACCTCCAGGGCAGGGCTAAGCACCCACCGACCCCCATCCTGGGCAGCAGGGACTTTTCCGACAGGCAAAAAACACACCCGAAAAGGGGGGAAAGGGGGGGGAAAGGAGGGAGGGGGTGCGTGTGTGTGGGGACGGAGGGGAGCAAAACCACCGGGGCGAGCGATGCGGAGCTCCACGGAGATCAGGAGAGCCCCCGGCAAGGCAGGCTGCGAGCTCTGAGCCTGCCGAGCGGCATCCGAGGGAGTCCCCAGGATCCTCGGGTGAGGGAGGAGGACGGGAGGAGGAGGAAGAGGAGGAGAGAAGGTGCGGAGCAAGAGATGAAGGTCACAGATGTGCGTGTGTCTGCTCGAGACGCTACTTTAAGATTCAGTTGGGTACGCGCTGCGGAGGATCTGGCATCAAAAGTTTATAACCCAAGGAGGAAGCGTAAGTGTCGCTGGCAGGGAGGGGAGGGCGGCCATAAAAAACAGGCCGGGGGAGCAAAACGCGCTCCGAGTTGGGGTGATTGCCGCCTGTCGCTCTTTTGTTTCGGTAACACACGGCAAAGGAAAAGAAAAAAGATAAACGCTGCCCAAAAACGCCGATTCTGTCGCAAGAACGAAACTTCCCCGCGGAGCTGCAGGCGCCGTCCCCACCGCCCGGACTCCTCGGCTCCTCTAAGGGGGTCTCCGAACCCACCCCCCCGCGCTGCCCGTTCAGCCGCAAAGCGGGGAGCAGGGGGCGCGGGGGAGCATCCCAGCCCCGCCGGCCGGGGTTGTCATGGCAGCGGCTCCATCCCTGACCGGCACTCGGGCTCCCGCACGCCCTGAGCCCCGCACACCCGCGGAGGGGAGCGGAGCGATGCGCAGGCTGCCCACGCCAGCCTTAACCCCTGCCGCGCCGCGCTGCCGCCTGCGGAGGGAGCCGGGCTCACACCAACCCCCCCACACACACTTTAACCATTTCAACCCCGGCCGCAGAAGGGACTTTGCTGGCCGCATGGCCCCCGAGGAGCTGCAGGGGGCTGGCTCCATCACCCCGCTTCGCTGCATCTTTCTCTGCATCCACTTGTTGATGCGTCTCCCACCCCTGCTGGGACCGTTTTGTCCCCTGTGCCTGCAAGAAAGCGTCCTGTCGCCAAGCTTTTTCCCCGCAAGACTGTATAAGGCTATAAGGGAGCTCCACAGGATCTCTCTGGCCCATCCTTGCTCCCTGACACAGAGGCTGTGGTGCTAGGAAGCCCAAGGGCTTCCCACCCTACTGGTCACAACCATTGGAGACACCTAGAGATCACCATTCACCTCCCCAAAGGGCAGCAAGACCTCGGTGACGCATCTGTCTCTGTGCTTACAAAAGAAAACCAACCTCATGCTGCCATCTCACCACAACGTGCTCTGCGGTTCCTCCTGCCCAAGCCAGGGCAGGCTGGACCTCAGCTGGACTCCTTCCTCCCAAGCACATCTGCCTCTTCCACTGAATATATCATGGGGAACATGTCCCCTTGCAGGGGCTAGAGGAGAAGCACAACAACCAGCGATGGAGTTCGAGCTATTTTGGGACCCTGACCTCATTCAGAGACCCAAACATGGCTGCTAAAACTGATAAGGAGATTTTGCAAGGGTTTTTCAGCGATCCCAAGCCCAATTATCAGCATAGCGGGTCTGCTGGATGTGGCAGTGAGATGCAGCAGCCCTAAATACCCTGCTATCCACCGGCTAGCACTGCAAAGATGCGTGCTGGCTCCCGGCACCAGCGATGGCTGCGGGCACCAGAGGGATGCTCACTGCAGCTTGGATAAATAGGACAACCCTGGAGCTGAGAGAAGCACCGAGAAAAGCAGGGCTGAGTTCTCCATCAGAAAAGCTCTTTCAGCTGCTGAAAAGTTGGCTTAACCCTCAACATGCACGTCGGCTGTTTCAGTGCCAGAGCTGGTGTGATTCAGGAGATTTAAACGGGTGGAAAGCCTGTCTGCCTCAGAAAGAGCCTCTGAGGAGGCTGGAGAGACATGGCTACATGAACAGATGCAAAGGCAGGGCATAAATGGATAGACAGATAGCTAAACTGGCTGCTACGGACAGCTGGGCGCAGGTGAGCATATATGGGGCATCAGGGAGGGGAAAGAGGGGGCTGGAAAGGTAATTTTATACACATTTACATAACAGAATCCTGCCTAAACGGGTAGGGACCCAACAGTCTGGAAGAGCTATGCAGGAGACTGCAGGCAATGCATCTCAACCACACTCTGCTTAGAGGCCACTTTGGGCATCCGACAGCAGGTACAGGCAGCCAGAGCGGCCTCTCCTGCCCCCATCTTTGGGACCACCCCACCAAAAACACCTCCCAGTCCCACTGCTCTGGTTAGTGCCACCTCCCATGTGAGCACGCTGGAATCAAATGAAGGGAGCAAGGTGAGACACGGGGGAGAAAAGGTGCAAGGGAAAATGAACTTGAAATCCAGGAGGCTACAAAACCTGGATGCAAACACAGAATCAAGCAGAGCTGCTTTTTTTTACTTAGTCTGCAGACCTGGGGTTGTACGGGGGACTCATGCGGGTGGCTTCAGCTCTAAAAATATCGCCTAGTTGAGACGGACTCGGAGGCTGGCACAGGCCCTGGGGGCATCAGGCATATGGCAGTGGCAGATCCTGCTCCTCACGGTGACGTTAACAAGCCCTGACCTTCTCTCATCATCCCAGAAGCTCAGCAAGAAACCAAGACTGCAAGGACGAGTCCCTGCACCTCCCCGCCTCTCGCCTCCCAGCCGATTGTCAATCTCGGCTTTTATTAGTGGTGCAGTTTGGCCTCCATCTCCCTCGGAGATTTCTCCTCCGTTGCTCTAATCAGGAGCTTGCAAATGTCAAGAGTACAGGCCTGGAAGTAATTAGTGAGGGACCGGGGGCCCTGGAGCAGCTCAGCAGCAGCACCGTGCTGGGGAGCAGCCGTTGCAACCCACGGATGGCCACCCTGGATTTTATTCTTTGGCCTCATTGGATTATTTTCCCCTTCTTCACACAGCTCGGGGTGTGCCGAGCTGCTCTCTGTGCACTAGGGAGCAGCTGCAGCTCCCTCGAGATCAGCTGCATAAAGGGATGGGGAGAGTCCAATGATAACGGGACCCTATATGCAAGTGTCACCCTTTGGGACCCGGCCTCTTCCAAAAGAGCTCCAAAGAGTGTTTATAACTCATTTTAAACGAGACACAGATATTCACAGCCTATGGCCTTCCCACGAGCATCCTGCCTGGGTAGGGGAATGCTATGAAGCACAGACACAACAAAGCACCATGTCCTTGTCACAGTCCTCAGCAGGCAAAGAGAACTAAAACTTAAAGCAAAGATCATAGGAAATAGCTTTTTTCTTTTTTTTCCCTCTTCCTTCTTTCTCCCAGATGAACTTTGTTGTCTCTCAGACATTCCGCCTCGCTCACAACTGAAGGGGTTAATTCTTTACCCAGGAAAGGAAAAACTCAGCAGAGCTGTAGGGGAGAGAAATCCTTGGAGGACCTGGGCTTGTTTAATCAAAGAGCTACTCCTCGCTCCCAGGGATTCACCCTCCAGCGCTGGTGGAAGTGGAAGTTCTCCAGATCTCCCTCTGGAAGCCCCAGACAAGGTTTCTCAAAGCCGGCGGCTCCTCTGCGGTCCCTGGGTTGCAGACAGCTGCTCAGCGCTTCCCGAAAACGGGGCTCTCGCAAGGCGCCTCCCTCCTGGGGCATGTGAAATTCCTCCTCCTGAGCATCTTGGCCACACAAGTCTGGCCAAGATGTACGTGACACCTCCGTGGCAAATATAGAGAGCGGCGTCTTGTTGCTATCCTGCTACGTGCAGATGGCGTCTGGGCTCGGGGCTATAAGATTTTTAACTAATATCTTTCTGCACTATTATCCCCTCCTCCCCTTTTCTCCCACCTCCTCTTTCTCTCCCTCCTTCTCTCCATCTGTCCCTACCCCCTCTTTTCTCCACCTTTTCTCTTGCACACTTGCAGCTGCTAATTTTTACCCGGCATATTTGGCAACCCATCCCGACATCTCTTTCCCCACACCCCTGCCGCCCTGCTTCTTGCTTTTCCCATTTGCTGCTGAATACTCTTATTTCTTCACCCAAAAGTGAGCACCGAGAGCACTGCGGAGCACGCACACCCCATGCAAAGTAGGAGAATCACATCTCAGTCCATGCAAAGTAGGAGCATCACATCTCGGTCTCAGGATACAGCTGAGCATCCCCCAGGGTATGAGAGGGGGGTCACAGCAAAGCATCACCCCCTTTCGAGCATGAAAACCTTAGGAAAACTGTTCCCAGATGCACTGAGCGCTGCCCATTTGATGGCACACACGTAGTTCTCCCCCTCTGTCACCCCTGCCTCTCTCCAGCGGGATTTATTTATCCCACTTAATTTTTCCACTTGTTTTATCTTGTTTTATCTTCACACTAAATCAGGCTCCCTCCGCAAACCGAACTTTTATTTTCCGTGCTGTTACATTTAATGTATTTTATCGCATGAATTTAGCAACAAAAAAAAACCAACAACCAAACCTGCTGAGGTATTTGTGAAAAAAAACGCAGCCTATTCTTCAAACTGATCGTGGTGCTTGAGCTCGCCTGGGCAGAAAATGCAAACTCAAGACTTGTGCTCCTTCCTAACACCAGGATTGGTTGAGCAGGTGATGGCCAGGTAGCCCTTCCAACACCATCCTCGTGCCCTAAACCCTCCCTATTTCCATCAAATCCTTGCGAGAACATGCGCACCCAGGTCACACAGGTTGTGGTTCAGAAGGACTCGTGATGGCTGTGTATTTTATCAGGATTATTTTACACTTAATGCTCAGCGCGCAGCTCAAACCCCCGGCCGAAGCGGAGACATATGGCGCGCTGGAACCGCACGTCAACCTGACAACTGAAACTCAAAAAGGAGGCAGCTCTGAAAACACCCACCTTGCCGAGTTAAAAGCAGCCTCCCCCATCACACCAAGTATTAAAACAAAACAACCACGCAACGAAAAGAACAACTCTGTAAACACCCTGCTCAAGCAAATCCCAAAGGGGCCAGAACGCCCGAGGACGGCAGAACCACGCACAGCATCACAGCATCGCCCAAAGTCTCAAAACCTGAGGATTTCATTTTCCAGCAGCGTTTCTGATGACAATTCAGTATTTCTTTTTAAATACTGAAGCAAAATGTTAAGATTTTCTTTGCAATGCCAAGATTTTTTCATTGCTGCTCCTGTTGGTATTTAGTGCCTTTGGGCAAGTTTTCAACTCCCATGCAGTCCTTCCCTCAAAACCCGACCCTCAAGGGAAGGGGCAGGGGGCCGATTACAGGCCTGCGACATTTTGCTTCGCTGCCAAAAAATTTCCATATGAAAACACGCCAAAGTTCAAGCCTGCTTCATGAAGGACATCGCCTTGCACAAAATAGAATTGCCAAAGAGCACAACCAAAACCCAACCGCACCGCCCCTGCCAGCATCCCTCGAAGAGATGCTTCCCAAAGTGCCTTTGCCAGCCTTGAGAAAGCCAAGGGCCACCCATGCCCTGTGGTCCCCACCACTCACGAGCATCTCAGGTTCACTCCAAACTCTACGGACGAGCCCGACTCGGTGCCGGGAGGTGGAGGTTTGAGTTTGGTTCAGGTGTCACAAGCTGAACACGAACCACAGATGAAGAGATGGAGCAACCAGGAGACACTGGCCACCCCTGGGTCCTTGGACAGGCCTGAAGGCATCTTTGAGATGGAGGAGTTGAAGGAAGATGTGCAGATGTGAATATACTCTCACAGCATAGATACCAGACTGAGTCTGAGATGATTTCGCCATCATTAGCACCATATTCATGTACTACCTAATGACTTACCGCTGGTGTGGAAGCACAATCATGTTCTCCAATTAGTCCAGGAGCAAGAGAAACACCAGGAAAGAAGATCTGGACCACAAATGGCTCCTCATTGCTAAGCCTGGGCGTGCAATGTGATTTTGGGTCTTACTAGCCATTAGAGACTAGAAATGGAAGACAAGACCTTGTATTTACTCCTGAATCTACCACAGCCTCACCCTATCACGACCTCTTGGAGCTGCTGAGCGGACCAGGATCATTCCTTCCCTCTCCTGGCAGCATTACAAGGCTCATTTCATAGGCGCTCGCAAAGTGTTTTGTGAGCTCTCAGCTGAAAGAATAAAAGAGCAAATAAGCAGATAGCGCATAGCCTTGTTTATCCTCTTTCTAAATACGGAGCCATCGCACAAGCCTCTGGGCTTATTCACAAATTAGGGAGATGCAGAAATGATCGGAGTGCAGTTGTGCCACCCGCGCTGGATGCTGGAAGAGGGAAACTCCACGTCTGGGCTGTCCTGGGAGGACACAACAGAGGGGAGCGGAGCAGGCGGGGAAGAGTACACCCCCAATTCCCTCTCCTTTCCCCCTCATGAGTCCTGTTAAGCAGGGAAAAGGCCAAACACTTATTCCCTGCCTGAACTCCCCGGGCTTTGCGGGCTGCAAGTCCCATGAGCAATAAAAATTCTCAGTGTTTTCAGTCTTTCCCCTCTGTGCCCAGTGCAGATGATGGGTTTTTGTTTTTCACCTTTGAAATTCTCGCTTCTAAGGGGGAAAAAAACCATTATAGGCGAGGGAAGGATCTCGGTTCCTCCAAGCTTTGGAAAACTTCCCCAGGAGTTTGATTTGAGCTGTGGGCAAACGCCAGAGCAGATCCTCCACTTTCTGAACCACGGTGTCTCCGTGTGCATCTCGCTGCTGATTTATTCCCAGCGGTATCAGGCACAAGGAAATCAATATGCAAGTTGCAAAGCCAGGGTGCGGATGTGAACATCTCCATCTTCCTGGGTCGGTTTTAATTCATCTTTTAAGAGTCAGCCTGGCCTGAGCCATTCGCTTCTGACTCCAACCCAATTCTCTTCAAAGGCTGGGCCTGTCCGGATCCTGGGATTAAAAATCTAGGTTTGCAGCAAACCAAACTAGGCGTTCTTTATGAGCAAGAATAACCCTGGGGGAGGGTTTGACTGCGGTTTCAAAGGCTGAGCGAGGTTTCTGTGCGCAGCTCTGACTCAGTTCTGCTCGCTGTCAGCAATCCCTGCTATCTCCAGCCTGCTGACAACCCGACAATCTCCCATACCGCAGGAAGGAAAAACAAGCTGCAAAGCCTGTTATCCCATTTTGCAGAGAGAATAAGGAGGTAGGAGAGGACAAAGGAACACAAATACCTTCAGAGAAGTAAGAGACTTGCCCAAAGGTCACCCCGCAAGCCCAAAGTGCACCATTCCCATGGACACATGGCCATGGAGCATCCTAGGTTGCCTCAGGAGTTGGCTTTTCCACCAACAAACAGCCCTGATGTTCCTTCTACCACATTCAGGGCAAAGCCCTTTTTACCCCATCATTTCAAACAAGGACACGTGGCTGCAAAACCACCACCGTTAACAAAACAGCGGGTGCCAGCTCCAAAATGATGTCCCTAAGCTTGACGTGGTGCACACAGGACACCACGGTGACCCTCCCCAGGGCTGTTTGTCCCCAGGTAAGAGCATCGGGGAGCACAAAGAGCCAGAAATCCCCATCCCTCCCTGCCCAGCCTGCATCTCCTCCAGTACGTTGCTATTAAAACCAGCATTTGTCATGCTAAGCAGCTGTTGCAACATAAAGCAAAACCGTCAAGAAAAATATGAGCATTGCAGATGGGCGGCATTTTCTTCCTAACTGCTTTATTTTTATTTATTTGTGGCTTTCTTTCCTCTCGTCTCCTTCACCCTTTAAACCCACCCCTGCTATCGCGGCCGGCTCTGCAAGTCACCATCCTGATAAGCAGCCGCTTGCTCACTTCTTCTGGCCCTCTGGCCCTCGCAGCCTCTCCTATTCATTGTTGTTTTCTCTGTCGCTACAAATTGGCACTTCTAAAGAGATTTCCAGGCCAAGTATTAACCCCCTCCGGAGCCCAGCCACATAAACACACACGTTATTTGTCAAACGAGAGAGGAGAGCAGTCAAGCTGTAGGGAAATTTAAGTGACTTGTCTGGAACAGCACCGAGGAGCTGAGACAGACGTCCCTAAGAGCCACAGGACCCTCTTCTCTCAGCCTTCCAGCCCCACCTGCAGCCAAAACCCCCCAAAATTCTCCATTTGCCCAATAAATCAGTAAGCGCAGGTTCCCTTTCAGAGCTAGAAATAAGACCCGGGAGCCCTGACATCGCACGGCCCATATTTAAGAGCAAAACGAGGTTTCTTCTCGTTGCGAATTCCCCTCCAAACTCCTTTTAGAAAAAGGTTTATGGAGGTTTTATTTATTGTCAGCTCCCGGATGATAAAATGAGGCCGCTACCAGTCCTATTTATTTCCCACCCTCGCAGGAATCGGAGGGGCTGAGATGTGAAACAAATGAAGGGCTCCAGCGCTGACCCTGGGCTTCATGCTGGTTTGCAGACCGCTGGGTGATTATTTTATAATAGCTTATAGCATCTGTGATTTAATGCAGCTGTTAGAAATTAGCCAGGACTCCATCGAAAGCGTCCCAGTCACTCACGATAACAGGCTAATAAATCATTCCCCCGGTGCTCCCTGGCATTTATGGTTCTATTTTAGAGATGCAAAGCATAGATCCGGCTGCTCTCCTGGATTTATTTTTATTTATACTTTTAATAATGCAATTAAATAAATAAATTTAGGGATGTTGTGACTCTGTTGCCAAAAACAGCACTGACGAGAACTTCCCCTGCGTGACTTCCCTTCGTTATTTTCTCCCCACTAGCCAATTAAAGGGAAAACAAATGGCTCTGAAGCTCCTCCGAGATGTTTCCAATGCATGGGGTGAAAATTTCACACCGCTGAAGTCCAGCGAAGGCAGGAAGGGAATATATGGGAATGTCTGGGTGGTTTTCACTCTCAACCTGTATTTCCACCCATCTCACCACAATCCTAAATATCTTGGTACTGACAAGCACAGACCATCCTTGGACCTTTCAAGGTTGGGTTCAGCTCTGGTAGGGTCGTTATCACTTGGAGACCTGACCCATCCTGGACCCCTGGATCAAGGTGGGGAGCAAACACCCCGGTGTCTCACCTCAAATGCACCAACCTCCTCGCTCCCCTGCATTGCAGCCCACCAAAATATATTACAAAATATGACTATTGCTTTTCCTTCATTTAATTTTCGGCTAATAAGAAGAAGGAACCAATTTATTTCTCGGCCATGCACTGAACGCCGGTGTTAGGCTTAGACTCAGCCAACACCCAATAAACCCTGTACAGACTTCACTGGGGCTGAATCAGATCTCTGCTGGGTTCATTTAAAACGCTCTAAGCATTTTCATCATATCCTTACTTCTAAGTAGAGTTACAGTCAGAAAAATTACTCTGCATACATGATCTCAGAGGTTTCATATTTCTTCCCCTGCGGTGACACTTCCCCGACCAGACCCACTTAATTTACAAGTTGGGAGATAGGGTTGCTTCCCCCCCGACTCCCTTAAAAGCGCCAGCCCTGCAAATTCCTCTAGAATGGAAATATTCCCATCCCTGGCTCTGCCACCTCAACACAGGATGGGGAAAACCCATCGGGCTCCCGATGCGGCGACACAGAAGCAGGGAGAACATGAGCATCCCCAGCGATAAGATGGAGATCACACATAAAGTCACCAAGACTAGCTGTGTGGTCTTCTTTTAATTATAGAAAGCGATTTTTTTTATTTGCAATTACCGCTTAATATAATGGAATCTATCATTAAAGCAACGAGTTCAACCGCTTTGATCTTTTCCCATTTAAATACAGGCGGATGGAGGAGGCTCTGGGAATTGGTACCACTCACCAGACCGGCATCACTAATGCAATAAGGTCGGCCAGGAGAATGTTCACATCTCCCCGTGGAGCCAAAACCAAAAGAGCTGCTCCCCGCTGCCCCGAGCAGGGAGATTCCATGTGTGATATCCTCAAAGAACCAAGTCTGGCCAGGTATTGCTATAGACACATCCAAGATGCAAACCAAAAGTCCCATCACCCTCTACAGAAGTCGTTTGGTACCAATTATTCCCCTCTTTACTCCAAATCCTCCTCTTAGCATGCAAGAAACCGACAAAAAAAAGCCTTGATGTCAAAAGAAAGTGGAGGGCTTCAGTAAGCACTTTTGGCAGTATTTTAATAATAAAAATTCTAATTAAATTTTTATATGTTTAAAGACGTTTGTCGTGTATTTTCATTAATAACATTCTGTGCCGCCTTTAATGCGATAACCTCCTCACCCTCTCCAAATAACCTCCTCCTAAGACTGCAGCATATCTATCAGACCAGAGGCACACAGAACAGCACATGGGTGGCCATGGGCCACGGTTGACACGAGAGGGAATGGGAAACGCAACCAAGAGGACAATCTGGAAATGGACCTTCATTGTGGACCCAGGTGCCCAGGTTACACCAAGCCCTTGGCAAACAGGGATGCGGGAATATTTTCCTTGCCAGGACAACTACAGACAAAGCAGGTGAAGAAGAAGGGGGCCAACAGGCAGCAGAAAACATCCTGGTTTCAAGACTAAAGACACACTAAAGACACGCCACTCAACTTTCCAATGCTTATGGGTCTCCCCTAATGGGAAAAAGTGAGAAACAAGAAATGACCCCTGAATATGCATCAATCCACTTTAATTTTTCTGATACCATCTTTAGAGAGGGCAAAAACCCCATCTCTGAGAACTAATTCAAGCTACTGGTTGATCACCGCCCGGAGCAGACTGGTATTTAGTAGCTGATCACAGCACTTCTGCAGTTTTGTATTTATTTTATTAATATTATTATTATTTTTAACCATGGAATCATTTTATTAATATTAATAAACCCACAGAAAGTGCTAATTTCCTCCATCATTCTCCTAATTACATCTATTGAATTGTGAGAATCATCTGCATGAATAATGACTCCCCATGCATGTTCTGCCTCTGTTCAGCAAAATAATCGTCGAAAGCTGGATGCTGCGCCCGCAGATGGGAGGGAAGGATCTTCCCAACCACCACCAGATGCCTCCTACATCAGCAGCAGTAACTAATGGACCTTCCCCTAGACCCAAAAGCCTGGCAGGGGTCACTGGATTTATTCTGCATTACCACAAGAGATGGAACGGGTGTCCTAAGGGGAAGGCAACTCCCCTGCACAAAGCCTCTCTCTGCTCCTCCAGAGCTCCGAGGCACTCACAAGCGCTTTCCAAATGAAGATGGCACGGACAGATCGCTGCATGGTGTCCAGACCTCCTCGGCAGTTTGGCCAAGGCAGAATCTCACCCCGGATTTCAGTCCTAAGAACAAGGAGCTGGCGGCATCACCAAGGGACATGTCCCTTAGCCACACACCGACTGGGACCAGAAGGTTGTAGATCGGGTGGACAAGACAGTCTACCCAGAAGAGACCGAGAACACCAGCGCCTTTTATTTATCTCTTTTTGTGTTGCTGATCTCAATATGTTTTTCCTTCCTAAGTCATCTCTAAGGTCCTGAGGCCGTATAGCACAGGAACGCTCCCCAGCTCCACAAACACACCGAGCGTCGGTGTTCGGCACAAAACCAAGAAAGACCCATCAATGTCACCTCCACAGCTCCTTCCCATGAGTGTCCCCGCTGTGCTGGAGGAGAAGGGACCCCGGTGTGTCCCTACAGCGTGTGACTCCAGTAACAGCTGCACAACAGCCTGGGGCTTGCTTGGGGACCAGAAGTCTTTAAAAGATGTATGATGTTCTTGGATGGCATCCATTCCCCTGCAGCTACACACGCCAGCAAGGCTAGCAGGGAGGTGAGGTCTGCCAGCACATGCAGCTGCATCTCGGTGATGGACCTTTTGCAGGACCTGGCATCCTCTCCCACTGCTGCAGGACATCTAGCCAGGGAGAAAACTCAACGCAGTGAGATCTCCGTACCCATCGCTGCTCTTCTCACGCAACCGGCACCCAGACTTGATGCCCTTCAAACACAACCCCGAGCTGCACGGTGGCCATGGGCTGCCATTCTGCCTCCAAAAAGTCCATTTCTGGCAACGGGGATAGGACACACACGGGTGTTTTTTCCATTGGCAGGGAGAGGGACAGTAGGTTAGTAAGGCTCTCATTTCACAGGAGAGGCTGCCTAGACCATATTTGTATTCATTTTCATGAACTCCCCATAAAAGTCACTAATAGAACACAATCTGCTAATTAAATTTCACTCAGGAAGGCATTTTCACCTTACATTAGCAGTGTCCTTGCACATTTTTTGCTACTAATGTACTAATAACATCTTATTTATCTTATAAATGAATTCTGTTAGACTTATCATTAAATTTGAGATATCATCGCACCCAAATGAACCCAATGTGAATGGGGGGGTGAGTAATTCCAAATGGATAGAAACCACGTGTCCGTTTTCCTTCCTTTTTACTGCTAGGAAGGAAAGGCAGAGGGCAGACAGCTCAGGGAGCACTGTCCTGCCTTTGCTGTGGGGGTGCAAGAAGGGACAAGGAGCCCTCAGCAGCCCCCTGGTCTCACTAACAGGGACCTGCTACCCAAGCAAAGCGCATCCTCTTTGTGGGAGGTCTATATCAAGTGGTTTCACACCATAAAGCACATAGGAGAGGACTCAGACGCATCTCGCCCTATCCTTGCTCATCCCAAACCCAAAACTCAGGCTTCCCCATTTCCCAAGGGCTTGTTCCCCTCCCAGAGATGCCCCATCTGCATGCAAACAGGCTGGAGAAGGCAGCTGCTTGCACCTGCTTCCCAACCCAGGGCCTGGACTTAAAATATTTGTCCAAAGGAAGGAGGAGGTGGGGGAGAGGCGTTCTTGATCATGAATCTTGGCAGGATGCAGCTGCTGCCTGTGCTTCCCCGCGACCGGCTACAAGATGGATAACAGAGAGGAGGCCAAGCCGCAGCGTTTAAATCCAGATCTGCTATTTTTTTTTTGCAGAGGACCCTCCCCGTGTAGAGCTGCATTTTCTGACTACACATCCTCAAACCTTCCTTGTGCCCAGCTCCACAGGAGATGCATCACCGTCCTCCTGAACATCACGTTAGGGCCCGATGCCAACCATCAACAACTCAGCACGCACCGAGCTGCGCCTGGAACAAGGGGATACATTTTCCTACTCTGCTTTTCATTCTGCTGAGGCTTTTTGTCCCAAAATCAGGGTTGAGTCTTCATGCAGACTGGATCAAATCCCACCCTGGCTGAGCAGAACAAGAGCAATGACTGTTTCCTCCTTGGTACCTTCGTACGTGGCCCCACGGTTCTTAACAGCCAACTTCGCAAAAGAAAACAACGTCCGACCTCCTTCTATTCCGACAGCCGCATTTTTCTCCCCCTTTCTGAAGATCCAGGACTTTCCCACTCGTAATTGGACGAGGCAACATTGACATCCAGTGGCCGATTAGATTAATCGCAGTGGAGCCGGAGGATTTTCTCTGGGGATGAAGCAAGGCTGCAAGTCTGAGGAAAAGGCACCAACATCCCGTCACTGCATCTCCCTGCCAAGGTCACCACCACAAACCAAGGGAACAGGCATTTCAGGGCTGTGATATTCCCTGCGAGCTGCTCTGCTGTATTTTACCCTCAGACACCGGCTCTGAGTCTGTTCCAAACCCAACAGCCAAAACCTCCCAGGTCAGGAGCTTCTCTGCTACCTCAAGCTTGACCTGGATCTACCTGCCCATCCATGTGCAGCACACACCTTCTGCCCATGGAATCCTTACGGTTGGAAAAGACCTTTAAGATCATCAAGTCAAATCGTTAATCCAGCACCCTCAAGCCCACCTCTAAACCTAAGAACCTCACCTACGTGTCTTTTAAACATCGCCCAGGCCCACCTGTTGTCTTTTAGCCGCCCAGCACCGTGGCACAGAGCTGGTTATGGGGAACTTCACTTCTTCTCATCCTCAAAAATGCTTGCCAGATGTGAACTATAGCCGGACATCTGGGAGCTCCAGGGGAAGTTCTGTAATTCCCTGTTTACACACAACAAACTGAGGCACCAGGAGAGGAGGAAGACAGCGGTGGAAGGGGGAAGGCTGTAAATCCATGCCGCCAAAGCCTGCGTTCACACCATTTTGCCAACTACAGAACAATTTGCATGTCTACAGGGGCAGTCAGATGTTGTTCCCTCCCCAGACAGCTGTAAAAAACGAGGCTCCCCCTCCCGAAATCTGCACTAAAGGTTCCCCAGTTTCTGCCGGGCTCTAATTTTATTTTAAAAAATACTAAGACAGATTACATGCTATGCAATTAAATATTGATTGGGAATTCTCCCCAAGTATGTTTCCCCTCCATCTCTCTGCCTCCACGGGGAGATGTCAAGTTCTGTTTCCTAAGCTGTCCCCATTCAGTGATTACGTTCATTAGGACACCAGCCTTGTGGTTAAAACTACTTTCTTTGCTGCTGTACGTTTAATTAGACAACTCTTTCCCAGAAATTATTTATAGCCAAGCTTGGGAGCTATTGTTAGTCCGAATGTAAATAAGATTCAAAAGGGAAATCCCAGGGCACCCCTGTGGCTGGTGAGCCGCTCGCTTCAATCCATTAGCACCGGTCCCAGCGCCCCTGCTTAGCACAGGCTTCCAGGGGCTTTATGGCTGCAACTTGTGCTATTTAGCAAAATAATAAAGCAAGCCAGGCTAGGCATGGGTTTCCAGATCAACTTTGGACGCACAAAGAATATTTTCCCTCCTATCCATGCGAGGAGCTGGGAAACACCCCCAGGGTGTGGAAAACAAGGGATGCGACTGGAGGAGGGCAAAAGTAGGTTTTGCATTCAGTGGGGAAAAAATCAACCTTTGTAAGAGCAATGGACATCTTTGCGAAGGCACCTGACAACACCTGAGCAGGGTTACGCGTTGGTTTAAAGGGGCTGGGTCTGGAATCGTGCCTAGGAGGGACACAGGCTGAACCCAATGGGCTCAAAGCCCTTTGCAGTGAGGCTACAGCACTGTAGTTTCTAGAGAAGAAGCACTCACATCGGTCTGATCCTCACCAGAACAACCAGACCCGCTCATAAACACAACCGCCAGCAAACGGTGAGATGCTCCCCAAAGCCCCAGTCCTCCTTCTGAGCCCCTTTGGCAAGCAGCAGCATCAAAAGACCAAATATGCCTATTTTCAACCTATTTAAGTACTGGACTAGATGTGCACGCTCTTCCCGTCACCCTGCAAGAGCTTTACCGGGAGCATTTCCCTACCAATGTGCAGCAACAAGGCGCTCAAGTCTCGCAAACCAACCACGCATCATTTGATGGATGATTCACGGGGTTAATCTTGCATTTTCACACCTTCGCCTGTCCTGATATTTGAGGGACGGGGGGAAACTCGTGCTCAAGTGGCGTTATTTAGCAGAACAGCACTCAGCAGCTTGGAAATTGCTGCTCGACACAGGGAGCGGCAACAAGGCCACGCGCGCAAAGTGGCCGATAATGCAAGAAAAATGGTAAATCTCTCAAATCTACAAACAGTAAGGAGGTTACGGCACGGTAGCATCCATGGGTCTCCCAGGACTGGGAGGAAAAGCCAAATGAAATGCCAAAAAGCTCCCAAACGCTGCAAAACAGCCGGCACAAGGTGTCCCAGCCCCGGCGGTGACGGTGCCAACAAGGCTGCCGTCACCACCGCCAAGCCCGTCACCGTTCTGGAGGGGAACACCGTGGGGAAGTCTATTATTTTAAACATATAATTGATTCTAATTCATCACTTATCGCACGGTGACAGATTTTTATATAGTTTATTATCTCCGGCGCAGCACGGGGGCCCGGGGGGGTTGGCTCCTATTGTTCAGTGTTTCCTGCTCCTGCCTCATCTCTTGCTGCTCCCGTTATCTGTCTGATTAAGTTAGGGATTCTGGTATCTCGGGGTCCCCAGGTAACTGTCAGCTCTCATATCCTCCCCTGGCAGGATTCAAGCAGCCTTTATGCACCTCTCCTTCCTTGACCCCGCTGTCACACGCTGCTCTCCGTGCTTAGGTGACAATTTGGGGACCGCAGGGATGGCCGCGGCTTCCCGATGCTCGACAGCAACATCAGGCAAGTCCCCAAGGACCAGGGGACCACAAACCCGAGTCCTGCCACCTCCACCCCTTTACAATGGCACCCACCACCCTCCACAATGGGAAAAGTGGCCAAAAATAAGCGAAGGTGCCCACAAGAGCTCAGTTCAGCACGGGGATGCGCAAACACCGCATCATTCCCGACCTCATCCGAAAAGAATTCAGGCCAGAATCCAGGTGCAGGGGCTGGGCACCTCCTCCCCAGCTAAAATGGGTCGATTGGGAGAATTTCCATTTCACAAGGCGCTTTCAACTTCTCTCCACGCTTTGTTTTCCTTCGCTTTCAGAACAAAATAACCCAAAAGTGCCCGCGCGCTTTTCCTCCTGATGAGCTCAGCAACTCCAAAAATGCCAGAAACTAAGAGTTTCCTTTTGACGCTTTAAAAGAGTCGCTTTGTGATTCCAGTATTTCATTTCAGCCTTTTAGATTATTTTGAATTATTTCTGCAACATTTCACGATGCTAAATGCATCACACAGCACAGCTACAAGGATGTCATTACGTGACATAACATAATGACTGAGATATTTTACAATTCCATCCTGTTTTAAAATCATTAAGGGCTGCTGCTTCTTCATTCGGATTGAAACATCTTGGGTTTTTTTTTTCCCCTAGATCAAAGCGTGTCTTGTTCAAAAATGTAAGGAAACAGTTTGACATTGTTCAAAAATGGCGTCAAACCCAGTTTTTACAACACAAACAGCAGAGACTTTCATCTCGATGTCAAACAGCTTCATTACAACAACAAACACGAGGCACTTATCTAAAAACGAGAATGTTGGAGTTGACTTTAAGTAGCAGCTGCCCTTAATTATTTTAAAAACAAAAGGAAACATCGCAGGGATTAATCTGCTTGGACGATGTGTCATACAAGTGTATACATCATAAAAACAAACACGTGAAACCAGTCACATTCAAAGAAAACTTTACAAGAGCGGGTCTTCCCCTGGCAAACCCATCTGGGAGGCTTGGGAAGGGCTTATTTCTGCTGGGAGGGAATGAAAAGGTGATTTCTGGCTTGGACTTGTTGTCCCAGGTGATGCCATCTCCAAAAACATAGACAACAACAGCTAAGGAATGAGTAACATCACCCAGACTGACTTCGGCAGGCTTACACTTGATAAGAAATACAGGAAAAATCTGATTTAGGCCCAGCTTGGCAAGCTGAGGTTAGGAAACTCCACTTTCTGGACTATGCACCCTATTGCTCTCCTATTTTGAGGGCAAAATAGCCACAAGAGGTATTTTCCCTTGTGTGGCGCTCTGCTGGATGGGACAGCTGTCCCACCACCAAGGGGACACTCGTTCTACAGCTTTGGAACCATCACATCTTTTTTCATGCAACACGTAGAGCCAAGGGAGCTGAATCGGTTCACCCCTTGAAACCATAGGAAGTAAACTAATAGAAACAATAACTATATATGTGACTTAGATGAAATAAAATTACATTTTCCAAACACACGCGCCCGCACGTCCACACGGAGAGGGGATGCTGCGGTTCGCCTGGGCCGTATCAGAGCACGTTCATTCAGATGGGAGCGGAGAGGACCACTCCGAAACGGAGCTGCCCCACCACGTAATTCCCATTAGCAACACTGTCTTGGGGGGAAAAGGACTTTCTCCCACCTTTTGAGCGCCCATTGCCGCGATGCTGGTGTTCCGTGAGCCCCGCATCCACACTGCATCCCTGGAAACCAAACCCTTCCGCTCCTCCGAGCACAGAAAAGGCCCTTGGGATGCTTTTGGCTACTCCCCGAGCTCCGGATTGCAAAAAAGGGGCCTCGTTTTCCCCGCCAGCTATTGCCTTTGCTGCTGACATTTTGCTCAGTGCATGATGAGCTTCCTCCCCCACTTCCCCTAGGAATGACACTGCTGTTATCTCCGCTGCATCTAAAGCACACACAGACTCGGTTTAGGGACAGTTAATTTCCAATTCTTTCCAGATGGGTTGGAATAATATCCCCAGGTGGTAAATACATTATTAAGAAGGCAGTTTGGTGTGAAATTGGCTATTAAAATATAGATAAAGTTTAATATATTGAGCTCCTTGTCAGAAAAATCACTTTAGAGGGAGCTTATTATTTGTTTGATATTAAAAGAGTCACAGCTCCGCTCCAAGTGACAAATGGGGAGGGGGAGGAAATGCCACCAGTAATGAACAAAAGCTTTTTAACATTTAAATTTAGGTTTCCTCTCCACACCCCATGATGTTCTGGGCATGCTCGTCCAGCAGATCCATCGCGGATCCAACGGATCCACCGCGGATTCTCAACCACCAGCGGCTGAGGATGCTGCATCCCGCTCCCATCCCAAACCATGGCCACGATGCTGGGGCAGGGTGGGATGCTGAAGCTTCTCCTCTCACCGGAGCTCAGAAAAGCAAAAGAATTGAAGCAAAACCAGACTAAAACTTTGGGATCTGCTTCCCATCCAAGCAACACGTGCGGAGCATCAGCTTCCCCGCCTGGGTGGGATCCACACAGAATAATTACGCTGAACATCACCAGTCCAATACGGCGCTAACCAGAAGGCTCTAGTTAGGTCTCCTATTACTAAGACTTCATTAGTTTTACAAAATACACTACAGAACATTTACTGGCGGGCTGAGAAGAATCATAAATAATTAAAATTAAATTACACTTGTCAAGGAAATGAACGAAGCGCTTCTCTGCGATGCATTATCCCCCCACACACACTTATTTATCTCTTTTTTAATTTCTTGCTTATGTATTTCGCAGGCTTTTCTAGACAGGGGTTAGAACACTATGCTCTTTGGACACAAAAATACCACCGACCTGATTTTTACCCCATTTAGCCACAAAGCAGAAACAGATTACCATTTAAATCAGTGGTGCTGCAGCACATGTACCCACATTCGAAACCAACAGTGGTGTTAAAAGCATTATTAATCAGCATTATTATTATTATCTGGCAATTAGCAAACTTCAATAATTGGCACTTATTAGATCTTCCACTTGATGACAATTTACTGTCATAAGCCTTTGAGGGGAGGCACAATAACAGTGGAAAACATCTTAACTAATTAATTAAGCCTCCCAACAGCCCCAGAATTCTTATGAACATTCAAAAAATTATACTAGAAAAAGGCAGTTTGTTACTACCAGAGTTGGTGTTAAGGTTCCTTACCCCAATTTAAGATATTGCAGATGGCACCTTCGCACCATCGCCCCGTGCAGAAATAGGGCCTCGCACCTACGTCCTTGAGACTTCTATTTGTACCTATTTATTCCAGAAGTGAACATACCCCCTGGGGCACAAGCATCTCCTCGGGGAATCAGGGAGCAGAAGCAGCCGATCGCCTTTTATCTCCCATTTCTGTTCACTCCTCAGGTTCTAATGGTTTTGATGTTTTATTAACAGCCCCGCTCTGTTCCAGGCAGCTGGAAACCTCCTGTCGTTTGGGATTGACAGCAGAAGAGCGGGGAGGGAGGCAGAGGAGCAGACAGAACCCATGACCGCTGCCTCAGTTTACCCATTTTCATGTCAAATCACCCTGCTCTCAAGCTTCATTAAGATCTGTAATGGGATTGGAGGTTCTGGGATGAACGGTGGGATAGGAGTGCATGGTATTAATTAGTTAGTCAATGGTTAATTCCTTCAGCACTCGCAAAAACAAACAAGCGCAAACCAAATAAAACAACATTCACAGTTTACCCAGGCGGGTTTTACACACACAGATTTACATCCCCAGGGTTGTACGCATCGCTCCTGGCGCTTCGGCGCAACAGATGTTGCTTTTATTCGGGGGCTTTTCTCACCTTTCTCCTATAACACAAGGAAATGACCCAGCAAAGGATGCAAGAAGCACATTAAATGAATACAGCAGGCAGCATATTGCGGGTGTGCAAGGGGAAAGCCGACCACACCGCACGCTGCCCCTTGGAGAAATAGTGGTTACATCTATTTAACTTGCACACCAGGATGGCAGCGAGATGCCAAAGAGCATCAAAACCCCTCAAAACCAGCAGCAGGGCCTGGACAACCCAGTGGCGATGGTACAATGGGGTTCACCACCCTTTTCCATCCCAAGGATGCTGCAAGAGGGGAGACGCCAGTGTCTTCCACACCATTCAGCCTCTCCAAAGGAAACTCCGTCTCCTCCTCGTTTCTCCTCCCAGCAGCCAGACACTTGGCAATTATCCGCCCAGCGCAGCTCCGGAGAAGTTTGCGGCTCTTCTAGTGGGGAAGGAGGATCAAGGTTGCTGATGCTCCTTTCAAAGGAGACCTGGAGAGGTTTGGAGGAGAGGCAGGGCTGCCGGCAGGCTTCCCCAGAACATCTTATTAGAGTCACTTTCACACATCACTTGAAAGCTGCCTGACAATGTCCTTTTCTTTAACAAAGCAAATATTGTATAAATTAATAGACCTTCAGGGAAAAGACAGAGGCAAGTGCTTCCCATCCCTGCCCCGACCGCCAACTTTCCGCAACTCGTTCGTGCAGCCTACCCAGAGCTAAGTGCTGGCGGGCTGGGGAGGTGACATGAGGACAAACCCTCCACCTTTGTCATGAAACGCAAGCAAAGGTCCCTGGGCACCCGACGCACCCAAAAACCTCCACGGAGGAGGCTGCAGACAGCAGAACAAGCGCTGAATCCCGATCGCTCTCCGCCGCTGCATTCCTGAGGCAAGCCCAAGGATCTCTCTTACATCGCCATCAATATTTCAGCGCGCACGTTTGTAATTTATGAGGGTAAAATGACGTTTCTGCGAAAGCCGTCACGTATGCGGCTCTCCAGCGTGCAAAACAAGGGCTGCTCCTCTTTGCAGCAAGTCGCAGAGCCTGCGGAGAGGAGATAGGCTACGGGCTTTGTTCAACAAGACCAGGAGACACCAGGTTTTGAAAGAGATGGGAAGGTCTACCCAGCCGAGCTGCCACTCATCCCTGTTGTGTTTCTCCCCGGGGTACAGCGGGGAGGATGCTGGGCTGGGATGTGAGGCAGATGAGATGCTAAGCACAGCCAGGGTGCTTTGGTTCCTACCCTTCCAGTCCGGTTTGTGTAAAGAAGGACCTTGAAATGCTGGTCAAGAGGCTCACACCTGGCTCTGCATGCAATTCGGGTGGTGGGGCCACTGCCAAAACCTTGGCTTTGCCGCACCAGCCCGGGAACCTGCGCACAGCCCAGCCAGCAGGTCCCTGCAGGACCCCTAGGAAATACATCCCCAGTCTCTTATCAAGAGGACGAGAGGCTGGAAAGAGCTTTCTGCTTTTTCCAAGCCACCCCCAAAAGGCCTGAGAGCCCACAGAGCTCCCTACAGCCCTCCCAGCCACTTTTTAACCGCCTAAACCTGCAGCCCTTGGGGGCTTTGCACAGCGCTCCTAAAAATATTCACCGACCTGGCCTTTCCTTCCCTCGCTGCTTTGCTGCCTGTTTTTTTTAATCATGTTTAAAAGCCCTGAGCTCCCTCCTCCATCCATCCATCCATCCATCCCCTTCTGTGTGTGCCCTCACCAGAGCCCCGCAGTTGATTTAACCTCTGTTATCTCCGCGATTAGCCCCGCCACGGAGCAGATAGTTGGCTCTTATCAGCCCATTAAAGAGCCAAAGAATGCTGTTACCAGTTTTTTATCTGCAAAACGCACACAAAGCCCCGCTGATTATTCTATTAATTTGTTAATGAACCTGTCTTGCCAGACAGACTCTCAGCGCCTTTGCAAAGTAGGGGTAGGGAATTTTAATCTTCCTAGGGGTTCAGGCCCTGTGCTCGCAAGGTTTTCCAGCTCCAAACTTCTGTAGGATCTGAAACAAAAAGTTCAACCTCATCGGCAGATGCCGAGCACAGAAGCGAGGGTTCCAGAAACTGCTCCAGCTGCTAAATACGGTCAAAAGCAGCCCTGAAAGCCTGCACCAAGGCACGGTTTGCTGCATGGGTCCCTTGCACAAGCAGCACCGGGTCCACAGAGCTCTGCAGCCACCCACTGCTTCGCTGAGTTGAAAAACAGCGAGTTGGTTTGAGATGCTGGTGGGTACCAGCACCTTGAGCCCTGTGGGTCAGGCTTTGGGGAGTGCCAAGCACCCAGCCTAACTCAAAACCCTAAATTACCCAAGTCAAGACTGCCAGGGAGAGTCAGCGCTGCCAGCACCACAATGTTGGGTCCACATCAGGCTGGAGATGCTCCTATGGGTCCTGCTCCTGATCAACGACTGAGCTGGGACCCAGCAGCACCAAGGGACCGAAGTCAAAGCTGCTGCCCTGGACCTGACAAGGCGGGTGTCTGTCCCTGCCAAGGTCAGCTCCAAATCTTCCGACTGGCTCAGAAATAACGGGATATTAAAAAGAATAAATGTGAGGTTGCATTCGCCAACCCTCCGAGCCGCTGAGATTTGCAAGTGCACGCTCTCTTGCTATGCAGGAGCCTTGCCACAGTACCTTAATACCTCCCTATCTTTAATATATTTACTCTTACAACACCCCTGTGCAGAAGCGGTATTATTACAAGTGTGGAGAGGTGCAGAGAGCCTGGGATGACAGAGAAAGACAGCAGCAAAATGAGCGATTCAGCCCGAATCTTCTAAATCCATGGCTGGTGCTGTAACCACCAGTCAACTCAGGAATTCCTCTTCCTCCCCTTGTATTCACTCGTGGCCAGAGCTGCTTATAACCAGGGAAGACATGAAGAAAGACCAATATAACTAGAAAAGCATGGTCGACCTGTCAGATTTTGTACTGCATTCCTGGCTTGCAGAATACGTTTGTCTCCTTGGCCCGCATCTCTTCCCCTCATCTTGAAAAATAAATAAACCCCCATACACACTTGCTTTTCAGTTATTTTTAGGCAAGGATAGCTGGCTGCTTAAGTACTTTTAAAGCTGCCAATTGCACAACAAATTAAATGCATAACCCTGGAGCACTCAGAGGATGAATACATTACGGACAAAAGAAACATGTCATCACACCCACACACAGCTTTGTTTACTTTGCATTCATACACGAGCCTGTTGTCACCTCCATCCCTGACTCCTAATGATAAAAGACAAAAGGCAGCGAATTCCTGCCCAAACCCCCAAAGTCTCCATCTGATATGCACAAATGCAATTTGTCTCAGAGCCTCCCCAGGCGTCCGATGGAGGGAGATGAATACAGAAAGAGCTGCAGGTGGGACCTGAGTCACCGCAGGGAACATGGCACCGAGTCTGAAGCTGAGCCTGATGCAGCATCGCTGCATCTCATCGCATCCCCAGCCAAAAATGTGGGACCAGGCTTCCTTGATGCTCAGGCATTCACATATCTGCAGGTAAATGATTTGTTATGGACAACCAAGAGCTGCCACTGTTGTTATAGGGACCCTTTCTATTTCCCGTGCCAAGCAACACGAGGTATTTGTGTTCACGCCTCTGGTTTTCAGCCATAATCTCCAAATCAGCCATCCTGCTTTAACGCTGAACTGGGTTTGATGTGAACGCCAGAAGTGATATTACACAAGAGTTTCAAACCACCTTGCCTTCACTAGATCAACCACTCAAAGCCTCATCATCACCCTTGTCTCCTCTGAAACGAGGAACCTCAGTTATAGTTTACATTTTGACGCCTCACCCCAAGTTTCCTCTGACACATCCTCAGTTCCAGGGCGGATTCGGAAGTGTCCTTAAACCAAAGCTTTTAACACCAAAGCAAGCCCAGCACCTGGCAGGGCAGGGACCAGCTGGCCTGCAGGTCCACTCCATCTGCTGCTGGCAACAGCGTTCCAGGTCTAAGTGCGTTTTCATTGCACAGAGCAGACACAACTCCCGCTGTAAGGAGGCCAGAGCATCTCTGCATTGAAGATTACGAGCACCAAAGTCCATGGCTGAAGGGAAAAAGTGATGTATGGGAGACAGACGTGTCTTCAAAGAGACAAAAATACACATTTTGCACCCAAGCATGAGTTCCCACAGGTCCTCAGGGAAACAGCCTGGGCGAGTCTCGATGATACTGTGGGAAGAACAAGCTCCACAAAGCCCAATGTCAGGACATTTATTCTTGACTCTCTCAGACCCTCATACCCAAGAATGTATTTTGAACCCTTTTCTAAGGGAAAGGCCGCAGGAAACCCCGCTTGCAACATGCCCTTGGTTCAATTCTGGAGCCCGATTTAACAGGAGACACACCGGGATGCAAACAATGGTCAACGCCTGAGCAAGGCAACCCTGCAAACATCTCAGCACGGACCTCCACGAGCCTCACACACCGCTGGAAAAACAGGCACCCTCCAAATGACAACTTTTTACTAGCGGCGAGTCCATTTATAGCACTCCTTGCCAGACATTTTGTCATTCTTTACTTTTTTTCCCCACCACTACAAGGTAACGCTCACAGCACGAAGACAAACCCACTGGTGCACAGTTTGTCAGCTCGATGGCTTCCTACAGCACGGAGCACAACTTGGCGTCAGCTCCTGACTACAGTCCTAAGCACGACAACAGCAATAAATATCAGTAACAGCGCAAGAAATGGAGCTGAGCTGGAACACTCTGGAGGGAAAAAACAAGTCTGGAAAGAGGTTATCATGCCTTCTGCAGTCTGGTAAACACAAAACAAACCTCTAGCCCCCAAGCTTCATGTTATCAGGTAGCCTGTTCTTCCCCAGAGCATCATCCAGGCATCTTCACCCCAAAGGACTTTTCACAGCCCGGGATCCTCCCAACAGGCGCTGTCTTCTTCTTCCCTGCCTACACCTTTCTGTCTACCCAGCGCTTGGTATTTGAGTCTAAAGGTTAATTAAGTGTGGCTGCAAGAATGAAAGGCCACAATCAATTACCATGCCAGCTTGTCCATTTGAGTCAATTTTTAATCATGGTGATTTGGTATTTTGGGAGGCATGGGGTGAGGAGAAGGGTGAAATTCTCTTTCTTCCTCTCATTTTGAAAAGGTATTTATTCAAGCTGGATAATTCCCCTGTCTCCAGGCAGATAGCACGCCTTCCCCTGGCACCTGCCACCTTCGCTCGCCTTCCCTTTGTTTCTGTGCAGAAGAAGGGAGCCAGCAGAGACAGGGAACACAAGAAAAACTGCCTTCAATATTATTCCCACCGCAGCTTTCCAGACCTGTAGCCTGCCCCAAGTCATCCGGGTTTTGCCTGACCTGAAGCTGGAGGGGCTGGAACCCAGGACACCCAGGGGGAGCAGCACACAGATGTGTCCTCATCTCCAGCAGCTCTTAGAATCCCTGCCCACAACTTGTTCGCTCCAAAATAAGCATCTCCAAACCCCCCGAAAGGCATGGGGCTTCTCACACAGCTAAAAGCCCTCTCGGTGTTCTCCCAATAGCATCCCCAGTGCTCCGAACATGACCCATCCATATCTCCCCCCCAAAACACTCACTGCGCCCACGCCAACTCTTATTCCTTAACGTACACCTGCCACCCTGAAGCCAACGTGTTCGCCCACCCCCCAACAAGCTTCCCTTTGCCTGTTGCAATAATTAACTATTTAAAATTCAACCAGTGCTAATCGCAGCCATCCGGGCCGTGTTCTCATTACCCGGGATCAATTCCTGTTTAATATTCACCTCCAGGGGCGGATGTGGCTGGAATGAGTTGCTGATCTCTCTCTCCTTACGCCAAAGCTAATGAGTGGCTCCTGCTATTGTAGTGCAGTCACTCGCCTGTAATCAGTCAAAATAACAAGCAACAGCACCTTCCAGGGATGCAAAGTCTTCTACATAAATATACATAGACTGTCAGCCACGCCAATGGACCTCACATCTCAATGAGCTCCGGCCAAGGCGCAGCCCTTCCCCACGATAAGCCACAGCCCCAGAATTAGCTCTTGTCTTTACGGGGTGTCACAGCCATTTATTAGAGCTTGTCCACATCTGGAAGCTCCTCTGGATTCAAAGCATGGACATGCACACACATCTAGATGCTCCTTGTCCCTTGCTCACTCCAACAGATGCACTGGCCCACCATAAGAACGATTTGCAACGTTATTCCCAAAGAACTCCACACGTGCCATGCAGGAAATCACAGCCCTGAGATTCAACCTTCCCTTCAAACCTCTCTCTGTGGAAGAACGCAGAGCTCTTGCAAAATAATAACAGGGAAAATACACCCTGCCTGCTCCCTCTGAGGCTTTTTGCTAACAGATCTTGCACGGGACATGATTCATTTCCATCTCCCTCCTCTCCCACCCGAGGGAAAAGTGGTGATGCCTTCTTCTCCCTTGGCTTTTGTAAGCACTGGGGGAAACTAAAAGCCGTTTCTCTGGGGAAAGCAACATGACACATCGAGCTGGTGGGACCATCATCAAACAACAGCACAAGTAGGGTAAGTGGCCTCTCTCATGGGGATGTGCAACTCAATTAGCACTAATAAAGTCCTCTTAAGGCTGGAGGAAGAGAGCAGGTCTTCTTAGCAGGGCTGGAAACCTGTCACCTCCATGGAGATGGCGGTGGCACGTCATCCTGGGACACACAGGAAGAATCCAGCGTCACTTCTCATCAGGGTTTCGGTCACTCCCCAATGGGAACTGGCAGGAAACATCATCAAACCGACCTGGTTTTGTTCTTGAGCGACAATTAAGGGCAGAAAATTAAACTAGCATCTTCACAGCGGTTAATTGTCACCTCGGTGGGTGGCAGCAAAGTGGTTAATGGCAAGGAGATGGCCAGCACCATGGGGACAGGAGTGACCCTGACCTTGGGGAGACCTCCAAAGGGAGATGGAGAAAAGCCCCACGATGGCACTATTGATGGAGCAAAGGGAAACCTGCTGCATGTCCCTTACCTCCAAACAGCCCACGGCGGAGGAGGAAAAACCAGAGATGCCTCAAGGCAGTTTGCTCGCCGAAAATCAATAACCAGTATTAAAAAATGGATCCGGTTCCCATTGGAACAGACTGCTCAGGGCTCTGCCATAATTCTGCAGCACAGTCAATATTTACTGTAAGTGTCTCAAATAAAGATTGAGCTTCGATTTAGTAGGATCGTTATTGTGCGTTAATAATATGCCAATTGATTATTAAACATATTTACCGCGGGTATGAAAAATAGGCTGGGAGATGAAAGGGCATCTGACGCAGGAACATGATGTTAACTAGGGAACCTAATTGCACAGAGCTGCATTAGCCAAATTATCTTTCTGTCGTTAGGAAACATTTTACAAAGGCATTAAAATGCTGCAGATAGAAGAGCGATACGTGAACATTTGAAGGAGTTGGGCAAGAGGACAAATTGCATCCCGGCGATGCGTTGTCTGGGTCTGCTTCTCCCTCTGCATACTGGTGGCACTGGGGGACACACCACTTCATACTGGTGCTCTGCCTTCCCCAAATCTAGAGGTGGAAGACTGGGAGTAGCCAAAAATATAAACCAACACCATCTTTATGGATAACGTCAGTGCTACGTAACCCTGGACCCTGCGGTGCGGTTCTGCCGACGGAGCATCGCAGGCTTGGGAGCGACATTTGGTTGGGTGCGGAACGAGGTTTTGTGCCGTCTGAGGATTTTCACAACGCGTCCCCAAATGTCACCTCGAGTAACACTGGTGGCTCAGCAGTCAATTCTCACTTTGAAAATACAGGGAGACGTCAATTGCTGCATGTTTTCCTCCTAGTCTAAATCGTACTCCTCTTGCTGAAAAACCAGCATAACCGACAGATGATTTTTTTCCCCTTGTCCTTTTTCCGCAAGTTCTTGATGAAATGTAAATGATTTTCAACTTTGATCTTTATGCTTCCTGGCTCTTTCTGACTATGTTTCTTCCTTAACAACCTGACTCGGAGCTTTCTCCCGAAATAAGGCTGAGTCCTCCCACCTGCACCGCACAAATTACCGAGCAGTCCGGCGCAATAGCTCAGAACAGGCCACTCTCTTCTCTAGCAATACAAATTATTTCCATTTGGAGGAATATATCCCCTCGCTCCTGCTCGACGGATTGCTGCTCACCAGGCATTCAAATTTTCCTCATTTTTTGCCGCAGGGCAATTTTGAATGCGCCAAAGCCCAGGCTGCTTGGCCATGGGATGCTGCTCAGGTTTGTGTTAGAAACAGGGGCCTTTCAAGCAAAAGGAGGACGGGGATATTTGGTCTCCTGTCTCCCCTGGAGCCTGCGGAGGTTTAGGTGGAAAGGCTGCTTTTGGAGCTACCCAAAATGTAGTGCAGAGGTATAAAGCATTACTACATTACCAAAAAAAAAATTAAGGAAAGGGGGAATTGAGATTAAATTCAGACCCAAAGCACATAATGGGTTCCAAGGGGGTTTTGTGCCTGCATGCCCCACATCCTGCAATACCACATCCCCGTCTGCCCAGCAAACTCCACGCTGGGGTTTGATCCCAGTCTCCCGGCGGCCCAGGCTGGATAATTCATGCGTTCGCAGAGAAGAAAGGTATAACTTGCCTTCAGGCTTCCCGCCCCTCCTCCTGAGATGCTGGTGCAAGAATGTCTACTTTGTGCTCTAAAAAATGAGCTTTTTTCACATGTCCTTTGCATGGAGCACCTCGCAGGGACCACCCCAAGCCCCGGAGCAGGATGCAATGCACTGTCACAGTTGATAAATCCCCCTCCTCAGCCCCCAGTGCCTTCCCACCAGTTGTTCGCCTTATCTATTTATCTAAATCCGGGAATCCTAAAAAATCCCCGTTGCTCCGTCAGCATCTTTCATCGGTGGATTTCAGAGCATTTTCCAGACATGAGCAGAACAAGCTGCCCCACTCCCCTAGGAGGAGGGTAAATAAGATTAAGATTAATCCCAGTTTAGGAAGCTAAGGCTAAAAAAATAAAAAGAAAGGCAATGCAAGAAATCACTCTGGGTCCCCAGTGCCTTTGATTTACCTTCCTCTGGTTGAACTACCATGCCCAGACCTTGAGACACAGCCCTCAACAGAGACCTCAACCCTGACTCCACTCCCTCGAGATCATGGTTATCATCCTCTCCAGCATCTTATCTTCCCATTCAGGGAGTTTGGAGAGACGCAGCCATGACAACCTCTCCCGAGATCCATGGACCCCTTTGCAGAATATGACTTTTTTTTTGTGGCGTTTGATGGAGAGGGAAAGTTCCCCTTGAAGAGCCGGCTCTGCAGCCGCTGCCGGAGGGAAGGAGACGGATGGGGTGGCCGATAGCACTCCGTTTACCTCTCCTGTCCGCCTGCCTCGCCGCTGGAATGAAGATAATCTATGAGCAGCGGCGTGCATCGGCACCGCTCTCCCCCCCGGATAAATCAGGAGGGCGCAGCCGTATTGAAGGCAGCGCTCCTCGAGCCTTCCTCCCGCCTGCCCGCAGCGTCATCCATCTGGTGCTGAAGGTCACAGGAGCCTCCGAGGACAGGATAATCACTACCGAGGAGAGGGCTGCACTCCATCACTCGCAGGGTGGAGACAACAAGAGCCATGGAGAGATATCCCACCTTGCTGCAGCTGGGGAACAAAGCTACTTCTGCCCAGGAAAGAGGAGGAACGAGGCGTAAGGTGAAAGAGTTTCCATAGCGCGAAGCATTGCTACTGATGTCCCTCTAGGACCGCTGTCTCCACACTCTTGGACCTGGGCAAAGAGGATGAAACCCAACCCAATCAAGTTTATCCTGGGATGCCGGGCTCGCGGGCTGTGATTTATCAGCCCTGTTGGCACAGTCAATAACATCACCTCTTTTTGACATGGAAGAGGAGGCTGGAGGGGGTCCAAGAGGCCATGAAGTGGGAGAAGAGTCTCATTTTGACATGGAAGAGGAGGTTGGAGGGTGTTCAAGAGGCCCTGAGGTGAAAGAAGAGCCCAGCAGCCCCTCACACAGCCTCCCCCAGTCTGCACCCCAACACAAGCCTGGCTTATCCACCAAAAAGCTCCTTCCTCCATCCTTCCTAGGAACTTGGCAATGGCCTTAATTTATCTGCTGCACAACTTAATTAAAGCCAGTGCCAGAAGCAAGCTGATCGAATCATCCAATCTGCCCTAGATCCTTCTCTCCTCACTCCAACTGCTGCCAAAGCACCCCAGCTCCTTCACCAGGGTCTCCTTTGCTCTGTGTTCTTCCTAGACAAGAGCAAATTGATCCTTCTCTGTTTCCCTCCATGACATTTCGCAAGCCAAGGCAAAGAGCTGCTCCTACATGACCGGCAGAGGGGTGCATGCAAAAAGCAGCCCCATCTCCCCTTCTCGGACACAATTTCCTTCTTGCAGGCACTCAAAGGGATGCTCAATTTAGCACATTGGCTTTGCAACCCTATCACGAGGAGAAGCAGGATGGCTCGAGGAAATCCAGGGCTTGGTACTTCTGGCATTTGTCTCTGGCAGTCAAAAGCCATAATTGGTCCCTGGCTTTAGGGAGGAAAAAGAAATAACCTACCTCCAAAAGCACCTCTCCAATCAATAAGCATTTGTCCTTTGCATCTGTGGCACCGTGGCTGGGGGCTCCCTGGGGCTGCTGCCAGCTTATTTTTCTTCTCCTTCCTCTGGCCCATCGCTTAAGCTAGGTGTTGAGCTTCACCTCTGGACCCTCTCTCTCCCCCAAGCCGATCAATAACTAACCCTCTGCTAATGACCTTTCCATCCCTCTGGAGGAGCAGATCCGTCAGAGAGCAGGGACGAGCCAGGAGCTTGCTCATCCCTTCTCGGACAGTGACTAATTGCTGCCATTAGATGCAGAATTACAGACAAAGAATGAAGGCAGGGAAATGACTGACCCGATGTTTAATGCAACCGATGTCCGAGTGTCCATCGCTGCTGCAATGCCGGGGGAATTATAATGCAGCGGGGAGGAGAAAGTCCTCTCCAGCCGCTGCCCAAACTGGGAGACTTGTTGCTTACTGGAGAGAAAGATGCTGCTGGTAGCAGCAAAGTTTTCCCCTCTCTTATTGGGACTGAGTATCTAAGGTAGTTAAAAATCTGCAAAGCAACAGAGTGCATTCCTCTCCTCCTTAAGTGCGTTTTGAACGTCTCCAAGCACAATCCAGAGCATGACCAACGCTCTCCCCTTGTAGTTGCCCAGACGCGCGTTGCAGGGAATGAGGAGACAGGCATGAAATCACCATTCTGCACCAAAAGAAAATAAATTAAAATACCCACAGCTGCTTCAGCCCATTTCCACAATGTATCTGCTCCCTGGGCACCTCCAAGCCCAAATACATCCCCAGCCCAGGTGTCAAACCAGCTTCACCAAGGGCAAACAGGCAGATGGTTTCAACTTGTAAATGGAGAAAACTGGCTCGGAAAGTCACTGGAAGAGAATAAACAAGCAGTTCCTACCAGTGTGGAAAGCAGAGGGAGCTTTTTGTTGCTGCTGTCGTCATTACGGTTGTTTTCCTCCCTGCAAACTCCAGGCCAGACCATCCCTTTTTCTAAAGCATCTCTCTGATATGGAAAATTTCAGCAGCTTTCTGTGCACAGCTGAAGCAACATATTCCCATCTCAGCTTTGCCTGCCTGTCTTTATGCATCTGATTGAGCCTGAAGATCTGCAGCTTTGCTTTGGACTCCAAGTCAAGTTTCTATATGCAAGTCTCTTTTGTATGGGGGATTTTGAAGCCCTGAACTGTCAGGCACAGAGTGAAACAGTCACAGCAATTATTCTGTGCTGGATCAAGCCCAGCCGAAAAACAGCAGGCACCTCTCCACCCGCTCCTGTTGGTTATAGACCATGAATTTACTCGGGAATCAGTGCAAATTGTACAGCTGAGCATCAGGATCCTATTTAGCTCAAAGGGGTTGGGGAACAGGCAGCCCTGGCTTGTCTCTATACTTTGGTTATCACAGCGGGAGTAGAAGTGGCCAGACTGATGATGCTTCTCACAACCCCTCGCTCTGGCAAAATCCCTCGGGGCTTATCAGGCTCAGCCCCCATGGGACTGTGACCCCCAGACCAGCCATCACAATATCCCAACACCACCAGTTCAGGTCGGTGATGGAGCGAGAAGAGGAGCTACCCCTGGGATTTGCTTTGCAATCAAAGAACGGATGCCTATCACGTCTTTGTTGGGAGAAGAAATGACTGGTCATCAGAGACACAGCAATTAAGAAGAGTGATTACCATAAAGCACCGCATCCTTCTCCCCTGCCTGCTGTCTGCCCTCATTTCCCAGCTCCAAGGGAAAATCGCATGGAGCTTTTAACCCCGTGGAGCTTTTTGCCCCAGTTTTTTGCCCCTGGCAGCCACACATTAACTGCGGCACAACACGATTTACCAATTTAAAAGGAAAGAAAAAGGTCCTTAGCATTGAAATCTTTTCTCCAGGCGCGGTAAATACACAAGTGCCTCACCGTGCGCGGCTCCGCAGCGTCACTCCTGCCTAGGGCCCTGTTCTCATCAGGCAGAAGCAAGAGAGTGAAGGGCCATATTTTTTTTGGCTTCTTTTTCCCCCAAAGCCATTTGAAGTGTCCCTTGTGGGAGAAGAATGCAGGAGACATTTTCTAAATATACACACCCGTATCTTTCTCAGGAGTGATATCATCGGCTGCAGACAGAGACAGGAGGTACAATTGCCCAGACAAAGAGAGATTAGACAGACCGACCGACCGAGAGCAGGAGAAAAATGTGAATTTAAAGCGTAATTCATCTCGGAAAAAAACTTCCAAGTGCCTTGTGAATAGAGCAAAACTTTGCAGCATCATGCTCTGAAGTGCACCCACTCCACGCTCACGTTTATCAGCGCGCCCGGCAGAATACTAAACCCGACTAACAAGCTGAGTTAAAATTATCTTGGGTAGAGAAGAGCAAAGCACCAGAACTCCTGTCAGTCACCTGCCTTGCACCAGCAGCTAAACAGCCCCAAACAACAGGACCATTCCCTGCATCCAACACAAACCTACATCCCGTTCGCGCTGGGAGTGGGACGAGCATCCTCATCCCGCATCCTCTGTGAGGGACCACTCGGCTCAGGAGCTGTTTTCCTAGAAATGGAGCAAATCCGCCCAGAAAACCCAACTCCTGGGGGCTTTTTTTCCCTCCTGGTCTGAGCTGTAGCCACAGCTCCATGGGTATAAACCAGAAATTTGATACAGAGAGGTGGATGGAAATGTGCCCATCAATAGCGCTGATCTCTGCCCCGAATCTCCTTCCGCGGGGTGATAACGGAGCTGAAGATCCACGAGACGCTGAAGGATGCTGAAGCAAAACAGCTTTTGCCTATCCCAGGAAGCCTGAGCTGCTCCTCTCCTACCACCCTGTTGCTATTCACCGACAGATCACGCAGAGTGAGGTTTATTCTCTGCCTGATTGGCACTCACTTAATTAATGTTAATGAAGCGCTCGCATCGCGATCAAGGAGAGACTCTGAACCCTGAAGTATACTAAATCTAAAGAATTACAGCAGAATTCATGGCCTAATTACAGCGCATTGTTGAAATACCACTTAAATATAGTGATTATTAAAAGCATATTATTGATTGAGGTTTAACTGCTATGTAAATAAATCCAGTCAACGCAAACTGAGCTACAAATTCATTACCCAGCCGTAAATCCTCTATAAATATTTTTTTCATGAATCGGTTGTTGTTTATTATACAATAAATGTCTTATTAAGTCAAAATTAATTGCGTATTGGGGGAAACTTCATCGGAGGTTCCCTCCCTTTGCCACTATATGAGTTTTTTGGTAGATATTCTTTTAATATCCTCCCCTTCTCCCCGTGCCCCCCGGGACTAGTGGGGAGCAGGTGCTGCAAGTGCCTCGTGCCAAAGCAAATCCAACCCAGCTCCTGGGACTCCGCTGCTTGCAAACCTTGGCAATTAGCAAAGTTCATCAGCTGCCTCCTCCTCCTCCATCCCCCCGGTTCCTATGGGGGATCCCCCACCTTCTCCCATCCTGGCAAAGCCAAACCCATCGGGTCATTGGGAGCCAGAAAACATCCCCCAGCAGAGATGGTCAAACAAACACTTAAAGCCAGGAATGATGAAATTTTAATGAATTTCCCCATTTCTCACACAACTACAAGCATTCAGGGTGATTTCCATAGGCCCCAGCAGCTAAGAAAGGAAGAATATGAATTCCTCTTTGGGCATGAACTATCATGATGAATAATAAATAAAATAAAAAGCAGCAATATTTTGCATCTACCAAGAGCTTTTCATCTGTAGAGCTCAAAATGATTTACAACAAAAAGTAAGTGTTAGAGGTGTTAGGAAAGCAGAATTTCTTTCCTCTGGGAAATCTCAGTAGTTCAACATTTGTTTTCATCTTGAGATAGGGTGAGAAGTTGAAAGGTTTTCTCTGGAATCATCAGTTCCACAACGCTGAAATTCAGAAACAGGCACTTTTTTCTTGGTTTCATCAAACCGGTGCATTGTACCAAACCGCATTTGCAAGGTTTTGATGTGCCAATTTCAAACAAAATGTCTTAGTTTGGATTTTCCCCAGGAAAGAAGATCCTCCTGTTCCCAGTCCCTTCCCACCATCACAAATGCAAATCTCACTGCAACCCAGATTGCTGGCAGAAAACACTTTTGCTCAACAAAATCCACCCAACTGCAGGATCCCTAAAGTCCATTTAACGAGGAAACCGGAGGGTCAGCACCAAACTCCCATAGTACATTAAATACAATGGTTCCATCCCCTCCTGGCCTGTCCATCGCGCGAGGTAAGAGGAGGAATTGCTGCCCACGCTGGGTTTTGTCCTGGGCAACAAGGGCAGGTGGAAAACTGAGCTGGGTTTATACACAGCAACGCCAGGACAAGGAAAGCTGAATCCATCTACTGGTGGAAAACTAATGCTCACATTAGAAAACTTAATTATTAACATCAGCCTCCAGTTATTTTCCCTGACGCTCATTCCGACTCCAGCGCGATCGCTCTGTGCGAACCTTCGCCCGCTCCCCATGTCTGCGGCCAAATTGGTGACTCTATTGCATGAATTCCCTCTCCCCCATTCCTCTTGTCCCAGGGGAATCGATATCTCCTCCTTTCTAACACTCAAACGAACAACAAATCCCCGTTTCTACCCCCTGGAGGTGTTTGCCAAAGGTGGGTGCAGCGCAGAAGGAAATGAGATGGGGGCCAGGACAATATATATTTTCCTTGACGTACCATTTATCGGAAACACATCAGTAGCCTTTCCCGAGCTCCTGATGGAGAATTGATCGCCGGGGTCATAAAACTAAATCGCGGGGCTCGTGTGAAGAGTAAACACGGGAGCTGGGGGAGGGAAATTGCAGCGGGGGTTTCTGGCTGACTCAATATCCCCAGGGATTTGGGAATCAATGGGATAAATTGGATCGATGCTGAGCTTCCCATGAGGTCCTATAAATCCCTCAAAAACCAAGTGCGTAGTCCTTTCTTGACACCAAGACATCTCCCAAAGGCGCCTATCACGTGAGGACCTGGATGGGTGAAACCATCACCCTTTCTCAGCAGCAGAGCCAAAAACATGAAAATTGAGGAAGGAAACCCCTTCTTCGCCTCCACTTTCCTGCCTGCCCAAGGGGTTGTGCACATTGTGCCCTATCCTCCCCGAGACACGCGGCCCAATTACACAGCAATCAATTTTGGGAGCGCTGAGGAGATAATGGAGTGATAAGAAACAGCCACTGCGGGTTTGTCAATAGCAAATCATGTCAAGCCAACTTAATTTCCTTTTTTGACGGCGTAATTGGTCTCATGGATCGCAGGAGGGGAGGCAGCAGACGCCATATACTTTGACTTCATTAAAGCGCTCGACATCGTCCCATGTTACATCCCCTATGAGTGAAGTTGGGAAAAAAAGGGGGTGGAAATGTCATTGGCTGAACCAAGGTGACAATAGCTACTGAGTCCTTCCCCATCACCAGGGAGGGCATTTCAAATGGTTTCCCCTCGTCTGCCCTGGGCTGGAGTCTATTCGCTTGATATTCCAGCAGTGATGGGGATAATAAAGCAGAAAACGTCTGAGATCTTGCAGAGAGGAGCCCGGACTGGGAGGAGCTGGGCACACTCCAGAAGCGAGGCTCAGAATTCAAAATACTCCCGATAAATTAGACAAACAGCCGAAAAAAAAGTCAGCGAGATGAAATCCAATAAAGACAGCTGCAAAGTAATACAGCGAGGATGAAGAAATCAAAACCGTGGCGCAAGGTGTGCAAACAGACAGTCGATCACCAGGGAAATACACGGCGACCACGCTTGCAGGTTTTGAGAAGAAACTAAAACCACTCCTGACCCTCCATTAGCAAGATGGTGGTGGATCCCTTGATCTTTGGCAAAAACAAGAGGCGTTTTTCTCTCCTGCCTTACAGCAGGTGTGAAACCACGACAAAGCTGTTCTCCCTTTAACAAGGTCTCTATAAATCCATCACGGCAGCCGGTTAGGAAGCACCCGCGTGTTTAAAAGCCACTTTTATTGCTAATTGCCATCAAAGCATTGTTACAAGAACTGAGGGTTAGACAAAGTTTGGGCTGATATTTTCAAAGTCGGCTGTGAGACAGATGTCCTGGTCTTATTAAAATTAATGGGAACTGAGCATCCCCATCTCCCAGGTGACTTTGAAACTCGCATCCTCCTTTCCCGTTTGCTGCCCAGCTCCTACGCTGCCGCCTCCCTCCCTCCACCCCAGGGCCGCTGAGAGAAACAGGGTTACAAAAACCAACATTTGCACTGGAATAAATTAATATTTTTATAGTTGGAGGGTTATTTTTAAGTCTCGCACTCATCTCCCTCTCTCCTGCTCCCTCTATAATTTACATGCATGTAACTAATTGCACATTAGGAAACAAGGAAGGGGAGGAGCGCTGAGAGCTCGGATGTGGTGGAACTGGGAGCACGCTCAGGTAGGATGGGGCGTCCAACCTCTCCTGCCATCCGCAGAACAAATAACACTGCTAAGGGCATTTCATCCTCCGCTTGCAAAGCAAATCAAACTTGCCAGCCCTGACAGCCCCAGCCCTGGGGAACTGCATCAAGTGCGAGCCTGGGGAATGCGCACAGATTGGAGCCAGTGTTGTTCATGAGTAAGTTAGATACTCACCAGCCAGACCGGCTAATGTATCGGGGAAAAATGCAGGAGGTGGGGAGCGATTTCTGACGCAGCTCTTCATAACCAGGAAGAGAGTGTATTAAGATAAAGGAGAGCAAAAAAGATACGCTTCTGGAAGGACTAAAATATCCTCCACCTTGGCTAAGACGGACACTAAGAGCCTCCTGGTCCAGGTGCTGTGGATGCTCAGGGCTCCATATAGAGCTGTGGGGTGATGCCAGGGGATGGGTATGTGCACAATCTGGAGGAAACATTCAGGTAAACCCTCTGCCTAAAGATATCTGCCGCTGGTGCTGTGCGTCTAGCCATTAACATTGTGCACCCGCTGCAAATAAAAGTGTATTTAATGCATGCAGCGGGACTGCAGAGCTCGGCATCTGCTGCGTGTGGAGGAGAACAGGCAGGTCGCCTATCCAAAAATGCTGCCTTCCCTGTCCCCATCATGTCGGGGATGCTGGAGGACGCTGAGCGACCGCTCTCGCACACCCTCCTGCTCCCCAGCCCTCCATGGGGCAATATTCAGAATATTCAGCTACCTGGAGACTGGCAAACAGAGCCCACTGGTGATCTGCTCAAGACGTGTGAAGCTCCCAGGAGAGCTGAGAGCAGGAGTAAATCTGTCCCACCCATTGATCACAGCGATCCTGGGTGCTGGCTTGGTTCTGAAAGCGGCGGGACGGAGCAGAGGGACTGATGGCCTGAAAACCAGAGATTTCTGCCCTCTGCATCCTCACCTCTCCTAACACATCTCTCCCAACCTGGGGGAGAGATAACACCATGCTCAGGTCTCTAAGAACCAGAAATTCTGCCAAAAGCCGATGATTTCCTCCTCTTCCCAACCACCTTGAGATCACGGTGAGAGGGAGGGAATGAATGAGGACATTGGGAGCGAGCCCGTGTGTCACCCGCAGAAGAAACAGCCTTGTGGGACTAAATTGCATTCAGTATCATAAACTATCATCTTGAAACGAGTGCTCCAATTGAGTTTTGATGTAAACACTAATATTTTCTCTACTCCGCTATTCTCTTCCACGGAGATCTCATGTATATTTTACCATGTGTCCTACCTACTATTGCTCTCATACATCAAAGGGTTCGAGGACAAGGAGCCTGATTTTGAAAACATTATTCTTTTAAAGATTTATTCGCTCGTCTTGACCACCTCCTCTGCTGAAAGGGAGAGCTCTCCATAAATTATTTTAGCGCCCTATGTAAAACATGCCCGTGCACGCCACCCTCGGCTTAGGAAACTTTGCAAACATAGAGACCTTCCAGCCCTTCTGCCTCCTGGTTCGTGTTCTTCTGAGACCCTTCTCTCCATCCCAGATTATCCCAATGCCATCCCATTGTGATCCCAAACAGCAAGAAGGAGAAGCATAGGTGTGCTAAGTGACTTGCTCAAGGCCATACAGAGAACATGTGGCAGAGATGCTGTCCCACCTTGCACAGCCCTGGGGCTCAGCCTAACCTAGGCAGGGCTCAAACACTTCTAAACCCCGCTCAGAGCTCTGCATGACAGCAGCGTGCACCAGAGCCCATACACCCATCCTGAAAAGCGTCAGCTCTAACCGGTCCAGACAGACATATGTCAGGAGAGATGAAGTATTCAAATCCTCATCTTGTAGCCACAGCGCCTGACTGGCACGGGGTCACAGAGGACAGCCGCAAGAAACATTAAGAACTTTCCAAAGGCCGAATAATACATGGCTCTTTAAAGAACAGCACATGCAAAATTAACCACGGGTTCCCTCTGCCCCCTTCCGCGGCAGATGCCGGGAGGCACTCAAAGAAAGCCACGTTTATTTAAAATTAAATAAAAGCAGCTAATTTTAGCATGCGAGAGCTAACGCACCTGGGGGACTCCTGGCTTCAGGGCACTGCCAACAGAAGAGGAGTAACAAAGTTAAGAAAGCAATTAAGAAACTGCTGCAGACGCTCGGTGGGTGGCTGGCTCTTGAGTGTACGTGTGTATGAGAGATTTCACCCTGGATTCTCTAATCCCACCTTGTCTCCATGGCTTGGAGAGCAACTGGTGCAATGGGAGCAGGATGTCCGTGGGGTCTCCAGACACTGCAGCAATCAGAGCTACAATCTAACCCATCCAAACTTCTCTTTACTGCATCCCTGGGATCAAATTTAACACAGTCGTGGGCGCACTGACAGCTTTTTGTCACATAGGGGATGGGGGAAACTACAGCAGGGTGATGGGGACAACGTGGACCTGTGGAAAAAACTGATGATCTAGAGGCTTCTCCATCTGCTGTGGAGTTTTGTCAGCACCGTGTGGAAGAACTGCAGCATTGCATGCTGCTCCCGGCTGCTCACCACACAGCACAACCCGCATACATCCCCACGCTCCCCAGGTCCAGCATCTCGCTACCACACACCCTTTGGTCCCTGCTTGGTGCCAAGCAACACCTGGCATCCCCTTCACGGTGCCAAGCAACACATGGCATCCCCTTCATGCTGCCAGGATGCTTGAGGTGCTTGAGGATGCACAAGGTACATGAGGATGCAGAAGGATGCACAAGGTGCACGAGGATGCAGAAGGATGCACAAGGTACATGAGGATGCAGAAAGATGCACAAGGTGCACGAGGATGCAGAAGGATGCACAAGGTACATGAGGATGCAGAAGGATGCACAAGGTGTGTGAGGATGCAGAAAGATGCACAAGGTGCACGAGGATGCAGAAGGATGCACAAGGTACGTGAGGATGCAGAAAGATGTACAAGGTACATGAGGATGCAGAAGGATGCACAAGGTACATGAGGATGCAGAAGGATGCATAAGGTGCATGAGGATGTGAGGATGCACAAGGTGCATGAGGATGCAGAAGGATGCACAAGGTGCATGAGGATGCAGAAGGATGCACAAGGTGCATGAGGATATGAGGATGCACAAGGTGCATGAGGATGCAGAAGGATGCACAAGGTACATGAGGATGCAGAAGGATGGATGCACAAGGTGCATGAGGATGTGAAGATGCACAAGGTGCATGAGGATGCAGAAGGATGGATGCACAAGGTGCACGAGGATGTGAGGATGCACAAGGTGTGTGAGGATGCAGAAAGATGGAGAAGGATTTACAAGGATGCACGGCTGCCTACAAGGTGCAGATGTGAATCTGGGGCAGAGCTGACGGGCTGCATGGAGACCACACAAAGCAAATTAAGGGCTGGGAATACTGCCCAGCCCTCAAGGCTACTCTCCTGCCTTAAATCACTCACCACAGGCTGCACGCAGCATTCTGGCTCTGCATCCCTTTGCTCCTCAGTGACTCATGGACATTTTGAGGCTGGAAGGGATGATTCTGACAACTTTAGTGTGCAGCAAAACACTGACTCAGAACAAAGCCAGCAAGCACCCCTCTGCGTGCCTGGTCCACGCAGGGAGACCACGGCGGGGCTGCAGAGCATCTCCACGTCCATTCCAAAAGTCTCTCCCTCTCTCCTCAGCCCGGCTGGTTTCTGCTGGTGCAGAAGCCGGAATGCAAATGGAAGCAAAGTAAAAATGTTCAAAGGCTTCCAAAACCTCCGTGTTTGATTCGGACAGGCCCAGAGGCACTTGCATGCTTGCTCGAGGTCTTATCCCAAAGCAGCATCCCTGCTCCATCGTGCTATTTTAACATGGGCGCATGGCCTGATCCCCAGATGGGAGCAAACCCGGGGAGGGAAATGCATCAGACACAAGCATTGCACAGCCTATACATAATGCACATGCAACAATTTGGAGAGCCCAAGCTGAGCTCACTCACCAAATAATCACTCCCTCCCCAAATAATCACCCCAAAAGCAGGGAGTATTCCCCCAAAAGCCAATTCTCAAGGCATTGTCAATTTGTCCATCCTTAAACAAAGGATTTGGATAATATTCTCACGCTTCGGGAGCCGTTCTCTTTTGCAGCAAGGTAAAAAGAAGATGAAAACACACCTCAGAGTAAGCAGAAAGCCAGGACCAGCCAGACCTGAGCCCATACCAGGCTTAAACCCACCGGGATGTGACTTTGTCCTTTAGCATTCCCTCTGCTCCACCCGAGGAGAGCAATACCCTGTAACGGCCCCTCTGGCAAGGTTTTCCTAGGGAAAACTACAAAAGATACAAAATCAGAAACCCCAAACTCACAAAAATCCGAAGTAATACCAATCATTTGGGTTTTCCAGGTTTGGTTTGGTTTGGGTTTTGTCTGTTTGTTTGTTTTTGCAGGGATGGGTTTGCTTTTCCTTCCCTGCCAAGCAGCCTCAAGTCAGGATTTTCTCATCACCACTTCACAGTTCCAGTAAGAAACCTGCGCTTACATTTGTGACACACGGGACGTCGAGGAACAGAAGGGTATTGCTGGCTCAGAAGCGGCCCAGCGGTAGCCGAAATGTCAAGCACAGCTGACTTGCATGATTTTCCATTGATTAAGATGACAAAGTTGGGCCAAAATCTTACAGAGACAGATTACAGAGGGCTGATGCCATCTAATCTAAGCCTCAGTTCACTAGCTTTAGGCCTAAATCCTAGCTTAGGCTGGAAATGATCCGTGCTTCCTTGGTTATCTCTACCAAACTCAGGGAATAAGCAGTCATGTAAAACCACCCGCTGAAAGATGTTACGGAATTAATGAATAAAAAAAAATACCAGATGCTCTCCCCACTTTGGAGCTGCTCCTTGGGATAGAAAAAGGTGATGGATGGGGGATGCTGGGTCCAGAGGGGGATGCTGCTTGCCAAAAATTACCCAGAATTTACCTCCAGCAAGGCACTGCTGCAAAAAAGCAGCGAGATGGTCCCTGCCCTGTGCTCAGCCAGCTCGGAGGAGACCGAAGCCACAAGTTCTTTGAAATAAGAGTTATAAAAATCCCCTTTTGGAAATGGGTGTGAGAGAAGGCTGGAGGGATACAAAGCATCCCAATGTCCTCCGAGCATCCCAGGAAGGATGCAAAGGATCCCAACACCTTGTGAGCATCCCAGGAAGGATGCACAGCATCCCAATGTCCTCTGAGCATCCTGGGAGGGATGCAAAGCATCCCAATGGCCTCTGAGCATCCCAGGAAGGATGCAAAGCATCCCAACACCCTGCAAGCATCCCAGGAAGGATGCACAGCATCCCAATGTCCTCCAAGCATCCCGGGAAGGATGCAAAGGATCCCAACACCTTGTGAGCATCCCAGGAAGGACGCACAACATCCCAATGTCCTCCGAGCATCCTGGGAGGGATGCAAAGCATCCCAACAGCCTGCGAGCATCCCAGGAAGGATGCACAGCATCCCAGCACCCTCTGAGCATCCTGGGAGGGATGCAAAGCATCCCAACACCCTGTGAGCATCCCAGGAGGGATGCAAAGCATTCCAATGGCCTCTGAGCATCCCAGGAAGGATGCAAAGCATCCCAACATCCTGCGAGCATCCCAATACCCTGCGAGCATCCCAGGAAGGATGCACAGCATCCCAGAGCCCTCTGAGCATCCTGGGAGGGGTGCAAAGCATCCCAACACCCTGTGAGCATCCCAGGAAGGATGCAAAGCATCTCAATGCCCTCCGAGCATCCCAGGAGCTTGCAACAGCTGATGCCAGGCAGGTAAAACTGCCCGGCGAGCCCCTCGGCATGACGGCAGTGCCAGAGGGAGCTGTTTAGCTGAGGGTCCCACCCCTGTATCAACAATAAATACAACCGCAATAAATATGCAAAGTTGTAACTGATTTGCATTGACATTTGGACTGGGGGGTGGGGGGAGAGCTGAGGGGAGAGAGAAATAAAGTCCATTATAGCGCAGAGTAATTTAGGATATTACCACTGGCATCTGAATTACAAATCTACCTCTCATTACTGGTATGTTAACCGGGAAAGGCAGCTTCTCAACAACATGCAAGGCAGAGTTTATTAGCATGAATTTGCATAATAATTAGCTCTGCAGCAAGCAAAGGCTGTTGTGCCTTTCAAAAAGCCAACTTTCAATGTCAATATCCAGCCCCAATTTGGCTCCCGCCCTAAAGCCCTCCGGCAGCGAAACGCTGCTGCAGGCATTGGGCAGCCTGCTGCCACCTCCCCGCTGCTGTCACCGCTTTGGGGACCCCTGCCTGGACCCTCGAGTGGGTCTTGGGTGCTGGGAGGCACAGGAGAGCTCCTGGGGAGGGTCTTTGGCAAGAAAACTGCATTGTACAGAGAGTTTCTGCATTGCACGGAGAGTTTCTGTACTGTACAGAGAGTTTCTGCACTACACAGAGAGTTTCTGCATTGCACGGAGAGTTTCTGCAAATACAAATATGAAACTGGACTGTACTGATCAAGGCTCACCAGGCATTTTCCAGGTAGCCTCGTGCCAACAGCAAACTCCTTACTAACCAGAATGGAAAAAGAAAGGCAAAAACATGGGGTTATTTGATGCTCTTTGCTGAAACTACAAGTTTCATCTTCTGGGGCTCTATCTGCAAATAGATCATATAAATATTTGCAGGTGCCCTTCAAATGCAACCACCTCAATTTGAACAAGACAAACAAAACCACACACTTGCTGGTGGGAAGGAGGTTGAAGTGTTTTGTTTCTCCAAATGTTTCCTTTTTCTTTTTCCTCTTTTTTTTTTGTGCAAAAGACTTTCCAGCAAAAAGTCTTGCCTGGAAACACTCACTGTCTCCAATCCCCTGGGATCCCAGAGATGGGGCACAAAGTTTCCCAACAAACCCACCTGAGCTGCTTCACCAGCTGCTAGAACTGCTGTTTTAAAGATGATGTGCCCCATTTTCCCCTAAGAGGATATCATTCCCAAGCAGGGACCAAGCTGTTCTTTTCCAAAGAGCGGCATCTCAGTGTTGGCTTGAACTCAGCTGATTCCAACACAGGAAAAACGTTATACATCCCTAAAAAGAAATGCATTACCCAGCTGAGTCTCAGCCCTGCCATCTCCAGGCATTCAGCTGTAAGTTCCACTCTTGGCAGTTTCTCCCCATCACGACACATGCAGATCCTGACCAGCAAGGGGTACTACACACTGGCTTTTTCTTTCAGCATCTCACAATGCCAGAAATACTCTGATCAAAACCAGCTTCTTTGGACCTTATGCTATTGACAGTCCTGGTTTCATGAGAAACCCTTTAAACCCCCCATCTCCAGGGGCAGCAGCCTCATAAAGGACAAAACTCCTTTAAGGGATGTGCTCAGTCTTTGCTGTAAAGTCTCAAAAACCCTACCTCAAAAGGAACAGGCCTCCTAGTTATATTATATGCAGTTATTATTTCAGACAAGTATAAAATAGACTGGTATAAAAGGAGTCTGAGCAACAGCAAACAATCCTCAGCACCTCTGCATCTCCTGAACCAGACCCACACCTACATCCCTGGGAAAGAAGATGCACTTTTGAACCATTCAGCATCATCTCTGTTAGCAGAAGGCTTCAGAGGTTGCTGCCCTTAAAAACAGGAGGGGGGAAAAAAGGAGGAAAGCGTGGTGCAGGTCCTGAGAGGGCAGGATGGGGAAAGGGCTGGTGCTGGGGACACTGGGGACTGCCAGTATTCTCCTGAGCTCCCCGGGAGATGCAACGTGTGCAGGTACCAGCTGTGCCAGCTCCAGACCAACACGAGATGGTGCTGCTTCCTCAGGCACCAGCAGGGATGCTTTGGGTAGGGATACAGCCGGACAGGGATGCTCTGAGCAGAGATACAGCCGGACAGGGATGCTCTAGACAGGGATGTAGCCAGACAGGGATGCTCTGGGCAGGGATGCAGCCGGACAGGGACACAGCCAAACAGAGATGCTCTGGGTAGGGATGAAGCTGGGTAGGAATGCAGCCAGACAGGGATGCTCTGGACAGGGATGCTCTGGGCAAGAATGCTCTGGGCAGGGATGCAGCCGGACAGGGATGCTCTGGATAGGGATGCAGCCAGACAGGGATGCTCTGGATAGGGATGCTGCCAGACAGGGATGCTCTGGACAGGGATGCTCTGGATAGGGATGCTCTGGATAGGGATGGTCTGGGCAGGGATGCTCCAGGACCACGCTCCTTGCTGTCCCCTCTTGTGCTGCAGAAAGCGAGGGGCAGATGTGGGGAACGCAGAGGGCTGGGAAGGGGTGACACAGGCAAGGGGCTGACACTAGGGCACCTCCTGGTTTTCAGCTCATTTAAAGTCTGCACATAGGATAAAAAAGTCTATTCCAAAGCACTCTCTACTTTGGGCTTTTGAAGAAAAGTTAGAGAAGCTTTTCCTAATTTTCTGATTAAATTCTGTTTTAAAAGCTATTTCCATGCACTTCCCGTCCATATTTTTACTTTGGGAAAAACAGAGGGCTGAGGATCCTGCAGAGCTTGTCAGCAACCTGGAACCCATGGGTGCCACCCTGTGATAACAAACCCAGGCAGGGACATGGGGGAGAAGGGGGGAAGAAGCATTTGGAAGAAGCCAATTCTGCAGCGAATTTAAAAGGAGCTATCAGCTGCTGCTGGGTAAATCAACCTGGCTAAGATAAGAACCAGAACAAATATTTATTCCAAATTTACACTGACCTAAACCTGACCGCTTGAGGGTTGAATAATTTCAGTGAACTATATGTTTTTTGTCAAATCATTTCCTGGGCTTCTTGCATGGGTTGAAAGAGATTTAGCTGGGAAGGATAAATCCTGGCTGCTCATACACTGTTGTCAAAAGGATGGGATAGAAACACAGATAGAAACACTGATAGATGGCAATAAAAATGATCTTTATAGTGTTTCGGTCTGTGCTGTTTCATGATGGCAGAACCAGACCAAGATTTCTCCAAGTGATTTTGAAGGCTGCCATGTTCAAAAGGCTCATCTGGCAAAAAAGGGGTCCCAAATTTGCAGAAAGCTCTTCACGACCCTGCTCGAGCACCCCAAATCACCCCCCTTATCAATATCAGGTCATGCATGAAATTTGCCTGAGTTTTGTACCACACAGGCTAATCTGGAGATGCTTCAAGACATTCCTCAGCCCTTTCCTGCCCTGCCTAAAGAAAGAATCATCCTTGTCGCCTGCACATCTGGCTAAGCGGGGTCCACATCTGTACCTGCAGCTGCAGGCTGTGCTATTCAGCCCCAAGGCTCCAGCTGCTGATGTCCTTGTCATTGCAGACACCGATTTGCAAGGCCCTTTTTCACCGGGAAGTTTTACCCGCTCTCTCCGCCGCTCCGTCCTCGCGGGAATAAGAGCTGAGTTTACACAAACAGCGGAGAGCGCGGCGCAAAGGTTATTTGTGCCTGCGGGCTGCTTTGGGACCCTGTGAAACACAGAGGTCTGGGGCTGCCTCACACCAGACAGAACTTCCTGCAGCACTAAAAACTGCAGCTTTTTTAAGTCCCTGAGCAGTGTAGGGACTCAAAGTGCTACCGAAAACAAGCACAAGGAGCTAGAGCTGGCAACGCAATGTTATTGAGCATCTCCCATCCCTTCCTTGCCCCAGGTAACAGCCCGATCGCAACCTCCAGTAAACATCCACCCACTTTGCTGAGATTTCTCGTCACGCTAAGCACTGGGCAGAAGTGGGTAAAGGCACAAGAAGTGGCATTAACACCATGTTTTGCACTTCAGGTTCTTTATAAGCACTAATTCAAACAACACTGTAAAGAGTTATCCACGTTTTACGGCTCGGGAAGGCAGAGCAAACAGGAGAGCCAGGATTAGAGCTAAGGACACGGCAGAGGTGTCTCCATCCCACCCCCATGATAACAGCAGGAAACCTGCCGGTCCCAACATCACAAAGCAAAAATAACACAGAAACAGGAAAATCTCACAGGGATGAAGTAAAGTAGTGAAGGGTCTGGTTTGTGGGACAGGAGAACAAGGGGAAAAACGGGATTGGGATCTGTGAGGAGCAGGTTCAACTCAGCTCCACCACCATCTCCTCCCGGCGACCTTCATCCCTCTGCAGAAGGATGGGGAGAAACATCTCCCCTTCCATCATTTCTTTAGTTTCACCTCTCTTAGAGGTAGAAACCACCTCTATCACTTGCTCATGAACCACCCAGATCAATTAAGCAATCCTGGAAGCTACCAGAATACGCTACAACTGAAACCAACACTGCAACTTATTTACAATTTCAATCCACCCCTAGATTTCGGGGAGGAACTAACAATGTTCCTTCAATAGCAGGAGGTCTTACTGAAAGGAAAGCAATTGAGAGGGGATGAGTTATAATGGATGGCAGAAAGCAGCAGCCACAGCACACGTTTGCATGTATAGATTAATAAATACATCTCTCCCGGTGTGTAAACACACCTATGGACTGTTTCCATTTGCTGCGCACCCCTCCAAAACGCACAGCGTTTGAGAATGTCACCTACACCTGGGTAATTTTTAATTTTCTTTCTTTTCCCTATACTGTTAAATTACCTCCAAGCTTATTTGTCTGGCTAGAGGTTAATGAAACACTAATGATGTTAATGAGCCTTTCATGCTGCAAGTTTTTTCAAGAAAGAGATATAATAGCTGTTTTCCTTCCCTTTTAATCTTTCCCATCATTTGGGAGTTGTGGGGCCAAAGCAATTAGCGGCTCACGCGGTTCCGTCTCCCCTCCCGGTCACAGCCCAGTGGGGCAAAAAGAGGAGAAAAACCCCTATTAAAGCCCCTTCACACGTTCACAGGTGAGGAGCTGGCGGGCTGATGCCACCACGCTGCTTTAGCCAGAAGGCAAAACGCTATTCGTGGGGGGAAAGAGAGGGAATTAACCATCTGGAGCTGTCGGGAATGTCAGAGAAGGTGATAAGATGGAATGCAGGTGCTGGCAGGTGAATTTTGGAAGGTCAGAGGAGGTTTGGGTCGGGCTCCAGCAGCCGAAGGCTCGCTGGACACCTTCCCCTTACTACAGTTTTCACCCTGGTGAGCTGTGATTTTGGGTGCGTGACATCCCAGCCAAAAATAGATCCTTCCTTCCCAGCTCTTTTTGTTTAAATATGAAAAGCGGTGGGGGGGAAACACACATTACAACTAAAGGATTCAGCAAAGCGGGCTGCTCTCCACCCTGCTCATCTCCACCCTGCTGCTTCCCATACCAGAAAGCATTTCTTTATCGCTCCCTAATCCCCTCAAACACGTCCACATGGTGAAAACCCACCGGCCCGAGCCCATTTTACAGGTGGCGATGGCGGGGGTCCCCATGGCCACCACCACCGCGGTTCCTGGCATGCCGGGAGGTGCCGCTCTTGACGGATGCGCCGGTGCCAAAGGGCGCGCAACTAAATTACGAGCTGGCACTTACAAGGAGTGAGGGCTCCGGCTTGTGCTTCCATTAGAGGGTATCTATCTGCATTTAAAGCTGTGGCGCTCTGATAAGGAGAAGGGAGGAAGCGAGAGAGACCTCAAAAAATTGCCTGGCCGAACTCCGAGATAAGACTTTTCAGACAGACAAAAAAGCCTGTCCTGATTTATAGAGCTTCGTCCGTCCTTGACAGTACCTCTGGAGCTCCTGATCTCGGCTGTAAAAAGGAAAGTTCCATCAGAAATGTATGTTCTGCCCCCAAAGTATTTATCCAGACAACCTGTCAACCTACCACAGCCAGATCCTCTCTTGACACGGACAAGGCAGCAACACAATTGGCCGCCTTTTATTTTTACCCTCTCCTCTCCCCTGTTCTTGCTAATCACAGATGCTTTGTCCGCTCAATAATAAAGACCCTGGCTGCCTCAGTTTCCATTTTTCGGTTATCGTGCCTTTCAGCCAGCATGTTTATTTATGACCGCTACAAAGCGCTTTCACAGAAAGATGCCATTAGGCTGGAATGATGCTCCCTCGACACTGAGATCAGAATCTGCACAGACACCACACAACAACTCATCTTTACAGTTAACTACTCGTCTTAATTCCTTTTCTATTATTATTATTATTACTATTTCCATCGCAAGGGCTGCCAGGGAGGGAGAGGCAAAAGGGCAATTGCGGCACAAAGATGAGAAGCAGCTCCGACCAAGGCCACAGATGGTAAGGGCTGGCTTGGCTAATTCTGCCCTTTTTCGGGGCAGCTCTTGGCACGTCGGCTCCTAACAATTAAGAGAACAGGACCTCAGACTGACAAGGGCACAGTAATGGATTTATTCCCACTCATGACATGTAGACAGCTGTCCCGCACATTACAGTGCAAAGCAGAGGCAGAAACCTGAGGAAAAACTGATTTTTGGGGCACAAGGTGCCCGCTTGTTCCCCCAAGGACTAAGACCTCAAATGCAGCAAAGCCCACATAGATGCTGTGCTCAGCCTGTGCTGATGGGTTCGCTGGGTCTCTCCGCTTACAAAGCCTGATGTGACACTGGAAAAGAGCAGTAGCCACTCATTGTGATATCATTTGGGTGACAGCCACATGATGGTGACTTTAACGTCCTCTCCAGAGCTCCTATGGCCCTGGCAAGCCCTTCTCCTTCTCCATTCCCCTGGAAACCCCTCGCTGACCTCATCCATGAGCAAACGACAAGGTGTAGCTCTCCAAAGCCATGCAGACATCGATCAGGTCTTTCTCAATCTGCTTAGAAGATAATAAAGGGGTAAAAAACCCAGCCAGCCCCCCGGCTTCCCAGCCCTTAGCCAGGCTGGAAGGTGGGACAGGGGACACATCTCCTTTCCAGCGCCATCCCCCCAAAAAGACAATGTGTCCTGCTCACCACGCTCACGCGAGACGCTGGGCCAGACAAAGGGAGGTTTTTGTATGATCTGGCATCTCTTGCAGCCGTGAGCCAAGGCGCGTCCTTCCCGGGCATCGGCTCTCTAATTAGTTCTATTGGTTTCAACAGTTCGGCGGGCTCGGTGAATGTAATATTTAACACCCCGGAGGGAAGCCTTTCACGCCGATGCCTCTTTCATCATCTCTGCCCATCTGGTGCTCACTTTAAGCTCACGAAGCACCACCTGCTTGGAAAACAATGAACCTGGGTGGTTCTGCGGCTCCTCCGGACCAGCCGGACCCCCTGGGAAAGGCACATGGGAGCAAATCTCCCCACGGCAACAAGTCTTGACATCCAGCGTGCGTGTCGTGCTCTTCCAAAAAGCAATTATTATTGCGTGTTTATACCGCTAACCCATCAAGGATGCTGATTCAAAGGGAGCGACGCAATTTTTCCCTCTATGACTTGCTCCAGAGGAGCTCGCTGCGTCCGCAGGGATGGGAAAGCGGGTGAGCAGATGCTCTTGTGCTCCCCGTCTTTCTCAACGGCTACAGCCTCACCATTACCATTTATCTTGGATTAATCAAGGATGAAGGACGGAAAACCAGGTAAGGGCAAAGGATAGAATCATAGATTCATTTCGGTTGGAAGAGATCCTCAGGAGCAAGTTCAACCATAACCTCACTCAACAGCAAGAGGTAGTGGGTGTTGTACACGTGTTGGTGACACCCAGAAACAGGGCGATGCGATGTGGCCATGGAAATCTGCACTGTTACAGCCTCTCGAACGGGTCTGAGCAGAAATGGGAATCGAGCCCGTGAAAACCATTTGCTTTCTGCGAGCCACGGCTGATGTTCGGAGACATCACCACGTCTGGAAATGATTAGATTCCTTCCAGTGACTGACACCTGCTAATAACCTGGAAGATGGGTAGAGGATACTCACATTGTCATCTCCAGCTATCTACAACTTCATTTTCCATCATCTTTGTCACTCAAGGACAGCAGCAAAGGATATTATTGCTGCTGGTATTGTTATTGTTATTATTTAAGCCACGCAGCCACAAATCTGCAGGTATCTGGGCTGGGAGGACGCATTACACCAGCAGATTCTCCTTCAGATCGGAGGGAAATTTATTGCAAGGATTATGTATAATGTATTTTTCTATTAAATTAAAATAACCTTCCCTTTAAAAAGTTCAGCATGTTACCCAGCAGCTGGAAAGATGGTGGTTTTAACCTCATGCTCAGCCACAGAGTCGGTCGCGCAGGGAAGATGGATGGATGGATAGATGGATGGATGGATGGATGGATGGAGGGACGGAGGGAGGGATGGATGGATGGAGGGACAGAGAGAGGGATGGAGGGACAGAGGGAGGGATGGAGGGATGCTCACTCCCAGGGAAATATAATAATCTCTGCTCGCAATGCTGAGCTGTATTTCTGGGCCTCCTGCCTCTCCACATAAAGCCTGTTACCCACTCACGAGTGCTAAAAAAACTAATAAATAAATACGCCAGCACACAACAGTGCCAAGGGCAGGGAAGTTAAAGGACATTATAACTCCTTAATTACATCAATCTTGGAAAGAAAAGAGCTGTCATTCCCTCCTTCTTCCCTCCAGGGAACACTTGGTATCTACCTTGGCCAGAACCCCCTTAGGAAAGTTGTCGGAACATATGTCTTCCCCGTGCTTCATGCCAGGGATGGGTTTAGTCCTGTATTAATAATCCCCACCCACTATTTACTGTGCTTGCATACACACGCAGATAGACACAAACATGCCTTTCATCTCCTGCCTTGAAAGGAGAAGGGGGGAAAAAACCACCTTAGTTAAGCTTTCAAGATAAGAGAGTCATGTGCAAGTCACTGGCTTTAGGCTGCAGTGAGGATTTTCTTCTGGGAGTGCTTAAAGGAGGGTTGTGATTGCAAAAAAACAGCCCCTCGAGGGGCTGAGGACCCTGCCCTGGGGACAGTCACACTAAATATTAACCACACAGTCACCACACCATGCACAGCCCATCGTGAGATGCCCAGGATGGATGCACGGAGCCATCAAAGAGCATCCCGAGAGCTCAGAGTGTTATTTTTTCAAATAAGCCTGTTTTTTAAATACATTTCGCCCTGACAAAAATGTCCTTTGTAGAAATGAAAACGGTTGTCAAAAACCCATCGCCCACCTCCTAAAGGATCCCATTACGTTTCTCTATTGAACTTCTTTTTTCATCAAGAAAGTTATTGAAATAGTGATGGAAACAGCCAATAGCGCTTTCGATTAAAAATGTATCACAGCGTTTTGTGATTTAAAAGCAAACAAACAAGAAAGGCAACATGAAATGTTAATGCGCACGTGAGCGGGTTTGATTTCTCTTTGCTGTTTGTTTGTCAAACATTTTTGCCTATCAATTAATTATCAAAACAAGGCCAGAAAGCTGGAGCCCGATCCGCGATGCCTATCGGGGCAGGTTCACACAAGCATCACCGTTCCCAAGAGAAGGACGCACCATTCGGGTTGCAATCACAATTTCCAGCTATGGGATGGTTTCCCATCCTTCCCTTCTGCATTTTCCAAAGCCCTTGCAACATCAATATTTACTCCAAAAGAGAGCAGAAGAAACAAAAGAAGAAAATAAACCATACGAGCTGAGGCGGGTGAGTAAGGAGATACGGCAGAGTCAGGAGGCGATGGCCCAGGAGACCCATTAACAAGATTCCTCCCACACAACCTCCAGGAGCCCAGACCATCAATAAATGCCACTCTCCTCCCCAGCCAGCCTTGCGTGGCTCCCAACTTCCCGGCTACAGATTGGATTCTTCCATCACCACCATAAAACCAGATGAATTGTCCACGGCTGAGGGACCTGCGATAAGCCCAGACCCTTTAGGCAAGGCGGCACACTTCATAAAACCGGGGCTGCCTTTCAGCAAGCGCCGGTCCCACACAAACTCCCCCATACACACGCTTTTCACATCGAAAAAAAAAAGAGGGGCTGGAGATCACCTGCCCTCTTGCAACCCAGCAGCTCAGCATCAATGGAAAGCACAATCCCAAAAGTCTTGGAAAAGCAGCAAAAAGCCGGAGCAGACAGAGCCCGGGCTCTGCAACGAAAGCATTTCCCCCTGTTTTGTTTTGCTTTGCGTTCTCGCTGCCAGGTTCATTATCAGGGCCCTTATTCCTGCACACGCTTCCCATTTTTCTCCCTCCTATCTCTCGGCGTCCGACACAGCCGCCTGTATTAGTTTATGTTAACAAGCTGTGGCAGCAGCAATCCTGGCCTCACCGGGTTCTTGTTTTGCTGACCAGGCACACAGTTTGTCTTTTCTCCCACCCAAGGAGCGACTCCTGGTCCCTCGAGCATCCCTATGGGAATTACACCAGGATACATCCTCTGCCAAACACTGCAACCACCCTGGTTGCTGATGGAGCGCAAGCCGCTAGAAACATCTTATCTGCCCCGCTGCCGCCTCTGCAGAGCGCTGAATGAACAGCAAAAGCTTGTTTTCTCCCCAAAACAGAGAGTTTTTTCCTTCTCGGCTGCTGTGCTGCGGAAACAAGCGTCACCCCCGTGGCCCCAGCGTGATGGGGTAGGACAACTCGCTGCCCTCTCCTTCCCACCCCACCCCTGCGATTTGACAGCCTCGCATTTGTCTTTTGAGCTGCGACTCCATCCTCGGCCCAGGCTGACAGCAAACGACGCTCAGAAAAAGAAGACGAGGAGAGGCAGGGGGAAAAGAGAGGAACAAAGAGAGATTTCAATCTCTGGTTTGTTTCATGGCGCTGGACTCGCTTTGCATCCCCTCGCTTCCCAAGAGTGAGCAATCAGATGGACCGGGGCAATAAAAGAAACCTCCAACCCACAAAACCTCGTGCCACCGCACCAAGACACTACGCAGAGTCCCGCTGTGCTAATGGCGAGCCTGGTTTTAGCGCATTTAACGTGTGCCGCTGATTAAGCGTGGCTCTCTGAGGCCAAAGAAGCAAAGAAATTCAGCGTAAGATTGCAAACAATTACTCCTTGTAGATAATCACTGTTTTACAGTCCAGACGCACGCATAAATATTGCATAATGCTGGGGCTCAGCACGTAATTGTCAGATATTATTCAAACCGAGTCGCTACTTCATTGGCAAGAGCTGTGAGCTTGTCGCATCTCAGGGTTAGCGACTGGAGGGCTGAAGGATTTTCAGGGAAAGCTCAGGTAACACAAGCAGCAGATCTGCCCTTCCCCAAACCGCTCAACACCGACCTTTGCAAAACAATTCCAAATTCACAAGCCCAAGGAGGCACGAGCAGCATTTTTGGGTGCACACCAGGGCCGAGCAGCACAAAGCCACATCTCCGGGGCAATATTTGCAACCAAAAACCCTCACGGCGCAATCGTGAGGCGGTTTGCAGGGGCACAAACACACGCAAGAGCCGCAGAGCGTACAGACGTACACCCGCACACCACGGGGAAGATGCTCCTGCAAAGGGCTCCGCTTTCATGATGCCGCACGCCGCTTTGGACAGGTCTCCTTCCCTTTCCTCGGCTGGAGCTGGTTTTGTTTGCAAACCATCTGCTTGGCGCCCTGCCGCGCTGAGAGGGCCCAGATGGACAGGTTCTTTGATAATTCTTTAAAAACGAGGCACCCAAGCACAACGGCACCATATGCCGAAGGGCCGGCCAGCTCGGAGAGCTGTCACACGACCCTCCCTCCTTGGCTCGGTCCTGCCCGGACCCCAGCACGATCCCTCACCTGCCGAGAGCTTGCAAACATTTCCAGGAGCTTGCAAACATTTCCAGGAGCTGCTTTGTCTCTGCTGAAGGCGACTGAAGCTCCTGGGCAGTGTCCAGCCTGCACACCTTGCACATCAGGTCCCCACCTCCTCCACCTTTCCAAGACAGAATTATGGGGTAAAGAGCGGAGGGTGGAGAGATGAGGCTGCTGCATTTGCAGAGTTACTTTTCTGGCCCCGGTTCATTCTTAGTTTAAATGTAGACACCTATACAATTATTCTTCAAAACAACCGGGGCTGGACTTGGCTCAGAGCATCTCATGGACAAGCTCGGTGGCACAAGAGCTGCTTATGGGCAATAAACCCCTGCCTGGAAATGCAGCTTCTTCCCACTATGAAAGTTCTGCTTCCTTTCCAAAGGTTCTCATCTCCTGGTTCTGCTCTGGCACTCCAAGAATCTTTCTCAGTAGAAGGAGAAGGCAACCTGAAATTCCAGCACCGTCGCAGGAACTGGAGCTTTAAGGAATAAAAAACATCCTGCAAAACGCACGCCACAATCAGGTTAATTTTGATCCAAGCCGCAGTGAAGGATGGCTCCGTGGGATTTCAGTTAAATAAAGGCACAAAGGCCGGTGACACTGGACTGACACCTTTTCAGGCTATGCTTTCCTGCTCCTACGCCTTGAATATCAAATCCTCCCCGTCACCAGCAGCCCTGGACGCTGAAGAGCTCCCCAAAGCCTTTGCTGTTTATAGAGGGGGGATGCCAGAGCTAGAGAAACATCTTCCCATGCAATTTGTATTATCAAGGATCTTTGCTGTGGACATGCATGGGATGAGCGAGAGATTGGAGGGGGTTCTGAGCACCTTCCTCAGCCTTCAACCCGCTGAAAGGGGCCAGAGATTGAGTACGGAGGGACGAGGAGAAGACCCCCCATGTCAACACCTCCTGAATTCCTCTTCTCAAGACACCAGACTCCCATCTCATCCGGTGCATGGTAGACGAGCGCTTTTGTGAACACAAATCACAGGCGCTGCCTCCAACAAAGCCCCAAACCCACAAAGTAACTGTGAACGCTGATAACTCCATCATCCCACCAGACGCATGCGAAACGCGTCTCTTTTGCTAACGATGCGCTGCAGAGGTTCTGAGCTGAGGCCGGACAAAGTGCCCGGGCGGCTGGTAACGAAGAACAATAAACAGCGCACAAAACCAGCCCCGAGTTCCTTTCAGCAGCCCTTGCTCAAGCAGCACCCCACCAAATAATGAAAATCTTGCTCTATTGTATCCATGCAAATCGCACGTGCCGCTTGAAAGCGCGAGCATTAATAACTTATCTGTTGGGCCAATAAGAAATAAAAGTATCGCATTATCTTGCTCACTTAACCACCAGAGCAGCTCTGAAGTGCATCCATTCACCTCCTACGGTGCTCACAGCTTCCAGCTCTGCTCCCAAGTGCCACCATCCCTGACGGCTGCTCTGCCGGACAGACGGACACAGGACTCATCCCAGAGACAAGCAGCGAGCGAACAAGGACAGGACGGGGTGTGAAGCCTTTAGGGATAATTACCATGATTTCAGGGACCTCTGAGCATCACAAACCCCACGTTTACATCCCAAAACGCAGAGGGGTCCAGCAGCCTGTGTTCCTTTAAGGCCAGCCAGCGCAGGATAACATTATCCAGCCGGAATGGCCCAGGGGGAATTCAGGTAAGCAGATTGTAATTAACCGAGCTGGCACGCTGCCGCATCCGACAGATGCAGAAACACACCTTGGGAGGAGGAAATGAGGAGGGAGAGGAGAGCAGGGGAGCGATGGGTACCCAGGGCACTGCTGTTCCATGCATGCCAAGGGATGCAGGGAGGGAGCATCTGACAGCGCAGCAGTGCCCTCCTCCTCCTCCTCTTCCTCCCAGCTGGTGGGAAGGGGCAAAATCCCTGAGGAAATGAAGGCAGAGAGTCGCAAAAGCACGCTGAGAGCGAGTAGGAGGTGGAGTTTGGTCACCCAGCATCCTCGGGCACTTGGAATGGGAAACGGGGAACTCCACGCTCCTCAGTTCAGGAGGCTCAAGCCACAGCTTTGCTGCAGGGGCATCGTGTCCAGCTTTCGGTAAGTAACCAGAAAGCAGGATTTGTGTGGCTGACCCGGAGCAAAGCAGCAGTAATCTCCTTCCAGCCCAACTAACTCCCACATCAGCCCCACTCTTACAGAAACAGCTCGTAAGGAATTCGCCCAGGCAAAAGCCCACAAATGCGCGTCCTTGATTTGTTCCGCTCTGGCCTGTCTCACCCCGGCACCCACGCTCCCAAATCCTGTAGAGATGAACCTCTTCATCCCACCATGGCCAAGGTGACAGACCTTCAATCCTGAGCCTTGGACAACATCCCTAGAGCACGGGAAGGATGGAAGAGCATCCCTGCCTCCCATCTGCCCCGGCATGCATCCCGACCTCAAACGGCACGGCACGACTTTTTCCCTTCTTTTTTTTTGCTTTGTTCAATAATTTTGACTTTTCCCTGCTCTGCCTTGTAATCAGATTGGCAATGAATTACAGCAAGGGTGTTTCAGATGTCAGAGCCTGCGGTAATTGCGGCGCCCACTGAAATTTATGTCAAGCAAGGGGAGGAAGCCTTTGTAGGGAAGAGAGCTCACCCTGCCAGCGCCTTCGCTCATCATCTCTGGGGTCTTGCTCCTGCCCTCCCAACGGGCACACAAGCCCAGCAAACTCCCCCTGGATGGGGAATAAAATGGTCCAAGGGTTTCCCTAGGAGGTCATGTCCCCATTGTCACCCTCCCACTTCAAGAAGAGTGACATGGAGGGGCACAAGGTGCCGGAGGAGGATGAAAAGCGTTCTCAGCATCCCAGCCATGCAAGAGGTTTTGCCTCTAGCACATGGGGAAGATGCAACCACCTAATTCCAGCTGGAAAGGTGGATGGAGGAGCATTAAGCTCATAGGTCAGGCAGTTTCCAGCCACTCAAGTTGTCACATTTCTGTTGTACTGTCTCCCCCCTGGCTTCTCCAGAGAGCCCCCATCTGCATTGCAAACGGGCAGCTGCTTCTGAGAACAACACAGGTTGAAAAAAAAGAAGTCAAACCCCACAATGCCACAAACAAACATTGCAAAAGACAGAACGCATCAAATATTAAAAGAATCAAACTCCTCCTGTCAGCAAGGAGGACACAGGAACCGTTCCCAGATGTGGCAGGGCTGTCACCTTCTCTGATCAACTCGGCTTCAAACAGCTTGTCAGAGGGATGTTGGCGCTTTCGGGGTCTCTCACCCCCGCTCCTCTCCCACCCTCGGTTCCCCGGGAGGGCCGGATCCTCTGCTGGTGTAAATCAGCAAACTCCGCTGCACACCCCAAAAAACAACCCTTGTTCTGCAAGAGGAGGGAAAACATGAGCTGTCTGGGACCACTCCAAGCAGCAGAACCATTTCTCCAAGCATCTAATCTCGCTTTCCCAGGGCAAATATTAAATATCACTGTCCCAGCTGCCTGGAAATGGGCACTTTTACATTGAGCACTCTTCTACCGGGACATAAAACAGCAGAGCCCCGTACGCACGCTGCCCTCGGCTCCCAGGGATGCTAATTCTGCATCTCAGGGTGATCTCCAGCTACACATAATCATATTGACAGTCTGGTATTTTACATCACTGCCTGAGATTCAGCCTCTGAATCTGGGCTTTCTGAGCCTATGAACTTCATCTCCGCTCATGTTTGATGCCAGGAATACTTAAAAAAATAAAGAAAAAACGAAAGAAACAACCAAACCACAACAGGCTTTGCAAGGTGGCCACATGCCAGCTTCATCTGTTCCCAAACTTCCTCGAAGTTTTGCAAAGTCCCTGCAGCAACACAATCTGCATTCCCTTCCCAACCAGACCTCACCAACGGCATCTCTGACCTTCCTTCTCCATAAAGCTGCCCGGGGATGGGAAATAAAGTGGTATCAAGTTGAACCATCCTCGGCAGAGCTTCATCTGTGGCCTCTGCCCATGCCGCAACCTTTGATTTCAGCATCCCTCCCTCCCCATACACCCCCTCCTTGAACTTTTTCCAGAGCACAGCGCGATCCGCTCTCTAATCAAGGGAGCTCTAATGTGGTAATGCCAGTAAATTGTAATTAATTTTCCCCCTAATTGATGCGTGGGAATATCCGGGACCCTCATTCTCCTGCCTTCAATTCCTTTATAAATATATGATTTGACAGGTTAATTTGAAAGTAAAAGTTCGGTTCTTTACAGCAATCCAAGCAGAAGCCCCAGAACACAGCCTGCTGTCTCGCTACGTGAGGCGGAATGAAAAGGCTTGAAGTTAGGTTATAGTCGTCATCATCATCATCTTTTTAATTTCACTAATTTAATTTCTGTGTCCCCCACCCCCCCTTCTTTTCACAAGATAATAAAAACTTCATTTCACAGTCCAGGAAACTTAGCAGCAAAAGGTAATCGACAGCCGAGGAAAGATGGGAAAGATGTATAAAGAAGGGGGTGCTTGCTCCGAAGTGAAATCACGGCGCTCAGCAACGTGGAGAAGGGCACAGTAGGGTGAGCAGGACACGGCACCGTTGAGAAACATCTTTCCCAAGGTGGCAAAATGAAATCAAGCAACGCTAATGATGGTGCAAGAAGCACCTTGCACCGGCTGCTAATCACACCGACATCCATCCCAATTTGCTGCACAACTGCTCGCTCACCTTCCAGGAGATTTAAAGAGTTTGTGGGTGCTGTCTTGCTAACGTTAAGCAATATTTTGGGGGTGAAACTCATCAAGTCTAAGGATATTTTATCTACCGGCCGCTCGCAGAGCCCCAGGGTCCTTGCACACAAATACAAACCGCTCCTGAGGCCGGCGGGGAAACATCTCAAATGCCATCACATGAAAGATCTCAAAACCTTCCTTGACTTCACAGAATCACACAGAATCCCAGAATGTCAGGGGTTGGAAGGGCCCTGGAAAGCTCATCCAGTGCAATCCCCCCATGGAGCAGGAACACCCAGACGAGGTTACACAGGAAGGTGTCCAGGCGGGTTGGAATGTCTGCACAGAAGGAGACTCCACAATCCCCCTGGGCAGCCTGGGCCAGGCTCTGCCACCCTCACCCCAACAAGTTGCTTCTCAAATTTAAGTGGAACCTTTTGTGTTCCAGTTTGTACCCATTGCCCCTTGTCGTATAACTTGCTCCTAATTAGAAAGGAAGCACCAAAGCCAACCCTTTTAATAAAAAATAAACAACCCCGTTATGATGAAACGCCAAGGAGCTGGGGAAAGGACGGGCTAAAATCACCCCCACGCAATCACCTGCGGAATTGCAAAGGATAAAACAAACGCGAGTCTTAGACGAGGACGACTGGCAGGGAGTCGAACTTCAATCCGGATGCCGAGGATATTTATTGGAAACAGATCTGGACTAAGCAAAGCATATGGGAATTCTGCGCCTCCAGAATCAACACCAGCGCTGGCTCTCGCCAAGCTGTCTTTTGGGGCTTAGGGGGCTTTATGGTTTTTTTCTGGTGGAAATCTGCAGTGAAATGTGATGGGGAATGTAAGAAACATGCCCGGATTTATGTCTCTGTGCTGCCAAAAGGATGTTCGAGCAGTACAAATTTACAAAATCCCTGCTCCCGTTTGCTGTTTTCTAACTGTCTCTCTCCCTCCTGGTCACAAACTGCCCTTTTCATCCAGCAGCAAAACACAAACAAAATCACCCACCAGCAAAGGCAGGCAGAGAGAAAGAAAGGCCTTTCTTGTCCTTTTTGGAATAATTCAGAGATTCGGTGGAGTTCCAGGAAACGAGACAAAAATACCAATTTTCAGTTCCAAGGGCAGCTTGATCTGGTCTGTGTCTACCCCCAAAAAATACTTGTACAAATCAGTGCTCATTGCCTAAAAATTGGGGGTGGAGAAACTGCTCAGTCCCATTGCACCGGTGAAGTTTTCGGAACCCCGGAGGGATGCGGTAGGGAGCTGGTTTTCCCATCGCCCGCATCTCCCTCTGCCTCCTGCCGCCTCTCATAAGCGGGAGAGATGTCAACTGACAATTTCTGAGCGAGTTAAAAAAAAAGAGAAGGAAAAGAGAGTTTGTATCTACTTTAGGTTATATTTTTATTGCTAGCCGTCACCGTAGCATTTGCTCTGATTACCAGATTAATCACCAGACTGCAAAGCCCATTAAATAAAATCAAGTCGGACAGTTGAGGTGTTCCAAGAGCCGTGTCTCTCGGTGCATGTCCCAGTCTGCTTCTCCCTCGCCCTTCATCTCCCTGTCACTCAGTTGGAGAGGAGAAAAGACTCTTCCTCAGCCAGGATAGAAGGGGAAATACAACATTTCCCTTTTTCCTGCCGACATGACCCATTGGGAAATACCAATGCAGCTGTATCGCAGCCTCCCCAGCATCGTCCACGTCCAAGCTCTATTTCCCAACCCTACACATCATCAATTTAGCCTGATGGACAGCACAAACAGGTAAAGATATGTTTTGCAACCCTTGGCTCGGGTCTCTGCAAATGAGCGCTGTAGATCTCGCCTTCTCCTAATGTCACCTGTCAAAGCCTCCACTCTTGCCGGGAACAGGATCCCGCATCAAAGCACAGCTAAATGGGGTGTAAATGCCTCTTTCATGCACAGAAAATGGGCTGCTTGGCAGTAATAGGGGGAACTGTAAATGCTGTCAGTGGCTACATTTTGTTTATTGATTTACGCCGTGTAATGGGATGACTCGAGTTGAATCATATACGCAGGTGTCACATCCCATTCATTGCCATCGGATTTAATAAGAGGAGCATCGCTGAGCTCGGCTGTGCGGTGGGGCACGGAAACTCCCGAGGGCTCACACGGATCCTGAACCCACAATCTGCCTTCAGATGGTGATTTTAGAGGTTGGCATCCTAGGGCTGGAGCCATCCCATACATACAGCCCTCGGGATGCTTGCTGTGGCAAAAGAGGAGTTTTTGTGCTCGTTTTAATCTTTGCTAAGCATGCCTAGATTAACCCATGTGCCCTGATACACCTCTCAGAATGACCCATCTTTGCTGGTACAACCCAAACTGGCCCCTCCAGCCCTTTGCCTTCCCCAAAGCACCAAAGGATGGAAAGGATGAAGCTGTCTCGTGCCTGCATCACCCAAATCCCAGGCTGAGCCTGTCCTTACATGGAAAACCCACGGGGTTTCTTGCTTCTGCATTGCCTGTCTCTCAAAACAACCCAGAGGAATTAAATTCCAACACTTAATTCTGCGGTATCCACCAGGCTTCCCCACCCCCTAAAAAGAAGGAATCCAATCAAGAACCTCTGAGCGTATCACCCCAGTGGTCACGACGCCAATTAAGAGAGAGCCAACCATTCAAACGGCCAAGCAAAACAAGGCAAACAACAAGTAATTTAAACCCTGCTGGGCACTCTCCAACCAAAGTCAGGCTGCCGCGCTGCAGCACTCACTAATTAGTAACCGCTCCAAAACCAGCAAATAGCCTCAAAATCATGGTCCAGGTACAGTGGTGCAAGACGCACAGCAAGAGGGCGTTGGGTTTATCCCAGCTCCTGTCACCTCAGGGTCCCCAAGCCACCTACAATGGGGACACAGAGGCACGACGAGCTGACACGTCCCATGCAAACGTGCGGCAGGGACATGGATAAGAACATCGCGCGTCCCGGGACTGCGGACATCCCGTCCCATTCCCAAACCTCCAAAGCAAGCCAGAGCTGGCTCTGTGGAAGGAGCACGGTCGCTCCCAAGCACGGCGGTGACATGACTTGGCACCCTGGTCCCAAGTCCAATTCATTTCACCACTCCCTTCCTTGCCAAGTGAGCTGAGACAGGCCAGGATGGCATCGTCTCCATTTTTTTCAGGTCACGCTTCCCCTTGAAATACCATCACTCGGAGCAATGAAGCTGTCACTTTTTGTATTTTTAGTTTTTCAAACCTTATATTTCATTCCACCGCCAGCTGCTGAAAAGGATGAGCAAAAGGCCAGAGCAGGGAGCAAAAAATCAATACACTGCAGGAAGACAGAAGATCTGTTTCTATTCTTCATCTCTGATGCTGGGTACCCAGGGAACATCACTGCAAACAAGGCTGTGGGCTCCTGCTGAAGTCAAGTCCTCCCGTCCCCACCCCAACCACTGCATAGAGGGACACTCACCGCCAGGGCTGGAAAACGCTTCTCCTACGTGGAATTAAAGAAGGTGAATGAATCCTATATGGATGGTAAGCAAACAATACAGCCCTCGGGTAGACAGCACCTTCCACATTCTCTCCAAAGCCCTTTCCTCACTTGCTCCATGGGCATTTGTCATCTCTAACTCATCCCACACAAACGACACGTTTCTATTATCCACACCATCCACAGCCCTTCCCTTCTCTACTTACCTACGTCCTGCACTGAGCTTGCCCATTGCAAAATCACTCCATTTTCACCTAATCCCCTTATCTCTTCTTGCTCCCTCCACATGGGGTCCCCATAAATATCTCCAGAGCTGCTGTGGCATCACTCTGTTTCAAGCTGCCCTGTCTCCTCGGGGAACGCGAAGGGATGAGGAGTCGCTCGTGCTCAGCCCACTTCATGCTCGGATGACCTGCTGTCTGGTACAGCATGCGAACGTATTGGACACGTTCAGACAAATCACGCTCTCCTCTGCAGGCACGATAAGGAAACCAGGAGCTCTCAGAGTGAAATAGAAATGAAGGGATTTGCATCCCGGAGAGTAGAGGAACATCTATTTGGAAGAGAAACCAGATTCTCTCACAAAGCAGCCCAATCTGAAGGGGTCGGAAAGACCTTTCTGCAGCAGTCTGGGCGGTGCTGGTCAGGCTGAGTTGGTGATACTGAGCCAGAAGATAGGCAAGATGCAGGACTAAAGGCTCTCTCCTGTTCTAGGCATCACTCTTCCAAGAGCTACGCAATGCATCTAAAATGCCTAGAAATTGAGCTTATACAGCAGTTGAATAGGCGAAGTCCTGAGGAACAACATGATGTGATGGCTGGTATTAGCCCAGCTGGTAACACCATCCATCCATCCGTCCATTCTTTCCGTAGGGGACCCTTCTCAGCAGGAGCCTCCCCATAAATCAGGGGGTGAGGAATACGCACGAAGCATAGGAACCGCAGAAGCAGCAGCACTGCAGTCATAAATCAGGACCTAATTCAATCTTGCGAGATGCCTCGTTTGATTAATTTATGGCAGCGTATTCCATTCCATCAGCGGCTGCCGTCCCTGCATCGCCCCTGCCTCCCCATCTCCTCTGCAGCCCCACGCTGGACACGATCCATGCAGGAGCCATCCCATCCCATCCCATCCCATCCCATCCCATCCCATCCCATCCGGGATGCAGCCAGGCTCTGCTGTCTCCGAGGGACTTGACCAAGTCTGACCTCTTCTCCTTGTCTGATGCCCTCAGGGCCACCACCTTCCTCGGGAGATGGACCAGTTTCATAGACAGAACTTTGTCTAATACCTTCAAAAGATGGCAGAGGCTGCGTCTGTGATCTTGGCCTTTTCCCATGGATTGCCCTCACTGACAGCACCGCAATAACAAAGAAAACCTGTCCTTTAAAATGTTGTTTTTCACAGCTGGAAAACCAAGTGCCTGTTGCAACCATACAATCAAGATGGACCTCATTGAAAACCCAGATACTGCATCTGAGCCCGAGTTTCCTGAGGGAAAGAAATTACTGAACTAAATGAACACAGAGCAGGGGAAAAAAATAAACCCCATGCTAGCTGTCCCTGCTGAATCTCCCAATAATGAGAGTCTGATCAAGAGCAGCATATATTAAACTGGTATCTCAAGACAAGAGGGTCTAAGAGTAACATCCACGCTGACCCCAGCAGCCTTGCCTGGAAAGTGCACACCCTGAGAGTGCATTACACATCCCAAATTTCTCTCTGCAATGCTCATTCATTTAGTAAGGAGGTAAGAGACAGGGAGATCGGTACTTGGGCCATCTGTTTGAGGTCTCCCTCCTCCCTCCTTGCACAAAATTAGCAAGAGCCTGCAAGAAGCAACAGCACATGTTTAATTCAGCCCTGCAGATTGCTGGAGCCATCTTTTGAGCTTGGCTTAAGGAGGGGCAAACTCCGTAACGAGGGTTTAAACAAATCACTGGGTCAGAGGTGCAGACAGCCCAGGCAGTGATGCACGGGCACTGCGCCCTTTTCAGGCAAGTGATGGACACCGCTCTTGCTCCCCATGAGCATTTCCCTCTGCCAAAACCCGGGGCCAAGAGTTAACACAGGCACTCAGATAGCTTAACCCAGCACAGCTTGCTTAGCATCAAAGGGAGCTCAGATAAAGCTGCCCGTGAGATGCAACGCCTTGTTTCAGAGCAGCCAAAACCTGGCAAAGATCAGTGTCAGGTGCTGGGTTGGAGGACTCGAGCTTAGCGCTCCCCCGGGGGCTGGCAGGAGTTTGCTGGGACACTGAAAGATCAAGCTGCCCTGACACCACGGCGGCAGAAAGCAGATTGTTAAAATCTGCCTGTTGAACCTGAGGAGCTCTGGGCATCTCTGCCCAAGCTCCAGAAGGCTGCAAACCAGCGGGGGCTGCAGGCTGACATGCTGCCCAAGCAGCTCCTCGCTGGCACCTCGTGTGATGGAGAAGGTGGTGAGATGGCTTGGTGGCCCAGGGACAGCTGTGCCTGCTGGGTCTTTGTGGGTAGGAAAGAAAAGTGGTTTCGCCCACCTGCTCCATCCCTCAGCACAGCAACGGAGAGGCCCAGCTGGGGACGCTGTGTCGGGCTGCTACGCTTTGCTGTCCGCCCAAAAGCCAAAATATGCTCACAGATCATCACTAAAGAGGCACCAATGTGATGGAGATATCCTTACATCTCTCCTCCTCCGCTCCCAAGGAACCAGTGCTGCAGGACGCCCAGCTAAATGCCGGCTCTATATTCAACTTTCAGCTTGGAGACAGGGCCGTCTGAGCATATAGCTGACAAAAATGCAGCTGTACCACCCCATCTGCCTTCCTCAGCCTGCTCCAGAAGGTGTGGGTTATAAGGAGGGATGCAATCATAGGAGGGAAACACCACCTGTCTCAAGACACCCAGCTCAAAACAAATCACCTCACTTTTGCTGCTTTGGTCCCATACCCTCCTGCTTCAACCTCTTTCCAGCTCACTTCCCTTCCACCAGCTTTCGCCCTATCCCCTGTTGGCACTTCGCCCCGGGACTCGGCTCTCCATGGTGAGCCACCTCCATCGCCCTTGGGCAGGCAGCGGGGGAGCTCCCTGCCGGCTCCTCTCCAGCTCCAAACTCCACTCCAGCCATTTGTATTCATAGCAGCAACAACTTACAAGGTTTGGAGCAATTTCAGAACATCTTCACTGGCAATTTTCTCAAAGGCTGGTCTTCAAACGGCAACAAACCTGCCTTGATCTCCTCCGCTGAGCAGCAGGAGACGGACTGAGCCTGTCCTCTTAATTGGTGTTACTCTCCCATTATTTCCCGGCTGGTAGCAATCCTGCAGACTCCCTTTCTGGCTGGTGGGCAGAACAGGATTTCCTTGGGACTTAGCGGAGAGCAGTACTCTGAGTCAGTGATATCTCTGAACATACCTCCCCAGGGAAGGAACCCGCAGCCAAAGGCTTACAGACACTGTCATTTCACGCCTGCCTTGAAGCACGGCAGAGATTCACTCTGCGGCAAGCAAAAAGGACGCGGCTGTCTTCAGTAGCCTCCCTCGTACAGATTGGGAATGCCACCCAATATTCAGGGTCAGGGCTTGCTCTCAGACTAAGGTAATTGCTCAGAAACTCAACTGACTTTCATATATGTTATTCAAATGTCAGTCTCGCCCAAAAGCTGAGTTGCCAAGGCAGATAACTCTGTGCATGCTGCAGATCACAGCCAGAACATCCCCATCGGAAAAGGAAAAGCCTCCGAGTTTGAGCAAAATTGAGGGCAAGGAAAATCCTTTCTGTTCCCAAACCATGGGCGTTCAGCTAGAGTTATGTCTGCACGGGCAGCACGGACAAAATGGAAGAGGGTGTCCAAAGGAAGCACTATTTGTACCGAAAGCTCAGCCAAGTTTGACACAGAGCTCTTCATTTTAAATCAGCATAATATTTATGACAGATCACAAAAGATTATGGGCCAGAACCTCAGCCAGTGTAAATCAGCGCAGCTCTATGCACTTGCGCTTGACCCGGCTGAGGACTCAGTTCTGGCTGTCAGCTTTTAAAAGTCTATTTTTCTTTAGCAATGGTATATGCTACAAAGCTTTTGCCAGGCAGAAAAAATCCGGATATGAGGAGAGACAGAGACCTATTCCCCTGGTCCAGGCTGTGGGAAAGTCTCCGTAAGTGAGGAGGAGGATTATTTGAGCAGCTCTCGCCTGGAAGGGTCTGGGGGCACATGAACTGGCCAAAAAACAAGGTAAATTTGCAAAAGTAGTTGATATAACAGACCAAGGAATCTTCCCCTTGTGAACTCCGCCACCCCCCCGAGTTCACAACGGGGGAAGTGGGAGTTCAGCTCCACTTGACTCCCTATTTCTGGTGGAGCCTGAGCACAAAAGCCATCCCACTTTAAAGCAGCCTTGATTTCAGAACCACACATCACGTCTGCGCAGTCGCTGCCCGCAGGCAACGGGAAAACACAGCACCTGTTTAGTTTTACTTATTTTTCGAGATGCCAAGGATTTGGCAGCGCTGCGCCCCATCTGACCCCTCCAGATGTAGGAGGAGAACCGCAAGACAGAGTTCACCAATCTTGGCCTCAACAGTCTCTCAGAGCTGTTTGTGTTGTTCCTGTGTCTCCTGTCGCCTTCGTGCCCTTGAGAGGAGGAATTCTGATGAGGTCCGCACCCCATCATCCTCACGCAACCCTAAGTGCCGCTAATCAAATACGCGGTGAAGAGCAATTAGAGCAGGATGCTTCGCCTCCACGGGCCTGTTACTGTGTGTTACCCAGCAGCTCCCTACAAAAAGACAACGTGATGGATATCAACTACATATTACTTATTAAACACCTAATACAGCTTTAACGGTTCTGTTTACTGAAGAGTGTTAATCTTAATGAAAACAATATTTGAGGCAGACTGGCAGGATAATTCTCTACCCTTTTATCCAGGGATCTCAGAATACAGAAACAGTAATTGATCCTCGTAGCATCTCTGCGGGTATTACACCTTTTTAAAAGGGTAAACAGAGGCACAGAGAGGTTAAACGGTTTGTACAAAGTGCATTTGCTTCTCGGAGAGGGTTGGCGGTGCAGTCCCCGAGCCCTCAGGAAACCCACGGAAGCGTGTCTCTAACAAGAAAGGTCTGTGGCTTTTTATCCCGCCTGCCTCTGACAAGCCTGTTTTGAGCTCTGTGATGATGGAGGAGCAGAAACAGCGCTGCACAGAAATTAGAGATGGAGAAGACCCATAAGGAAAGCTCATCGTTACATTAGAGGAGATAAAAACCCGTTGGGGATCTAAAACCTTACGCTTCGGCACAAAGTCAGTCACTAACTGACTGAGGTTTGCAGAGAAAATCCTTCTCAGGCAAATGATGAAATTAGGCTCTGTGCACCTTTTTCTGAGGTATCTGGTACTGGGAGCCATTGGGTACACCCAATTGGACCAGTATCCCTGATCTCAGGGGCTGACAGAGCATCTCAGGCACTCAGGTACCCCAGAGCATCAGCATCACTCATGGTACCCAGACCAAAGACACGGGGAGAGATGATGGGGATGGGAGGAAGGAGGGCTAGACTCCCTTAGCCCAGAGAAATCATTTTTCTCTCCTTTACAGACAGCGTTTTCAGCCCTGCCAAGCCAGGAGAGGGTATAAAAGAGGAGATACAACCGAGTGTAGGAAACACTACCCTGTGGGTTATTCTCCAAGTAATTCTCCACCACTAAGGCTTCACAGGCTGCCCTCCAGAGTGGGAGAGATGTCAAGGTTCATAATATATTCCTATTCTTCAAGAGAAATACTTTCTACCATCCCAGAGCCTTCATTATCACTGCTTGGGTCCCACTCATAAAATTCATAAATCTTCCCCAAAACGTCCCCCAGCCAGAAAAGCACAGCTTAGTCTAAATTCCAAGCAATGCACAGACCCTTAATGACAAGCTCTCGACAACAAAGGCACTCGGGTGTCAATCTAGCAACCCACAGACTGGCAAAAACCACTTCAAGAATAGGCGAGGAGACCCACAGAGTCAGAGCAGAATCACCAGTTTCACTGGGATAATCACGGTCCAGACGCATTTGCGTTTGCAGAAGATTATTTGATTTCCCCAAGCACTAAAATGACTTCTGTTATACACCAACAGCATCATATTACAGCCTTGGATCGCCAGTGAAAGCCATCTAAATTAACACTGCTCTTGACTTCAAGCTGCTTGCACCACGTCACCAACATGACGCCTATATCTCTATATACCAGTATACATGCACACATACATTTATGCACGTACATGCATACACCTGGTTCTTCAGCAGGGGTTTAATTTCACCCAGGTATTCTCCCAGCCTTGGAAGGATTTATTCTTTTTAATCACACTGTAATGCCTTTGCAGGCGCTCGTGCATCCGCAGAGCAAACCTGCGCATTTCAAAGCGCTTTATCTGCTTTAGTGGAACTCTTGTCCCTGAGGCCACATGCAAAACAACGACAAAAAAAACCCCAAACCAAGCATTTGAAGTGGGTGCACAGACAGCGAGTCTGGCAAATCTGGATGTTTCCAACATCAGTATCTCTGGAGATGGAGACTGAAACAAATTGTTCTTACCCCGGGGTAATTTCACAAGATTTTATCCATACAGCAAAGTCACTTTTCCACCACCGAAAATGATTTTCTGCCATGCCTGCAGATATCACCAGAGCGCTCTCTCAGCTACTGCAAGTCTTGCAACTTAAGAGGGGAATTGTGGACATGCAAGTCACGTCCAGCTGGATTTAGCTCCCCCAGCCTGGGAACCGCATCCTCTTGGAGCCAGAGAGCTGACAACCTGTTAGCATCACCTATTAGCCTGGACCCGAGCGGGCTGCAATCCAACCTGCTGCAGCTCGAGGGTCTATCAGCCAGGGGAAAGCAGAGACGGGGATTGACACACAGCAGGTACAAGCAAAAGCAAGCAGCAGAGTATTTACATGTGCACAGCCTTGTTAATGGCCTCGCGGCTCACACTTATCTGCTCCAGGTCTGGAGGCACAGACCACAATCACCGAGAAATGAATTCACATCCCTTCGCTAATGCAGTAGGGAAGTCTAAATAAGTGCTTTCCATGCACTTTGGACTTGTCTACGCGCAGCTCCCATGCTGGCTGTACTGGCTCAGCAAGAATCAGTGCAGCCCAGTGCAATGGATATAGTTATTCTGCCATAAAGGGAGAGCTTGTTTGCACATGCAGAGAGGAACACGCCAGGCAGCCCTGCCCACCTGCGGGCAGCAGCCGGGGCCATCCATCATTAAAAATACTGGGATGAACCTGCACAGGCTCCAGCAGGAGAAGGGCAGGGACCCATCGCCAAGGTTCGCAGCCCCCAGGGACGCTCGGAAGACGGCGCAGTCCCAGGGATGAACTCTGCTTTTTCTCACCTCTTACTGCAACGCAAAGCTTCCAGTGCCTTCCCAGTATGACGCTGGCACTCGCAGCCCTCTCCCAAAGCTCCCAGCACTAAGGTGCATCTCTTCCCTTCCCTCCACGCTCGCTCCTCCGTCACTCAGCCCGCAACATCCCTCCCGCTGGATGTATTTTGCTGGGGAACTTGTAGGGCTTGTCTGGCTAATGAAAAGCTGCTTCGGATCCCCCTTTGGGCTTTTCAGAAAGGATTAGCGAGGTTTCTCCAAAGCAGACACAGCAAGACAAGTGTGTTTCTCTAAACACGTCAGGGACTTCTCCGGCGCTTGGCTTTGGCAGGGGCTAAGCGTGGTTGTCTCGCAAGTTGTCTCCTTGCTTGGGTATACAAATCGGAAGGTGCTGTCAGGTATCGATACGGGGCTGCGAGGGCTCTCCCTCCCTAGGGTGCCTGCACAAATCCAGCCCAGGCTAATAGCAAGTGAAAGCTGCTACATGCTGACAGCTCTGCCGAGCTCCAGCCATCACACTCCTAAATACACAGGCTGTGGAGAGGCTTCCCTGCAGAAGATGCTGACCCTTGCATGGCTGACACCCCCAAACAACCCCTTGCACCCCACAGAGCCACCATCTCACGCTCGCAAGACTTGGAAGGGCCACCCATCTCTAATGGCTTGGGAACAGAAATGTTGGCTTTACCTGCCAGCATCCACGGCTGTTTGCTCAAACGCTGCCACAAAATGAAGCGACTCGCCCATGGTCAAGCAGCAAAGCCGTGGCAGAGATGGGGACAAGGCTGATGTCCTGCTCCGTGACCTCCGAGAGACACCAGGTCTCTAGGGGACCACTGCAGAGTCCTAAACCTGGTGCTGATTCCACTGATGCTCTCAGCCCCAGGTGGGCTTGCAGCTGATTGCACATCTTATCTGGAGTAACTGGGGCAAATCTCAACAGCCCGTCTGGGAAGCTGCTGTTGGCAGGGGTAATTGAATGTTATCCCAGTAAAACAAGGGGAACAAGATGTGATAGCCGTATCGTCTCAAAATAGGCTACACACAGGCCATTCATCCTTCCCTCCGGGGGCCTGGCTTTGTTTGAGCAAGATTATGAAGTCCCCTTCAGAAGAGCTTCATCATTTCCACATATTTCCCATTGGCCATGGGCAGGCAGGATCAATAAAGACATAATCCGAGAGACAGCTGCAAACACAAAAGTTCCTAATGAATTGCCAGCCGGCCAGCCAGCCCAAACACGCGTCCCATCAGCTGGGAATTTGTGCAAAGACATCACTCCGACACGTGAAAAATGTCCCGGTGGAGCGCAGGACCAGAGGCAGGATAGTGTCCGATGGCTCCCAGTCCATCTCAGAGTCTGACATTATCCTCAGAGCAATTATTCCACCAGACATCCCCAGCCCTGGCCAAGGGAGGCAGAGAAATGTGTATTTGAAGAAAGGGCTATGGAAACAACCTGGAAGCTCTTGGGGGGTAAGGAAAGTTGCCGTGTGTTTGATAAGGATGAGTCAGTAGCCCAGATTGTCTCCTCCAGCAAAGCTAATTCACAGCCTGTATTGCTAGCACCCTTTCTTCTTTTTCTTCTCCTAACTCCTCCTTCTGAATGCAGTTTATTTTCGCTAAAAGTACATATTGTCCCACCGTCTAAAGAGTTTTAACAGTCAGGTGTAGCAAGAAAAAAAACACACATGGATTTATGTGTTCTTAAATGGTACTGGACAAACTGACATCTCTACTGCAGGCAAAAGTTGCGCTGAAGGCGCAGCTAGAGCTTTATTTCACCATTGCAACTTCTGTCAAGCCACAACCTCCCATAGCTGCTAATAAGTTAAAAGCCAGTCAGCCAAAATTCACTGTTATTCTGGCAAAACACATTTACTGGTGGTTCTCCAGCTTTTTGTAAAATGGGGGTTTTTTTTTGGAAAACAGATAACACAACTTCCTAAGCCATTTGGGGGAACTCGGGTATTAAATTCCCATTCAAACGAAGCACGCACCCACAACTCCTGGGTGGGTTTGTAAATCCCAGTTAAACTGTCCTGACTTTGCATTAAGCCCGTTGCTCCCCCAGAGTACCCAGTGGATCTACTGTCACTATTTAGCCGAGAAACTCCTCTGAGCGATAGAGATCTGTTGTTTTCAAAAGCTAAAGGAACAAGATGCTTATCCCAGCTGCCCAGAAGTTGTTTTTGTGCACATGCAGAACGTTTCCATCTATGAAGAACCTCAAATGCATCCCTCACCTACATCTACAACAGCCAAAGAGGGGGAACCCTCCCCTGAAGGGGCAGTGGTGCCACATCTGGGCAAAGAAATATGCTGAATGGACTGCCAGATAGCAGCTTTATTCAATCAAATGGCCCACTCGGTAGCAGATTGATATACAATATACATGCATAAATATATAGAGAGACACAGTACAATTACAGGGCTCTGCCAGGAGCAAGAATAAGCACAGGGGAATCTGAGTGAGGCCCTGCACCTCTAGGTCCAAAGATCTTTAATTTTACTTATTGTGAGCAGAAGAAAGCACCTCCGGACAGCGTTAGGTCAAAGTAGAAATGGAAGACATCTCACATTTTCCCACGTAGCGCAGAGGTTAAGCAGCATGTGCGTGGCCTCCAGCCCCACGGCAAACCCACGTTTGCAGCTCTTTGTATCCACTCGTTGCTCGCCAGACCCTCCCTAACCAGCCAGCAAAGCCTGGACTCAAGTCTTAGCAGAGCGAATACTCCACCTGGTAAAGGTAATTTGAACACCCAAGCAGCTCGGATCATACAGCAGGCTCTGCTACCACTCCCGCTTCCCTAAAACTTTACAAATGATAGCAATGGCTCACCGGAATCAATAAGCGCTCTGCCGCAGTTTGTATTGAGCTAATAAAAGCACTCAACACACGGCGCCGGCCCTGCCGGCAAACACTTGGCTCCGATTGACTTGGTTAAATGGTGCAAGGACGGGGGAAGCGGGAGGTCAAGGTCCTGATGTTGGTGTGGCAGCTTCTAACCAAAGGGCCAGGGGGAAGATTGACTCTAAAATAGCGCAAATTATCCGCTGCTTCCTAATACCATCCCTCGCAGGCTCCCTGCAAACTTCATTAACACTTATTTGCTGAGGCAGGAGGAGGATTTCCCAGCTCTGGCCTGCGAGAATCACTCCTCCCAGCACTAAGGAAACGGAGCTGTTCAGAGATCTGCCGCAAGTCCTTTACAGGTAAGAGATGGGAAATATTCAGGACCCTTTGAAATCAAACACCTTCTCTTCTATTATAGGTGTTGCTGTGGCTTTTCTGAATGGCCACAGCGCGCCTGCAGCGCAAGCTCATGTATCTATAGCAGTACTCAATTTAGCTGTATGAATAGGATTAATTACTGAGCGATTAAATGACTTGCTCCAAGTCAAAACGAATCAGTGGCAGTGCCAGAAAAATAGCCCAGCAGTCCTGGCTCGCGGTCCTTCACACCTGACATCAGATCACACCACTCCAGTCGCCCGCTTGCTTGATATTTATGGATTTAATTGCACACGACTATTGGTCTCCCTGCCCTGGGTCGCGAGACTCCAGCAAAGAGGATCACTGAGGATCCAAAGCAAAAAGGAGGATTTACCTGGCTAAAAAGGCGGCTTTGTCCTTCGCTCCTCTCCAACGTTAGCTGTCAAGAGCATCTGGGCGTTTGGCTGGATCGCTCCCTGATATACGAGGAGCATGTTGAACATGTGCTGCCTGCAGTTGGTACAAGGTTCTTTGTCAACCCAAGCATTGCCTAAGTGCCCATAATAGGGAACAGGTTGCCCAACAGTTCCTCCTCCCCAATATTGATTACGGGGATATAATACTCCGCAGAGCAGCAGCAGCTGTCTTTCACCGGCTGGATATTATGCATAATAAAGCACCGCAAGTTCCTTCTCTTGTGCAGTTATTACTCGATGTGCCACAACGACTCCCGCAAACAAGCTGTGTTGGCTCAGACTTGCCACAGGCAACTCCAACTTCAAACAAGCACATCAAGCCCAGTATCCTGCATAATCCCTCTGGATTTGGAGGAATATTCGGGAAGCTATATAAAAGAGTCGACACATCCAGAAAGGCAAAGGGAACGGGCAAGATCCTTCACTTATCCTCATTGTATTTATGGTAACAACATATACAATGAACTCTGCAGTCACCAGCATCACAGCAATCCAACCAACTCTCGTGTTACACGAGACTGGCACCCCATCCACTCCCCATCGGTTTTGAAATTCCTAACGCCCACATACACTTGGATTTAACTTAAGCTCTCGGTTTTACTCTTACGAACACAGGATGCCGCGTGTGCGCACGCAGAATGAAAAGCGAGCGGAGGCATCCAGTGCGGGTTCCCTCCTGCCTTATTCCAGCACGCTCCTCTTCCTTACAAATCGCGCGACACGAATCACAGCAACAGCTGGAACGAGAGGCTTTTGTGCAAAGTTCAATGCACACACAGAGGAGAGAAATCTTTTACCAAACCTGCCTGCAATCAGAGAAGAAGAACGAGCAAAATGACGCGCTGCTGGGGAAGAGAGGAGCAGACGGCAAAACGATTTGCTGAAGGTCACGCAGCCTGGGCTGTGGCAGAGCGGGGATGAGCCCTGTATCCCAGGCCAATTCCTTAGCCACGCCGCTTTCTAGCTCCCATATATAGATATATTGTGCTTTTTACATCTTTTTGCATTCCTTCCTGCAGGCCCTCTCAAACCTGTCACTCACCGTGTGGTTCATTACAGGGAAATGAACTCTGTTCCCAAGCGTCCGGGGGACAGAGAGTAATTGGGTTCTGTGCAGCCTTTTCACTTAATTTACTCAAGTTGTATTTATTTCTTACAGAATTAGGTTTTAGCGGCTGACAGACAAGACATCAGAAAAAGACAGAAGCAAATTGATAGGATAATAAACTCGGATAGAGAAAAATGACGCCTCTTCATCTATCCTTTCTTCTTCCCCTCACTGTCTCAGCCACCTCTGCCGCTCTTTCATCCTTTTACTAAGGAACATGAAGGGTTGTTGCTAAAAAGCTCCACTTCATCACCATGTGGCTTTGTGAAAGGTAACCTTATTATCTAAGTTCATCCCAATATGGAAAAAAGGATATTCAGTGCGGGTTCAAACATGTCAGCAGAACAATCTGCTGGATTTAATGAAATCAAAACATTTGCAAGAACCTATTGATTGTGTTGACATTTTCGGGGAAAAATTATCCAAATGTTACTTTTGATAAGGTTGAAGTACTTCATTTCAACCTATTATAATTACATCTGATATCCTTATGGAGAGAAATTCTGAATATAATGGAAAAGTCAGAAGAAACTGCTTCAAGTCGCCAAAATGAACCACGCTAACTAACATCGGGAACCCAGAAGCCTTTCTCACAGTGGCAGCTGGGGCAAAGCAAGACCCTAAAACCACCCGTGTGTGTGATCCTGCGATGTTAAATCCCTTCTCTGAGTTAATATAGAATATAAAGAGCGGCCACCACTGAACCTGGTGCCACCACCTCCTTGGTTTGCTCAGCGAAAGGGCACGGGATGGCACAGGGGACAAGTGGCAGAGGAAGAGCGGACACGGCTTCGCCTCACCCTGTGGCACCATAAATTATGCAGCTGCCTTCATCCATTATTCAGCATAATTTATTTTGAACATTTAGATCAGCAGTTTGTGTGTGAGAGAGAGAGAAAAAAATGAGAAGCAGAGGGGAAAGGGGGAAGAAAAAAATAAGAATTAAGTGAAGGAGAGAGGGAAGCGTTGGAACGGACGGTCCGGTCATTAATCAAAGACAGGCAGTGAGATGACAGGATGAGAAGGAGCAGCTGGAAAACCTCTTAAATAATAGCAGAAGCTCCAATTCCCCCGGCCTTTGAGGAGCAGAGGGTGAACAAAAAGCCCTGTGCACACACTGTTTTAAGGTTATAAACAGCTTTAGCTCCTCTTCCTCCCCAAGCCCAGCAAAAGCAGGTTCATCCGCTCCTTCTCTTGGTTTGCAACCCCTCCAGCACCCACCTTGGTAAATAAAGCCTGTACATGTCCAGCATGCATCCATCCAAAGGATGCTTTCCCCTAAACACTCGGGCACCCCTACCAGAACAGAGGACACCAGCCAGCCCAGCCTTCTGAACTACAAACGCTTCCTAATGTATAAGTTTCAATGTCTATTAGCATATTACTCCACAATTAATAAGTGGAAGGAAACAGCAACTTGCCCAGCAGATATACCCCGAGACTGGCGAATTCAATGAATAAATTGCTTACATGAATTATTCGCTCGAATCTAACACGGCCAGTACCGCCCCAAAGCCACAGTGTTATCAGCAGCTCCGAGGTACTCGGGGGCAAGAGGGAAAAATCGTGAGCATGATACGCCAGGCTCAGTTATCGCCACAAAATACCATTTGCTGCAAAGAAGAGGGGCCCTTGGTTTGCAAAAGTCTCGCTCTACCAAAGAACTGGTGCATTCTCTTGCGGGCACCTTCGTCTGCATCTCAAGAGGTTTCTCTGACTCATTTGGAGAGCAAGGAGTTACCAAAGCCTGGTGCTGCAAGACTGAGGGGTGAACTCGGGTTAGGGGTGTTTGAAAACAATCACAGGGGGTTGCGGGAGCGTTTATGGAGGAAACGCAAGCTATTCTCTGGAAGAAATCAATAAAAGTTTTGTTTCATGCCTTTCAGCTCTGCAGGGGACCGTCAGATCCGGCGAGGAAGAGCGAGTTTTGTTTGCAGCTGAAAGGAAAATGTTTCTATTGTCGAATTATCATGACACCTGAGGTGCTCGCTAAGAACTAAAATAGCCACAAGTTCCTTTCCCATCATTGCACGTGTTGAGGATGCACCGAAAAGCAGATGATTCGCACCATAACCACTCGGATCCCAGGGGACCCTGTCCCGACCAAAGACACCAGGACTGTCACCAAAGCTCGGTGTGAGCCAGCCCAACTGGTAAAGCCATCAGTGCTCTTGAGTAGAAAGCGATTCAGTCCACCCACACCCCTCTGCTCCTGCTTTTCTGGGCCAAAACACTGGAATTTATCAGTCCTGCTTCATCCCCACATCTCACCTATTCCTGCTCCTCTTCTCAGCACCTGGGAAACTGGACACAACCTCAGCTGACTTCCAAACCTTTAATGGGACCAGATGGCTCCATAAAATATAAACGCAGCGATAAAAATACCCGCGCACCACCCAGTAATTAACTTTGGATCCACCCTGGGCAGGAAGGATTCAACTGAGCTTCGCTGACCTGGCAAGTTTGCTGCCCTCCTCCTGCAATGGGTCCATAAACTCTCTCAGTGCCTTCATCTGCCTCCAGAGCAATGCCCAAGCTCTCTCCACCTTTTTATGGTCCTCCAGCCCCTTCTGAAGGTCTAGTCTGCCAACCTGCCATCCAGTTCCTCCTCCAAGAGGTGTTACAAAAGGGAAAAAGCTCCCCCAAGTTTCTCACAAATGCCGCATTACCAAACGGTTTCATTTGCCGCAGTAGAAAATTTTGGGTAAGGCAGAGCGAAGCAGATCCTTTCATGTCGTTTAAAATACCAAGAAACTTTCATAGATTGAAAACTAAATTAAGACTAAAATTACCGCACAATTTCACTCGGTAATTTTTGCTGGCATGGAAATGATCTCTCCTTGCTTTGGTAGCGAACGAATTATTCCAGACTTCAAAGGCTTACTTCAGCATTAAGTAAACTTGTTAAATTAGTGGTTTGAAAGTTGTAATAAAACTACTTAGATGTGAACGTGACATGGCAAACAGCACGGCTTTCGGGAAATAAAGTCATACCTCTCTCATCTATTAGAGTTCTTTGAGGAAGGCAACAATACCTTTAAGAAAAGCAGGTATAATTTATTTGGCCTTCAAAAATGTCTTAATTAATAATAACCAAGAAGCGACGTCACCTCCTGCCATTGCAAAAACAGCCCCCGAGGCTGCACAGCGAGGGCAGCGGAGCAGCAAATGGACAGAGATGGAGAAAGAAAGAAATCACTGAAAATAAACCACGAGAAGTTGATCGCAGATTAAATCAGCCAAGCCGGGGTGAGGTTTTAAATGGCACGGGGGAAAAAGGTGTCAAGTTTGAAGCATTTGTGATACAAATGCGATTCATTATAGTCAGGAGGACTGTGGGAAATTCTACATTATCTAACACAGGCAATTAAGAAAACAATGACAGCTGAAATTTAATACAGACAAGTATAGGGTAATGCCTATCAAAAGCAACATTTCCAACAACTCACGCACATTGATGGATTCTAACTTAATTGTAACCACTCAGGGAAAGGAAAAAAACTCCACATCACTCTGGACAACTTAACAAAAACATCTGATCAACAGACAATAGTGGCCAAGACAGCAAAACGCAGTGAGAAAGGGAGCGAGAACAATAACTGAAAATATTGTGATGCTATCATGGAAGAAAACAACATTCTCAGCTTGCAACATCTTCTTCGGCACTGGAAAACCAGATGTATGTAAAATGGATGGGAAGAAACAACGTAAAATCTGATCCTAAGGACAATCTCCATACCAAATGAAAAAATTGGGGGTGTATCATTCAAGAGGAAGGCAAGAAATGCAAAAATCAGATTGCAGAACAAAAAAACCCAAGGTTAAGTGGTGCTTTTTATTCATCCCCCCGTAATGAAAAGTGCATATTCACTGACGCTGAAGGCCAACAAATTTGGAAGCAATAAGTGACATTTCAGCAGAAACGCCGCTCTGGAAGCCTTTGCCACAAGCACCCAGCGATGCGCAGATTACTAAGTTTTGCATGGGACGCTCTTACAAACACAGAAGTCCAAAAAACTGCTTGTAGGGTAAAAATCTATTAGGATCTGCGCGGAGGCCAAAGCGAAACCCCTGAGAGTCTTTCCCACTTGTGGTTTTGGGCAGCCTGGTTATTTATGTAGCAATGACTCCTTGTAGGGGTCTGATGCTGATTACCATAGACCTGGAGTTAGGAAAGACAATTTTCTCTTAGTTGCCTCTTGGCAGGACTTTTCCCCTTTGCACGGGGGATTTACTCGGGAAAGGGTGTAAATCGGAGCAAACAACGGGGGATTTTGCAGGGAGCCAGGCTCAGATTAACAAGGTCAGTACCACAGCTGAGCCATCCAAAGAGTCAATGGGAGGATGAGGGGGACCCATGGGAAGAGGACATTTACAGAAAGCCTCCCGTCCGCCCTGCTCACACACCACACAAGGGGGAAAAAGGCGTTTTGCTTTCCCAGTAGGACATGTTATTAATTCCTAAAGTGTTGACAAGCTGAGGCGGGAGGCGGGGAGGAGGTGCGTGTTTGCGGGGACCCGCGATGCGCAGCCACGCTCTGCCACCGCTCATAACCGGGGCTGCATGTGAAGGGCGATCCGAGCGCATTTGCAAACAGATTTAATAATAAGGGGCTGTCTGCCTCGATGTGTCAAGCTATCCGCAAGTACTGCAAAAGAATATCATCGAGAGTGACATAATGCAAAGCAGGATAAGGTCATTTGCTTTGCTTTCCTCTGTTTTAAAGCACCAGAAGAATTCTTTTCAAAATACGGCTTTCACAGAAACATGACCGGCTGCTGGAGGAACGGCTCAAGATCAAGCATTTGATATTCAAAATTAATCCCAGGAGGATGAGGCACGATACGTTCCCTTTCCCTTCATCCATTTCCAGGCTGAAGATATCTCTCTTCCATTAACACAGCTCTCCCTCTTCTCCTTCATCCCGCAATCAGGTTTCTTCACAAGCTCAGAGTTCATACATATATATATTATTTTAAATGAACCACTGATCTAAATGAGGGGTCTGATCCCACACTCCTCATTCAACAGGGATTTTAAGCTGAGTGAAACCTTCACGAGTGAAATCTTGGATTTTACCATCTCTGCAAAGCCAAACGCCACAAGTTTGCAGCCAAAACCACTCAAGGTGAAATTAAAACTAGGGACTCCTGCAGCTTTCACCTTCAGGAAGAAACAGAAACGAACCCAAGAAGTGGGCCTTTAATCACAACTCCAACAAGTTATTTAACTCAGATATATTTAGAATTTAAACTGGGATCGCTGCAACACATGCAAGCAAAAACTTTGCATGCGGGGAATGTTTCAAAACACGTCTTGCTGGGTTATTTTCCTCACCGCAGTGACTTCCCACTGCCCGTTGTGCCCAGTGCTGTCACTACAGATGTGCCTCTCCATGGGGCACATCGGAGGGAGAAACCATTAGAGGGGATGGGAGCCCCATAATGTCCCTCCCTCTGACACTCCCCAGTGCTAAACCACCACGCAGGTGTCCAAAATAGAGTTGCTGAGCGTGGCTGGATGCTCCTAGCACAGCTGGATGCTCTAGCACATCTGGATGCTCCCAGTGCCCCACCATGGGAACACATGAGTACACATAAGGCCCCGGGGAAGAGCCGAATTTAGGGAGGGGAGTTAACTTTGCAAAATACAAATGCTCCTCAGGAAATGAGGCATAAGAAATGGAGCCCTGGTGACCGCGTCTCGAGATGTGTAAACATCTGGTGATGGTTATTGCCGGAGACACCCAGTAACTCACCCGGCGCCGACGGCAGCGGAGATGCTCCGGGAAGTGTCGAGGATGGGGTAACGCGTAGCTAAGAGGCAAAGCCGCCTACGGGTTGCAGAAGAGGGAGTCATGACATATAAATCCAAGTTTTCTCACCACCCCAGCAACACGTCAGGGTCTCGTGCAGGCAGAGATGCACAAAGCACCTGAGCAAGCTGATATTCCCCGAATAAAAACCCAGTTCCTTCTCCTCCCAAGACATCAGCAACACTGCTGAGCTTTCGGTTGAAATCTGCCTGTGGTGACTGGCTTGAAAAGCTAAAGAAATGCCCTAAGACATCAGCACAGTGCTTGGCCAGGCTCCGGAGCTTGCAAATACCTTCAGTTCCCCCTGTACACCACAATCCACCCCACAACGGGGCTTCCCAAAGGTTCTCCAGCATCACAGCTGCCCCAGCTGGTGTCTGGGGTCTGCTTAGCTCTACAGCGGAGACCTCTCCTTTTTAACAAGCGTGTTAACACAACATACAAAACCCTCCATCTCTCCAATTTCTCAGGAGCCCCAGAGGAGTACAAGAAATTCTTCTTAATTACAATGTGCGTGTTAAATAAGGACACCAGCAAGCAGCGTTTTAAAATACCTGGGAAAGGTTGAAAAGGCATCATCACTGCTTCTGGTTGGGTTTAAATGGTGGCTACCACATCCAAGGGCTGGGCAATCCCCGGGGATTCAAAGGGATTGATCTTACGGCAAAGCCACCAAGGGTCCCATCTGAGGGGGCTTCACACAGTGGGAAATCTGAAGCCTTGGCTGGAGATGTGTGATGCTGCGGGAAAGCATCCCCCGATGTAAAGTTTTAACTAAGTAATTACAAGCAAGCCGCTATTTAACAATAGATGGAGCCCTTGAAAAACCAACCATGGCTCGTTTGTCATCTGGTGAGTAATCGCTCACCATCAGCGGGGTTTAACCCTGTCACAGGAGACAGCAGCTCTGTGTGAGGATGGGGATGTGCAGATCCACACCTAATTCCTGCAAAAGTGGCTTTTTCCAGAAGGAAAAAAGGGGGGGACTGTGCCAAGAAAGCCCCATTTCAGCTTCACAGTCATGAATGCTCAGGCCAGGAGTGCAGTTTAATGTTGCATTCACCCAACCTGGCCAGGACTCTGTGGCAGCAGAACCAGTATATTACACATCATCTATTTCATCAGGTAATTTTATGGCTGTGAAGAAGTCTCTACTCCCAAGCAACCACCTACAAACAAGCTACAGATCAAGTCTCACCAGCAAAAATGAGCCAGCTACAGCAAGCGGGCTCTGAAGAAGCTCAAGATCCATCCACCAGTGGAATTAAAACAAGCAGGGAAGGTGAATTATTTGTACAGATGATCACCCAGCCCTTCTCATGTTCTCCACCACCCATACCCACGTACAGCTAACACGCACGCAAACAAGCACAATTCAGATATAACGCTCAAGCCGACACTAAATACTCTTGTTCCTCAGATGCTTCTTTTCATCCCCGGGATGTCTCAACAACTGAGCAAGCTAATTCCCTAGCGATTAACTTCTTTATTTATTTAAAAAGAGCAGAGAGGTTTTCGCAAGCGTGACTGTCGCTCCGCGTCTCTCACCGATAGCAAACGATATGGGGATGACGTGTGACAAACGCTCCCTCCAAAGGGATGTGCCCACTGTCTGGGGGGGTCTTGCAAGTACAGGCTGCAGAAACAGCTCCCACTTAAATAGAACTCAGTGCTCGGGCTCTTCTCCTCCCTCCAAATACACCCCCAAAAATGCAAGAGCGTTAGACAAAGTGCATTAGACGCAGCCCACGTGCAAATCTCAACGCAATGGTAAAGCTCCGCAGCTGGGTTCCCTGCCTTCCCAGAGGGTGGCCAGGGCTTCTCTTACAGAAAAAGAGGAGAAATGAGAAACGCTTCGGCTTAAAATGAATAAAATATGTCACTCCTGATCTTGTAGCTATTAAATCACTGGCTATACAATTACTTAATTATGTAGCAGAAAAAGAAGGGGTGTGGGGGGGGAAGATGGTATTTTTCCTCCTGAAAACTTCAATTTGCTACCTCGAGAAAATAATTACTCGATTCAAACATTAAATAATTGAGACATTCATTAGGACTCCTATTGTATGATTAGCACATGGAAGGTACCATTTAAAGACTGAGAAATTGATTCACTGGGGAAAACAAACGCCAGCCTTAATGGGCTCAACAAGAGCTGGGTCTGGAGGGCCGGCTGGTTACCTCTGCCGACCCCTGCCTAAGTTGCGCGAGTCTTTTCTCCAAAAAAGCCCTGACCTCCCCTCAGACAAGGCATTTCCCACCTCCATTCACTGTCCTGAGAAACAAAAAGCCACTGGTTCCAGCAACTCAGACCTGAGCTCCACCTCAACATGAACCTTGTGCGGATCCACCGCCGCTGCAACGACCCGCTGCCAAATAATGGGATGCGGGAGATGGGGAGCAGGAACCCTCTATCCCTCTAGATGCAATCAAGTAGTTTACAGTGTCTGAAAAAATATTAAAAAATAAAAAAACCTGTTGCAAACGTGCTCCTGCTCAGCACAAGGTGGGGAGAAAACCACGCAGGGGGACAGGACAGCAGCTCCATAAGGGAGAGAGGGCAAAGGCAGCACCGAAGGGAAAGCAATTACAAGCAATTATTGGCAGAGGCTGCCATGTGGAAAACACTCTCATTGTTTAAAATTTGACCCGCTGTGAATATCTTTCTTAAAATGGTTATCGCCTCATCCTCTCGGATCTAAATAGCGCTCTCCACGCTTGGATGCTCCAAGGCAGAGCAGCTCGGGAGCGCGGAGGAGTTCCGCTCCATCCCCGTTTCTCTCCTGGGGTCCCCAAGGCTCATCGGGGGCACATCACTGCTTGACACCCCCGGGAAAACATTCCTGCTCCATCCCACCCACGCCCTGAGCGGGTTTGGGTTCTTCCCAACAAAACCTAAGGCAGCTCAGAGGCTTTCGAGGTGGAGCACGAGCTGCTGCGGCTGCCTTAGCAACGCTCCCCAAAGCGGCATCGGTGTCACCTCCAAGAGGTGCCACCAGCGCCAGAGCAGCGAGATCTCAGCGCAACGAGGAGCCGTGTTGAACCGAAACGGTTGCGGAACAAAAGTGGGCCGTGTTAATCTCGTCTCCATTAAAAAATAATAATGGATCAAAGTTTGCCAAATAGAAAAGGAAAAAATCAGCAGAGAATTACTTTAATTATTACCTTCAAGCTTGCAAAATAAAAAAAAAGGGTATTACAACCGAGAGCCCGCACTAAAGAAAAACCATAAAGGAAGTACTTGACAGTGCCCCTTTAATTAAACCGCTCTGAATATCATTACCAATGGACCTTTGGAATTTAAAGCCAATTACAGTCTAAATACAAAAGTTACTTGCTCGCCAAGAAGCTTATGCAACATCTTTCAGAAGTGGGTTGGTGCGCAGGGAAGAGCTTTCCCTCTGCAAAGCAGATTTTGCAAACGGGGCATCTCAGCACAGAGAGATCAAGAAGACAGAGGAGCGAGAGGATCCCCTGCTGGGCTGCAACTACAAGTGTGAATAAGCCCACCATACCCTGCGATCCACAGCCGAGAGATGCCGGCCCTTTAACCCAAGCCGATGGAGCGTTTGACTTGCAAGAAAGTCATATGGGACTCCTAAAGAGTTAAATATTTGGATTATAGAGGTCAGCATCTTGGTGTCTCTGCCATAGGGTTTGGGTGGAAAGAGTAAAACAGATGGCATATGGAATAATTCGCCCCAAAAGTCAGACCACAAGAGGGCCAAAACCACACCTTGATAATCTGTGATGTGCATGGGGCTCATGACAGCCCTGAAAATGAGAGAGAAGACCCCAAAATTCATGTATTTGGGATCAAGGAGACAAAGACTTAGTTCTTCAGTACCCAAGGCCTCTTATCATTACAGCAAAACAATAATCAAGGATCAACAATCATTCTTCTTCTCTCTCACCTTTATGGAAAAATCCAACAAACATATTCTAGACCGTGCGAGTGTTTGACTTTCAAAGCAAAACGGGGAAACATCTCCCTGTCACAGCATTTGGTGGGACAGCGGCAACGAACCCAACAGAAATATTCATTGCCATATGTTCCAGGAACGATCTGCACAGACGTTCATTAGTATCGTCGCCATAAAACTCTACAGGACTTTCCTGCAAGGGAAGTGGCAGTTGCTAATTAAACTGCAGACGTCACCCTGAGCGAGGAAGATGAGGCTCGATACCTCATGATACTGCAGATACCCAGCTCTGTCCTGAGCGGTAACCCCAGCTCTTCCTACCCTCTTGAAAAACAGGTTTTTAAAGGGAGAAAATACATTTCTACAAGCTCCACATACGTATGATTTTTGGTAAAGAGCGCAGAGCTGCTTTCTTGCACAACTTTGCTCATGCAAAGTTACTCGAGTAAAACTCAAACAACAAACAACCACCTAAACGCCACAACGAACCAAAGCACTAACCCTATAATTAAAATGAAAATACCCTGCAGTTTGGGTTGCCAAGGCTGTTTCCTTCCTCATGGTATTTGATATTATTTCCAGTTGATTTATTAGCTAATTGCGGGGCAGCTGAACGTCCGGAGGGGTTTGTGTGTAGCATCGCTCCTCTCTCATCACCTGGTTTCTGCTCCTCCTCAGCTCTGGTCTTCAGCAGATGAAGATGCTGCTGACCAGGAGCTGCTCCGGGGAAGTGACAAGATGGCAAAGCCAGCGAACAGTGGGAAACCTCATGTCTCAATGCTTGAGAAACCTTCTCCACACAACCTGAAGAACAAACCAAGCCCAAACCTGGGAGACGGCTGGACCCAGGGGGGCCACAAGAGCCTTTGGAGCTGCAAGAACCGATCCATGCTGGAAAACGGAATTGTCATTCCAAAGCTGCAGGCTCAATACAAACTCTCAGAGCATGAAACAACAATTCTGAAGGGAATTAGAAGTCGGCTGATGTTTTTTCTTCTGTCCTTCGCCAGACTCCCAGAGGGGCGGCACAAAGCAGAGAAACGCAGCAGGAGGAGGAGGAGGAGGAGGATGGAGCCAACATTGCTGCTTAGACACGATGACTGACTTTGTCATCTCGCAGCTTCCAGCCTCCCTCCAGAGCCCACCATACGCCTCCTCCAACACATACTTTGTTCTTCGCAGCCCTCGAAAGGAACACGAGCCCCGGATGGGAGAACCGCTGGGCTCCATCTCCAAATTGCTCCTGACTCACTGCACAACTTTGGGCTTTGCCTTCCTTTCCCCATTGTATAAAACAGACCTCAGCAAATTACTCCGAGACCCCCAGGAGGAAAGCCCATTACAAACGCCCCTTTTAATAATATAATCCTTGCTGTCCTGCAGCTCTCCCACTCTGGGATCTCCCCACGGAGCCAGCCCAACACATGTGCAAGACGAGTGCAGAATAGGGTTATTTTGAGAAGACGGATAGACAGGCAAAAAGACAGGGCTTGACAGCAAGCAGAACATTTCAAAGAATCTCAGCTGTTCTGTAGTCATCCATCATCCGCTGCAAACACCAGCAAGCCAGGGCTGTATAATCACAAGGAAGTATTTAACATCTGTGTTCACCTGTGGCGAGTCCTAAATCGCATTTCTTGGGCTGGGGCCCCAAATCTGGCTCATTGTCACAGTAATGTCACCAAGGACATCAATCCGAATACACAGAGAAGGAAATGATGTTATTCTCTAATACACATATATGTACCTATTGTGCAGTTCTATAAACATATTCATCCCCAGGTACAACAAAAGTGCTGGAATGAACACAGCAGGTTTTTCTGATGGGGAAACTGAGGCAGGTGAAGAATAAAGTGTCCTGAGACTGAAAACCCACAGCTTATATCCACAGCCCAGCCACCTAGTCAGTACATCACATCGCTTTGCTTCCCCTCTGACCCCAGCCAGGAAAGTAATTTCATTTTTCCAAACACGGGCTGAGCAGACACATTTCTTGGTGGACCCCAGTGATTAAGTGTTGTAAAGCCCCGCGATGCTGATGAGCAGACACAGACCTGGGTTTTGTTCTCTCCTTCCAGCTCACAAAACGCAGGATCACTCAAGAATGTTCATCGGTTTTAATCAATACAGAAAGAAAATGGTCATGTCTGTTCCCTTCCAAGAGAGAAAAACAAGCCCTTTCTGCTCAAAGGAGCGAGTTGGAGAGCAAACTCCTCGAGGGAAGAACGATGCTTCCAAATTCCTGCGTCCACCTCCAAAATAAAGGGGAAAGTAATAAAAATACTGCCATTCCAAGCAGCAGTTTTACCTCCAGTGCTCCAACAGACTCACCAGCCCCGCTAATCCATGACACCCCCAGCTCCTGCGCACTCCAAAAACCCCCTGATTTCAAGACCAGTCGTCCCTTGCTGGCCACGGAGGGAAGGGAATGGGCATCTGGAAGGAACAATGGACAGCGAGGAGACCTGCGTCTCATTTATAGAGAATGATTCTGCATCTCTAACAGATGGGACCGTGAGCCTACAAGAGAAGATGGGTGGAAGCTGGTAAACGCACATACAGCAAAATCTCGGCTTTTGCTCTTTTTTCTGCTGCAAGAAACTTAGAACAAATACTAGATGCGCTGATTTTCTAAACGCTTTTCCCAGGAGTTAAAGGCAGGGGAAGCTGGACGAATTCAGAGCAATTTTCCGCAGGGAAGCCACTGTCGAGGCGCCAAACATCACGCTTAAAATGGACAACCCTGCTGGAATGTACTGTCTGCAGTGACAGCACAATTACCTGGCTCTGTCTTCCTCCTCCGCTGCAGAGAGGAGGAGGAGGAGGAGGAAGGCGAAGGCACCAGCTCCTCGGGATGTCTCTGAGGTGGGATCTCCTCGAGATGCTGAGGCAAAGGCTGCTTTAGCCTGAACACATCGGCATACATGAGCCCGGCAGCGCTGGAAGCTTTCCATCAATCCAAACCCCATATTTTTTAGGGGCACTATTAAATTAGCAAAAGTCATTGCCTCCCTGCGTGCCTCACACACACACAGAGATGTTCCAGCTTCACCCCAATGTCACAATGAAAAGCCCAAGTGCTGTTATCAGCTCAAGAGGAGGTTGGCAGAGGGCTCCAAGACGTACAGAGCTACTCGAGTCGCTCCTTCCCTTTCCCATCAGTGCAACCACACGGCAAACTGTACAAAAACCAAGCTGCCTTCATCCAAAATCAGGGCTCAGGGCAGCTCTTGGTACCCACCCCAGCAGGTTTAACCCACCCAAAGGACACGTTCTGCACTCCACGGGGGTCTGCTGCTATTAAAAGAGAAGATGCCTTGAACCAGGTGACAGCAATAACTCAGTCAAGGCTTAAAAGTGAGTCTGGTAATAGAGCCAGGGCTGGAAAGGCAGTTTCTCCTCCCAGCCCACCAAGGTAGCAAAATACAACATGTACTTTGTATTTTGAAAGGAGGAGGTGATAGCAGAGCCCAGACTTAAGAGGGGAAAGCCCCACAGTGCAATCCAGCATTTAAAACGCGGTAATTAAGCGAGCATCCTTTGAAGATGCCCGAGAGGGGTGCTGCCCAACACACCGAGGTTAGGGAACTATTAGAAGTGGTTTTGTTTTCCCTGAGAGATGGGCCTGTTAAGCTGCTGGTGTCTCCTCCATGGAAAAGATAACTGATCTTCTCAGATCACAGTATATTCAAGTTCACAATTAATTTAGATAACTCCAGACAAGATGGGTTATTACGAAAAAAAAAAGAATAAATTAAGAGAAATCTGGAGATTAAGACTTATAAATCTGCAGGCATTAGGGAGAATTGAATTCTTTCTTATACGGATGTAAAATCAAGTCTTTTTTATATGATTCAATTACAGATTGATGGGAAGGCTCAGAAACATGGATTAATGATCTTTTCTTAAAGGAAAAATTATATAAGAGAAAATAAAATGAGAGCCATATAACAGAAAGAATTACTACTCCCCAAACCATGATTAAGGTTTAGTAGGTTACGTTCGGAACAGCGTAAAAGGGAATTTGTGGATTCCCAACCACATTAAGCGAGCATAAACGGAGATAAAGGAAGCAGCACGGTACAGTAAATTATCGGCCCTGCAACGTGGCAAAGGTGGGGGAAGCAAATCTCCAGGTGCACGGGACTGACAGAGGGATGGGTTAGACGACTTCACATCAGGAAGGAGAACGTGGTTTAGGAGACCCCAGAGCCTTCTGGAACATCTCGGAGAGTTTCACAGACATGGGGCGGCTGCACTGATGGGAACGGAGCTGGAGTCCGTCCGTTTGGGGACATGAGCTTTTCCTAGCAAAGGGAAAATTATTTGGACAGGGTCTAAATGTTAGAGGCACGGCACAAAATAGTCCTGACGTTAATACCCCACGGCATCGCGCCTTCATCCTTCACGCCAGCATGACTATCAGAAAATAAATGCAACTCTCCTCTTATCAAAAGCGCCACCCAGCCCTTGTGCCCAGAGCTTTCCTTGCGCTCCTGATACTTCAGTCCCCAGCCTTTAAAAAAATAAAATGCTTAACACAAAAATAAGCATCTTCAAAAGCTGCAAGGCGCTCAGATACTATGGTAATAGGGGGCATCCGCGTACCTTAGATAAGCCGGCTCCAAGTGACTATGACTCTAACGCTAAACCCAAGCCCTACTCAGCATGAATTAGCAGGCAAGCGCATTGTTAGCGAAGCTATTGTTTACTGCTTTGTCCGAAAAGAAAGTGCTATCTAGGTCACTCATTACAGGGGAGAGCTGTGTATGAGAATGCAGCCCGGGTGCCGTTCCGTGCCATGGAAATGAAGGCAATAAATGCGAGAAGAATAGCGGCGAAGGAGGCGAGATGCGCTAGCGAGCGGCTCGGAGAAGGATTGCATTGGAGGGGGACGGCAGCGCAGCCGGAGCTCCTGCGCCGCGACACCGAAATGTAATTCACACCTCTTTGCTGAACTGCCCTTTCGGTTCGCAAGCGCAAGGGGAGAAAAGCACAGAGGACACCGGGGTTTATTTTTAAAGCTCGTCTCTGAGGGTGAAAAAAACACCATCCTCAGGAGGGAAGTGGGATTTTGCAAGAAAATATGTATAGTTAAATAAATAAAAGGCTTGTGGCTGGTTCTCACGTTTGGCGTGGGGCTGCGGCTCCGCGCAAAGCAATTAAAAGGCAAATGCAATCCAGCGGGAAAAAGAACAACTTCCCCCTCTTCGGAAAGATGTCTTTCTGATGAGACAAAACCTTTACAGCACTCAGTATGGAGCAGAGCTAAAGGCCAAGGAAGTATTTAAGCTCGCAATTAACTTCTAGTCATTTCGGAAGCCTGTGATCAGTTGCCATTCCAAAGGCAGCGATTTAACGCGACATGCGCCTTGAGGACCAGACGGTGACAGAGGTGGCACCTGGGAACCCAGAGTTCAGGCCAGACTGAACGGAGAAGAGCCACAAAACCCACGTCAGCAGGGCTGGGAGGTAATTCAGAAAGGTTTTCTACTTTTCTAGGGGTTTTTTTTCCCTTTCTATACATTGCTAATTGCAACTCCTTTGTCTTTAATCCCAGGGAGTTTGCTCTGGCGCTTTCCCCCGCAAACGCCCATGTGGCCACCCCAACTTCCATTAATTGATTTATACGGATCCTCCTGTCAAAGGAAATTGCCTGAGAAGCCCAAACCCTGAAGACAGTTCACAAATATTAGAAGCCAAAGATTCTGTGAAACGGTAACAGCCAGTGGGAGTCAGGAAACATTATTGCTTCGCCTCCTTGTTTGAAAATTAAGGGTCTTGGGTTAAATCAAAGTTTCTCTCTCCCTCTAATAAGATGACAGCCCAGACCATTCGACTGACTGCTGAGACACCGACTCCTCGCTGGCTTTAGATTACTCAAGTGCTCAAAATTTAATCTCAAATGGCTGTTATTGGATTTTCGCTTGGACTATCTGGCCGACGGGCGCAGGAAGAGAAGCCAGCCCCTGTGCACCCATGCATCCTCCCAGCTTCGGGAGCTTGAAAACCTGCTGCTACGCCGTGGTTTTGCAGCAGCTTTTGCTCCAGGAAGGAATAAGCGTGGCTCAGGAGGAAAGAAAACACCGGTTCTAATTTGTTTAAGACAGGGCTGCTTCTCTGCGCACTGCTTCTCCCGCACAAAGGTATTAATTGTAAGCAACAGCAAGGAACTGTGCAAGAAGTGATCCCTCCAGATGTGTTTAAGCTCACGGCAAGGCAAGGCAATTCTCCAATGTACACACGGATCTCGGAAGGGTAAATGTTTCCCAGCTTCTGCCGGCGTCTTCATGTCATTTACACAGCGCCGTCAATCACTGCTCTCCCAAGAAGGTGAGCAGTGTAAACTCATGTTTAATGCCAGATTTACACACATTTCTATTCTCCAGTAAATGAGACCGTTACATATGTTGTGTCAATTGATTTTTATAGTCTTCGCCTTGCGCGCGTTTGCACAGGGGAAGTGCAAGGGAATGCAGGCACTCAAAATAGGACCTGGCTCCTGGTCTCTGCTCATCACCCCATTAAGAGGCACATCCTGACCTTTACCTTGTGGCATTACGTTCCTCCTGGCCACGCACCTTCTCAACTTTACCCACTGATCCCATCTCTGCTGTGCAAACCTGTCTCTGACCTGTTCCCCACCACAGCCAGAGGCACATTTGTGACCTGCACTTCACGTACAGAACGTGCCCCAAACTCTTCCTATGTGCATCCTGGGTGTAACCCTCACTCAGGCACATTTTAGGCCATGTCAGGACAGAACTCAGACCTTCACCAGCCCTTAGCACAAGGCTGGTGGCACTTTGCTTAGGGCAGACGCACAACCACGCTGCAGGATGCTGCGTCCCCCCCAGGCAATGGCACCACCACCGCTGGCATTCAGCTGACAAGTTGATTCGCCATCCTTTTAAGAAAGTCCTCCTTGCCGCGGCTTGCCAAAATAACCTTCCTCGCTGAAATTATTCCTTTGTAAATACCCCCTGAGGAGTTAGCAATTCCTTTCTCTGAGATGACTCATCCTCCTACACAAGGGACCATGAAAAGAGCAATCACGCTGGCCTGTCAGTCTGCTGCGGAGACGGGAGGTGGTGATGGGCACAGCTCTACCTGCGCCACACAGCATCACCCACCCACCCCCAGTGCCCGTGTCCCCAACTTGGAGCAAGTCCCCTCCCAAAACTGCATCTTTGTACAGTATGGGGCTCAAGCGCTGCCCTGAGATGCCACCCGGACACAGTAGATCGTCCACAAGAAGCGTTTTGCTGGTGTTTCCTATGACTTGGGTGCTTTGCCTTCATCAAAATGCACCTTGCAAGCTGGAGAAAGGGAACATGAGCCTTTCAGGGGTGGCTTTTCACACTCGTCCCAGCCAAGCGGAGCCTTCTCTCTGTAATTAACGTGTTGGCCGAGCTCTGCCAGCAACAAGGAGAAGGCAACGACCTCCAAAAGCAAAACCTGGATTTGGGCAGCGCCAACGCTCCACACCACACCATGAAACAGCCAGCAGGGCCATTCAAACCCAGTTTAACAGTGCCGGAGCTTCAATCCAACATTAATTTGTAGCATCCCGGGCTGAGCGCTTCAGATAAGCGGCGCCGGAGCTAGGGAGATGACAGAGAAAGGCTCGTGGCTGTGGCACATCGGGACGTGCTCGCACCCCCTGCCTGCAGATGTTGTATAACGACCTGTATAACATCACAGCAGCACGTCGAGGTGTCTTCACAGGCCTCCCCTTCTCCAAATCCCCACCAAAATATATTATTGTATTTTTTTCCCCCCTCCCTGCAGGGCTTAAAGCCTCATCCTGCTCCAGTTATTCTGAAAGGGAATTTAGTGCCTCGCCATAAATTATATGAGCGCTGGACATCAGTGTCGTTTATGCACGAATCACTGTTCCCTAGAACAAAGCGAGTATCAGCCTCCTGACAAAACACTTTTTAGTAGGATTGGCAAACGAATAAAACCTCCTGATGAATGCCGACGTGCTGATGAAAAAAGTCCTACTGTTTTTAATAGAAAATGATCATTTTCCTATAGGATTTTTGGAACCATCTTGTTGAATTTAATGGAGTTTTTCTATTCTGGTCCACAATTACACAAGAGTTAAAATACCTCCAGAGACGAGGAGATTATCTATTACATTCTATAGGATTGCAGAGTAATTTCCATAGAATCCTGTTATGTTTCTATAGAGCCTGACAAATTTAATCCCTATTGAACTTTGCACGGACTTTTCCATAAGGGACAAATAGACAGTGACATCTGTTAGCTGCAAAATGAGTAATACTCAGAAAATAAGAGGCCTTACACACCACTGCTGTACTCAAAATGGTCGAAAGATGTCTTGAACAAGCAGCTTAATGGGGAAAATGCATTAAATTGGTGTCACATGGCTGCATTAGTACGGCTGTGTTGCAACATTTCTTTTATACACAATGTCATTTATACAACCAACGCTTTACAAATTGCATTTGCTACCAATGTGCACTTGATCTCATCATCCCATGCTGGGACTTTCCCTGTATCAGCGCGGAAAGAGCGAGAGCAATCTAAATCGAGGGGGAAAAAAAGCCAGTTGAAAGGCTGGAGCTGGCGACGTATCTGTGCATATTCCTCTGCCCTCATGTTACTAATAAATGCATCGACTCCAAATCTCCCTCTGATTGAACTCCACTGTGGAGCTGGAAGAAGGGCTGCACTTCGCTTTCATGTGCAGCACTAAGGAAATAAACACATTCAGCTGAGCTATCTGAAGGCTCTAAAGTCTTTTAGATTTAAGCACAAGGTAGTTAGAACAAGGAACAAAACAAGCAGGGACAGCCTAAGGTTTCCTACGCCAACACGTCAATTTGTGCTAGACTGGTTCAGGGAACAAATTAAAAGACACAACAGCCCCCATGGGTCGTTTCCCGTTTTTCTTTGGTGTCAAACGCGATGTATGCTTGCAATATAGCTGGATCCATATCAGTTATTTCTCAAGAGCCCAAGACGTGTTTCAAGAGGTGCATCACGATTTTGGACGCCTCACCTCTGCAGACTGGCTCTGATTCCTGCCTAGCCATACCCTGCACACCCCAAATCCTTTTTTGGGGGGTCATGGGTGCTTTGAGCTCACCCTAGATAAAACAGAGCCCGAGTGCACCTAAGCCAGGCTGAAAGTCCCACTTTGTGGCAAAGATGTACCTAAATGAATATCAATCACTGCAGTGATTGTAATAAGCCCTTATAATAACATTGTGGTGATAGTGGTAGCGCACTAATAGCCAAATTAACCTTCAAATTATACAGCTGACAGGGAAAAATATCCTAAAGCAGTATAAGAGGCCTCTTAGCGAGGGAGGGCACCAGCAATACGGACCTAACAGCCCTGGTGAGCAACGGGACCAAGACAAAATGTCTGAGGACACTGCAGACATACCCATGGCAACAAGAAGAACAAGCACCTCCATCTGTCTCCCCAACCGCATTTCCTTTCCAAAGAAAAGGACAATGTGAGCACAGCAGTAAAAAAATATGGCTTTAATATTTTATCATTTGCCAAATGCTAGCGGGGTGCGGATGGTGGGTGCAGGGAGGCTGTGGGCTGGTTTCGCTTTTTTTCCTTCCTCCAAGCTAACTGCAGAAGAATTAAGTCCTTACTGATGACAGGACAAGTGTTTCTTTTGCTAGTTAATGCCTGGAGACCTCTCCAAAGCAAACACAGACCATGAAGGGGATGCATAGCAAAAATCAATATATATGCGTGTCTGGGTACATCTCACACCCACGCTGCAGCCCTTTGCTCTTCGCACATGCACTTTAATCAACCCCTGTGCTTCTAGAAACCAAACCCAGCTTCAACACACACAGACTAATAAAGATGCTCCTTTTAGGATTCCGTTACAGAGTATGTCACCATCCACAAAGAAAAAGCCTCACTGACTCTTCAAATCCTACGTGTTATTATATTGTAAAGTGGGAGAAATGAGGGAGGCTCGTATTTCTAATACCCGAAAGGAAGGAACATGATATGGCCTTTGATCCCTGCAGGCAGCTGTGGGTTTTCACACACACAGCTCATGGGGAGAAGTAAAAAGACAGTTGTGAAGAACCAAGAGAAAGCCAAGCGGGTTCCAGAACTCAGCACTTGAAAGGCAACTCTTTAAACAAGCGTTTAGGAGTTAAACAACACGGTGGGATGGTCAGAAGGGTCTCAGTTCGAGTCTAAGCCCATGGGTACAAAGAAGCTCGTGTCTCAGAAAGGTGGAGAATATCTCCTGGGACATGAGCCACCCAAGGTCAAGAGCAACAGATGGTTGCACAAAAGGACGTGTTTATTCCCTGCTAGCCCTGACAGAAAGCCAGGCTTAGCCCACTGACCTGCTTCAAGCCTCCTGAGCTCCTTCCAGCCATGCATAAACTTAGGCAGCCGTGCCTAAAATTTCACGGTATAAAACTCCTTGCAATATTTCATCCAACACAAAATCGAGTGCGGAGACTTCGCAGCAGAGGGCGAGGGACATCTTGCCCTTAGCATCACACTTCAGGTACCCATCGCTCAGTGCAACTTCATCCCAAGGGTTGGGAAGGTCCAGGCAAGAGACAAGAAGCTGTCAGTCACAATTTGGCTTTGTTAATAATATTGTGACACTGAAGTGATAGCTCTAGGTAGCTTAAAGAAAAGCTATTCAAACCCAACGGCAAACTGGCCACGCCACAACCTGCTGCTGGGGCAAAATGTCACCGTAAGTGAAATTTTGAGGCAAGTTTCAGTAAGAAAATGCTTTGCTTGGCTTTAATTCCTCTCTCGTCATGGTGTGCCCCAGGCCGTGCTGGTACGGATGCTCAGCATCACCGGGGCAGCGATTTGCAGTCTGCTCAGACGCAGCTGTACATCACTGGGGAGAATGAACCTACGGTTTTATAAACTATTTATTAGCCCTGTCCTGTAGCGCTACATCAATATGGTCATCGGTGAAGCAAGGCAGGAGCTATAAAAATACCATCTATCCAAAATAAGCTTCATAAAATCAAACAGAGGCCGGTACAGCCTAGGATGGGATTGTGGCTTGACATATAAAGGGCCTCTCAATCTTTGAGATAGACCATTAAAATCCTCAAGCCCTTTTGGTTCACAGAAGTCTAAAACAAAAGGGGAAAAATAATGACACCTTTTCAGGCGGAGCAGGAGAAGGCATCACGGTAGTCGCATAGTATCATTTGTTTCCCCAGAAGTTGTATTACTCCCTTCTCCCAGCAAGAGAACAACCAGGTCCAGGGCAAAAAAAAATAAAAGTAAATAAAATTAAAAATAAGTTCAAAAAAAAAGGTGCTTTTCTTCTAGTTTCCCCACCCACAAGCTGAAGTTTCTCCTCCCTCTGCTATGTGTTGTATTCTGCTCGGCACACAGAGACGATGAAGGGGAACGGAGGGGCTGGAACATACCGATATCCCCGGCTCCCCGAGGCAGTGGGGTACAGCAGAAGGCAGGTCAATACATCGTCAGAGAGGATGATTAACATTTCCAGCCAGTGCTCCCTCAAACTGCCTCCAAAACACGTCTTAATAAAGCGCATTGCAAATAGCCTTGTCTTTCTCTACCTGGCTGCATCTGCCGGGGCGAGATAATACACCGACCTGAGCAAAAGCGACATGTTGGGAATGAGCCGCCTGGAGTTATACGACAAGGAGAAAACCTTGCTCAGCATGGTGCTTCCAGGATGCCAGAGTTTTGCCCAGGTTCTGTACGGAACAAGGGGTGTGCTTCGAGCAAAGGAAATATCGGCTCACCTGGGGTTTGGGGCTAAAAGGGCCTGAGGGAGAAAACCACCCTAAACTGCTATTGACTGTGAAAATCAGCCTACAATGGAAATATTTCAAAGCTATGCACATGGTGGTTGTTTTTGCAGAGGCAGGCGTCGTGCTTTAAAAGGTCACAGAGAGGTGAGAGCAAGTTTAAGCATCATTTTCACAGAAACAGAGCTCTGAAGCTTTGCACAGCTTCACTGAGCACCTCCCCTTGGGAACGTGCCCAGCCCAGCGCAATCGCACCCAACCCGGCTTCGGTGTGGACAAACCCCTCCGCGTTTATACAACAGCAACGGGCTCCACGGCACTTTGCATTGCTGAAAAACTTGGTTGGATCAAGCACAGCACATCTCAGTATCACCTTTCCAGGGCATTCTGCACCAAGACTTTCCCGCACTGTGATGCTCAACCTCGCAAGGAAGACGGACGGCGCTTCCAATCCAAATTCCAACTCAACTCCTCAAAGCTATGAACTGCAAATGAAGCTCGTGCACCTTCACACCCTTCTCCTGCAGTACCAACCCGCTTTGGTAACCAAGAGAGATTGAAAATAGGTTGGGTAGGACACGGCGGCGGGAAAGAAATATAAAGAATTGGGTTTACCTGCCAGGGAACCTCAACCGGGTAAGGATGTTTTACATCCCCCACTCTGCACCTTCAAGTACTTCAACATTAAGCAAATGCCACTTACCTAGGAGGAAAAAGAAGAAATAAAAATAAAGGTTAAAGTTCACCAAGTATTATAACACTATGCATTTTAAAAGCAATGGAATTTGTAATTCACTTGTAGTGTGGAGGAAACACAAAGGGAAAAACCTGAGTTTGAAATACACCTTGGTAAAGGTCAGCTTGAATGGCACATGTTACAGAGGGCATCTTGCAGGCTGTTTATTTTCTTATTTATTTCTCATATACTCATTTAGCTGCTTTTTCCATCCCTGACAAAAGAGGAGGATGAAGATGCAGAGGCACGAGCCACCTCTTCACAGCCCCAAACTTAAATCCACACAGAGAGGCGCTTTCTGCTATTTCTTACACCCTAGGCCAAGGTCTAACATGATGCTCCAGCCCATCAGCCAAAACCACAACCATGGGCCAAAAGCAACAACTTTGCTTGCAGGACCAGCTTGACCTTCTCTAAGACAAGGACACACTCCACCCTTGATAATCCCCATCAAAATATTAGATATTAAGATATTCCAAACACTATAATAGGATATATAGATGTAAAAAATAAGATATTGTGGATAGTTTGCTCCATTTTTCCCCCCAGGCATCTGGAAACATGGAAAACCAAGCAAGACCTGTAATTGGTGTTGAAATAATGGAATAAGAATAAATGTGCCCATCCAGCTGTTGCAGGAATTGAGGATGACGTGACGGGGCATGTCTCGCTAATGCACAACTGTGTGTACTCTCGATTACTTAAAGGGTGCCTGGGGCTACGGGCAGATGCTGCTAAAACATACAATTGAATAAATAAATGGAAGGTAGCAGAACGGGGAGGGAGGGACGCACGGGGAGAGCGATTGGCAGAGTTCTGTGCCAAGGTGTTAAAAAAACTCCCACCGAGCTGCCTGAACCTCTTCTGAGACTCCGCTGCCACGTGTTTCAGATGCTGAGAAGATTGAACTAATAAAAAAGAAATGAGAGAACTGTCACTGCAGATTACATGGTATTTATTCCAAAATCTGCTCATTATAGAAATTTGCAAGACAAATGGGTTTTTAGCAGAAAATGGCAGCTTTTCCTTAAGTGCATAACAAGGAGCAGAATTGGTCGGGAGCTGAATCTTTCTCCCCATTTTTAGCTCCAAGTCTTCCCAGCCAACCGAGAAATACTCACGAGGCTGAGAAAAACCAACTTCTTTTTTTTTAACATTCTCCACCAGCCTCTTCCTAATCCTATAAGAAACTACGATTAAGAAATATTTGAAGCAAGAAAAGCTCATTTGGCCTAGAGAGTTTCTCGGCGGCGAGAGCTTCTCTTGCTCCTCACCAGCACACAAGTGTTATTGCTAAATTCTCCGGATCTTTCCTTCCTCGCAGGGAAAACCCTTCACCAAGAAGAGTATTTGTGGTCAGGCTTTAATCCCCCATGCCTTGATAAATATTTAATTCCTGGTCCTGCCTTCGTATCTGAATATAGACTGGAGGTGGTTTGCATTCAGCCGTATCCGAGTGCTTCTAATGACATTTTGGCTTCTTTCCCAGTTAATTCCAAGTGCCTGAAACCCAAGCGTCTTCCCTCCCCACCACGGATGCACATGCGGATATCTGACTGATAATACACAAAGCCGTAATACGCGGTTTTAAAACAAGTCTCTGCAGTGGAGACTCAAGAAGGAAGAAGAAGAAGGGGCAAAATACGCCTTGAAATATTACAGAGCAGGAGCTGTCAAGTTGAAAAAGCTCCTACAAGGTTTTCAATGCCGCAACTGTGTTATTTAGCTGGGGATGAGGATTTTCAGACACACATCAACAGGAAAAAAGGGGTTTCGGGAAGGGAAGGCAAAAAAAAAAGAGATGGCCTGTCTTATTTGCAGCTCTCCTTTGTTGGAAAGCAATTACAGCCTTACTCAATTTATGACCCAGAATGCACCCTAATCTACTTGTAAATGCGTCTTATTCACCACACAGCACTTTCAGATACAGCCAGGGTAAATAAACGGGAGATTGTTCCTACCTACGTTGCGGCACAACTGTTAATTGTAACGCCCCATGAAACTTAATTATGCAAAGCAGAGTGGCGACACTGCAGCCATTAATGAGATGTTTGATTCAAGAATAATTTGTTGTTTGGAGCCTCGGACTTGTTTTGCCTGTCCCTTCCACTGTGCTGCACTAATTCTCAATTTGTGCTCCTTTAATAGGGTGGCAGCGGGGCACAAAACGCCTCAGCTGGGGTCCCGTTTTGCAAGGTCCCACCAGATGGGTTTTTTGCACCACGACAGTCCCGAGTTCAGCCCGTTTTCCCCAGAAAAACAGGGGAAAGCCAATGATGGGACATAAAACATCTGGCTGGGGATGCTACTGAGCACTTTTAGACACAGGAGTGTCTAAAATGAGAAGAACGTGGCTCTTTCTAGAGCCCAGAAGCTTAGGAGCCACCCTGGGATGCACAAAGTCATGGATCCCATTCCTTCTCTACATGTTCTGCTTCTTTGCAATGGTTGAATCTGAGCAGCGGTTTGGGCTGAGCCATCCGGTTGCCTGCTTGTAAGTAGCATTGTAGAAACCGCCAATTAAAGCACAGAAGAGGATGAAGAGACAAAGAAAAGATGATGACTCGGTACAAGAACTTGTCGTACGCCCACTGATAAGGTGCGTGATAGATAGAGCCACAAGCTGTTGTGTGGAGACTTTCCCCGCTGCTCTGAGAGACTTTCTCCCTAAATGGGGAAAGGAGATTGGTAGTCAAACCAAAGTCTATTACTTAAACCTCTGGTTATTGATAGAAACATGCTATCTTTTTAAATTTACAAGGAAGCAAGCAATTCAATTTCACCCATTTACAACAGCACAAGATGTTCGCTCCTATCTGCCGTGGAGATACCGGAGCCTTTCTCCTCTCCGCTCTGATGGCAGAAATTCCCCCCACCAACAACATCTCGGAGCTTTCCACCCATTTTTCTTTCGGGTGACACTCGCTCCCCGTAACCCCATCTCTGACCCATTTCTGCAGTTGGCTCCGTTAATATCTGTGATCAGTAGGCTTCAGAGACAACGGCCACCCCCAGCCCATGAATCAAGAGAATTTCTTCCCTTGTACAGGGAGGGAGAAAAGCTACTTTATCTCTGACGTTGATAGAAAAGACATTGTTGGTCTACCGCGACTGTCTGTTATTTTTTTCCCCCTTATAAATGCGACTCTTAAAATAGCAAGTCACAAAGAGGGTTTTAGACATTCTCAAGGCCCTTGGGAACAAGCGCGTGATATTGATGGCCACCGAGATGAAGAG